>NC_037354.1:38814733-40174208 GCF_002263795.3 Bos taurus | reverse complement strand
CTCATGACTCTCTAACATGATTTAGTTGCTGAAGAACAATAAAAAGTTGCATATAACTTTATCATATAAGCCTTATTCTTTATATAATTTAGATATTTGAAAGTCTGAAAAAAGCCTGAAATACTTTTACATTAAAATTTTAATAAACAGTTTCTCCCCATAAGCCTTATCTGCAGGCTTTTTGCAAACTTTATCTTTTACTGTAAGCACACATCAAGTTCTACACTAAGAAGGTCCTTACTGTCTAAAATACGTTCTAAAATGAAAATGGTTCCATTACTTTTCTAAAATTACTGACTTTGTAGTTCACACAATATCATTTGTTAAATACAAAAAAAAACCAATATAAGCAGTAAATTCTGCATCATTACCATGGGATGAGGATCCAGGCCATCGAGCATTCGCCTGACATTGTTCACAATCTCTCTGGCATCGTAGTTGGGCAGCTTACAAGCCCACCCTGTGCCAATGCCCTCAGCACCATTTATTAAAACCATTGGAATTATGGGAATATACCACTCAGGCTCCACACGCTGATTATCATCATAAAGGAATTTAAGCAGGTTGTCATCCACAGCAGGAAAAAGCAGTCTTGCTAAAGTGCTAATGAAAGGAAAAAGAGAAACGTGCAGCAATGTCACAGTTTGAAAAAAAAAAAAAAACTTTATATGTGATTACTTTACATGTCAGAAATCTTTTAAAATAATGCATTTAAAGTTTTTGGTTACAAGTACTTAATTTAAACTTAACAATAAAATTTACTTGACCGTATTACCAAATGTATTTCTCTCAGGCACAAAGCCAGAATAAAACAGCCCTGTTTTACTTAGATTACTTACTGACTAACCTGCCTAAATTCTTCATATTGATATATAACCTGGTAAGGATTTCCTCTTATTCTGACTAAACCACAAAACCCACTTTCAGCCTAAATAGTTAGATCAGAAAAATCCTTACATTCATTAGGACTGGCTTCACCAATAATTCATAAAAACCGAGATGTGACCAAATACTTTGGAACATTCACCCTGAACATAACACTCAAGCTTCTCTCTCCATAGTTAAGTTAGTTAAGACGCTCAGTCGTGTCCGATTCTTTGCAACCCCATAGACTGTAGCCTATCAGGCTGTTCTGTCCATCCATGGGATTTCAGGCAAGAATACTGGAGTGGGTTGCCATTTCCTTCTCCAGGGGGATCTTCCCAACCCAGGGATTGAACCCAGGTCTCCCACATTGTAGGCAGATGCTTTTACCATCTGAGCCCCCAGGGAATATGGCTCTCTCTCCATAGCTACACTTCTATGACACATTTTGTTAGTTCCAATAACCTTCCAATAGTACTTATGCCATTATATCTACAAATGATTACCTCAACATTGTGAAAATATAACGAGGGCTCGCAGCATCTTTGCCCCCGTGAAGTCGAGTTCCAAACTGACCAATAGGCTGAAGCAAGTTGATGTTGTTGCTCCCCACAAAGTTCTGAGCCAAGTTCACAATAGTCATCATCAATGCTTGCTGCAGAACAGACACAGAATACATTCACAAAGTTCCTCCATGAATCTCATTTTATTAAAACACAAATCCTCAATTCTTTAACATTTCCAAAGACCTCATAAAAGGAAAAACACTTGATTTTGCTGAATTATCCTATTATCATTCTTCATGCCAGGAAGTATAGCTCTCAATTAATTCCAGTCTCCATGCTTGCTTACTTCTCCATGATGATAAGCAGACATCTCGGCAACAGATCCAGCCAACTGTGCAACTTTCACTTCACGTTTATCATTCCTCTTGAAACAGGTAAATAAAACTTTTCGTTGACCTGGTTTAAAACCTGATTTTAAAAAGAAAAACCCTCTTTTAAAAATATTACTCAAGACTGAGTTGCAATGTTTCTTTTAGTGACAAGAATGTTCTATATATTCAAGAGAAAAAGGCAAAGATATAGTCTGTTTACTAAAAATCACTAAAATTGCTGAGACTGTAACAAAATGAGTACCTACTAACATATTTTATATCATCTTAAGCTATTCTAAAAGTGAAGAACCAATTGAAAGACCCCTTCTAGTCTCAAAGAACTGCTGGGTGGCACCAAATTCCTTTCACAGGAGCTTTCAAACACTCATATTCCCAAAATGCCAGTTGTGATAAAAGTATCAGCAAGGCATCAAATAGCCTAAAAACTATTAGAATACCCTAAATCTGGAATGCTCTTATAAAGAAGAGATATGTTCTGGTAATTAAGAATGCAGGCTTTAGATTCTCACTAATCTGGATACTCTTCTCAACTTAGCCATGACTTTCTACAACTTACTAAACCATTAAAGTCTCAGTGTCTTCTCAGTGTAACATAAATAATTACCTTAACAGGGTGACCATAAGGATTACATGAGATAATATAAGCAAAGCACTATGCTTTCTGATCATTTTTCCTGCTCTAGACCAAGGAGCACAGTAATAAACTTTTCAGTATATACCAGCTATCATCATTACCATGGGCCCAGAGCACAAAGCAAAAGGATAATAAAATATGGTCACTTTTCTTGAGAATTTTATAATCTAATTGAGCAGGCAAAATTAACATAAGTAAAATAAGAGGCACACACTACTGGCATAGAAGTTGACAGCACCTGAGACCAAATTAGACTGCAACTTCTAACGAAGACTTCAGAGACCGGATGTGACCTAAAGCTAGAACTAGATAGATTATAGAAGCATCTGTTTTAGCTGAAAAACCAAGGGACATAAAGATGAACTAATTTTTAAAAGTTATAAAATCAAAACGCTCTAGATAAAAGACTAAAATCTGCTCCAACTACTCAGTAGCAGTCTAATTTTTTTGTCATGTTACATAAGCTAAAGCATTAAATTTTGGGGACTGAGGTCTAGGGCCATACCACCTTGAATGAGATTTATCTTGTCTGACCTTGAAGACTAAGTAGGGTTGGGCCTGGTTAGTACTTGGATGGGAGGCTCTGGGTACTGAGGAGTAAAGGTGCTTTTAAAATTTGGTCTGATAAATACTCTGCTGCTGCTGCTGCTAAGTCATGTTAGTCGTGTCCAACTCTGTGCGACCCCACAGACGGCAGCCCAACAGGCTCCTCTGTCCCTGGGAGAACTTATCAAAATCACATTTTACTTTTTATTTTAAAAAGTCTCCAATAACTTGGAGCTAAAACTTTAAAAATTTGCAAGCTATTAATATTTAGAAACTCAAAAAGGGCTTAAAATTCAAATTAAAGAATATAAAATATTTCAAAACTTCTAAAACATCTCAAAAGCAACTTTAGAATTTTAAAAATTATTATAAGGATGGGTTAAAATACATGAAATTAAAATACACTCAATAACACTCAAAAATGAAAAAGCGTCTTAAACATAAGCTACTTACCATCAACAAGAGATGGTATAGATCTTTCATTGTCTGAGTTTGAGAAGAGAATCAATTCCTTGTTGATAAAATCATTATAAGTCAAATGCTTGGTTGCTGTACCATATAAGAATTGCTAAGGGAAAAGTCACATAGCAATTACGTCATTATTACTCCATGGATTTTTAGCCTTTCTCTTTCTTCCCCCAGATCACAGCTCTTTATGACTAACCTCTGGTAAGCCATGTAACCTACGCTGTCTCCGATCTTCCATAAAGTTCGTTAACCATTCTTTTCTGTCATCGATCTTCTTCTTACTGAATGCCTGAAAAATTCCAGATAATTTAATACATTAAAAAAATTAATTTCACTATAGAATTAAAATTTATAAAAGCAAATAATTATTAATTTCTGTGAAATTATAAAGTCTTTTCCAACACACTTTTATCAAAAATACATTTGAATAGAGGTCTCTGAATTAAAGAACTATGAAAGCAGAGCATAATCTGAGGTGATGGGGAATGACACTAAGAATAACTAGGCTGGGCTTAGAATTAAAGAGAGACATCCCACAGCAAGCCAAGACTGGGAGGGGAAGGATGGCAGACAGAGGGAAAGGGCATTGGGAGAGATTTCTTTTTTAATTTTTAATTGGAGTTTAATTGCTTTACAATGCTTTGTCGGTTTCTGGTGTACAACAGCATGAATCAGCCATAAGTACACAGATATGCCCTCCCTCTGGAGCCTCCCTCCCTCCCCCATCCCACCCCTCTGGTCATCACAGAGCACCAAACTGGACTCCCTGTGCTCTACAGCAGTGAGCTACCTTACGCATGGTAGTATATGTATGTCAATGTGACTCTCAATTCATTCCCCACCCCTCTGTCTAGAGAGATTTCTTAATTAACTTTGTTACCAAGGTAATGGCAGCATCATCTTCAGGACCAGCATATCTAAATAAGATACGGTGCCTTTCCATATCAGCAAAATATTCCTTGGCTTCCTTAGCTGTACTGGTACCCAACCCTGCACAATTTTTAAAATGAAAGTAAAAATAAGCCAGACAGGAAGAAAAAGACAAATGCTGTATAATCTCACTTATATGTGGAATCTAAAAAAACAAAAAGTCAAACTCAGAGTAACACAGAGTAGAATAGTGGTTACCAGGGGCTGAGGGGAAAAGGGAAACAGATGTCAGTCAAAAGCACAAACTTTCAGTTATGAAATGAATAAATTCTGGGGAATCTAATTACAGCACAATGCCTATAGTTAATAATACCATACTGCATATATGAAAATTACTTAGAATAGACATTAAACGTTCTCTCAAAAAAAAAAAAAAAGCTATAGAAATGATTAACAAAATCCAGAATGTAGGAAATGATACAGGACAAACTATCCAACTTTTTAAACAAATAAATTACATGGAAAACAAAAAAACAATGTAAGATTTAATAGACCTATCAACCAAATGCAGTGTGTGGGCTCTGTTTGGATCCTGATTCAAAAATATATACATATATAAATGAACATTTTTAATATAATCAGGAGAATTTTAACAGATTGAGTATTTAAGGTTATTAAAGAAAGGTATGATAATGGTATGATGGGCACCAAAAAATCCTTTTAGAAATACATACTAAAGGATTATAGAAATTAATTATATTATTAATGCCTGGAAGTTATTAGGTTGGTACAAAAGTAATTGAGGTTTTAGGCTATGAATTTTAAATCATTATAATTAGGCTCAAACACATTTTCATTAATCAAAATAGGAACCAGTACAATCAACACAATTTTGCCAACAAGAAATGCTCGTTTATTCTTGTAGCATAAACACTGGCGCTTCAGGAATCAACAAGCTCTGAAGAGGCATTTCCTGCCTCCTGCTTGTGGTGGAAGCAGTTTCCTGCAAAAAGTTGTCGAGATGCTTGAAAAAGTGGTGGTTAATTGGTGAGAAGTCGGGTGAATGTGGTGGGTGAGGTAAAACTTCATAGCCCAATCTGTTCAACTTTTGAAGCACTCGTTGCATGACAATGGCTGAGCAATGTCGTGGAGAACTGGGCCCATTCTGTTGACCAATACCAGCTGCTGGCATTGCAGTTTTTGATGCATCTTATCGATTTGCTGAGCATACTTCTCAGATGTAATGGTTTTGCCAGGATTCAGAAAGCTGTAATGAATCCGATGGACAGCAGACCACCAAACAATGACCATGTGTTTTTTTGGTGCAAGTCTGGCTTTGAGAAGTGCTTTGAAACTTCTTCTCAGACCAACTGCTGAGCTGATCGTCACTGGTTGTCATATAAAATCCACTTTTCATCACACGTCACAACCTGATCAAGAAATGGTTAGTTCTTACTGCACTGCACAAGAGAGGACAACTTCAAAATGATGATTTTTAAAATTTTTATTCAGCTCACAAGGCACGCACTTATCGAGCTTTGTTCACCTTTCCAATTTGCTTCTAATGCCAAATGACCATAGAATGGTCAATGTTGAGTTCTTCCGCAACTTCTTGTGTAGTTGTAAGAAAATCAGCTTAAGAGATGACTCTCAGTTGGTCACTGTCACCTTCTGAAGGCCGGCCACCGTGCTCCTCATCGTCAAGGCTCTCGTCTCCTTGAACCACACCTGCCCTGCATGTTTGTTAGTAGTTCCTGGGCCTGATGTGTTGTTGACGTTACAAGGTGTCGCCACTGCTTTACAACCCATTTGAACTTGAATAAGAAAACTGCTCAAATTTGCTTTTTGTCTAACATTTCCACAGTCCAAAATAAATATATAATAACAAGTAATAAGTCATTAACAAAAAGAACATATAGCAAGAAATGCACAGTAAAATGATGTATAATATAACCACATTTATTTAAGAATGTATTCCAATATCAAATGACAAAGTTCAGCAAAGGAAAACTGCAATTACTTGTGCACCAACCTAATATTTCAAACTAATGGGGAGGTGATGAGAAGAGTTCAGATGAAACAAGATTGTTCATGAAATGATGACACTTAAGTACATGGGAAACCCATTAAACTACTCTACTTACATAAAATTTTCCATAATAACTCTTTAAAAATCAGCAATAGTTGTTTTTGAAAGCTATAAGAGATAAACTTTCAAAATACTTTATAACGCTCTCTTAACAGGAAATTTATGTCAATAGTTAAGTTCACAAAATTTAAGTGTTTTAGAATACAGACCTTTGTAGTATTTTATTTTCCAGGCTTTCTGGTTTTCTATATGTTTTTTCCACTCATCAAATTCAGGAATACTGTAGAAGGAAAGTTCCTGCTTATTTTTGCTAGCCTTAAATGAATAATAAAAAAAATTAGTTTTTCTGCTACTATTTAAGACCATTGTATAAAAGTATATTAATGTAAATAGTACCTTTACAATAGGGGTAATGAACTCTTCAAGAAAACCATGCTTCAAAAGTGATGGCCAATTGTGATGGATGAAATTAATAAGCAGGCCTTTTATGTGAGAACCATCTTGATCCTAAATAAGTATCAGTAAAGAGTGTCATGATAATTTAATGAAATGTAATTACTTTATATAATCAAATTTTTAAATATATGAATGCAGCAATGAGGCAAAATTCCATTCAAACTTTAGAACTGCACTGTATAAAACAGAAGACATTGTTCTTTGGATGATTAAAGAATTTCTTTCTTAAAATTCAAATAAAGAATATAGCTATGTGATAAACTGAATCTTTCTGTCACTATAAAACATACTACCATTATCTTTTTTATAGTTTTCCCAGATTTCACTAGAAGACAGAAATACAAGAAACACAGTTATAATGCCACTTCGCTGAAAGGAGAAATCTATGGAATACAAGTACTCACAAGTCTTCTCTTAACATAAAAACTGATAAATTTCTGCCTAAAATTACACAGCAGCTTCTCAGTTGAAGATTTACCTACAAATGCTTTCAGTTAGAGTACATGAGACACAAGCAGTTGGATGGATACGAAACTCTTCAATTTTATGTGTATGCTTAGTCACTCAGTCATGTCCAACTCTGCAACCCCATGAACTGTAGCCCACCAGGCTCCTCTGCCCATGGGTATTCTCCAGGCAAGAATACTGGAATGGAATACTGGAAGGTCTCCCAGGGGATATTCCCAACCCAGGGATTGAACTCAGGTCTCCCACACTGCAGGCGGATTCTTTACCATCTGAGCCACCAGGGAAGCATATGAAACTCTTCAGTTTTCTAGCTCTTGCCTAATTACTGCCATTTTACTATTCAAATCCTCCTAGTTTTTTGTGCATCCCAAATTATGCTATCATAAACAAATATCAGCCATTTTCCTATTGATTAACCTTTCCTGCTTATAAATTTCACCATTTCCTTCCTGTTTACAGGCAAGCTTCAACGTCATAATACTACAGTGTGTTCTCTTTCCATATTTACTGAATTTAAAAACATTTTAAAATAACTAACCAAAAAGGTGGGTACCATAAATTAGATAATGTAAAATGTACTTCACACAAACCCTGCCATTAAACAATATTTTTCCCCTGTGAAGTATAATCATTTTCAATTTACTATCTTGGAACAAATCTCATGAAACAAATATCCAAAGGACATTCTGAAAAAGAGATGTTTTATTATGTGGCAACTTTTAACCAACCTGATCAGTCATAATCATAATCTTTCCATAGCGTAAAGTTTTCAGAGATTCTGCATCATCATAACTTTTCTTATATTGTAGACCAACTATTTTAATAATATTGTTTATTTCTGCATTTTCCATGATCTGTGCAAAAATGAAAAGAATTGAAGTATTTTAAAGTGTCAAAATATAAAAAAGATGAGTCAGAATTGACACATAAAAACACACCAATTTTAGTTAAAGTAATAAACTGTCATATACACATGTGGGTACATATGCAGATACACACCTGTTTGTGAGAAGCTTCCCGCACGTTAAGAATCTTTCCCCTGAGGGGAAAGACCCCATATCTGTCCCTCCCAATGACGCCTAATCCAGACACGGCCAGGGACTTGGCAGAGTCTCCTTCTGTCAGGATCAGTGTGCACTCCAGGGAATGTTTGCCACCTAAGAGAAATGAGTAATGATATATACTCCAAATTTCCCAATTTTACCAATGAAAAACATGAAACCAAAAAATTAACAATCACAATGATAATAAAACATTATAAAGAGTCATCTTATATTATGCTCAGTATAACGTAAAAATGAAGTATATTTTATTGAAGTTTTATCCCCCCCAAATTGTAATATGTGTGTGACAATTTTAGTGAAATTTATCCTCTGAAAATAAAATCCTATATATGTGGAAAATTAAAACCGTCTATAACTGAATAAAAACTTAAATCAAAATCTAAAAACCAAACAAAAACTGAATCTTACCAGCATCATTAGCATCATCCAATTTGGGAATACCTTTGATTTTACTGTACTTTACTGATGAACACTTCTTGTTCAGCTGTGTCTGAGCCTTAAATTTCACCCAGTTCAGGATACTTTCTACAATGCCACAGTTAGAGGCCTAAAAATCAAAGAAGCAAGCAAGAAGTTCACACACTTAGCTAAAATTAATGTAATACTTGGAATCTGGGCAGTTGTAAGGCAAAATGATAATAATAATGATATATGCTGTCAAATTATTCTAATTACAGTAAATTAATTCAGGCAGCTATTCACCATGACCTATTAGACTGAAAGGTAAACACATGAGAAAAAGGCAACTTTACCACATATGAAAAAAATTTTATTAGAATAAACTCCATAAGAAATATACACAGCTTTTGTTACAAGTTAGTTTTGTTAAAATGAACACAGTAAAGGCTGATCCACCTATGAATTTACTACCTGGGCAATTATAGACACTAACATTTATGATATCCTTCAACACAAAAACATGAATCTGGAATTCACTATGACAAAAAAATATTAACATGAAGGGAGTATCAGGATAAACTCAAAAACTTATGAATAGTCCTTATTTTTTAAAGAGCTTGGTAATAAGGATTCTAACATTATACGTGTGTGTCATTCTGCAGTGAGTTAACGGGTGATAAGATGTCAAACTTTACTCCCCGAAAAAGTAAAGCATCTACAAGTTTGAGTTATTTATTTTTCATCAACCTGGGTAGTTTGATTTTAGGTGTATGAAAGAGTTTTCTGGAATGTTTCAAATATAAAAAGAAATGAACTATGTTATCAAATCTAAACTTCCTTTGCCAAAAATGAAAAAGTATAAAAACGAAAATCAAATTACTTTATAAAAAGAACAACTGTTAAGAGGGCAGAAATTTGGGAAATGATTAGCATTGGGTCATCGGTATTCAGAATTCATTATGATCAGACCCAAAATTACTATTCTATAGGCCTTTAGCTAAACCTAAAAATCAACTTTTGTTTTTGTTTGTTAGACCCTACCTTTGAAATTCCAATACCAAAATTTGATAAATATGTTATCTCTATTGCAATATTACATAATATTCCTCCAAAAAACTATAAACTTTCAAAGAGGAGGGGCTGTAATCTATTCATCTTTACATTCCCAGGGCAAACATAAGGCACTTAATATATGTTTGGTGGCACTGGTGAATAGGAGAATTGAGGCAAATCTTATACAGAAAAGACTATAAAAAATTATTAGCAGCCACAGCTCAGTTATAAATCTAAGATTTATTATTTATATTATCATCTTGTTTCAGAAAGGTTAAGGCAGCCTAAATAAATATATGCTAAGTAAAATGAAGAAAAATATGTACAATACGGTAAATTTTATGTTAGGCATATATTACCATAATTTTTTTTTTTAAGTTACATCTACAAAATCAGTAGATGAATTTGAAAGGAATGGAAAAGATGAAGACAGGAGTCCTGTGAGGACCTGTATATTTTTTAGATGCAAAACTGGCTTTTTTTTTTTTTTTTTAAAGACCAATGCAAACTGAAAACATAATTAGTTACATGATTCCCTACTTTAAAGTTTGGCAAAATAATCAACTGTTTTATGAAACAGTGTCTATCTAAACTTTGAAGTTTTCAGAATCAAGCATTTTAGTTTTTAGGATAAGTATGCCTGTATCTGCAGTTAAATAAGAAACTAATCAAAGTAACTAGAATAAATAAATCAAGAAAACTACTTAATCAACTCTAAATTAAACAAAAAACACTGAAAAGTAATATACGTTTTACTCACTGCTTTAAAAAATTTTTCTGATAGTTGGCATTTGGATCCAAAACTTTTGGGCTGCAAAGTCATGTTTTCCTTAGTTTGAGAATCAAAAGTTGGATTTTCAATAAGGCAGTTAATAAAAACCCATATATGATTTTTTACCTGTTGAAAACATATCCAAAAAAAGGTCAATATCAGAATTGATATTACTTAACAATTCAACAGAATATATAAAACATCACTTACTTGAAATGGTTTCACTGACACACCAGCTTTGTTCTTTTTCTTAACTACTTCAATCAGTTTACCAACAACTTGGTCTACTACGTAATCCACATGCCGTCCACCCTAAAGAGGGGGGAAAAAAAGAATACAAAATCTTCTGTAATTAAGGCAGCAAAAACAGTAACATTCATATTTTTCTAGAATGAGCATTTAATCTTCAACACAACTTTTTAAAGTTAGTATGACTATATTACTCACCCTATATATCAGAGGTAATATGATAAGTCTCAGAAGGAAAGAGTTGAGATTTAAAACATAGTCTTTTTGGCCATAGAGCTAATTAGCAACTCTATATAATGCCCCACAAAGTGAAAACAATGAAAATGAGACACGGAAGTGAGAATAAACACTGGCCTGGTGGTAGCAATGACACTCACAAGACTGCCACTCAGGGACCATGGTAGCCATCAACAGTGGTCTTCCCCTTCACATTATGGACAAATCCAACTGTGTTTTTAACTGGCAACATGTCCAGTTACAAAGATTTACCAATCTAGACTCCCTTGCAGGTAAAGGTAGCCACGTGACCCAGTTTTAGCCAGAAAAGCTGGCAGAGGTCCACTGGATCGCGTTTCCAGGAACACTGCTGCATTCCTGATATAAGCAGAGAGATCCACTTCACATATGCATTTGTCCCACTTCATTCTCTCCTTAGGACTTGGAAGGGTGCAGCAGATGTATTAAAGGCATGAAAATGAAAGCCACATGCTAAGAGAGGCAGGAAAGAAAGCCAGGAAGAGAACAGGTCCCTGTTAACACTGTGAAGTCACAGAATCAGACTAAGACTGCCTGCCATCAGCCCCCAGAAGAGGGAAAGTGAAACCGTCACATGTCTACAGACCACTGCATATTAGGTTTCTATTACACATAATAAAATGCAATCAAGTCTGATACAGGATTTCTGTTGACTAGAAAAAGTGATGCTAGATTATAAAAAGTAAGTTCAAACTTGAACAAAGTTTGACAAAAGTGATAGCTCATGGCTTTATTCTAAAATACACACTTATATTGCCCAATATTTCATTATGGTCAATGGATAAATGGTTATAGATGAGAAGAATTTCATTTGATTTGGAAATTTAAAAGCCTACAAAAAAGGTTCAAACTCCTTAGAACCACAGATAAGGTATTTCATGATGTGATCCCAAAACAGACTCATTTCTTTTTATTTGTTCTTTTACACTCAAAACTCAGAACAAGGAATTTGTTATCATTCTAAATTCCATAAAATACAAATGTATTCAACTATAAGCACTAATCATGTAAATTTATTTCTCAATGGATGCTTAAATAAATTGTAACAGATTTCATAGAAAATATACTTTTATTTTCATAAGTCAATTTTGATTTCACAAAAGCAGGGTGGAGGGGTATTATTTGTTGTTTTATCTTGTTTTTAATGAAGACTGTTCTACAACTGACTTGGAAACAAAGAATTAGTGTACTTACTTTTGTTGTTGCAATGCTATTTACAAAGCTGATTTGCTGGAATCCTTTTTCACTCAAAGTGAGACAAACGTCCCATCTTTCATTTGCAAGTTCATGAATAACTTTTAGAGCCACTCCCGTTTCATCCAATTTGTCTTTCACATAAAGATCTACATAACTGCGAAATCCATTTACCTAAAATTTGGAAAAAAAACAGTGAACAATTCTTCTGGCACTGGCAGCTGAGCTAGGTGAACACCAGCCAGTGTAGACATGTAGAAGGGAAGGCTCAAAGAAGCTTTCTTCTCCTTTATAAGAAAACAGCTGGTTAAACAACAAATTTTCTATGCATCTTCAAAAACTTGAGATCACAGGACAGCTGCACATCCAAAGTCTGAAGAGAGACAGGTGTTTGTAGGGAGACACAGAACCTAAATCATTTGCTTATCTGGGCAGAAGCTGCTTGGTGTGCTATAAGCCCATAGGAACCTGGAACCAGAGCTTCTGATGAATTTCTTTCTATAGCCAAGTGTGGACTAGTGTGAGTGCGTGAAGCACCTGAAGGCTGTGGTCAGAAGGGGTTCCTAGTCTTTTGCAGGTCTTTCCTCACAGGGTAGATCAGAAAGAATTTAGAAAAAGTGACCCTCAAGGGGCCAGGTGGAGAATAGCAGCCACTAGGAATTCAACCCAGACCCTTCACCCTTATCAGAAAAAAAAAGAACGGCTTACTTCACAGGAGGAAGGACACAGCTGGAAAGCAGTGGTGAAATACCACCAGAGCTGGGATAAAGTACTTCTGCCCGCCCCACCCCTCCTATGCCCATCTCATTTACATCTTAAAAAGGCTTATCCTGCAGGGCAGGGAGCCTGAAGAACACAGAAGGAGAGCACTGGTGTGACCTGATGCAACCAGAGGAAAACAGAAGACAAAGGGAACGTCTCCACCTCAAGCAGAGGCATAGACACTCCTGAGAAGGCTAAACCCCGAGACACAGGCCCTGAGCAGTCCAAAGCCTGAGACTAATCAGACATGGGGGTCTCCCACAAGCTATACCCAGGCTAGCAGGCCTCCAATTGTAACAGTGGTTTCCAGCTGGAAGAGCTGCGAGAGACCCTCCTTGACCAGCAGCTCCAAGGCAAGCCCCAAAGCATAGAGAAAGGACAAGAAAGAATCTGAAGTATCTGGTGCCCACAGCAACAACAGACCTCAACACTAGTAACTGCGGGAACAACAGCCTGCAAATACAGCCCATTCCCTGTACAGATTAACATAAATCCTCATACTAAAGCCTATTCACACCATATTTACTATGCTATGCAACATAGCTGGTGTTCAACAGAATCTCACAAGGTATGCCAAAAGGCAAGAGGAAAACAGTCTGAAAAGACAAATCAATCATCAGAACTTAGATATGTCGCAGATGTTTTAACTATCAGATAGGACTTTGGCTACCTGATGCAAAGAGCCAAATCATTAGAAAAGACCCTGATGCGGGGAAAGACTGAGGGCAAGAGGAGAAGGAAGGGGACAGAGGACGAAATGGTTGGATGGCATCTGACTCAATGGACGCAAGTCAAGCAAAGTGCGGGAGACAGTGAAGGGCAGGGAAGCCTGGCATGCTGCTGCAGTGCATAGAGTCACAAAGAGTCAGACACAACTTAGCACCTGAACGACAACAACAGTGGCTAACAGGTTAAAGTCTCTTGTGAGACAGAACCTTTAAGAATGGATCAAATGCAAATGCTAGAAATTGAGAAAAGCAGAAGATACAAAGAGTGCCTTTGGCAGGCTCAGAAGTAAACTTGACACAGTAGAGGAAAAGTCAATGAACTTAAAAATACAGCAACAGAAATCAAACAAACTGAAACTCAAGAGAGAAAATAGAGTGGATAAAGCAGAGTAAAACATCCAAGAGCATGGGTCCTACAATTTCTGCATAATTAGACTACCAGAAGGAAAAGGAAGAACAGCACGTTAAGAAATAACAGCCAAAAATTTTCCAAAATTAGTGACAGACACCAAACAACAGATCCAATAAGCTCAGGAGACACCAAACAGAATTAAGTACCAAAAAGAAAAACCAACAACAACAACAAAAAACCCTATATATATTCATACTCAAAAAACAAAGACAAATAGAAAATCTTCAAGGCAGGCAGAGGAAAAAGAAACCTCTTACCAAAAGAGGAAGGAGGATATGAGTCACAGCAGAGGCCATGCAAGCAAGAAGACAACAAAGTAACATTTTTAAGTGCTAAAAAACAACTACTGACTGTACTTCTATACTCAGTGAAACTCTGTATCCTTTCAAATGAAGGAAAAAATTCTCTCAGACAAACATAAACTGAGGGAAACTACTGTCAGCAAATGTATCCACAGGAAATAAATGGTAAAGAAAAATCTCCAGCCAGAAGGAATATGCAATAGATCAGAAACTTAGACCTACAGCAAGAAATTAAGAGCACTGGAAACGGAATAAAAGAAGGTAAACTATAACTCTATTTTTTTATTGCTCTAAAGTATAACTGACTGCTTAAAGCAATAGCAACATCATCAAGTCAGAAACTTGACACAGTTAAAAAAAAAAAATCAATGAACTTGACTGTGGGAATATTTCTGCCACAACTTTTTCAAATATTTCTTCCTCCTCATTCTCTCTCTTCTTCTGTTGTTTAGAGAATATGCCAAAGCGAAATGTATGATGAAGAGGGCACAGGGACAGAAAGGAGGACCTGGGGATACACTGTTATAAAGTTTTCGCTCTACACACAAAGTGACAAATCAAGGTGGACTCAAATTATTTACAAACAGGTGTTATAAACCCTAAGGCAATCACTAAAGAAGTTTTAAAAATAAGAATAATAAGTAAAGAGGATTCTTAGAGGGCACAGTGGTAAAAATTTGCCTGCCAATCAATGCAAGAGATGTGGATTCAATCCCTGGGTTGGGAAGATCCCCTGGAGAAGGAAATGGCAAGCCACTCCAGTATTCTTGCCTGAAAAATCCCATGGACAGAGGAGCCTGGCGGCCTACAGTCCATGGGGCCTCAAAGAGTCAGATACGGCTGAGCAACTGAGAACATGCACACACACATAATAAGTAAATAGAGAAGATGAAATCTTTTTTTTTTAAATGCTGAATTAAAACCAAAGAAGGCAGGATACTAGGAAGATAAGGATACTAAGTAACCAAGAACAAACACAATGAATCAACATATAACATGATGGTAAGCTTTAATCCAAATGTATCAATAATTACTTTAAATGTCAATCATCTAAATACACTTGTTAAAAGAGATTAACCATTTAAAAAGCAAGATCTAACTACAGGCTGTCTACAAATTAACAAAGCGTGAGTTATTTTAGAAGACACTTACCGGCAATTTCTTTCCATTAAACATGACCTTGACTCCCTTGCAGGAACCAGCCAAATCATAAGCTCTTCTGGTCATGAGAGCAACAATATCCCTGTCAAGCTTCTCCATCTTAAATTTGGACAGATCTGGTTGGAATGTTATACATGTGTAATCTTCACCATCAAAATGTTTAATTTTGGCTTCAGAAGTCTTCATCATATTATTCATCCATGTCTTTAAGAGAAAAAATATTTAAATATTTATATTGTGCTTCTATATTAGATAATAAAGACTCAACTAATGAAATACATTCATTTACCACAACTAGAACCATTTTCCAACTTTCACAACAAACCAATCCCTAAAACATTACTATAAATGAAGAAATTTTAGATAAAACTATTATAACAACCTCATGCTGAAAATAAGCAAAATCAACTGAACAGCTTTATATATCGTTAAATCTTTTAAAATCTACAAATGACCATACAGAATTATACAAAAATAAAAAGGTACAATGCTTTTCTAACAAAATTATTTTAGCTTACGCAAAATTTTCAAAGGTCTACAAAAGTGAAATATAAAACTTTGAAATATAAATGATCAATCGACAAGGAAATTTTCAAACGTGCTAACTGGGTGCATTTCAATTAGACTGTACGGCTCAGGACCCTCCCTGCTGCTCACACACGCTAAAGGGAAAGTCTGTCAAATAAAGCATTTTGTTTTAAAGGAATAGGAGGAAAACAGATTTATGTAAAATCTCCCAGACATTCGGTAGCCTTTTTACTCTGATGACTTGCTTAATGCTTAAAATAATAATTTATATAGGTATCTAAGGTATTATAGAGGTATTACCTTGGCAAAGCACAAACATGATTACTCTTAAAAAAGAATCCGTCACATTTCTATCATACCTGCTTAAAACTATGTTTGTATTCTTTGCAAGCAGTTTCTACTGTAAACTTTGTACTGAAAATATTACAAAGTTTTGCACCATAACCATTGCGACCACCTGTAAGAACAATTAAATGTGAAAGGTTTAATGAAAACAATTTTAAAGGGACTTTGTTAACTCACCTACCATAGGGTAGGTCTGTTGCAAAACAGTTTCCACTTATTATTTTAATCGATTGAATATTTCAAAGTATATTTAGATTTTTCATTTAAAGAAACATACAATTAAGATTTAGCACATACAGTAATAGTATATTTTGTAGATTATCTTCATAACAATTTTTAAAAAATTAAGCACTGTATCTTCAAACAATCCAGTAAGTCTATATGAGTATGAATCTGAGCTTTCTATCACAGTTACTTCTATTACAAAACTCTAATCTATATACCTTCCTAGAACTTTGGTTTTGGAAAAAAAATCATCTTTGGGGAAATGTAAATAAGTAGAAAAACAACTGGCTATGGTCAAAGCACTTTCAACTCTATAGAGTCTAGACTTTCAACCTTGACTCAAAGAAAACACTTTAAAAGTAATTGATACCAAAAGACATGGTGCTTATGTAAAAACAAATTCACACATACAGAAATCATATGCATCTTACTTTCATCAGTACTCTAATTCAGAACCCAAACTATCAGCCAGGTTAGACAGAGTTCCAGGAGTTCTAGCAGAAGTCAACGTACTACAAGTTAAGTGTCTATAATCAAGACAACAGTAATACATGATAGTTTTTATAGATATTAATTCTAAGAAGGATTTTCTCACAACAAAACTAGAAAAGCTTCCTTTTCTGTAATGTCTTATATAGAAATAGTAATAGACTTCTATGTTAAAAGACCAGTATTTCTCAATAAAAATTCCGATCAGCCATTTAGACTTTACCTGTTACTTTTTTCTCATCATCGTCATAGTTACTGGACGTTAAAAGCTGTCCAAAAATTAATGCAGGAACATAAACTTTCTCTACTTTGTGTTCTACTACTGGAATGCCTTTCCCATTATTCCAAATGCTTATTATGTTAGATTCACTGTAAATAAACAAGCAGAGTTTAGAGCTTAAAATAGTTTAAAGATAAATCAATTAATTTCCGTCAAAAGTAAAGTGACCTAGAATAAACATGAATGATTATAAGCAAAAGGCAAGCCATTATCAATTGGAAGACACTCACTCATCTTTCAAGAAAACCCTTGCTGAGGACACATATTACCATCCCTGAGTCCTAACTCTAATTAGGGTCACTAAGTTCTGCAGGTAATACTGCAAAAATCTCCCAAGAAAACAAAACTCTTCTCAACAGTAAAAGCAGTGAAGCTTGTATAAGAAGCCAGCTATCAATTCCACTTTCTTTTCATACATAGGAGCCATGAGCCAGTCTCCCTGTGAACCACAGGCTCTGTGGGGCTAGCGGCCATAGCCATTTCACTTCCCACCTGACTGCTGAGGAGTGCAGGCAGAAAAGGAAAGCTATCTGAAATATATTCCACTCTCCATCTAAATGTTAGAGGGTTATTTATACTGTAGCAATCATTGTTAGACTAAAAAGCACATCATTTTCTTTCCCCAAATCAGCAAACCAACTTTTCTTTCCCTCACTTTTCACAATACAGGTTCAACTCTCCGAATCACAGAGACTCAACTTTTCTTTCCCTCACTTTTAACAATATGGGTTCAACTCTCTGAATCACGTGGACTCAAATTTTGTTATTTTTATTCATATCTCCTGATCATTAAGACATGTGTTTAATATTTTAAACTCAGTTTGTCCTATTAGATTTGCTTCATCACTATCCAATCTTCCTTCATCCCAAATGCCACTGTATGAGTCTAATTAGTATCACCTTAAATACCGATTACTGCAACACAGCTAAGAACAGAACTAGCCACTCCCTTTAAATATATTCTTCATAACAATAATGGGCTTACCACAGCTTTCATAACACTATTTTTTACACCAGGACACAGCAGTAGCTCCATGTTTTCTATGAAATCAAGCTTAGCAGTCCTCTATTGCATGTTCAAGGCCCTTATGCATACCAGCAGTCAAACTGAACTACTATTCTCCAACATGCATCATATTTTCTTTCAAGTCAGTTTTATTACTTGTCCATATTCAGTCTCAATTCTTTCATTTCTTCATCGTCTTTCCTTTGCCTATAAAATCCTTTTCTTCTCTGTCTAGCCAAATTTTACCTTAACTTCAAGAATCAATTTACGACTTCTGTCCTCCCAGCCTAAAACAATGTTTTCCAACATTCCTTATATTGAAACTTGCCAAAAAAAAAATCTAAATTATTTACTAGGGACCTCAGGACATAATTAGGTTATCTCATGTGTGGGTATACACTCTTTACAGAATATACAGCTAAATATTTAAGTATGTAACAGTTCAAATGAGCTACTGTACTTTACCTTGCGTGTCCCATATCCAGAGGTCAAGAGTGAAGCCTTGAAAACAGGGGCCCTGTATTGCATTATTTTATAAATATTGAAATAGTTCCTAGCTTGAGTTTAAAACCTGTAACTTATTAAATATCTTTTTTTTTTTTACACAAGACACTTCATGGAGTTTAAAACTAATAGAGAACAATTCTGAAGGAAACAAAGAAAATAATGGATGGACAATTACAGATCTTAAACATCTCAGAATGACACTAAAGTCAATATACTCATGAAAAAAATCCTTAAAATGTTTTCATCCTACTTAGTATATATAGTGCTATAATTAAAATAAGGCACTTCGTAAATTCATAATCATCACAGTTTCAAAAAAATAAGATACCTCATACATTCTTTAAGCCTATATGAGTATGAAACTGAAACTTTCTATCAAAGTCACCTCTCTATTAAAAAATTTCAGTTTATTTCAATTCCGAGGTCTGGAACTTATTTCTATAATCTCTAAACGATGATTCAGAATTATATAACTGCATTTTTTGCTCCATCAATAATCTTCACAGAAGTATTAAAAGAATGATGTGCTTGAATATGCTACAAAATTCCAAAATAATTAAAGCTAAAAAGAAACTTGGAAAACAAGCTGAATATCCAATATTCATCACCTGGAAAGAGGTTAATTATGGCATATTGACATAATACTTAAGGATAGTTAAAATAACTAAGTAGACTTAAGTTAATAAGGAAGGCTGTCCTCAATATGTAAAATAGAAAGGTACAAAATAGTATATAGAAAGCAATTTTTTAAATGTATACATACTGTATATTCTATATGTGTGTACATTTTTTTGAAGGCTACAGCTTTAAGAATTTCAACCCTAAATAAATAAGAATACTTAAGCTAGAGAAATAATTCAAACTCTGGTTATTGTACTTTTCACATTTGTTAGTTTTTAATCAAATTGATGCCATCAAGTATGCTGTTTCAATACTAAACATTACACTATACTATTTAATGGGTTTTAAACTCCCCTGTAAGAAGTTGCTTCACATTCTCTAGCTTCTTAGAACTGCTGTCCAAATCCTGTACGGCATCCCTTGCTGACCTATTCCTGTGTCTTTTACAACTATGGCTTTGTACGTAAATTTTATCTCCACATCACAGAGTACTATTGAAAGAGTAATAATAAGAGCTAAGCTAGACGACGTATACTCTACATTTGATCCATCAACTCTTTTACACAAAGAGTTCATGAACACACACGCACAAAGAAAAATAAAACCTGCTATATATAGATATTAAAAAAGAATGCAAAAGAGAAGAGCAGTAATAAAGGCACTAGTTACATAGAGTTACTTTATCCAGAATCTGGAATAAATAAAGCTTGTCACTATGAGCCACTATCTGGTCTACAAAACTATTTTATAGCTCACTTCTTAATCACTTCGCTATAATGGGGTTCTATGTAAGCTGTTTTTTAACTGCACATTGCTGGATCAATGTTGGCCAAAACAATTAAGATAAAAGAATCAAATAACTGTAACCATGTTTATCAAGAATGTATATTTTAAAAAGGCCTTCCTTAGTTTTCAGTCAGTTTTGATTTTTAAAAAAGCGTGAAGATATTAAACATTCAACATCTATTACTCCATACCACTCTCCTAAAACATACTCATTTTTAACTGACAATTTCCTAACTATGGAAGAAAAGAAATCCTGACGGCTAAAATCTCCTTAAACCACCTTAAATGTCTGCGTAAGCTGTAACTTTAAGTGTCCATCATACCATACCACTTACTTTTAAGTATGCATCTTACCATATAAATTCTCAGTGTAGTGTATTCATTATAGAAATGATGCAAGTAAAAAATAAGGAAGAAAAAGAAAATCAAGAACTTCAATGGTATAGTTATGTAGTAATATTTTCATATAAGATATAGTCAACTTCATTGTATAACCAAAAATAAATTATATTTTTATATCATTTATCTTAACCATGCCCTCTGAAATTAGATTATTAACAATAAAGTTGTAACCGAATTATTAAACTTTCATGTTAAGGAAAAAATCTTAAAATCATGCTAACCTACTAATGAAATCACAGGGGATAAATATAACGTAATATCTTATAAAAGGCATACAGGTGAAAATAGCATAAACGTAAAAAACTCTATTTTGAACTTAAAACTTTATTATTTTCACACCCCCCTCAGTCCTCCAAAAAGAAAAAAATCACCACAGTGATTAGCTGAACACCTGGTACATATTCTATACTACCAGCAGTTCCCAATTTACAAATGACGTTATAAATAATGGAAAAGCCTAAATGTTCGTTATGAAAGAATACATTTAATCCATAACGTAACTGGAATAGTACTAACAATAGTGCACTTGGCCTTGAGTACCAAAGCAAAAGGAAAAAATACCCAGTGATTATTCTAGCAGCTGAAACAGCATCCACAGCACCAGAGAGGGAGAAAAATGGTCTCCAAGAGCTCCCATCAGAAAGTACTTTGGAGAAAAAGACTCTGAACAACAGAGGAAACTAAGAGGACAGCATTCTGGCTAAAAGAGGTAAGAATAACAGGGTCTCGAGCAATAGGAAACTAACTGTATGAATTATTCATTTGAGACATGTTCGTAAGCTGGGACTATCCGAATAAAACAGCTTAGCATAAAAAAATTAAACTTGAAATATACTTACGGATCAATAGAAACTTTAATACAGGTCATGTTCTTATCCCTCTGTTTATTATCAGCTGCATTAACTACAAAAATAAATATTTTGGTGAGTAATCTATAAAAAGTTATAACAGACATACGTGACATAAACAAACATATGGTTGCAAGTGCATCACTACTTAATATAAATATTTACATATGCTAATAGTTAAAGAAAATAACTACTGGTAACTTCAATTACAAAACCTTATTTTCCAAATAATATTCTTAAATTTTTTTATGTCACACTAAATTACTATTATGTCTTCTACAAAACAAGGTGTGGGGTAGGTAGGGGAATGATTTTGTGATATATAAAAACAAACATCTGCAGTTTACAATCCCCTATCCAGGCCTAAAAGTTAAAAATCGGGTTTAATTACATTTTATCTTGGTAACAAATAACTACTTTCTCTTGATTTCCTTCAATAAACTACTGATTTTATAGACAGAATGAGCTGAAACCAGTTGTTTTTGAATTAGAAAGGCACTCTTTAGCATCCACAGAAATCAAAATGCTAAATGCTATGAACTATAACTGATAATATTTGCATACATTAACCATGGCTTCAGTAAAATTTGAACACAAGCTAGCTGTAAAACTCAACTTCAATCACAGAAGGAATATGTTCCTGATAAACACTGTATAACCTAAAAGTAAAACTGGCAGATAGTTGTGAGATGAGCAAAAGTACAAAACTTACAAAACTAAGTAACCAGCTTTACTCTCCTTTCTTTTTCCCATAGACGGAAAGAAGCTTCGAGAGACCCACACAACCCTGGCAGGAAACCCAGCGGCACTGATGCATCTGTGTGGCTAAAACATTCCCAAAGCCTGAGTACTCCCCAGGAGTCACTTACACACCAACACTTCATTGTGACTGAATTAACTATGTGATTTGGAAAGCACAGAGGTATTTGGAACAAGGGTTGTTAAACCTGGTTGCCCAACAGAAATACCTAATGTGTTGTTTAGAAACACAATTTTATGTGTCTCACCCAAAACTAACTGAATCTGCAAGGATGAGGCCCTGGAATCTAACTTTAACATGCCCTCCCTGGACACACACTAAAACACAGGACCACACGCTAACCTTGGGGTTACTGACCAAATACAATACACGCATTTTACAGATGAACAAACCAAAACACAAAGACATAATGTCCAGAAATATGAACATATTACAGCAGGTAACATAGATTTTCTGAAGAATATTTATACTCAACATAAAAACATGAGATATACCTCTAAAATTTATGTTTGGCTTTATATACACAGGAACATTATAAATGATATCAATAGAAACAAATTCATTAAATCTTAAATACTCACCCAAAATTTCATCAAAGATCTTATATAAACCCGGCACAAAGGTAACCTCTCTGCAATTCATTCCTACATCTTCATCATATACCCACATGAGCTGGATTGAGAGAAAAATTCAAAAGAATTTATGGAGTAAAATTTTACAAAACATAAACCCGTATTTGACATTTACACTGTAAATACTTAGGTCTTCAAAGTAGAAAAACATTACTTCAGTCACAAGCAACCTTACTGAATCCATATTCAATTTAAAAGCCTATAAATTGAGAAATTGTTTGTTTTATATTAAGTCTGTCTTCTTACTCATAAAGTCAGCTCTAATGTAAGGCACCAAAAATTGTTAATAACTATTTAAATACGGAACTAGCCAGAAAGTTCATTCAGGTTTTTACCCAAGGTGTTATGAAACCTAAACGAACTTTTTGGCCAACCCAATAAAACAGGAAAAAAAACCAAATCATATTTACTTTATACTTTTGCTTCCCGAGTTATATTTTCCAATCAATAAGCAGCACAGAGTAAAACAACATGAATGCAGCATGATGTTAGACTCAAAGGTATCTAGCTATGAATCCCAGCTCTCACTAGTTGAGGGATCTGAGCAAGTCACTTGAAAAAAAAGAGAAATCTATTTAAACTTCAGTATCTTCATTTTTAGAATGGAGAAAACAGTGTCTGCTTTCCAAAACTGCTAGAATCAAATAAGATATTAACTGTAAGCCAAGTAAGTATTAAACAATAGTCAATGTGTACATATAAGTTCTATAAATTAAAATAAACCACAGCCAGAACTTAAGAATTTTTAAGAAGTTCATACAGCACCATTTTACTATACACTTCCCTACACTCTACACTTCTCAGTTTTCATCTCCTAGTTTTATAATCTCTAGTAGGAAATGGAGACATTTCTGCCTCTTAGATCACTCTCCCTACTTTGTGTTATTACCAGACATGAAGTTATGTATTCATGTATGGTTTATATAATCACAAAAATGTTATTCAGTAGATACAGATATACATCTAATTTCAGTAAAAGTTAATAACTACCTGTGTCAATGGCTCCACTGACCCAATGTACGTATCAGGACGAAGCAGAATATGTTCGAGTTGTGTCTTTTTCTGATACACTCTCTCGACGGACAACTTCTTTGAAGAATCATTTTTGTTTGCAATTTCTGACTCTTCCTTTTTTGCAGCATTGTTCTGATCAAAGAGAGTCTAAAATTAACCAAAAAATCAAATTTAAATAACCTACCAAAGGGTAAACTAAAATGTACGGACACATGACATTATTTTGTTGTTAAAGAGAAAACCTATCTTTCAGGCTCATTTTTATTAAGTTATTAAAAAAAAAATCAACCCTGAATATTCATTAGAAGGACCGATGGTGATGCTCTAATACTTAGCCATCTGATACAAAGAGTCGACTCACTGGAAAAGATGCTGATGCTGGGAAAGATTGAGGGCCGGAGGAGAAGGGGGTGACAAAGAATGAGATGGTTGGACAGAATCACTGACTCAATGGACATGAGTGTGAGCAAACTCTGGGGGACAGTGAAGGACAGGGAGACCTGGCACGCTGCAGGCCATGGGGTCGCCAAGAGTCACACGTAACTTAGCGACTGAACAACAGAAAGAACACAAGTCTATTTACTGACAGTTTAGTTCTTTTTGTAATATAGTGTGAAACTGCAGTTTTGACTGAACCCAGACACCAGAACTGCTAGAACAGCCAACAACTATTCAGGCAAGAAATAAATATTTCCCAATTCTATAAGATACCAGATTAATGTTGTC
This sequence comes from Bos taurus, assembly GCF_002263795.3. Lineage (NCBI taxonomy): Eukaryota > Metazoa > Chordata > Mammalia > Artiodactyla > Bovidae > Bos > Bos taurus. The sequence continues at coordinate 40,149,395 of NC_037354.1, read as the reverse complement.
GTCAAAACTTTCCCTGGGAAGAAGGACTTCCCTGGTGGTCCAGTGGTTAAGAATTCACTTGCCAATGCAGGGGACACGGGTTCAATCCCTGGTCCAGGAAGATCCCACATCCCACAGAGCAACTAATCCCAGTGCCCCAGAAGAGAAGCCAGTGCAGTGCGGAGCCCGCGCAGTACCGCTAGAGAGCAGCGCCGGCCCTCCAATACGCACACCGTGACGACCCAGCACTGCCCAAAGTTAGTTAAGTAATTAATTTTTAAAAACTTTCCAAGGAATGTCCGTTCTTATCAGGTTAAGAGGTTGGCAAGGACTGAACCGGACTGACAGCAGGGGTCCCAAAAGCTCCCAGATACAAGCTCCCGCCATGAAGCTACTAAGGACTACAGTAAAGGGGGCAGATATAGTTGGTGTATGCAACTCTCTTTGCCAATTCCATGGAGGCAGAAGTTGTCATTCTAATTCTTACGGCGGATAAGGATTCCAAACAAAAATTTCTGCAGGCTGCCCATTTCCCTGTTTTTTTAATAGCAGCAAGGAAAACATCTTTCTACTTCTGGAACTCCCTAATGCTGACAAATTAGATATCTCACTAAGAGAGAGTTATTATGATGGCCTATCTTCTTTTTTTGAGTCCCAAAGTAACTCAAACAAAACACACTGAGATCTTTTCATAGGTCTTTGAATTTTAGTAGAAATGAAATAGAAGACAATGGGAGATGGAGAGAGTTTGTGCATTTCAACGAGCAAGCAGCAGCACACCACTTCACTGTGAGCCTTGAACACATCCACACCACCATCCTCAAAGTCATTGCTTTTAAAAGCACGGCAAATGGACATTTAAAAATCAAAATACATGACCTCTGAGTAGACTAAACTTTAGCAAGGATTTAACAAACAAAACCTATGGAAATCCAAGCATCAATTATAATCTTTGATTGCCAAAAATTTTACATAAAATTAAAGAGATTTTCTTACATATTCTTTGATTTATATGGTTACCCATTAACACTGCTCAGAGTCAATTAAAAATAGCTTTGGACATAATAAAATAATTATTTCCTAGTCTTCATATTCTGTTTCTGTCAAGTTAGTTAGATGATGAACTAGCGGGCCAGAAAAATGAACTATATTTTTTAAATGTCAGTCTCCAAATTTCTAATGATGTTCCTCGCTTTTTTAGATAATCCATAGAAATTAGTTAAATAAAAACATAACTGATTACATTAATGGATCCTCAGAATAGTTAGAATATCATAATTACTAAGATCACATTCTTTAAGTGCTTAAGAACAATAAATACCATGCATTCAAAGGTGGATAACAGTAACCTCTTACCATTAACTTAGAACTGTTTGCAATTTTGGCATAAAGTTATATGGAACTCATAATAACCATGCAAGTAAGGCTTTCCTATCTCAGGCTACTCTTCCAAAACAAATCCCACCACAAAGAAAACATTTGTAAGATTAGACTCTCACAAAGGCCCACAGTTACCTAATCTGGGCTCTGCATTTGGCCCTGATAACACTGAGATACAGTCCAGAGGATCACCAAGAGTCAGACATGACTGGAGCAACTCCGCATGCACGCACAGCGGCACACAGGTGCGGAGACAGGGGGAACCTACCTCACTCCTGCTCCCAGGTGGGTGCACAGGTGCGGAGACAGGGGGACCCTACCTCACTCCTGCTCCCAGGTGGGTGCACAAGAATAGCAAATGTTTGGTCTGCACCTACCAGATCCCTATCAATTTCAAAAAGTTGTCATTTTTGGTAGAATAAACTCTCAAAAGTCAGAGACTATGCAAAAAGCAGTCGGCTTTGTCAGATTACTATTTGTATTTTCCGGAGGAATAATACATAAATATTAAAAAATAAGTGTGATGATATACTTAAAGCATTTTATGCCAAAATATTTCTTCCTTAATATCAAATAACAGATGCTGAGGAAAGGAAAAAAGGTATCATTCTATCTAAAGTAGTGAAAAGCATTAAGAAATACATAGTATCTATAGAATATCACAATAAAACAGATGGCTTGTAGATATTTCAAATCAATTCACAATGAAGATTTTAAATAATTTCGTAACTTCATGTAAACCTTTAAACCTGACTATTTCATTGAGTAAACACTTTTAATTGCCTATAAATTTCTCTTACTATAACTTTATATGAAATTGTACATAATTAAGTATTTTTTAAATCAGTAGCTTATTAAAACTATACTGTTTAGGGCTTCCCTGATGGCTCAGTGGCTAAGAATTCGCCTGCCAGTGCAGGAGACATGGGTTTGATCCCTGGTCTGGGAAGCTCCCTCATGCCACGGAATACAACTAAGCCTGCGAGCCACAACTCCTGAGCCCTCACGCCCTAGAGGCTGTGCTCTGCAACCAGAGAAGCTACCACCATGAGAAGCTCGCACACCACAGCTAGAGAGTAGCCCTCGCTCGTAGCAACTAGAGAAAATCCCTCACAGCCATAAAGAAATTGTTTTATAAAACTACAGTGTTTAGAGAATAAAATTACAAAAACATATTAAAAAATGTGAGTCCATTTTCATCAGAAAAAAATCGCACACAATATATACATGCCTAGGGAAAATATAAAATACACCCAACAGAATATCCACAAAAATTACTCATGAGAAGTAGAAAAGTTTTTCATTTTCTCTCCTGATACACATTTTCTAATCTTCTACAGTGAGCATATATTACAGCCTTTAAAAGCTTATTAATCCATGTATATGGAGACATAGTTAAGCGAGAGCAATGCTGAAGGTGTCTTTTTCTTCTAAAGGCACTGTCTGTCCTACTTACCGCTTCTGCAGCCCCCACTTTCTCACCAGGATCTAGGCAAAAAGGTAAGAGAAGCCAGAACAGGCAAGCCCAGGGGTCCCGGCAGTGGGGTCCTGGCAGGAGTCCACTCTGTGGTCGGACCTATCTGTACCTTCCTACCCTCCACAAACAGCAGCCTGCACTGCTCACTGACTCCAGGCAGTAAACCCAGGAGGCTCTCCCTGAGCCGTCTATCAGCTTTTCTGAGAGAAGCCTGGATTAATGGTCTCTAGCAGCTCCTGTTTATTATTAGAAAGTTGCCCCTTGAATATTGTCCAAGCCACTAAAAATCAAAATCTGAGGGGAAGGGAAGAGAGGACAACTCTATACCCTTCAATGGGATGACCTGATCCCTTGAACAAACAGATGTAAATACAATATCCTTAGCCTGAGAACAGAGAAATTAAATGAAAAAAGTTCATTGATCACTTTCCCCACAGTAATTATTACTACTATCTCAAGCTCTTAAAAAGAAAGTCACTCTGAGTAGAAATTCAGTTTAAACACTGTTGCTGATAATATTCAGAAAAAAGATCAAGAAATTAGCTTCAACAAAAATAGTCCAGCAAGCTCACATCTACATGTTTATAAAAATTACTCTCAATCCCACACATGAAAAGGAGAATGATACATATTCGATACCTATGCATGCAGAGTCGCTTCGGTCATGTCCGACTCTCTGCGACCCCATGGACTGTAGCCCACCGGGCTCCTCTATCCATGGAATTCTCCAGGCAAGAATACTGGAGTGGGTTGCCATTTCCTACTCCAGGGGATCTTCCAGACCCAGGGATCAAACCTGTGTTTCTTACATTTCCTGCATTGGCAGGCAGGTTCTTTATCACTGTGCAACCTGGGAAGCCCTTTCAATACCTATAGGCTAAGACAATTAGGCTTATTTTCAACACTGAAAACAAGGGGTCTTCTGATTAAAAAATGATTCAACCTTTTCTTATCCTGTATGCTCCACAGTATTTGTACTATGTAAAGTATTATTTGTTTTATAATATCTTGTACTATAGTAACTGCACTATTTCACACTGAATAAAAATTAACAGTTGCCTCGAAAATAATCAACTACCAAGAGCATTCTGAATAAACTTTCATTAGGGTTTGATAAAATTGAAATCTTAGGAGTTAAGTTTATCTGTAATTAATTTTATTGTCTTTGTGTGGACAAATCAAACTATAGCAGTAAATAATGGAATCTAAGCACTGAGGGCAATATTTTCACTCCCACATACAGCTAAAGACAATGAAAATGCAAAGTAAACCCATGTTAAAACATTCTCCATATATCTACAATTTTGATTTGTGATTAATCATTTGTGATTTATACATATGATGATGCCATAACTGACTTTTTCTAAAGTTCAAAAGCTGGCTGCCATGTTAGAAATGCACTAATGCATTGAGAATTTTTAAATTATAATGAAAATGTCAATATATAAAAATCTATTTTAAAATATTAATCTATTTTATAGCATTTTGTAATACTGCTGACTTTTAATAAAAGAATATAGATTTAATAATTATCAAAGATACAACCTTTATCAAGACTATTTCTCAAGTACTAGAAAAGAAAAATTTTCAATAAAATAAACTCCTAATTTCAGAAAGTATGTACCAAGGTCATTCTGTAAAAAGAAAGATTCTTCCATTTACAGAGTGGTCACCTGATACACAGCAACTTGGGGCAATCACTCACAGTGTGTTTTTCTGTGGGAGAAAGAACTGCTGCCAAAGAGGGGAAAGGAGATGGTTTGCCAGTTGGTGCGAAAAAGGAACTGAGCCACTCCTTCACATGAGGCAGAGAAATCTCACCATCACCAAGCCAGCAGGAGACGGACCAGCAAAAGCATAGCAACAAGCCTCTTGTGTCCTCTGCAGACGCCCTCAGCATCCACATCACAGCTTCACAACACTGCCTCCTGTCCTCTCCCTCAAGGCTGCCAGGCTGTGATACCCATTTTATCACCCTATAACCACGGAGAGGGCCATGCTATCTACCCACCACTAATACAAACAAAAATCACAATGTGTCTCCAGAAATGCCCTCCCAAACCAAGGGACAGGAGAGAAGTCAGAAGATGAGGGATACTTCAATATCATAAGAAATGTTTAAATGTCCACAGTGAAAATAAAAAATACTTTCTCTAAAAAGAATCCAAGTCAGAAAGAAGTAAAACTGTCACTAATTGAAGAGGAAATGATATTATGTAGAGAACCCTAAAGACTCCACCATAAAATTATTAGAACTAATGAACAAATCTAGGAGAGCTGCTGGATACAAAATCAAAAATCCACTGTTTCTGTAAACAGTGAACTGTCAGAAATTGAGAAAACAATCCCACTTATAATGGCAACAACAAAAATTAAAATACCAGGAATATATATATTATATATAATATATAATAATATATACAATATACAACATATAATAATATAGTGTGTGTGTGTATATATATATCATATATACTTTGTGCAGCATGCAGGATCTTAGTTTCCCAACCAGGGATCGAACCCACACCCCGTGCAGTGGGAGTGTGGAGTCTTAACCACTAGATGGCCAGGTAAGTCCCTACCTAGGAATAAATTTAAACAAGGAGGTAAAAGACCTCAATATTGAAAACTATAAGACACTGATTAAAGAAATTAAAGACAAAAATAAATGGAAAGAAATTCTATGTTCATGGAATAGAAGAATTAATATTGCTAAAATGTCCAATTTCCCAAGGCAATCTTGCAGATTCAATGTAACTCGTATTAACATTCCAACACTTTTCACAGAAATAGAATAGACAATCTTAAAATGTATATGGAACCAAATAACTGAACCGCCCAAGGAATCTTGAAAAAGGAGAAAGCTGGAGCATCACACTCCCAAATTGGAAACTTTATTATAGGGACTTCCTGGGGGCTTCCCCAGTGGCTCCGTTGATAAAGAATCTGCCTGCAGTGTAGGAGACCCAGGTTTGATTCCTGGGTCAGTAAGATCCCCTGGAGAAGGAAATGGCAACCCACTCCAGTGTTCTTGCCTGGAGAATCCCATGGACAGAGGAGCCGGGGGTGGGGGGGCTACAGTCCGTGGGGCCGCAAAGAGTTGGACTTGACTGAATGCAAAAGTAGGAAGTCAAGAAACACCTGGAGTAACAGGTAAATTTGGCCTTGGAATACGGATGAAGCAGGGCAAAGACTAATAGAGTTTTGCCAAGAAAATGCACTGGTCATAGCAAACACCCCCTCCCAACAACACAAGAGAAGACTCTACACATGGACATCACCAGATGGTCAACACCGAAATCAGATTGATTATATTCTTTGTAGCCAAAGATGGAGAAGCTCTACACAGTCAACCAAAACAAGACCAGGACCTGACTGTGGCTCAGATCATGAACTCCTTATTACCAAATTCAGACTTAAATTGAAGAAAGTGGGGAAAACCACTAGACTACTCAGGTATGACCTAAATCAAATCCCTTATGATTATACAGTGGAAGTGAGAAATAGATTTAAGGGCCTAGATCTGATAGATAGAGTGCCTGATGAACTATGGAATGAGGTTTGTTACATTGTACAGGGATCAAGACCATCCCCATGGAAAAGAAATGCAAAAAAGCAAAATGGCTGTCTGGGGAGGCCTTACAAATAGCTGTGAAAAGAAGACAAGCGAAAAGCAAAGGGGAAAAGGAAAGATATAAGCATCTGAATGCAGAGTTCCAAAGAATAGCAAGAAGAGATAAGAAAGCCTTCCTCAGCAATCAATGCAAAGAAATACAGGAAAACAACAGAATGGGAAAGACTAGAGATCTCTTCAAGAAAATTAGAGATACCAAGGGAACATTTCATGCAATGATGAGCTTGATAAAGGACAGAAATGATATGGATCTAACAGAAGCAGAAGATATCAAGAAGAGGTGGCAAGAATACACAGAAGAACTGTACAAAAAAGATCTTCACGACCCAGATAATCACGATGGTGTGATCACTGACCTAGAGCCAGACATCCTGGAATGTGAAGTCAAGTGGGCCTTAGAAAGCATCACTACGAACAAAGCTAGTGGAGGTGATGGAATTCCAGTGGAGCGATTTCAAATCCTGAAAGATGATGCTGTGAAAGTGCTGCACTCAATATGCCAGCAAATTTGGAAAACAGCAGTGGCCACAGGACTGGAAAAGGTCAGCTTTCATTCTGATTCCGAAGAAAGGCAATCCCAAAGAATGCTTAAACTACCTCACAATTGCACTCATCTCACACGCTAGTAATGCTCAAAATTCTCCAAGCCAGGCTTCAGCAATATGTGAACCGTGAACTTCCTGATGTTCAAGCTGGTTTTAGAAAAGGCAGAGGAACCAGAGATCAAATTGCCAACATCCACTGGATCATGGAAAAAGCAAGAGAGTTCCAGAAAAACATCTATTTCTGCTTTAATGACTATGCCAAAGCCTTTGACTGTGTGGATCACAATAAACTGTGGGAAATTCTGAAAGAGATGGGAATACCAGACCACCTGACCTGCCTCTTGAGAAATCTGTATGCAGGTCAGGAAGCAACAGTTAGAATTGGACATGGAACAACAGACTGGTTCCAAATAGGAAAAGGAGTACGTCAAGGCTGTATATGGTCACCCTGCTTATTTAACTTACATGCAGAATACATCATGAGAAACGCTGGACTGGAAGAAACACAAGCTGGAATCAAGATTGCCGGGAGAAATATCAATAACCTCAGATATGCAGATGACACCACCCTTATGGCAGGAAGTGAAAGGAACTAAAAAGCCTCTTGATGAAAGTGAAAGAGGAGAGTGAAAAAGTTGGCTTAAAGCTCAACATTCAGAAAACGAAGATCATGGCATCCGGTCCCATCACTTCATGGGAAATAGATGGGGAAACAGTGGAAACAGTGTCAGACTTTATTTTTCTGGGCTCCAAAATCACTGCAGATGGTGATTGCAGCCATGAAATTAAAAGACGTTTACTCCTTGGAAGAAAAGTTATGACCAACCTAGATAGCATATTCAAAAGCAGAGACATTACTTTGCCAACAAAGGTCCGTCTAGTCAAGGCTATGGTTTTTCCTGTGGTCATGTATGGATGTGAGAGTTGGACTGTGAAGAAGGCTGAGCGCCAAAGAATTGATGCTTTTGACTTGTGGTGTTGGAGAAGACTCTTGAGAGTCCCTTGGACTGCAAGGAGATCCAACCAGTCCATTCTGAAGGAGATCAGCCCTGGGATTTCTTTGAAAGGAATGATGCTAAAGCTGAAACTCCAGTACTTTGGCCCCCTCATGCGAAGAGTTGACTCATTGGAAAAGACTCTGATGCTGGGAGGGATTGGGGGCAGGAAGAGAAGGGGACGACAGAGAAGGAGATGGCTGGATGGCATCACTAACCTGATGGACGTGAGTCTGAGTGAACTCCGGGAGTTGGTGATGGACAGGGAGGCCTGGCGTGCTGCGATTCATGGGGTCGCAAAGAGTTGGACACGACTGAGCGACTGAACTGAACTGAACTGAGTGACTAACTTTCACTTCTCCCTGGCAGCCCAGTGGTTATGACTCTGCACTCCCACATACCCCATGGCGCAGGCAAAAAAAGAAACAAAAACTAACTGTATTACTATTTACAAAGTAATATAGTAATAAAAACAATGTGGTAATAGCATTAAAAAAAAAAAAAAAAAGACAAATCAGTGGAACAGAACAGACCCCAGAAATAAACCCATGCCTATATGGGCAATTACTTTATGACAAAGTTGGCAAGAACATACACTGGGAAAAGGACAGTCTCTTCAATAAGTGGTGTTGAGGGACTTCCCTGGTGGCTCAGTGGTAACGAATCTGCCTGCCAGTGCAGGAGACAAGGGTTTGATCCCTGATCTGGGAAGATCCCACATGCCACAGAACAAGTAAGCCCGGGAGCCACAACTACTGAGCCTGCGCGCTGGAGCCCGGGAGCCACAACTGCTGAAGCCCAAGGCGCCCCAGAGCCCATGCTCCACAAGACAGGCCACCACAAGGAGAAGCCACACAGCAACGAGAGGTGGCCCTGCTCCCAGTAACGAGGACCCAGCGCAGCCAAAAATAAAATTGCAAATAAGTGGTGTTGAGAAAAAAAGGACAGCCACATGCAAAACTATGAAACTGGACCCCTATCTTACACCATACAAAAAAAACACAAGATGATTAAAGACTTCAATGTAAGACCTGAAACCATAAAAGTCCTAGAAGAAAACCAGAAGTACACGCTGTGACATCAGTCTTGGCGATGGTTTTTTTTACTTGACCCCCAAAGCAAAAATAAACGTGTAAGACTACAACAAACTAAAAAGCTCTGCACAGCAAAGGAAAACCATCGAACTTAAAAGGGAAACTACCGAATGGGAGAAAATATCTGTAAACCATATACCTGATAGAAAGTCATTATTCAAAATAGATAAAGAATTCATACAACTCAAGAGCAAAAACTAGATTCATTAAAAACTGGGCAGCAGACATAAATAGACATTTTTCCAAAGACGACACATGGCCAACAGGTATATGAAAGGTGCTCAGCGTCACTAATCTCAGGGAAACGCAAATCAAAAGCACAGTGAGATACCACTTCACACCTGTTAGAATGCTTATTATTGAAATAACAAGTGCTGGCAGAATGTGGAGAAAAGGAACCCTTGTGTACATTGGTGTACATTCTGTACACTGGTGTAGTCACTATCTAAAATAGTATGAAAGTCCCTGAGAAAATTTAAAATAGAATTACCATATGATCCAGCAACTCCACTCCCAGGGATTTCACGAGGAAACTGAAAACACTACTCTGAAAAGATATACGCACCCCCAGGTTCACTGCAGCATCGTTTACAGAAGCTAAAACAAGGAAGCAACATAAATGTCCATCAGTCAAAGAATGGATAAAGAAAATGTGGTGTTTATATACAATAGAATATTATTCAGTCATAAAAAAGAATGAAATCTTGCCATTTGGAACAACATGGGTAGATTTAAAGTGGATTCGCATTTAGTGAAATAAGTCAGAGAGAGAAAGACAAAAATACTGTACAATCTTACTTATATTTGGAATCTAAAGCAAAACAAAAAACCAATGTGTATCTATTTATTCATAGATACAGAGAACAAATTAGTGGTTGCCAGAGTTGGTGGGGGGGGGGGTGGAATAGGTGAAGGTGGTCAAAAAGTACAAACTTCCAGTTATAAAATAACGAAGTCCTGGGATGTAATGTACAGAAAGGCAACTATAGTTATCAGTGCCATGTTGTATAGTTAATAATACTGTGTTAAGAGTAGGTTTTAAAAATTTCATCACAAGGAAAACAATATGTAACTATGTATGGTGATATTAACTAGACTCATTGTGGTGATCATTTTGCAATACAAAAATTTTCTGACTCAAAAATGAAAATACTAATCACTGGATTTTTTTTTAATATAAAGAAGGGGAATACAAGTGTGTTGGGTATGTGTGTGCACGCGCACACATGGGCACTCACTCATCTAAGAGTTTACTGTGTGCAAAGTATTGCAGGAATTAAATGAATACTCTCAAGCCTCAAAGAAGTTCCAGGAAGTAGACACTACTAATAATGATTTCCTTTTTATAGCAAGGAAACTGAGGTTTGAAGAATTTAAGCTAACAAAGTTAGTATGGAAAAAGCTGAGTTATGAAACCAGGTGGTATGATTTTGTAGCCCATATTCTTAAAAGGCATCATCTTACAATGTTATTCAAAATACATATACCTTGAAGAGGAAGTATACTCCCTAGTCTTTCATGTGAAAGTAAAAGAAAGGTTATTAGAAAGAAGTATACACGTATTCCTCAGGAGGCTTTTCTCTTTTTACCTTGTGATATCACCATATCAAAGACAAATTGCTTTGGTTGTAACTTTTTAAGCAGGGTAATGTGTAAAGGATGGTTAAGAACATAGTGAAAGTGAAAGTGAAGTGAAAGTCGCTGTCATGTCCGACTCTTTGCAACCCCATGGATTGTATGCTGCTGCTAAGTCGCTTCAGTTGTGTCCGACTCTGTGTGACCCCAGAAACAGCAGCCCACCAGGCTCCCCCGTCCCTGGGATTCTCCAGGCAAGAACACTGGAGTGGGTTGCCATTTCCTTCTTCAATGCATGAAAGTGAAAAGTGAAAGTGAAGTCACTCAGTCATGTCTGACTCTTCGCAACTCTATGGACTGCAGCCTACCAGGCTCCTCCATCCATGGGATTTTCCAGGCAAGAGTACTGGAGTGGGGTGCCATTGCCTTCTCCGTCCATGGAATTCTCCAGGCCAGAATACTGGAGTGGGTAGCCTTTCCCTTCTCCAGGGGATCTTCCCAACCCAGGGATCAAACCCAGGTCTCCTGCATGGTGGGCGGATTCTTTATCAGCTGAGCCACCAGGGAGGCCCAAGAATCCTGGAGTGGGTAGCCTATCTCTTCTCCAGCAGATATTCCCGACCCAGGAATTGAACCAGGGCCTCCTGCATTGCAGGCAGATTCTTTACCAACTGAGCTGAAGCCCATAGGGCTGGTTTAAATCCCACTTTTGCCTTAGCCATGTAATGCACATTTTGTTACCTAATCTGTAAACTCCTGTTTCCATCTCTGGAAATGGCTATAATTTTACTGATCTCCCCTCTTCTTTAAAACTGGGTCCTATTTACATTAAGATTTTTTAAAATACAGAATAGGGTTTTTGTCTTTTTTTTTTAACATACTTAGTAAAATGCAACTGTTGCTACCAGTATTTAATGTATCTGAAACTACTGGTAAACACACTTGTATTCAGAAAAGTTAAAACAGTCTATAAAAACTGTTTCTAAATACTGCAATTAGTTACTTGAGAATGTATCTAAAGAACATTGCAACCTCATCGCTTTTCCTAAGGGCAGAAGACTTCAGAAGTTAGTATGTCAACTATCTAATTGGTTAACAATAACTCAGTTTGGACTAAGTATCCAGATTTTTGCTAAAACTCTATAAAGGATACATAGTCTCTGACTTTAAGAGCTTATAATCTAATTGTTAAAACAAAGGTATCACACGGTGAAAGTTACATTAAAAAGAACATTTATGTTTTATGATCCATAAGGGTAACAAAACTTTGGTGAGACTTTGAGCTAGCCTTAAAGTGTTATTTAGCCTGGTAAAAAGAAGAGCAAGAGGCAGTCCTGTTGGAAGACAAGAACACAAAATGACAAAAACAAGCGTGATGCCCAGGGGACAAGTGAAGAGGGAAATCTAACTATGAGGACAATATGGAATAAATGTGAACTGTAACACAGTTTATAAAAAACTGACTTGAAGGTCTGGTTGAGGAGTTTAGACGCAAAAATAAGCCACTAAAGCAAAGTTTTTAATACAAATATTTAAATATTTATATACACAGTCTTGTTTCCTAGAAACTAGAAATATTCATGGTCAAAAAAGTTTTCTATTTCATTCACTTTTACTTTTAAAAAACTCCATGGTTAACAGTAATTTTATACTTAAGAAACTTGCGTTTTAGAAATACTGAAATATTTACAAATAAAGTGGATTTGCTTTGCTGCAAATAATAAGAAAGGGAAAGGTAAGTGACCTTGAGCTGATGACCACTGAAGCTTGATGATAGAGTCTCTGCATCATTCTGGCCATCATAATTGTATAGGCCTAATATTTTCCATTATAATGTTCTTTTTTAACCTACCAAATTAGAGTAGTACTTGGAAAAGATGAATATTCATATAGAGATTAACTGTATTCTAATATTTCCATACATTTATTTTTTGCAACAATTTAAACATGATAAAAGACTGAATGAAATAGATTATTAGTCTACAAATCAAACTTTACAAACTAAAAATTAATTCAAGAAATTCTGTTTGCTTCGGAGAAGCCTTCACAGCTGTTGTCAATTTTTACTCAAAATAGTTCTACTATAGTACTTATATTTGTCACTTATTAAAAAAAAATCTTGTTAAGATACTGCAAATCAAACATAAACGTAATGCACTGTTAAAAGAAGTTAACAGTGTTAAACCACTGTGCTTTGTGGTTTCAGATACTGAATGTAAACTCGGCGAAGTGACCATGTTAACACCACCTGGTAGCACACATCCCAGCACTCGGCATTACCACACCCCCAGCTCCCTAAAAAGAACAACAGTATCACGGACTAAGGCCATTTTTATTTCTTCCCATTACCCACAAAGAGGTAGCAACATAACATGTTTCAATAAAGCAAGCACAATTAACTGTCTTCAGAAATAGATGACCTCTGCAACAAATCCCTGAACTCTCGCAAAGGAATAAAATGCTTTCACTCTGGCTCAAAGATATTGTGTGAAAGCAACTTTACATCTCTTAATGTGTGCTTCTTGAGCTTCACTGACAAAGGCAAACATTTATTAAGCTCAGCAATGTGCTACATATATTGTCTCATTTAATTATCAATGCAACCTTATTTCACAGATGAAGAAATAGGTTTAGAAACATTAGACCCCTTTCTGCAAAGTCCCAGTGACTGTTAGAGACGGGATCCAAATCTCCATGTTCAATCTGACACAGTCCATGCTCACAACCACTTCCCTATATTGCCCCTGATAAAATTTAACTATGGCCTATGGTCAGTGATGTGTATTATGGACATAAAGATGCCCACATAACCCAACTTAAATTTAAAGCAAGCATCAAGTCTTAAAGTGAACTTATTGAGTGATTACCTTTTTAATAAAGTTCTAATTCAACAGGAGGATATAATTTACAAATAAAAGAGTGATTTTTAATTTTACTCTATTTCCCTTAATAGTTTTTATAATGAGAAAATATTTAATCAGTAAGTCAATTTTAGTTTCAAATGAATTTTTCTGATTTTGAATGATATCCTCTAAGTTTCATCAAACTTTTTATACGAATGAAAATTTTCCATTGAGCGTGAAAGAAAAAGTGGTCATTTAATAATCTACAAAATTAACTAACAGTAAACAAAATACTGCTTTTAACTGTTAAAGCTAACCAATTCAATCTTGGAACAAAATATTTACCATTACAGAGAATCAGCAGTTCTCAGAGGAAACACTGATCGGGCCTCAACAGTTCCAAACAGTGAATGAGAACCATCTGGCCAACACAGAAGTGTTGTTATTTTCAGAAGTTGTTTGATTTTAGCGGCAAGGGTAAAAGGCCCCCAACTTCCATGTTCACAGGGATGGCTAACTTACTTGATTATCAACACCTCGTCTTTCCTGGCTCTAGTCTACTCATGCATACTATACATTACTGAAGTAAAACATGCAAAATTCGGTGAGATCCAGCAATGACAGTCTCCACGTTGGCATGCAAACATATAGTTTCCTGTTACCTGTAACATCCTTTTTACAAGGAATGCTTGTCAATATAGCAAAACTGCTATTCACCACACCTAACCCTCAAACAAACAAACAAAAAAAAACGGAGAACTTTCTAAAAAAAAAAAAAAAAAACGCCAATACAAAAGTTTCCTTAGGTGTTTTGGAAAAGGGAAGGTCCATCGAAAAAGTCCCCGGGAAAACGTAACGCTTTTTATTTTTCTCCTGGATACACAGCCAGTTGGCTGAGCTGGGCTGTGTGTGTATAGGAAGTGACCCTGGTCTGAACTCGGTGCTGAGCAAGTGAAATGCGGGTGAATTATCGATCCGCCGTGGGAATCGGATCCCTCTAAGGTCTTCCCTCCTCTACTACTTGGCCAGCAGGAACTGAGCGCCGCCGCAAGCCTTCAACTCCAGGTCGAACCACTCGGGTCACCTCTCCAACACTCCCCGCGCAGCCCCCACCCCGTCTGGCCTGCGATGCTGACACAGGTAAGCGCTGCTTTTCATAATCCCGCTGTGACACATGGACGCCCTACAGTGTAACATTCACTGCGGCGGACGGCATCCCGAACGCGCTTTCCACCCGGCGAGCCTCTCGGGACCGAAAGGTACTGGCCCGAGCCGAGTGCCCCGGCCAAACCCCTTCTCCTCCAAGAGGAGGGCGTCAGACACGGTTCAGCATTTACAATACAGACACGCGCGCGCGCGCACACACTCGCGGCCGGGAGCCTCTCCGGAGGCTCTCAGGACACATCTCAGGACACGGACACACACGCACCACTGCCGCCCCTCGCCCCCAGGCCTCCAGCACCGGGGAGGAGCAGAGACGGGGCTCCGGGCGCTGCTGACGGACGGCTCGTCGCCCCAAGTTTCAGGTGCGCGTTGCGCGCTCGAACCTCCGCCGAGGCAGAGAAGAAAGAAAGGGGCGGGGGGGAGGGTTCGGCTGGCAGCCGCCCCGACGGGGCGTGCGTCCGGGGGGCCGGGTTTCCCTGTCCTCCCGCCCTCCTCCGGCCCGGAGGGCACCCTCCTCCCCGCCGCCCCCGGCGCCGCGGGCGGGGAACAATGCCGCGACCCGCACCCCCGCCCGCCCCGCCGCCCCACTCACCACCCAGGTCAGCGCCCCGTGGCCGCCAGCTCCCGCGCCGCCGCCGCCGCCGCCCGCCTTGGCCATGGCGCGCCTCCTCCGCTCCGGGCCCGAGGCCGCCGCTCCGCCGCCCGCCGGCCGCCCGGCCCCCCGCTCCGCTCCGCACCGACCGCGCGCCCGCCGCGCTCCTAGCGGCGCCGCCCCCCGCGCCCCATCGCCAAGCCCGGGGCGGACGCCCGGCCGAGCCCGCTGAGGAGGCCGCGCCGCCCGCCGCCCTCAAACTCGAGGCGCGCGGCCGCGGCGCCCGGGCCTAGCGCGGCCCTGAGGCGGCGGCGCCGGAGCAGGAAGCGCCGAGGCCGGCGGTGGGCGGCGGCGCGGCCTCCTCCCCGCTGGGCCGAGGCCCCGAGTGCGGGCGGCGAGCGCGGCCGGCAGTCGGGCGTCCGGACGCGGCGGCGGCGCCCTGTCTCTCCTCGGGCTCCGCGGAGGCCGCCCCTCGGGGAGCTGGAGCGAGGTCGCCGCTGAAGCCGAAGCTGCGTGTGTCGGCCGCGTAGCAGCCCGACTTCCTTACAGCCCCTCGCCGAGACGGACAATAAGTGGAGCCGCCGCGGCCGCGGTCGCCTCCCTCCCGTCCGGCATAACACCGCACTCACACTCGCACCCAGGGAGGGCTGGGGAAGGCCGGCGGGGAGAGGGCGGGCGAGCGGCCTGCCCCGCTGTCACTCACGCCGCGGCGCCCAATCGGGGCCCTGTCGCCAAGCCTCTCGGCCTATCCCAAAATTCCAAGCCCCCCCGGAGGGGCGGGACCCGAGGGGGGGAAACGTCATTGCGGGTAGCAACCGAAGGGAAGACTTGGGGTTTTTGTTGTGTGTGTGTGTGTGTGTGTGTGTATGTGTGTGTGTGTGTGTGTGGTGTGGTGTCTCTGAGGGGTTTTTCCGTTTGAAGGCTGCGCAGGGGCTGCTGTCAGGGGTCACCTGAGGGCGGCGAAGGATAAGGGTCGACTTGGCCTCGGCTCGGCTTTGAATCCGCCAAGCTAGCTGTTTGCTCTAGACCGGCGGGCGAAGCTGGGTGCTCCTCGGCCCGGGACCGCGGGTGGGGGCCGGAAGAAGCCGGGGGCGTCCCGGAGGGAAAGTATTTTTTAAAGAGCGCTTGTGACCGCCGGCAGGACGTTGCAGAGCGCTGGTGCGAGGAGGGGCCCCGAGGCCCCGGGGGAGCGCCGCGGTGAGAGGAGCCTCTGCTCAGACCTGCCCCTCCTCCATCTCCTCTCTCTGCCCCCCGCTCCCCCAAAAGGGACCCGGTCCGTCTGGAGGAAAAAACCCGCTCTGAAGGAACTTAGATGATAAAGGGGCGCGCCGAGAACGTTCCAGGGAAAGGAGACCCGGCGGCGTGAGGGTTCGCCTCGTCGGTGACCTTCCCTCTCCTCCAAACAATGAGAGCATGTCTCTGTCACTTCTGAGCCTCTTCGGTCCACAGCCGTGCCGCCTCCTGTCTTTAAGAGGGAGCACGTTTAACCTTTCAATGTCCCAGCACACGACTGAGGAACCGTGTCACTGACCTTAAAGCTTTCTAAGAAAATCACCCACACATGGCTTGCACCTCAGCCTGGCCGACGAAGATGGCTTGACTTCGGGTCCTGCTCTTGGGGAGAAATCCATGCCAGGCTGTGCCACGGGCTCAAGATAAAACCCGGGCCTTGGTTTCAAGTCGTTTATAACCTGACTCGAAAGACAGGCCAAAAGGGAGCTAACTATCATCCAACATGAGTACTTGAGGGCACGACGTGCCACCAAATAGCTGGGACAAGAGAGCTTTTTGAGAAGGTGAAAACCGTATTGCTGCGTGGCGAAACGGTGTGTTTGTGAACTTCCAACTGTGTGTTTCCCCTCGAGGGGAAACAAAAATGTCTCGGGTCACAGCTTTCAACGGACTTCAGAATCTAAAGAGGTGGAGAACTCTGAAAGGTGGAAATAATTTAAACATAGTTGTTCTTAATTAGCTCTCTAGCGACCATGTAATTTTGGCATATCTGGGACTTTAGTCCAGAACAGTGAAGCCTTTCTTTACCTTGAACTTGAGGTGCCAGCTTGTAAATCAGACCAGGGTCTAGTCTGGGCTGAACCTGATCAGCTAAGTATCCCTGCCTTATTATTTTACCTTCAAGGACCTCTCTCCTTGCACCTCCTTAAATTGAGGATTTTTGCTCTTGTATTTACTGGGTTTTTACTTCTTCAAAGTACACATATATTCTACAGGTTTGAAAAGGGGTAAATAATTAAGGGCTCTGAGGTTTTTAAATAAAGATATATGCATTAAATAGAAGCCAAGCTATAAAATTTATACCCATGTCTTTTTCTTAAATGTCAGTTTTCATAGCTCTTCGATCTC
The DNA here is from genome assembly GCF_002263795.3 of Bos taurus. NCBI lineage: Eukaryota > Metazoa > Chordata > Mammalia > Artiodactyla > Bovidae > Bos > Bos taurus. Next base: position 40,131,756 of record NC_037354.1, on the reverse strand, counting down.
AAATTTTCAAATGAATAAAATCATATATTCAAAGGCCAAATGGGTTAATGGAAATTCATGTTCACCTTTTCACTTGCTTCATATGTGAGGTACTGAGGTCTTTAGCCTTCTAAGCATGAAGACCCTCTAGTAAATGTAGCAAGATTATTCTCTTGAAAATACTGACTTACCTTTAAAAATGACAAATAAAGGAGCTGTTGAATAGAAATGCAAATCAACAGTTTAAAGCAGATCTTCACAATAAATGGGAAAAAGTACCTAGATCACAAGCTTCTCATCTCCTGAAGACACAATGACCCGTTTAAACTCAAGCAGCCAACAACATGTATTTATGATAAAAGTGATTGTACTGAACTTCAGTGCAGCATTCCCTTCTGGGATTTTGTCAAATAACTTCCATTTACTGAGTAATCAGAGCAATAATTGCCATATTTAAAAAGCTTCTATGAGAGATCATAGGCAAAACATTATCTGACATAAATGGTACCAATGTTTTCTTAGGTCAGACTCCCAAGGCAATAGAAGTGAAAATAAGCCAATGAGACCCAATCAAACTTACAAGCTTTTGCACAGCAAAGGAAACCATAAAAACAACGAAAAACAAGAACAAAACTGGAGACAACCTACAAAATGGAAGAAAATATTTGCAAACAAACTGACAAGGGCTTAAATTTCCAAAAGGTAAACACAGCTCAAATTCCTCAACAACAACAAACTCAATCTAAAAATGGACAGAAGACCTCAGCAGACATTTCTCCAAAGAAGACATAAAACTGGCCAATAAGCACATGAAAAAGTGCTCGACATTGCTAATTATTAGAAAAGTGCAAATCAAAACTACAGCGAGCTACCACGTCACACAGGTCAGAATGGCCGTCATTAAAAAACTCTACAAACAGCAAATGCTGCAGAGGATGTGGAGAAAAGGAAATCCTCTTACATTGTTGGTGGGAATGTAAATTGGTACAACCACTAGGGAGGACAGTATGGTGCTTCCTTAAAAAACTAAAAATAGAATGACCATATGACTTAGCAATCCCACTGTTGGGAATGTGAAAGTCTGACTCTTTGTGACCCCATAGACTATACAGTCCATGGGATTCTCTAGGCCAGAATACTGGAGTGGTACAACTTTCCCTTCTCCAGGGGACTTTCCCAACCCAGGGACTGAACCCAGGTCTCCTGCATTGCAGGCAGATTCTTTACCAGCTGAGCCACAATGAAGTCCACTCATGGGCATATATCCAGACAAAACTAATTCAAAAAGATACATGCATCCCTATTTTCAAGCAGCACTATTTACGGTAGCCAAGACATGGAAACACCCTAGATGTCCATTGACGAAGGAAAGGATAAAGACGTGGTGAAAAAATGAAAGTGTTAGTTGCGCAGTTGTGTCCTTCTGTTTGTGACACCATGGACTGTGGTGTCACAGTCTCCACCAGGCTCCTCTGTCCATGGAATTCTCCAGGGAAGAATACAGGAGTGGGTAGTCATTTCATTCTCCAGGGCATCTTCCCAATCCAGAGATTGAACCCAGGTTTCCTACATTGCCTGCAAATTCTTTACCATCTGAGCCACCGAAGATGTGGTACACATATACAATGGAATATTACTCAGCCATAAAAAAGAATGAAATAATGCCATTTACAGCAATACTGATGGTCCTTGTCATATTTAGTGAAATAAGTCAGACCAAGAAAGGGAAATATCATGGATCATTTATGTGTGGAATCTAAAATGACACAAATGAGCTTATCTATGAAATAGAAGCAGACTCACAGAGAACAGACTTGTGGTGGCCAAGGAGGAGGGGGTTTGGCGAGTGATGGGATGGGAGGTTGGATTAGCAGATATAAGCTGTTATATGTAGAATGGATAAACAAGGTCCTACTGTATAACACAGAACTATATTCAGTATCCTATGATAAACCATAATGGAAAAGAATATTTAAAAGAATGTATATATGTATATCACTGCTGTATGGCAAAAATGAACAACATTGTAAATCAACAACACTTCAATTTAAAAAGGTTCTGTGTCAAGTTTTGTCTCATTTGTAATACTACTTTTTATTCATGTGTTTTACATTTAAAGACTTACTTTCCACCTCATAGCTAGCACTAGACAAAATGAAAAATTGTACAAATCAAAGTCAAAACCATTAACTGTCAAAATAAAATCCTTTATTTAATCGAGCTTTCTGAGTAGCTTCTGTAATCTAACTAGATTAGAATTTTTAGTCTTAGATCTTATGTTTCCCTATCATAGCAATAAAAAAAAATTAATGCCTATTATATGTCAGCTACTCAGTACCTCGTAATTCAAAAAGGTTATGAGGATGTAGTCTTGGCCTTGAGTTTACACCTTTTGTAATATATTGATAATTTTGAGATAAACTTTAAAAAAACAATTTATATGTATTCATTCACTTGTCAACAGTTTACCTGATGTGTCAAACCTTTCATCAGATTTGTTAGTCAATAAATACAATAGTTTTACTAAGAGAGTAACTCAAAACTATACTTTGAGATCCGTGGCAAAATTTCAAGAGAGTTTCCACTCAAATCATATCTTGTTCCAACACTGAGGTTCAGTTGGGAGGTGAGGAGAGAGGTGCTAATCTTTCACTCAGTGACATTTACAGAAGCTAACATTTGAATTCAAAATCAGTGTCTGCAACCTTACCTCTTCCCTTCCTCTCATCATATTAGCTTTCATAGACCAAGAGCATATACAAAGTTGCTGGGCAAAGAATAAGAACAATTCAGTATACTCAATAAATGATTTTCTAGATAATGACTATTGTTTTCAATGTAATTTACTTTGTTATATTTCTTGAGAAGCATATGCTCACGTTAAGGAAGAAAGCTACCAGCGGTGTAGCCATTTGTGTTTCAGCATTCCTATCCTAAATATTATAATAAGATTATTAATTCTGAGACTAATTGCTCCAAGCATTCCTAAGCATATTTTTATTTTTAAAAAGATACTTATGCACCCAAGATAACGGGTGATTAGTGATGGTGGAAGACATTACTGACCACCACATTCCTGAGTATTACCACCACTGGGAAGACAGATAAAGGCTAACGGTCTTCGATTTCTACCTATAATAATTCTGGGAGGTTCGTTTTGTCTGACCTTTTGCTTTGAAGAAGTTTATTTTGATTGGTTTTGGCCAAGCCAAGCTATGCTGATCCTCTGGTGATAGACATCTTTAATTACTTGAACAGACAGAATGGACATTTTCACTTATTTTAGATGGTAGAGATCAGACCTCTTAAATACTCTACTAAATTGTGTAATATTAAAAATATAATTAGCATGTGATTCGCATATCATTTAAAAGACTGTACTTGGGCTCTGAAAGGGAATAACATTAGGTTCAGGCTTTCAAAACAGCATTTTGTTCTGAGCAAACTCCATCTATGTTGTTATTCAGTTGCTAAGTCATGTCCAACTCTTTTGCGACCCCATAGACTACAGCCAACCAGGTTCCTCTGTCCATAGGATTTCCCAGGCAAGAATACTGGAGTGAGTTACCACTTCCTTCTCTGGGGGATCTTCCCAACCCAGGGACTGAACCCACATCTCCTGCTTGGCAGGCAGAGTCTTCACCACTGAGCCACCATGGGAGCCCACACTCCATCTTGGGGAAGCCATCACTCACCTGACCTTCACCCACAGCGCATGATGTGAGCCTAGTGTGTGTATCACTATGTTGTACTGACACTAGAAACCTCTGGAGAATCAAATTCAGTGACTTAGTAAGCTTCTAAGATTTGGATCTAAAGAAATGAGATAGCAGTGGCTTTCCCAAATCAACTATTTGCATTTCAGGAGAGCCAGGAACTCTAAAGCTGGAGTTGTCAAGTTCTAAAGTATATTTTTTAATATATAGGATATATTTAAAAATATCCTATAGTATTTTTTTTTTAATGTAATGGAGGTAGCACGGGCAGCCGGGGGTCAGGGCAAGGAAATGTGAGAAATTTCTACACCAGAAGAATCTAAGATGGAAAATTGTCTAAAGTTAGAGGGGTTTCTGGAACAGAACAATAAAGATACCTATAGGTTACCTAAGGTGATAATTAAAAGTCAGAACTTTGAAAACATTCTACCGTTTAGTGTACCAGTTAACAAAAAGCAACTGTCCCCTATTTCTAAAACAATTAAGCCCAGATTAACCCAGATATCTTATATAACTGATACCTTTGTCCAATAGCTTTCTTCTTCACTTTGAGAGTGCTGTTTCAATGTGGAAAAATCCCAAAGCAAACCCAAGAATGCTAACTCTTTAAGGAATATATTTCTGGGTTAAATGTTGTTTGGAAAAACTGAAAGACCAGTCTGATCAGTAAATGGTACACTACATAGAGCTACCCAATCCTAGAAAGCCTGGCACATGGTAGGTATTCAATAAAAAACTTCTCGAAGAGTGAATTTGAGGCATATCAAAAAGTTCCTCAAAGCAAAACATCTCACCCACCTTACGATGATGCTGACACTTGGCCTGGATCCTTAAGTCTTATTTCTTTAAGTGTTCTTGGTTGAATACCAGAGAGGAGAAAGTTGCTTACATTTTATCAGTTAGGGGGCCTGGGTTCCATCCCTGGTCTGGGGACTAGACCCCACATGCAGCAACTCTGAGTTCACAGGATGCAACCAGAGATCTCACATGCCACAACAAAACTGATGATTCCAGGAGCCACAGCTAAGACCCACTGCAGCCAAATAAATAAATAGAAATGTTTTCTAAAAATATTGATTAAAGCATTGCTCTTCTTTAGGAATGAAAAACAGGATGGTCAAAGAGGGAAAGAAGTGAGATTATGGAACCAGAAAAAAGAACTGGGGGTAGGGGCAGAAGACTGACTGAAACTGAGTGGAGAAAGTGAGTATGTTCTGCTTATGGAAGCTCAGCTGCAGCCCAGCCAATGCTCATGCTTCATCTTATGAAGAAGGAAGACCCCATCTATGGCGAACCCTGTTATCCGTTTAGGACAGTACTGGGCCAGCACTTTCACACATGTTAGTTAACTTTCAACAACCCAAAGAGAATTATTCAGTTCAGTTCAGTCGCTCAGTCGTGTCCGACTCTTTGCGACCCCATGAATCGCAGCACACCACGCCTCCCTGTCCATCACTAACTCCTGGAGTTCACTCAGACTCAGGTCCATCGAGTCAGTGATGCCATCCAGCCATCTCCTTCTCTGTCGTCCCCTTCTCCTCCTGCCCCAAACCCTCCCAGCATCAGAGTCTTTTCCAATGAGTCAACTCTTCGCATGAGGGGGCCAAAGTACTGGAATTTCAGCTTTAGCATCATTCCTTCCAAAGAACACCCAGGGCCGATCTCCTTCAGAATGGACTGGTTGGATCTCATTGCAGTCCAGGGGGTTCTCAAGAGTCTTCTCCAACACCACAATTCAAAAGCATCAATTCTTCGGCGCTCAGCCTTCTTCACAGTCCAACTCTCACATCCATACATGACCACAGGAAAAACCATAGCCTTGACTAGATGAACCTTTGTTGGCAAAGTAATGTCTCTGCTTTTGAATATGCTATCTAGGTTGGTCATAACTTTCCTGCCAAGGAGTAAGCGTCTTTTAATTTCATGGCTGCAATCACCATCTGCAGTGATTTTGGAGCCCAAAAAAATAAAGTCTGACACTGTTTCCCTATCTATTTCCCATGAAGTGTTGGGACCAGATGCCATGATCTTAGTTTTCTGAATGTTGAGCTTTAGGCCAAATTTTTCACTCTCCTTTTTCACTTTCATCAACAGGCTTTTTAGTTCCTCTTCACTTTCTGCCATAAGGGTGGTGTCATCTGCATATCTGAGGTTATTGAGATTTCTCCTGGCAATCTTGATTCCAGCTTGTGCGCCTTCCAGCCCAGCGTTTCTCATGATGTACTCTGCATAGAAGTTAAATAAGCAGGGTGACAATATACAGCCTTGATGTACTCCTTTTCCTATTTGGAACCAGTCTGTTGTTCCATGTCCAGTTCTAACTGTTGCTTCCTGACCTGCATATAGGTTTCTCAAGAGGCAGGTCAGGCGGTCTGGTATTCCCATCTCTTGAAGAATTTTCCACAGTTTATTGTGATCCACACAGTCAAAGGATTTGGCATAGTCAGTAAAGCAGAAATAGATGTTTTTCTGGAACTCTTGCAATTATTAGCATTCCTATTTCACGGTCGAGGAAATTAAATGTCATAGAAAGCCACAGAGCTGAATAAATGATGGAACTGAAATTCAAACCACACCCCCTTTGGTCACACTGCCAAGTTGGCTAACATACTTGGCAATAGAGCCTATTTGGCAACGTGTTAGGAAGCTGGCAATACTGGTGAATACATCTGGCCCTTGATAAAACCCTTCAGTTGTTACATTTTATTGTTGAACTATGGTGACAAGCATCCACACTTTGTGTGACTGATGAGCACTTTTGGAAACTAGCCTGATTCTGCTTTATCCCACCTTGTTACAAACTAAGTTGCTTTTTGGAGTCAGTCCAAAGAATCAAGCAACACCTGAGATCTTGGACCTGTGAGTCCTGGGACATCTCTCCATCTACATGATTTTAAACCTTATAATAGAACTCCAGTCTTATAATCATAGAAGACTCTCAAATAGTTAACTTTCAGATGCAAGGAGGGAAATACAGAAGGTACCAAGGGGCTGGACTTGGATTCACAGGCTGGAGAACTTCCAAGTTAGTAAAAGATACTTTAAGCAGTGTTAAAAATTCTCAAGAGTGTTCAGTCATCCAGGGAAGACTTGTTTGTGGACACTCCATCTATGATAAGAACAAATTACAAAAAGGCAAATAGGATTTCCCCAGTGGTCCAGTGGATAAGAATCCACCTGCCAATGCAGGGGGCACAAGTTTGATCCCTGGTCCAGAAGATTTCACATGCCTTGGAGCAACCAAGCTCACGAGCCACAACTACCGAGACCAAGTACCGCAACTACCAAAGCCCGAGTGACTTGAGCCCGTGCTCCACAACGAGAAGCCCACCGCCATGAGAAGCCGTGCGCCATAAACCAGAGAGTAGCCCCCCACCCCAACTAGGGGAGCCCGCGCATGGCAATGAAGAGCTGGCTCAACCAAAAACTTAAAAAAAAAAAAAGGCAAATAATTCTTAAGCATTACATTTTTTTCATCTCCCATTCCAGAGTTTTGCAAATGTTTGTCATATACTAGCTCCTTGAGCCATTCATGGATATTTTGGAAATTGTAACTCGCAGAAACCATGCACACTGCTGTGTAGTACCCATGCATAAGAGATTCATCAGATACATGAGCCCTGTAGGTCTCTGAGCAACCCTGCTGGGAACAAAGGCAAACTAATTTAGCCTTGAAACTATTTACAGAGATATCTAGTAACATTGTTGAATTTTTGTTTCAATGAAAATACTGTCGGAAATGCAGCTACTTTTTATATTATTTCTGTTATTGTAACATGTTTATTTTACAAGTTTAGAAAGAACAAGTATTAAAGCAAACAACAAAATGACCCCACACTTCCATCACTATTAACAGTTTGGTGACAATCATTCACTCCTTTTGTGAATACTCAAAAACATACTTTTTTTTAAAGGGGATAACAGTAAGTACTAGTGAGTTCTTTAAAACTTAAAAAGGAGTTCCATCCTATCAGACGGGCTAACACTGAAATATCAACTGTTGGTGAGGATATGGAACAACAAAAAGTCTCATATTGTGAGTACGTACAGCTTAGCAAAACTGCTTCGGAAAAGTTGACTACCAAACTGTAGCTACCAAAGCTAAACATTTATATAGAATATGAACGGAAAGTTCTACTCCTGGTTATATACAAATAGAAATGCATATACACACAAGAATGTATGAAGCAACACTACCTGTAGGAGCCCCAAACCAGATACAACCAATGGTATACCAGATCTATCATATGTGTGCACAGTGGGAGACTGTCCAGCAATAATAATGAGCACTGCCTCACCCACCAGGAATGTGTCACAAATGGACGTTAAGCTAAAGAAGCCAAACAAAGAATCCACACTGTGTGATTCCCTTTATGTAAAGATTAGCAACAGGCAACACTAAACTGTGATGTCAGAAGTCAGAATGTGGCTGCCTGTAGGAGGATTCTGGGTGCTGGTAATTTCTATTTTTTGAACTAGAAGGTGAGTACATGATTATGTTCATTTTGAAAGTTCATCCCAGTGTGCATACTTTAATTTTATACCTTGCTAAATGAATTTTAAAAGTTTACTTTGGGGAATTCCCTGGCAGCCCAGGGGTTAGGACTTGGCACCTCCATGGCCAAGGGCTTGGTTCAATTCCTGGTTGAGGAACTAAAATCCTGCAAGCTGCACCACAAAAGAATAAATAAGATTTACAAATACTGTATCACCAACACTTGATAGAAACAAGGATGAGAGTATATGGGAAAGACAGGCTCACTGATGCCTCTGGGTTGATCACCGATTTGGAAGATTCGTATCCTGAGCATGAGTACCCTCACCATTCACTTCATGGTTGCTTTACTATGTGTACCCCCAAAATGATGTAAGGCTGAACAGTTCTTTTAGTAAGCACAAAAGGAAATTTCTGTGATAGAAAAAATGAATTTGCTGCCACATGTGAAGCTCTGGAAAATCAATAATGAAACCTTTTAACTACCATATTCACTTCTTAAACTCCCTCAGTTTTCAAGAAATATAGAATTGCCCTAATAAACAATAATTTTAACTATTATTGGCTTACTATATATTGGCACTATAACTAACATTTTACTTTCATTATCTACTTTAATTCTTACAGGAACAGTATGAGCTAGGAATTTTCTAAATTATAAAGGTAGTAGCTTCTGGCTATAAAAATCCAGTAAAAAGGGTGTCCAGTAAGAAATACAGACACTCCTTAACATGTCTTTCCCCCTTAGATATTGGTAATTAACACATTGGTGTTTGCCCTTCCACATTTTTCATATGTATGTGGAAACACACAAGTGAACAGGAGAGAGGCAGTGATTAAGAGGTCACAGTATAAATACAGACATCCCTTTGAGTGACTTTACTTACTTGGTGACCCCTGGAAATCCTTCTATGTCTGTCTGTGCATAGACCTCTTGTTTTTTTTAATAGCTGCAGAGATTATTTAACCATTCACTGTAAGCAGGCACTCAACCAGGAGCACTATGGACTTTTTGGATTGGGTAATTAAAAAATTTTTTTACTGCATCACAAAACATATGGGATCCTAGTTCCCTGAAAGTTGCTCAGTCATGTCTGACTCTTTGCAACCCCATGGACTGTATAGTCCATGGAATTCTCCAGGCCAGAATACTGGAGTGGGTAGCCTTTTCTTTCTCCAAGGGATCTTCCCAACCCAGGGATCGAACCCAGGTCTCTCGCATTGCAGGCTGATTCTTTTCCAGCTGAGCCACCAGGGAAGCCCCTTAGTTCCCTGAAACAGGGCTCAAACCCGCACCCCCTGCATTGGAAGCATGGAGTCTTAACCACTGGACCACCAGGGAAGTCCCTGGGCTGGATGATTCTTTACAGGTTCGTCCTGCTCCCCACCTTCTGAGCCAGTCCACACTTTCTGGGGGTGTTTCTCCCAGGGTCACTCTCACTTCCCCAGATGATCCCACGCCCTGGGGCTGCTCTCACCTTTTGAGCCAGACTGCACCCGGTCTGCGGAACATGTACCTCTCTAAATAAGCCCACCTCTTCCCCATCACTTTTGTTTTTCACTGCATTCTTCCTGCGATGAGACACAAGGCGCCCGAGCTGCACTAAGACCCGAGACCAGGTGTGATTTTCATTAAAAAGACAGAGGGTTCCAGTTCCCATCTGAGCCGTGTGGTTTCAGTTCCACCCTAGAGATGGCCTCCTGATGCTGGCTTCACAACGAGCTCCCTCCCAGCACTGCCTCACTTTGGAGGTGACTCCGCATACTCTGGAGTGGGCAGAGGGGCCCGGAGAGGGGATGGCAGAGGCATGGATTTCAACAGTCCTATAACCGAGCGGACCCCATGGGGTCTTCCCAGGACAGACCCCTCCCCTCTGTCCTCTGCTGTAGCTCCTCCTTGAAGAACCTGGATAACAGTATCTGATGCCCATTCCTGAGTTGTTTTACAGATGCTAAAACTCCCACCAGGTGGAAGATGTTTAATTACTTGATGACCACAAGCACACAGCCCCCAGGTCTCCCACAGCCCGAGGATTGATGATGTTAACCCCTGTAACCCCCTTCCCTCATCTGGTCTTTAAACCTCCATCCTTTTTATTTTATACTGGAGTATAACCTATTAACCACCTCCCCTGCCCCCCGCCACCAGTTCAGAAGGTAAAGAATCCACCTGCAGCACAGGAGACCTGAGTCTGATTTCCGAGTTGGGAAGATCCCCCTGGAGGAGGGCATGGCAACCCACTCCAGTATTCTCGCCAGGAGAAGCCCCATTGGCAGAGGAGCCTGGCGGGCTACAGTCCATGGGGTCACAAAGAGTCGGACACGACTGAAGCGACCAAGCACAGCACAGCCTACTGACAATGTTGGAATAATTTCAGGTGCACAGCAAAAGGATTCAGCCATACATACACATGTATCCATTCTTCCCCAAACATCTCTCCATACAGGCTGCCATCATTTTATTAAGTAACTGAGATACAGTGAGATTAAGTAAAAGAATCAAGGTCATAGAGCTGGTAAGTAAAAACCCTTCCCTGAAACCTGTGGGAGAGTTTGGGCTTTTTAAACACCAACTATCCCAGATTACTTGTATGGCCAGAAAACAAACACTGCACTTTCCCTTCACCAATAAATAAAAATATAAAAATAAATTGAAAAAACAAAGACCCATCCCATGCATTGTGGAATGTTTACCAGCATTCCCAGCCTCCACCCATTGGAAGCCAGTAAAAAACCACCTCTCCCCACCCACCCACTCACCCCCATCATGACAAACAAAAAAAAAACATCTCCAGACATATTGTCTGCTGAGAGACAAAACTTCCCTCCCACCACCAGTGAGAGCCACTGGCATAGGATAATCACGTTATTTTCAACGATGTGAAAGGGATTCGCCAAACACTTGGTGTGATTTATTATAAACTACTTTTTACAGGATGGGAAAACCAAGGCTAGCAAGGTTGGTTGCCTGAAGTCCCACTGCTCTAAGTAGTAAAGGGGAGCTAGGAACCCAGTCCATTCCTGTCACGGAGTTTGTGATTTTAATCTTCAGCTCTACTGTAAGCTGACTATCCAGAGGTTGTTTTAGAAGCCACTCTGAAGGAGACTGAACAGTATCACTAATTGTTGAGAGTAAAATAAATATAAAAGCAGTTCTCACAAACATCTTTCAGTTTTTTCCAGACAGTACCAGGAGTTAAAATTCTTTCTGCTTTCTAAAAGGTGCCCATAGCAGAACAAGTCATCTACAATAAACATTTAAACAGGAAACCTCATGAATTTTATAAAGAGAGAGCTGAGGTAGTATCGCCATAGTTAATATATCCAATGATGATGAAGTGCCCTGAAAGCTAAGCAAGTGTATGCCGGCAGCAGATCCAAGGTCAGGGTCCTAGACCTGCCCTCACGGCAGTGAGTGCAGACACATACAAAGTTCCTACCGCCCACAGCAGCAAACCGCTAGTCCCCAGAGCTGGGCCGACGCCTCAGAACCCTGAGCGACTGAAGACAAGGCGGATCAAGCAACAGAGGGAGAGTGAAACGAATTCAGAATCAATCTGTTAATTAACAGCTGTTAATGTTGACTGAGTATTGCACTCAGCTGTTCTTTCCTTCCATTCCACAAATACTTGAGCCCCTCCTAGGTATAAGATGGGGCGCCAGGTGCCACAGATACAGGAGTAAAACCAGAGGCATGAAGCACACCTTGAGTTAAGCATGTGAAAGACATTTGAAATCAGTGGTGAACATAGCAAGGTAGGGGGATGGGAGAGGCTCCCTTAAAAACATGTTGACTCTTCTCAATATGCTAAAACCACCTAAATGGGGGAAGAATTTGAGAAAGAATTGATACATGCATAACCGAATCACTTTGCTGCACCCCCGAAACGCAACACTGCCAATCAACTACGCGCCAATACAAAATAAAAAGCTTAAAAACATGCTGAGCTCTGAGAATGGAGTATGAGTGAACACTCAAGATTGGCCACGGCACGCGTGGGCCTGTCTTGATGCTGGCTCATGGGGTAGCTGAGGAAATGAGAGAAGGTAAACAGCGCCTGGATTAGACTAAGCAGGGCACAGCGGTCACGTCACGGATTTTACTCTCTGCTCCGATACAGTCCAAGGTGGGGGGAAATCAATGAAGGTTTTGTGAGCAGTGGAGTCTCATGATTACATTTGGAGTTTCCGAAGTCTTTCTGTTTGAATATTATTAGTTATCTTACTCTTACAGAAAAGGAAATCAGAACCCAAATCTAATCTCTAAGATTAGGCTAATTTGCCTACTATAACAAATTCTCTCCCCCCTAGAAAAATAAGATAAAGCAGGTCGGGGCTTTTGTTCTCCTCTTTTTAACAAATAATGGCTCCTTTACAGCAGCGACCTTAAAATTTCCCCCTTACTGGGGATTTTCGGACCTCTGGCAAAACAATGAACCAAGTCCTCAAAAGCTTAACAGATGATATGTTGCTATAGATTCTCTGCTTCTGTTTTGTTTACTTTTCATACCTGTAAAATGAAAATATTCCTTCTGATGAATTACCTGATGGAAGAATAATATGATGAATAAATACTGATTGCTATTAGAGTTCTAAGAACAAAAAAATTATCAGTGATTCTAAGTCCAGGCAAGCACCAGGTATGAGACGTCATTTTAAAATCTGCCCTCCTAAAGACACCATCCGGAAAGTCACTGCTTTCTTATTTCACTGGTGATGAAGTAGTCTCCGCAGCATCTGAGCTGACCCTTTCCAGAAAGTCAAAATTCAAATTCTTAAAAAGCTAAATACAGAGCTCCCATCTGATCCAGCAATCCCACTCCTGGGCATATATCTGTGCTAAGTCACTTCAGTCGTGTCCGACTCTTTGTGACCCCACAGACTAGCCCGGCAACTCCTCTGTCCATGGGATTTTGCAGGCAAGAACACTGGAGTAGGCTGCCAATTCATCCTCCAGGGAATCTTCCCAGGAATTGAACCCACATTTCCTGTCTCCTGCACTGGCAGGTGGGTTCTTTACCACTAGCATCTGAGAACCACCTGAGAAGCCTGGGCATATATCAGGACAAAATTATAAATCAAAAAAGACACATGTACCCTAATGTTCATTGTGGCGTTATTTGCGATAGCCAAGACATGGAAGTGACCTAGATGTCAGATTGTCCCCTGACAACCACGGGATGACTGCTTCACCTGATACAGAGGAGTAAAAACCGGAAACGTGTTGCCCATTACCCTGGTTGTACATTTCTCTCAGAAACTTATCACACATTTCTTGCCCTTTAATTAAGCTATCTCTCACCTTCACTTGGTCATGTTACATCTCCTTTGTTCAATGAGCTGCAGGAACTAACCGTGAAATGTTTTTCACAGCTGTTTTTAATTCCCTGGCCTCAATTTTACAGGTTTTGTTGGTTAAATCATTTGTTTCAAAGTGTAATTTCTCGGGGTGCCTGGTTTCTTCATCTGTAAAATGTAAAGAATTTGGATTTGATACTCCTCCTGGGTATTTCCATCATTTCCTTTAGCCCTCCCATTATTCAAATGTAAGAGTAATTAATTTGAGAAATAGGACCAGTGAGTTGCATTTACCCCTTCATGATTTTACAGAACCTTTTTTTCTGTAACTTGATACCAAATGTTGCATACTTTGCCCACACTGTTGGTTTTTGAAAAAATGAATACAACTCGCTTCTTTCAGCAGCACTGAATGAGAGCATCCATTGTTTGCCAGTAGGGCTCAAAAATCAAATATTTTAGTTAAACAGAAGAGAGACGTGTGACTAGCTCCATTTTGTGCTTGGCTTTGGTAATGTCAAAGATGAGTTTTGCCAGCAAATGCTGGAGAGGGCGTGTGTGGACAGAAGTCCTAAACTGTTGGTGGGACTGTAAATCGGTACAATCACTATCGAGAACAGTACAGAGATTTGTTAAAAAACTAAATAGAGAGCCACCGTATGGCCCCACTCCTGGGCATGTATCTGGACAAAACTATAATCTGAAAAGGTGCATGCACCTCAGTGTTCACTGCAGCACTATTTATAAGAGCCAAGACAAGGAAGCAACCTAAATGCCCATCCACAGAGAAATGGACACAGAAGATGTGATACACACACACATCTGTCATGGATCACAGCCTTGTCGTGCTGAAGGGGCTTGCATAACTCAATGAAGCTATGAACCATGCCATGCAGGGCTACCCAAGATGGAAGGGTCATAGTGGAGAATTCTGACAAGACATGGTCCACTGGAGGAAGGAATGGCAAACCACTCCAGTATTCTTGCCGCAAGAACCCCAGGAACGATAAGGCAAAGAGATGATGCTGGGAGATGAGCCCCCCCAGGTCGGAAGGTGTCCAATGGGCAGAGGGCACTTGCTAACAGCTCCAGAGAGAATGAAGCAGCTGGGCCTAAGCAGAAACGACCCCCAGTTGTGGGTGTGTCTGGTGTTGAAAGTAAAGTCTAATCTGGTAAAGATCAGCATTGCATAGGAAACTGGAATGTTAGGTCCATGAATCAAGGTAAATTGGACATGGTCACGCAGAAGACCATGAAGACCTAGAAGACCTCCTAAAACTAACACTGTTCATCATTGGGGATTGCAAGTAGGAAGTCAAGAGATACCTGGAGTAGCAGTCAAGTTTGGCTTTGGAAAACAAAATGAAGCAGGGCAAAGGCTAACTGAATTCTGCCAAGAGAATGCACTGGTCATAGTAAATACCCTTTTCCAACAACACAAGAGACGACTTTACACATGGACATCACCAAATGGCCAATACTGAAATCATATTGATTACATTCTTTGCAGCCAGAGATGGAAGCTCTATACAGTCAGCAAAAAAAAAAAAAAAAAAAGACCTGGAGCTGACTGTGGCTCAGATCATCAGCTTCTCAGAGCAAAATTCAGGCTTAAACTAAAGAAAGTGGGGAAAACCACTAGGCCAGCCAGGTACGACTTCAATCAAATCCCCTGTGAAGTGGAGGTAACAAGTAGATTCAAGGGACTAGAACTTGTAAACAGTGTGCCTGAAGAACTATAGACAGAGGTCCGTAATACTGTACAGGAGGCAGCAAACAAAACCATCCAAAAGGAGAAAAAAAAGCAAGAAGGCAAAGTAGGTTATCTGAAGACGCCTTACAAATAGCTGAAGAAAGAAGAGAAGCAAAAAGCAAGGGATAGAGGGAAAGGTATATCCAAATAAATGCAGATTTCCCAAGAAGGGCCTGGAGAGACGAGAAGGCCTTCTAAAACGAACAGTGTATAAGACTAGAAGAAAACAACCGAAGGGGAAAGACTAGAGATCTCTTCAGGAAAACTGGAGATATCAAGGGAACATTTTGCCCAAAGATGGGAACAATAAAGGACATAAACAGGAGAGACCTAGTAGATGCTGAAGAGATCAAGGAGAGCTGGAAAGAACTGCACAAAAAAGATCCAAATGAACCAGATGACAATGGTGTGCTCAGCCACCCAGAGCCAGCCATTCTGGAGAGTGAAGACAAGTGGGCCTTAGGAAGCACTGCTGTTAATAAAGCTAGTGGATGCTATGGAATTCCAGTAGAACTATTCAAATCCCTAAAGGATGGTGCCATCGAGGTGTTGCATTGACTGCGTCAGCAAATCTGGAGGAGCCAGCAGTGGCCACAGGACTGGAAAGGGTCAATCCCCATCCTAATTCCCAAGAAGGATAGTACTAAAGAATGTGCTAACCATTGGACAATTGTACTCACCTCTCATGCTAGTAAGGTCATGTTTAAAATCTTGCATGCTAGGCTTCAGCATTATGTAAACCAAGAACTTCAGATGTATAAGCTGGGTTTAGAAAAGGAAGAGGAACTAGAGATCAAATTGCCAGCATTCACTGGGTCATAAAGAAAGCTAGGGAATTCCAGAAAAACATCTACCTCTGTTTCATTGACTATCTCAAAGCCTCTGATTTTGTGGATCATAATAAACTGTGGAAAGCTCTTAAAGAGATGGGAATACCAGACCATCTTACCTGCCTCCTCAGAAACTTGCATGTGGGTCAAGAAGCAACTGTTAAGAACCCTGTATGGAACAACTGATTGGTTCAAGACTGAGAAAGAAGTATGACAGGGCTGTCTGCTGTCACCCTGTTTATTTCATCTATACGCTGAGCACATCATGAGAAATGCTGGGCTGGGTGAGTTACAACCAGGAGAAACATCGACAACCTCAGATAAGCAGATGATACCACTCTAAAAGCGAAGAGGAACTTTGCTTCTTGATGAAGGTGGAGTGTGAAAGAGCCAGCTTAAAACTAAATATTAAAAAAAAACTAAGATCATGCTATCCGACCCCATTACTTCATGGCAAATAGAGGGGGAAGGTGGAAGTACTGACAGATTTCCTCTTGTGTCTAAAGTCACTCAGATGGTGACTGCAGCCATGAGATCAGAAGACGTTTGCATCTTGGCAGGAAAGCTATGGCAGACCTAGACAGTGCGTTGAAAAGCAGACAAAGGCCCACCAAACCGTGCCGACAGAGGTCGGTATGGTCAAGATTATGGTCTTCCCAGAGGTCATGTATGCGTGTGAGAGCTGGACCATAAAGAAGGCAGAGAGCCAAAGAATTGATGCCTTCAAACTCTGGTGTTGGAGAAGACTCCTGAGAGTCCCTTGGACTGCAAGGAGATCCAACCAGTCAACCTTAAGGGAAATCAACCCTGAATATTCACTGGAAGGACTGATGCTAAAGCTGAAACTCCAGTATTTTGGTCATCTGATGCAAACAACTGACTCATTGAAAAAGTCCCTGATTCTGGGAAAGACTGAAGGCAGAAGGAGAAGAGGGCATCAGAGGATGAGATGGCTGGATGGCATCATCAATGCAATGGACATGAACTTGGGCAAACTTCAGGAGATGGTGAGGGACAGAGAGCCCTGGCGTGCTGCAGTTCATGGTGTTACAAAGAGTCGGACACGACTGGGCGACTGAACAACAAGCAGGAGATGGCAAGAGTGAACACTGACATCTTAGGAATCAGTGAACTAAAACGGATGGGAACAGAAACATTTAATTCAGATGACCATTGTATCTACTACTGTGGGCAAGAATCCCTTAGAAGAAATGGAGTAGCCATCATGGTCAAGAGAGTTTGAGATGCAGTGCTTGGATGCAGTCTCAAAAACAGAATGATTGCTGTTCATTTCCAAGGCAAATCACTCAGCATCACAACAGTCCAACTCTATGCCCCAACTACTAATGCTGAATAAGCTGAAGTTGAACATTTCTATGAAGACCTACAAGACCTTCTAGAACTAACACCAAAAAAAAAAAAAGATTCTTTTTCATCATAGGGGATTGGAATGCAAAAGTAGGAAGTCAAGAGATACCCAAAATGACAGACAAGTTTGGCCTTGGAGTACAAAATGAAGCAGGTCAAAGGCTAACAGCATTCTGCCAAGAGAATGCACTGATCATAGCAAACACCCTTTTCCAACTGCACAAGAGACTGACTTTATACGTTGCCATCACCAAATGGTCAATACTAAAATCACACTGATCATATTCTTTGCAGCCAAAGATGGAGAAGCTCTATACAGTCAGCAAAAATAAGACCTGGAGCTGACTGTGGCTCAGATCATGAGCTCTTTATTGCAAAATTTAGGCTTAAATTGAAGAAAGTAGGGAAAACCACTAGTTCATTCAGGTATGACCTAAATCAAATTCCTCATGATTATACAGTAGAGCTGACAAATAAATTCAGGGATTAGATCTGGTAGACAGAGTGCCTTAAGAACTATGGACGGAGGTTCATAACATTGTACAGGAAGCAGTGACCAAAACCAGCCCAAAGGAAAAGAAATTCAAGAAGGCAAAGTGGTTGTCTGAGGGGTCTTTACACAGCTGAGGAAAGAAGAGAAGCAAAAAGCAAGGGAGAAAGGGAAAGACATACCTAAGTGAATGCAGATTTCCAGAAAATAGAAAGGAGAGATAAGAAGGCCTTCTTAAATGAGTAGTGCAAAGAAGTAGAGGAAAAAAATAGAATGGGAAAGACTAGAAATGTTGTCATGAAAACTGGAGATATCAAGGGAACATTTCATGCAAGGATGGGCACAGTAAAGAACAGAAATATAAGGACCTAAGAGAAACAGAAGAGATTAAGAAGAGGCGGCAAGATTACACAGAACTATTCAAAAAGGCTTCAGGTCTCCGAAGTCTAACCTCCGACTTCCCTGGTGGCTCAGATGGTAAAGTGTCTGCCTACAATGCTGGAGACCCGGGTTTAATTCCTGGATTGGGAAGATCCCCTGGAGAAGGAAATGGCAATCCACTCCAGTACTCTTGCCCAGAAAATCCCATGAACAGAGGAGCCTGGTAGGCCACAGTACATAGGGTCGCAAAGAGTCAGACACGACTGAGCGACTTCACTCACTTATACGAAAAAGGTCTTAATGATTCAGATGACCACAATGGTGATCACTCACCAAGAGCCTAACATCTTGGAGTCTGAAGTCAAGTGGGCCTTAGGAAGCATTACTACAAACAAAGGCAGTGGAGGTGATGAATTCCAGCTAAGCTATTAAAAATCCTAAAAGATGATGCTATTAAGTGCCACATTCAACATGTCAGCAAATTTGGAAAACTCAGCAGTGACCACAGGACTGGCAAAGGTCAGTTTTCATTCCAGTCCCAAAGAATGTACAAACTGTCATGTAATCGTGCTCATTTCACATGCTAGCAAGGTAAGGCTCAAAATCCTTCAAGCTAGGCTTTAAATATAGGTTCTCAGTGAACCGAGAACTTCTAGATGTACAAGCTGGATTTAGAAAAGGCAGAGGAACCAGAGATCAAACTGCCAATATTTGTTGGCTCATAGGAAAAACAAAGGAATTCCAGGAAAACATTTTCTTTGGCTTTACTGACTACCCTAAAGCCTTCGACTATGTGGATCACAACAAACTATGGAAAATTCTTAGAGAGATGGGAATACCAGACCACTTGACCTGTCTGAGAAACATGTATACAGGTCAGGAAGCAACAGTTAGAACCAGACATGGAGCAACTGACAGTTTAAGGAGTACATCAAGGCTGTATATCGTCACCCTGCTTATTTAACTTGTATGCAAGAGTACATCATGAGAAACGCTGGGCTGGATGACCCACCAGCTGGAATCAAGATTGGCAGGAGAAATATCAACAACCTCAGATATGAAGATGATACCACTCTAATGACAGAAAGTGAAGAGGAACTAAAGAGCCTCTTAATGAAGGTAAAAGGGGAGAGTGAAAAAGCTGGCTTAAAATTCAACATTCAAAAAACTAAGATCATGGTATCTGGTCCTATCACTTCATGGCAAATAAGGAAAAAAGTGGAAACAGTGACAGGTTTTATTTTCTTGGGCTCCAAAATCACCTTGAATGTTGACAGCAGTCATGAAATTGGAAGACGCTTGCTCCTTGGAAGGAAAGCTATGACAAACCTAGACAGCACATTAAAAGGCAAAAACATCACTTTGCTGACAAAGGTCTGTATAGTCAAAGCTATGGTTTTTCCAGTAGTCATGCATGGATGTGAGAGTTGGATCTTAAAAAAGGCTGAGCACCGAAGAATTGATGCTTCTGAACTGCGGTGTTGGAGAAGACTCTTGAGCGTCCCTTGGACTGCAAGGAGATCAAACCAGTCAATCCTAAAGGAAATCAACCTTGAATATTCAATGGAAGGACTGATGCTGAAACTGAAGCTCCAATATCTGGCCACCTGATGGGAAGAACCAACTCATTGGAAAAGACTGATGCTGGAAAAGATTGAAGGAAAAGGAGAAGAGGGTGGTAGAGGATGAGACAGTTAGATAGTATCCCTGACTCAATGGACATGAATCTGAGCAAACTCCAGCAGATAGTGAAGGACAGGAGAGCCTGGCGTGCTGCAGTCCATGGGATTGCAAAGAGTCAGACACGACTTAGCAAATGAACAGCAACAATATACACATACATACATACATACTCAGCCATAAAAAAGGAATGAAATAATGCCATTTGCAGCAACATGGATGAATCTAGAGATTATCATACTCAGTGAAGTAAGTCAGACAAAGACAAATATCACATATAACACTTATATGTGGAATCTAAAAAGACGATACAAAGGAACTTATTTACAAAACAGGCTCACAGTCTCGGAAAACAAACTTGAGGTTAGCACAAGTATACCTCCAGTATAGCACAGGGAATTCCACCCAATATTTTGTAGTAACCTAAATGGGAAAAGAATCTGAAAAATAATGTATGTGTGTGTATGTGTAACTGATGTGCTTTGCTGGAACCTGAAATTAACACAACATTGTAAATCAACCACAAGTCTAAGCGATAGTTTTTCAGTCGTGTCCTACTCTGCAATCCCATGTACTGTCGCCCGCCAGGCTCTTCTGTCCATGGTATTCTCCAGGCAAGAATACTGGAGTGGGTAGCCATTCCCTTCTCCAGGGGATCAAACATGGGTCTCCTGCATGGTAGGCAGATTCTTTACCATCTGAGCCATCTGGAAGCCCATATTCCAATAGCATTTTTTTAAATTGTGCTTTGCTATTAAAATATTATTTTGGTATATTTTCCTTTCATTAAAATGTCCTCTTCAAAGGCCATGGAGGAAGAAGCCATGCTTCTGGAAATGATAGGTTCACATCATGTCATCAACCAGCCTCTTCCACTGGAGAGAGTTGAACACAAGACAGATACCTTTGCTCAGGCTGTTCAGGCCCTAAATGAGCTCACTGTTCATTCACTTCTACTGAGGAAGATCCACCTAGATTCCTTCAAACCCTCAACGGCCTCTACGTGAACTGGGTGAAGTTCTATTGAATTGATTTGTTTTTATTTCCAAAATTCCCTTGTTCTACCCCTTGACTGATTTTTTACATTTAATATTAATCAGCTCAAAACAAGTCCCAAAATAATTTGCTAATAAACTTAAATTGCAACAAACTCAAGAATTAAAAATAAAAGCACTACCATGGCCCCCAGTAACCTGCTATCATTCAGTCATCCTGTCAACAGTTATGCTTGGAGAGTTATCTCCAGCACAAAAAAATCATTTCGGAGAAGGTAAAAACCAAGTCTAGCCTCCGCATTGTTATGCTTTGGTGTCGGACATGAATTCTGTTGATACGTTCTCTCTCTCTACTCCGTCTCTTGCAACTAGCGATTCTTTCCTTTTCCACACCAACTTCCTACAGGACCAGATCTAAATCCAAAAAAGCATCAAAACCCCAAAGTTGGCGCTTTCCTTCCCCAGAAAGTTAACCGGTGATTCAGTGCCCAGTAGAAGAGGTGTAGTGGAATTAGTCATCAGGCAAACGTAATAAAACCAGAAGCATCAGGAAAGGGTCATCTGTTCAAAACAGAATTCCATACTTTCTCACCGCCCTCCATGACAAAGTTGCAAAACTTAATGGAAAACAATGTCTTTCGGTCCATATTTAGAGAAGATAGAAAAATTGCTGAATATCACTGCTACAGGCAACTTGACTAGATGATACTTCACATATTTTTGTTTGAATGTTTGTGTTCCCCCCAAACATCATACTAGAATCCTAATGCCCAATGTGGTGGTATTAGAAGGTGGGGCCTTGTGGACGCTTTTAGCCCAAGGGCCTACCCTCAGAGATTAATGCCCTTATTTTAAAAAAGGCCTGAGAAACATGAATACGGTACAGCCTTGCCCTTGAAGAAATCACAAACCAGGGGAGAACAATCTGTAACACTAATTATAATGTTAAAATTATATGTTTATTAATAAAAGAAAATGTACAAGTTTTCTTGTATCAGCCATTGGTGCAGTATATTAGGCATTTGGAATTATGGAAGGAAACAGTAAGTACAAGGAAAATGAGACTGAGTAGTTATTTCCAAGATGACTTGATGCTGCTCAGAAATAAGCTAGATGCTAAGGGAGATGAAGGCAGCAGGGAGGGGGAGGCCTGACACAGAGGTCTCCCTGGCCCTTTTGACCACACGAAGACACAGGAGCCAGAAGAGGGTCAGCTAGACGCTAAGCCTGGCAGTCCCATCGTACTGGACTTACCAGCTTGCAGAATTAAAGAGACGGATGTTTGTTGGTTTGTTTGCATTTTGTTACAGCAGCTCAGACAAAGATATTACTTTTCCAGAAAGTTGGTTTTGTCAGGACAGACATATTTCAGAGAGAAGGAGGGAATGAATTGGAGGGAAAGAAGATGGAAAAAAATGTTGGTGGAACACTCTAGGTAAGTTGCTATTCAAAGCTGGCCTGCAGGGCTTTCCTGGGGGCTCAGTGGTAGAGAATCTGCCTGCCAATGCAGGAGACGGGTTCAATTCCTGATCCAGGAAGATCCCACATGCCGCAGAGCAACTACGCCCGTGTGGGCACCACAGCTGCTGAGCCTGTGCCCTGGAGCCTGTGAGCCGCAATTCCAGAGTCCACAGGCCCAGAGCCCGTGCTCCTCAAGAAGAGAGGCCACAGCAATGAGAAGCCCGCGCACCAACAAAGGCCCCACACAGCCAAAATAAAGAAAAATTTAAAACAACAATAGGAACGAAGCTGGCCTGCAGCCAGCCTGGAGTGCAGTTCAGGTCGATGGAGTGCTTGGGTCCACTGTCTTGAAGCAAGGCCCTAAACTTTTCCAGGAATTCAGTCCCCAGCATCCCTTCAAATCAGACACAAATCTGAAGGTTATAGGTGAAGCATATGCAAAGTGGAATATAAATGTATATAGCCCTACTTTAGAGAACAAAGCCATTTTACGTTTGAGTTATGTATGTACCGGACTATGCATAAAGTGATACAGCTCTTAAGGCCATTTTTTTAAGTGATAAAACGGAGATTCAGTTTCACACATGGTCACTATCACTCAGGTCACGCACAGAGCTAAGACTCTAACACGAGCATGTCCAACTCTCAGGCCATGTTGTCTGTACTCCCTACCTTCCTAAACTCCGAACTGTGTATGCTAATCATCTAAGAGCTCCCCAAAGCTTACCCATCTAGTAGCTCCCCGAGGCCCCTTTCTCCAGTCTTGAATACCCTATCCTTATCATTACACAGTATTGATTATGAACGTTTATGATACTCAATCCAAGGAGGAAACAATTCAACAAGACAGCATATTACTGGGTGAATTTAAATGTCACTTTCAAAAAGAACTATTTTCGCTAGCACTAACAGTACATTTTATAATATTATGACCAACCATGACAACGTCTACTCTAGGCAAAATTATGAAATAGCATAACTTTGTCTTTCAAGACACTGGCCATGTAAATTCTTGTCTCATCACATCCTAAGAAGGGTCTGAAAATCATTGAGGATTAAGTACTTCAAATAGACAAAAGACTTTGCTTCCTTAGGATTTAAAACTTCTGCCTGATTTCTCAGATTATTCTATATGTTCACAGAGATCATGAAGCTTTCAAACAGGAAACATCTTCCAAGACTACTTGACATGGAATACTTTTTCTCTACATAGAATCTCAAGCAATTTCTTTTAGGAAATGCTAGTTCACAGAAGACCAGCTAAGTTTTCCCTGCAATAGCTGATTTTTTCCTCTATGTGTCCCTAATGAGTAAGAACTACAATGAATGATCCAAAAATGAAATTAACAATTGCATTTACAATAGCATCAAAAATAAAATATTTTGGAATAAGTTTAACCAAAGAACTACCAATTATACTCTGAAAACTATAAGACATTGTTGAAAGAAATCAAATAAGATCTAAATAAGTGGAAAGTCATCTCATATTCAAGGATTAGAAGACAATACGTTAAAATGACAATAATCCACAAATTGATCTACAGATTTAATGCAATCCTTAGCAGAATCCCAGCTGGTTTCTTTGTAGAAACTGACAAGCTGATCCTAAAATTCATAGGAAACTCAAAGGACTTAAAACAGCTAAAACGATCTTGAAATAGAAGAACAAAATTGGAAGACCCCCAAATTCCCAATTTCAAAACTTGTTACAAAAGCAACACTCATCAGGACAGTGTGGAACTGGCATAAGGATAAACATACTGGTCAGTGGAATACAGTTGAAAATCCAGAAATAAATCCTGTATCTATAGTCAGTAGATTTTTCAACAAGGGTACCAAGATCATTTAATAGGGAAAGAGTAGCCTTGTCTACAAAGGGCGCTGGAACACTGGACAGCCGCATGCAAAAGACTGGAGGTGGACCCTTACTTTACACCATGTACAAAAATTAAATAGTGGATCAAAGAGCTACATGCAGAGTCAAAACTATAAACTATTAGAGAAAAACATAAGGGTAAATATTCATGGCCTTGAATTTGGAATGAATTCTGAAACACCAAAAGCTTGAGCATTAACAAAAAAAGGCAAATTAGACTTCATCAAAATTAACAACTCCTGTGCAACAAGACACTATCAAGACAGTGAAAAGAAAAGCCAAAGAGGGGAACACATTTGCAAATCAGAGCTAATAAGGGACTTGTTGCCAGAATAAAGAACTTTTATAATTCCAATAAAAAGATAAGCCAATTTTAAGGAGGGCAAAAAAAAAAAAATCTGGATTGACATTTTTCTGAAGAATATAGACACATGGCCAATAAGCACATGAAAAGATACTCATTATCAGTCATTAGGGAAAGACAAACCAAAACCACAGTACCACTTCACATCCAGGAAGATGACCGTAAAAGTCACAGAAGTGCTGGCAGAATATTGAGAAATCAGAATCCTCATACTCAGCTATAGGAACATAAAATGGTTCAGTCACTTTGGAAAACCATCTGACAGCTCCTCAATATTTAAACAGAATTATCATTTGACTTTGCAATTCCACTCCTAATCATATACCCAAGAGAACTGAAACTGTACATCCATATAAAAGCTTGCATATGAATGTTCACAGTGGCATTGTTTATAACACCCAAAAGGTGGAAACTATGTCCATCAATTGATAAGTGAATAATCAAATTATATCTAGACACTGGAATTTGACCATGAAAGGAATGAACTACTAACGCATGCGGCAACATGGAGAGACTTGTAAAATATTACGCTAAGTGAGAGAAGCCAGTCACAGTTCACATATTCTGTGATTCCCTTTAAATGAAATATCCAGAAAAGTATACCATGACAGACAGTCGATTAGTGATTAGCTGGGGAAAGAGATGGAAGGGCAGGTGGTTGACAGCTAAAGGAGCATCATGTTTCTTTGAAGTTCCCAATGAAGATGAAAATGTTCCAAAACTGATTGTGGTAAAAGTTGCAGACTCTGAGAGTCACTTCTTACGTGCTGAAATGAGCTTCACGGTACATGACTGTGCGTCCTTAGTTGCTCAGTCACGCCTGACTCTTTGCAGCCCCATGGACTGTAGCCTACCAGTTTCTTCTGTTCGTGAGATTCTCCAGGCAAGAATCCCTGCCTTCCTCCAAGGGATCTTCCTAACCCAGGGATCGAACCCAGGTGTCCCGCACTGCAGGTGGATTCTTTACTGTCTGAGCCACCAAGGAAGTCCTATGGTATATGACTATATCTCAAAAAGCTTTTCCCCCGAAATAATCTATAGCACAAATACTCCAGATGTGGTTAGTGAACTGTGCTTTCCATGAACTGTCTTTTGTTAGTCCATGAAGAGTTGACCTTGCACCAAAATATGAGATTGTAGCAAGATTTTCCTCAAAAGGAAAGTGTGCATTGATTATCCAAGCGTGTGCTTATCTCCTGAACAGGTTCCTTTGAGTAGCCCTGATCTACAGCCCCTCACACTCGAAACAAAATAATGATTTCCAGTGTCTTTGGTGACTACATCCCCTGAGACTTAAGTGAGGAGGGGTAGTGATTCTGTGAGCCAGGTTACCCCAAAGTTTCTGAACTGGGAGGTGGATCATGGGAGCCATGGAGACCCTTGAGGGCGGGGAAGAGTGGGAGCAGGGATGGGGTATGGAAGGATCAGCAGAAAGGGGGAAATGGGAACAGAAATGGAAAGCTACTGTGAGAGGGAAACCCAAACAAGAAACCTGGAGCTAAGATAGCAGCAGTTAACACTTCATCCAAGTTTAGCCCCTTGAAGAAGCACTGCTGCTGCTAAGTCACTTGAGTCGTGTCCGACTCTATGCAACGCCATGGACTGCAGCCCACCAGGCTCCTCCGTTCATGGGATTTTCCAGGCAAAGAGTACTGGAGTGGGGTGCCATTGCCTTCTCCGTGAAGAAGCACAGGGAGAGCTTAAAAGATGCTGGCGTCAACCTGCTACCCCTCGTCCTTTTTGGGACACAGGATGACTGAGATGAGAGTCAGGAATCACCCCAGAGATTTCCAGCCATGTTCAAACAGTAAACCAGAGAAAGAAGCTGAAAATAAATGCACGTGGCAGCATAGGAATAATTTCTGGGATTTTGTGGCATCTGGAGTAGTCACAAGAGGACCCTGAAAAAGCCAAGTCTTCCTTTTCCCCTTACAAGAGAAACCTGTGTTTAAACATTTTGCAATATCAGCTTTTGAGTTATTCTTAGTGTAATTAAAAATCAGGGCTTTAAACAAATTGCTAATTTGAACGTTAAAAATAGAAGGCAGCAATAAAAGATGTTAGGATGTCATAATAAAATTCAGTAAAAGCTATAGCTTAAACGATTTTCAGCTTCTCTCACTTTCAAGTTTTAGAGGTGTACTTCATCAATAAAGTGTTACAATTAAAACCATTTCAATTAAGTTAAAATTGGCTTCGAGTGAAAAAAAAAAATGCTACCAGTTAGGGCTCAAGTGTAAAAGCAGCTACAAACATAGGGAGCTAGACCTTAAATAATCAGCCAATCTACAAGTACTGACTGAACACCAACCACATAAGCATCATTGAACGGTACTATGGAAAAGAAAACAAATGTAAAACATCATTCTTGGTTCCAAGGATACAATAAATATGGAGACAAGGTATTTAATAATAAATGAGAATCCTTTATTCATTCAACGAACATTTACTGAGTACCTACTGGGATAAAGATTGGCGAGTATGAGAGAAGTTATTTTGTATACTGTTCTTTATGCTTTTGTGTATGCTTGAAAGAGTTTATGATACACACTTTTAAAGGAGTAATTAAAATTGTTCAGTTTTAGTTTGGTTGGTAACAACTGCTAATATTGGTTTCAGGTTTTGAAAAATACCTAGCAATCAAGGCGGAGTTAGGATTAATGCTAATTGGAAATCATACCTTCAAATTGATTCTAAAGCAGAAAAATCTGGTAACTGCTTTTTGCTTTGAATTACTTGGACTTGGCTCAGAAGGTAAAGAATACGCCTGCAATGTGGGAGACCTGGGCTC
Source organism: Bos taurus (assembly GCF_002263795.3). Lineage (NCBI taxonomy): Eukaryota > Metazoa > Chordata > Mammalia > Artiodactyla > Bovidae > Bos > Bos taurus. The sequence continues at coordinate 40,104,279 of NC_037354.1, read as the reverse complement.
AATCCCTGAGCTAGGAAGATGCCCTGGAGGAAGGCATGGCAATCCACTCCAGTGTCCTGCCTGGAGAATCCCCATGGACAGAGTGGGCTACAGTCCATGGGGCCGCAAGAGTCAGACATGACTGAGCAAGCACCTTCCTTTCAAGGTGCCTTTATTACAAGTTCTTAAATTTTTTTCATCCTGGTACTTAATTAACCATACTGCCTGATGTTGCTTTTAAGACACCCACACACACATGTGTATCTTAGTCTCTGATTAGACTGAGGGGAGGGGCCCTACTTTAGGCCTTGTATTCCCATCATGCACTACCATGTCCTAAAGATTGTTAATAATGAATCCTTCAAATATAAGAGATCTTGATATAAAACAGTATAACTGGGAATGTAAATCTGTGCAGCCACTGTGGAAAGCAGTGTGGAGGTCCCTCAGAAAACTAACTGAAAGCAGAGTTGCCCTGTGTTCCAGCAATCCCACTTCTGGGCATATAACTGGGAAAAAAAGTATCATTAGAAAAGACACGCACTCCTATATTCACAGCAGTCAAGACACGGAGACAGCCTAAGTGTCCATGGACAGAGGAATGCATAAAGACACGGTGCATGTATATATAATGAAATATTACTCAACCACGAAAGAGAACAAAATAGTGCCACGTGCAGCAACATGGATGGGCCTAGAGATGCTCCTGCTAAGTCAGTCAGAGAAAGACAAACACCGTATGATCTCACTTTTACATGGAACCTAAAATATGACGCAGACGAACCTGTCACAGACTTGTGACTGCAGGAGGGGAGGGGAGGGGAGCGCTGGGAGGTTAGGATTAGCAGATGCAAACTATTCTAGAGGATGATCAACAGCAAGGTCCTATTGTGTAACACTGGGAACGACGTTCAATGTCCTGGGATAAATCATAATGGAAAATATAGAAAAGAACGTATATATGTGTATAACGAAGTCACTTTGCTGTACAGCAGAAATTTAAAACATTGTAAGTCAACTATATGTCAACAAAAAATAATTTAAAACACAGTATAATTGGACGATGTAATTCTTAAGACTTACGGGCTTGCCACATTTCAGTGTTTTACCAGAGTTGTGTTTCTAGGCATGTGAGTGATGCCCTAAAGAAAAATAACTGTGAAATAATGTGACGATGATGGTAACAGGTTTTCCTGGTAAAGAATGATTAGAGTCACGGGCCATTTAAGTCCATGTGCTTGCCCAGAAGAAAAGTATTTCACTACTTGGGTTTTTTGTTTGTTGGTTGGTTTTTATTGTTGGCCTCCCCAGGGCTTGTGGCATCTTAGCTCCCAAACCAGAGATTGAAATCAGCCACCGCAGAGATAGCCCCGAGTCCCATCCACCGGACGGCCAGGGAATACCCTCAGCATGTTGACCAGCCAGCTCCCTGTGCCATGTAGGGCTGTATACCTGTTAGTTCAGTTCAGTCGCTCAGTCGTGTCCGACTCTTTGCGACCCCATGGACCGCAGCACGCCAGGCCTCCCTGTCCATCACCAACTTCCGGAGTCCACCCAAACCCATGTCCATTGAGTTGGTAATGCCATCCAACCATCTCATCCTCTGTCGTCCCCTTCCCCTGCCCTCAATCTTTCCCAGCATCAGGGTATACGTGTTGACCCGAAAGTAAAATCTCTCGACATTTAAAATCCGGAACAAGAAAAACAGGAAAAAGAAGAGACGTTTAATTACGAAGAAAGAGGGTAAGAACTTTAATGCCCTTGGCTTAACTCGTGTGTGCTTAGAAGGCACTGTAAACTGCTGGCATTTTTCCTTCCCCGTTTCGCGTGTACCGGCCCCGGGGGGATGCCCTTACACCCCGGCGCCCAGGACCCGGTCCTGTCCAGCGAGAAGCAGGCCCGGTGCGCACTCACCTCCGATTCTGGGTCCGCCGCGCTCACCCTTCAGGCGCCTCCTTCCGTGGTGTTCGCGTCCATCTCCAGCGTCTCAGGCCGAAGCGCCTCGCCTCGGCCTCCCTTCCCCTCCCTTCTGTCGGAGCCCACCTGGCGACCCCCAGGCCCCCGCGCCCTGCGCCCTGGGCCGCTGGATGCGGGCGAACATCCCCCAACGCCTTCCACGGGAAGCCCGCCGCCTCGGCCTCACGCGGAGCTTCTGGGCCCGCAGACGTCAGGCCCGATGAGTCAGAGTTCACACTTTTTGGCAAGATCCCCAGGTGATCCCCCTGCCCCGGAAAATTGGCCGGCCAAACACGAAACACCCGGGCTGCTCGAGACTCGCGGTCTCGGCTCGCTTCGGCAGCAGCGAATGCACTCAAGGACCGATCCAGAGAAGACTAGCCGGTCCCCCGCCGCCCTGGGCAAGGATGACACACAGATTGCTGAAGTGTTCTGTATAAAATAAGTAAGTTAAAAAAGAAAGAAAGAAAAAAAGAAAGAAAGAAAGAAAGAAACGTGGTCTCCAGTCCCAGGTGGTCTTGGCCACCGCTGGGCACCCATGTCGTCCCCTTCCCCAAAGTTGACCTTCTGTTTGGAAATCCATCCCTGACTTCTCCCCTCTCGCCAGCCGGAGAGCATCCCTTCTGCCTTGATTTGCTGGTGATGCCGGGTTGGGGGACCGAAGGCGCCGGACCTCCGCCACCGCCCCAGCCTAGGTCCCTTAGGGCCCGACTCACCTCTGCCCCTGCTCGCCACCTGTGCCAACCGCATACCACGCGGCTTGCCCACACGGTCTGTGCCCCCGGGTCTGCACCCATCTCCAGGTCTCCCTCCATCAGCAGACACCTTTCATCTCCCATCTCACTGAAGAAGGCTTCTGTTCCTGCCTCAGCGCAGTCCTCTACCACCGGCTTCTTCTCTGGTCTCGGGCTCCCCTCAGCCCACGGCCACCCGGCTTCTCCCTTCAGGGCACGAGGGAGCCTGCTCCAGGGACCCAGCCTCACCCACCAGCGCCGGCCTGTCCTGCTCCCAGGGCTCCCCTGCCGGCTGCCACCAGGCTCCCCTCACCCAGCCGGGTTGTTTTGGCCTCAGTCACTACCCCTCCTAAGTCCCCTTCACGGGTCTGTCCCCATCACAGGCGCCTCAGGACTGGTGTCCCTGAGACGCAGGCCTGGCTCTGGCCTCCTCTCACTCCTCACTCCCTGACGGTACCCCAATCCCGCTCCCCCCAGTCCCCCCAAATGCCAAAGACCTCCGTCTGTCCCCCAGGCCTCCCTGTGGAACCTGCAGTGTGCAGCTCTTTGTGTTTGGCTCCTCTTTGATGGAACTGAGACACCTCTGTTTCTGGGAGTCCCAGACTCATTGCTTTTCTTCATTCAATAATGGCTTATTGGGCCAGAGGCGGGGGAGGGAAAAATTGGGGGGTTGGGATTGACACATACACACTGCTGCTGCTGCTGCTGCCAAATTGCTTCAGTCGTGTCCGACTCTGTGCGAGCCCATAGACGGCAGCCCACCAGGCTCCCCCGTCCCTGGGATTCTCCAGGCAAGAACACTGGAGTGGGTTGCCATTTCCTTCTCCAATGCATGAAAGTGAAAAGTGAAAGTGAAGTCACTCAGTCCTATCTGACTCTTAGCAACTCCATGGACTGCAGCCTACCATGTTCCTCCGTCCATGGGATTTTCCAGGCAAGAGTACTGGAGTGGGGTGCCATTGCCTTCTCCGCATATACACACTACTGTATATAAAAGAGATAACTGATAAGGACTTACTGCATAGCACAGGGAGCTCTACTCAATACTCTGTATTGCTGTTGCTTAGTCACTAAGTTGTGTTTGACTCTTCTGCAACCCCATGGACTGTAGCCCGCCAGGTTCCTCTGTCCATGGGATTCTCCAGGCAAGAAGACTGGAGTGGGTTGCCATTTCCTTCTCCAGGGGATCTTCCCAACCCAGGGATCAAACCCACGTCTCCTGCAATGTCAGGTGGATTCTTACAACAAGCCATCAGGGGAGCCTACACAGTAATGAAAGTGAAAGTGAAGTCGCTCAGTCGTGTCCGACTCTTAGCGACCCCGAGGACTACAGCCCACCAGGCCCTCCGTCCATGGGATTTTCCAGGCAAGAGTTCTGGAGTGGGGTGCCATCGCCTTCTCCGTTAACAGCGGCTAGGCATATCGTATTTACTTGGAGCTGGTATACTTGGTGACAGCCTTAGTGCCCTCGGACACGGTGTGCTTGGCCAGCTCCCCAGGTAGCAGCAAGCGCTCGGCGGTCTGAATCTCCCTGGATGTGATAGTCAAGTGCTTGTTGTAACGCGCCAGGCGCGATGCCTCGCCAGCGATGCGCTCAAAAATGTCGTTGACGAAGGAGTTCGTGATTCCCATGGCCTTGGAGGAGATGCCGGTGTCCAGATGGACTTGCTTCAGCACCTTGTACACATACACGGAGTAGCTCTCCTTGCAGCTGCGCTTGCGCTTCTTGCCGTCCTTCTTCTGGGCCTTGGTCACAGCTTTTTTAGAGCCCTTTTTAGGGGCAGGAATGACCTATGTGGAAAAAGAATTGAGCAGATATGTATATGTATAACTGATTCACTTTTCTATACACCTGAAACCAACATAATGTTATCGATCAACTATACTCCAATAAAAATTAAGAAAATAAAAGGAAAAAATGGTTTATTGAGCATCTGTTGCTGCTGCTGCTAAGTCACTTCAGTCATGTCTGACTCTGTGTGACCCCATAGACTGCCGCCTACCAGGCTCCCCCGTCCCTGGGACTCTCCAGGCAAGAACACTGGAGTGGGTTGCCATTTCCTTCTCCAATGCATGAAAGTGAAAAGTGAAAGTGAAGTCACTCAGTCCTATCTGACTCTTAGCGACCCCATGGACTGCAGCCTTCCAGGCTCCTCTGTCCATGGGATTTTCCAGGCAGGAGTACTGGAGTGGGGATGCCATTGCCTTCTCCATTATTGAGCATCTACCATGGGCCAATTCTAAATGCTGATGATACCATAATAGTTAAGTATCCCCTCTCCCCTGCATCTGATGTTCACCTGAGGAGGACAGATTGATAAACAGTCAGACCTTAGGTGGTGGCAGGGGCATGAGAGGGCTTCCCAGGAGGTGCTAGTGGTAAAGACCCTGCTGCCAACGCAGGAGACCTAAGAGACGCAGGTTCAATCCCTGGACCGGGAAGATCCCCTGGAGAAGAGCAGGGCAACCCACTGAAGTCTTCTTACCTGGAGAATCCCATGGACAGAGAAACCTGGTGGGCCGCAGTCCGTAGGGTCTCACAGAGTTGGACACGACTGAAGCGAGTTCGCTCGCATACATGCAGGGGCTTGAGAACCAGAAAGGCAGGTAAGGGAAAAGAAGGGACCAGGAGCCGAGGAAGTGGGAGCAGGCGTGCTCTTGACGTTGCGGTGGTTAGGAAAGGTCCCACCGATAAGCCGGCATTTGAGTAGAAGCCTGAAGAAAGCGAGGCCGTGAGCGCTGCGAGGACAACTGTAGACTGCGGGGAGGCGGAGGTTCCCGGCCCCGAAGCAGGCCGGGGCGGCGGCGGGTCTGGAGAAGCGGCGCAGCCGAGCGCGGGTCCTGCACGCTGCGGGGGCGCCGCAGGTCCACCCCGGGCGGTGGAGCCGCCGGAGTCTCGAGTGCCAGTGGCTAGCTCTGACTTGACGGGCCTCCAGCCCGGCCACCCTCCCCAGCTGCCCCGCCGCCCGTTCCCGTCTCCGTGGAAGGCCCTTCCCTCCTCCTGACTCTGACACACCCCTCCTCTCCTTAGGGTACATAGGCCCCCAGGATACAACACTCCAGTTTCACATATACCATTATTCTGTGTAAGGGGGCCTGGAGACTAGGAGCTCGCAGCCAATAATCCTGAAGTTATTAATTTAAAATCAATTTTTCACATCCAGCAATAAAAGTACTTCAAATCCAAGCATCGCTCTTAAAAATATAGCATGAATCAGCCATAGGTGTGCATATACCCCCTTTGACAGAAAACAACAAAATTCTGTAAACAATTAACCTTCAATTAAAAATTAAATTAAAAAAAATCCCCAATACAGTAATTCTTAGAATCAGAATCACAAGGTCTTAAAGATATGGTCGGTCTGTGCTGTAGAAACATTTATCCCAAGCATGACTTTCCTGAGTGTTTCATTAGAGATCCAAGATGACTTTACATGGAATACAGGAATCATTATTTAACAGCAGAGGAAACTGAAGCCAGGAAAACAGAGTCACCTGGTTCAGATCACACGGCTCAGAGGAACTCAAGCTCTCTCCTGGCTCCTTGCTCTTTCTACTTGAACAAATCCTTGCAGAGAGGCCAAACTTCAACATGGGCACCTTAAGTTTTTGACCATTTTTGTTGGTTGAAGAAGTAAAACCCAAATCATCATGTCCTTTTTGAGAGAGCTGAGGGCCAGGCTGTCAACGGCCCCTGGAACCTGCTCCACAACTCAGTCCTTCCCAACACTCAGCCCTGCGGGTAAGATTTAATCACTCCTAATCCCGTAGTTCTTTCCTGGCCAAAAAGTGTTGAAAATGTTTATCGCTCAGTCGTGTCCGACTCTTTGCGATGCCATGGACTGTAGCCCACCAGGGTCCAGTGTCCATGGAATTCTCCAGGTAAGAATACTGGAGTGGTTTGCCATTTCCTCCTCCAGGGGATCTTCCCAACTCAGGGATCAAACCCACATTTGCATTGCACGCAGATTCTTTACCATCTGAGCCACCAGGGAAGCTGAGGCATAAGCTTTTTTCCTATGCAATGTGACGTTGGCTTTATATTGATCCCAAAGGAAATCTATGGCCTTCTTTATAGCCCCTTTAAAAAGTTATACATTGAGATAATGCTCTAAATGCAAATTCCTCCCACGGAAGGAGGGGTGGGCAGTGCACAGACGTTTAGAAGGAACGCGGATTCCCCAGGGAAACTGGTTATTCAAGAAACGTTTACAATCTTGCGGTGCATGTAAAGACAATAGCACAACCTGTCCTTATTTACCTAAGGAGCCCTTCATATTCCAGGCCCATATCTGGCATCATTGCTGACACCATGAACAAATGAAGTGTCCCATCCTGAAGCCTTGACCTTCTGCACAGAGTGACTGAGATCACCAGGTTACTGAAGAGCGGAGCAGACAGTGCCAGCCTTCTGATGCACTAGCTCTGATTAGCTTTGGATGAGAAAGGGAGGCGAAAGACTCTAGGTTCTTGGCTTTCAATTTCTTTGCTTCCCACCCCCCTCAAGGACCTTAGGGTCTTGGCAGTCATCAAAAGAGCTGGAGATTTAAGAGAGACATAGGTGAACTCCGCCTGGGACATTTAAGTGAGTATTTGCACTAAATGGGAGGAGATGGGACTGGAAGTCAGGACAGAGATCTGGCTTGCAGGCCCAGCTCCGAAGCATGCCAGCACAGGTTCGCTGGGTGCAGCCTCGCAGCAGGGGCCCAGGCAGAGCGTGCTAGGCAGGACGAGGCTGCATAACAGGGCACCCGCCTGACTCACCACACGCAGGGGCACAGGGGGCACCGGACCACTGAGTGATGAGGGTGGTGGAGTGAGTGAGGCAGGAGCCGAAGTGCCGCAGCCCAGAGGCTTGGCCGGGCGGGAAGGGAAGCAACGCCTGGAGCAGGCGGAGGGGCCTGGACGAAAGGAAGATGTCAGAGGGCTTACCGGTTGCGGAGCCTAGATCCTCTCCCTTAACATCCTTCCCCAAACTTGCCCATTTTCATGTGCTGAGGCTCTAGCCTCTGCTGTTTCAGTTCCTTTCATATCATGTCTTGCACAAACTCTAGGAGTTGCAAGACACACATTTCTGGCAGCAGAAACAAGCAGGGACCCCACCCCCCTCTCCCATAAACTTGACATTCTTTTTCCAGCTGCATGCCAGACCAGCACTAAACACACTATACTACTCCCCTAGGACAAGCAGGAATGTGAAAATAGAACAAGGCTGAAATCTATTAAGATTCATATCCATAGAAGTTTTATGAAGCTAACAAAGGACTTGAGAAAAAAAAAAAAGCTAACTGTAGCACAACCCCCAGTCTGTAAATGGCTTAGAGGTGGAATCACAGTGCTTTGAGTTAATTAGAATTTCCTCTTTGGGCAAGAGAACACAGTTCCACAAAGCTAATAGCTGTTTAGATATTGGAAAGAGAAACCCAGCAATATATTACGCTTTGGAGGAAAGTAATAAAATCCACTCATGATCTGAATCTTGAAAACCTCAATACCTCAATTTATTTCATCAGAGATTCTCTTCTTAAAATGTTGTGAACACTGCAGGAGGGAGAAAAAAAGTGAAGCCCCTGCTCTTGAAACCTGCACATCCGTTCGGATATATGTCTGTGTCTGTTTTGGCCTTGCCCTACAGCTCTCCAAAACTGGGATGAGAGTTTTTCTTGCGTGTGTGTTTTTAAGTTTGAAACACTTGTAAACATCAACTAAACTTCAATTTAAAAAGATGTTAAAACCCACAAAACCAAACAGTTAGCAAGCCTTTTTGAAGAGAACAATAGAATGTTACTGAATTGTAGAAAATCAGACACTTTAACTTCTGATGCTTCAAGAGGTTCCCAACTGACAGTTTGTTAGCTGTCAGCTAGTGTGTGGTCAACAACACAAATATGCCAATCTGCATGACGCGGACTCGAATTCCCAGCACCTCTCTGCCTTGTAACAAGAAATCGCTCCTGTTTTCTGAGAGCTTCAGGATACATGAGCGCTGGTTAAAGGGAGTGCAATGCTCCGAATGTTTGTGCCCCACCCCCAGGTTATTTTGTTGAAATCTTAACGTCTGATGTGATGGTTTCAGTGGGCGGGGCCGTTGGGAGATGCTTCAGTCTCCAGGGTGGAGCACTCATAGCAGGGATTAGGGACTCCTGAAAGAGGCTCCAGAGAGCTCCTCCCCATGAGGACACCACCAGACGCCTGCAGCCCAGAAAGGGGGCCCTCTCTGGGCCCAGCTGCACCGACTTCCAGCCTCCAGGGCTGTGAGCAATAACTTGTTTACAAGCCACCCGCTTTATGGAACTGATGTTTTGTTATAGAGGCAAATGGACAAAGACAGGGATGGAGCCCTACTTGGTCCAAACAGAAGGGACAGTTGTAATCTTGGAGAAGGAGGCTTAGAGGGTGTGTGGTATGGGAGGAGGGGCTGGGGAGGAGCCTTTGTGGCCATATGCCCACTATTGGCACACACTCCACACGTGTTTCTGTAACTAGAATGGACTAATTCTAGTTTCCACTTTGCTGTTAACTCATTGTGTGACTTCAGGCAAGTGATTCTGCTTGACCTTCAGTTTCTGCATCTGTGAAGTGGGGCTGACCCCTGAGGGAGCCCCCAAGACACACTGATGAACTCAGAAGCTCTGGAGACATGAAAAGAGGAGTGCAAGTTGTCTCTGTGTTGCTTCTTCTCAAATACTGGCAGGTGTCTGGCTTTCAGGTCAAGAACACTGCCAGTATTTTCAGTGGCTTTCTTTTAATCAACAAGCTTCTTTAGCTTGTAAAACTACAAGCTTCTTCCCCCAAAGGCTAATTCCCTCATGAGAGTTTTTTAAAAATTGGTCTCAAACAGCTTTGTATCTTGGAATTGAACCTTAATTTAAGAAGAAAATCTTGTTCACTTTGGTTTTAAAATTAGATGGGATTTCTAGGCTGATCCACAAAATCTCATTTTAATGCATAGCAGAAGTAACCTACCTTCCTGCTATTAATTCTAAGTTCTGACAACTACTACTGCTAATCTATTACTGAACTTAATTGAATACTTACTATGTCTCAAGTGCTAGGCTTTGCATTTTACATATATTCCCTTTAAGCTTTATAACAACTCAGGGAGATATTGTTCATCCCCCATACATATAAAATGAGTCTCTCAAAGGTTAAGGGACTTTATCCAGCTAAGAAATAATAGACCAAATTTTAACCAGGTTTGGCTTTTTTTTTTTTACAAGTCCTTGGCATTTCCACTATAACTGATTGCTCAAATCAGACTTATGGAACATGGGCCAACAGTAAACTGAAGTTTGTGCTTATGAATATCAGAAGCATTCATTCATTTTAAAAAAGGAAAAAAAAAAAAACTTGCATTTTCCCCCAAAATCTCTATAAAATATGCTTCAATTTTCCACACTTAAGACTCGTCATTATATGGTACAGACTGAATCAAATCTACAATATATACTCATTTGACATTTCCTAATTCGAATAACAAAACCTTCATAATACTAAACTGAATGTTCAAAAATCCCTCAGAAGGAAACAGTGCTCCCACATAAAAATAATCCTTCAATTTTTAAAATAATGCCGACCATCAGGCATACAAAGAAGTGCCCGCATTTTTCACCTTTTATGTCATATATTCCTGCTGATTTCCACGTCAGCTGGGACTGGCTCGTAGGTCGTTGTTGGCTCTTTTCAGACTCTGCTACAGGTGTGTCTTGTGCTGAAGAGTAAGTAATTCCTAGCATTATCACACTGGCTGCAGGCAAGATTGTCAAGAAGTTGGCTTGGAGCCCTCTGCACATAGACCTGCTCTCTGAAGTTGCAGTCTACACAACAGCAATTTATAGTAGCAACCTCATTGCAGCACATTGAGAGGAATGTTAAATTTAGCTTACTGGCAAGAATAGCCTACCACAGCTGAAGAGCCGTACAGGTTTTAAATAACTCTGAGACATAAGAGAACTCCCCACATTTCTTCTCAGTCTGCTTGGAACACGGGCAACTTGACCCCCAGCGCACAATTAGAAAGTGTAGAGTGCAGTCAGGGGAGCTGAAGACCTTCCAGCTATGACCCAAAGAAATATGCAGATTGCAGCCAGTCATTCAGGAGCTAATTATCCACATTCATCCAAAGCCGCCAGAGGAGACCTAGGGAATCTACCTCATTTGCCTCATTTTCAGTCACTTATCAGCAAGTTGTGGAGTTTCAGGAGTACTTATAAAAATTAAGCTGAGAGAGAAAAGCAAACTCTCCTATCAGCTGATACTTTGGGCTCTAAGACATAACTCTGCTAAAGAACTGGGATAAATGAGAAGAGATGATATACCAGAATCACCGCGGGAACTGTTTTAACCAACTCATTGGTTTTGTTCAATCTGTGAATTTGGATTACATGTATCATTCTGGGCTCTGTGATTTATCTGAAGTTCTTAGAAACCCTGTTGAAAGTTACGCTGTCACAAGTTTTGCAAATCCAAGAAGGGGGAATGCAGAAGAGAAAGCACTTGCAACCCAAACCTAAACACTGAACACTTCATGTAAAACTTCTTTTTGAAGTAAAATCATTCAACTCCACTTGTTCAATGAATTTAGGTAATTTACAAACACTTATGCAGAAGCCGAAACCCCCGATGCTGTAATTCTGTTTAGGGATGGCCTTGTTCATGAGCAGCTCACAGAAGATGGGCAGGTTGGCTGGATCTAAAAATAAAAGAATGGGAAGAAGGGTTGTGCACACATAGAGATGGAGAAAATAATGAAGCTGATTTGCAAGTGAGGATTATGAAGATCAGTGTCTTCAACTTAAGACACACACTGTGAATGACCCAAGTTTTCTTGATGTGAAAGTTAGATTGTGACTTCAAATTACTCCACAAGATAGATGTGTCCTTAATGCTTTCATCTCCTTAGTTTATTTCACCATCAGCAGTTGTTTTACAATGCCTCACTTAATAGTTGTAAGCAAAATAAACCTAAAAGAAGTGCAGTTCTACAGTTACAAGTTCAAATTTAGTGAATCACGTTTAAGCTAAAACAGAACTGAAACCTCACATTCACCAGTCATCGAGTTCCTTCAACAGTTCTTAACAACTTACTGTGTGCCAGGAATTAGATCTGTGGGAAATCAAGGGCTGACCCGATGAAATGAATAATTTAGAAAGATCACATATCGTGTTACCAGTGATATACAGAATATCTTAGAAAAGGGAGACCAGAGGCACAAAAACCAATGAGGAAGGGATGAGTGCCTGGGTCCTGTTGTGGGAAGACAAAGAAATGAGTGGGAGAGAGACATTTTAAAGGAATAATCAACAAGGAGGACCTGATAAAGTTTCATGATAAAGTGGCATTATTGGTAGAAATTGGAAAAATATGGAAAGGGAACCACCCAGAGATGAGGAGTTGGATTTTGGGTTTGGACAGAATACCTTCAGTTTAAGATGATAGTGGCTCTAATTCAGGGGTCCCCAGCCCTTGGGTCATGGACTGGTACTGGTTTGTGGGCCGCACAGAAGGAGGTTTGCAGTGGGCAGACCAGCAAAGCTTCATCTGCACTTATAGCTGCTCCTCTTCGCGGTTGTTCCTGCCTAAGCCCTGCCCCCTGTCAGAACAGGGGCGGCATTAGATTCTCATAGGAGTAGGAACCCACTGTGAACTGCACATTATGACGAGTTATATAAATATGTTATTATATACCACCATGTAATAATAATGAAGTGCACAATAAAAGTAACGTGTTTGAATCATCCTGAAACGATCCCCCTACCCCAGTCTGCAGAAAACTTTTCTTCTGTGAAACTGGTCCATGGTGCCTAAAAAGCTGGGGACTGCTGCTCTAACTGATTGCTGGACTGACTTGATTAACTGAGAATCTGGAGTACATGGACTTGCTTCCCAATTTATGCCTTCCATAATTTCTGCATTCGTTAGTTTTGAAAGAAGCAATCTATGAGGCACACTTTCCCACATTTACCTTCCATTAATGAAGCAGGAAGGACTGATGTTGAAGCTGAAACTCCAATACTTTGGCCACCTGATGCGAAGAGCTGACTCATTTGAAAAGACCCTGATGCTGGGAAAGATTGAAGGTGGGAGGAGAAAGGGACGACAGAGGATGAGTTGGTTGGATGGCATCACCGATTCAATGGACATGGGTTTAGGTGGACTCCGGGAGCTGGTGATGGACTGGGAGGCCCGGAGTCGCAAAGAGTCGGACACGACTGAGCGACTGAACTGAACTGAATGAATGCAGATCAGGGAGAACACCGATTACAGAAAGCTGAGAGGTATCTTTGGAAACCTTACTTTCTTCTACAATGAATACTGGCTCAGTTCAGTTGCTCAGTCGTGTCTGACTCTTTGCGACCCCATGGACTGCATCATGCCAGGCCTCCCTGTCCATCACCAACTCCCAGAGCTTACTCAAACTCACATCCATTGAGTTGGTGATGCCATTCAACCATCTCATCCTCTGTCATCCCCTTCTCCTCTGGCCTTCTATCTTTCCCAGCATCAGGGTCTTTTCCAGTGAGTCAGTTCTTCACATCAGGTGGCCAAGTATTGAAGTTTCAGCTTCAGCATCAGTCCTTCCAATGAATATTCAGGACTGATTGCCTTTAGGGTGGGCTAGTTGGATCTCCTAGCTGTCCAAGGGACTCTCAAGAGTCTCTCCGACACCACAGTTCAAAAGCATCAATTCTTTAGCGCTCAGCTTTTTTTATAGTCCAGCTCTCACATCCATACATGACTACTGGAAAAACCATAGCCTTGACTAGATGGACCTTTGTTGGCAAATACTGTCTACATCTTGCCAATTGACAGTCAATAGAGTCAAACTTTGCCCCTGTGGGCAGCTTCTCAGGAGACTGGGGCTACGCCTGTCTTGCCTACTGCTGAGTTAGTCTGCTGTTCTCTTTAAAGTAGATCCCACAAGCCAGAGTGTTTAGCTCCCTGTGGACCTTGGAATTCTAAGAATGGGAACATCCATGTGTATGATTTGTTGTCCACAGCTCCAGGACCACCTGGCCTGTACTCCACCATCAGCCTCCATTTTATTTTATGGTGTTTTTTCAAGTTTTTATGGTCTTTTAAGAAATGTTTTCCATTTTAAATTAATTATTATTTAATTTTTTGGCTGTGTCACATGTCTCGTGGGATCTTAGTTTCCTGACGAGGGACTGAAGTCATGCCCTCGGCAGTGGAAGAGTTGGTTCCTAACCACTGGACCGCCAGGGAATGCCTCATCCTCTGTCTCCGTCTCACATCCTCTTCAGAATGACTGGTGTCCTGTAATGCCAACTGTATCAGCCACAGATCATGGAAGTCCTTTCCAGTTGTGAGCACGCTCAGTTCATCTTTACATTACATGAGAGTAAGCAAGGAAATTGCATTTTGTTTTTTAAGCACAGGATAAGGAAGTAGGAAACCAGAAGATCGGGAAATGGTATGCTTGATGTCCTGTGTGTTTAGATAGTTAATAAATTTGAGATTTGAATTTAAAGAGCATCTCTGTAGTGATGACACAAACCACAAAATCTGGCTGATTTAATTTATATTACAGTAAATCAAAAGGGTCTTTATAAAACCCAGGCTTAAGTATTTTCTCCTCCTAAAGTATTAGTTCTATGCTGAGGAGCCGAGCAGGTTCTTGAACGCTGTCCCGCCACCTCGGTTCCCACTATCACACTCCATGTATAGGAGCGAGGAGGGAATTCAGTGCTTTGTGTTGGTCACGATGAATTGGTTCCATCACTAAGATGCAACTAAAAGTATGGGAAACTAGACTGAATCTGCATCATTTCAGAACACGTTCCAGGTATCTTGATCTTTGGGGGGAAATATTTGCTAAGAGCTGTCTTTTCTTTTTTATGTACCTCTTTCTCTTAAAAAAAACCCTGACAAGAATCAAAATGGAACAACAAACTAATCAAACCATTAAAAATCTAACAAGAGATTGGTATGCTTCAAATGACGACGACTTGGTATAGTTGATTACTATGCAATCATAAAAAATAGTGAAAAGGGCTTCTTTGGTGGCTCAGCTGTAAAGACTCTGCCTGCTGATGCAGGAGACACGGGTTCAGTCTTTGGTCGGGGAAGATCCCACATGCTGTGGAGCAGCTAAGCCCCTGTGCCACAGCTACTGAGTCTGTGCTTGGGAACATCTGCAACAAAAGAAGCCATCACAATGAGACGCCTGTGCACTGCAGCTAGAGAGTAGCCCCCTCTTGCCACACCAGAGAAAAGCCTGTGATAAAATGATTACAAATTGAAAAGCACATTATGATTCACAAACATTTTCATTACAAAACAGGATGTATAGTGAAATTCTATTTTTGAAAAAAAAAAAAGATAACATGAACTTTAAAATGTGTATCCCTATGTGTGAAAAGACAAATATCAAAATCTAAAAAGTGATAATCTCTGAGCAATGGGGTTACAGGTGATTTGTGCTTATCTGTATTTTAGTTTTTTTCTTCTATAGTGAACATATAAGAAAAACTTTTAAGAAAAAATCCCCAATTTTAATTGCTTTCAATTAAATAATACTGCATTCTACTACATATCTTCAATATTGCTCATTTTCTAGCTACATTTTTGAAAACAGGAACTGCAAATTTACAAAAGATGACAAACATGAAGCCAGATTATGAAGGAGAGGAGAAAGGTATGTGAGCGGGAGTGGCCAAGGCCAAAATGCACGAAGAAGATACAGCCTGGCCAGGCCTGGCTCTCTAGGGAGAGGGCAGACCAATGACCCTGACCACTGGCATGCCCTGGGTCCTAGTATACCCAAGTGCTATGCCAATACTTTCCAGGAAATATCTCCAGTTCTCACCACATTCTTGAGATGCTGGAATGTCTCTGTGTGCCACACAATAAAACAGACTCAGGGGGAACTTACTTAAACCTATATGACTATGTGATCGAGTGGCTGCACTGGGGCTGACAAAGTATTAAGTGTTCAGTTCAGTTCAGTCACTCAGTCGTGTCCGACTCTTTGCGAGCCCGTGGACTGCAGCACACCAGGCCTCCCTGTCCATCACCAACTCCCAGAGTTTACTCAAACTCATGTCCATTGCATCAGCGATGCCATCCAAGCATCTCATCCTCTGTCATCCCCTTCTCCTCCTGCCTTCAATCTTTCCCAGCATCAGGGTCTTTTCCAGTGAGTCAGTTCTTCGCCAGGTGGCCAAAGTATTAGAGCTTCAGCATCAGTCCTTCCAATGAATATTCAGGACTGATTTCCTTTAGGATGGACTGGTAGGATTTCCTTGCAGTCCAAGGGACTCTCAAGAGTCTCTCCAACACCTCAGTTTGAAAGTATCGATTTTTCAGTGCTCAGCTTTCTTTATGGTCCAACTCTTACATCCATACATGACTACTGGAAAATAGTGAGACCAAAGCAAAGGTGCAGATTTGGTCCAAGTAAAGATGCTGACAAGCGCTGTTTTGCTGCCATTTCCTCATCAACATTTACTCCCGTACCACTCAGCCAACTGCCAGTCCATCCACACGTGGGGGCCGCGGTTAACATCACTCACATGATACACGGGGGAGTGAAGTTTTTTGTATGAAGAAAAAGTGTGTTGGGCTTATCCCAAGGACACACAGATGCAGGGGATGTTTGTGGCCAGCTCAAGGAATTGTACAAAATCAGTTACTCACTGCTTACAGTGAGAGATGGTCACAGACGGTAGTGTGTTCCCTCTGTAATCATCACCTGTCAGATGCAGGTGAGGGCAGGCAGGACAGACAGACCCAACTGTCGGTCATTCTGTTCGGCGGCTGGGGAGGCAGCTTGGTTCATTACAGGCAAGTCACTCTTGGTGCATCAGACTCACTTTATGTATTGGTAACATAATATTTTTTCACTGGAATTTATCACTACTTAAAAATCTGTTTGTCTGCATATCCCTATCTAAAGGTATGTGCGTATCTTGCTTAAAAGCTACTTCCTTCTCCAAAATACAAATGCCACAAGGTCCAAGAGTGCTCTCTTGTTGCTGTATTTCCTGTACCTGAAATAATTCCTGGTACAGATTCGGCTGGGTCTGAGGAGGGCAAATGGCCTGGCTGCACGGAAAGGAAACTGTGGCTGGAGGTGGGGAGCTCAGACATTCCCGAGGTGTCAGCATGAAGTCTAACCATGGGAGTCAGATAGGTCCAGGCTGATCAGTGAGACCACGAGATATGCACCGTTCTATAACAGGGCTTCCCTGGTGGTCCAGCAGCAGAGAGTCCACCTTGCAATGCAGGGGACATCAGTTTGATCCCTGATCCGGGAAGATCCCACAGGCTGCAGGGCAACTAAGCCTGGTCCCCACGACTACTGAGCCTGTGCTCTAGAGCCTGGGAACTGCAACTACTGAGCCCGTGTGCTGCAACTATTGAAGTCCTCAAGCCCTAGAGCCCGTGGCTCCACAAGAGAGGACACCGCAATGAGAAGCCCACGCACCACAAATAGAGTAGCCTTCACACTAGTAGCTGCAACTAAAGAAAAGCCCACTTAGCAGCAAAGACCCAGCACAGCCAAAAATAAATAAATAAAAGGGGAATAGTGAAATTAGAAAGAGGACTCAAAATGGAGCTTGGGTAAAGGATCTTTTTGGTAAAAGAGGACTGAAAGATGGATAAAGATTGACCACCACACACACAAAAAAAGTTTTAGGATGTGGTACGTGCTGCTAGCTGCCAAACCACCAGTGATTATTTCAACCACAGATTTTAATTTAAATAATAATAATACCAGCACTGGTTGAAATGATTAGGGTAACAAAACCAATGTGGAGTATGCTGATATATCCAAACAGAAAAAGAACTAGAATGCGGGTTGAGAGCGAGTCCCTGGTGACCAAGGGAGGATGGGAAGATACCCATGTGGAGACTAGTAAAGATACAGAAGAGCGGAGAAGCAGACC
The DNA here is from genome assembly GCF_002263795.3 of Bos taurus. Taxonomy (NCBI): domain Eukaryota; kingdom Metazoa; phylum Chordata; class Mammalia; order Artiodactyla; family Bovidae; genus Bos; species Bos taurus. The sequence goes on along the minus strand of NC_037354.1, from coordinate 40,086,697 downwards.
TTCAGTGAATGCACAGCACAGTGGGTGCAAAATGTGTATGTGTCCTGGGGCAAAACTGCTAAATATATCCGCAGAGTAGCAGTTCCCTGGAGAGGCTGGAACAACCCACTTGGGGTTCCTTTCACTCTGGAGTTTATCTGCTTATCCTTTGCAGCCTGACTCCAACCCTTCTGGGTGCTGGGGTAACAAAAAAGAATAGCACGTAGTTCCTGGAATTAAGGGGCTTGCCGAACAGCAGAGAGATAGAAGACAAATTTCAGGGAGTCCAAAGTGAAACAGGATGCAAAGAAGCAGCCTCAGTTAATCTAGAACACCAGTTTTTTTTCTTTCTCTCTCTTTTTTCCTCTCTCCCATTGGAGGTAACCTTGGTCTGCTCTAAGAATTGAGAGAACCAGAAAACAAATTCCTTTTCTATTAAATTTAAAAAAAATGAACATAATGATGCAAATGATAATGATGCTAGTACATAATAATGTGAGGGAAAGAACAAAAGAATATCACAACAGTAAAATCCTGGTAAAAATGAGAATGAGACAGGTTAGCAATAGCTGAGGCTTCCAAACACCAGGCACTGGGTGAGGAGCTGCTAACTCGCTGTGTGGTCCTGGACTAATGTTTAAACCTCCCTGATCTTCAATTTCCTCATAAAAATGAGAGAATTAGGCTAGCACAGAAGATACCAAATGTTTGTCCATTTAAGAATCATGGACTTTTTTTGCCTCCTTTGTCAAAGATAAGGCGTCCATAGGTGCATGGATTTATCTCTGGATTTTCTGTTTTGTTCCATTGACCTATATTTCTGTCTTTGTGCCAGTACCATACTATTTTGATGACTGTAGCTTAGTAGTATAGTCTGAAGTCAGGAATCCTCCAATTTTTCTCAAGATTGCTTTGGCTATTCAAGGTCTTTTGTGTTTCCATACAAATTGTGAAATTATTTGTTCTAGTTCTGTGAAAAATACCATTGGTAGTTTGCTAGGGATTGAGTTGAATCTATAGATCGCTTTGGGTAGTACACTCATTTTCACTATATTGATCCTTCCAATCCAAGAACATGGTATATTTCTCCATTTATTTGTGTCATCTTTTATTTCTTTCATCAGCGTTTTATAGTTTCCTATACATAGGTCTTTTGTTTCTTTATGTAAATTTATTCCTAAGTTATTTTATTCTTTTCATTGCAATGGTGTATGGGATTTTCCCCTTAATTTCTCTTTCTGATTTTTTATTGTTAGTGTCTAGGAATGCAAGGGATTTTATATCCTGCAACTTTACTATATTCATTGATTAGCTCTAGTAATTTTCTGGTGACATTTTTAGGGTTTTCTATGTAGAGGATCATGTAATCTGCAAACAGTGAGAGTTTTACTTCTTCCTTTCCAATCTGGATTCCTTTTATTTCTTTTTCTTCTCTGATTGCTGTGGCTAGGACTTCCAAAACTATATTGAATATTAGTTGAGAGTGGGCACTCTTGTCTTATTTTTAATGGAAATAAAAGCAAAAATAAATGAATGGGACATAATTAAACTTAAAATCTTTTGCACAATGAAGGAAACTATAAGCAAGGTGAAAAGACAGCCTTCAGAATGGGAGAAAATAATAGCAAATGAAGCAACTGACAAAGAATTATTCTCCAAAAATATACAAGCAGCTCAGTTCAGTTCAGTCGCTCAGTCATGTCCGACTCTTTGCGACCCCATGAATTGCAGCATGTCAGGCCTCCCTATCCATCACCAACTCCTGGAGTTCACTCAGACTCACGTCCATCGAGTCAGTGATGCCATCCGGCCATCTCATCCTCTGTCATCCCCTTCTCCTCCTGCCCCCAATCCCTCCCGGCATCAGAGTCTTTTCCAATGAGTCAACTCTTCGCATAAGGTGGCATCTGAATGCAGAGTTCCAAAGAATAGCAAGAAGAGAGAAGAAACCCATCCTCAGCGATCAGTTGAAAGAAATAGAGGAAAACAACAGAATGGGAAAGACTAGAGATCTCTTCAAGAAAATTAGAGATACCAAGGGAACATTTCATGCAAAGATGGGCTTGATAAAGGATAGAAATGGTATGGACAAGCAGTGCATGTAACTCAATACCAGAATAATGAACAACCCAATCAAAAAGTGGACAAAGGACCTAAACAGACATTTCTTCCGAGACATACAGATGGCTAATAAACACATGAAAAGATGCTCAACATCACTCATTATTAGAGAAATGCAAATCACAACCACTATGAGGTATCTATCATCTCACACCAGTCAGAATGGCCATCATCAGAAAGTCTACAAACAATAAATGCTGGAAAGGGTGTGGAGCAAAGGGAACACTCTTACACTGTTGGTGGGAATGCAAACCACTACAGCCCTTTTGGAGAACAGTGTGGAGATTCCTTAAAAAACTGGGAACAGAACTCCCAAATGACCCAGCAATCCCACTGCTGGTCATACACCCCAAGGAAACCAGAATTCAAAGAGACACATGTACCCCAATGTTCATTGCAGCACTGTTTACAATACCTAGGACACAGAAGCAACCTGGCTGTCCATCAGCAGACGAATGGATAAGGAAGCTGTGGTACTATACACAATGGAGTATTACTCAACTATTACAAGGAACACATTTGAGTCAGTTCAAACGAGGTAGATGAAACTGGAGGCTATTATACAGAGTGAAATAAGTCAGAAAGAGAAAGACAAATACTGTATATTAATGCATATATATGGAATTTAGAAAGATGGTACTGACGATCCTACATGAAGGAGACACAGATGTAAAGAGCAGACGTTAGGACTCAGTGGGAGAAGACGAGGGTGGGATGACTTAGAGAACAGCACTGAAACATGTGCATTACCATCTGTGAAATACACGACCAGTGCAAGTTCAATGCAGGAAGCAGGGCACCCAGAGTCAGTGCTCTGGGACAACCCAGAGGGATGGGGTGGGGAGCGAAGTGGGAGGAGGGTTCAGGATGCGGGGGACACATGTATACTGGTGGCTGATTCAAGTTGATGTGTGGCAAAAAACCATCACAATATTGTAATTATCCTCCAGTTCAAGTAAGTTTAATTAAAAAAAAAAGAATCAGGGACTTGTTAATAAACCAAATTCTCTAGGCCTAACCCCAGTGTTTTGACTTAATATCTCCTGCACAAGGCCCAGGAATCTGCATTTAACCTCAGATGGTTAAATGCAGATTTAACCCCTCACTCTGGGAAGCACTGCCTGAAGGATCCTGTGTGCTGTGAGGTGTCACCAGACAAAAGGGAAATAGCAGAATATCAAATATGCAACTTGCCATTTCTTTTCTTCCTGTTTCCATTTGTATGTTCCCATTGTAATACATCACAAACAGTTTAAAATAGGAATTATTTCATAAACAGTATAATCCGTATGTAATTCCTTCTTCAGTGAAATCAAAATTATATTTTCAGAAGACGAGGCTGAAAGGCAACACTGCATTCTCAGAAAAATAATTAACTTGTTTTCACAAAACAAAATGAAAATTTTCCCTCAAATGTTGATTTATGAATTATGATGTGGAGAATCTGAGAAATCTAATGTAGGCTACTTCCATTCTCTTACTGAGCATGTGTATTAAAAGTAGTGATGGTTTCCTGTTGGTTAGCAAGCAAGTTGGTTAGCAAGTTGATTGCCTGTTGGTTAGCAAGCCATTCCCGTGGCTCCTGGGGGTGTAGGGCTGGGTGGGAGTGCCCTCGGACCAGGGGGAGGAGGGCGGGAGGGGCAGCACCTGCCGCAGCTGGCTGGTGGGCTGGGGAGCACAGCCATCTCGTGACACCTCAGTGGAGCCGCCCCTTCCCACCGGGCGTGGACAAGGAAGAATGGTACTCAGGTCTGCACCACCCGCTTTGGGCAGCTTCTCTGCTACCCGGCATTTTTAGGATAATAGTATTTTATTAATGAAGAAATACCTTAATTTCCCTTTAGTGGCAAAGATGTGTGAATTGATTGTGTGACCATTTGGTACAGACACTCCTTATCCTGAGAAATGATTTGAATCCAGTTGAAATTACAGTGTACATTTCCTCAGCTGGCCTCTTTTTTAATTCAGCTACTTTGTGATTCATTTTACAGTTTCCCTGCCATCCTTCTCCCTTGGCATTTAATCTGTTACAAATTTAAGTTTACGAGGAGTACAAGAGCTTTGATGGTTCCATATTTATTAAGTAAAGATCAAAGGTCTTCTTTGCCTTTTTTTTTTTAGTTTTTACACATCTGTAAGGGATATCGTTACGTTTCAGATGACAGGTTTTCTTTCCACCAAAGAATTTAGCATGAGAATGCCTTCAAGCATTTGTTCTTCTCTAAGCTCTCTAAATGTTCTCCGATTGTAAGCATACCACCATCACACATGGAATTTCATTCAGTATTATATTTCAAGAACATCAGGAATTCAACACACTATTCTTTATTGCCACCAGATATAGCTTTGTTCCTGTTCTTTCCACAAAGCCCTTTTTCTAGTTAAGACTGGCTTGAGGGCTTATAAAAGGGTGTACAGTCAAAGGTTGTTATTTTCCTAAATAGATCCTGTAGAGAAGAGGGCCCTCTGTTGTTTCTGTCTGGACAAGGATCATCAACATATTTATTTAAAAGATGGATCATGGATGGAGACAGATATAAAGCAGGCAGACGACTCCTGTCCCAATATATAAAGAACTAAGCATCAGTAAGAAAAGGACAAAGAATCCAACTGAAAAGGGGGCAAACTATCCCAACAGGCAACTGCAGAGCAGGGAGCTCAAACGATCAACAAATGTAAAAAGGTGCTCAGCCGCCAGTCAGCAGAAAAACACAGAGTGAAGCGGCAGAGTACTGTCTCACACAGACCGTAACGGCAGAAATCATGGTTTAGTTGGTGGGAATGGAAGTTGGTGCAGTCATCATGGAGAACAATATGGAGGTCTCTTAAAAAGCTTAAAATAGAACTACCAGATCATCTGGCAGTCTCATCCATGGGCATATATTCAGACAAAAGGATAATCCGAAAAGATACAGCACCCCAGGACACCCCAGTGTCCACAGCAACACTGTGCACAACAGCCAGGGTAGGGAAGCAACCTAAATGTCCATCAGCAGAGGGCTGGACGAAGAAGACGCAGTACGTATACACACTGGTGTGTTGGTCACAAAAAAGAATGAAACAATGTCTTTTGCAGCAACATAGACGTGACCAGAGGTGATCATACCAAGTGAAGCAAATCAGAAAGAGGAAGACAGATTTATCATATATCACCTCTAAGTAGAATATAAAAAATACAACAAACTAGTGAATAAAACAAACAAACAAACAAAAAACAGACTCACAGATACAGAGGACAAACTAGTGGCTACCAGTGGAGAGAGAAGCAGGTAGGGGCAATAGAGAGGTAGGGAATAAAAGAAGGGTTATTACGGGATCATATGAAATCATTGTGTGAAACTTTGGAAAATTTTAAAGTACCATAAATGTAAAGAATCTTTCATTCAGTAAAAAAAAAAAAAAAAAAAAAAACTCTTAAAATTCTGAAAAAATTCCAGGAAGTGCCAAAAAAACAAAGCTTGAATCTGCCTCATACCAGAAACTATTTGCATAGCATGTTTATATTGTATTAGGCGTTATAGGCAATCTAGAGATGATTTAAAGTATACAAGAGGATGTGTGTAAGTTGTGTACAAATACCATGGCATATTATATAAGGGAACTGAGGAGTATCCTTGGGTTTGGTACCTGTAGACAGTCCTAGACCAAACCCCTGTGGATACTGAGGGATGACTGTATACGTAGGTAACATTTAAAGAGGGAACCAACCTGGCTAATGAACAAGATAAACTGAAATCTCACAGTAATCAAGGAAATGGAAGTTAAAACTAGGTATTTTTCACCCATCAGATTGGCAAAAAGAGCAACGCGGTTTTAATTAACTGGTCTACTTTGGGCCGCAGTAACAAATCGCATAGACTGGAGGCTTCAGCAGCAAACACACATCTCTCACAGCGCTAGAAGCTCTGAGATCCAGCCGAGTCCCTGCTGGACGCCCTCCCCTCTTCCTGGTTTCCGATGGCCTCTCTTGAGGTTCTCCCCTCTCTTCTCCTAAGGGCAAGAAACCCATTCAAGAAGGTCCCACCTTCATGTCCTAATTCTCTCCCAAAGGCCCCACCTCCTAACACCATCACATTTGGGGGTTAGGATTTCAATGCATGAATTTGGGGGAGGGTACACAAACATTCAGGCCATGACAGCAACCTCATGCTCTATAAACACACATTTTAAAAAAACCACTCTGTGCATTAGGAATTCAGTAGTGGTTCAGCTTGGCAGGTCCAACTATGTGACTCCTTCTCCTGAGGCGTCCCTGAAGTCTGGACGGGGCTGGAGGGAGTCCCTGGTTCCTCTCCACACCTGCTCAAGAGGCCTCCTAGCACAGCAATGACCTTCCCCCAGAACAAGCAGTCCAAGGAGCTTCCCTGGTGGCTCAGACAGTCAAGAATCTGCATGTAATTTGGGAGATCGAGGTTCAATCCCTGGGTAGGGGAGATCCCCTGGAGGAGGAGATGGCAACCCACTTCAGTATACTTGCCTGGAGAATCCCATGGACACAAGAGCCTGGCAGGCTACAGTCCCTAGGCTCCCAAAGAGTCAGACACGACTGAGCGACTAACACACCAACGCCAAGGGCAACAGATAATTTTCTGGGCCATTTCCTGTGAGCTGTCTTATGCTGCAACTCCCATCAGGTGCAAGCACTTAAATGCATGATGACCAACTGTAGCCATGACATTGTTGTTGTTCAGTCGCTCAGTCGTGTCTGTGATCCCACAGACTGCAGCACACCAGGCTTTAGTCCATGACATAAGCTGTCACAGTTTTGAGAACTGGTTTCAATGAAATGGGAACAAATCAACCCAGGAAGTGAAAACTAACTGTACCTAAAACAATCAAGAAGATGCTGGTCAGACCACCGATGACCAATTTCCCGTTCTCCTCCTGCCCCCAATCCCTCCCAGCATCAGGGTCTTTTCCAAGGAGTCAGTTCTTCGCATCAGGTGGCCAAAGATTGGAGTTTCAGCTTCAGCACCAGTCCTTCCAGTGAATATTCAGGACTGATTTCCTTTAGAATGGACTGGTTGGATCTCCTTGCAGTCCAAGGGACTCTCAAGAGTCTTCCCCAACACCACAGTTCAAAAGCATCAATTCTTCAGCACTCAGCTTTCTTTATGGTCCAACTCTCACATCCACACATGCCTACTGGAAAAACCATAGCTTTGACTAGACGGACCTTTGTTGGCAAAGTGACGTCTCTGCTTTTTAATGTATTGTCTAGGTTTGTCATAGCTTTTCTTTCAAGGAGCAAGCGTCTTTATGAGACTGCTTGTCCTGCTCAAGTTTTTCTCACAAGGAGTCTTGGTCCATTTACCACCCAAATGCTTAGTGTGCTGAAACCAGACACTTCACAAGATAGGTGGGAGTCAGGTCTCCCCAAGTTTACCTATTTGGCCACTCCATGATCTGTGATTAACTTCACAGTTTGAGAGTTCCAGAAAAATTTCTAATATTCAAGACATATTAATAAATTTAGAGGTACAAGCTACTTTTCTTTTAAATGTAAGTTTTCAGCAAGAAAGTGATCCTCAACAGAGTTTGACTACAATTAAAAACAAAATATAATACCATTGTTTCAGAATTTCAGTAGGTATTTTATGCTTGTAAACGCGTTATGGGCGACACAGGGGGAGAAAGTCTGAGAAGGTACTTTTCTGGCCAGGAGAACTGGGCACCCCCTCTGCAGACTGCCAACACAGGCCTCTGCGGGTTGGGGCTGCAGGGGTCATCTTTCTCACCGCCCCCAGCACTCTTGCACACAAACACTTCACACATGTTTACTCAGTTTAACTGGAGAAGTTACACCCAGCACAGCATGAAAACTCTTGATATATTGTATGGATACTGAATAATACAGTTACATAGTTTCAAAGTCAAGAAAAAACACTTTATTCAATGAGGTAGATAAAAATACTCAAAAATAAACTCAACAGTAAAGCATTTTCAGAAGTGCCCACATACCATGGATTTATAATATATCTTTGAATTTATGCAATGTTGTTTTCATAATTCTTGGCTATTCAAGTGGTTTTCAATGTTTAGCATACTTAAGATTTTTATTTAGCCAAAGTAACCACTAAAAAAGATGTAACGCAAAATAATTTATTTCTTAAATGCCTACATATTTACAATCATAAAAATTTTCATGCATTATAACATGGGATTCATGTTCACATTTATTAAAAATTTAAAACCTTAGGAAATCTATTTCAGCTACTTATGGAAAAATTAAAGGCTGATCAGAAACTGTCAAATTACTATTATTAGCTGAAGATTTCATCATAATCCTGAATAGCATTTAGTCATGAATACCTTCACTTTACTTTTAAAGCCAACAATTACAATTTTTAAGTTAAATTCTCATAGTGGGGCACTAAGATTTCACTCCAAATCAGAGTCACATATGGAAGGGAGCTTTTAATTTGAGGTTTCATTATGGTCCATGGTATAAAGACATATTTTCATGAGGGTTACATGATGGATAGCCAACAGGGAAATGTGCTACCAGAGGGGAGCAGACTGCCAACTAAGCATGCACGGCACCCACAGACTACTTTAGAACAAGCTCTGTCCTCGATTACTGCCAGCTTCTCTGTAATGTTCAGGTTCTCAAAGGTCACTGAATTTTATAATTATCTCCAAACAATTTTCTTCATGGTCGTTTAAGCTTTGTCTAAACAGCTGGGTGTGTTGCCAAGCAACAACACCATCTCCTCTGCTTAATTTTGCTTCCAGAGTAACTTCAGTGGCCCCAGAAAAGTCGTGATAGGAGCGAAGTGTTTTATCTATTGGAGGAAAAAAAAATTAACACTTTGCTTTCGATAAGAACACAGAGATAGCTTTGAATGCATTTTATATAACTACCTTATAGGTAAAAATCAACCCTTAAAAAATAAATACAAATTATTCTTTATGGAGGAAATGTGTCCTCTGAAAAATAAATGATTTTTCTCTTTCCATTTGTGCTTTACAATAAGAAACATGAGGCCTTTTATTATAATGAGGTTAAACTACAGGTTTTAAATGAAACATTTTTTTTTTAACTGTAGTAGTATGAATAACTCCAGGGTAAGAAAAACCCTTAACTACATTTCAAATAAGTACAATTGCTCTTCAGAGCATTAAACACACCCTTTATGATCAGTTCTCCAGTCAGATGCTTACCGCCTGTCAGTTCCGCTTGTGCGGTATCAGATCTCAGTTTCCACTGTACTGTCCCGGTCTCAAAGGTCTGACTACTTGTCCGAATGGAAATACTATCTACTTTTAGGCCAACTGACCCACATTCAAACTTCCAGGAAATGTAAGCGTAAGATGATCCTTCCTTGCGGGCTAAATACACCTGTAAAGAGGGAAGGGAAAAAGGGACTGTCAGAAATAATCAAACAGTGTAAGAGCACAGATCGTCAGAGTCCATCACATGTACTATGAACAACTGGTTATTAAAAACCTCATTTTTCCCCACTGCAAAGATTTTTACTGCTAACAATTTTTCATGTTACTAGCATCTCTTGCTAGGGATGGAAGATAATATTTGAATGATAGGTGCATGAATTAGTATAGCCCTAAGGCTGTGCGCTAACCAAATTTTGGTGAATTATATTCTCTTTTAAGTGACTAAGTCCAGCTATTTAAAATGAACTTTATGATGAATCTGGATGAAAATGAAGAGTCCTCTTAAATGCAATTATTCCTTAATTTATCTTCTTTTCTAAGCCTGGATTTTCAGATAAGCTTTCCTAGAATGAGATGGGCCACACCCTATAAACCAAGAAATACCTCAGTCACTGCTAAAGTAATGGTGCTGGTTAAAAAGGTCATGTCCACGCTCCTCTCATGCCTCTCTGAACAGGACGCTCCCCTGTCAACATGCTAGAGGAGGCGTCCAGGTTCATCGAAGCTTCCAGTCCATCTGCTCTCACAGGTTCATCTACACTCTGCAAATGCTGATACGAAAACGGATGTCCACTCACCCCGGCTCAACCCCCTGAGAATCTGACTCTTTAATCATTTATGCCCAGTGTCCAAACTCCCCACACAACAATCTGGGCATTATAAGTCATGGGGGAAAGAAAAAACCGAAAACCTCTTTCCTCAATTATATGGCACTTGTCAACATGGTCATGACTTTACTCTCATTTTTCTGCAACTGCCTAATTAACGCTTTTTAAATCCCACTTCCTTCATATCAGTTGCCTGGTCTAGAACTCACACCAACTGCCTGCCTCTTACATTACATCCAAACTCTTGGCTTTCATGGTCCTCCAGAATTTCATCCCACCTTGAACTGCCAATACTCTGTAACCCAAGTATAACTATTTCAGACGTACTTATATTATGTAACTTTACCAAATCATAAACTACTCTCTAGGGCATAGGTTCTGGATTTACAGGGTTTAATAAACACTATTTATTTGCACCAGAAATCTGCACACACACATACACTCTTTCAGAAACATCTAATCTACTTCTCAGGGGCAAACAGCTGGAAGTACCACAAGAAACACACCTGCCATCCAATTCCATACTATTCTAGTTTTCAGTCAAGTAAGAAGTCAATCACTGCCAGCACGCTATTGATATTTCATTCTACTCGGTGACCTATAGTTAGTTTTCTTTCAGGTTAAATGTGTCAGCTAATCTGAGTTCTCAGAATCAGCGAGGTGGTGATAATAAAATCATTAAACAATGTCTCCAAGGAAAACGACTTAACCTCCTGAGACCAGAAACACACCCCCCCCCACTGTTGTTCTGCAGAGCAGACCTGGGTGTGGGCGCTGCCGCCTGTCCAACTCCAGGACCTCGGCCCGCGGGCGGCCACCGCAGCCTCCCTGCAGGGGACCTAAGCTCAGGGCTGCACCTGTGCTCCTGGGGGCCAGAGGGTTCACCTCTGCTGAACGACAGGGCCTGTATGGGTTATCCATGACTTCACTACTCCTCCAAAGCAGAGGTTAGTAAAGGGGGTCATCTGAAAATAATGAGCCAAACAGAGGGGTTACTAGAAGAAAGGTGGTGGAAAGAAATGAAAAGACTGGGGGAAAGTGATCTTACTTCTGTGTGTCTTCTACGTCCTGTGTGTTTTCAGAGCTCAGTAGCTTCAAATGCCCCCACATAAAAGTGTCGGCATATAAAACAGGATAGTCAAGTCAGGTTAATCTCAAATTTCGAGCTGCCCCTAAGACCTGCCTTCATTGTATCAGGTGGGTCTGGGCCAGAACTGTTTTAACTGTCACCAAAGGTTTCCCATAGCTATTGAACCTGTCTAAGAATTGCTTTTTCTAAGACTCACATTTTTCAGTTCTAAAGGCATCAGTTTTTAATGACTCTAAAAAGTTAGAAGACAGAATTCATCATTGAATTCTTAAATTCTTAAATAAACCTTTAAACACACTGTGAGCAAATAAAAGTTCCCTTAGGTTAAAGAAGAGCACATGGAGATAAAACAGGTCCTATTTCTATTGAAAATTCATGTCATCTTTTTTGCACAATATATTCTATCTGTAGCATTTTAGCCAACTTATTTAACTCAGCATTTTTAGAGGCAGTAGGATATTACTATATAGAGTATACTCAGTTAAGTAACTTAATCAAAACAACAGGATTTACATAAACCTCCAACTGTAGTCCTGTCTATGTGTAAAACCAACAGAACTAATAATTATAATTTATTTAGAAGAAAAAAATACTTTATAACCTCTTAGTCAACTATTTGCTCTAAAGGTGAAAAAAAGCACTTTTGTAACTGCTGCCTGGTCTGTGTTACCTTTTAAACTCATAGGTGAGGTGCCCTGGCCCCGCTCCAGCATCTGTGAGGACAGAAGGCACAAGACCACCTGTGAAGAGGGGCGAGATCGCTGGGCTGGGGACAAGCCGTGCTGTTCACGAGGTACCCCTGACAGAACCGGTCCTGCAGGGTGTGGCTGTGACCACTGCCCTCAAGACTGAGAACAACATGCAAGTCAGCTTCCTCCCCTATCTCCCATTCTTGTGAAGACCTTCACGGAACAATTTTCTGATGACTACATGCCAGGCTGGTCAGCCCGCTGCTCTGGTTTCCTGGAGGTCTGGTGTGTACTGCTCTTGTCTGAAGTGGTTCTCTAGCATGCTCTTAAAAATCAGCATTCTGCTGAGGCTGCTGAACGAGCTCTAATTAAGTTCACCGTGCAGTCAGTCATGCCTGTGTCTCCAGCAGAGCAGCTGTATTTCAAGTCTTCCTCCAATGCGAGTTCATTGCCCTTGCTCAGGAATCTTATTTCTGGTTATTCCATTTTCTCGCTGAGGTCTGTCATGAACACCGTCAGTTCCCACTGTCTCGTCCACACTTCCCATGCTTCCATTCGCAGCCTCTGGATGGCCAGTGTGATGATGGGCTTCCCTCGCCTGAACGCCTGCGTTGTTTCCTACTGCATAACTGCAAGGGCACCCAAGCCGCTGGGGCCTGACCGTTCACCCCTCTGACCTTCCTTCCCCATATTCCCCACGACCCCCTTCTCTGAGCCTGCGGCTGTTTCTCAGGTCGGTGCGTCTGCATACAGTGTTGCTCACGTCGCGCTCTGAGAGGCTCCTCTGCTGCCGCCTCCAAGGCCGGCACAGACCTCCCTCCCCCTGCCAGGCCCCCGGACCCGGCGGCTCCTCCGTCTCACACGGCGCTTCCCTCGCTCGTCTCCGTAGCCAGTCTGCGTGTCTTCCTCTGGCACAAGTGGACCCTCGCTTCAGGTCTGCCTCGAAATTCACCACTAGATCCTAAACGCTGAGCACAGCGTCTGATTCTGAATGACTGCATCAATTCCTGACATCATGTCATGCATCAAAAAGTACTAACGTGACTCTAGTGGCAAAGAGAATAAAACTGTTCAGAAATACAGAGCATCTAAGAACATCTAGAAAGTGCCCCTTAAAAAGTGAACTCTTAGTAAACTCTCTAGCTTTTTACGTTCCTTTCAAATGCAGACATCGCTGAATGGTATATTCAGCGAGTCTCTGTGCTCCCGGGAGAGGGAAAGGCCTTTTCTTGACACCCACCGACCGCTGCACATGCCCCGCCATGGCCCCCGCGAGGAGACTCTGCGAGGAAGAGTAGGGGAGACGGGTCCTGCTTCTGGTGCAGTCAGAGTCCCTAGCGGGGAAATAGGACAGAGCGAAAATATGGGTTCAGGTGGAAAACCCACGTTTTTAAAGGCAACGTATTGCTTCTGAATTACCAGTTTCTACACGTACAGTTACAATTCTAGCATTTTTCATTTAGAACTGGAAATGTATTCATTCAGCTTTAAAAAAAAAAAAACAAAACAGGGCTCCTTGTAAAAGTACATGAAGGCATACACTTGAGTAGGCGTGTCTGCATGTAATGGCCCTCACATCTCATTTACCTTACTCAGAAGCTCTCCCACACAATACACCTGCCTGGCCGTGAGACCTACTCAGAGGTCTGGACGCGTGGCCGCTCCTGTCTAGCCACACCCCTCTCCTCCCAGCGCTGGGCTCCAGTGCCACCCGCTCCACGGAGCTCTCTCTGCCCGGCTCCTGCAACCAGGGTGTGTCTCCCTCCAGGAGTTTCCATGCCAGTGCGCTTGCGTCCTTGTGGGCACTGCGAGTGGGCACAGCAGGTGCTTGCGGGTCAGGTCCAAGAGCCTGCACGCTGGGGAACGCCTAGCACAAGGATAAGCATGGTGCTGATGCTCAAAAACACCAGCAGCTGCTCATCCGTGACTCTCCTGCTACATCCACTTGAGTGTCTCACAAGTGAACAACTTCACACCTCTCACCTGGCAAGTTAAACAGGCCCATAAGCTCGTTCACTCCCATGAAATCTATCAGTAATAGTGTCAGATCTAGGGAGGGCATGTGAGTAGCTCTGCACTTATTTTTGGTGAGTTTTTCTAAGGGAGGGGGTAGTTTAAAAGCAAAGCCTCTTTCTTATTACAGATACCATGTGACAACAATGTACACATTGGTACAATGAATCACCACAGTCCCAGCATCCATTTCTTCCATTATTTTAGAGGAAACAGAAGAAATAAACCAATCTTGCTGCTCAACCAGCCACAATCCCTTGAAATGGAAGCACGTCGAATGGTTAGCTCTTGGGACTCTGAACGAAATGTTATGGTACCTAGTAGCTTGCTTTGTAGCAGGCAATCAATACATACCCACAAAGGAAATGGGTAACAATATACTCCACATATTCACCCAAAAAGTAGTTACATGAGTTGCTAGTACACATTTCCCCCGCCACCGCCCCCGCCACGAAAGAATTAAATTTGGCCTCTGATGAAAACAGGTACTTTCTTGATACGCACACACAAATTTCTAATGGACTTTTCATTAAACATTGGGAGCAGGATCTTCTTTTACAAGTTTAAGGATAACTAAACATAATTCTCATATTAGTTTTTACATTAAGACCAAGTGACAAATGAAGCCAATCTCTATTTGTTTAAAGAATGACTAAGATTTTAAACAGTTTCATGCATTACGTTACCATGTTCCAGTCTGTTTCAACTTTTCTGAATATGGATTCCATTCTCCACACACCATTCTCCCATCCAGAAATGGTTTGGTTATTACTTGAAATTCGGACATAATAATTTTTTACAATGTTATAGCAAAGGTGGAGCTGTTTAGAAATCTTCTCATTTTCAGAGGGGATGAACAGGGTTTCTTTACTCTTGGAAAAAAAAGAAGAATTAGTTTTTCAACATAATGGAAAGCAGGTGCACAAAGAGGTACTGCTGTGGAGAGGGTCACGTGACCCCGCAACAGGGAAGCGCAGTGGTGCCGCCGGGAAACTCGGAAATTCTCCTACAGGCTAAACATCATCAGTGTGGCGCTGACATAGCAACAGACATTAGTAAGCAGCAAACCAGAAACAAACTGCAGCTGTGACTTACATTTCGGGGACTCTGCATCAACATGAATTCACTCCCACCACCACCACTTAATTGGACACAGCAGTCGTCTCCTACAGCTGAGTCCTAGCTTTCAACTCAACCTCTCCACACGGATCAAAACGACTGCTAAGGACGTGAACGGGGACACATCACTTACTTGTCTAACTCGCTGCACTGACCTCCTGCTGCACAGAGACTCTAAGCCCCTACGAAGGTGGCCAGGGCCGCACACGGCTCGTCCTCCACGACCTCCCCCACCAGACCCCACGCTCCTCTTCCCTGCTGCCTCCACGCCCCCACTGTGCCCCTCCTCCTTTAGCTCCTTACAAAGCCAGCTCCTTCCTGCCTCGGGGCCCTGACACGTGCATCTGGAAGGCTGTGCTTGCTACTCTCCAGCTATGGGACTCTTTTTCCCACTCCAGGCCGCAGCCAAAGGTAATTTCATCAGTGTCCTTTCCTGATGCTAGAAGCGAGGACAGGATAGCTGGAAATGATCTTCTGCATGGGTGAATTGCTACAAAAGCTTTTACCTTAAAATTGCAGGCAATTTTGCATTCTCTTACAAAATAAATCGTTTCTTTTAATGCAAAATAGTCCCCTAAATTCCTGAAGTCACTGAGCGAATCTAGTTTGAGAAAGATGCTACGTTTACCCTGCGTCTGCATGGCACAGACACCAAGCCCCCTCTCCCTTACACACGAGCACAGGTGCCTGCAGGTCAGGTCAGTCCTCCTTGAGGCGGGATGGGGAGGTGCCCGTGTAGCAGCCTCCCTGGTCTCACCCATGAGAGGCCAGTGGGACCACCCCTCCCAGTTCTAACACCAGAAATGTCCCAAACACCGCCAAAAGTCTCCTGGAAGGTAACATCACCCACTGCTGAGAACCACTGCTCTAGTCTGAATCAATGTCTTGCTTTTTAACTAATCATTGACTAATCAATCAAGATAGTAGGTAACGCATTTTTTTTTTTTTTGGTTAAACACTGGGTATCAGGTATTAACCAATGTGAAAACTTCAAATGTACAAGGCAAACTAGTACAGCCACTATGGAGAACAGTGTGGAGATTTCTTAAAAAACTGGAAATAGAACTGCCTTATGATCCAGCAATCCCACTGCTGGGCATACACACTGAGGAAACCAGAAGGGAAAGAGACACGTGTACCCCAATGTTCATCGCAGCACTGTTTATAATAGCCAGGACACGGAAGCAACCTAGATGTCCATCAGCAGATGAGTGGATAAGAAAGCTGTGGTACATATACACAATGGAGTATTACTCAGCCATTAAAAAGAATACATTTCAATCAGTTCTAATGAGGTGGATGAAACTGGAGCCTATTATACAGAATGAAGTCAGTCAGAAAGAAAAACACCAATACAGTATACTAACACATATATATGGAATTTAGAAAGATGGTAATGATAACCCTGTATGCGAGACAACAAAAGAGACAGATGTATAGAACAGTCTTATGGACTCTGTGGGAGAGGGAGAGGGTGGGATGATTTGGGAGAATGGCATTGAAACATGTATAATATCATATATGAAACGAATCGCCAGTCCAGGTTCAATGCATGAGACAGGATGCGCAGGGCTGGTGCACTGGGATGACCCAGAGGGATGGTATGGGGAGGGAGGCGTGAGGGGGGTTCAGGACAGGGAACATGTGTACACCTGTGGTGGATTCATGTTGATGTATGGCAAAACCAATACAATATTGTAAAGTAAAAAAAAAAAAAAAAAAAGGAAGTAGGTATTGTAAGTAAAATAACTGGAAAACTAAAAAGAAAAAAAACAAATGTACAAGGATTAGTAAGTAGAATATAAAATATCTTAGAAAGTATTTACAAATGTATAAATAAGAAGATAATTCCCTAGAACCTGTGATTATTATTGCCACAAGGATAAGGTAAAAAATAAAATCAGTTTATTATTTTTAGAAGGTGACTTTCTAAATATGAATTAGTATACTAGCAGGTAACAATACTTCGCCATTCTTCTCTTCTTTATCAAAGATATTTCATTATCAAAGATATTTCAGAGTACTGCCATAAACCAGATGGAATTAAAAATTTTAAGTAGCATTATCTACTACTTTACCAAAGAATAATTAATTACAAAGGGAAAAGAAAAATATGTATATTACTGAATATATCATTTATAACATTAATATTTCATAAATGCTTTAAAATTTAAGGTTAAGACAAAACTCCTTCTGAAAACATCACTAATGTTTCCTTCTTTGTCCAGCTGATGTCAAGATATATAGTTCCCTAATTTTTTAGGACTGACTTTTAAAATAAACATCTATTTCTAAAGAGAAAAATGACTTTTAAAATTCTCAGCTCTAAAATGAACTCCATAATTGAGAAATTTTTAAATTTTTCAAAAGGGAAAACAATCTGGGCATATAGCCCAATTCCTATTTTTAAAGTTTAATTAACTTATATGCCATGCAAGAGGAAGCACACTCATCCGTGAAAAGAAAAAGAAATGAAGACCTAAATACCCATATTTTAAACTGAACACAGCTGTGAATGACATTGGTCTTTTCAAATTGGCTTCATCTAGATTTCTACTTGTAATGTGCACTGCATCAGCAGTGATTGGAGTTATCTGTTGAATTCAGATCGTTATTCTATGGCTGAACCACCACTTCTAACTGCCTGCTAAATATGATGAGATAAATTTAAAAGTAAACAATGTTGACTAGGGATAATTCACCACTCTTCCTTTATTAGAGAAATGAGGTGTAATAATGGCAAATTTGGAAAAAGTAGATATAAAACTCTGTTTGGTAATTTTCCTTTCAAGCATTTTTCATTACTTATCTTCTTAGGTGTTTATAATAAATGCTTTCTAGTGAGTCAACTTTAAGCTCCCTAAGGGCAAAGAACTTTCTTAATGTCCATTACAGAGCATAATGCTTTCAGCTAGCCTCTAACTCTAGGAGTTATATTCCCATTGTTCATCACTTAATTTTGAGAGATTAACTGACAATATTTACAGAAAGTCTGACTATGTAATAGTACTCACACCAACAACTTCTAGCCAAAACTAGATGTGGTCAAGAATGTAGTAAGAAACGAACACTGTCACTAGCGGAACGACCCAGATTTCTATTGTGTTCCCCACTTGTACTTAAAGTTTTCACAGCACTGAACAGGACTTGACAAAGATGATATCTGAAAGTTTAAAGACAGACATTCAGTGTCATTATTCAGCATCAAAATGCAAAGTTTAAAACAGGGGGAAAAAAAGATATATATGTAAAACTGAATCACTCTGTTGTAAACCCGAAACTAACACAACATTGTAAATCAACTAAACTTTGATAAAAAATAAATTATAATAATCAGACTACAGGGTTTCCCTTGTGGTCCAGTGGTTAAGAATCCACCTTGCAATGCAGGGACAGTGGCTCCATCCTTGACCCGAGAAGATCCCATATGCTGCAGGACAATTAGCCCGTACACCACCACCACCGAAGCCTGTGAGCCCCAGAGCCTGTGCTCCACAAGAGAAGGCGCCGCAGTGAGAAGCCCGCACACCACAACTACAGAGCAGCTCCCGCTTGGCACAACCAGAGCAAGCCCAGGCACAGCAACGAAGAGCACAGTAACAAACAGATAAAATTAAAGAACAGAAAACCATCGCAATTTCCAGAGAAAATTAGTTTCTTATGGAAAAAAATCACAGTATAATACTATATACCACTAGAAATGCTAACATGAAAAAGACAGGGAACCACAGATAAAGACGTGAAAAAATCTCACTTATTGCTGGGCAGAGTGTGAAGCGGTTGGGAAGCCGCCGGTCCTCACACTCCGACCCAGCTCTTCTGCCCCCGGTTGTGTACCCACGGTGAGACACACAACGCTCACCGAGGACATGTCTGCATGTGTTCACAGCAGCAACGCTTAAAAAACCGAAGGGTAGTTGATGACAACACTGTGTTACTTTCAGCTGTATGGCAAAGTGGTGCAATTATACATATACAGGGCTTCCCAGGTGGCTCAGTGAGTAAACAATCTGTCTCCAATGCAGGAGACGCAGATGTGGGTTGATCCCTGGGTCAGGAAGATCCCCTAGAGGAGGGCTTGGCCACCCACTCCAGTATTCTTGCCCGGAGAATCCCATGGATAGAAGAGCCTGGTGGACTACAGTCCCTAGGGTCACAGATGTCTATTTTCAGATTATTTTCCATTATAGATTATTACAAAACACTGAGTAGAGTTCTCTGTGCTATACAGGAGAGCTCTATCGTTTATTTATTTTATATACGGCAGTGTGCCTCTCTCAGTCTCACACTCCTAACTTATACTCCCACCCCTTTCCCCTTTGAGCAATCAGAAGGTTGTTTTCTATGTGTGCAAAGTATGCTTCTATTTTGTAAACAGATTCATTTGTATTACTTTTCAGATACCTCATATAAGTGATATCATATAATATCTGTCTCTGAGTTAATATGATAATCTGTACATCCATTAATTGTTGCTGCAAATGGCACTATTTCATTATTTTTTAATGGCTGAATACTATTCCATTGTATAAATACAACACATCTTCTTTATCCATTCATCTGCTGATGGACACTTAGGCCGCTTCCATATCTTGGATATTACTGTAAACAGCACAGTACCACAATTTTACACCAAAATTGAGAAACAAACTAAATACCCTATAGTGACGTGGATAAGTTACAGAATATCCACACAGTGGGATACTGTACAGCAGTGAGAGTAAATGTACTATAAACATACAGCAGCAACTATGATCTCACTAAATAGCGTAAGAGGAAGAAACCGCCCACAGAAGAGTACATCCTGTATGATTCCATTTACATAAGGCAGAATAACAGGCAAAACTAGTCCCTGATGTTAGAAACCGGGATAAAGGTCACTCCTAGGGGTGAAAGGTGGTGACTAGTCGTTACTTCTCATTCTGGTTAGTGGTTATGTGTTTAACAGTTTGTGAAAATCTGTTAAGCTGTGCACTTATAATTCATGCATTTTCATGTACTTCAGTAAAAGTTATAACTGCACTAGAAATTTACATAAAGTAACAATAGAAAAGTCCCAATTTAACTGTTTTGCTAACTCCTGTGTGTAATTATACTACATCAATCCATTATTAGCTCTCTTCAAATGTTTACACTTTGTAATGATTACTCTGCAAAGTTCATTGAAAGGCAGTGGTCAGCGGGTTTTGTGCATGAAAAGGGCGCGGGACAGGAAGTGGGACAGTGAGGCGGTCGTCGGGCTGCAGTGAAGCAGATACCTCTGGGCCCGCTTCGCCTCGGGCGAGTCTCCAGGCCAAGGACCCAGACGTCCTCCCTCCAAGCTCTCCAGGCTGAGGGCTTCTGGGAGAGATGAATTCAACAAGTTCCACAACAATCCTCTGGAGAAGTTCTTTCTTTCTGTTTTCTGACAAAGATACTTGCCTCTGTAATTCAGGTTTAAAAAAAAAAATCATTAAAGATTAAGAGAATGCAGGGGTCCATCTGTAAGCAGGACTATAATTAACACATTTGAATTTTAACAATGTCTGACTAACCAACTTTATTTTCATACATACAATTATTTGGAAAATAAAAACGACACTGTGGAAAGTTAAGATGATTTTCTAACTTTCATGTTGAGAAATCATTTAGCACCCATATCCAATTTTCCACACCCTTTGCGTATGTGTGCATGTGTGGGTGCTCAGTCGTGTCCTACTCTTTGTGACCTCATAGACTGTAGCCCTGGAGAAGGAGATGGCACCCCACTCCAGTACTCTTGCCTGGAAAATCCCATGGATGGAGGAGCCTGGTGGGCTGCAGTCCATGGGGTTGCAAAGAGTCGGACACGACCGAGCAACCTCACTTTCACTTTTCACTTTCATGCATTGGAGAAGGAAATGGCAACCCACTCCAGTGTTCTTGCCTGGAGAATCCCAGGGACGGCAGAGCCTGGTGGGCTGCCGTCTATGGGGTCGCATAGAGTCGGACACACCTGAAGCGACTTAGCAGCAGCAGCAGCAGACCATAGCCCACCAGGATCCTCTGTCCAAGGGATTTCCTAGGCAAGAACACTAGAGCGGGTTGCCATTTCCTGCTCCAGGGGATCTTTCTGATCCAGGGATCGAACCCATGGTTTCTTGCCATCTCCTGCACTGGCAAATGGACTCTTTACCACTGCGCCACCTGGGAAGCCCTTCCATGTCTGCTATTGGCCCAGATTTTAAACAGAGGCAGAAGGTTCTGAGTAAGACCAGCTGTCTGGTGAGAAGATGAAGAAAGCAGGGGACCACACACACACATGGCACCTGTTTGAATGCAACAGAAAGCTACCATGGTGGCCCAAGGGAAGAAGCAAACTGAGGCGAACTGAACTCCCTGCCAGGCACCTGCCACCTACCAACCAAGCGGCACGGGGAGCCACGCTTCCAGCAGGCAGGTGCACTGGGACGCCGGGCACAGATGCAGCAGGCCCGCCAGTGCTGGAGGGCGGTCTCTGAGTCCAGGCCCTTCCCACGCTCCAGCAAACACCCCGGGGTTTCAGCTGAGGCACTCGGAAAGGCTGCACACTAGGGTATGGCAGAAGTCCAAGTAGGAGGAGACTCACCTTGGATCTCAAGCACTGTAAGGTGATCTGCCCTGTTCTAACTGCCTGCCAGATGCAAATTTAGTTGTTTTTTAAATCATGAAAAAAATTAATAATACACATATATATGGCTGGCT
The DNA here is from genome assembly GCF_002263795.3 of Bos taurus. Taxonomy (NCBI): domain Eukaryota; kingdom Metazoa; phylum Chordata; class Mammalia; order Artiodactyla; family Bovidae; genus Bos; species Bos taurus. Next base: position 40,064,981 of record NC_037354.1, on the reverse strand, counting down.
GACTTAATAGCTGAATTCACTCAGTCGTGTCTGACTCTTTGTGACCCTGTGGACTGTAGCCCACCAGGCTCCTCTGTCCATGGGATTCTCCAGGCAAGAATACTGGAGTGGGTTACCATTTCCTTCTCCAGGGGATCTTCCCCACCCAGGGATCAAACCCAGGTCTCTGTAACCTCTGAGCCACCAGGGAATAGTAAAAAAAATTTCAGTGCACAAAAGGAGTATAAAACCCAAGCTGAGACTCCCCTTTTGGACCCCTAGTTCTCCTCAGAAATAAGCACAGTCAACAATTTCCTGTGCCTTCTTTCAGAAACTTCTCCATGTAGATATATGTAAGGGCAATTGCATGTAATAATATTCAAGAGACACTTAGAAAAATAAGGCTATATATATATGTATATATGTATCTTTTTTTTAAAGAGGAGAATTGGTAAAGACTTTCACTTATTTGGTCACCCCTGGCAGCACGTGGGATCTCAGCTCCCTGACCAGGGAACATGGGCATCGAGGCGCTGCCCTCTGCATTAACAGAGTCTTCAACCACTGGACCTCCAGGGACGTCCAAGGCAGAATATTTATGTCAAGTATTACATATATTGAATTTTTTTTTCACTTTGAAATTTGGCAATTTAAGGCAAAAAAAAAAAAAAAAAAACCCAAAACCCCCCAAAAAACACACACCCACAATATTTAAAATGAGTCCTCAAAATTTTTAATGAAAAAAAGACATTTAACATATTTAAATATTTTTGTTTGCATACTACTTAAAGAACTGCAATGGGTTAAAAATTGGCTATTCTTGATTATATAAAAAATTTCAAATGTCTTCTCAAAACTGACAAACACCCATCACATACCTGCTTATTAAGTCCATTAATAGTTTCTCGAAGTACTTCCTCTTTAATTTCAGTTCTTCTAGAGATTACCTCTTCATGTTTACAAGAATATCGCCAAGTGACATCAACCACCTCGAATTACAAGACACAAATATTTAATAAGATTACAACCATCAACATTAATTTGCTAAACACCTAGAATGCATGCAATTCTTAAATAGAAATTTTTAAATGCTAATCTTTTCATTAAAATTTTTAATCTGTAGAAAAAAATCAAATATGCTTTTTATTCATATTCTAACTGGTACACAAACAAGGAAGACTGTGATTAGGAGATAAAATTTTCCCAACAATTAGCTATCAGAATTTATCTACAAAGCTGATCTGATAAAATTCAAAAAATAAAAACTCCATTTTATTGTACTGAATATCTAAATGGCAAATATATATACATTATAGAACTGTTTCTTGGCAAAGGTGCAAAGATAATTCAGTAGACAAAATAATCTTTTTCAACAAATGGTGCAAATGGTGCTACAACAATTCATTATCCATTTGCAAAATAATGAATTTCAATTCACACCCTGGACTATACATAAAAGTTAACCCAAAATGGATCACAGACACAAATGTAAAACTAAAAGCATAAAACTTCTAGAACTTAGGAGAAAACTTAGGAGAAAATCCTTGTGGCTTGGGATAGGCAAACATCTCTTACATGTAACATCAAAAAGCAAGATCCACAGAAGAACAAATCGATGAACTGAACTTTATCAATTTTTTCTCTTTAAAAATCATTAATAGAAGTAAAAAGACAAGCCAGACAGGGAGAAAATCTTTGCAAAGCACATATTTGAAAAAGGACTTGTATTCAGAATATATGAAGAACTCTCAAAACCCAAGAATAAGAAAATGAACCACTCAATTAAAAAAAAAAAATGGGCAAAGAGGAGAAATGGATGACAAATAAGTCCATAAAAAGCTGCTCAGTATTCGTCCTTGAGGAAATGCAAATGAAATCACTGCACATCTATTAAAAGAGCCAACAAGAAAGTCAGACCATACTGCTAGCAAGAGTATGGAGACACTGGGAATCCTCACATAGTGCTGGTGAGAATATAAAATGGCTTTGGAAAATAGTTGAGCTAACTTCTTAAAAAGTTAAAGTCACCTACCATGTGATTCAGTCATTCCACTTGTAGGCATTTACCAAAGAGAAAAGAAAGCTATGCTCATTCAAAGACTTGTGTCTTTATATTGTCATATAAAGACAATAGCGGCTGCACTAGAAATAGTAAAAAACTGGAAAAATCCCAAATGTCCATCAATAGGCAAATGGATAAACAAAGCATGGTACATTCATACAGTGGAATACTGCTCAGCAAAAGGATAAACTATTGATACATGAAAACACATAGAGGAATATCAAGATAGTTATGATGAGTAAGATAAAAGCACCCCCCATCAAAGAGAGTAAATATGATTCCACTTATACACAACTCCAGAAATGCAGATTCATCTATGGTCTCAGAAAGTAGCTGTGGGGGACTGCAGGGAGAGGGGCAAGGATGAGGGAAGACGAAGCAACAGGGACACTGCAGGGATGACGGGTGTCCTCACGACTCCACTGCAAAGGTTATCTCAGGGGTGTGGACGTAGGGCAACGCTTACTGAATTGTACACTTCAAATATATGCTGCTTAGTCTATGTCCATTATACCTTCAAAAGCTGTCAGAAGAACAAACTAATTTTATTCTTAGGACGCATTTCTTCCCCCCATGTCCTACCTCGTCCTTAGAGAATGCTATGATGTAGGAGAGCTTCTTGCCCCAGCCGACCTCGTAGAGCAGGGGCTTGTCACAGACGTCCTCGCACGAGTCGCAGTGCAGCCAGCGCTGCTGTGATGGTGAGTACACCTCCGTCCAGACATGGTCTACACATGTGACGGGCGGGCGAGAGGCAGCGAGGGAGGAAACAAAAGTTCAGTGTATAAAACCAGAAGGACCTTTGGTGCCCAAGAAGAGAACCACACAGCAACAAGCAACACTGAACTTTAATGACTAAGCCTGACCGTTCTGTGGTACGCAAGACTCTAGAATGGTTGTTCTAATTTCTCTCTGAAATTTTGGAAAATGTCTTGGAAACTCTACTTCAGTAAAGTCAGTGTTAGGTTTGGTTAGAAATCATGTGAGCTAAACCTCTAAAAGGGGCAAACAGGCTGAACAACAGCATCAAAACCATGGAGCTGAGACTTCCCTGGTGGCTCAGTGGTTAGGACTCCATGCTCCCACTGCAGGGGGCACATGGTGCCCCTGGTCAGGGGACTAGGATCCTGCATTCTGGCGGTACAGACGATAAATAAATATTAACAAATGATCAATAAAATTTCCACTAAGCAACAATACATCATTCTTTAAAAAAAAAGTACACATAGCAATTGAGCAGCCCATGGTACTTTTTGGAAATTATGCCCATGAGTATTAAAATTTAAAAAAGCAAAAAACAAAAACCATGGGGCTAATACACACAGTTTGCTAATGTGAAGGAGTTAATTCCACTTTGGAACTGTAGACCAGCAGAGATCTAACAGTGGATGTCTGGTTATTCATGATCTCTATTTGATTGTAAAAAAAAAAACAAACCAAGTAACTATTAAGTGAAGCTTTCATTTTACCCTAAGAAAACAATAGAAAAACACAAGTGAAAAAAATCTAAGAACATGTAAGTGATACAAGTTATAAGTAAATAAAGACAATATAAATCTCACATGGCTTTTATTATATTTTTATTGTATACTGAGTTAAAATTACTAAATCTTATAATCCCTACAAAAATAAAGAATTTCTACAGAACATTATTGCACATGTTCTTATCCAAAGAGAAACAGCATGACTAAAAATGGCATGGTATCTACAAATTGTTACAGAATATTTATGATGCAAAGTACTAGCCATTAAAAAAAAAAAAAGATCCGTGCTCCCCATAAAAAAACCTGTTATCTTACAGAAAGCAAGCGGAGCCTCAGACTACAAGGCAGGAGTGTGCACCCCAGCCTCGGGGCCCCCCACCACACTACGCACCTGTGTAATCCCAGACGTAGCGGGCTTCAAAGCCCAGGGCTCGGCAGCACAGCGTGAAGCAGTTGGCCCACTCCCCGCACCGTCCACGTCTCGTCTCCAGAAGCTTCTCAGGATTATTATACCTGGTTTAAAGTAACAACAACAAAAAGTGCTCATTCATTATCAAAACCAAGAATTCTAAAGAATTTACATTGAAAGAAAGTGCTAGTCCCTCAGTCATGTCTGACTCTCTGTGACCCCGTGGACTGTAGCCCGCCAGGCTCCCCTGTCCATGGGATTCTCTAGGCAAGAACACTGGAGTGGGTAGCCATTTCCTCCTCCAGGGGATCTTCCCCACCCAGGGACTAAACAGGAGTCTCCTGAATTGCTGGCAGATCCTTTCCTGTCTGAATCACGAGGGATGTCACCTTTGTGCTAAACAGTAATCTTTCTTAACTTCATATTCTTAAAGAACGATTACAGAGTCTAGAATGTGTGAGGCACTGTGCTAGAATCCCGGGTGAAAAATGACTAAACACTGGCACAGCCTTCAGGAGCTTACGGTTCTAAGAGAGCAAAGGACAGAACACAGATAATTTTAGTACATGACAGGACATGATACAAGCCATACAACAGGTCAGAATCGGTGTTATGGGACAGGGTTCAGGGAGGAGAGACTGCATCTGAACTGGGCCTTGCAGGACAGGCAGGCTTTGGACAGGCAGAGACTCTCTGTGAAATCTGCTTTAAGCATAAGTGTTAGCCTAACAAGTGGTATAATTAGTTCATTGTACTTAAACAACATAAACTGCTTAATAAAGATTTGAAAGCTTAGCTGAACTCAATTTTACTAATACTTAAAACACTATTTTTCTTTCTAATGATCATTTGGATTACACTTTTATTTTTCCAATTCACTTGAAGGTGCTTGCTAATTTGGAAGTGGTTTTTTGAAATGTATTTTCCACATTCTTTAAAAAGTTACTCCAGGGACTTCCCTGATGGTCCAGCGGTCAGGGCTGGGTGCTTTCACTGCTGGGGCTCAAGTTTAATCTTTGGTCAGGGAACTATGACCCTGCAAACCGCACAGTGCGGACAAAGACAAAAACAGTTACTCCAGTTCTAAAATTACCATAAAGCTGAAGAACATCAAATTTTGCATATTATATTTGGGGCTAATAAAGCTACACAGGGAAAGTGCCCAGCTGAGCAGAAATGTTGGCCATGAGCTCAGGCAGAAAGGACACAGCTTCACAAATGCACTGGCTCGGCAGTGACAAGCTTGTCTTCAATCAAGCAGATGCTCTGGCTTGCGCTACGTTAAATGAATTTATAATTTAGGTAATGTAGTTACTGAAACAAGTGGTCTATTTACATGAGGAAGTAACAGCAGCAGAATTAGGGTGTCCTGTGCCTCCACGCCTCAACACCACTGTGTCAAGGTGAAAGGTCACAGTCTCTAATGAGTAGTGTCCATCCTCCCAACCCTACACAGAGAACAGCCAGCCCAGTGCACGATTCGCAGGGAAAAGGACAAGGTGTAAACACAGTACCTTTGTACTCCGTAGCCTCTGCCCCACCCCATGCACTATCAGTCCACACCCACAGCCTAGAGTTTATGAGGACAATCTACGTATGATGATATATATTTTTATCTTCAGATCTTTGCAAGTACCTGTGCACATATATGCTGAATGAAGAAACAACTGGTGTTAATTACAGATAATTATTGGATACTGGATTCTCTTTATCTTGGACTCTGTATATCACAGCACTTATTCTCCCTTACGACAGAACTGAGTACTGAGGCCCCTAAAATCAGGTATTTAAAAAACTTGCTTAAAAAAAAGAAAAACTTGCTATCTTTTCTTACCTAATGACACAACCAAATTTTATAAGTATTATCAATTAAGAATATCTAATAAGAGACTTGTATATTAAAGGATGGAAAAAGTTAACAGAAAAGCTCCATTTCCTTTAGTTTAAAACCAAGAGATATGAGGGTAGGTTAGGTTGGCAGGGGAGGCACCAAACGTCTTTATTAAAAATAAAGTCCGACGAGATACCATAGCAGTCTACAGTCACTGCGCTGTGCATCACGCCCCAGGACCGCTCTGGTTTATTTCTGGATGTTATGCTTGATCCCCTTCATGTCCTTCCCACCCGTCAACCCTCCTCCCCTCTGGCAACCACCCATCTTTTTTCTCTGTGTCGATTAGCTTTGCTTTGTGTGTTTATTTGCTCTGGTCTTAGATTCCACACACAGGTGAAATCATGTGGTACATGTTTTTCTCTGTGTGACTTATTTCCTTGGTATAACACCCTCAAGGTCCATCACACTGTTGCAAATGGCAAGATTTTATTCTTTTCTTACAACTGACTAGAACTGCACGGTGTATATATAACACCACATCTTCTTCATCCATTCACCCATCAATTGCTAAAAAATAAATCTTAAAAGATCTCATGACAAAGAAAAAATTTTAACTGTGTAACAACCAAAAGTAACTAGATTTACTTTGATCATTGCACAATGTCTACAGATGTCAAATCATTATGCTGTATACCTGAAAATAATGTAACATACGCTGAGCATGCTTCAATTAACAACATCATGACAGTAAACATTAAAAAGGAAAAATAAAATTAGTTTCAAAAAATGAAACTATTTTAAAAAATAATATAAAACAGGACAGTCTTTATACTTTCACCTTCCATATTACCATCTGATGATTTAAGTGCAGCACTGTATTTACCATCACAAGGATTAGTATTAGTCTAATCTTTTAGCATTATTTTTATGTGCTATCAGTATTATTATTATTGTTATCAGAAAGTTAAAATTTATGTATTAAAAGAAGAAAAACTCGCAATTTACAGCATTAAACTGCTAGGAAAATACTGAATTCAAGAGTCAACAAGCTTTTCCCATAAAAAGCAAGACAGCAAATATTCTAGACTGTGGAGGCCATACGGCCTCTGTGGCCAGTATTCCACTCTACCACTGTAACATGAGAACAGTTACAGACCATGAGTTAGCAAAGCAGCACGGATGTGCTCCAATAAAACCTCATTTACAAAAGCAGGACGTGGGCTGGACTGAGCTTGTCAGCCATAGCTAGCCGACCCCTGTTCTGGAGGAATATACTTCTAATAACAAAAGTGAAGATTAGAAGTTGGTTTAATAAAATTCTCTTCTAACCATTCCATGAGGGACTGCTCTGACTTCACTGTTAGCGGACACTCACCGTGGGAATCGGTTGCTGAGCTGGCATGTGTCACAGTAGTGGTCTTCTACTCTGTTCGCACCCCACTTCAGCTCCTCTTCACTGGGGAGTAATGACTCGCCTCTGGACTTAGTCTGGCCACCACACTTACTGCACACAATGTCGTTTACCCAGTGAAAAAATTCTTCCTTAAACCAGTGTAAAAGCTCCAGCAAAAGAAAATCCTCTTCACTTACATTAGTACCTGAAAAGTTAGAACAGAACTGAGTAAGACCTAAAGCAGAAAAAAAATAAAAGCACCCACATACATTTTATTCTCAAATATGAAGCTGAAATTAATGAAAACAGAAGACGATCTAAAAGGTCTTCACGGGAGGATGCAGACAGAGTCGTGAGAGCACTGTTGAGGCACACTCAAGCCGTTGGGCTTGAGCACCGCATCCTCTGACCGACACCGCACTCAGCACAGCCACGGAAAGTAAGAAAGTAAGTCTGACTTTGGGGATACAATTTTTCCCAGAAGCCCACTGTGTCCCCCTGTTGCCTAGTGAAGTAATAAAGCTATCCTTTCCTACTTTACCACCCGCTCTAAAACAGAAGTCTGATTTTGAAAAACATTTTTAAATGACTGCATTAAACCTGTCTGTTATCAGACATAAACACAAGTAAATATGAAACAATCACAAAATTACAGGCAGAAATCACAGAATTCTGGACATACTAAAAATCATCCTATTAGCTTTTCTACTATTAGTGCTTCAATTGTACAATTTAATTCATCTGAGAATAGTTACCACAAAACACATAAAAGCACAACCATGTTTACAATATTTACAACAATGCTGCAAGTAAACATGATATACCATATTATATCCAGTGTATCAAATAAAAGGGTCTCTAACCACATTCAAGGCAGTGTTATCTCTGGGAAGAAGGAAAGGAGAGAGGAAAAGAATCTGGGAGACACAGATGGGTCTCTCATTCCTGTCTTTAATGTTTTATTATTAAATAGTCAAAAAACACATATATGAAGGAAATATATGGCATAATACTAAGATCTAATAAAATCTGATGCTGGGCACAGGTATTGAATCTATTATACTCTATTCTTGTATTTATATTTTATATATTTCAAAATTATAAAAAAATTTTAAAGAAAAAACTACAGAGATTAATTAATTAAAAAGCCAAAACATATTATGTTCTTGAGTGGGAAAAAAATATCCTCAAGTTGTTAATTCTCTACAAATCAACCCGTACTTTAATGAAATCCCAACACACAAAATTTATAAAATTATGAAATTCACAAATTTCATAAAATTATTTTTATGAAAAAATAATTTTTCATAAAATTTGACAGGCTAACTGCAAGAAACTCATAAGAAAGAGGAAATGCACAAAATAGTCAACACAACTCTTAAGATAAATTTGTCTATAGTACTTCAAGACACATTAAAAAATTCTAAATAAAATACTGTGATATTGGTAAAGAACAGACAGATGAATGAAATAAAAGAAAGAGTCCTGAAAGACAGATTTCTAAGTGATGCACAGTATTTAATAAAGCTAGCCTTTAAAGCAATTATAAGAGGAAGGACTGTTAGACAAATTGTATTGGGACAAGCAGCTGTCCAGATATCAGATTCTTCCTCCATTCCTTCTAACACATATATATAAGCACCATACACAGAAAGAATATTATAAAAGAAGAAGTTTATGTTTACAACTTTGGGGTTAAAAACAAAATACAACTGTAAAAATAATTTTCTCACATTAAAATTGATAACTTTTCAATTTCAAAAGGTACAGTAATGAAATTAAACAATACTGAGAACAAAATGTAATGGCATCTAACAAAGAAAAGTATCCAGAATGTATAAAGAATGTCTACAAATCAGGAAGAATATTCACAAAATCATTAGAAAACTTAGCAAAGTCCATACGAAAGTTCAATTATTTCATTAAGTGGAAACGAACACCCCCAGACCCTTCTGTTACAGGTTGGAAGACAGCCTGTTTGCCAGGGACCCACTGTAGTACAGAAGCAGCACATGCCCTGGATACTTTTACACCCATCCCGGGGAAACATTCCTTCAGGTAGGCAGGCATGCTTTCCAAGGATTTTCCCTGGAAGCCTCAAGAATAGAGGAAACTGGTCCCCCTCTCAACGTCCGTCCGTGGGACACTGGGACACAGTATGAGTGGCAACGCGCGCACACTGCAGAGCACTAAGGGAAGGGCAGGTGGCCTCCAAGACATGTGAGAAAAACCCCAGGGAGCTGAACATGAGCGATGACACACTTCACGTAAACTCGCCAACATAAACTGTTTACTTTTATATATAACTACCTATGGATGTATATAAACAGAAAAAGATATGAAAAGAAACACATCACATGATAACAGCTGTTAAGTGTGGAGTAGGAGGGTAGACTGACTGGCAAGAAGAGCTTAGCTTTTCCTGTACAATATGAAGACTTCTCAACGAAGAGATACTGGTGAATGTTCATTTCCAAAAATGAACTTTTGGAAAAACAGCACTGCCATCCTGCTTCTCCATTGAGTCCCTACAGCAAAGTGATCTTTTTAAAAACACAAGACAGCTCATGTCATTTGAAACCCTCTAATGATTTTCCATCTCATTCAGAATACAACCCAAAGTCTCTTATTTTTGCAGCTGGCCCACGTGGAGGCTGAAAATGGCCCCCTAAAGACATTTACATTCTAACCCCTGAGCCTGTGAATGTCACCATGAAGGAAAAAAAAGAAAGAAAGCCTCTGTAGATATGATGAAGTTAAGGACTCTGAGGCAAGGAGATTCCCCAGGTTACTAAATATGGACCTTCAATGCATCACATGTATCCTTTCAAGAGGGAAGCAGTGGGAGACTTTACAGAGGAGGAGGATTTGAAGATGTTGGTCTTTGAGACGGGAGTGATGCAGCCACAAACCAAAGACTGCAGGCGGCCACCAGAGGCTGGCAGAGGCAGGGAAGAATCTCCTGAGGGCCTCCAGGGAGCGTGGCCCTGCCAATATCCTGATTTTGGCCGAGGGATGCGGCTGATGGGTTTCTGGCTTTCACAACTGTGAGACAGTACACTTCTGCTGTTTTAAGGAACCAAGTGTGTGATAACTTGCGCCAGCAGCCACAGGCGGAAGCTAACAGATCCTCTTTGTCTCCCTGACTGTTTGGTCGTGCTCCTTCTGCTGCAGCCATATCTCCCTTCTGCAGCCCCTGAGCACAGCACGCTCACCCCCTCTCAGGGAGCCCGTGCAGCTGGCAGGGCCTCCACCAGAAAACAAATTGTTGCTTCAAGGGAAGCTTTCCTGACGACCCTCCCCCAAGAGCACCCTGCGTGCGCTCTCTTCCGTCTTCCTGGCCTGTCTCCCCAGCACGACTCACCACCTGCCAGATCTGAGGAGTTGTCTCTGGCTTTCTCATCCACTACTGCAGGGACTTTGTTTACCGTCTCTTCAGCAGCTGAGCTTGCTACACAGTAGGTGCTCAGTAAATACTGGAATAAACCACAGAAACTGAGCTAACAAGTCTCATAGTCTAACTGAGCATCACTGTTCAGCACACAGGATGGGAGGAGGTAAGGAACATAGTACACTTTTGCTTCCGAGTCTGTCCTCCTGGGATACAGTGCAGCTTCCCAGCTAGGAGCATGCACATCACACAGAGAGGGTCAGTGCTCCCTGGTTTTGCAAGATCCTTAACTATGACTCACAGAATTCCAAGTGGAGTCCTGTCTGTGCAGGTTAAGAGCTCAGACAGGTCAGAACAGCAACCATCTGACAGAACTTTTGGTAATAATGGAAATAATTCATACCTACACCATCCAGTAGGGTTGCTACTAATGATGGCTTCTGAGTACTTGAAATGTATTGAATGCAACTGAAGAACTCAATGTTTAATAGTCATTTAATATAAATTAATTTAAATGTAAATACCCTCCAATGCTACCTTTCTTTCTAGAACCTCTGCAATGCCCCCCTTCTCCCTGCTGCCTTGTCTTTTCAACCTGGGCGATCTCACTCACTTGCATGGCTTCACCTGTCACTGTGAAGTGTAGGTCAAGGTGTGACTTCCAAAACAGCTCCAGGCCTCCATTTTCATGTGGGGGCCCAGCTGATGTCCAGCAGGGGCCTGAACGCAGACCCCTCACCTCCTTTCAAAGCCTGCCCACACTGACTGCAATTCAGAGAGAGGTGGTCCTCTTGCACATTTTCCTTCCATGCCCCCGACTCCACATCCGATCACCCGCAAGCACCCCAGCAACTCACACACCCACCGCTTCCCTTGCAGTCGCACCCCCTGCGTGCCTTCTTACTCCTCTTAGGGAAATTCTGTTTCTAGTGTGCTTGAATTCTTCTCTCCTGTACCCTCTTGATTCTCTTTATCTTACAAGTGATTGCTAGGCTGATTTTCCTGAAGGGCACCCTGTGTCTTTCCCTTGCTTAATGCTTCAGTGCCTAACCCTCTGACTTAAGTCATTAAGAACATCTGACTTCCCTGAGAAGTCATCTTACTTCTTCCTGCCTAGTGAACAGGTTATTTAGTACTTCTGCTCTAAGTTCAATCATACTAACACCATAGCATTAGCCTTCTAAGATGCATTCATCCTTCAAATTTCCTTGGTTCTTATTCTCTACTTCAAAACCTCATTACAAGTCCTTTGTTTCATTTTACCTCTAATTCTTTTTTGAAAGATTAAAAATGTAAACTCAGTATGCTCTGCTCTGTCTGAAATTCAATGTCAAACAAAACATGGTCTTGGCCCACCTCATATGTCTCCCCAAACCCGACACAAGCAGACCATGCCATGCACCCTTCCCCATGATGCCTCACGCCGCTGCCCCGCGCACACTGCTCCCTGCACCTCCAGCAAAGCCCCTCTTCCCTACCTTCACATGGCTTTTGGGATCTCAGGTTGTAAATCCAATGTATCTTTCATAAACTTTAAAAGACAAAAGCCCAGTCTCTTCTGATTTTCACAATACCAATGCACACTACCTGTTGTGTTCCTTCTGCCCTACTCATGTCAAAGCCCCAGACTTCCCTGACTCTAGGCCCCTCTGGCCTTCCTGTCTCACTGTGGGGGTGACCCAGGCCCCTGAACACAGGTCCCTACAACACCGAGACTTAGCCCTAAGGCTGTAGGATGCTCCTCTCCCATGTCTCGCCACCAACAGAATCCCAGTACAGCAACAGGGCACGATTACAAGAAGCCATCTGCAGGAGGGAGATGAGCTCAGGAGGAGTCCTCAGGGAGCCTGGAGACCACAGAGGGCCCCAAGCACACCAGAGGAACCTGAAGGCCCCGACACTCACACCAAGCATTAAACAGTGTAGTTAAACGAGTTGAGTGGACACGTAAGCCTTCCACAAAAGGCCTCTTCACTTCAGTTCCCATTACCCAACACATTATACTCAACTTTTAACAAAAAATTACAAAGCAGGCTAAAACGCAAGAAAAAAGTCTGAAGAGACAAAACAGGCATCAGGACCACTTACATACAGCACAGATTTTGGAATAAGAGAATTGAAAATAATTATGATTAACATGCTTGGGGGCTCTAATGAGAAGGGAGACCACATGTAAGAACAGATGCACAGTGTAAGCAGAAGGATGGGAAGAAAGCAAAAACTGTTAAGAGATAATGCCGTTCATGGGCTCATCAGCAGACTGGACACAGCCAAGGATAGATTACTGACCCTGAAGACAAGTTGCCAGAATCTGAGAGTCAAAGAGAAAGAGAATGAAAACAAAGGAACAAAACACCCAGAACATGCAATTACGGTGGGAGAATTTTCATAATGGCCTAGCACATCAAGCAAAAGTGGAAATAGTTGATAAGTAAGAGTATAACAGGATACCCTATTTTGGAGTATCAGAAGGAAAAGAGAGACAGAAAGGAGCAGAAGAGACATTTGAAGTAATAATGGCCGAGAATCTTCCAAGATTAATGAGACATCAAAACACAGATCTGGGATACTCAGGAAACACCAAGTAGGATAAATACCAAAACATAACATCCAGGTATATCATACTCAAACTGAAGAAAGTGAACAATGGACAGAGAACCCTGCATGAAGCTGGGGATGGGGTTGGTGAGGGTTCCGAGTATAGAGACAGAAATTCCAGGCGACTTCTCATCACACACAAGCAGGCAACAGCAGAGAGAATCAAGTGTCGTTGACAGAAAGGAAGAAACCCCACCAACCAGAATTCTACACCCCAGTGATATCATCCTTCAACAGTGAAGGAGAAATAGAGACCTTCCCAGGCAGAGAAAAACTGAGGGGCTTCACCTCCAGAATACCTGCCCTGAAAGAAACAGTAGAAGAGGTTGGTCTTCAGAAAGAAGAAAACTCAGGCCTGCATACTGGGAGAGTGTCCAAAGAATGAATGAAGGAAGGCAACATAAAATCTGTCATTTTCCTCACTCTTAGTCTGCTGGGTGACTACAGTGTCTAGTTCAATGAAATGAAGGACAGTAGGGTCTCAAGGGATGGGAAGAAGAATTGAGACACTCTGTTAAACTTACCTGCACTACACAGAAAGCTGTATAATGCTTGTGGAGGTAAGGGAGAGATGAATTAGAAACTCAGAATTTATACATGTACACACCACTGTATATAAAATAGATAAATAAAGACCTACTGTACAGCACATGGAACTCTATACTGTGCAATAATATAAATAGGAAAATAATCTAAAAGAGTAGACATACATGCATATATAACTGAGCCACCTTGCTGGATACCTGAAAGTAATACAACATTATAAATCAACTCTACTTCAATGTAAAATAACAGTTTTTTAAACTGAGAAAAAAAAATGTTTATTGCATAGCAGATCAACCACCAAAAGAATATTACAGAACACCCCTAGAAAATATAGTATTAGGAAATGAGTTCACAGAAAAAAACAATTATATAAAAATTCAAAGTAAAAATGCTGAAATTGGAAAAACTTAACAACAAAATTTAAAATCCTAAGACTATTCATGAAAACAACTACTGGCTGATGAATGTGGCAGGCACTGCTCTGAGCCACGCACATGCACTAGTCTAGCTATTTTGAGAATTATCATTCCTATTATCGAATGAAGAAACCAGCAGGGAGATGAAATTCCTTGCTCAGTGATGCAAGGTGAGAGGTGGAGCTCAATCTATACCCAGGCAACCGGCTTCTACATGCATATGCTATAGCAGTAACTGCCAGTTAAAGGGGAGTCAGTGGTCGAATCACATAAATTCATTCTGAATAAGCTTTTTCTCAGATTCACATTAAAATTCACTAATAATGCCATCACATATCGCATGGACTAAAGTTCCAGTGACATTATATCTTTAAAAAAATCACATGCCAATGATTAAACTAAAAATACATTATTTGAATTAAAAAATTTTAACAGATGTGTGGATGTTCAGTTCAGTTCAGTTGCTCAGTAGTGTCCGACTCTTTGCGACCCCATGAATCGCAGCATGCCAGGCCTCCCTGTCCATCACCTACTCCCGGAGTTCACTCAGACTCATGCCCATCGAGTCAGTGATGCCATCCAGCCATCTCATCCTCTGTCATCCCCTTCTCCTCCTGCCCCCAATCCATCCCAGCATCAGTCTTTTCCAATGAGTCAACTCTTCGCATGAGGGGGCCAAAGTACTGGAGTCTCAGCTTTAGCATCATTCCCTCCAAAGAAATCCCAGGGCTGATCTCCTTCAGAATGGACTGGTTGGATCTCCTTGCCGTCCAAGGGACTCTCAAGAGTCTTCTCCAACACCACAGTTCAAAAGCATCAATTCTTCAGTGCTCAGCCTTCTTCACAGTCCAACTCTCACATCCATACATTACCACTGGAAAAACCATAGCCTTGACTAGACAGACCTTTGGTGGCAACGTAATGTCTCTGCTTTTGAATATGCTATCTAGGTTGGTCATAACTTTCCTTCCAAGGAGTAAGCGTCTTTTAATTTCATGGCTGCAATCACCATCTGCAGTGTACATGAGGTATATGCAATAAAAAATTATATCACTGTTGTACTTCTTAAAAATCCAAATAGAACTGGGTTACTTATTTACAATATATACAGTAAAGGGCACCATTTCAGCATTTTTGTTGATTTAGTAATGATGCATATTTAGCAATGAATGGTTATGTAAAGCCATTACCTTTATCCAATTTTCTGGCTCTAGACAACTTTTCTTGTGATCTCCTTTTCAGTTCTTGGACTGGAATACAAGCCAGTGCTTTCTCCTGGAGAGCAAGGTTCTCATATACCAGTACATGCTGAATGTTGGACCGAAGAACTTTTAGAATGACTGAATTGTCAGCAACCTAACAGAAAGAAAACAATGAAATTAGCTTTTCTTCATATGCTATAAAAATAATATAATAAAAAATATTGCTTCTATGAGTTCATAGATAAAGGAATGTATGGATTCACTGAAATATAATAATTATACCAAAAACCTTTATAAAATTAGTACTAGAAGACAGCCACATCTGTATCACAGTCTAAGATATGTCTATATTTTCATCTGAATAGATGTTACCGAGGATGTATTTAAACAGGGATATGTTGAACTCTTGACCACAGCTTGGATCAAGACAGCACTCTGAGCAGTGCTTCTGACCGCTCTTTCTACTTCAAGTCCCGACAAATATCTTTTTTTTTTTTTTTCCTTTATACAGCATTAGCTAAGAAGGACTAATCTCAAGGGATCAGGAATTTTGAGAAATTCCTGAAAGAAGACAGGTACAAATGGACAAAAGGAACAAACATTGACAATATGCCGTCTAGAGAAAGTGGTTATAAAACTAAACAAAGTTCTCAAAATAATCCTGAGGAGGGATGGGCGGGAGGCTTCACAGAGCAGGAAGAGGTCTTGGAGTAAGTGTTAGGCAGTCTGCCAGGCTCTGCAGCAGGGACAGCTCAACATTGTGGTCATTCCTTCTCCACAGAAAAGGCGAATCTCTGAGCTGTGAGGGTGGACGCCCAGATTTATAAAAGGAAAGAGGCGTCCCAGCTCAGAACCCGTGCTGGTCTGGCACAGCCCACCTGGTGGCACGTCCTGCTCTCCCCCTTAGTCGTCAGTACCAGACGCAGTGCTCACCAACAGGCTAGCAAGAGCTCTTAGCTCCCGTGAGCCCACAACAACCAGCACTGCTGAGACGGTGCACTGGGAAGAAGGAACGCTGCAGCAAGGGCAGCAAATGCAGAAGAGCCGAAAAGACGTCTACCTTCAGAAGTTACGAGCACACTCGAGTCACAGAAAGACACCTACAGATCTTGGAAACTAAAAATTTAAACACTGAAATGAAGAAAGCACAGACGGTGTGTCAAACAGCAAAACAAACACAGTTATGTGATCAATCAATTAGAAGGCTGAGAAGAGGGTTTTCTGACAATACGGTACAAAAGGACAAAGACACCAAGGATAAACTCAGACTTCCCAAATCCAGCTAACAGGAAATATCTAGAAACTAGAGTAGAAAAAAATGGAAGAGAAACACTTCTCAAAGAAATAATGGGAAATTTCTGAGGGTTAAAGAAAGAGCCAGTATGAATGGGGAGGGGGGTGAACAAAGACTAAACTAATAGTGAGTGACATTTTATAACAATAGTAAAGATAAAAACCAAATACTAAAAGCCTTCAATGATATCAGACATCTCACTGGCAACAGTGAAGCAAAATCTCTGAAATACTGAGGGAAAATGAGAACATACAACGCATACCCAGGTAAACTAATTACAAATAAGAGCAAAACAACGTATTTTCTGATCTGTAACAATGCAGAAAATACATCACTCCCAAATCCTATTTTAAAAAATTATTACAAAAGTTACTGTGTCCCCAAAACATAATAGAACCAAAGTAAATAAACAGAACACCACAGAGTAGAACCCAGGATAAAAGAAGCAGAAGTGAGTTAAATAAAAACTAAACAAACTAGTAAAACTTAAGTTCTGTTTGTTATAAATAAATAATTAAAAAGCAAAATCACATAAGAAAGGTGGCAGGGATGGGAACAGATGCTAGAAAAATATAAAATAGTATTTGCATTAAAAATTTTAAGACAATAATCAGAAGACTAAAAGAGGATATTTAACTTTCTAACTTTTGGAGGGAACATAATGGAATAAAACTTGATCCATTTAAACAAAAATAGAAGAAAAAAGAAAAAACAAGGACATACAAAACACAAAATGTCAGAATTAAGTTCAAACATATTAGAATTACCATAAATAGGAATGGATTAAACGTGTATAGAAAAAGGCAGAAATAGACTAATTTTAAAAATAC
This sequence comes from Bos taurus, assembly GCF_002263795.3. Classification (NCBI taxonomy): domain Eukaryota; kingdom Metazoa; phylum Chordata; class Mammalia; order Artiodactyla; family Bovidae; genus Bos; species Bos taurus. The sequence goes on along the minus strand of NC_037354.1, from coordinate 40,047,543 downwards.
CAAATACTGACTATAATGTCAGTATACGAAGCACTGGGCTGCCGCTGCTAAGTCGCTTCAGTCGTGTCCGACTCTGCATGACCCCATAGACGGCCTCCTACCAGGCTCCTCTGTCCCTGGGATTCTCCAGGCAAGAACACTGGAGTGGGTTGCCATGTCCTTCTCCAATGCATGAAAGTGAAAAGTGAAAGTGAAGTCGTTCAGTCATGTCCGACTCTTCACGACCCCATGGACTGCAGCCCACCAGGCTCCTCCGTCCATGGGATTTTCCAGGCAAGAGTGCTGAAGTGGGGTGCCATTGCCTTCTCCGGAAGCACTGGGCATGTGTGCACAAAACAGACAATCACTCTATGGTCTAAGGGGGAAAGGCACTGAACAAATAACGACAGAATCTTCACAGTAAGTCAACAAATTTTGTGTTTGTGTGTAAATGTATTATATGATAGAAAAATAATGGAGGCCAAGCCAGACAAGGGCATTATCCTCACAGGCTAACGAGTCTATGGACACAGAAACAAATATTGCTACAACAATGCCAATTTACTCAAATATTTAAAGAGTCTTTATGATCTGTTAGATACGGGGGATGTAACGGCTAGTTTATTCATATGTATGGGAAGAGCTATAAAGCAAACATAGGGGACAGTGTAACTGCCTGACAGGGGCTCTAATGAGACTTCCCTGGAGAAGTGATACTGTAATAAAATATGAAGGATGAGAAGCAGCTGGTGACCAGGGAAGGGAGAAGACCATTCCTGTGAAGAGGGGATAACGTGCAGGTAGGTAGCTAGGAAGCATGCAAAGTGGGGGATCAGTCAGGGTGTCTAGAGCGCAGCGCACCAAGCAGGCAGCTGGGCTGGGTAGCAGCCAGGTCTTCCCTGTCTCTTCCCACTGTACAGAAAGTTATCTGAGACCTAAGGAGCAAGGGAGTAAAACGGCCAGCTTCATGTTCTCCAAGCTTCCAGCTGAGGTGGGGAGAAAGCAGGTCTTAGGAGACCCACTGTGGAACCACTGCTGAGCTCAGAGGGAGCAGAGGCTTGAACCAGTAGGGGACTGAGGTGGTAGAAAAGGATGTATTCAGAATCATGGAGGAAGTAGAATCAACAGGTCTCAATGACTGAACCGTGCAGTCAAGGGGAATGACCCACAGATTTTCAGTAAGAGCAACTGGGTCAATGGTCAAACCACTTACAAGAGGAGAAAAAAACCAAGAAATGGTCAATTGAGCTTAAAACTATGAATGGTCAAGTAAAAATGAACCCAAAAAGTCCACTAAATTTAGGGGCATGGAGATCAGAGATGATCTCAGTAATAAGTTCTTCAACAGTGTTAATAAGGAAGATAAAGTGTAGGAGACTCAGTGGTTTAAGTGGTGTCCCAACATGGGCCAGGAGCTGTACAAAGTGGTCTGCTGGAATACAGACAGAAAATATTACAACTGCTATTTATACCATTTGTGCCCCCAAATTAAACTAAGTTATTATAACACTGAGCATGTGGATCAGTGGTGGCCCCTCTCCAGCCACAGAAGCCGTCCCGAGGGAAGAAAGCCCCACAAGGTGGAGGTACCAGGGGCACGTCCACTCCCACTTTTGCTCTCATCACACTACAAGCTTCTGCGGTTCAAATGCGCCCGGTTCAGTGGCTTTGCAGATTATATTACGTAGTTTTTACTAAATTAACCCTCAACCTGACTTAAAAAGGATTTCAAAGACCTAAAGACTTAAAAAGGATTTCAAAGCAATAAGGCTAGTACTTATGTAAGAACGTGTGGAGTGTGTACAAGAAGAAACGGTAGGGCTAATGCGTCTTTTTTTCAGTATGAGCCCCTTCAAGAGCCAAACTTTAATGTGAAAAAAGATCACAATCTACTCAGATCTGATAAAGTGAGCCTCCCAAATTCAAAATTGTCAAAAGAGCATTTAAAATACAGACTTAGGTCTACGTTAGTTGAATGATAGTGTTAAATCATTTTTTTAAATTAAAAATACTACTTATTTCCTATCTCCTCTTTTGTGTCGCTCAATCGCTAAGTCGTGTCCAGCTCTGAGGTGCCATGGACTGTAGCCCGCCAGGCTCCTCTGTCCTCTGCTATCTCCCAGAGTTTGCTCAGGTTTGTGTCCATTGAGTCCGTGGTGCTATCTAACCATCTCATCCTCTGCTGCCTCTGTACACTGCTTTACAATGTATCCAGTACAATGGCACACTAATGTAAGTATACAATTTAGAAACAAATAAATATATATTGAGAAGACAAGCTCAGAAATATTTTGCTGAAGGGGCACATAAAGTGTGGAAACCTGCTAGACAAACATGAGGAGTAAAGACAAGGGTGGATACTGGGGACTCTCCCTGAAACTTGCAGTGAAGAGGAAATGAGAAATACACAAAGGCAGGATCTAGCGATACTTGTGTGTTGACTTGTGTCTAAGAGCTTACAGGAAATGCTTGTAACCACTGACCTGTTTGTGAAGAATGCAGGTTTCCAAGTTCCCTCTCTCCTGGTTCAGCTAGTCTGGGGTTTGCCTATACTGCATACCCAGGCTATTCTAACAATGGTCCAAACTTGGATGAAAACTGGCCTAAAGCAAGGTTTCAAAGCCACTGAGAAGAATCGCCAAGAAAAGGGGCAAGTCACAACTGCACAGCCCACCTGTGACCCCACAGAGAGCAGAGGAGAGGAACACAGGCACAGAGGAGGACTGGCCTCCAGCAGCAGCAGGCACACTTACTCCATCAGCAGACGAGGCAGAGCTGGGGCAGACCTAAGGGCGGGAAACCCAGGGCACTCACAGCAGGCAAGAGTGCGTCTTACCAGAACTGATCCAGAGGCAAACGGAATGTGTCCATTCTTATTTTATTTATTTTTCATTGGAGAATAATTGCTTTCCATTTCCATTTGAAAGAATTCCTATAAAGATGAGGCCTTTATAGTTGTATTTTTTTTTTTCGCCCACAAGCATAGAGTTTCATTTGCTGGGAAGGTAAGAACTCAGCCAAAGAATTTTTATTTTCAATTTAGTATTTTTCGCTGTGGAAATTACCCCCTTCACTGTGGTATTTAATGGCATGCAAACGATCTTGAACAATAAAGGTTATTTTCTTGCCTTATTTCTTTGGCACAATGCCAAAAAAAACTAAGTCATAAAAATAGAAGTTTGCTGATTGCATGGCAATTATAGCAGCTGGGTAACCATGTACATAAGGCAATAGTTAATAGCTTAACGGTTAAAGTTATTTGGAGTACAAATGAGAGTTTAAAATGTGAAATCTCTGTTTTAGATTAAAAAGATTTTTTCCTTCACTAATCACACTTGGATTTCAATTATTTGGTTTCTGATAAGAGACCTTTAAGACTCTCTAAGAAAACAAGTACGATGTGTATTTCTGTCAAACCACATGATAAAGGCAGAGGAAGCTGGATCAGCAAGTTTACTTTTTCAGTAAAGGACAGGCTTCCCAAGCCCATTAGTCCTCTTTCTGCCTTTTTACAACCCTCTGCTTCCACAGCTTTTACATTTAGAACCTGTTTTTTAAATATAGAAGTTCTGTTTAATACATTTTTAATGATATCTAAAATCAATTTGTGACTTAAAGAGAAATTTCTTACAAAAACCACTTTATTCTATATTTAACATTAATAAATATTGCAAAAAAAATTTCAGGAAATACTGAATGGTATAAATAACAAGAAATCATTAAAATTTCACTACTCAAAATATCAGACTGTGTACAGCTTTCCGGAACTTTTAAAAATATTTATGTATGAGCATTTTTAACAAGAAAAACAGAAATATTCACATATATTGTTTAATTTTGGAGTTCTTTACCTTTTTTCCTACACAGTAATAATCTTCATGTCAAAATATACCACATCACCATTTTTAATGGACATGAAGAATGTCAATTTAAAGATGTGTCATAATTTCAACAACTGCCTATTGAAAGGTATGTAGATGTAGTTTACTCTTAAGAATGGTTAATAATAAACTGAACATTTAAATCCTCTGTCCAAATAGGAAACAGGAGCAGAGATTTCTTCTCTTAAAAAGACTGCATATAAGACAACTAAGAAGTTGTCTTACGAGATTCAATTAGTTTAAAAATCAACTAAATGGGACTCCCTTGGTGGTCCGGAGGTTACGAGTTCACCTGGCAATGCGGGGGAAGCCAGTTCAGGCCTTGGTTCAGCAAGATTCCACGTGCTGCAGGGCTACTAAGCTTGAGCACCGCAACAAGAGAAGCCACCGCAACGCAAAGCTAGCACACCGCAATGCAAAGCTTGCACACCGCAATGAAGAGTGGCCCGTTTCCCATCAGCAGAGAAAGACTGCGTGCGGCAACAAAGACCCAGTGCAGCCAAAAATAAATAAAATTTTAAAAAGGTATAAACATTAGTCTTAAAAAAAAAATAAATCAATTAACTCATAGGTGCACAGCCAGGGGAAGAAGCCAGTGGGTCAGCCAGGAGGCTGCGCTTCTCTGTGGGCTCCCACTGTCTTAGGCATGAACTTCAAGCTTTTCCAAGTCTGACTTAACTCTTCAACATCCTCAAGGTGCAACAAATCCAACTCTGATGTGGATATTAGGGAAGGGTTTTGAATATAATAAACAGAATTGGTGTCAATTTAAAAATATAAACAGAAGAGAGAGAACAAAAGGTGGCAAAGAAAGACGTGGGCTTATTCCCTCTCACGAAAACACCAAATCACAACTGCTGAACAACCATCGATAAAGCAAACTGGAACCTACGAAAAAAGATATTCTACTTCCAAAAACAAAGAAAATGCCAAAACGCGATGGCAGGAGGGACGCTTTCACAATATAATCAAATCCCATACTCCCCGGGGTGGGGGGCACCCACACACTGGAAAATAATTACATTGCAAAGGTTCCCCCACAGGAATGAGAGTCCTGAGCCCCATGTCACGCTCCTCAGCCTAGGAGTTTGGCCTTGGAAGGAGGAGCCCCCAGAGCATCTGGCTTTGAACGTCAGCAGGGCTTGAGTGCAGAAGCTTCACAGGACTGGGGGGCACAGACTCCACTCCTGGAGGGCACACAAGGTCTCATGTGCCCTGGGATCTGGGGCAAAGCAGTGACTCTACAGGAGCTTTGGCCAGACCTACCTGCTGGTTTAGGAAGGTCTCCTAGGGAGGTGGGGGTCAACTCTGGCTTACTGTGGAGGCAAGGACACTGGTGGCGGAAGTACTGGCGAATATTCATCTGACGTGAGCTCTCCGGAAGGCAGCCATTACAACACCAAGACCTGGCCTCACCGAGCAGGCTGCAGGCTCCAGTGCTGGGGCACCACAAGCCAAACAAGCAGCCCCATCCCTCAGCAGACAGACTGCCTGAGCCCACAGCTGCCGCTAAATACACACAGCCCTAGACACAAGCTCTGTCCACCAGAAGGCAAAGACCTAGCTCCACTCACCACTGGGCAGTCTCCAGTCCATCCCACCAAGAAGGCTGCACAAGCCCCTGGACCAAACTCACGCACCAGAAACAAGAAGAATTACAATCCTGCAGCTTGAGTAACAGAGACCACAAATAAACAAAGTTAGACAAAATGAGATGGCACAGAAATATATTCCAGAAGAAGAAACAAGATAAAACCCCAGAACAACAACTAAGTGAGGCAGAGACAGACAATCTGCCTCAAAAATAATTCAGGGTAATGATACTTAAGATGACCCAAGACCTCAGACAAAGAATAAAGGCACAGATCAAGAAGATATAAAACATGTTTAACAATGACCTAGAAGAACTAAAGAACAAACGACAGTCATGAACAACATGCTGACTGAAATGAAAAATACACTGGAAGGAATCAATAGCAGAATAACTGAGGCAGAAGAATGAGTAAGTGAGCTGGAAGACGGAATGGGGGAAATCACTGCCACAGAGGAAAATGAAGAAAAAGGAATGAAAGAAAGTAAGGACAGTCTAAGAGACCCCTGGGACATTAAACGCACCAACATTCTCATTACAGGGACCCAAGGAGGAGGAGAGAGAAAGGACCTGAGAAAATGTGTGAAGAGAGAATAGTTGAAAACATCCCTCACGTGGGAAAGGAAACAGTCACCTAGTCAAGGAGCTCAGAGAGTCCCAAGCAGGAGAAAGCTGAGGAGGAGCATGCTGAGACGCAGTCAGGCAATTTACAAAAATTAAAAAGCAACCAGGGAAAAGCAACAAATAGCATACAAAAGAACTCCCATAAGGTTATCAGCTGATTTCTCAGGAGAAACTCCACAGGCCAGAAGGGAGTGGCACCCTATATTTAAAGTGCTAAAAGGGAAGAACCTACAGCCAAGAAGACTCTACTCAGCAAGGCTCTTGTTCAGATTTGATGGAGAAATCAAAAGTTTTACAAACAAGCAAAAGCTAAGAGAATTCAGCATCACCAGACTACCTTTGCTAAAATGCTAAAGGAACTTCTCTAAGCAGAAAAGAGAAGGCCACAACTAGAAACAAGAAAATGATCAGTGAAAAACCTCACCAGTAAAGGCAAACATACAGTCAAGATCGGAAATCACCCCCCTTGCCCCACCACACACACACAACACCCACATACATGATACTGAAACTAATAATTTTGAGAGGAGGAGAACACAAAACACATCTGAAATTCAAAGATGAGCAACTTACAACAATCTTGTTCATATATATAGAATGCTATATCAAAACCCCACGGTAACTGAAAACCGAAAATACATGATAGACACACACAACAAAGAATAAATAACCCAACACAACACTAAAGGTTAGTCATCAAACCACAAGAGAACATAAAAGGAAAAGAAGTTAAAAAGCCTACAAAAACAAATGCAGAACAATTAGCAAAATGGCAGTAAGAATATACTAAATTACCTTAAATGCAAATAGACTATATGCTCTAATGAAAAGACACAGACTGGTTGAATGGATACAAAAATAAGATCTGGCATATACGCTGTTTACAAGAAACCCACCTCAGATGTAGGGACACATATAGACTGAAAGTGAGAGGATGGAAAAAGATATTCCATGCAAATGGAAATCAAAAGAAAACTGAAGCAGCAATATTCATATTGGACAAAATAGACTTTAAAATAAAGATTGTTAGAAGAGATAAAGAAGGACAGCATACAAAAATCAACAGATCAAAGAAGAAGACAGAACAATTATAAATATATATATGCACCCAACACAGGAGCACCTCATTATATAAGGCAAATGCTTATAGCCATGAAAGGAGAAACTGACAGCAACACAGTAACAGTGGGAGACTCTTAACGCCCCAGTCTCATCAATCAACAGATCATCCAGACAGAAAATCAACAAGGAAACACAGGTCTTAAATGACACATTCAACCACACTTAATGGATGTTTATAGAGCATTCCACGAAAAAGCAGAATACACATTCAAGTGCACATAAAACATTCTCCAGGACAAATCACAGGCTGGGCCACAAAGAGAATCTTAGTAAATTTAAGAAAATTGAAATCATATCAAGCATCTTTTCTGATCACAATGCTATGAGATTAGAAATAAACTACAAGAAAAACACTGTAAATAATACAAACATGTGCTGCTAAGTCGCTTCAGTTGTGTCCGACTCTGTGAGACCCCATAGACAGCAGCCCACCAGGCTCCCCCGTCCCTGGGATTCTCCAGGCAAGAACACTGGAGTGGGTTGCCATTTCCTTCTCCAATGCATGAAAGTGAAAAGCGAAAGTGAAGTTGCTCAGTCGTGTCCGACTCTTAGCGACCCCATGGACTGCAGCCCACCAGGCTCCTCCGTCCATGGGGTTTTCCAGGCAAGAGTGCTGGAGTGGGGTACCATTTGTGGAGAGTAAGTAATATGCTACTAAATAACCCAATGGGTTATAGCCAAAGGGTCACTGAAGAAATCAAAGAGGAAATTAAAAATATTTAAAGACAAATGAAAACAAAAGCATAATGATCCAAAACCTTTGGGACGCAGCAAAAGCAGTTCTAAGAGGGAACTTTATAGCAATATAATCTTATTCAGGGAACAAGAAAAATCTCAAATCTCTTAAGCTTACACCTAAATCAACTAGAAGAACAAACAAAACCCAAAGTTACTAGGAGGAAACAAAGCATAAAGATCAGAGCAGAAATAAATGAAATAGAAACAAACAATAGAAAAGACCAATGGTTCTTTGAAAAGATAAACAAAATTTATAAACCTTTATCCAGACTCATCAAGAAAAAAAGGGAGAGGACTCAAATAAAAAAATCAGAAATGAAAAAAGTTACAACAGATACCACTGAAATACAAAGGATCATAAGAGACTACTATATGCAAATAAAATGGACAACCTGGAATAAATGAACAGATCCTTTAAAAGGTACAATCTCCCAAGACTGAACTAGGAAGAGACAGAAAATATTAACAGACCAATCACAAGTACCGAAACTGAAACTGTGATTAAAAAACTCCCAACAAAAATTCAGGACCAGATGGCGTCACAGGAGAATTCTATCAAACATTTAGAAAAGAGTTAATACCTATTCTTCTAAAACTATTCCAAAAAATTGCAGAGGAAGGAATACTTCCAAATGCATTCTATAAGGCCACCATCACCCTGATTACCAAAACCAAAGATCACATACACACACACACACACACACATTAAAGGCCGACATCACTATGAACAAACACAGATGCAAAAATCATCAAAATACTAGCAATCTGAACCCAACAACACATTAAAAGGATTATACAACATGATCAAGTGGGATTTATTCCAGGGATGCAAAGATTTTTCAATATCTGGAAATTAATCAGTAGGATACATCACAATAAGAAACTGAATAAAAACCATATGATCATCTCAAGAGATGCAGAAAAAGCTTTTGCAAAGATTCAACATTAAGATAAAATCTCCAGAAAGTGAGTGTACAGGGAACATGTCTCAACATAAAAAAGGCCATATATGACAAACCTACAGCTAACGTTATACTGGACGGTGAAAGTCTGAAAGCACTTCCTCTAATATCAGGAACAAGACAAGGGTGTCCACTCTTGCCACTGTTACTCAACAAAGCTTTGGAAGTCCTAGCCACAGCAATCAGAGAAGAAAAAGAAATAAAGGAAACCAAAGTTGGGAAAGTAGGAGGAAAACTTCGACAGGAAAAGTCACTGTTGGCAGATGAAATACTACTACACATAGAAAATCCTAAAGATGCTACCAGAAAACGACCAGATTTCATCAATGAATTTGGTAAAGTTGCAGGATACAAAATGGATACATAGAAATCTACACATTTCTATACACTAACAACAGAGGATCAGAAGGAGAAATTAAGGAAACAATCCCATTTACCATTGTATCTAAAAGAATAAAATACCAAGGAATAAACCTACCTAAGGAGGCAAAAGTCCTATACTCAGCCAACTATAAGATGCTTAAAAAAAAATTGAAGATGACATAGAAAGATACACTATGTTCTTGGATTGGAAGAATCAATACTATTAAAATTACTCAAAGCAATCTACAGATTCAACCTAATCCCTATCAAATTACCAATGGAAGTTTTCATAGTACGAGAACAAAGAAAATTTTAATTTATAAGGAAACACAATGACCCCAAATAGCCAAAGCAATCTTGAGGAAGAAAAATGGAGCTGGAGGAATCAGGTCCCTGATTTCTTTCTTTTTTTTTTTTTTAATTTTATTTTATTTTTAAACTTTACAATATTGTATTAGTTTTGCCAAATATCGAAATGAATCCGCCACAGGTTCTGACTATTCTACAAAGTGACACTAATCAAGACAGTATGGTCCTGGCACAAAAACAGAAATACAGACCAATGGAACAGGAGAGAACGCTCAGAAACAAAGCCACAGGATAAAATACAAAGAAGAAAAGACACGCTCCTCAATAAGCAGTGCTGGGAAATGGAGAGCTGCACATAAAAGAATGAAACAAGAACGTTTTGTAACACCATTCACAAAAATAAACTCAAAATGGATTGAAGACCTCAATTTAGAGTGACACTATAAAACTCTTAGAGGAAAACACAGAACATCCTTTGACAGAAACTGTAGCAAATGTCTTCTTGGCTCCACATACTAATGAAAATTTTAAAAAAACAAACAAATGAGACCTAATTAAACTTAAAAGCTCTTGCACAGAAAAGAAAACCATAAACAAGATGAAAAGACAACATTTACTGAATGGAAGAATGTATTTGTAAAGGAAAAGCCCAGTAAAAGATTAATCTCTAAAATATATAAACAACTCGTGTAGATAAAAAAAAAAACACCACCACACACACAACCCAATTAAAAAACAGGCACAAGACCTAAATAGACATTTCTCTAAAGAAAACATACAGATATCCAGAAAGCACATGAAAACATGCTCAAGAATGCTAATTATTAGAGAACTGCAAATCAAAACTAAAAATGAGGTATCACCTCACGCTGGTCAGAATGGCCATCGTCAAAGTCGGCAAAGAACAAATGTGGAGAAAAGGGAACCCTCCTAGCCTGTCTGTGGGCATGTAAATTGGTGCACACACTGTGGAGAACAGCATGAGTGAGTTAGTGATGGTCTCTCAGTCGTGCCTGACTCTTTGCAACCCCATGGACTGTAGCCCGCCAGGCTCCTCTGTCCATGGAATTCTCCGGCCAAGATACTGGAGTGGGTTGCCATTTCCTTCTCCAGGAGAATGGCATAGACAGTCTTTAAAATATTAAAAATAGAACTACTATAAGACCCAGCAATCTTGCTCTTGGGTATACGTCTGAAGAAAACCATAATTCAAAAAGACACAAACACCCCAGTGTTCACTGCAGCACTATTTACAACAGCCAAGATGTAGAACCTAAATGCCCATCAATGGAGGAATGGATAAAGAACATGCCACGTGTCTGTCCATGAGATTTCTCAGGCAAGAACAATGGAGCCGGTTCCAATTTCCTACTCCAAGAGATCTTCCTGACCCAGGGATCAAACCCAAGTCTCCTCCGCTGGCAGGTGGATTCTTTACCACTGAGCCACCAGGGGAGACTAAAAAAGACATTAACAAGTATCAGTGAGAACACTGACAAATTAGAACCTTCACACTCTGCTGGTAAGAATGTAAAACGCTGTAATAGATCTGGAAAACAGCTTGCACTTTCTTAAAACATTAAACATAAAAGTTGGGATATAACTCAATGGCTTCACTTCTAGAAATCTATACAAGAGAAGTGAAAACGTATGTCTACATGAAGCCTGGTCTGTGGCCATTTGCAGCAGTACTGCCCACTAACAAGGGAAACAGGGCAAACCCAAATGCTCTCCAGAGAATACTATTCAGCAATAAACAGGAAGAAAATAGTGATACAGCCTGCAATATGGATCAACTTCAAAAACAAACTAAAAGAAGCCTGAGGCAGAAGAATACACAGTGCATACTTCCATTTACATAAAATATCCAGAAAAAGCAGCGAAATAAGTTTCTAAGTAAACTACTGACACTGAGCACCAATATACTCCAGTATTTTACATCTTACAACATCAGTGACTATCACGTCGCCTTATATTTCAAAATTTTTACTTGATAACAGTTTCAACCAGAGAAATATTCTATTAGTTAAGAAGCTCACCAGTGCCCAGCACGTATCTAGTTTATATGCAGTTAAATCCTTTGTTCATCTCTCTCCTGCTATTTGACTTGGTCTGTTTTAATTCAGTTAATATCCACACTCAAAATGAGAAAGGCAGGAGAACATAACTATCAAATTCTGTAGTAGAGCCATTAACAGTGATAGAGCTTAAGTAACAAAATACTTTTAAAAATAGTGTGTTTCAGCGATCCACAGAACTAGGATCTATAAAAAACAAGACTCATTCTAGGGCTTTTCTGGCAGCTCAGTGGTAAAGAATCTGCCTGCTAATGCCAAAGACACGGGTTTGATCCCTGGTCTGGGAAGATCCGTGTGCCACAACTACTGAAGCCCGTGCACCCGAGAGCTACTGCTCCTCGTGAGAAACCACTGTGATGAGCAGCCCCTGCACCATGACTGGAGAGCGGCCCCTGGTAGGCTGCAGTCCATGGGGTCGCTGAGAGTTGGATACAACTGAGCGACTTCCCTTTCGCTTTTCACCTTCATGCACTGGAGAAGGAAACGGCAACCCACTCCAGTGTTCTTGCCTGGAGAATCCCAGGGACGGGGGAACCTGGTGGGCTGCCATCTATGGGGTCACACAGAGTTGGACACGACTGAAGTGACTTAGCAGCAGCAGCATTGTTACCAAGGGCAAATTTTTAAGCCCTTCACAGTTTATTAAGCTTTCACACGTGCCATATCACCTGACTCCCACAACCACTTAATATCATTACTAGTTAATTCAATACTACACAGTAACCACTTCTTGGAAGCATTCATCAACAAAGTTATGTTTATTATTATAAATAAATATTAGCTGTGATGCTAATGAGAGGGGAAAATATTATAAAGACTTAAAGGTTAACCTAAGTCAACTGAGGCATAAAAGAATATGCTTTAGAAGAGTTATCTTCTTGGAAAAAAAAGTTGGGAAACCACTCATCAGGAATTATATAAAAAGACAGTCTCTACCCTGTCTCTTTCTCTGTCGGCCCCTACCACCTTTATTCTTTATTTTTCAGAGACAAGCTTAGGACACTCCTAGCCCACACTGAGGGGTGACTGCCATTACCTGAATACCAGGGAAATGAGGTTAAAGGCTCTGGAATTATTCAGCCGGAGCAAAAGAGATTTAACAACTGACTGCATATGTAAGGTTCTATTGTACTGAGGAAAGTGACAAGGTGTTTTACAAAATTAAAACAGGACATGAGTTTAAGCTGGCTACTGACAAAAGTACTACCGAAAAACCATGACAATTTTTCTGACAGTGAAAATTTACGAGTAAAATGCTTAAGGACCTTTATTAAAAAGGATTTTTGTAAGTAGGATAATTTCCTATTAAATGAAGTCATCTAAGTAAAGCTTCTGCTGTTTCAACACTTTGAAAAGAACAAGTCAAGGAAGGGTTAACTCTAACATTACCATTGGAGCCACGGGGGGTCTGGATGCCTGCCCTTCACTGTTCCCTGGAGGCTGGGTCACCCCATCAGGGTGTGAAGACGGTGCTGTAGGAAGCTGGGAGCTGGCTGCAAGGTGCTGAGATAATTCTGTTTTATGGCTCTTCTCTGATCCATCCAATCTGCTACTTCTCTCTATGGCAATCAGGTCACGGATTTTTTGCAGCTGCTCCACTGAAGCTTTTTTAGGAAAGATAAGATGTGTTTCTCCCTGTAGTTCAAAAAATTAGGAAAATATATATGAAATGGAGCCAATACTATAGATACTTTATAGTCTCTATAGCCAATACTATCATACTTTAACAATCATTCTCTTTGTACCATTATGGCACTTTTTAAAAAAATTACAGGAAAAGGTATACCAGAAAATTAAGAAAATCTGTCTCCTTTTTAGCATCAAATGTTTAGTCTATCTTATTGGTTCAAAAGATCTTTAAAAACATTCCATCTTTTAGGAATACTGTAATAAGTCAGAAAGCCTCCTAAAAACTGCAAAAAAAAAAGCACATTTCTATCTTCTCTGTAATAGGATTTGATAAAACTATTCTCCATGAAATTTCCTACAAGATAATGATACTATAGATAACGGCCATTCAAAATGACCACTGGTCATATAAAACCAATACCAAGTTCTATACCAACCTTTGAATCTTCTCAAGTCTTTAAGAATAGCTGCATGATTAGAAGTCTATGGGGTCCACTAATTCTTCCAAGGTAACAAAAATTACACCCTGATGGTCATTTCAAAACTACGGATTGCTATTTAGTAATACAAAGGTGATACAAACCAACCAACCAACCAAACAAAAAAATCCAATTCTTTAAGAAGTGATTCAGTTAATGAATTCACATAATACAGAGTGCTCTAAAGTACAATAAACATTACAACAAAGCTCACAATGTACAACAGTCGGCAAATTACAAAACAAAAACAAAAAGTAAAATGAGAATTTATTCAATCGAGGTTTAAGGTGTTGAGAACCAACAGTATTAAAACAGTAATTCCCCCAACTGCAAATGGGAGAAAACAGTTATAAAGTGCAGCAGACCAACCTGCAGATCGTGAGCATTTAAATTAAACTCCACAATTGAGAATGACTATATTTCCCTACTGATGGCGGATCTACAGGAATCAACTGACCAAGACCTTAGTCGATAATGACATGAAGATCAATCCCAAGTGAATCCTTTTTAAAAAGCCAAGAGAGGTCAGCGATCTCCATATATTACCCAAAAGAGCCGTTAAAAAAGATTACTATCATTTATTGCATTTATGTCTTTCTAGGTACTGTGCACACATTACCTAAAGAATTCTTATAGCCACCTTGAAAGGTAGGTACTAGGTTTAGCCTCGCTTTTCATATGAAAATATGAAGGCTCAGAAGTTAAATAACCTGCTTGATGTTCTGAATAACCTCAATGAAAGGATTCACATAACCGTAATTGCTACGCTGTAACTACCTCCATCCGAGACTGAACAGAGATCAAATCCCACAAGCTTGTACAAATAGTTGGAAGGGTAGAGCAAAGTATTATGACTGTTGCCATGATCACACACACGATGACTGGCACAAAATGGAACATGCTGGATTTTCTAACATGAGAAAGGAACCACCTACTACCTCTGACAAGGTCTAGAAAGAGAAACCAGACGCCTGGTTTAAAACCAAACAAGGAGGCCTCTGATCTCACACGGTAAGCAGGCAACACAGAGGAAAGCAGACGACACCATGGACAGGTAACAGGGAGCCCCACAGGCAGCAGTCTGCCTGGTCAACAGCTCAGAGAGGCCCCCCTAATACAGTGGGGGAGAGGCTGTCCCTTCCATCTTCTCAGGACCAGTCCTGAAAGAATGTGTGATTATGAACAAAGTGTCTGTACCAAAAAGTTTAATCAACAGCACTGCATTTTCACAAAAGGACAAAACTATAGGCTTAATGCATGAGATCAAACAACATTTTAAGAAACCAACCAGGATTCCAATATTTGACAAAATCTATGTTTCTCAATGCATTCTTGCTGAGATGATTCTCACTGCTGGGTGTAAGTCAACCCAGTCCCTGCCCAATAAATGCTGATGACATCTTCCAGTCACCCAGACAACTAAAACTACGATGCCCACTCCTCCCTGGGGGTGAGTACGGCTCCTGGTGAGAACCACTCCACTAAGCTGGCCTAATGGGTCACCCATCCTGTGAATCCCAGTCTTTCTCCACCTCCTCCTCAGAATTTTCATAAAACAGAATAGTCTGAAAATTTCAGGATAGGTCTTGGATTCCCACTGCACCTCGAAGCCCACCAAGTCTCTTTCTGGAAGCAAAGTTCAGTTTCAGTTCTACTGGCTAACACTGATAAAACATTTACTTCTACAGGTCCTGAAGTGTGAAGTCCAAAGCCAGCCAGTAACTCTAAATATAAATTAGTCTGAAAACACGATAACCTTTTCTGAGATTGTGATTCCATTTGTGTCGAACACTACTCCAACTCTCAACCTGGCTGTCACCTGGCACCGGTATAACCAAACTACAACAAGTCTGCCTGGGGTGGAGGGGTTGTCTGCAGTGTGGGATTTCACTGCTGAAACCAGTACATTCCCAGGCAATTGCAACAGCTGGCCACCTCTCCTGGAACTCAAATATCTGCTGAAAGATGAATCTGATTCCACTGACTCTTTAACAATAAACTTTAACTAGTAGTATCCAGTTGTCATTTACTTGAAAGTGAAAGTCACTCAGTCATGTCCTACTCTTTGCGACCCCATGGACTATACAGTCCATGGAATTCTCCAGGCAGGAATACTGGAGTGGGTAGGCTTTCCCTTCTCCAGGGGATCTTCCCAACCCAAGGATCGAACCCAGGTCTCCCACATCCCAGGCAGATTCTTTTTTTTTTTAATTAATTTACTTTTATTGAAGGATAAATGCTTTACAGAATTTTGCTGTTTTATGTCAAACCTCAACAGGAATCAGCCATAGGTATACATGTATCTCCTTCCTTTTGAACCTCCTTCCCATCTCCCTCCCCATTCCACCCCTCTAGGTTAATACAGAGCCCCTGTTCGGGTGTCCTGAGCCAAACAGCAAATTCCCATTGGCTATCTCTTTTACATATGGTAATGTAAGTTTCCATGTTACTCTTTCCATCATCCCACTCTCTCCTCCCCTCTCTCCATGTCCCTAAGTCTATTCTCTATGTCTATTTCTCCACTGCTGCCCTGTAAATAAATTCTTACCATTTTTCTAGATTCCATATATATGCATAATATTTATGATTTATATATATCATATAATTTGTGATTATATGACATTTATCTTTCTCTGACTTACTTCACTTTGTATAATAGGTTCTAGATTCATCCACCTCATTAGAACTGACTCAAATGTGTTCCTTTTTATGGCTGAGTAATATTCCATTGTGTGTATGTACCACAACTTCTTTATCCATTCATCTGTCAATGGACATTGAGGTTGCTTCCATGTTCTAGCTATTGTAAATAGTGCTGCAATGAACAATGGAATACAGTGTCTCTTTCAATTTTGGTTTCCTCAGGGTATATGCCTAGGAGTGGGATTGCTCGGTCATATGGTGGTTTTATTACTGCTTTTTAAGGAATCTCCATACAGTCTTCCATAGAGGTTGTATCAATTCACATTCCCACCAACAGTGCAAGAGGACTCCCTTTCTCCACACCCTCTCCAGCATTTATTGTTTGTAGACTTTTTGATAATGGCCATTCTGACTGGTGTGAGGTGATATCTCATTATAGTTTTGATTTGCATTTCTCTAATAATGAGTGATGTTGAGCATCTTTTCATGTGTTTGTTAGCCATCTTTATGTATTCTTTGGAGAAATGTGTGTCTGAGTCTTTTTCCCATTTTTTGATTGGGTTGTTTTTCTGGTACTGAGTTGTATGAGTTGCTTGTATATTTTGGAAATTAATCCTTTGTCCACAGACAGATTCTTTATCAACTGAGCCACCAGGAAAGCCCAAGCATACTGGAGTGGGTAGCCTATCCCTTCTCCAGGGGATCTTCCCCACTCAAGAATCATTTACTTAATTTTCCTGTCATTTGACTCAAAAATTTGCATTTCCTTGAACAAAATCAGCTATTTTCTCAATTTTCCCTGTCTATACTTTTAACTTCTTTATGTTCAGATGCCTGTGAGCAGCTACAAGCAGATGACACAATAATTGACACTACCCTGGCCCTCTCCTTTGCAATCACCATAGCCTTCTTCACTCTCTGACACCTCTACTTGAATATTTAACAGTGTACCAGTTACAACTATCTAAAAGACAGCTAGTAGTTTTTCTTCCTCTGATACCTGCTACCCTCCAGACTTTTCTGTCTCAGTGAATGGAACTCCCATCCACTCAGTTGCTCAAACCAAACCCTAGATGTCACCCTGACTTCTTCCTTTCCCTCATACTCCACATCTAATTTATCAGCAAGTCCCACAGACTCTGCTTCAAAAAACAAATCCTGGATCCTTCCACTCCCTCACTCCCATTGCTGTCGGTCTTTAATCCAACAAATGTTTACTGAGTACCTATGTGTACTGGTCCTTCCCCAGGAGCCAGAGCACACCACAGACAGAAAGCCCGCCCTCGCGGAACTCACACAAACCACTGCCATTTCTCAGGCAGACAAAAACAATAAGCTTTCTACCTGGCCCCGGAGCTCAGCCCTCACCCTCATGCAGAACATTCAGAATATTCTCTGTACAATGGCTAGAGCAGTCTTTAAAAATATTCTTCCCTGCTTAAAACCTTTCACTGGCTTCCCATCCCACTTGTCACCAAGTCGTTTTTACCACAGTTCCCCAAACTCCATGCCCACACCTCTGCCTGCCTCTGTGGCAAAGCTACACCTGCCATAAGTCCTCTGCACAGGCCACTCTCTGCGACCAGAAAGCCCTCACCCGAGAGCGTCAGACACCTGAACTGCTTCTCCTCACTCAGCAGCTCAAACATGATCTCCGGGGCTTTGCCGACCACTCTTCCTTACATGGCTGCCCCCACCTACGGTGGCTTATGATGTCTTTTCAAGACGTACTTCATATGTTTTCACATCTGTCTGTCTGCCTTATTGGAATTCAAGCTCCAAGTGAGATGGGATCTGTTACCTCTTCACCACTGGATTCCTAAGGCCTGAAGCTGACGGGGGAAGGGAAGCAGAGAGGTGGGGAGGCAAGTGCACCCAGGGCCACTCAGTGAGTGTACCTCCTGAACAGCAGCCACAGCCTTGCCAGCCCTGACTGCTACTGACCACTCAGTCTTTAGATCCAGGTCTGATGTCTTTCAGTACTCCATAAACTAGAAATGGCTAAGCACAGGCGTACACACAGAAAGCTCATCATCTGGACAGCTCCTTTCCTGTGTCATAAAATTAAACTATGCCACAGACTCCACAAGATGGAAACACCAAACTTTTTGTCTGACCTAAAAATAAAAACAAACACAAAACTCTTGAGAGTCTTCTCTTCTGTCACAGAAGAGAACCCTTACGTGTGGCAGCTAAACTCGACCTTTCTGTTTTTACCCTTTTCATTTCTTCCTGGAGACAGGGGGTCGGAGGCCATTCTTCTGTGCTCACATAGCAGATTTTGGCTAAAAGTCTAAGATGAGCCAGAATTTAGTCCTTGGGTTGCACGTCTGACCTCCCTAAAGGACGGAGATGGTAAGAATTCTCCCCATGGGAGAGCAGTTATATTTTACTGTGATTTTAAAGTATATTTACTGTGATTTTTCCATGTCCAATAAGTGAAGAAATAACTAGTTCCACAGCTTTCCTGAACGAATCAATTAAAAAATATTATCTTGTTTAGAAATCACTGGTCAACACTACAATGAATGCTCTGTACATAAACTGCAGAGAAAGCCATGAACACACTTACCTCTTCAAATCCCATTTCGAATAAACATTCAACAGCTCCTCTGACAGGCAAGAGTCGAGTAGAAAAAGTTGTGTTTCCAATCCGGATAGATCTATATTTTTCATCATTAGGGTTTCTGATTTAAAAAAAAAAAAAGTCTGATTATATATAACAATTTATAATTTTCACCATGTTTTTATATTCTTTCTACGTTTTATACTGGCTATATTCCCTCAAGGCAGGAGAGAGCCTGACTTTACAGAGACGTTACAGACAGCCGGTGTGGAAGGACACCCTGATCTGGTGATTCTTCCCTCAGGGCACATTTAGCACAATATCACTGTTTACCTTCACAGCTGATCATATTAATGCTGCCAGGAGGGAACATACATACAACTTTCTATTTCTGTGCTGTTAAAATTAGAGACCTTTATGAGTTTTGGGACTGCTAAGAAAAAAAACTCAAGTAAGCTCCAGACACGGGCAGCAAGTTTTGCCTGTTTTGTTCTGATAGATCTCAATCATCAAGGATAACTTAACCTGACACGTAGATGGTGTTAATAATTTATAGTTTATTAAAAATTAATAAATGCTTATGAAATGAATGAATACAAGAAACTAAGAAGTTACATAAAAATGAACCAAAGTTCCTCAAAGACTTTACTTCTGACAAACAAGAACCTAGTTATAACTTAACAGTCATTTGACTTTTCTTCCTTCCTTAGGCCAATGGTTGTTTTTACTACAAGTCTTGTTTCAGCTCAAGATATATTTTTGTCACAATACGTATGGTAATGATATAAAATGAAGATATCAATTTCTTTTACAATAATTAAGATTTTGAATATTACACATGGGGTGAGATAAGCACATGAAACATTTTTGAGATTTTTAATAATCTTGATAAACCAGAGATTATTAAAAAAAAAAAAGTTACAGACAACCATGGTATTATACTCAAAAAGGCCTTCTGAACATAATTTAGGATAAGTAGGTTTCATATCTGACAGTGACATCCTTAAAAATGGTGAAACTTAAAGTGTTATTCACTCAGTCACGTCCGACTCTGTGTGATCACATGGGTTGCCGACTCTATGTGATCGCATGGGTTGTATTTTCTGTTCATGGAATTCTTCAGACAAGAATACTGGGATGGGTTGCCATTCCCTTCTCCAGGGGATCTTCCTGACCCAGGGATCAAATCCAGGTCCCCTGCACTGCTCGCAGACTCTTAACCATCTTGAGCCACCAGGGAAGTCCAATGGCAGTGGCTTCCATCAGCACGACACTACGGTTTCTGTGGCTGTGTCAGGTGTCCACAGAGGAAGTCCTGAGGCCATCAGTCTGGGGTCTGGAATGGCAGGGTGGACAAATGCTAGCAGATAACCAGCCACCTTAGTCCTAAACTTATACATGTTCTCTAGATACTGTGATATAAAAACAAAGCCAAGATAGGGATTTTTAATTGTGGAAGTTTCAACCTATTTCACGTTTTTTTCCATCGAGCAGCTCCTGTTGCTAAAAAACTGTCATAAACACATGAAACTTTTTTTAAACCTCTTTTCCTTAATTTCAAAAATTGCACAAGTTTATTACAGAATATTCAGAGACAAAAGCTCTAAAATAGTGTTCTTTAAAGTGTCCAGATTGGTGCTAATCTATTCTTTGTTATTCATCCATGAGGAATACAGAAATTGAGAGCATTCAATTATTATTATTACAGTAACTTGACACTGCCATGAAATTCTCATTGTATTTTACAGAAGTTATACGTCCACAAAGGATTGAAAATTAAAAACAAAAGCACTGTTCTTCACTGAAGGTCATAAAATGGTCACTGCCATAAAATGACAGAAACACAAGGAGAGACAGGTGCCTTACTATTTTATTCTGTGTATTAGATCAGAGTTTCTAAATCTTGGCAATACTGACCTTTGGCCTTTGTTGTGGGGGCTGCCTGGGCACAGCAAAACGCTGAGCATCCCTGGCTTCTCTGCTACACTATGTCACAAGTGTGCCACTCTTTCTTACATTGTAAACATTAAATGACAGCATAACCCTACCTTTATCAAAGCTGGTTACAGATAAATGAGGCATCTTTTCATGATTCTCAACACGTCCCACAGGGTGATAAACAAAGCAGTACCACCAGGATGGTACAGTCTACTGGTGCAAGTGCCAGAGCTCTTATCTACTTTTTCCCAACAGTTCCCAGATTTCTACATAATCAAAGTCTTTTACTGTGCTTACTTTTCTAATTTTTCTTCCCCTTTCCACTAGTGTTTAAAAATTCTTATAAAACTTACACGAGCTGTTCTGATATAGCTTATTATTTTGATGTGTTTCAAAGTAACTGTCGATGCAGCATCTTTGATATGGGCTTTGTATATTTTAGATTTTCCTCTCTAGCATCTAATAGGCAATTTCCTGTCTTTGTACACTATCTTTGAACCTCACATACTATTCATCTGTTTTTGTCATTCAATGCATATTGCAAACAAAAAAATGGCAATAACGTCCAGTTACCCAAATCCTATCTTCCTCTTTTAAAACGTGTTGAGCAGACCAGCTATAGTCGTGAGTATAGACTGATGTGAAAGTCAACCTCTTAAGCCCTCAAATCCATCAGCTCCCATTTCCTGCCTTTGGAAAAGCACCACACACACACAGACACACACATGCCTAGACTCTAGCTTCACAGTTTAAGCCTTGTGCAGCCACTCTCCTTGAGCTCATTACTACTCTCCTTACCCTGTGGTGTCTAAAGCAGCTCTAAGGATCACCTTCAGCTTTGTCTGATCTTCCGTTAATTCTCTGCAGATTTTTCTCAAGTTTTCTGTGCTGTAACTCTTTGATGTTTTTCTTCCTATCTCTGCTGAGCATTAATTTTTTCTATGACTTCCAGTATATATCTTGCTTGTTTAGCAATTACTTTGCACCTTAGCCTGAGGTTTCTTCTGGTTGCTAGATGATGCTGTTAAAGAGATGGGGCTTCAAAGGGCAGCAAAATTTCCTGAATCTCACTCAACCATCACTCTGAACACATTTTGGTATCTTGTGAGTTGTCTTACCCACAGGTATTACCAAATTGTTTCATCTATATAAAAATCAGTCTTTGTATTTACAACTGACCCCTTCATGTATCACACAGCCTTGTCATGGCAAAGGATCTTACATAACTCAATGAAGTTGAGTCATGCCGTGCAGAGCCACCCAAGACAGACAGGTCATAGCGAAAAGTTCTCACAAAATGTGGTCCGCTGCACACAGTTCAAGAAGCAACAGTACTGGACATGGAACAATGGACTAGTTCAAAATTAGGAAAGGAGTACGTATATTGTCAAGGCCGTATATTGTCACCCTGCTTATTTAACTTATATGCAGATAACTTCATGCGAGATGTTGGGCTGGATGACTCACAAGCTGGAATCAAGATTGCTGGGAGAAGTATCAATAACCTCAGACCTGCAGATGACACCACTAACGGCAGAAAACAAAGAGAAACTAAAGAGCCTCTTGATGAGGATGAAAGAGGAGAGTGAAAAAGCTGTCCTGAAATTCAACATTAAAAAAAAAACTAAGATCATGGCATCTGGTCCCATCACTTCATGGAAGACAGAAGAAGAAAAAGTGGAAACAGACAGATTTTATTTTCTTGGGCTCCAAAATCACTGTGGACAGTGACTGCAGCCATGAAATTCAAAGATGTTTGCTCCTCAGAAGGAATGCTATGACAAACCTAGCCAGTGTATTAAAAAGCAGTGACATCTCTTTGACGATAAAGGTCCTTACAGTCAAAGCTATGGTTTTTCCAGTAGTCACATATGGATGCTGGACCATAAAGAAGGCTGAGTGCCAAAGAATCAATGCTGGAGAAGACCCTTGAGAGTCCCTTGGAGTCCAAGATCAAACCAGTCAATCCTAAAAGAAACCAACCAGGAATACTCATTGGAAAGACTGATGCTGAAGCTCCAATACTTTGGCCACCTGATGCAAGAGCCTACTCATTGGAAAAGACCCTGATGCTGGGAAAGACTGAAGGCAGGAGCAGAAGAGGGCGGCAGAGGATGAGATGGTTAGATAGCATCACTAACTCAGTGGTCATGAATTTGAGCAAACTCTGGGAGATAATGGAGGAGAGGAGCCTGCTGACTCAGCAACTGAACAACAACTTACAACTGTATAGTTAGAAAAAGCCCTGCTTTTCACCCTAGAAGTCATAATCAACCATATTTCTAAGATTTTAAGACGTACTAGCAAAAAGCCTCCCGCTGAGTCACAACTTTCCTTTTCTCAGAAAAGGAAAACATATATGTTTCTACTTCAGAATTTCTGAAATGCTAGGAATTAAGTATAGCTGGGAGGGATTGGGGGCAAGAGGAGAAGGGGATGACAGAGGATGAGATGGCTGGATGGCATCACTGACTCGATGGACGTGAGTCTGAGTGAACTCCGGGAGTTGGTGATGGACAGGGAGGCCTGGCGTGCTGCAATTCATGGGGTCACAAAGAGTCGGACAGAACTGAGTGACTGATCTGATCTGAGCAATTTACTTGTCTTTTTCTTTGGAATGCACAATCCCAGAAAGACTTCTCACAAATGGAAACTTAGTACATGAGTGAATTCTATAATCTTGTATTTTTATCACTGATCACAGAAGTGATTTTGTAGGTCATTTGAAACACTATTTCTTAGTCCTTCTGAAAAACTGTTATTCTGATGTACATGAAGAATTTCAAAAACATCTCTCTGCCTTCAGAATCATCTGGGAACCATCTCTGGCTCTAACTTTACCAATCTCTGTAGCTGACAACATGGGAAACATGTGCACGTAACCCAGCTTAACATGAAAACCTGAATAAGAGAAACAAACATGTGTGCCATGTCCTTTATTTATTTCTAACTTCTGTGACACTTTTATAATTTAAGTGTTGTTCTTTTCTGTTAACACATTATTGACCAGGGGATTTTTGTAGAAACTAAGACCAGTGGCCAATGATTTATGTAGTTGAGTACTGAAACAATCTGGTCAATAACATCTGGGTAACAAAAGATGTATTAATACATCTCTGGTCAATAAGTTGTTAAACATGAGGAAATTGATACCCAGAGTTTACATAAATTGCCTATAATCACATTTCTAGGAAACGGCTGACTGGGACTTAAACCCACTCACTGGTTTGATTACAAACACTCTCCACCATACAGCTGCCAACAAACTCATCCATTCTCTGTTAACTGCCTGGCTCAGTTTCTCCAGGTGTCAGTGGTAACCCAGATGAGAAATCTGAAGTTATTTCAGGCGTTCTGTCTCCTCCCATTACCAGCTGTACCCCTGGCACTCAGTCATCAAGGATTGCCAGCCCCTGCCTACAGTTCCCTCTCCATTCATCCAGTTACGCACATGCTGACTGCAACAACTTCAAACGTGAAACCCATGCCCACGTCTTCTTACATCATCATTCTACATGAATCTCTCATTATGCTCTGAGTCTAGAAACTACAAGTGCTTTCTGTTGCCTATCACGTCAAATATATGTCATCTTATCAAACCTTTCTTCTCAAAACCGTTCCACATCAGGTCCCTGCTATCTCCTCTCATATAAATATGTAAGCTTTTAAACATCATCCTCGAATTGTCCTCCAGGTATTATGCTATGGTTATTTTCTGTATCTGTGTCTTTCTCCTAGACATGTTTTCTTTGAAGAAAGAAACCACTTTCCATTCTTAGCCCTTCCCAATCATACCCAGTGCAGTTCATAGCCAGTAACTGTGTGCAGTTCGCAAAGGAAATTAGTGGGAAATAAAATGTTTTTTTAAAGAATAAATGAAGCCAATTTTCCAGGGAGCCCATGTGGAATGTCAGTAAAACTATTACAGATTTTTGAAAGGTAGATACTGAAGACAGTGGATTTTTATCAAGAAGTTAATGAACTGGAAAAAAAAAAGGTTCTAACCCATGGTATATTGTGCATGCAAATTAGCATATACTTCATTCTATAATTTCACGAACTTTAAGACTCTTAGTTGGGGAACAGGATAAGCATCATCTGAAGCAGAAATTTAAAATTTAACCCAAAGTATTATTTTCACCTGTGTGCAGTGACAAATATTGCTATTTAAAAACAAACTGCAAGTGAAATTCTCAATTCAGCATTCACCCTATAAAATACTATAACTACCGTGAGGTAGTTATAAGGGATATCAAGACAACCCCCCCAACACCCCCTTATCTCTAAGGTTAAAGGATTTCCTAAAGCATCAAAACAGAAAACTGTGGTCTCCTCTGTTCTCTAGCATATCTGCAGTGTAGAAAGGCTAAGGGCTCAAGAAGAAGTCTGGGGCTTTTCTGTTAACAAGTAAGCTAGTAAATGGACTTGGAAGGGGAAGAAAACGTGGGTCAGCCCCACCAAGACCAAAGGAGTTTGAACTATAAGAATGTGAGGGAACTAATATTACTACTTAAGACAAACTAGAACAGGTAGTTTTTCACACCATCTCCACTTACATGAGTTCAACTTCTAACTTCTTTTTTTAGACAAACATTTTTTAAGATAGAAAACATAAGCCACGGTAAAGATCTAACATGCACGAACAGCATGACAAATTTCTTCTATGACTTTGGTAAACATTCGTAGTGATGACTGTGATGCAAAAGGATTTCATTCCTCACAACACCTTGATCTCAGCATCTGTGGTTTCACTGGGTTGAAAGCAGAAGTGAATCCTTACTGTAAGGCCAACTCCCTGTTCCCAATAACGGGGTTTGAACAGCTGGGTGGCTCCCCAGGCGGGAGGTCCCTGCGGGGCATGGGCTCTGGAGAACACTGCCTCGGGCTCACTCAGGGCAGAGTCCTCCGGCACCAGCCTTGAGCTCTGAAGAACTGTTCGACCTCCTGGGGTAGGGAAGGCGAGCCGAGAAGGTGTCACAGAGGAGGGAGACAGCCCCCACGTAGGTCACAATCGTGCCGCTGTGCACACTGTACCCCTCGGAGCACCTGGCTCAGGACAAGGGCTCCATGTGTTGTTCCTTCGATTCACTTGTAAAGTTATTAAGGTTACCTGTATGAAGAGCTTCCATGGTGGCTCAGCTGGTAAAAACTCCGCCCGCAATGCGGGAGACCCCGATTCGACCCCTGGGTCGGGAAGATCCAAGGGGGAGAAGGGGGAGAGGGAAAAGAGGGGGAGGGGGGACGGCAGGCAGAGCCTTCACAGGTAACCCTCTGCCCCTCACCTCAGGTGCCCTCTGCCCCCCTCCTCAGGTCCCCCTCTGCCCCCCTCCTCAGGTCCCCCTCTGCCCCCCTCCTCAGGTGCCCTCTGCCCCTCACCTCAGGTTCCCCTCTGCCCCCCTCCTCAGGTGCCCTCTGCCCCTCACCTCAGGTCCCCTCTGCCCCCCTCCTCAGGTCCCTTCTGCCCCCCTCCTCAGGTGCCCTCTGCCCCTCACCTCAGGTCCCCCTCTGTCCCCCTCCTCAGGTGCCCTCTGCCCCCCTCACCTCAGGTCCGTCTCCCGCCCCCACCTCAGGTCCCTCTGGGCACCACGTCGTGGGAGCTAGGAGCCGAGGGAAGTCGTCCAAACTCCACTTCCCGACGCCCCCAAGCCGCGAGGTCCCTCGAGGGTCTGGGGGTGAACAAAGCGCCCCCGGCCAGGACTGCCCTGGCGGACCCGACGCCGGCCGGAGAACGGCGCGCCCCGGACTTACTTCTCAGCCGCCCGTGGCAGCTGAAGGCGCCCGGGGGGCGTGAGACGCCTGTGGCCGCTTCTGTCCGGACTCAGAAGACGGTTCAACGGCCGGAGCTCCGGGCGCGTCTCCCGTCCCCGCCCCACGCGACGCCAGGTCAGGTCGGGACGCCGCCTCCCCTCGGGCGGGGCTGGGCAGGCCGGGTCTCCGTCCTGGGGGGCCCGACACCGGCGACCCTGCCCCCGTCCCCGGCACCACCGGCCGGGCGCCCCCCGAGCCCGGGCCGAGCGGGCGCCGCGCCCCCCCTGCCGTCCGCGTCCCCCCATGGCCCGCACCTAAGGATGTTGTCCGCGTAGGTGAGCAGCAACCTGGACGCCTCCAGGAACGTCTCCGGGGTGTTCTGACAGAGCTCGGCCACGGCCGGGGACGCGGACCCGGCAGAGCCGCCCAGGGCCGCCGCCGCTGCCGCCGCCATGCTCGAACGCGGCCGAGCCCCGCCCCGCGCCGCCCGCTCCCGCCCCGCGCCGCGCGCGCTCTGAGCAGGCGCCCCGGCGCGCCGCGCCCGCGGCCTGCCCGACAGGCGGGGGGCGGGGCGGGGGGCGGGCGGGGAGAGGAGGGTGGGGGGAGGGCGGGGGGAGGAGCGGGGAGAGGCGGGGAGATGGGGCGGGGCGGGGAGAGGGGATCTGGTCTCCAGAGCGGGGACTGGTCTCCAGGGACTGGGTCGTCTAGCCGGGGCGGGGGCCTTGTCCCCGCCTGCTGGGGGCTGTTTGGGAGCTTTGAGGTTTTGGACGGAGAGAGAAACCTGGTGGTCAGGACTCAAGGAGCTTCCACCAGACGGGGACGGTGTCTTGATCCTCTAGAACGAGGAGCTTTGCCCAGGGGTATTGGGCGTCCCTAGTGGCTCAGCTGTAAACAATCCGCCTGCCATACAGGAGACGCGACTTCGATCCCTGGGTTGGGAAGATTCCCTGGAGGAGGAAACGGCAACCCACTCCAGTACTCTTGCCTGGAGAATCCCATGAGCAGAGGAGCCTGGCAGGATACAGTCTATGGGGTCCTCCCAGTCTATGGGGTCGCAAAGAGTCGGACAGGACTGAGTGACTTCGCAGCAGCAGTAGCAGTCTGGTAGTGATAGTTTCCAGTGAACATGTCGGATTCATCATCTCCGAAGATTTAGCTTCGGGACCATGGACCAGGGACCAGGCTTGATCACTCAAGAGCTTTTGTGTAACAGAGTCTCATTAAAGTATGAAAGGAGACAGAGAAAGCCTCTTATCAACCTGCCTGGGAAATTGACTCAGTAGTCTGGGCCAGGGGTGGGGTGGAAGGGTTGGTACACGGGGCTGCGGGCTTTGGGCAGGGCTAGAGGGTGCTGGCTGGTACATGGCAGAAACCTGGGTTCCTCTGTGTCCCAAGGCTGGCCTCAATAGATCCAGCCAAGACGGTGGGTGGGGAAACTGTACTCCAACCGCCAGCTTTTTCCCAAATGAAAATATCTTACAGCTTCCTCCTCACAGGTTGTCAGAGATCAGAGATCAGTCGCTCAGTTGCGTCCGATTCTTTGCGACCCCATGAATCACAGCACGCCAGGCCTCCCTGTCCATCACCAACTCCCGGAGTTCACTCAGACTCACGTCCATCGAGTCAGTGATGCCATCCAGCCATCTCATCCTCTGTCGTCCCCTTCTCCTCTTGCCCCCAATCCCTCCAAGCATCAGAGTCTTTTCCAATGAGTCAACTCTTCGCATGAGGTGGCCAAAGGACTGGAGTTTCAGCTTTAGCATCAGTCCTTCCAAAGAAATCCCAGGGCTGATCTCCTTCAGAATGGACTGGTTGGATCTCCTTGCAGTCCAAGGGACTCTCAAGAGTCTTCTCCAACACCACAGTTCAAAAGCATCAATTCTTCAGTGCTCAGCCTTCTTCACAGTCCAACTCTCACATCCATACATGACCACTGGAAAAACCATAGCCTTGACTAGATGGACCTTTGTTGGCAAAGTAATGTCTCTGCTTTTGAATATGCTATCTAGGTTGGTCATAACTTTCCTTCCAAGGAGTAAGCGTCTTGTAATTTCATGGCTGCAGTCACCATCTGTAGTGATTTTGGAGCCCAGAAAAATAAAGTCTGACTCTGTTTCCACTGTTTCCCTATCTATTTCCCATGAAGTGATGGGACTGGATGCCATGATCTTCGTTTTCTGAATGTTGAGCTTTAAGCCAACTTTTTCACTCTCCACTTTCACTTTCATCAAGAGGCTTTTTAGTTCCTCTTCACTTTCTGCCATAAGGGTGGTGTCATCTGTAGGTTGTCAGGCCTTCCTAAATAAATGGGGATGAAAGACCCCAGGAGGAAGGAGCAAACAGTTTTCAAAACCAAAGGCATGGCTATGAACTCTGCTGGGATTCCCCTCTATGGATTCCTTTTAGAACTAGATAAATGATTGAAAATCTCTTGCATCATTCCCAGCCCAGATAGTATTGTGCTTCTGTAAAGAAGTGTTTTTTCAAAAGTGCAGGTTGTAGGCGGGGGACTCTATTGACCAAAATAAAACACAGACCCAATAATGACAATAGGATAGAGGGGAAAGGGGAGACAGCAAGTTATGCATACCATATAGTAAGGGCATGGATCGATTTGTGACTTTGGTGTGCAGGTAAAGGCTGTGATGAGTGTCCTCTATTCCTTTTAGAAGATGGATCCTAACCTCTTTAATCCATGCTTTGCCTCTCCATGCCTTTGAAAATGTGCTTTACCAATGCCTCCTTTCTTTGCAGAAACTCCTTTCCAAACCTCAACAAATATTATTTCTTGATGATAGATTTTAAATAGGTTAGTTTTTGTCTAAGTTAGTTGCTTTAAATTTTCTTGATGCCTTATCTTCAGTTTGCTTTTTGAAATTTTCTTCCAGTATCTCTGAGCAAGGCCCTGAGCTATACTATCTACTTCAATTATTGTTCAATTGCCAGATATGTGTGAGAAGATTTAATAAATATAATATTTATATATTAATAAATATAATATTCTTGGACCAGGTTCCAAGCATAGTGTGTTTAACTGATAATTTGTTGTTAGCTGCTGTAACTAAAGATTTCCATGATTTAACATAAATATCTTTCTTGTTCACACAACAGTTTAATAGTGCAGTTCTCATTTGTCAGTTCCTCCGTGTAATGATTCAGGGCCCCAGGCTCCTTTATCCCATAGCATAGAGATCAACAAACATTTTTTATAAAGGGCCATGTGCATGCATGCTCCGTTGCTCAGTTGTGTCTGACTCTTTGCAATCCCATGCTCACGGACTGTGCCCTGCCAGGCTCCTCTGTCCATGGAATTTTCCAGGCAAGAATACTGGAATGGGTTGCCATTTAGTAAATGTTTAAGGCTTTCTGGCCATACCATCTCTGTTTCAACTGTTTAACTACTCTGTCTCTGCAGCAAACAGTAGTTTGCTCTTAACACCCCTAACATGGGGTGTTAGGGTGAACAGCATGGGCTGTTATGGTCACCAACACTCCCTGGCAGTCAAATTCTGTGAATAACTTCCTCTGTATATATGTGAGGTTCCACTGTAGCTCGTAGATTGTATTGAGTGGTTTTGAATTTGAGGATTTAACCAACAGCAGACCATGTAGCACTATAGCATTTAATATTTTAAAAAATCCATATATTAAGTGAACCCAGGCAGTTCAAACCCATGTTGTTCAAGGGTCAACTGTACTTTAGAATGAATGGGTGTAGCTATGTTCCAATGAAACCGTTTACAAAAACAAGCACCCTTCTGGATTTAGCTTGTGGTTTGTTAACTACTGCTATATGGCCTCAGAGACTTCTGCATTTACTTAGTGGCTGGGCACAAAGAAGGCATATCTGCTTCACGAGCCCAGAAATGACAAACAGCGTTTTCTTTACTGTATCACTGGTAAAAAGGAAGCCCCGACTAGGTAAAAGTCCGCCGGAGTTGGGGAGGTTGGGAGGCTGGGAAATGTAGTCCTTAGCTGGACAGGGAGCACCCACAACCCTCAAGCAGGGAGGATGGGGGTGGGGGTTGGGGTTGTGATTAGCTATCTCCATCACAAACTGTATTCCCCTGGAGTTTCTTTTTCCATCAACGTATTTATTCTATAATAATCATATAAGGTTACCATATACTATCTAATAGTCAGGATTTTTTTTAAAGATCTAGAACATCTTTTTTTTTTTCCCCAAAATAAAATCTTAAGAGAAAACCTAGTATATATAAAACACCGAAGTGGAGGCACTCTAGGATTGAAGCAGGAATGCATACGTGGTGTGGGGACGAATAGAGTATTAGCAACTCAGCTTTTCCCTTGACAGGTGTTGGTCTTGGGGGTGCTTCTGTGGGAAACATGCAATTGTAGTGTGAAAACCAGTGCTACAAAATTGATGCTATTATAATATCATACAGTCCATAACGTCATAAAAATCCTCATTTCAAGGTAATTCACTGAGTTATTGTTTATTTTAATTCATCTGAAATTTTACTCCTTCCCAATTACTCTTTACTTTGAGTAACTAAAATCTCTCTAGGATACCATTTATGGAGCTATTAAGGAATTTACTATAAGGGACTTGACTCATTCTTTTCCTTGTCTGCTTCTTCTACTTTCATAAGGTGAAAATATTTTGATTTTTCAATTTCCTGTAGAAAAATCGAAGATATTAAGCTACTCTTAATCTCTTTATACCCACCACTGCTTCAAACACATAAAAGGATATTCTAGTATTAAATCAGGTTTGAACTTTCCGTTCACTTGATTTTTTTTTTTTTTTTTGCTTCAGAGTAATGAATTTCCTTTTAGGATTCCGGCTTTATTAAGAACACCATCTTTAGAAGACAAATGACATATGGTGGCACTATTCTTAGATGAAATAAAGATACGACTCACTAAAATTTCCCTGGGACAGGTTTTGTCATAAAAAATGAAAATGTTGACCTAAATGAAGGCCAATGGCAAGGAGAGGGGTTGAAGCCTTTCAGGAGTATGTGATGATTCACTATTGTATGATCGTATCATGTATATAACCAATTACTATTTATCGAGCACGCACTCTGCAAAGCAGCCTGAGATGAATGACATAAGAAACCTTTAATCTAGTAGGAAGGACAAAATTAATAATAATACCTTATACACAGATAGCCGTTTAGTTGATGAAACAAAAAGAGCCACTGTGAAAAAACCATGGTAAGAAATGTACAAAGTGGCATCTGCATACGCATGTGTTTATTCATTCATTCCGTAATTCATTCACTCACCAAATAGTTATGCAGTGGCTACTAAAGGTGCTTGCTGTGCTGCACAGAGGCAGTGGGGATGAGCACGGGCCCGCTGGCTTCACGGGAGTCCCTGTGAGTCGGCTCACTGGTTGGACCGGCAGCAGCATCACCAGGGAATTCATCAGGATGTTCGCAAGCCCCATCTTTTTTTTTTTTATATATAATTTTATTTATTTTTGGCTGTGCTGGGTCTTCACTGCTGTGCAGGCTTCTCTCTAGCTGTGGCAAGTGGGGGCTCCTCCCTCACTGTGTGGTGCAGCCTTCTCCTTGCAGCGCTTTTCTTGTTGCAGAGCACAGCTCGAGGGTGCTCGGGTCTCAGCAGTTGCGGCTCATGGGGTCTAGAGCACAAGCTCAGTAGTTGTGGCACACAGGCTGAGTTGCTCGGGGCATGTGCGATCTTCCTGGACCAGGGATTGAACCCCTGTCTCCTGAATTGGCAGTCGGATTCTTTACCACTGAGCCTCCTGGGAAGCTCTCAAGCCCCATCTTTACAGGTGAGACCCAGCAATCTGTGCAGTAAGCCTTTCAGGTGCCCAGTAAAGTTTGAGAAGTATTCATTTAGAGGAAGGAAAATTCCACTGTTGTTGAAATTTCATGGAAGAGGAAGAATTTGAACAGAACCCTTAAATTTGGAGGTTAATGGAGTGAGGAAGGGGCGAACATCCCAGCTATGGGAGATCACCATCCCCCCCCCCGCCCCCCACCAAATACACACACACTTAAGGACAGCATCCTAGCAATCTCTCCTCCTCACCATTGCCCTTGTTTAGGCCCCACCAGTCTGCACTCTCTTCCCCAAGGCCATTCCCACATCCTCCAACTCCCCTGCACATACTGCAATGATGCTCTTTCTAAATCACCCCTCTGATCATGTTATTCTTCACTGAGAAGTCTTCCATGGCTACCCCTTGCCCACATGTAACTAAGCAAGACCCTTATAAAGACTTCCGGGAACAGACCCCCCCACCCATGTCCTCCGCCTGCCTTCTGTCTGTAGAAAGACTTTAGTCAAAGGGAATCAGTCAAGCAGGACAAAACAATACTTTGGCCATTAAACAAAGTCAAGGACCTTTAGTTCTTTCTCAAGGACTATAGATAATATTCTGAGTCTTGGCCTGTGAGCTGTTTTGCAGATTCTGAAACCCCCACCAGGTGGAGAAGTTAATTGCATGCTGCCCACAAGCAGGTAGACCCCAGACCAGTTGGAACCAGAAGGCTGATGATGCTGACTCCGGATTACCTCTCCACCAGCCATTCAGAAGGACGTCCACAAGCTGACCATGCCCTGATCCTTGAACACCATGATTCCTCACTACGCCTTCTAGGGCAGGACACACAGCCTTGAGGGCATTTGCCCGCTATGACCCCCTTTGCCCGGCCAAGCAATAAAGCTATTTTTGTTTCACTCAGAATCTTGTCTGAGATTTAATCCAGCACTAGTGTACAAAGACCAAATTTTAGCAATTCAGCACACTCTCTACAGTCAAGTGATATCAGGAATTAGGCAAGAAATTTGAATGTAACTGGCTTTGTTCAAGATAAAAAGGAGAAGCAGAGGGCCTGGGGTAGGGAATGAGAGAGTGTACCATTTCCTTCCTAGAGGAATTTAGAGTCAATAAAAGAAGGCTGCAGACCATAGGTTGCAGACTGGGGCTGCCCACATACCATCTCTGACCTACAGGAGTAATCCGAAGTCTTTTGCACAAAACCCAAGACTTGTTCCCATCAGCCCATTCTTCACTCTCAGACTTTCCCTGCTGCTTTGTCCCAACCTCAAATCCAGTGTTGGCCACACTGAACTACTACCAGCACGTGTAGAAGACACCAGGTCTCAGAATTTGTTCTATTCTGCCCGGCACGATGCCCTTTCCCACCAAGATTACTAGACATTTACGCATCTTCAAGATGCAGTTCAAAGGTCAACTTTTTGGAAGACTTTCTTGACTTTGGAAGGTGGTATTGACCCATAGTATTATATTGTCTCTTTCATATTATTATAATTCTGTTATATTCTTCTATTATAGCACCTGTTTCAGTACTTTGCACATATTTGTCTTCACAGGTATTTCATTCTACTAGACAATGAACTTCTTGAAAGCAGGAACCATACCCTATTCATTTTCATACGCCAGTTTCTGGCTCAGGTTAGGCAGAAATGTTGAAGAAAAGAACGTACAAGCAAAAAGAGAAGCTGAAGTCCATCTAGAAGTTAGCTCAGTTTTGCTGGGTGTTGGTCTGCACCCCGTAGGCCTGTAAATCCTGTACTTACTTCAAGACTGAAAAAAGAGCCCAGAGACATCAATGGTTTAATGGACGGAGGGATCTTACATGTGTGCTGCAGACGGTGGGCAGGTGGGCAGGACCATGGCAGGGGTCTTTGCTTCCGGTGGGAGGGGGCCCACGTTGACATCCGGCTAGCTCATAGGTTACCAGGAGAAGCAAGCAGAGGGGCATACCCCTCACGGCCCCTTCGATGAACTGTCACGTTAGGGGGGTTCCGATCTAAAGATTAGAACAATCACTCACTGGGGCTGGGACAAGTATGTAGGAAGGTCAGTCATGTGAACAGATGTAGGTGAAGCAGACTCTAGTTGAGCAGAGCAAGAGAACAGTCATCTTGGGTGGAAATGTTTTAACAGAGAACGGGAACTATACCTCAAAATACAGTTTTGAACCAAATCACAAAAATTTAAGTAAATCTATGGCTGAACAAGAGACTATGGTAAGTGGGGCCATTTTGAAGTTTTTTATTTTAGATAAAATACCAATGTATTTTGGCAAGGAATATGGTACTAAAGGGCTTCCCTGATGACTCAAATGGTAAAAAATCCACCTGCAATGCAGGGAGACCTGGGTTTGATCCCTGGGTTGGGAAGATCCCGAGGAGTAGGGAATGGCAACCCACTCCAGTATGCCTGCCTGGAGAATCCCCATGGACAGAGGAGCCTGGTGGGCTACAGTCCATGGGGTCGCAAAGAGTCAGACACGACTGAGTGACTAAGCACATGCGCACACATGGTACTAAACCATAGACAGCTATTAGAATATCATAAAACTTCTCACCCCTTTCCAGACCAAAGGGAAGATCAGAAGGAGAAATGAAAATGAAATGACTTATCAGTGGCTTTACTTTTCTACAATATTTTAATCAACTTGTCACTTGTTATCCAAGATAATTTTGTGATGTATGAAAGAAAAAAGAACAGCGTGTTAAAACTGTATGTTACATATGAGTTTGGCTTCATAAAATATATTTTAGGTCTTTTCACACTGTGACTCGAAAACTGTATATCAATGAAGAGAGGAGAGAGCAAATTTGGGTACTTCTCACTCATTTAGTTGTATTTTATAACCACATGTTTGTTTTAATTTCTCTTAAAGTAACTCTACTATCATTGAAAGAAGGTTGTACTAAGAAGTGATGGACTAGGCCTTGGATCAAGGATGACTCAAGGTCATATTAGGGAACAATTTTAGAAAAAGTGTATTTCCAGACACATTTAAATCCATTACTAACCAGGAAAAGCTAAGTTTCTCCCAAATCCTCTAGAGCTAGGAAAGACGGCAAAGCACTCTACTTGGAAAAAAAATGCTTCAAGAGACATTGCCCAGAAAGATACAAATATGCTGACAGGTATATAGTCAACCCTTTATCTAAAGGAGAGAAAAGGACAGGGAATTCAGTGGCAGTCCAGTGGTTAGGTCCCCATGCTTTCATTGCTAAGGGATGAGGGTGCAGATTCAATCCCTAGTTGGAGAACTAAGATCCTGCAAGCTGCCCAGCAGGACCAAAAACTAAAAAAGGAAAAAGGACACAAAACTCACCTGGGACAGCACATGAGCTGTAGTTGTTCAGTCCCTAAGTCAGGTCTGACTCTTTGCCACCCTGTGGACTGCAACACACCAGGCTCCTCTGTCCTTCACTATCTCCCAGAGTTTGCGCAAATGCATGTCCATTGAGTCGATGATTCCATCCAACCATCTCATCCTCTGTCTACCCCCTTCCCCTTTTGCCTTCAATCTTTCCCAGCATCGGAGTCCTTTCCAATGAGTTTGCTCTTCCATTAAATACTACCTTGCTGACTTCTTGCATTTTAAAAAATACACTCATGTTATTTTTCCCTTGATAAATTCAGTCAGCTCTGAGCAAATAAGTTGCTGAATTTTTCGAAGACTTAGAAATAAATGTCTACATTTTTCTTTGTTCTATTCCTGTCTCCAAGATCTGAAAATACATTGTAAAAGTAAACATAAGTTGTTTATTAGAAAGGCTTATTTGAATACTGTAGACAAGATAGGAAACAAAACTAAGCAAAAATAAGGGTGAGAGGAAATTCCCTGGAGGTCCAGTGGGGCTCAGCGCTTCCACTGCGGGTGGTCCTGGGTTCCACCCCTGGAGGGGGAACTAAGATCCCTCAAGTCTCTGCACCGCTGGGAAAAAAAGGTGTGTGTGGGAGGGACATCACCATTACTGTACATACTTTGCAGACAACCCCCCCCCCCCAAAAAAAAAATCCCCTTTAAAAAGTAAAACCACAAGCTACGACTTGGATCTTCTAACAAAGTATCAATGGCTTTCCACATTAATAAATAAGTCCATTTTTAGCGACTCCATGGACTGTAGCTGTCCAGACTCCTCTGTCCCTGGGATTTCCCAGGCAAGAACACCGGAGTGGGTTGCCCCATTTCCATCTCCAGGGATGGAACCCCGTTGTCTCCTGCACCTGCAAGCCTTTCATTACCACCGAGCCACCCGGGGAGCCCTACATTAATAGTCACACACACAATTATTTTAAGTGGCCGCAGAGCATTTAGATGTACCACAGCTTTGTGCTCCATGGGGTCGCAGAGTCGGACAGGATGTAGCCACTGAACAACAAAACTCACAGCCGACTTCCTGCTGTTGGGCATTTTATTTCGGCCTGTTTTGCTACTACAAACAGCTGTGGGCGATCCAGAAATTACTGGAAAGACACAGGAACGTCTTTAACTCTTCCCTAGGAGTCTAGCAGAATTCTGACGGTGCCCCTTTTCCCCACAACAGAAGACTATTTGGGCATTATTAGGGGGGAAAAAAAAAAAATCCCCTCTTGACGGGCTCTCTCCTTGCGTTTCGCCAGCGTTCCAGCTTATCTTGGAGCGGCCGAGGTGGCCTAAAGCCCGGAGCCGGGACCCGCCTCCAGGAAGGTCTGACCTCCGCCAAGGGGACGCGGGGGAAGGGCGCTCGGCCCAGCGGGCGCGCGCGCCCTCGCGTTCATGCGTGCGCGCTCTCGCGGACGTGCCTGTGCGCGTGCGCCAGCGAGCCCGGACGTGCCTGTGCGCGTGCGCATCGCCCGCCGGGCTCTGGGGACCGCGGCTGCGCGGGCCGCACCAGGTGCAGGTAGTGGCCGCTCGCCCCTCTTTGGCTTTCGCGCTCCGGCGCCCCGTCGGGTCGGGGGCGGGTGCGGAGAGCGGCGTGGAGGACCCGGGGCTGCTGTCTGTTCCTCTCTCCACGCCCTCCCCGGGTGTCTGGGGCGGTGCTGGTAGTTGGCCACCGTCCCTTGTCCCCGGCCTCCCCTCGCCCTTGACCTTCGCGGTCGCAGAAATCCTGGTTCTCTCCGTGTTGAGGATCCAAAAAGTCCTCTCACCCCTACTTCGAAGACTACGCCCCGAAATGTGTTTTACTCCGTTAATACCAGAAGCATTAAATGTAATACGGTCTCGGCCATCCTGAAAAAGGATGCTTTCCGCAGCCGTATCAGGCCAGGAGTGCCCGTATGTGTTTCATAGTCAAGTTCTGTTTCTGTGATTCGAATGAATTGTCGTTTCACCCCTTTGTCTTCGAATATCTTAGGGTAATTGGAGTCTGAAAAGGGCTGCGTCCAAACAGTGGTTCGATAATAAGTATAAATTAAAATGAAGTAACGTTATTTTCCCTAAGTTTCCTTAACAGCTCACAACCGAACGCCTGAAAACCACACCCTGGATGTTGTTTTCTTAGACCTTTTAAGGTGTTCTAAACCACAGTGAATATACCTGTTGGGCGTGTTGTGTTCTGTTCCAGGAAAGGTGCTGAGCCTCTGAATTTCAACCATGCTGTCCGACGGCTTGCAAATTTTCCTAAGGATTACCAAATGTCATCTGATACATGCAAGATCATGCCAGCGATTAGTAAATGAAAGGCGGTTTTTGGCAACCGCACCAGCACCGGGATTGCGTCGGCGGGTCGTCATCACTGGCATCGGTTTAGTGACCCCTCTTGGCGTTGGAACTCAGCTGGTGTGGGACCGCCTTGTCCGGGGAGAGAGTGGAATCGTCTCCCTGGTTGGCGACGAGTACCAGAGCATCCCTTGCAGCGTTGCTGCTTACGTGCCAAGAGGTTGTGATGAAGGGCAGTTCAACGAGCAAAACTTTGTGCCCAAGTCAGATACCAAGTCCATGTCTCCTCCCACGGTGATGGCCATCGCTGCCGCTGAGTTAGCCTTAAAAGATGCGGGCTGGCACCCTCAATCAGAAGCTGACCAGGCAGCTACAGGCGTCGCAATCGGCATGGGAATGGTTCCTCTCGAAGTGATTTCCGAAACCGCTTTGACGTTTCAGACCAAAGGTTACAGTAAAGTCAGCCCATTCTTCGTCCCTAAGATTCTGGTCAACATGGCATCAGGCCAAGTCAGCATCCGCCATAAGCTTAAGGGCCCCAACCACGCGGTCTCCACGGCCTGCACCACCGGGGCTCATGCGGTGGGAGACTCGTTCAGGTTCGTAGCCCACGGAGATGCGGACGTGATGGTGGCCGGGGGGACGGACTCTTGCATCAGCCCCCTGTCCCTTGCTGGGTTCGCCAGAGCCCGGGCTCTGAGCACAAACACGGATCCGAAGTCCGCCTGTCGACCGTTTCACCCCCAGAGGGACGGGTTTGTAATGGGAGAAGGCGCGGCAGTGCTGGTCTTGGAAGAACACAGGCATGCGCTCCGAAGAGGGGCCCGGGTCTACGCAGAGATTGTGGGCTACGGACTCTCCGGGGATGCCGGCCACATAACCGCCCCCGACCCTGGAGGAGAGGGTGCCTTCAGGTAAAGACTGCTCGTTTGTTCCCGTTTCTTCAGCTAAGACTGTTGGAGGCTCAACTTAGGGGAAATGGTAGTATCTGGCCTTGGTGTTTGACCGTGTTTGAAATATTTGAAAACGTTTGAATATCCTTTTGAGTTTTATTGAGTAGTTGCTGGTACTGGAAATGTCAAGCGTAGCAGCCAGCTGGATGAGGAGATGGTCGAAGCCCTTCATCACACTTCAGATTATACTCTTATATTTCCTTCTCTTAAGGAAATCGAGGCACCCAGAA
Organism: Bos taurus; assembly: GCF_002263795.3. Taxonomy (NCBI): domain Eukaryota; kingdom Metazoa; phylum Chordata; class Mammalia; order Artiodactyla; family Bovidae; genus Bos; species Bos taurus. The sequence goes on along the minus strand of NC_037354.1, from coordinate 40,008,296 downwards.
CTGAAAAAAGTGTTAACATCTATGAGATTTTCAAAGGTTTTCCCAGAGAAATGTTTTATTTATTTTTTTGAAATATTTTATTTTAAAATTTGTCTGTTTGGAGGTTTGGCTTTGTACTTCTTCATTCACTTAGAATTCTTATGGCCTGAATAAGAAGGTTTTGAAAGATATTTGAAGCATTAAGATAATGGCACATTTTTGTGTGGATTTTTTTTTTTTTAGATTATTGGGAAATATGCAAAGTTTTACATTTAAATGTGAAAGAAAAAATTAAATCATAGTTATAAATCTTTTCTCCTTATTTTAACTCTGTATGCATACCCCACTGATAAGAAATTCCCCAAAGAAAAATTATTCTGAGGCTGAGTCTACATGGCTTTTTCCTCCAGGAAAAAAGGACAGTTCAAATAAAATGGAAATATGTTTTATTAGAGATTATAAAATCCATAGGCTTATATGTTTATGTCACAGTGATGAATCAGTCCAGGGTACTGGGGGTGCCTTGGTATTCCCATGCAGATGGCATTCTAGTACACGTGGTAATCCAAGATGCTGTTCTGTTATGGGAACGAAAAGGGTTCTTTTCATCCAGTGTACTTGAATATTTCTGTAGCCATTATCTGTAGTCCTATGGACAATGAGTGTGTGTTCAGTCGCTCAGTCATGTCTTACTCTTTGTGACCCCATGGACTGTAGCCCGCCAGGCTCCTCTGTCCATGGGGATTCTCTAGGCAAGAATACTGAAGTGGGTTGCCATTTTCCTTCTCCAGGGCATCTTCCCAACCCAGGGATTGAACCCATGTCTTCTGTGTTGGCTGGTGGGTTCTTTACCACTGAACCACTGGAGAAGCCCACAGATGATGGGCTTGTTAAAATGAAGCGTTGTTCTGATGAGTTCAACTGCTTTTTTCTTATTTATTAGATGCATGGCCGCTGCTGTGAAAGATGCAGGCATCCAACCTGAAGAGGTATCCTACATCAATGCACATGCTACTTCCACGCCTTTGGGAGATGCTGCTGAAAACAAAGCCATCAAACAGCTTTTCAAAGACCACGCACACGTCCTTGCGGTCTCCTCCACCAAGGGAGCCACGGGGCACCTCCTGGGGGCTGCCGGGGCGGCTGAGGCCGCCTTTACTGCCCTGGCTTGTTACCATCGGAAACTGCCGCCTACTCTAAACCTGGACTGCACAGAGCCGCACTTTGATCTCAATTACGTGCCACTCAAGGCACAGGAATGGAAAGCTGAGAACAGACGAATTGCACTCACCAATTCCTTTGGTTTCGGCGGTACTAATGCAACACTTTGTATTGCTGGCATGTAGGACAAATCACTTGTAATTAAATATTGATGTTTTTAACTGTTGTAAACTTCATTGAGAAATAATACATTTATATAAATGCATATTTTTGTATAATGATACCCAGGCACCCTTTATTCTTATCTGGGTTTCTCAGTCTTGGCACTGTGGATGTTTTGTGCAGGGTACTTCTTTGCTGGGGAAAGGGGAGCTGTCCTGTACATCATACGATGCTTTACAGCTTCCGCGTCCCCGCTCCCTAGATTCCAGTGACCCCTCCTTCCCCAGCGGTGACAACCAAAAATATCTCGGCACTGCCACGGGTTTCCTGGGAGGCCGGGAGCACAGAAGTGAGATGCTAACGGGCCGCGTGTGTTCCCTTCCCGCCGGCCTTTGCCGTAGCACTTTATCGCCTATGTGCCCATCTCCAGCCACATTCGTGCACTGAGCCTCAGTCGTAATTCTCACTGGCACACAGTTCGTCCAGTTGATGTTTATTAGGAGCCAGCTGCGGATGCGGTTTTGTGTACTGGCCACCAAGGATAGTGTGGAAAGACTGGGAGATCTAGAAAGACACCAGCACTGAATGTCAATACATGTAACCTGAGAAGCGGGCAGGAGGGAAAGTCAGGTCTGGTGGAAATCAGGTCACAAAATTCACTTTTAAAAATAATATTGTTCTTCTTTCATATGTATTATAAATTATATTATATATTTTGTTCTTTCATATACATTTTATATATATATATATACACACTTTATTTATTTATTTGGCTGCAATGGGTCTTCGTTACAGCATGTGAGATCTTAGCCGCAGCATGTGGGATCTAGTTCCCTGAGCAGGGGTTGAACCTCGGCCCCCTGTATTGGGAGCATAGTGTCTTAGCCACTGGACCACCAGGGAAGTCCCAGAAGCTTTTAAGTTTTGTTAAAGCACTGAGAGTATTTGGAAGCCATTGAATGTTTGGAGTGTTATGATGGTTCTCTAAGCTGTCAAGCTGGCCAGGCTGAAATAGGAATACATTTCCCAGAATTCACTTTCCCTTATGTTTGGTCAGGGCTGGCCCTGAGAGATTCTTGTAGGCAATTTGCAAGGTGCAGGGGAAACAGCAATGATTTTGTAGCTCACATGGGTTGTGGCTTTGCTGGCTGACAACCTTGTGCTGAGGCGGTGGCCAAGCCTGTAAATTGAGGCATAATTTACATGCAGTAAATTGCACCCATTTCAAGTGTACAGTCAAATAAGTTTGATAAAAATAGTTCCACTTGTGGAACTGCCACCTCAATCAGAATGTAGGGCGTTTCCAGGAATTCCCTGGTGGTCCAGTTGTTAGGACCCCACACTTCAGCTGCACAGGGCGCGGGTTCCATCCCTGGTTGGGGAAACAAGATTCTGCAAGCCATGCAGCACAGCCCAAAACAATAAAGAGAATCTTGAGGATTTAAGATAAAAGAGCATAGAGCATTTCCATCACTCTAAAAATCTCCCTGTGCCCCTTCACAGTCAGTCGCCCTACCTCCAGAAGAGCTTACGATCACTGTAGATAAGATTTGCCTTTTCTAGAATTTTATATACATGTACTCCTATAGAATGAATGCTCCTTGGTTCCTGACTGCGCATGTCTCGTGGCTGCTATGCTGCACCCCTTGTACCGCAGGCGTCTACTCCCAGCTGGTTTATGGGGCAGCCCTTTCTGCAGGAAAATTCGGAAGAGGACAGTCAGTGGGATCAGCAGCAGCCCCTGGCCCCGCGTCTGTTTCTGGCGCACCCTGGTCAGGAGCCACCCTCTCCCTAAGCCACTGTTCTTTCTAAATTCCCCTCGCCCTCAGCCATTCTCTTGGCAGGACTTGGCGGCTTGCCTGGTGGCTCAAACCTTTACTCCTGGAAGCCAGCCCTTGGCAGTCCCACCACACACCTTTCTCAGACAACAGTTGCTGCGGGGTCAGAGAGCCCTGGCATCAGGAAGCCTGGGGGCACCAGGAGGTACCCAAGTGGACCACTGGGGTTGCATCCTTGTCTCCCCGTCCCACTGTGAAGAAGCATCGCCTCTCATAGCTGGTCGGGGTCAAATCCCACGGCCAGTATGCTGCCTTTCTGGTCCCTGGGGCACTGGGAGGCCAGAGTGTCCTGGCTCTAATAATACACTGGCTGTGTGCCCTGGCCAGAGAGTGTGTCTCCTTTGGAGCTCAGAGCTTTAACCCTGCAGAGCTCAGGGTGGCAAGGATGGAAAGCATGCACTTCCTCATCCTGATTAGATCAGTGGGACTGATGGTGAGTGGGTCACTCCTGTTCCCCATGCCCCTTTCTGTACCCAGGTGTTTTTCTTACTGGGGACTTAGCCCCATACAGAATTCCTCATCGCTCAGTTGATAAAGAATCTACCTGCAATACAGGAGACCCAGGTTTGATTCCTGGGCTGGGAAGGTCCCCTGTAGAAGGAAAAGGCTACCCACTCCAGTATTCTGGCCTGGAGAATTCCATGGACTGTATAGTCCATGGGGTCCTAAAGAGTAGGACACCACTGAGCGACTTTCACTTTCACTTCACGTCATAGCTTTCTGAGAACTAAGATCACACCACTGAACAGAATACGGATTCACAGAGTTCTGACGGAAAACTGCTGAGGGTGACTAAAATTTTTATAACTCTTTATTGGAAACATTGTTGATTCTTTAGTGTTTTGTTTTCTCCAGATTTAAGAAAACCATTTGTCTTTTAAACTATCAGCAATTTGCTGACTTATACCCTTGGGAACAAAGATGAAACATTTATCTTTTTCTCCCTACTTTATCTCTCCAGAACTGAGAAAATTTTAGAATGAGTAGTCTTATTTTCATGGCAATACAGTTATTTGCATAAATTCAATAAGAATCTGTTCTTGTCAAGGGGCTGAACTGTAGCAGCTGAGGGCTGAAGCCAGCATTGAGCTGGTGGTCCCTCCTGAGCCCTGGCCATTTGCCCTTTGTCCTGACAGCCGGGCTGTTCTCAAGGGAGTAACCTGGTGGCTTAGACAACAGGGACCCGAAAGTGGATTTTCATGAATAACCCCTGGTGTGGTCAGGATGTATGGAGAGACGTCTGCGTCCCCCCTGCAGGAGACTGGGCACCTCACTTGTCTTCCATGTCCCCACTCATGAGGCGCTGACACCCCTGGCGATCAGGAGGCTGATGCCCCAGTCTAGGTACCAGCCCTGGTTACTGGCCCTTCAGTAGAATCATCAGTAGGTGGGATGCACAGGAAGGGCATCCGCCGCAGCACCTGGATGGGGTGACGTGTTGCCAGGACCCTGCATTGCCCTTGAAATACAGTGAGTTGGTTAATGCAGCAGCAGCACCTCCTGTTCTAAACAGTGCCCACGGCAGCTGCCAGAGGAGTCCAGGGCCACCCCCAGGAGTTCCCCACCAACGACGGGTCAGCAACCGGATTATATCAACCAAGTGAGGGTTCTAAATATGCTTTGATTTGCGTGGACACTGCTTCTGGCCTAACTCAAGCTTTCCCATCGCCACATGAACCAGGCCGCCACCCTCTGTTGATCAGAGAAGCAGAGCGCCATGAACTGACTCCCTCGTCAAACAGTGATGGGGGTCACATGTCAAAGGCTGGGATGTGTGAGACTAGCAAAGGAGCATGGTGTTCAAAGGAGGTTCCCTCTGCCCTCAAACCTGCAGGCAGCAGATTAAATCACTAACAGGTCCAACCAGCCTGCCTGGGTGGACTAAGAAGCTGTCCCAGACTTTATGCACTTGAGTGATCAACCGGCAGGGACTGTTGCCCCCTAGGCCAGCCTGGGGGCCCTGCCAAAAATCGCAACCCTATGAAGTATTGAAGTGTCAGCAGACAGCAGTGCCCTGCTTCTCACCGCGGGGCAATGTGCTGTGCTGCTGGGAGCACCAAGCCCCCACGCCCGGGACAGGTGGCGTCCACGGGAAGCTGCAGTGGGACGTCCCACCCAGGTAGGAGGGTTGCTTCCTACTCCCGTGTCCGGGGGAACTGCTCAGTCTCCGCCGGACCCCTTGTGGTGCTGCCAGCTGCCTGTGGAAATGCAGTATGCCTGGAGTGGACTGTGCACCCACTGAGAGAGGGGTCCTGGTCTGGTGGACCCCACCCCAGTCCATCTCACACCTGACAGGGCTGCCTCCCCCAGCCAGCATGTGTGGTGTGCTCAACCAGGTCAGGTCCTAAAGCTGCCCAACTCCCGCTCCTCGAGGACAGGCGGGTCTGTTCTCTTTTCTGCTGGTACCATCACCTGGCCACCACCTTCATCCCTCCATTGGTCTGGATGCTGGATGCTATTTTAGCCCACGCAGAAGCCCTCCCCGAGTTCACCCAGCAAGCCTTGAATAGCTGGCAAAGCCAGCCCTCCCTGTACACCGAAATGCCTCTAGGGAGAAAAGCCGTCCTCCAAGTTAAAATGGCCTGGGAGGGTTCTCACTGCTTGCTTCACAAGGAGGCGCCTGTGTGTTTGTTGTCTAAACACGATGTTGCATGTTCACACCTGATGGATCTGTGAGTATGTCTTCTTTGTTAAAGTCACATGGAGACACAAGCAAACACCCTGAGTGATCCACCCCCAGCCAAGGGAACTTTGGTAAATCCGTGGTTTGGGTCATGCGGCTCTTGATGGGGAGAAGGTGTTACTTAATTTGGGAATCGTTCTGATCTCTGCTTTCTCTTCGTGTGCCTATTGCTGCCAAACAAGCCACAAGCCATGTTGATGCTGGTGAAAGGCTTGCTGACCTCTCAGAGCCCGTTGTAGGGAGCAAGGGTGCAAGTGTGATTGGAGGAGCCAGTGGGGAGGCCTGGAGTGTGGAGGGACGTTTTAAAGAAGACGCGACCTTGGACTGACCCTTGAGCTGGCCCCAGGCAATCGGAGGCTCCTCAGTCCCTCCCCAACCTTGAACTGTACCTTCCGCCCTCCTTTCCCACAGTCCCATTTTCAAGGACGCAGCCTGGAGAGAGAGCAACGAGGTGTTGAGACTTCTGGATGGAACACCCGACTGAACTGGGTAAGGGCTCTGTATGAACGTTAAGATCTGCTGGGAGGGTGGAGACGCCTCCTGGACTGGCCCAAGCCAGTCCTCCTGTGTAAGTTTCCTTGCTTATTAAATCTGCCACCTACCTGCCTGGCTTTGGTTCTTCCTTGCCTTCAGTGTTTGGGGGGCCAGCTTCAGATATCCTCCGGGGATCTCCTGAGTTTTTAAGCCAGCGCTCAGAAGCTGCGTTGTCAGGGGTCCCGTGCCTGTGGACCCGCAGACCGCCGAGCTGGCGGGAAAGGCAAACCCACGCCTGGAATTGGAATCCTCACCTGTGACGCTGCCTTTTTTTCCGGCCATGCTGCACGACATGTGGGATCTTAGTTCCCTGATCAAGGATCAAACCCATGTGCCGTCTGTAGACAGTGCTAAGTTTTAACCACTGGACCACGAGGGAAGTCCCGACACCTGTGAGGATGGGCCACAGGCTCTCCCTTTGCAGCTTGCTGGGACACACAGAGGCAGCGGCAGCTGATCCACCTTGGTAAGTGGGAGTCCACAGTGCTGGGCTGTCTATGGCCCCCATCGCTGGCACGATGACTTATTCCGTCACGCACCTTTTAAGTTCTGGGTGGCCAGTGACAATGGCTGACAGCGTCAGCTGACCGAGTCGTTTTGTCTCCTGGGTTGTTCAGTGGATGCACAACCCGCGTATCATGTGAGTGTTTCTCGTGGGTGTGAACGTGTGACACGCAAGTCCGTCCTCTCCACGGAGGGTCTGTGTGTGCCTCTGCGTGCTTCCACTCCAGATCATCTCATCTCTGATCTTCCAGATTTTTTCGTTCCAGACCCCTGACTAAAGCCCAGACCTTTGGCTACTGTCCAGGAATACTGATACAGTCTCACTTCTGTCCAAAGTGAAGGACCAGAGGCGTTGTTTGCAGATCTGCCCAGTGGGGGGTGTCCCCTCTCAGTGTCTTTCGGGTATGCTCCGTGTTGAAAGATAAACTTAGGCATTTCAAATATTTTAAGAGCTTATTTGGACATTTTTTTATTCAAATCAGCCAGCACCAAACTGTGTTGAGGCAGCTTCACCAGCTGGAGCTCAGAGACTGGCTTGTAGGAAGCAAGGCAGGGACCTACCTGCTGGTTGGATATAGCTTAAAGTTCAGCTGGGTGAATGTGATTGGCTGTCCTTAGTTTAGCTTTAATAACCTTGAGGCATTTCAGCCTTAGATTTTGGTTTGCTGACTCAGGCTGCCAGGACATTGGAGCCATATCAGTCTAACAGCCTCCTATTTGATTAACACCCTGAATACGGCTTTAATGCAGCTGCCATCTGTTTTCAGCTTGAACCACTGCAAGGAATGTTTAGGAGACAGAATCGGTGAATTGAAGGATTTGGTAAATGATTCCCTTTGTCTTCCTTCCCAAAGTCTTCCCCTCTAATACTCTGAATTTTCTATTCCCTCCTAGAGTATAAATTCCATCGGAGTAGGATTTTTTTTTTGGCTGTGCTGCTTGGTATACGTGATCTTAGTTATCTGACCAGGGATCGAACCCGGGCCAATGGCAGTTGATGTGCAGATTCCTAACCACTGGACCACCAAGAAAGTCCCCAGAGTAGGGATTTTTGCTGCTAATTTTGCTGCTATGATCCCTGGTGTCTAGAACAGCACCTGGCACAGTGTGTTCCCGATAAACATTTGTTGAATGAACAAACGAGTGGATCTCAGAAAACCCATAAGACTGGTTGGAGGCACTCATCTTACCCTGTTTGCTTTCCCACAGCCCCTCCTTCCAAAACTTGACTTATGGTGTTCTCCAAATATCCCCTGCACAGCGCTGCCCTTCACCTCCACTACAGCTGACAGTCTCCCCGAGTTCCTGCAAGAGGCAAATCTCTGGTCTTCCTGCCTCCACTTTTCATTGCTTCCCAAGCACCGTCCATTTTGTTAGGGAATTGTTGATTGAAACTAAGTGCCTTGCTCAGGCATGATGATGGCCCCTTGCATGAGTTGTCTCCCAACAGAAGGCCCCAACAAGATGCATGGTGCTGCTCCTGGGAGGATTCAGAGGGAACAAAAGCAGGGAGAAGATGCCAACCCATAATATGTCCTGCCAACCTCCCAGAATCCTTTGCGCTGGAGTCCACCTTGGCTGAGAGAAGCACTCGCCACCAGGAAGGACCCTGAGTCAGAACAAATATGGGCCAAGCAAGATGACTGGCCAGAGAAAACCCAGAAACTAAACCATCACTATTAAACCTGCAACTGCGAGCCACGTGGCAGGGCAGTTCTCCTGGGCTCCCCTACCCTCTCCTGGGTTCTCCTGGGCTCCCCTACCCTCTCCTGGGTTCTCCTGGGCTCCCCTACCCTCTCCTGGGTTCTCCTGGGCTCCCCTACCCTCTCTACCTGGGTACCCTTTCCCAATATACTCTCTTGCTTTGTCAGCATGTGTGCCTCCTCAGAAAATTAATTTCTGAGTGTTAGATAGTAGCTCGTTCTGGGGCCCCAAAAGGGCCTGCCACAATTTTAGTCACTGTTGACGGAATTGATCTTTTTCTGATGTAAATCAGATCATGTCTTTTCTCGGCTTGCCTGTGGCTGCCCACCTGATAGTGATGAAAGGCAGACGCTGGCCCCGCCCCGGCCCACCTGGTACTGCTTACTTGCAAGCCAAACTGTGTTCTTTTTCTTCCTCAGGCGTATCAAGCTCCTTTCCGCCGCTGTCTTTGCTCTGCTCTGTCCTTTTTCATGTGTGTGCAAATTGGCTTCCTCCTGTCACTCAGGTTTCAGCAAAACGCCTCTTCCTGAAGGAGTCTTCCCTAGCGCCCAATTGTAAGGAGACCCCCTATCTCTCTCCATCCCAGAGCAATTTTTTTTCCTTCATATCTCTTATCACTATTAGAAATGATCTCCTTTTAGAAATATTTTTTTCTGAGCTTTTAAATCCCTCTGTTAGAATGTAAACTTTTTGAGAAAAGAAATCTTATTGTTCTTGGGAACAAAAATCATATTCCCAGAATCCAGCCAAGCACGCGGCACACGCATGTCAGCGCACACACACACACACACACCAATACAAACAGTGACTTAGCGCTGATAGTGACTTAAAATATCTGTTTCAGGAAGACAGCAATGAAGAGCAGTTTGTTCATGACCTTGGAAAAACCAAGAGAGCTGTTTTTACCGTCACCAGTAAGTACAGGGGGTGGAACTCTTGGCTGTGGTTAGCAGAGGCTGTAATGCTTTTCTCTGTCTAGTTATTTGAGGCTCAGCTTTGATCTCTGGGACCAAGGAGGGTCATGGATATCTTGGTAATTTCTTTAGAATTGCATGAAAGCAGTGTACCTTGAATTTTAAAAGCCTAATTATGTTGTTTTGAACAAAAATGACTTTAGCTTGTGATTCAGCCAGTTTTTTTCTGTAAAGAGCTGGAGAGTTAATATTTTTGGCTTTATGGGCCATATGGTCTCAGTTGCTGCTTCTCAGTTCTGCCCTTCTAGTGCAAAGGCAGCTATAAACAATACTTAAGCAAGCGGCCGTGGCAGGGCGTGACCTGGCTCGGGAGTTGGAAATGGGGAGGCAGATTTGGTCAGTGGGCTGTAGTTGCATAATTCCTGCTCTAAGTCTTCAAGGAAGTACATTTTCAGAGATGTTTAGCCAGCTAGTCTTTCTGTGCCAGTAGGGGATCCAGAAACTTTGCAGCATAAATTTAGAAAGCTGAATTTGGGGACTAGAAGAGTAACAATAATTGTAATAGCAGTAGCTGATGTGACAGAGGATGAGATGGCTGCATGGCATCGCTGATTCAATGAACATGAACGTGGGCAAACTCCGGGAGATGGTGGGGGACAGGGAAGCCTGGAGTGCTGCAGTCCATGGGGTCACGGGGCTGGACATGACTTGGTGCCTGAACAACAACAAACAATGCTTAGGTAGTATGTGGGGGAGTATTTCAAGTACTTTTCTTAACGTCTTCTAGTTTCATCCTCACGATGTTACTGAACTTGGGTCCACCTGCCTGAGTGCCCAGTTAAAGCCAATCTGCTGACACCAGGCTCTGGTGAAGGAAAGTACAGTCTCTATTGCAGGGCATTAGACAAGGCATCCAGGGACAGCTAGTTCTCTGGAAGCCCAAACTTCCTGTTGGGTTTCAGGAAAGCATTTTTAAAGGTCAGGTGTGGGAGGGGAGTTGCTGTTTTTGTGATCAATCAGGTCATGATTGATGAGCCTCTGATGGCTCATCAACCATCCTCTGATTGGTTTAAATTGTTATTTAAGAAAAAGGAGGAAAAAACCCTCCTTTTTCTTATCCATAAATTGGAGTTGTTACTGGAACAAACTTGGGTCCATTTTCTGCCTCGCAGCAAAGCCAATTTACTGACACTGGATTGTGGTGGAAGAAAAAAGACAGTGTTTATTGCAGGGCACCTAGCAGAGAGTATGGGCAGCTCATGCTCAAAGGGCCCAGACTCCCTGATGGGCTTCAGGAGAAGGCTTTTAAAGGCAGCCTTTGAGGGGCGGGCTGAAGGGTGCCTGACTTTCTTCTGATTGGTTTGTGGGAGGTGACAGGGTGATGTTTCAGGAATCTTAATCATCAGCATTCTGGTTCCAGCCAATCTGGGCTCTTGTGCTTGTGCTCAGGCTATAGTGACCATCCTCCACCTGGGTTGGGGGGAAGTCTTAGTTCCTGCAGAACTACTCAGAGATACGCATCAGTTCAGTCGCTCAGTCTTTGCAACCCCATGGACTGCAGCATGCCAGGCCTCCCTGTCCATCACCAACTCCCAGAGCTTGCTGAAATTCATGTCCATTGAGTCGGTGATGTCATCCAACCATCTCATCCTCTGTCATCCCCTTCTCCTCCTGCCCTCAATCTTTCCCAGCATCAGGATCTTTTCCAATGAGTCAGTTCTTTGCAACAGGTGGCAAAAGCATTGGAGTTTCAGCTTCAGCATCAGTCCTTCCAATGAACACCCAGGACTGATCTCCTTTAGGATGGGACTGGTTGGATCTCCTTGCAGTCCAAGGGGCTCTCAAGAGTCTTCTCCGGCACCACAGTTCAGAAGCATCAGTATGCATCAGATCGTTGTGTATTTTTCTTGAGGAGGAACGCAGGATTGTTTCATCACTGTAGTGTTGTCATTCTTTTTCTTCTTTACCTGCTTTCTTTTCTTTCTTGAATCTCATACTTCCGTAATTAGTAACTGCACCTGCCTTTTCTTTGGAGCTTAGGGAAGGTCTAAGAGACTAAAGCCTTTTTCTATAAACAACAAATGGGCACACAGAGGAGCTTTTGTACCCAGGAGGGCCCCACAGGGTGCTGCTTGGTTTCAGAGTCAGTAATATTATCTATGCAACAATGGTTTTGAGCCTCAAATAAAGTTATCAATATATTAACTGCCTGCTCTATACAGAGAGTGGCTGTTTTGTTGAGAGATGAATGTGGGCTTTTCCATATTAATGAATTCTCTAGGAGCTTGGTTGCTAAGTCCAGAAAATTCAATTGATTTGGATTTCATATTTCTATATCTATATAGGTTTATTAATACTATTATAATTACAGTTACTATTATAGTGTCATCCATGTGACCTGTTAGTAAATAGGAGAAAAGCTTTGTCAAGGTAAAAAATGCCATATCCAGATATTAATTCCCCTAAAATAAGCAGTGTAAACCATAAAGCATTAACAAAGAACCTTAAAGCATTCCTTCTGAAGAGACGAAAGATTAGAAAGCTGCCCCTGTTGGCTGGCTCAGGCCCACCCCTTCCTAGAGCAGCGGGGCATGAGATGACCTCTCAAGGGTCCTTGTAGCTTTGGGTTTTGTTTTCTGATGTCTGTTTAAAGATTATGCTAATACTGCTGATGTAAAATCCTTTGTACACAGTGATGCTTAAAAATACTGGCTCCTGACCTGAATCTATCCCTGCCGAGTTAAAATTGTATGCTGGAGATTAACAGGACTCAAATGCTCATGTTTTATACAAGCCATTGGGTCTTTCTCTTCTCCTCGAAAAGATTTCTTGTTATTGTTATATTTTGGACTAAAGCAGAAAGAGAAGGTTGATAAAAAATGCATTCAGATAGAGAAGGATTTAACTAAGCTTAATTTTTATATTGTGGGTGAGAAAAAGGAATGAATAATAATGTAGAATACAAAGACCCAGGAGGTGACCCCCCAGTAAGATATCACCAGAGCAGCATATTAACTAGGAAAGAGGCTTTGGAGCTGAGAATAGAGTTCCCAGACTGGTAAGCCGCGTGGATCCAATAAGTAACTCGTCTAGAATTTGGGGAGAATAGGCTTTGGAGCCGGGTAGGAGGGTTCGGACACCAGCAGTTCTGGCCTCTGATGGCCTCTGTGTTCTTGGCAATGTATCTTGTCCTTCTCATCTATAAAATGGGAATAATGACAGAACCTACTTCTCAGGGTCGTCGGGAAGATTAAAGAGGTAATAAATGTAACGTGGCTAGCACGGTGCCTGGAATATGTGCTCAATAATAGCAGTTAATTAAAAATCATACGTACTATTGTGCTTTATTTTGTTTCCTTTTTGTTTTGCTTCTTTGCTTTGTTTTTTTTTCTTTTTTGCTGCACCATGAGGCTTGTGGGATCTTATCCCAGGGATCAAATCTGAGCCCCACTGCAATGGAAGCGTGGAGGCTTAACCACTGGACTATCAGGGTAGTCCTTCTGTACTTTTTATGATGGAAAAATTTAAAAATTTTTAAAATATTTGGAGAGAAATATAATAACCCCCATGCATTCATCAGCAGTTACCCGTTTACGAGCAATCTTGTCTTACCCAATGCCCATTCACTTCTCTTACTTTTTCTTGATTATTTTGAAACAGATTACATTCATATATTTTACTTTGAAATATTCCAGTATGTATCTCTAAAATAAAGGTAGCAGAACACAGTGGCAGCGTTCAGAATATGCCACTGAGACATAAATATTATTTTGAAATGAAGTCATTGGAGAATAAACTTCTTTTTCCCCTGAACTCTTTTTTTTTTTTTTAATATTCCATATGGCCATATTTTTATTGTTTTATATGTGATTCTAGCATAATAAATGCTGGCTGAATGTATTTAATGGCTAAGAGTACTACAACAGACTTTGATCAAAAACCCTGCAGTGATCACCAAATATTTTACAGTACAGAATTACAGCTAATACTGATATATGGTACTTCCTTTGTAACAAGGCTTAATTCTTTCACATACTTTTTACTCCTCACAACCACCCTATGAGGTAGGCACACTTACCATCTGCATTCACAAAGGAGAAGGCTAAGGCAGAGGGGTTAGTTCATTAGTAAGATGTGAAGCCAGAACTCAAATAAGACACTCAGGCACCCCAGGCCATGCTCTTAACCACTGTGCACTAAAGCCTCTCAAAAAGAGGATAAAAGTGGGTAAGATTAATTACACTGGCTGTTTGAGTTTTACTTCAAGAACTGTGATGTATAAGTGAAAAAAGTTTCAAAAATGCCAAGCTATATTATCACAAAAGAAACCCATGGCTAGCCACATTTCTTTAGGAATCCAGGACTTTGCTCTTTTTATCTGCCTAAGAGCAGAGATTCTCAGAAGAACTCAACAGTAGTAAAAGTTCCAGGAATGTATAACTAGGGAAGATGGACTCATCACTCATCCGAGAAGTTGGAGCCATATCTACACAGACATTGTCACAAAACCATACCTATCATCTGTTCTCCTGGGGGGCCGTTTATCTTTCCTAGAAGTCACTTGTTTTCCCATAAGTGCCCTTTCTTCTCCTCTTCTTGCCCTATTAAGGTTCATCAGTCCCAGACTATAAAGATAAGACACCTTTTTGAATCATGTTCCTTTTTGCTTTGCTTCTTTCTTTCTTTCTTCCTGGCTGCACCTTGCAGGCTCCTGCCCATTCTGATAACCTTGAGATATACCTGGATCTGTCCACATTCTGTCCTCTCCCAGGTTCCACCACCCTGGCCCATGCCACTGCCCTCTCCTGTCCATGTCACCGTAGCGGCCCTTGTAGTAAGTCTCCCTGATTCTCTCCTTGAGTCCCTGCCGCCTGTTCTCAAACCCAACAGCCAGAATAACGCTTATAAAACCTAAGCCATTTACACAACTCCTTTGCTCAAACCCTTTCAGAATAAGTATTGAAGTCCTTGCAATGGTTTAAAAGCTTCTAAATAATCTGCACCACTTCACCTCACTCTACTCCAGCCTTATTTTAGTGCTTGGCAGATCTTTATTATTATTTTAAATTAATTTTTAGTGGGATATAATTGATTTACACTGTTGTGTTAGTTTCAGGTGGACAACAAAGTGAAGCACGCATCCATATCCATATATCCACTCGTTTATAGATTCTTTTCCTATGTGGGATATTACTGGTTATTGAGTGAGTTCCCTGTGCTGTACAGTAGGTCCTTGTTATTCTGTTTTATATATAGTAGTGTGTATATGTCAGTCCCCAATCCTAATTTATGCCTTTTCCTCTTCCCCCTTGGTATCATAAGTTTGTTTTCTATGTATCTGTGACTATTTCTGTTTTGTCAATCAGTTCATTTGTACCATATTTTTAGATTCCACATGTAAGCCATATCATATGACATTTGTTTTTCTCTTTCTGACTTACTTCCCTTGGTATGATAACCTCCAGGTCCATCCATATGCTGCAAATGGCATTATTTCTTTTTTGCAGTTGAGTAGTGTTCCATTGTATATATGTACCATATCTTCTTGATCCTTTATCCTGTTGATGGTGGCTCAGATGGTAAAGAATCTACCTGCAATGCAGGAGCTGCCGTTGCTGGTGCGAAGTCACTTCAGTCGTGTCCGACTCTGTGCGACCCCACAGATGGCACCCCACCAGGCTCCCCCGTCCCTGGGATTCTCCAGGCAAGAACACTGGAGTGGGTTGCCATTTCCTTCTCCAATGCATGAAAGTGAAAAGTGAAAGTGAAGTCGCTCAGTTGTGTCTGACTCTTAGCGACCCCATGGACTGCAGCCCACCAGGCTCCTCCATCCATGGGATTTTCCAGGCAAGAGTAATGCAGGAGAGCAGGGTTCAATCCCTGGGATGGGAAAACCCCCTGGGGAGGGGAATGGCTACTCTCTCCAGTATTCTTGCTTGGGAAATCCCATGGACAGAGGAGCCGGCAGGCTACAGTCCATAGGGTTGCAAAGAGTCAGACACAACTGCGCAACTAACACTTTCACTCTTTTTCCCCCAGTATTCCATTGTATATATATGCACCACACTTCCTCATCTAGTCACGTGTTTTCAGACACTTAGGTTGCTTCTTTTGCAGGTTTTTAAATGCACCTGTCATATCCCTTCACAGGGCCTTTGCTCTGGATGTTCTTTTTGCCGGTAGTGCTCTTCTCCCAGACTCCCACATGACCAATTCTCTTACCTTCTTCAAGCCTTTGCTCAAACATCACCTTCTCAAGAACCCGCAGCCTAACCACTCTTAAATACTGCACTCTGCCTCCTGCCCCCACACTACTGATCATTCTCACCCTGCTCCTCTTTTTAATTTTCTAAGGTATTTAGTTGCCTGCTCATGTACCTTATCATTTATTTGTCCATTGCTTACGTATTTGTTCCTCCAGAAGGTAAGTTTCCTGATGGTCTTTTGTTTTGTTCACTGAAGCATCCCGTGTGTCTCGGTCAATGTCTGGCACAGAGAAACTGCCTAAAAGACACTTGCTGGATGGATGGCTGAATTTCTGTCAGTTATCCCTATAAAGAGAACGTAAGTGCATTCCATGAGCCAAAGGACCTCTGGCTCATGTGACCATCCACTCCCCATTTTTTTTTTTTTTTTTTCCTTTTCTTCCTCTTGGCAATTCATCTGTGTGCCTGGCACTGTATTAAATGTTTTCCAGTCTTGTCTCATTTAATCCTTCAAACAACCCTTAAGAAAATAGGTGCTAACAGTATGCATCTTCAGATGATGAAAATCAGGCCTAGGAAAACTCAGCTCCTGGCCATAACCTGCAGGATGAGAGCTGGAAATAAAATCCAAGAGACACCTACATCACTGCTTTAAGCCACTAGGTCATTCCTTCCCCGGGGGGTGGAATTGCTCTAAATTTAGTCATTTATGGCAGTTTCTCCATTCGTTCATTCAACAGGTATTTATTAAGCACCAACTGCGTCAGGTCCTTAGGACACATCAGTGGACCAAACAAGAACCCTTGCCCTCTGCACTTTCCTTTCACCGACCTCTTTCAAAGCTCCAGTTCCGGGCTAATGTGGGGGGAGTCAGGCCGCGTCCTAGGGTCTGTGGGTCTATGGCCATAGAGAACACCCTTCATATAAAACCACTCTTCTTATGGGGTGCATACAGACCATGGAATACTTGTCAGCCACCAAAAGGAATTAAATGCTGTTACACGCAGCACATGGATGGACCTAGAGATGATCAGACTACATGAGATGAGACGGGCAGGGAGGGACAAATGTACGCTGTCCTTTATATGTGGAACCTGACATGGCACAAGTAAACGTGTCTGCAGAACCGGGCAGGGAGGGACAAATGTACGCTCTCCTTTATATGTGGAACCTGACATGGCACAAGTAAACGTGTCTGCAGAACCGGGCAGGGAGAGACAAATGTACGCTCTCCTTTATATGTGGAACCTGACATGGCACAAGTAAACGTGTCTGCAGAACAGAAACAGACTCACAGACAGAACAGGCTTCCGGTGGGCGAGGGGGCGCGAAGTGGGGAAAGGGTGGTTAGCAAAGACAAACCATTATACCCAGAGTGGATGAACAAGGTCCTACTCTATAGCACGGGGAACTATATGCAGTATCCTGTGATAAGCCATAATGGAAAAGAATATGAAAAAGAATGTATATGATCATATGATAACGGAGTCACTTTGCTGTACAGGGCCTCCCCTGGGGGCTCAGATGGTAAAGAATCTGCCTGCAATGCAGGAGACCAGGGTTCGATCCTTGGGTCAGGAAGATCCACTGGAGAAGAGAAAGGCAACCTACTCTAGCGTTCTTGCCTGGGAAATCCCATGGACAGAGAAGCCTGGTGGGCTCTAGTCCACGGGCTCACAAAGAGTCAGAGGCAACTGAGTGACTAACGCTTGCTGTACAGAAGAAATTAACACAATGTCGTAAATCAACTACACTTCAATTAAATTAAAAAAAAATAATTCTTCTTCACCCAAACTTGTTTTGACAGCCCATCCGAAGTACCTGGATTAATGCCACCTTTAGTGAGATTTGAAAGGCCTTTCAAATTTAAGTACTTTCTAAAAATGTTTAGATTGGCCCCCACTTTATAGATGAGAAAATGAAGCCTTAGATGACTTTGTGACATTCTGAAAGTCAGTTAGTAAATGGCAGAGCCAGGATTTCTGGCTTCAAACTTTATGCTCATGATTCTTAGTTAACACTAGAGCAGCACCTGGTGCGCTGAGTGGGATGGGGTGGGGATGATGGGGGGTGGGCGTGTTCTGCCTGGTAGGTAAGAGGAGAATTGAACAGGAAAAGGAAGGGATCCTGGAGGCCCAGACTTGCCCAGGTGTTTTCCTGCTGTGGGGTAACAGGGCCGTGTTTGATTACCAGGGGCAGGTCAGTCCTTTGGCGGGGTGGGGGACATGAGGAGAGGTAGGGCAGGGGTGATGTCGGGAGCCCTACGGGCTGGACCTTGGAAGCACCTGGGTACCTTTTCTCACACTGATTTCTGGAGGGCACAGCCTCAGAGGCACCGGAGCTGGGGTGGAGAAAGTCACCCGTGCTGGGCTGTGGCCTTCCACCTCGCCTGCCGGACGGACTCAGCCTGACTCAGGATGTGGCAGCTAATGTCTCCACCTGGTTGCGATGGGAAATGTCTAAAGAGCAAGGATTCTGTTCATTGCCGTTCTGCTCTTCCTGTCCACATGGGAGAGGAAGTGAGATGTAATGGAGAGAGAACAGGCTTTGGATTCAAAAAAGTGGCTCTGTCATTTACCACCCAAATTATTTGTTTCCTGTCCGTAAGAAGGAGCTGAGGCGCCAACAGTACTTATAAATATTCATTCATTTTTGGAGCATTTATTGGTATCTTTTATACATAAAGAAGTATACATGGTAAGTATCAAGGATATGATAGTTTAAAGTTCCTGGCATATACTTGCTGCTGAATAAATAGTAGCAATTATTATTGTCATTATAATTACTGGTATACATGAGTGAATCAGCAGTGAGTCTTCTGGAGTGGTAGATATCACATCAGTTAGCATTCCAACTAACTAACTAGACGTCCCACCCTAGTATCTTTGTGGAGCCTTATCTGCTGGGAATGATCCTTTTCCTCTCTAACTGGAAGTACTGTGTCTTTCTGCAATGGCTATGTGACTTCTGACAACCCTGGTCAACCGTATCCCAAAAGGAAATTAAGCTGCTTGCCCTGAATATCTTTGTTTCATGATGCTTGATAGAGATTTGCTAATAATTTTGACCTGGTAAAGAGTCGGTCAGTAGAAAATTAGAAATTTTAATGAGGATTCTCATTAGCTGTTCCTTGCAAATAATGGAGCTATAATCTTACTCAAGATTCTTGGCAAAGCAATTCTCATTTCAGTTCTTCCAAGTAATTATTATTTAGTGTTTATAACACTTTGTATTTCCTTAAATTTTTTCAATTATCTTTTCCATTATTCTTTAGGGGAAAAAAATCCCCAGAGAATAAAACCCTTGAGGCATCTTAGCATATTAGTCTCTATTTCACAGATGGGGGAAAATGGGACAGATCTTTAACC
Source organism: Bos taurus (assembly GCF_002263795.3). Taxonomy (NCBI): domain Eukaryota; kingdom Metazoa; phylum Chordata; class Mammalia; order Artiodactyla; family Bovidae; genus Bos; species Bos taurus. Next base: position 39,989,243 of record NC_037354.1, on the reverse strand, counting down.
AACACCAGTGTAACCCGTTATGCTTATGAAAATGATAGAAAGTTCTCTCTTAATGATTAGTCACAAGCAGAACTTAACCATTAAAATAAGAAGTACATGCACACACACACACATACACACACACAGATAGAAAAGATGCTGTTGGTTTAATGCTTGCAATGTTCAGTGAGCAAAAACAACTCTGTATGACTTCTTTCCAGAAAATTCATGTGTTGAATAAACCCAGATTAAAGATGGTGATTTCATCACCTCTTTGCTGGTTTCTTGCCTTCAGAATTCCTGTTTTCCTCCTTGTCGTCTTCATTTCTTCTATTATTTTTTTAAATAAAAAAGTGAAAGTGATGTTGTTCAGTTGTGCCCTACTCTTTGCAACCCCGTGGAAAGTGGCAGATTTAATAATGGTGGGTCTTTTCATGAAGGTGGTGAATGCAAACTCTTCCATTGAGAATGGATGGACAAGGTCCTACTGTATAGCACAGGGACCCACATCCAATCTCTTGGGATAAACCAAAATGGAAAAGAATATTAAAAAAACAATGTTTATATGTGTATAACTGAGCCACATTGTTATACAGCAGAGACTGGAACAACATTGTAAATCAACTTCTCTACTCAGTTCAGTTTGTCAATAACTCAGTCAATTTCAGTTTCATGCAACTACAAACGTTTGGTTTTGGCTCTTACACTCTGGGTGATCTGGGCTGGTCTGCTCCATGCTGAAGGGGCAGTGTCTACCCAGGATATGCTTTTCTCATGGCAAAGACTCACGCACGATAGTATAAGCATAATGCATAAGCACGTGTTTAGTCTTTGCTGGCGGCTTGTCTTATTAGCCAAAGCAAGGCACACTGCCGTCCCAAAGCTGAGGGACAGGGAAGCTTGCTCCACCCATCAGAGGGCCAGAGCACGGGTTTGGATGTGTTACTGGTGCGAGTGGAGAGGTGGTGAAGCCCTGCAGACACAGGCAGTGTCTTCCTCTTCCCCTCTTGCCCTGACTCCTCTGACTTGCCCTTTAGAGGGTAACTGCAACTGAGCAACTGCAAGATGGGGTCACCGTAAGATAAAGTCTCGGGAAGGACGGCCGCCCAAGGATGTGCCAGGTCGAAATGTAACATCTAAGGAGGCTACCTGGGGTTTCCTAGGGATGTTAGACTTCCGGCCAAGACACTTCCATAATTTTCTATCCCTGTATTGTAGCCCTTTGCCAGTGACTCTTGAGGATCTTCTCTTCTGAAGGTGGGGTCCGTTTCCCTGTCCCTGGAATCTGGGTTGGCTGGTGGCTTGCTTCAGCCAATCCCAGTCATCATGGACTTTGCATGCTTCTGTTCTCACCTTGCCACCAGCATGAGAATAAGCCCAGGCTAGCGGGCTGCAAGATGAGAAGACCACATGGAGCAGAGTCTCTGCTGAAGCCACTACCAGTCAGCCAGGGCACAGCCGGCCCGCCAGCTGGCGGCAGACAGGAGTGTGCTCAGATCCATAGACTGCACGACAGCCGCGTACACGGGTGGGAATAATACACGGATGTTGGTTTTTAATTGAAGTATAGTTGTTTACAATGTGTTAGTTTCTGCTGCACAGCAAAGTGATTCAGACATATATATATTCTTTATATATATAAATATACATAGTTATATATATAACTCTATATATTCTTTTTTTTTTTTTGGTATTCTTTTCCATGATGGTTTATCATAGGATATTGAATATAGTTCTCTGTGCTCTACAGTAGGACTTTGTTGTTATGGCTGCTGTTTTAAGGCATCAAGTTTTGGGTGGCATGTTAGGCAGAAGTACTAACTTAAACACCCTGGATTGTCCCATCCTGGGCTACCTGGTACCACAGCATCGCTTTCCCAGATCCTCCACATTCTTGGGACGAACAGGAGGTGATAAAACATTTGCTGTTTGCTGATGCCGTCTCTTGTTGCCCAAAACTGCATTCCCCACAGTTCAGGAGATTTTTTTCGTGCCTGACTTTTCCACAGTTAGCTTATATAGTGGGTAGCTATTTCTTTAGAAAGATTCTAGGATACAAATTGGTTTTGGAGAATGTAATTACTGATATAATACAATGGAAAGGGAAGCTTGCAGGGTTTTCTGTTCAAGCTGTCTGATGCATTCTGATTTCTGTAACAATGATAATTAATTGTAGCTGGGTAGAAAATCCATTCTCTTTGAGGAATCAGTGAACTGTAGAGAAATTTGTCAGTAACCGTTGTCTGGAATTTTAGTCTCCATGTAGGAGACAATAATTTTGCAATGATAGCTAATGTACAGCAATACCAATCCAAGATAGAGAAGCCTATTATGCACTATTGTGTATTTCTAGAAATATGTGATATTGGGATTGAGATCAAAAAGGTAAGAGGCCTGATATCAAAGCTCTGCTTTTCTCTTCCCTATTTTATATCAGCATGCCGACTTAAAGAAAATGCACAATGTAAGAGTTGTGAGTTGAGTTTCATTGGGGGCAAAAAGAAGACTGTGGCCTGGGAGAGAGCACCTCAGATAGCTCTGAGAAACTGCTCCGCAGATGCAGGAGGGAAGAGCAGTATGCATGTGATTTTGGTGAAGTGGGGGGGGGGCGGTACATGCATTGAAACACACACTTTTTTTGCGGAAGGTTTCTGTCAGTCCTGAGGAGCAAATGTCACCATGAAGGAGTTTAGTGCTTTTCTAGATGAGAGGAGATGCAAGAATTGGGCTCCTAAAATCTTCTCCTGAAAATAACTATCTGAAGGCCTGTTATGCCCATTTTCCCCAGAGCACCGATTGCCTCATTTCTGTTCTCCACCTTGAGTTCCTTTCAGAGGGTGTTGAAGGTCAGTGGCTTTGACTGCATGACTGCAGCGGCTCATGATTTAATCCTTGTAAATCCTTGCAAATCAGAGGGAGATGGCAAGTGCCCATGGCAAGTGCCAACTTGTAGTTGACAAGCCCTGAAATACAATATAAAGAGAAAAATGTGAAGCTGTAAGTGTGGCAGACTTTTGCAGTTATCAAACATAATTAAGGCCATGATCTTTGGGATTTGAAGAAATTATCAGTCTATGAAGGTATCAGGGGAACTTTCCATCTTTGCAGTTAATCTACAATTCCACTGTAGATTTTCTGTGGTTTAGTGTTTTGTTATCAATGTTTTTCTGCTCATAGCTGAATGCTACTAGATTCCCCTTCACTTTTGTGGATGTGTTTCATTAGTTAATTTTTTGTGTACTATTGTTATTGGAGTGCTGGTTTTAGCCTGTCCAAAGAATGGGGACTGTGTCACAAGTGAAATCTGTGCTAAACAAGAGATACAGCAGGATGCCTCACACTGCTTCGATTTACACTGATAAATCTATTAATCTACTTGGAAAAGTTTTCTCGGATGTGGTGGACTTGTACTGTTCCATTCACAGTTCACCTCCCATCCCTCCTGGAGGGCAGAGCTGTTATTTTTTTTCGTGACCTCAGAGTCTAGCATAGATAAGCACTGAATAAATGCATCAGTCATTTTGGCTTACCAGGGGCTCAGCTTCCATCAAGCCTCTCTGTAGGGCCAATGGGAACATGAAGAATCCAGGCCGTTTTTGTGTATTCACTCTTACTGGTAGGTTTCACAAACAGAAAGCCTTTCCCTTAAAGATTTCAGGTGATGTTTTGGATTTCTTCTGGAGTCCTGGAGCTTGGTCACTGAAGAACGCAACTCATATGATCGTCTCTTTTTTAAGTGACTCATTAAGCGGAGAAAAGAAATATTTCTATGAAGAATGTGAGGGCAACAATGTTTGCATTTTGCTCACTGCTTTATCTCTAGCACCTAGAACAGTCCTGACACATAATAGGAACTCAGTAGACATCTGTTCAATGAATAAAAAGAAATTGGAACAGGAGAGAGACCAAGAGTTCTGGGCGAATTCTCATCCCAGCTGAAGTCTTGAACCGCTGCCTCTTCCTTAGACTTCCTGGCAAGAGGGGACTGCCTTGGGAAAAAGTGTTACACACCTTTATATAGGTGTTATAAAGACAGACGTGCTTTAGGTTTCCTTTCACTCGCCCTTTATCTGAATCCCTGCCTGCCCCATTTTCCTGAGTTCAGGTCAAGTTTAGTGCCAGCTCCAAGGTGAGGTCCTTGATTACTCCTCTCTCATGATCTCCCCCTTATCTGAACACATGGGATCAAATCTGCCCTTGGAATCGTACAAATTTAATATTCCTGTTATGTAAACCAGGCAGATATCCTGACAGCAATTTTATAAAAGTGCAAGGGGGACTTCCCGGGTGGTCCAGTGGTCAAGATGCCGCACTTCTACTGCAGGTGGCATGGGTTTGATACCCAGTCAGGGCATTAAGATTCCGTATGCCTCATGGCTTTGCCCAAACAAAAAACAAACAGAACCCATAAACATGCAAGGAGCTCAGAAGAGAGAGCTGAGCTGGAGATGCGCGTTTGCATCATTGGTGAATGGGTACTGATGAAAGTTGTAAGGGCAGATGAGATAGCTTGGGAGAAATGCGTAGGATGAGAAGAGGCAGGGAAAGCAGCTCTTCTCAGCCTGGAATGTGCACATAAATCCCCTGGGAATCTTGTTCAAATGTTGACTGATTCAGAAAGCCTGGGACAAGGCCCACGATTCTGAATTTCCATCCTGGTCCAGAGGATGGCGATGCTACTGTTTCATAGACCACACTTGGAAAAACAAGGGCATAGATGATTGAAACTTAAGGAGCAATGATATTTTAATAATAGGTAAAGGGAGAGAAAGCTGCAAAGAGATTGTGAAGAGTTGCTAGAAATGGAAGAAATCAGGAGAGCTATTGTGTCATGGAGTGAGCGGTGGGGAGATTTTCAAGACAGAGAGCACGTTCAACTCAAAGACTGCAGAGAGACAGTAACCAAGAGCAGGCTCTTTTGGATTCTGCAGGAAGAGGTATCTCCGATGATCTTAGGGCCATTTTCATGGAGTCATTTCTTTGAAAGGAAGAAGAGAAAGGAAGCAATAGCAGTTGTTGGATGCATATAACTTTCAATATAATAGAAATTTGAACACGTTTATATACCGAAGAGAAAGAAGCAGCAGATATATTATGCCTAACAACCTAAATGGGAAAAGAATTTGAAAAAGGATACATGTACATGTATTACTGAATTACTTTGCTACACACCTGAAGCTAAGAGAATATTGTTAATCAGCTATTTGTTGTTGTTGTTTAGCTGCTAAGTTAGCCCACCAGGCTCCTCTGTCCATGGGATTTCCCAGGCAAGAATACTGGACTGGGTTGTCATTTCCTTCTCAGGGGATCTTCCAGACCCAGGGATTAATCAAACCCACGTCTCCTGTATTGGCAGGCGTATTCTTTACCTCTGAGCCACCTGGGAAGCCCTAATCAACTATACTTCAAAATAAAATAAAAATACAAAATACATTAAAAAAAGAAAGAGGAAGTGGAGAAGAAAGGCCAGAAGTAGGGCAGTAGATTGGAGCAAACTCTGAAGAAGGTGGGAGGTGACAGGAGTCAGACAAGAGGCAGAAGAGGATGGATAAAAGCTGAAGTCTGAAATCTGAAGGAGAAGCAGGTTTAGGGAAATGGGATTCGTACACGAAGCTTCCGTTTCTCTATGAAGGAAGGTTAGAGTTATCCATGGGAAACTGACAGGGGAGGGTGGTATGCCGAGGTAACAGGCTTAAGGAAAATCGTGGAAGTGTGAAAGAGCTGTTGAGGACAGTGGGGAAGGGGATGGACCAGGGACAGAATTTCTGGGTAGAACTGAGTTTCCAGTTGAGGTTTAAAGCCTTGCATTTGTAATGGTACCAGTGCTCCAAGTTATGTGATTTTTCTCCAAGAGAGCTGCTCAACAGCCTGGGTGCGAGTGCAGGAGGGATGATCCATGGTTGTATTTTCGCTGAGTAGGTGTCATAGACCACACAAGGCGTTTCAGATTCTTGACACGCACACTTGGGTGTACCCATACCCACATGAAATCTTGAATTTGCCATTTACAATACCCAACATGGAGTTTCTATGTATTTTGCTGGTAAATGAGGCTTTGGATCTAGGAGAATCACTGATTCCCAGCTCAAACAGATATTAGGGAACTGTCAGCAAAAGTTAAAAACCAGGGTATCTTATTCTTTCTAGCTTCACCATCTAATCAGGTAACCACCAGCCACATGAGGTTATCGAGCACATAGAATACTGCTAGTCTGAACTGAGGCCCACTGTAAGTATAAAACACACACAGGATTTCCCGAGTGGCCCAGTGGTTGAGAATCCACCTGCTGATGCAGGGTACAGTGCAGGTTTGATCTCTGGTCTGGGAAGATCCCACATGCCACTGGGCAGCGAAGCCTGTGAGCCACAACCACGGAAGCCTGTGCACTCACAGCCCGTGCTTGGCAACAAGAGAAGCCGCTGCAGTGAGAAGCCCGAGCACGGCAACTAGAGCATAGCCCCCACTCGCCACAATTCACAGAAAGCCCACATGCAGCAATGAAGACCCAGCACAGCCAAGAAACAAATAAGTAAATTAAAAAAAATACACACAGGATTTCAAGATTTACAACTAAAAGAAAGCAAAATGTCTTACTAATGATTTTAAAATATCCACTGCATATTGAAATAATAATAAGATTTGGCTATGTTAAATTAGATGAAACCAATTGTTTAAATTATTTTCACCTTTCATTTTACTTTCTGGAACATAGCTGCTAGAGGATTTAAAATTATATGGGTGGCTCACATGATGATTCTATTGCATGGTGCTGCTCTCGGTTCTTCTCTGGATCAGTTAATCTTTACTGTTAGTTACCCTCTGTTTCTGCTTGTCGTGTTAATCACTGTGTCCAGTGGTACAGCTCAGTCAAGTCTTTTCTGAGCTCAGATGATGGCTGACTTTGCCACCCACTTTTTAATTGCTACTATTTCTAGGAGCAGTTGAGTCACGTCTTTGAATTAATCAGAGAATTTTTGCCAGAAGTCCTGTGGATTGGCAGCCTGCCAGCGTGCAGAAGCTAAAAGCCTGACTCAAATGAGGAAACTAGTCCTTTCTGGGTCCCAGCAGGGCCTCTGTTATTGGAGATTGGGTTTTCCTAACATCCATAGAGGGAACCCAGGGAAGGATTCTGATTGGCTCTACTGCACATCCCTGAACCAATCCCTGGGGTCACACAGGAGGATGTTGTCCCAGTGTGATGATGACCCACTTTGATTGGGTCACATGCCAAAGCCTGTGACTGGTAGGGAGAGTTTGTTACTAATAGGGAGAGAGAGAAGTGTGTATGTGTGGGGCAGACAGAAGAGTAGTTCTACCGTCTACTATCATCAGCAAGAAGTCTTCAAACCCAAGCCTTTTATTTCAAGGGCAGGTTGTACTTTGGCTTGATTGAGCGTCAGCAGGCTGGAGTTTACCCACAGGAACGTGCGCATCTAAGAGCACAAACCATCCTGAATCGGAGACTAAGTGACCTGCACGGAAAACACTTAACGCTTTCCCTGAACCGTTTGTTTGCCTCCAAGTCTTATAGCATTTGTACGGTTTCACTTAGTAAAAGTATAGAAGAGACAACTGTAAGTGTTGAGCAATTAATTATATGCTGCTCCACGGGACTGAGCCATTACCCACAGCGAGGGAGTATATACAAACTGCACAGAAAAACAGCCCTTGGGTTGGTTCTGGAATTAGTCCATGCTTGTAATAACTGCATTCCAGAAAATTGTTTCTCTGTCCACTTTCAGCATATTTTAAAAAGACTAAAATCTGCATTACTTAAAATCATGGTATAGCGTTGCATTAAAAAAAACCCAACTAATTCTTGGGGTGGGTCAAATGAGCCTCTGGGAATTCTCTTTGAAAAGAAGATAATCTGGAGATGTGAGAAATGTAATTGCTTCTGCTCGTCAGCAGACTGTGATCTTGTTTCTATGCTGTTTTTCTTTACCTGTTGATTTTGAGATTTGAGGACATGGCCTGTCAACAATCATTGACAAAGCGTGAGGATATCATTAGCTTCAACCTGTAATTAAAATAGTTTTCATAACCATTCATGATACCATTCTTGTGAGGAAGGCCATGATACATAGAGAAATGGGGAATCAGAGTTATTAAGAAGTTTTTCTAAGGTCATACAGATAGTAAGCAACAGAGCTGGGTCTTAAACCTCTGTTTTCTCTATTAGATAAGGATGCTTTTGGCTACGTGTGACCAGGTACCTGGGTCATAGTGGCTTAATCACAAAAGACCATTAGCAATCTCACATAAACAGAAGACTGGAAGCAAGTTGTTCTAGGTCAGTTCAAGGAGCCAGGCTTGTGTCTCTTTGATTCTCTTGACCTGCCCCTTAAGGCCACAAGATGATTGCAACAGGTCCAGCTGTCACATCTTCACATTGTAGAGTCAATCCAAAGAGAAGAGAGACAGGAATCCTCTCTCTCTCTCTCTTTCCTCCTCCCTCTTCCTTTCTCCTTCCTTTCCTGCCCATTTCTGCCACTCCCTCCTTCTTGCCTGACTTCATCCACTTCTCCCTCCCTTTCTCCTTTTCCGTCTTTTAAGTCTTCTTTCTCTCTTTCACGTTCTTTCCTTCTCCCCCTGTTTTAATTAGGAGATGCATCTTCCCTGATAACTCAGATGGTAAAGAATCCGCCTGCAGTGTGGAAGACCTGGGTTCCATCCCTGGGTTGGGAAGATCCCCTGGAGAAGGAAAGGCTGCCCTCTCCAGTGTTCTGGCCTGGAGAGTTCCATGGACTGCATAGTCCATGGGGTCGCAAAGAGTCGGACACGACTGGGTGACTTCCACTTTCACATCTTTCCAAGAAATAGTTCTAAGATTTCCCGATGTATCAGTATGGCTAGAGTTCGGTTACATTTATTATCGCTAACTACAAAAAGGGCAGCGAAAATGAATATCTGGCATTTTTAGTCTCTGTCATGGAAGCGGATTTTGCCACAAGGGATGGCAGTATTGTAAAGTGAACGTGGAGATGATAACCAATAGTATCTACTATATCTCTGTACTTAAGATCCAGTGTCCTTTTTAAGGTATCTCATCAGATTGAGTTTTATTAGTCAGAATTAGAAACAGGCTTAGAATGTATTAATTGATTAAGAAACCATTGTCTGGGACTTCTCTTGCTGTCCAGTGGTTCAGACATTTTGCTTTCCAGTTGGGGGGTGCAGGTTTGATCCCTGGGTGGGGAACTAAGACCCCTCCCTACCCCCACCTCATGGCCAAAAACCCAAAAACATAAAACAGAAACAATATTGTAACAAATTCAAAACAGACTTTTAAAAAGGGTCCACAACAACAACAGCAGCAAAATCTTTGGCCTTTCCTGGTGGCTCAGTGGTTAAGAATCCACCTGCCAATGCAGGAGACATGGATTTGATCCCTGGTCCAAGAAGATCACCCATATGCCACGGAAGAATTATGCCCAGACACCACAGCTATAGAACCTGGGCTCTAGAGCCCAAGACCTTCAACTGTCGAGCCCGCAAGCCACAGCTACTGAAGCTGTGTGCCCTGTAGCCTGCGCTCTGCAGCGAGAAGCCACCACCAAGAGAAGCCTGTAGCGAAACTGGAGAGCAGCCCCAGCTTACTACAACTAAAAGAGCTCACACACAGCAACGATGACCCAGCACAGCCAAAACTAAATCAATAAATATTATCAAAAAAGTCTTTAAAAAGAACTGCTTATTGAAGGACTGATTGCTGGAAGAAATATCAATAACCTCAGATATGCAGATAACACCACCCTTATGGCAGAAAGCGAAGAACTAAAGAGCTTCTTGATGAAAGTGAAAGAGGAGAGTGAAAAAGTTGGCTTAAAGCTCAACATTCAGAAAACTAAGATCATGGTATCTGGTCCCATCACTTCATGGCAAATAGATGGGGAAACAGTAGAAACAGTGACAGACTTTATTTTTTTGGTTTCCAAAATCACCGCAGATGGTGACTGCAGCCATGAATTAAAACACACTTGTTCCTTGGAAGAATGACCAACCTAGACAGCATATTAAAAAGCAGAGACATTGCCAACAAAGGTCCGTCTAGTCAAAGCTATGGTTTTTCCAGTAGTCATGTAGGGATGTGAGAGTTGGACTAGAAAGAAAGTTGAGCACTGAAGAATTGATGCTTTTGAACTGTGGTGACACTCGAGAGTCCCTTGGACTGCAAGATCGAATCAGTCAATCCTGAAGGAAATCAGTCCTGAGTGTTCATTGGAAGGACTGATGCTGAAGCTGAAGCTCCAATACTTTGGCCACCTGGTGCGAAGAACTGACTCATTGGAAAAGACCCTGATGCTGGGAAAGATTGAAGGTGGGAGGAGAAGGGGATGACAGGATGAGATGGTTGGATGGCATCGCCGACTTGATGCACATGAGTTTGAGTAAGCTGTGGGAGTTGGTGATGGACAGGGAGGCCTGGTGTGCTGCAGTCCACGGGGTCACAAAGAGTCGGACTCGAATGAGCGACTGAACTGACTGACTGATTGGGGGACCACTCTTTACCAGACAGATGGTAGGTGTCCTTGGATTTCAGTGATAAGTAGGTGCTGTTCTTGACTTTAAGGGATATACAGACAGTGAAGGAAGGCAGGACCCAAGGGAAAATGTGTTAAATGCAAATCAGCATTAAGTGTTATTACACTGGAGAATCAACGGTAGGGGTTTAAAGAAACAGATATTACCTCTAGCAGGTATTTGGTGTTGAAGAACTAAAATGAGTATATCACCAATTCAGTCCTCTGCTGAGAAGTCTGGCTGCAGTATGTCCCTTGGCAATGATGCAAAGCTCTTACAAATAGCTGAGTCCTCATTTTTGGTAGAAAGTAGAGGAAATGAGTTGAAAATGTCACAGCTGAATTTGTGTGTACATACAAAGCCAAAACCGAGGTATATACATTAGAGTCTTTTTTGACAACAAACCATTCTTCAGCAACTTCAAGTAGTCTCGGACAACAGTCACCTTGGGACATTGGCCAATTTGGGGTTGCTGATCTAAGCTTGCTATTTAATATCACTGTTTTTGCTCTTTTTCTTTAAAATGTATTCCTTTTGATACCCTATGGCCAGGATGCTTATAATTGGGGTGTAATTAAAGTTGGCTATTGACTGTCCAGTTTTTGGAGCCAGGTTTTAAGCCAATGGAAGCATGGGCCTAGGACACTTATGATCTCTATTCTGAGAGTCTCATGCATGAGATTCATCTTCTCCATGAAATCTAGCTTTGACATTCAGATAATTTTAGAGGCAGAAATTCTTTGTATCATATCCTACTAGGAGAATATTCTTCAAAACATGAAATTTTTGCCTCTTATAAGTTGACTTTTTGTCATGTACTTAAAAAAAAACCTCCCATGGCCTTGATATAGTGCACTGTATATAGTAGGAGTTTGTAAATAATAGCTTTATTAAATGATGCTTATTTATCAGAGGCTTTGAGCAAATTATTAAAAATAGTCTTAAATCTGAATATTAAGAGGCTCAGAACTAAAAAAATTGCTTTTGTGATACAATACATTGAGCAGTGAAACAGGTTTTATGTGTTTCCAAAAATATTTATGAAATAAGACATACAAAAAAGTGCAAAGTATAACAACAAACACCTTTGTACTTCCTACCCAATTTTAATAAAAAAATTAAACTTGTTTTAAAATGAGCAGTTGCTCTTTTTTGTGTGTGTGCAAAAAAACTGGGACTTCCAGTATGAATCTTGACAATGAATCAGGAGTTAAGAGCAAAGGTCTATTTTCTCCTATATTTAATCTCTTTTTAAAAATTTTAAAGTGTAGCTTATGTACAACATCATATAGATTTTAGGTATACAACATGATGATTCGCACTTTTTAAAGGTTATGCTACATTTAGTTACTATAAATCATTGGCTGCATTCCTGTGTGGTGCAATCTACCCTTGTAGCTTCTTTTAGACACAGTGGTCTGTGCCTGTTGATACCTCCCCCTCTGGCCCCTCCCCACCTCCCCTCTCCCCGCTGGTAGCCACTACTTTGGTCCCTGTATCTGTGAGTCTGCTTTTTCGTTATATTCACTAGTTTGTTGTAGGTTTTAGAGCCACACATACGTGATGACATATGGATTTTGTCTTTCTCTGTCTGACTTATTTCACTTAACGTAATACCCGCCAAGTCTATCCACGGAGTTGCAAATGAAAACATTTCATTCTTTTTTATGGTTGGTTAGTATTCCATTGTATCTATGTACCACACGGCCTTTATCCATTCCTTGGTTCCCATGTATGTAGTTTTAAAGATGAGTAATTTACTTGCTTTTGAACACTTCACTGCTTCTGTAAAAATAATGCGTGTACACTTTTAAAGTCAAATGATGCAGAGAAAAACAAAAACCTAAACCCTGACAATTGGGAGAAAACCTCAGATAACATTGTTTCAGATATTTCTCGTGTCTGTACCATATGTGGAAATATGTACACATTTTACACGAGTGACTTCATGTCAGTCATTCTGTTCTCTAAGTTGTTTTTACCCTTTCTTTTCTATAATATATAGTGGGTATCTTCCCATTTAAAGAAGCAAAATGTCTATTTCAATTTTTATAGCTGCGTAAGTTTTCATTCTCTTATATCATTGTGTGTTTAAAAAGACCCCCATTCATGGATATTTAGGTTTCTAGTTTTCCCATATTGTAATCAATATGTTGCTGAACATTCTTGTGCATCATTTTATTTTTATCTTGTTAAAACATTTCCTTCGATAAATTCTTAAGAGTGGATATGGTGGCTTGTGCCATGCTGGGGTTCAGATGGCTGGCTGATTTATTCAGAGCTTTATTGAAGCAATTTAACTGGGGCAGTCCTGTTTTCATTGCCCTTCTGGAACCAGCAGGCTAGCTAGGAATGGCCCACACTCAACTGCACAATCATTTTCCTAGACCCTCTCTGTATCCCATTTTTAACACCCTCTGGCCAAAGCCAGCCATCGGAGACCAGAGGTGACATCACACTCTGCCCACCATGGGAGACAGCCAAAAGATTACATTGCAAAGGACAGGAAAAGCAGGCAGGGAAAATGCAGCCAGGTGGATGGGCACAACCCCTCAATCTAGGGCAAGTGCAGTGAACCGCCACCACCACACAAAAGGCAGGTCTTCATCTGAAAAAGGTAATGCTGTGGGATTGGAAGGGAGTCCTCTATTACTAGCTTATTCCAGTAAACCAAACAATTAATTCCAACAAGTCCTGCTCCCAATTAGACCAACTGAAAGCAGCACTTGATGAAAAGTGTCCAGAATTAGTCATTGGAAAATGCATAATCTTCCATCAGGATAATGCAAGCCCACATGTTTCTTTGATGATCAGGCAAAAATGTTACAGCTTGGCTGGGAAGCTCTGATTCATCTGCTGTATCCACCAGACACTACAACTTCAGATGTCAATTTATTTTGGTCTCTACAAAATTCTCTTAATGAAAAATTCTAATTCCTTGGAAGACTGTAAAAGGCATCTGGAACAATTTTTTGCTCAAAAAGATAGAAAGTTTTGGGAAGATGGAATTATGTAGTTGCCTGAAAAATGGTAGAAGGTAATAGAACAAGATGGTGAATATGTTGTTCAATAAAGTTCTTGGTGAAAAGGAAAATGTGTCTTTTATTTTTACTTAAAAACTGAGGGAGCTTTTTAGTCACCCCAATATTTGGTCATGATGTAATTCTATGCTAATATTGGGGTGACTAACAAGTTCCTTCATCTCAGAATTATAACAGTCATTTGCAGTGGGTAGAGATTAAGATCCTCACATTAGAAAGAAACATTTATTGACATATTTGTACCTTACAAAAAACACTGAGATAAAAAATACATGATATTGTTGCCTTGTCTAGTCACTAAGCCATGTCCGACTCTTTGTGACCCCATGGACTGTAGCTACCCACCAGGCTCCTCTGTCCATAGGATTTTCCAGGCCAGAACACTGGAGTGGGTTGCCATTTCCTTCTCCATGATATTAACGTAAGTATTTAAAGTGTACAACTGAATGGAATTTAGTATATTCACAAATGCTATACAGCCATTGCCTCTCCCTAGTTTCAAAACATTTTCATTTTCTTGTAAGGAAATCCCACGCTCATTACACAGTCCATTTCTATTAACCCTGCTGCCTCTCCCCAGTCCCTGGCAACCACTAATATGTTTTCTGTCTCTTTAGATTTACTTATTCTTGATATTTCATATACACTGAGTCACGTAATCTGAGAACTTTTGTGTCTGACTCATTTTTCCATAGCATAATGTTCTCCATGCTCATCATGTACCAGTATTTCACTCCTCGCGCTATTCCCATGTATGGTATACCACGTTTTGTCATCATTTTTTAAAATTTAATTTTATATTGAAGTATAGGAGACAGAAGAGACAGAAGAACCAAGTGTTAGATCCCTGGGTCGGGAAGATCCCCTGGAGGAGGGCATGGCAATCTACTCCAGTATTCTTGCCTGGAGAATCCCGTGGACAGAGGAGCCTGGTGGGCTACAGTCCATAGGTTAACAGAGAGTTGGACGCGACTGAAGCGACTTAGCACGCACGCTAATTGTTGATTTGCGATGTTGTGTCAGTTTCAAGGGTACAACAAAATGATTCAGTGATACATGTATCCACTCTTTTTTAGATTCTTCTCTCATGTAGGTTATCATAGAATATTGAGTTGAGTTCTCTGTGCTGTACAGTAGGTCCTCGTTGATGATCTCTTTTACGTATAGTAGCGTGTATATGTTAATGCCAGTCTCCTAATTTACCCTTCTGGCCCGCACTCTCCCCTTTGATAGCCATAAGCTTGTTTTCTCAGTTTGTGAGCCGGCTTCTGTTCTGTAAGTAAGTTCATTTGCGTCAGATTCCAGATTCCACGTGTGAGTGGTATCATGTGATATTTGAGTTTCTCTGTCTGGGTTACTTCTCTTAATATGATGGTATCTAGTATCTGTTCCGGAGAAGGCAATGGCACCCCACTCCAGTACTCTTGCCTGGAAAATCCCATGGATGGAGGAGCCTGGTGGGCTGCAGTCCACGGGGTCGTTAAGAGTCAGACACGACTGAGCGACTTCACTTTGACTTTTCACTTTCATGCACTGGAGAAGGACATGGCAACCCACTCCAGTGTTCTTGCCTGGAGAATCCCAGGGACGGTGGAGCCTGGTGGGCTGCCGTCTATGGGGTCGCACAGAATCGGACACGACTGAAGCGACTTAGCAGCAGCAGTATCTGTTCATCATGTGATGGACATTTGGCTTGTTTCTTCCTTTTGGTTCTTGTAAATACTGCTGTATGAACAGCTGTGCATGTTTCTCTTTGAACACATGGTTTCAGTTATTCTAGATTTATACCTAAGAGTAAAATGTACATTTATTGTTATCCACTTTATTTGTATTTCATGTAAGATACAAACATTTTTTGAGGTAATAGTAGATGTGTTAGCTCCATTGAATACTAGGTAACTTTAAGAAAATTAGAATGATGATATGAGAAAGCAAAAATTTTGAATGAAAATATGTAAATGACAGGTACCACATGATTGCTACAATTAGATTGAGAATTTGACTCCTAGGGACCTGATAGGTGTCAAAAGCTTTTCTAAGTAAGAAATGAAACCCAGAAGTAAAACACTTACCCAAGCCATGAAACTTAAAAGACTGGTTTGACTCCACAGAAATGCAGAACTTCTGTGTGATAAAAGGGAAACAAAGCTGAAAGAAAATTAGGAAACTGGAGGGAACTATTTGCAATATTGGTAACACAAGTTCAATATCTATAATATGTAAACAGTATTGACAAATCATTAAACAAAAACCATTTATTAGGCATTTTGAAAAAGTAAGATTTGGGGTGGAAGTTCAGTGGATTGGAAAAATATTTAAAAAGACAGATAACATGCATGATTGATGGGTATATGGAGACAATGTAAAACATTGTTATTGGGAGGGCATATTGGTAACCTTTCTTGCAGGGCAGGCTGATAGCGGGGTATTGATGACAGACATGCAGATTGATACAGATCAATGACACAGATGAAGGAGCTAAGAAATAACACCTAACAGGTCTTTGACAAATGAGCCAAGGCAATTCAATAGTGAAAGAATAACCCTTTCAACAAATGGCACTGGAATAACTGGAAGGCCAGAAGCACAAAACAAACCTGTTGTACTCCATCACTTATGTGTGGAATCTAGAAAAGTCAAGCTTGTGAAAAACAGAATGCAGAATGGTGGTTATCAGGGGGTGAGGGCTGAGAGGAAAAGACTGATGGTGTTTAGGGGCACAAACTTGTCACCAGTAGTAAATAAGCCCCAGAGATCTAATATACAGTACAATGAACACAGTCAATAATATTGTACTATAATTAAATAATGCTGATAAGCATCACTACAATGACAGGCATGTTATAATACTGAAATGTATCAAAGTAACACAGTGAACACCTTAAATGTATACAATGTTACATGTCATATTTATTCAACTAAATCTTTCTCTTTTAAAACAAGTGAACCTAGATACAGACCTTACACCATTCACAAAAATTAATACTTTGGCATGAAACTTCAAAACACTTGAGATAAAAAGAAAATCCTGAAAGATAAAAACCAAATTACCTACAAAGGAAAGAAAATCAGAATGATATTGGGCTTTTTATTAGTGATCCTTGATGCATAAAACCAATGTGCAGTAAACTGAGAATCAGAGAGAGAGCTCTGCGGACAGAAAGAAATGGGCACCGTTAGAACTCACAGACACATCGTGAGAAGAGTGTGGTCCCCTGCAGCTTACACATCCAGACTTTAACTGAGACGGAAAACTAAGCATTCAGCCTAAGCCTGGAGATGAACACAGTAAACTTGTAAGACAGAGTGGAAATAGGTGGTTCAGTTGTGGCTGAGCTAATTAAATACTCTGAGTCTGGCTACCTGTGATTTCCCTCAGCTGCGTATTTATTCTCTTTGTATCACATGTGGCCGAGTAGATATCAGAGCTCTTCATTTAATTCCTTCCTATAGAGCCTGTAGCAGTTTACTTCAGGGAGAGCCTTCTGGTCAGTGCCATGGCTCAGCTCTTGACAGCTCCTTCTCCCATAAGACATGATTTCAGCAGAAAGGCTTTTGCTCAAAAACAATGTAGTTTGACCTCATCAGCTAATCAAAAAGTAAACTGCCAGAAGATGCAGTTTCATCATGCGGAGAACTTTCGTTGCATTCTCTCATCTACTTGCCGATCCAGTCTTGTAATTAAAATCACCCTGCAGCACAGATGGATTTTATGCCATTGCACACAGATGCATGCCAGGATGGGGCAAGGAGCTTCCAAGCACAGCAGTCAGCGCTGTGGAGCCGGGGCTGGAGAAACCAGACTCCCCAGTGGGTGCTCATGAGAGCTTGCTGGACTGCAGAACTCTCAGTCTGCCAGTCAGGTAAATGGAACGTGAAGAACGATTTGTACCAGGCACAGTTTTGGGTGAAAGCCCTGCTGTTCAAAGCCCTATCTGGGGTCTAGAATATTTTTAAAGGGTTTTTTTTTGCTTCTTTTCAGTTTTGTTTTGATTTGTTTGATTCTCTTGGTTTGTGGAGAAGTTTTCTCTCTTAAAGCAGCTGTGGGCATGCAGACCTTTGTTAAATTAATAACCATCATAAAAACATAAAATCAGCAGAAACAATGGAGTTTTTTTTTTAAACAATGGAATTTTAATCACTCACTTGGCATGTTTTTAAGGTCAACAGACAGGAATTCTCAAGAAACAGTTGCATGCGTTTCAAAGCAAAGAGTCATCATGCACAGTATTTTGTCTTCTGGTTCCTTGAAGTCAAGTCAAATTCCAGAATGTTCTGGGCGATCATGGAACATTTTAATGGCTCTGTAAGAAAATGCCCTATATTTGTGTCCAGAAATTATCTTGGGGCCCCCACACATTGAAAAAGAGTAAGTTTTATGGCAGAGTAAGTAAGTAAGTAAGTGAAGTCGCTCAGTCGTGTCCGACTCTTTGCGACCCCGTGGACTGTAGCCCACCAGGCCCCTCCGTCCATGGGATTCTTCAGGCAAGAATACTGGAGTGGGTTGCTCTCCCGGGGATCCTCCTAACCCAGGGATTGAATCCAGGTCTCCTGCATTGCAGGCAGACACTTTAACCTCTGAGCCACCAGGGAAGGTCCCAGAAGAGGAATATAAATTCGAGAGAAGGGGACTAGGGAAGAAAAGAATGTGGAGCGCAGTCCTCAGGGATGAAGGGGAAGTGAGAGCGTAGGGGTTTCAGGGCTCGGGGCATTATTCTGGGAAGTCTCTCAAGGGTTCAGACGAGCTTCCTCTTTCACCTAGGATGCTGCAGCCCAATGTCAATCACACAAGTTCAGTTTTGGGTTTGGGGCTCCTTCCTGCTTGAGGTTTCACTTGGAGACTGAGCTGCTTGCCTAAAGACTGTGATCACCACTGCCCAAACTGAGAAAGACTTTAGGAACCTTAGTTTAGGGGCCACATACTTACTCGATTTTGCAGAACTGTTTTGTTTTCAAATATGAGCAACTTTATGGTTCCCAGGTGTTCAGCAGTAAAATTCCCTTGAAGTGCAGTCATATTTAACAGTTCCTCTTAGGACACTGGGGTGATTCAGTGTCTCAAGCTAACTCAGTCCAAAGTAGGAACTCCTAAGAAGATACTCAGTGATGCTTTATTGCGACCATGCTGCTAAGTACGGTTACCATTCTTGATTTTACACACTTTCAGCAGCCTTTTTAGAGAAAGAAATGGCAACCCACTCCAGTATTCTTGCCTGGAGAATCCCATGGACAAAGGAGCCTGGTGGGCTCCAGTCCATGGGGTCGCAAAGAGTTGGACAGAACTGAGTGACTAACACACACACACGGTTGGGGTATAGAGGAGGAAATGTAAGGAGCAGAATGGGTAGGCACAGTTCTTAAACTACTAGGAACAATAAGAAAATTCATTAAGGAGTCCAATTATAAATTAATATCTGAAATTTAGCAGATTTCTCATATAAAAACATGAGCAAGTTTTATACGAGCTGTATAGAAATGTGTATAGGAAATCTTACGGGAGAATATATTCCATTCATTTTGGCATCATGAAACAGAAAATATCCAGAAAATAAACCTAATGAAAAGTGCAAAGGACCTTTTGGAAGAAAACTCCATTGTGGAACCATAAAAGAAAGTCTTGAATAAATTACATACTTTGTTTTCAGATAAGACTTTCAATATTTATCATGCTTATGTTTCAGTTCAGTTCAGTTCCATTCAGTTGCTCAGTCATGTCCGACTCTTTGCGACCCCATGAATTGCAGCACTGAATACAAATCATGGAAATTTTGCTAAGACAGAAGGTAACAATAGTCTATTTTTTATCAGTTACATAGAACCTTATTGAATGTCTATACCCTGCCTAGGGTAAATATTAGAGAAGGCAATGGCAACCCACTCCAGTACTCTTGCCTGGAGAATCCCAGGGACGGGGGAGCCTGGTGGGCTGCCGTCTATGGGGTCACACAGAGTCGGACACGACTGAAGTGACGCAGCAGCAGCAGCAGCAGCAGGGTAAATATAGTCCAGGTTTTCTGTATTGGAAACAATGTTTCAAGAATTTGTGTGTGTGTGTGTGTGTGTGTGTGTGTGCATGCGTACTCAGTCACTCAGTCGTGTCTGACTCCTTGCCACACCATGGACTAGCCCTCCAGGCTCCTCTGTCCATGGGATCTTCCAGGCAGGAATATTGGAGTGAGTTGCCATTTCCTCCTCCAGGGGATCTTCCCAGCCCAGGGATTGAACCCGTGCCTCCTGCATCTCCTGCATCTCCTGCATTGGCAGGTGGATTCTTTCCCAGTGAGCCACCTGGGAAGCTTCAAGAACGTGTTCATACTTAGGTGCTGTTTATGTATTATGGGCATTGATCTTTTGTTACCCACACTGCCAATAAACCCTCCAGTGTCCTAGTCATTTTTAAACTTGTCTTCCTTTTTGTTGTACAGAGGTTCTTCATTTTTACTTACATAATCAAAACCTATTTTTAAGTTTCTTGTAGCTGTTTCAGTTTTGGTTTTCATTTCTTACTCAGAAGAGCCGTCGACACCTGCCAGACACCTGGGAGTCAAATTCTCAATCTGATTGCAGCCGCCATGTGGCGACTGCGGCTGCCGATTCTGCCTTCAGTGGCTTCCTCTGGCCTTGACTGTGACCCTCTGGGTTCACCTGTCTCTCCAGACCTCAGGGTGCTCTTTGCCCCCTCAGTTCTCTGACAGGTCTAAGAGAAGTTGTTGATTTTTCAGTTTGTTCACTTTTTTCTTTTTGTAAGAAAAGAGTGATGCCTTCTAATCTTTTTAGATGTTGGAGCTGACGACAGGAGACTTTTCACTGCAAATGCCTTTTATTTAAGTGCTATGTAGAAGCATGTAGATATGGTTAGGACAAGGATTCCTGGGTGAGGAGCCGTCCTTGGGGTGGCACATCAGGAATCGGTCATGTCAGAAACAGCTTTTAGACGAAAAGTGGAGTGGAGTGCTTTGGTGCACGGGTTGGAGTCAGGGAAAGAGTTGGAGCTGGAAACACAGCTTTTTCAGAGAGCCTGTGTGTTGTGTGTGAGGTCTCTGGGAGCTTCCTGTCCTCCTCAGCTAAAGTCCTTCTTCCCTCCTCCAGGAGCCTCAGGGAGGTGTCCCGTCACTTCCCGGCCCCTGTCCTGTCCCCCTCAGGGAGGTGTCCCATCCCCCTCAGGGAGGTGTCCTGTCACTTCCCCGACCCCCACTTCTTTCTCCTCTTGCTCAGGGAAGCTTTGGCCTCCCTGACCTGTGACTGCGTCTTAAGTAAGCCAAGGCTGCTCCTGCCTTACAACCTTCCCCCTTTCTGTCTCCTTGGCCTCTAGCAGTTTTTCTGCATGGCTTCCCTCACTTTCATTAAGACTCAGAAATCACCTGTTTGATGGTGCCTTGCCTCAGGTCGCTTACCTGCAAGTCACCCACCCGTCCTAGCTCCTACTCCCTTCCTGTGCTCTGTGCTCAGTCCTGAGTGACTCTTTATGACCCCAAGGACTACATTTTAGCCTACCAGGCTCCTCTGTCTGTGGGATTCTCCAGGCAAGGATACTGGGGTGGGTATCCATTCCCTTCTCCAGAGGATCTTCCCGACCCAGGGATTGAACCTGAGTCTCCTGCATAGGCAGGCGGATTCTTTACTGTCTGAGCCACCTGGGAAGCCCCTTCTCCTCAGCAGGATCATTATCTTGCTTGTGCTGTCTCCTGTCCTGTGCTGTCGTCTGTCTTCCATTTGTCCCAGGAGATTGGGAGACTCCACAGGGAAAGACACTTTGCTTCCTTGCTTCCCTGTATCCCCAGGTTGTGTGTCCAAATTGTAAGAGTAAAAAGAGACAGGTGGAAATAAGTAAAATATTATTAAAAATTAAAATAAGTAAAATATAAAAGAAGCAGACTCACAGACATAGAGAACAAGCTAATGGTTACAGGGGGGCAGCAGGAGCCATAAAAGGGTGAGGGAACGGGAGCTACAGACTAGTTGGTTTAAGACAGGTTCGAGGATATATTGTACAACAGGGGGAATTTCGCCAATATTTTGTGGTAAATGTACATGGAAAGTAACCTTTAAAAATTACATAAAATAAAAAAAAATTTAAATACTGTATTTAACCCATGATGTCCAAAATATTCTCATTGTACCCTAAAGTTATTAATAAGGTAGCTGCCATTCTTTTTTTCTGTTTGAAATCTTCAAAGTCTGGGGTGCTTTTTGCAGTCACAGCGCAGTTCATTCGCACCAGCCTCCTTTCAAGGACTCAGGGACCCCATGTGTCTGGAGGCTCCTGTGTTGGGCAGCGCCAGTGGCCTGCAGGCTGAGTTAGAACTGGACGTGTTTCCTGGGAGAAGTGGGGCATTATCGGAGGGTTTTAGGTGGGCCTTAGGAGTGGCAGGATCGGTTTTGTTTTAACACACGTCCCTGTGGCAGCAGACTGGAGAAGGGTGGGAGGGACTCGAGAGGGGTGATGCTTTAGGAGCCCAGGAGACAGATCCAGAGAGAGACCCACTGAAGGGTCTGCCCTTGGAGGGGTGGCAGCGGGGACGGAAGAGAGAAGAGGCAGGTGATATCCGGTCAGTAAAGTCCGCAGGACTCGACAGTAACTGGATTCGAAATCGGCAAGCTACCTTCATATGATAATCTTTTGTCCCCTGTCAGTCAGAGAACAGGGTGGACTGAAACATTGTTTTAAAGAGTCTCCTCTCTATTTCCAGATATCAGTTACGATGTGCGTGGAGTTGCCATGCAGGTAAGGGCAGTACTTACTTTAGCTTTTAGTGGATAAATCTATACGGCCACATGATGGAGCCAAAACCTTGGTAGTTCGTGCGGCTTTTCAGACCAGCTTCCAAATTCCTTCTCCTATAGAAATGTTGCCACCATGACTTTGTTATTTTACTTTGAAAAACAAATTTATGAAGCATAAGTAATTCTTTTTGTATTTTCAAAGTAATGTGTTATATTCTAGTCAGTTTCTTAAGTCAACAGGTAGACCCGACTTAGTTCTTGTGATTTTATACTGGTAAAATTGGAGTTTTCTAAGCCACAAGGAATACATTGTCTGAGTTGTGCAAAAGAGGGATACAATTCTATATTTTTTAAATTTAAGAATGAGACCAGTAGAATCTGTATATAATAACATTCCCATTTCTTAGAGAATGCAAAAATTTCTCCATGGGACTGGAAGATGTTTATAAGGCTGAATCCAGATACTTCAACGCAACTTTTGAGATGATTATTTAGAGGAAGTTCTGCACCCTATCCATGGTGGTGGCCGTGGTCTTGTTCCTCAATCATGTCCGACTCTTGCGACTCCAAGGACTGTGGCCTGCCAGGCTCTTCTGTCCATAGGATTTCCCAGGCAAGAATACTGGAGTGGGTTGCCATTCACTTCTCTAGGAGATCTTCCCAAGCCAGGGGTCATACCCACGTCTACTGCATTATAAGTGGATTCTTTACTGCTGAGCCACCAAGGAAGCCCACCCTATACACAGCAGATACTAAATTAATATTTGCTGTCACAATGATTGCAAATAAGAATTAACTATAGCTGGAACCAACTGTTGGCCAAAGTCTTCACTTTTCACAAGTTAAATAGCCAGTTTTGATTGAATAAAAAGCATGGAGTGTAGAAATTTGTAAATATCAGAGATATAATTTTGATTTTATTTGCTGTAATGATTATTTAAAAATTTTTTATTATTTTTTAAATTTAACTTTAATTAGAGTATATTTGATTTACAATGTTGTGTTAGTGTCAGGTGGTTCGGCAAAGTGATTCAGGTATACACATATGTATATTTGCTCTTTTCCAGATTCTTTTCTCATATAGGTTGTTACAGAATATTGAGTAGAGTTCCCTGCTATTCTGTACGTCCTTGTTGTTTATCTAGTTTATATATAGTAGTGTGTTTATGTTAACCCCAAACTCTTCCCATTCTCCTTTGGTAACCATAAATTTGTCTTCTATGTCTGTGAATCTATTCTGTTTGGTAAATAAGTTCATTTTTATCATTCTAAAAGAATTTTTTAAAGATGTAAGTGATATCAGTCTTTCTCTGACTTATTCACTTAATATGATAATAGGATTTTTAGCACACCCTGGAGACCCAAGAAGGGGCCACTTATTCACTGAACTCCTAATTTTCCCCAATCTGTAACCAAAAGTGTCATTAATTCCTAGAACCAGATCTGTGTCAAATATTTTAAATCAAAGTTGCTACCAAGTGCAAGCAATATTGAGAAACAAAACTGCGTCAATGAGTAAATGTACAGAAAACATCTCACGGGGGTTGATTAAGCACGGCAAACACTGTCAAGAAAGCTTCTAGACTCCATTTTTGTGTCCTATTCAGAATATTATATAGACAAAGATTATAGGTTTTGTCACAATTCTCATGTTTTTATTGACTCTACAATTTTGTCCTTTCTTAAGCATATTATTTATGTAAAAGGAGAAGAAAAGAGGATGAAGTAATAAATTTTTCATATATGAACTCTTCCTGGATATTATCAGTTTCATAAGTACTGATGTCATTAACCTTGAAATATCAGCATGTAGATAAAGGGTTATGAATATAAATGAACTCCGAGTTAGGACTTGTTGACATCTGCTTTAAATAGCCATTTAAGTGCTGTCAGGAGGGGAGGGCTGTGCAGCAAGTTTGGTGAGTAGGCTGACGTGGGGCCTTGAAGGCACAAATGTTATGTCACATAATGCTCATTTGTTACTTGTTTAACTTAAAAAATAAAAAGGAAAAGAGCCTCATTTCTGGATTTGTGTAATAGGTTAGAGATGGACCAACAGGGTCCTCAGATGCAGAAGGAAGAGATTAGCTGATGCCTGGTACTTAGAAGTCAGTCTGCAAAAGAAAAGAACAAACAAGAAATCAAAACCATTTATATATTCAAAATCACAGAAGATTCTTGGGTGCCATCAAAAAGAAACAGCCAAAGGCATGAGTTAGAGTTTGAGGTGTTATTCCCTAATTTTGTGACATTCAGTGAGACACTTAAGTCTGAACTTTCAGTTCAGTTCAGTCTCCCCTGACTCTTTGCAACCCCATGAATCACAGCACCCTAGGCCTCCCTGTCCATCACCAACTCCCGGAGTTTACTCAAACTCATGTTCATCAAGTTGGTGATGCCATCCAGCCATCTCATCCTCTGTCGTCCCCTTCTCCTCCTGCCCCCAATCCCTCCCAGCATCAGAGTCTTTTCCAATGAGTCAACTCTTCTCACGAGGGGGCCAAAGTACTGGAGTTTCAGCTTTTGCATCATTCCTTCCAAAGAAATCCCAGGGCTGATCTCCTTCAGAATGGACTGGTTGGATCTCCTTGCAGTCCAAGGGACTCTCAAGAGTCTTCTCCAACACCACAGTTCAAAAGCATCGATTCTTCAGTGCTCAGCCTTCTTCACAGTCCAACTCTCACATCCATACACGACCACTGGAAAAACCATAGCCTTGACGAGATGGACCTTTGTTGGCAAAGTAATGTCTCTGCTTTTGAATATGTTATCTAGGTTGGTCTTAACTTTCCTTCCAAGGAGTAAGCGTCTTTTAATTTCCTGGCTGCAGTCACCATCTGCAGTGATTTTGGAACCCAAGAAAATAAAGTCTGACACTGTTTCCCCATCTGCTTGCTATGAAGTGATGGGACCAGATGCCATGATTTGAGTCTGAAGTCTGAACTTAGTTCTTTATAAATAAACTGAAGCTCATCATCACCACCATCACCTTCATCATCACCTTCATTCCATCATCATTATCACCATCTCATTGTCGCCTTCATCATCATCACAGCACCTTCACTACTATTAGGAAGTTGCTTATTATGGGTCACTCTTACATACGTTATCTGTTTTATTTATTTATTTTTATTTTTTTAATTTTATTGGCCCCGCGGCCCTGGCTCAAGGGCAGCCGGCGGGTCAAAGGTCAAGGGAGCCTGAGAAGAGCGCATGCGCCGGGCATGCGCGTTGCTCCATCCGTTATCTGTTTTAATCCTCACTGAAAGCATAGATTATTTTACTCTTTTGACAGATGGGGAAACTGAAGCTTAAAGTAGAAGGGGTTTTCCCAAGGTCACACAGGAGTCAATGACGGCACCAGGCTGCTGCATGGCCCAGTGTTTTAATCCTACGCTAATAAAAATTCTGCTTCAGTATAACTTTTTTGAAGGAAATTTCCAAAGCATATTAATAATTAAAGAGTGTTCGTATCCTTTTATCTGGTAATCCTCCTTCTGGGGATATCATAAGAAAATACTCCTATAAAAGTAAAGAGGAGAATGACATTCATTGCAGCAGCATTTATCATGGTAAATCACTGGAAAATCCCCAAATGTCCAACAAGTGAGAAAAGATTAAGTAAATGATGACAGAGTACAAAAGAATCTTAACTAGTCACCATGAAGCCTATTTAGTGATTCGGCGTAATGCTTGGATTCATTATGTGAAAAACTGGAATTTACTATGTTATTAACATTATGATGCCAATTCAGTAAAATTTTGCATATGAAAAAAGAGTAGAGCAATATAAAGAAAAACACCAAATATTTTTTCCTGGGTTCGAGATTTCTTGGGTGAATTTTCTTCAGTTATGGTGATTGTGTGTGTGTGTGTGTGTGTGTGCTGTGCTTAGTCACTCAGTCATGTCCAACTCTTTGCGACCTCATGGACTATAGCCTGCCAGGCTCCTCTGTCAATGGGGATTCTCCAAACAAGAATACTGGAGTGGGTTGCCATGCCCTTCTCCAGGGGATCTTCTCAACCCAGGGATCAAACACATGTCTCCCACATTGAGGATGGATTCTTTACCATCTGAGCCACCAGGGTGATCATAACTTGTATGAAAAATGAACAAATTTGAAATGTAATACATAAACACACACACACACATACACATACCTGCTCTGTGTAACTCATCGAACGTGGCAAAGATCAAACAAGACAATATGAATAAACTGGATAAACTGTTAAGACAATTCAAGGCTTCTCTGTTGGCTCAGTGGTGAAGAATTTGCCTGCCAGTAGAAGAGACTCACATTCGAGCCCTCATCCAGGGAGGTCCCACAGGCCTCGGAGCAGCTAAGCCCATGAGTGACAATTATCGAGCCTGTGCTCCAGAGCCCGGGAACGGCAACTACGAGCCCAGGCGCCACAACCACTGAAAGCTGCTGTGAACTAGCGCCTGTGCTCTGCAACGAGAGCCGCCACCGCAGAGAGAAGCCCGAAGATCCCAGCTAGAGAATAGCCCCCACTCGCTGTAACCAGAGAAAAGCCTATGCAGCAGTGAAAACCCAGCACAGCCAAAAATACATACATAGACAGATAAAATTATATAAAAACAAACTAGGGAAAACAAATGTCTGAAAGAAAAACAAATGACAATTGGAATTCTCATATTAAAAAGTCAGGCCGGCCTAGTTAGGAGCAGAGCTCTTGTATTCATTCTGAAAGCCACCCTGGGATTCCGGGACAAGGAAGTTTAGTTACTCTTTGCATCTCTTTTCACCATCAGGACCAGAGATCTGCAAATGCTGGCCCCCGGGCCAAATCTTGACTGTCCTTTTGTATGACCTTTGAGCTAAGAAAGCTTTTTGCAATTTTAAGTGGTTCCCAAAACAAAATTAAAGAAAGATATTATTTCATGACACATGAAAATTATATGAAATTCGACTTACAATGTCCATAGTAATACCTGTATTATTGGAAACACAGTAATGCCCATTTATTTACAAATCCCCTCTGATCTGCGATCCTGATACAATAGCAGTGGGGAGCTGCTGCTGTAAAGAACCTGTGGCTCATGAAGCTTAAAATACTTACTATCTGGTCTTCTCCTCATCATTGATTTAGACCAACTCAGTTCTCCAAATCTTGTCCTGGCCTCATGAGAGTTTTATTAATTTTTTCAATTGCTTTTAAATGGTTAGAAAGGCTATAAAGCACATAAGTAAGTGTTAGTCACTCAGTCGTGTCCGACTCTTTGTGACCCCAAGGAATGTAGCCCAATGGGCTGCTCTATCCATGGAATTCTCCAGGCAATAATACTAGAGTGTGTAACCATTCCCTTCTCCAGGGGATATTCCCGATCCAGGGATCTAACTCAGGTCTCCTACATTGTAGGCACATACTTTATTGTCTGAGCCACCAGGGAAGCCCAGAAAGTCTGGATTTTCTTAGTATTTAGATAAAAAAATGGTTTTCAAAACATTAGGGATGGGAGAGCCATTGAATGGCCATGACACTGACCAGTGGCAATGTTTGTTGAAAACACATGTTCTTGCACCACTCTGTGGATGGCATAAGACCCGTATTGGGCACTGGGAGATGCAACTCTGATCTGTTTAAAGTGTGACCAGCTGGGCCTCTGCCCCTCACCTGCAATAATGAAGCCAGTTGCATGATTTCTGAGGCCCCTTCCAGGTCTATATTTCCTCAGTGATGCCTCGTTTTTTAAAAGTTGGTGGTTCTTCATGGTTTTATGAATGTGTCTCCTCCTTTTATGATCCTCCTGACTTTGGGGAAAGTAACCCATCAGTTTTAAGGCCAAGAATCAGAACTTAAATGCCTACAAAACCCAGACAGTTCAACTAAGCACATTTGGTGGAAAGCTTTTGTAGACCTCAAAGACTTTGCATTTACTTGGTGGTCAGGCTTTTCTTTGTGGTCTTCTCATATCCCAGTCAGATAGGTTGATTGAAAAATCTCCCTTCAGGTAAGTAGAATCTCTAAGACATCTCCTTGTCTATAACTCCATGAGATACCAAATTACTGAATATGCAACTTCTAAAATTTCATTAAAAACACTTAAAATTTTTCTCTACCTTTGAGAGCACCTAGTAATTTGAAGCTTACTGATGGTAGAGGTATAATTATAGACATGCCATTTATCTCTGAGATCCTCTGAAACTGAAGCAGTTAAATATGCTAAACGTTTATGCAACCCCATGTCCCAGGTATCAAATTTTCCTCTCCTTCCAATGTGAGATATAGAATGAAAACACGTCAAATTGATCTCATAACTGGAGAAATGCTTTGCTTGTTGTTCATTGCGGACTCTTTACCCTCTAAGCCACCAGGGAAGCTCATTTTCATGTGGTAATACCAAAACAGGAACAAACCAGTATGTTTTTGAAATGAAAAGGGAAAGAAGAGGTGAGCAGATTTGAGCCAGGGGGTGGGCAAGCAGGGACTAGGCTCTTCTTTACTCCCTACTGCCGGCTGTCTGTCTGGGTTTGACCAGGGGACATGGGGTAGGATAATAGTAAGAGGACTACCATGCATTTGGGCTTCCCTGGTGGCTCAGTGGTAAAGAAACTGCCTGCAATGCAGGAGACCTGGGTTTGATCCCTGAGTTGGGGAGATCCCCTGGAGAAGGAAATGGCAACCCACTCCAGCATTCTTGCCTGGGAAATCCCCTGGGCAGAGGCGCCTGGTGGGCTACAGTCTATGGGGTCACAAAGAGTCGGACACGACTGAATGTGCACCAAGCATCTGTTCACTTAGTCAATTAATAAACTAACAAACAGTGGCTGAGACGTGATATTGCTCAGGCACTAGTAAGTGCCAACTAGTGGGGAGTTTCCTTCAGTTAGCACTTGTGTTCCCCTACAGGTGGTAGAAACCCCAAGAAGAAAGAATGGAGGGGCAGTGATAGGCAATCCCGAGCAGTCACTGGAGAAGGCAACGGCATCCACTCCAGTGCTCTTGCCTGGAAAATCCCATGGACGAGGAGCCTGGTGGGCTGCAGTCCATGGGGTTGCTAAGATTTGCACACGACTGAGTGACTTCACTTTGACTTTTCACTTTCATGCACTGGAGAAGGAAATGGCAACCCACTCCAGTGTTCTTGCCTGGAGAATCCCAGGGACGGGGGAGCCTGGTGGGCTGCCGTCTCTGGGGTCACACAGAGTCGGACACGACTGAAGCGACTTAGCAGCAGCAGCAGCACAGCAGTCATTACTGCTCCATGGAGGCTATTTCTGGGTCTCTCTTCTGCTTCCCATCCCCTTGACCATCACTTTCAGTTTCACAATTGCAAGAGGGCTGCTTCACTTCCCAAACTGGGTCTGCCTTACAGACATTTTTCATGCATCCTCCACTAAGCACAATGCCCAGCTCACGCAAGGCATTCATTTACTGAGTAAATGAATACATGGTAATTCAGTGGAGACATCTGAAGTAGAGATGTGTGCAAAAGCAAAAGCTAAGTATTCCAAATGATTTAATGGCCAGCCATTGTCAGATGATCCGAGCTGTTTATCTTTGCATTGTTGCTGGTTGTGTTCTCTGGAAGGAGACATAGAGATGCAGTTTATGGTGCAAGATACTGTCAGGAATTAGTACCTGTGAACAGAGAAGGCAATGGCACCCGACTCCAGTACTCTTGCCTGGAAAATCCCATGGACGGAGGAGCCTGGTAGGCTGCAGTCCATGGGGTCGAGAAGAGTCAGACACAACTGAACGACTTCACTTTCACTTTTCACTTTCATGCATTGGAGAAGGAAATGACAACCCACTCCAGTATTCTTGCTGAAAAATCCCATGGACAGAGGAGCCTGGTGGGCTATAGTCGGTAGGGTCACAAGGAGTCGGACACAACTGAGTGAGTACAAGAGAAAGTGGATGCTGCCTGGGTTTTAAAAGTGAAAGTGAATGTTGCTCAGTCCGACTCTTAGTCCATGGAATTCTCTAGGCCAGAATACTGGAGTGGGTAGCCTTTTCCATCTTCAGGGCATCTTCCCTACCCGGGGATCAAATCCAGGGCTCCTGATTGCAGGCAGATTCTTTACCAGCTGAGCCACCAGGGAAGCCCAAGAATACTGGAGTGGGTAGCCTATCCCTTCTCCAGTGGATCTTCTGACCCAGGAATCGAACTGGGGTCTCCTGCATTGCAGGCAGATTCTTTACCAATGAGCTATCAGATTTTAAAAGCACATCCTTTTTTTCCCCTGGAATTTAATTCTTGTATCCGTCGTCTTCGTGTGGATAATCTGCAGTGCTTGCATTTAGGATCCTTTCCCTTTGCCTTTTGCTTCCAGGTGCCTTCCCGCGTGAGCGTCCTTGGCATACAGTCCCCTCACCTGGTGCAACCTTTCTGGTCACTGTCTTACTCTCAGATGACTGCATCTAATCAAGGATGAGCTGAATTTGGCTTGGGAAGTATTTGTTTGTAAATGAGAGATTCCTCATAAAGTAAATGCTTTCAGGATCCAGGGAGTAATTTAATAGTGGTGTGTTTTGGCCACCTTGGCATGAAGTGGGAGAAATATTTGGGAAAGAGAGGAGAGAGAGAGAGGTGGACTTACTTAAACTCAGTTATGCTATACTTATAGGAGATAAAAATACATGAAAAATCATAAGCGCATGGTCTGTTTTGCTTTTGAACAGTGCAAATACATTTCCTCTCCCACCAATCACACTTCTCTTAGCAGACAGCACTTGAGTGCCTTCAGAGGCACCCAAACATGTCCATGAAAGCACCACGAAGAGAGGAAAACCAAGTCATTTTGGGGTTGTCATTCCTAAATCAAAACTGTTATTGAAAAATTTCCTTCTAGTGAGAGTCTAGGAGCATTTCCCGCCTTGGTCGTGCCACATGGCTTGCAGGGATCTTAGTTCCCTGACCAGGGATTGAACCCTTGCTTCCTGCAGTGGAAGCCCAGAGTCCTAACCGCTGGACCGCCGGGGAAGTCGCAAGAGCCTAGACATTTTAAACAGGAATCTCTTGGATTATTTAATGAGATGATCTTGTTTTGGTTTTGTGTTTTAGGCTTTTTATTGTATGTTTTATGATGTTGTTATTGTTTGTATTATTGCTTTGGAAAATTCTGAATAATGGCTTGATTATTCTGGTAGGAAATCATCATCAAAAGCAGCTTACCCTTCTTAGAAATGTATGTTTGTGTTTTGCTTTGAGAAGGAATATTTAAACTTTCCACAAGTTTGTGGAGAAGACAGAGTTTACTTGCAGCCACCCAAGGCACACTTCCACCTTTGTGACCGCCTCAGAGAGGATTGAAAACTGTTTGAATTCATCTCTCATGCAAACAAGATGGGCAGAACTGGTGCCTCCCTCTTTGAAGAATCTGCACTTTGAAAAATGATTGTTTTCTGACTATAAAAATAATGCAGCTTAATTTATTATGGAAACTGTGAAAAACAGAGAACAATGTATTATACAAAGTAAAAATCTCCTATACCCCTACTACCTAGAAAGAGCCACTGTTAATATTTTGGTGTATATCTGATGAGTATTTTAAAATTATCTAAATATGTATCTATAATTTATAGATAATAATATGTGCTATAGATGTAATTATTATAGATAATATGTATTATAATGTTCTCTATCTAAAATTGTATAGATAAGCATAGACAATCTCATTATTTGCTCTTTTCACTTGATTATTCAGAACACTACTATTCTGTTCTAGCATACTTTCCTGTGGTTGCAGAGAATGTTAACCTGTGGATGGATAAACTTTGTTTAAGCAGTTGCTATCATTGTACATTTGGTTGTTCTTAGTTTTTATAAATACTTTTGTATGAACACATTGCTGTTTAATCTTTGAGATGTCTTAGAATGCATTCC
The DNA here is from genome assembly GCF_002263795.3 of Bos taurus. Classification (NCBI taxonomy): domain Eukaryota; kingdom Metazoa; phylum Chordata; class Mammalia; order Artiodactyla; family Bovidae; genus Bos; species Bos taurus. Next base: position 39,957,121 of record NC_037354.1, on the reverse strand, counting down.
TAGAAGTGCAAGTGTTGCATCAAAGGTAGTCAGGTGTTTGAAAAAAATTTTTTACCAAATTCCCCTGGGTTGGGATACAGTTTTGAGGGCATGAGCCTGCTGTGTCCCCTTTTGCCTGGCAAAGCAATAAAGCTATTCTTTTTGCTTCATCCCAAACTCTGTCTCTGAGAGTCAATTCAGCACTGGTGTACAGAGGCCGAGTTTTTGGCATCAGTCTCTGAGAATTGTCAGCCCAACTTGAAGCATCCTATGACTTAGCCCTCTGTTCACAGCTTGTTAGACCAATGGACTCTTAACTCAAGCTGAGGCACTTGGATTTTCTCCTCCAGAGATTTAACATGGTATCCTAGGGATGTTAGGTAGTTGGAGCTCTGCTACTGGGATGGTCATGATCCACCAGCATCTGGAAGCCAGGAATACCTTTGTGCAGAGAAAGACTATTAAAAAAGATTGCACAGAGAGAATTGGAGATGAGCTGTGCTGTGTAATAAAGAATTCATCTGATCTTTATTCTAGGTTCCTTACGAGCTTCTAAAACTCCTGAGATTTCCTAAGTGGTGGAAATCTCTTTGTTATTCATAAGCCCCTTGGATCGCACTTGAATTTATACTAATGAAATGCCTCAAAGTCAGTCTTTAAATATAGCTTCAGGGTGGGGGCTGGCCAGCAGAAAGACCATCTACGTGATTAGAAAGTTTTTGAAAGTTTAGTTGCTCAGTCATATCCGACTCTTTGCGACCCCATGGACTGTAGCCTACTCGGCTCCTCCATCCATGGGATTTTCCAGGCAAGAATACTGGAGTGGGTTGCCATTTCCTTCTCCAGAGGATCTTCCTGACCCAGGGATCGAACCCAGATCTCCCACATCATATACAGATGCTTTACTGTCTGAGCCACCAGGGAAGTCAACCCTAAATACTCACTGGAAAGACTGATGCTGAAGCTGAAGCTCCAATACTTTGCCCACCTGATGTGAAAAGCCGACTCCTTAGAAAAGACCTTGATTCTGGGAAAGATTGAAGGCAGGAGAAGAGGGTGACAGAGGATAAGGTGGTTGGATGGTATCATCGACTCAAAGGACATGAGTTTGAGCAAGCTCTGGGAGATAGTGAAGGACAGGGAAGCCCGGCGTGCTGCAGTCCATGGGGTCGCAAAGAGTCAGACACGGCTTAGCGACTGAACAACAAGAACATGATTGGAGGGTTGAGACTGAGGGCCAGTCTGACCTGTAGGAAGAGGAGAAGGGCTGGAGATGGAACTCAGTCACAGGACTGATCATCTAATTGATACTGCTCCATAGTGAAACCCAGCCAGCACTTGGACTCGGGCGCTCAGTGGAGCATCCAGGTAGGTGAACACATTTATATGCCAGAGGAGTGGCATGTCCTGACTCCATGGGAAGAGGGCGTGGAAACTATGTGTTCAGAGCTCTCCCAAACCTTGGCTTTTATGTCTCTTCCTTTGACTTGTCCTGATCTGTATCCTTCACAATAAGACTGTAATCACAAGTATAGTGCTTCCTTAATTCTGTGAGTCAGCCTAGCAAATTATCAAGGCTGAGTGGTTTGTGGGAGGCCCTGGGCCCCCCTGGGGGTTCATACAGTAAAGAATCTGCCTGCAATGTGGGAGAGAGAACTGGGTTAAACCCCTGGGTTGGGAAGATCCCCTGGAGGAGGGCATGGCAACCTACTCTAGTATTCCTGCCTGGAGAATCCATGGACAGAGGAGCCTGGTGGGCTATATTTCATAGGGTCGCAAAGAACTGGACATGACTAAGCAGCACAGCACTGAATTGATAGCCAGCCATTCAGACGTGCAGGTAACGGTGGGGCCCAGATGTTCCGTGGGGATTGACATGAGGGTAGTCTTGTGGAGGCCTGAGGCTTTTCCTTTGGCTGCTGCTGCTGCTAAGTTGCTTCAGTCGTGTCTGACTCTGTGGGACCCCATAGACGGCAGCCCACCAGGCTCCCCTGTCCCTGGGATTCTCCAGGCAAGAACACTGGAGTGGTTTGCCATTTCCTTCTCTTTACCTTTGAGGTCTGTACTAATTCCAGAAAATTAGTGATGCGGAAAACATTCTCTGTTTACTGGTGCCAAATTGAATCTTAACGACAGAGTTTTGGGTAAAGTAGCAAGAATAGCTTTATCGCTTTGCCAGACAAAGGGGATAATGCCAGACAGTGGGATAACGTCCTCAAAACTGTATGTCCCTGGAGGGGGAACCGGGACCTGCCCCAGGGTCCCTGTTGTTTCTCGGTTGCTCCTCCCTTGTCTCCGAATCCCCCTCCCTTCTCCGATCAGCAAGTGTCTGAACCTGCCCTTTGGAACTCAGGTAAGGTGGTGGAGGCTGAAGCCTATTCCTGACAGACAAGAGATGGAAGACACAACAAGGCTTCTGTGCCCAGGAGCCCCACAGGGTCCTGATTGGTTCCTTGGGTGCCAGGCTTTAATTGCGGTTTACCAGTTGGTGCCTGAATAAGCTCCAGAGTAATCAAGAGGAACCTCAGCTCGGATGTTCCCTCTTTCAGCACCTTCTGAAGGTTGGCTAGTTTTCCTGCCCTGGGTTTCCATGCGATTGGTTGGTACTTTTCTTTCTTTCTTTCTTTTTCAGTCTTGAAAAATGTTTATTTGTTGACATGTAGAAAAAAGATGAAACTACCAGAAATTGGTTCATAGAGTGAAGGGAGAAATGAAGCTTTTCCACCAGCTTAGCACAGACTGTGCTATACAACGGTCACAATCCTGACAGCGGAGTTTCTAACGCAGAAATGGAATCCAGTGCTACAGAGAAGCTCAGAGCACTTAGGACATTGAGAAGGCGGGTTTGTTTTCCCAGGCAGTAAATATATGCTCATCGAGCTGAAGACACAACAAGCATCACTGATCTGAACGGTTGCTGCTCTTGCTGCTGCTAAGTCACTTCAGTCATGTCCGACTCTGTCCTACGCCATAGACAGCAGCCCACCAGGCTCCCCCGTCCCTGGGATTCTTCAGGCAAGAACACTGGAGTGGGTTGCCATTTCCTTCTCCAATGCATGAAAGTGAAAAGTCAAAGTGAAGTTGCTCAGTCGTGTCCGATTCAGCGACCCCATGGACTGCAGCCCACCAGGCTCCTCCATCCATGGGATTTTCCAGGCAAGAGTGCTGGAGTGGGGTGCCATTGCCTTCTCCGATCTGAATGGTTAGATCTGACCAAATAGATGATTCTTTGAAATCACAGTCTGACTGTGGAATAATGTAGATTTGAGGGGATGAAAGAAAGCTTACCCCAGAAATTAGCATGAAAGTGAAAGTTGCTCAGTCGTGTCTGACTCTTGCGACCCCAGGGACTATACAGTCCATGGAAGTCTTCAGGCCAGAATACTGAAGTGGGTAGCTGTTCCCTTCTCCAGGAGATTGAACCCAAGTCTCCCGCATTGCAGGCAGATTCTTTGCCAGCTGAACAAGGGAAGTCCAAATAAATCATGCAAAAAGGCTGGTAATTTTTTAATAGAATCCATGTTTTGTTTATACTGGCTGAAGTGCTACATAAATAATCTCTTACAAAAAGTTAAAATAGAACTTAGAAGGAACGGAACATGATGTATGAGACTCACTTTCTAATTCTTCTTAAACTTCATATAAATATTAACATTTTCCTTCTGTTTGCATCTGTGAGAAATTAGTTTCCACAGCAAACCCCTCCACCCCAATGGAGATTTTGAGGAAAGCCTGATTTTAGTACTCTCTGAAATGGTACAGCTTTAATCTGCCATGGCAGTTAGAATTTACAGGTCTCTAATTTTTCTCCAACTGAGTACTGTGACTTTGAAGTTTTGGTGGCTCCTTGCCTAAGTCCACCGTGTTATAAAACTTTGGGTTATAAAGGCAGGACAGGACCAGAGCGAGCTGCTGGTTCATTCCTTTTATGACCACAAACATAAGGAGAAATGAGGTATTTGGTGCAAGGTTATATTATTTATTACTGGCAAAGTCTGGGTTTGAATGATTTCATGTGTTCTGAGTCACTTTTCAGTGAAAAACCTGTTTCCTCAAGACTTAATTATTATTTTTTCAGGGCTGTAAAGGAATGTAAATGTTTCCGTTACACATTTTTAAAAAATGGATGTGGCCGGAAGTTGATCCTGAATCTCCCCAGGGAAGCAGGTTCCCTGTGACACTATCTGACCCTCACCAGCTTTTGGGGCCTGGTGTTCAGGTCAGTCTTCACTGACTTAAATACGTAAGCCCTCCATAGGACTTGAATCCAACCTTTCCCCATGACTTTGCTTGTTTGGGTGAGATTATTTCATGGGGAATCTTTGCAAAAATTCTTTTTCACTGAGTGAGTGTCTGTTTCATTCTGTCTTCTGTCTGGCTCCCCTGAAAGGCAGCAGACTGAGTGATTTTTCAAGTGTCATGCGCTGAGGTTTAATTTACGTGGAGTAAGATTCACCCTTTTACAGTAAAATGCACACTTTAACAAATTTTGATAAAAACACAGTTTTGTAATCCCACAGCAGTCAAGTCATAGAATATTTTCATCACCCCAATGTTCCCTTGAGCCCTTTTTAGTTAATTCCCTCTTCCCACCCCCATTTTCAGATAAAGGAAACAGAGGTTACTACCAGTGTTGCGAAAGGAATAAAGATACGGTTCAGAAATTAAGAAGTAGCTAAGGTGTGCATTATTTAAAAGTTTAATAATTTGAAATACACAATTTATAAACTCCTGTCTTTAGGTTGTAAAGGTTTCTTTCTCTTTAAAAAAAAATCTTATTGGAGTAGAGTTGATTTACAATGTTGTATTCGTTTCTGCTGTACAGCAAAGTGAATCAGTTATGCATATACATGTGTCCATTCTTTTTAAGATTCTTTTCCCATATGGGTCATTACGGAGTACTGAGTAGAGTTCCCCGTGTGTAAAGTTTTCTGTATTTCTTTCTTGTTTGCTGTCTCTTATGGTTCTCTATTTCCTTAAGTGATTTGCAATTTTCAAAATTGAAATATAGGTGATGTACACTCTCCTGTTAGTTTTAGGCAATCTGCACAATGAGCTGACATTTACACACACTATGAAATGATCGCCATGAGGAGTCTGGTGACCGTCTGTCCCCGTATGAGATATTACAGTACTATTGACCATATTCCTTGGCTGTATATTGTACATTATTTACTTATTACGTATATTTACTCTTATTACGTAACTGGGGACTGACACCTCAATCCCCATCACTATGTCACCCCCACCACTGTCGTTTCGCTTCTCACTGCGAGCTTATCTTTATTTTGAGCTACAAGTGTGTGAGCTGCAGTGAGTTGGACACATCTCTTCAAAATGGTTTTGTTGCTTCTGTTTGTGGGTTTGTTTACTTCAGGGGTTTCGTCAGTTTCAGACCAGTGTTAATTTCTTTGCCTGAAATTCCAGCCCAGCGAAAGAAGTATAAAATCATTCTTCTAATTCTGGGTACTGATTACCTTTCACTGTATAATGAGCTATCCCCAGAACTATAACAAAGACAACAATTTATTATTATTATCTTTCACATATGACTGGAGCAAGCCTGGGTTTTCACTTTTTTTTCCCCCAGGAATCTTTCTTTTTTTTTCCCATCCAGAAGGCAAGTTTCCTCGACGCTTTGCCTTCTCCCGGCACAGAATCCCGCTAGTTTCTATTTTGTGGACTGCATTCCTGGTTTCTGGGTTCCTGGATGCACCCTACTTCTTTTTTACTTTTTTAGTTTATTTCGGCCACACTTTGTGGCTTTCTGGATCTTAGTTTCCCAGCCAGGGATAGAATCCAGGCCAGAGCAGTGAATGCGTACAAGTGTCAAGTCCTAACCATTGGACTGCCAGGGAGTTCCCTGGACACATACCATTTCTAGCATCAGTCTTCCCCTCCTGAGCTCCATTCAGGCCAGTAAAATCTCCTAGAGCTTATATTTGGGTCCAACACTGAAGCTGCACAGATCAGATTGAGACTGAGACCCATTGTCCTTTGAGATCATACACCTGGTCTCAGGACTTAGTGAAGCTCAGGTTCTTTATATCTCACCACAGACAGAATTTAGTGAGAGACGAAGCGATAGGTAAGAAGTGGATTTATTTAGAGAGACACGCATTCCACAGACAGAATGTGGTGTTTCTCAAAAGATGAGAGTAGCTTTGGGAGAAACACTCTCCACAAATGGTGTGTGGGCCATCTCAGAGGCAAGAGACCCCCACATATGGCGTGGTTAGTTTTCGTGGACTGGGTAATTTCATAGGCTAAAGTGTGGGAGGAGTATGCCAATTGTTTTGGAGGAAGGGCAGAGATTTCCAGGAACAGGGCCACTGCCCACTCTGTGTCCTTTTATGGTCAGCCTCAGGACTGCCATGGCGCCTGCGGGTGTACCATTTAGCCACCGTGCTACACTGAACATGTATGAGGCTCACAGTCCATGGGAAGTCACGTCTTCCGCCATCTTGGACCTAGTTGGTTCTCAGTGGTGTTTGCTCTTTTTCCTCACCCTGATGTCATTCTTTTCAAGGTTGTGCCCAGCCCTCTTCTCTCTTGTTTCAATATGACTCTGGGCTGCTGGAGTGTCTGGTTGAGCTATTTCTCACCCATGTCTTGAGCTTTTACAGTTTTGTTTCCAAACCAAATGTGGGTATGCACACTTGAGCAGAAAAGCTAATCTACTGATGCTGGGTCGAAGTGAAGGAAAGTGCAACACTTACTGCAGGGCACCGGACAAAGAGTCCGGGTGACTACAGTTTAAAAACCCCAAAGTCCCCAGTGGTTTTTTGGAACAGTTTTTAAAGGAAAACGTGAGGGGAGGGCTTCAGGGTCTGTGAAGCCCTGTTCCTCTGATGGGTTGGTGAGGAGGTAACAGGGTGATCTGGGAATCTCAGTTGTTAGCCTTCTGGTTCCAGGCTTCGGGGGTCACGTGCTTGTGCTCAGCCTGAAGTCACCCTCCTCCACCTGGATGGGGGCCTTCGCTCCAGCAGAAGGACTCAGAGATCTGTGTCAGACTGTGTGTGTGTGTCCCTGGAGGAGGAGCTAGGACGCTGCCTTATCACTGCGCTGTTTCTGCCTGTCTGCTTTCCCTCTCTTTCTGCATGCCCTCGCTCCTTTAATTAGCAACTGTTTGAATCTGCTCTTTGGAATGCAGGTAAGGTCTAGGAGGCCGAAACCTTTTTCTTACCAGCAGGAAATGGGGGACCTGGAAAGGCTTTTGTGCTGGGGCAGGCCTCACAGGGTCCTGCTCAGTTTCAGCCTGTAATGGGAAAGTGGTTCATGTCAATCAACCAGTTAGCAAGACATCCCTGGTAAGTTTACTTCAGTGGGGGGGTCTTATGTTTTAAATGGCTTTTCTCAATTTCTCAAACATCTTACCTTTTCTTTCATATTTATTTGATTATCAGTATCAAATAATGTGCTGTCTTCACTTTTTTTTTTTAACTTGTCTCTGGTGGGCTGCCATCTATGGGGTCGCCCAGAGTCGGACATGACTGGAGCGACTTAGCAGCCGCAGTAGCAGCAGCAGCTGGGTTGATAAACAATTCTGGCTGATTAGTGACAGACAATTTTAATTTCTTCCCACTTTCATTTAGACTGAAAAAAGTTAGATCTAATGTTGTGTTACTTTACCTTATTTTAGAGATTATGCCTGTTTGTTCGGGACTCTGAATCCTTCCGTTTGCTTCTTCCCTTCCTGCCTGCTTATGCTAAGACCGATGTTGCCCCAGTAAGATGTGTTCCTGCAGGATTACTGCTGAAGCTAATCTGTGCTCTGTCATTACTTACTCTTCAGCCTAGTCTGCGTTCAGTCTGATTTACAACCCTCTGCATTCTGTTGTTGCATCTTCATGATGCCTGCAGATGCTTTTATGATTTTAGTCTACGAGACATTGTAGACTCATTTTTTACTTACCTCTTAGCATTCCCATGATTGTCATTCCGCAGAATGAAACTCAAGTCTTTGCTTAATTCCAGCTGTCAGTTTGGAACCAGGGAAAAAGCACATTACTGAGAGAGAATTAGAACCACTGGCCTAGAGTTAAGGTCCCTTAGTTAGTGGAAAAGTCACCACCACAGTTTTTTAATGGGTAGCAGTTGCAAGTTGCATCACAGACCATTTATATTTCCATCCTGTGTTGCATGTAAAAAAAACGGAAGCAAAATTGGCAGGAAGCTACGGATCCACATTAAAGGCTTGTTGGCAAAAGGCCACCCCTGCCCCCGACCCGGAATAGTTAGCACTGCTATTCTGGGGCTACTTTTCCTCTCTGTACAGAGGGTGCCATGTTTTCCAAATATAACACAGGATACACTGGCCTGTAGACTCGCAGTTTTGAGAACAAGGAGAAAACATTGTCAGAGAATTCCAGGTTATGAGGCCTCTTGTTTTTTTTTTTTTATTTAATTAATTAATTAATTAATTTTATTTAAAAAATTTTTTTTATTTTTAAACTTTACAAAATTGTATTAGTCTTGCCAAATATCAAAATGAATCCGCCACAGGTATACCTTTGTTCCCCATCCTGAACCCTCCTCCCTCCCCATACCATCCCTCTGGGTCATCCCAGTGCACCAGCTCCAAGCATCCAGTATTGTGTATCGAACCTGGACTGGCAACTCGTTTCATACATGATATTATACATGTTTCAATGCTGTTCTCCCAAATCTTCCCACCCTCTCCAACAGAGTCCATAAGACTGTTCTATACATCAGTGTCTCTTTTGCTGTCTCGTATACAGGGTTATTGTTACCATCTTTCTAACTTCCATACATATGCGTTAGTATACTGTATTGGTGTTTTTCTTTCTGGCTTACTTCACTCTGTATAATAGGCTCCAGTTTCATCCACCTCATTAGAACTGATTCAAATGTATTCTTTTTAATGGCTGAGTAATACTCCATTGTGTATATGTACCACAGCTTTCTTCTCCATTCATCTGCTGAGGGACATCTAGGTTGCTTCCATGTCCTGGCTATTATAAACAGTGCTGTGATGAAAATTGGGGTACACGTGTCTCTTTCAATTCTGGTTCCCTCAGTGTGTATGCCCAGCAGTGGGATTGCTGGATCATAAGGCAGTTCTATTTCCAGTTTTTTAAGGAATCTCCACACTGTTCTCCATAGTGGCTGTACTAGTTTGCATTGCCACCAACAGCGTAAGAGGGTTCCCTTTTCTCCACACCCTCTCCAGCATTTATTGCTTGTAGACTTTTGGATCGTAGCCATTCTGACTGGCGTGAAATGGTACCTCATTGTGGTTTTGATTTGCATTTCTCTGATAATGAGTGATGTTGAGCATCTTTTCATGTGTTTGTTAGCCATCCGTATGTCTTCTTTGGAGAAATGTCTATTTAGTTCTTTGGCCCATTTTTTGATTGGGTCGTTTATTTTTCTGGAATTGAGCTGTAGGAGTTGCTTGTATATTTTTGATATTAGTTGTTTGTCAGTTGCTTCATTTGCTACTATTTTCTCCCATTCTGAACATGAGGCCTCTTGTTTTGCTTTGCTTCACTGGTTCTTTTAGAGAATTTGAGATGCAGTCCACCAGATGGTAGCAGATGTCAGTTTTTTATCCATTGAGGCTGTAAGAACCAAGGATCCAAGTGACAGGAAAGGAGCGGATTGGCAGTAGCACTGGTGACGCACTCGCACCAGCCTGTGGGGAAGCCGCCTGCTGGCCTAGCGGCTGGGACGTCCCACAGTCAGCGCACCAGAGCCCCAGCGGGAACACCATCCACTGCGTGTGTCTGTGCGTGCAGGGCTCGATCAGCTCACACACATTATTCTGATTGGTTCAGTTCAGTTCAGTTGCTCAGTCGTGTCTGACTCTTTACGACCCTGTGGACTGCAGCACGCCAGGCCTCCCTGTCCATCACCAACTTCCAGAATTTACCCAAACTCATGTCCATTGAGTCAGTGATGCCATCCAACCATCTCATCCTCTGTCCTCCCCTTCTCCTCCTGCCCCCAATCCCTCCTAGCATCAGGGTCTTTTCAAATGAATCAGCTCTTTGCAGGAGGTGGCCAAAGTACTGGAGTTTCAGCTTCAGCATCAGTCCTTCCAAGGAACACCCAGGACTGTTTTCCTTTAGGATGGAGTGGTTGGATCACCTTGCAGTCCAAGGAACTCTCAAGAATCTTCTCCAACACCACACTTCAAAAGCATCAATTCTTTGGCGCTCAGCCTTCTTCACAGTCCAACTCCCACATCTGTACATGACCACTGGAAAAACCATAGCTTCGACTAGAGGGACCTTTTGTCAGCAAAGTAATGTCTCTGCTTTTTAATATGCTGTCTAGGTTGGTCATAACTTTCCTTCCAAGGAGTAAGCGTCTTTTAATTTCATGGCTGCAGTTACCATCTGGAGTGATTTTGGAGCCCCAAAATATAAGGACAGCCACTGTTTCCACTGTTTCCGCATCTATTTCCCATGAAGTGATGGGACTGGATGCCATGATCTTAGTTTTCTCAATATTGAGATTTAAGCCAACTTTTTCATTCTCCTCTTTCTCTTTTATCAAGAGGCTCTTTAGTTCTTCTTCACTTTCTGCCATAAGGGTGGTGTCATCTGCATATCTGAGGTTATTGATATTTCTCCTGGCAATCCTGATTCCAGCTTGTGCTTCTTCCAGCCCAGTGTTTCTCATGATGTACTCTGCATAGAAGTTAAATAAGCAGATGCAGCGACCAAATGGCACAGTAACGTTGCAACCATAGAATTACACCTCTGTACCTTTGAAAATGACTTGTGTTCTTTCCCCGTTTTATTTCAATGCACGATGCTGCTACTATTTGAATTAAATGGACCTCCAACACTGGATATTTACCAGATAGGTTAAGTCAGGAGTTAAAGAAAGTAGACACTAGGTCATTAAAGAAAAACATAACTTTTCTGAAAGCTAAGTCATAGAGAAACTGCCATATATAAAAGTGGAGATGAGCTGTACATTAAAAAACCAGTTCTAATGGAAACATTCTGAAGAAAATAGAGCATTAATTCAAACCTGTTTGACTCTAGAGTTTATACTTCTATTTCTTAATGTTAAGCACCAAAGCAAGGGGAGGAAGCAAACCAAGTTGATCTCTCTGAGCCTCCATTTCTTTTTCTGTACGTGAGGATAACTTCACAGAGTTGCTGTAGGGATTAAATTAGATAACGTATCTAAAGCAACATATACACAGAAGGCAATTTATAAAAGTTTCCTTTTGTGCTCCTCGCACCCAGCCCAAATCTTTACGGGACGTCTTTGAATGTTTTGGAGAAGGAAATGGCAACCCACTCCAGTATGCTTGCCTGGAGAATCCCATGGAGGGAGGAGCCTGGTGGGCTGCAGTCCATGGGGTCGCAAAGAGTTGGACACGACTGAGCGACTTCACTTTGAATGTTTAGATTTCAAAGAAATTAGTTGTGGTGTTCAATTTCAGTTCAGTTGCTCAGTCGTGTCCAACTCTGTGACCCCATGGACTGCAGCACGCCAGGCCTCCCTGTCCATCACGAACTTCCGGAGCTTGCTCAAAGTCATGTCCATCAAGTCAGTGATACCATCCAGCCATCTCATCCTCTGTCGTGCCCTTCTCCTCCCACCTTCAATCTTTCCCAGCATCAGGGTCTTTTCCAATAAGTCAGTTCTTCGCATCAGGTGGCCAAAGTATTGGAGCTTCAGCTTCAGCAACGTTCTTCCAATGAACAGTCAGGACTGATTTCCTTTAGGATGCACTGGCTGGATCTCCTTGAAGTCCAAGGAACTCAAGAGTGCCGGGAGCCGGCATATTGCATATTGAGTGCATATTGCATATTGAGTGCATATTGCATATTGAGTGCAGCACTTTTCAGGATCTGGAATAGCTCAACTGGAATTCTATCACTGCCGGTAGCCAGCGTGAGGAACTCCGCCCATGACAAAGGTCATGAGGAAGGAGGCTTGGCATACGCAAAGGCGGGATCAAGCCTCAGGAGTCTCCCTGGAAATTCTCGAGCAATCTACCCCCAAAACCAGAGTCTGCCTACTTTCTGCTTTGTGCTTTCACCTACACCTCTGACTTTACGGGGGGCTGTCCCCCACTACCTCTCTGAAAAAAGTTAGCTTACAGCTCCAGTTAATAATTCCTGGGTGTGACAGTGTTTAACCTACAAACTCCTTTGGAAATCCTCTAGCCTGCCTGAATAGGTTTTTCCGGCCACATGTGATTGTTCAGAGCCTCCCAACTGTGAGAGGCAGGAGATGTTCTAAACTGTCTAAACACAGATTCCTTTGAGCAGTTAAAAGATTGATTAGAAATTGTATTGGTGAAGGGATTTTCACTTGTTGGGCCAATGTTTGCTGCTAAGTTTCCATATCCCTTACCTGCTGTGTCCCTGGCAGTGTATTGGTTAATATAATTGGTGTAAATAGTAGCTTTAATGTTTGTAACCTGGGACCCTTGAGTTAATTCTTTTTGTAGCCCACCACACCTTTGCGCTGTACGAATGCAACTTTATCTAATGCTTTTGGAGGGTGGCTCCTGACCAATCACCTTTAGAGAAAAATAAGTTTTCTGAAGAAAAGGTCTTAAAATGTTAACAGGCCTCCGGGCCAGAAGATGATGCAAATCACCTAAGCTTTTGCATATGATAAGTTTGCAGGAAGAAAGCCTGGTTTGCTGCAAGACTCTACCCCTTCCCCCATTATCCTCTGTGCATAACTTAAGGTATAAAAACTACTTTGAAAAATAAAGTGCGGGCCTTGTTCACCGAAACTTGGTCTCACCATGTCGTTCTTTCTCTTACCTTCTGGCTGAATTATTCAGCCTCTTTTCTCCACTGAATTTCCTCACTGAGCTATCCTTATTTCAGCCTCTTTTCTTCACTGAATTTTCCTACTGAGCTATCCTCATTCTATTACTCTTTATATCCTTAATTAACATTTAATTAAGCAATTGTTTCCTGATCTTCGCCTACGCCGTCTCTCCTTCGAATACCCTGGTTCAGCCGGGGCTGGTCCCCGGCACAAGAGTCTTCTCCAACACCACAGTTCAAAAACAGCAATTCTTTGGCGCCCAGCTTTCTCTATGGTCCAGCTCTCACATCCATACATGACTACTGGAAGAACCCCAGCTTTGACTGGACGGACCTTTGTTGGTAATGTCTCTGCTTTTAATATGCTGTCTAGGCTGGTCTAGCTCTCCTTCCCAGGAGCAGGCATCTTTGAATCTCAAGGCTGCCCCAAGGCTGTGCTGTTGTTTCTTGGCTGCCCCTCCCTTCCCTGATTAGAAACCATTTGGACCTGCCCTTGGGATCTCAGGGAAGGTCTTGGAGGCTGCAGTCTGTTCTCTAGAAACGAGAAATCAGGGGACACAGAGAGGCTTCTGTGCTCAGGAACACCACAGGAGGGTCCTGCTCTCAGGTTGCCTGAGTAACTGAAGGTTTGGAGGTAAATGACATCCTGTGTCACCTGTCCTATTTCGGGAGGAAATGCAACAAAGTAACCAGCAGCATGGTCACTGGCATTAACTGTTTGAGAAACATCTGGAACCCCCCCCTGCATATGCTAAGTGTCACTAACGTGGATTCTCTTATGTTGCTTGGCAATCACTCGGTTACCTCCTGTGCTCACTCTCCATCCTAGCCTTTTAATACAGACTGCGTCACATTTTCAGCAATTTCTGGCTCTAGTTAAATCTCAGGTATGTGCAGCAACAGGCATAACAGAGACGCTGCAAATCAAACTTCCCAGATAACCCCAAGTCTCATTTTAACTTTCAAATTCTCCCTCCACCAAACTTTTCATTAGAACATCAAGAGAGGTGGGATGGGGTCACTGAGTGAACTTCTGAGTGTGCTGGAGGTGATCATTGTAAATGACATGGCCTCAACATCACCAGTTAGAGAGGGAGTCATGTTCAAAATCATCCTTGAAAGGCCAGCTAATCGCCAGCTACTGATTCTTATTGCTACATTGTAACACATGGCTTCGGAGAAGGCGATGGCACCCCATTCCAGTACCTGGAAAATCCCATGGATGGAGGAGCCTGGTAGGCTGCAGCCCATGGGGTCTCGAAGAGTCAGACATGACTGAGTGAATTCCCTTTCACTTTTCACTTTCATGCAGTGGAGAAGGAAATGGCAACCCACTCCAGTGTTCTTGCCTGGAGAATCCCAGGACGGGGAACCTGGTGGGCTGCCGTCTATGGGGTCACACAGAGTCAGACATGGCTGAAGTGACTTAGCAGCAGCAGAAGCAACACATGTCTTAAAGCAATTTATTCTCTCTCTCAGTTGCTTGTCTGGGCTAAGCCTGAGGTGTCTCAAGCAACTGAAATCAGATGGAGGCTGAGGCCATGTTGATCTGAAGCTTCCTCTGGGGTGGGACATCCCCTGGATGGCAGCTGATGCTGACGGCTGAGAGTTCCGCCAGGGCTGCCCGCCTCGCCCCTGCCCCTATGGCCTTTCCACAAGGCTTAGAGGTCTCCTAGCAGATCCTCAATGGAGAAGGCAATGGCACCCCATTCCAGTACTCTTGCCTGGAAAATCCCATGGACGGAGGAGCCTTGTAGGCTGCAGTCCATGGGGTCACTAAGAGTCGGACATGACTGAGCAATTTCACTTTCACTTTTCACTTTCATGCACTGGAGAAGGAAATGGCAACCCACTCCAGTGTTCTTGCCTGGAGAATCCCAGGGACAGGGGAGCCTGGTGGGCTTCCGTCTATGGGGTCGCACAGAGTCGGACACGACTAAAGCAACTTAGCAGCAGCAGCAGCAGAAAATCCTTAGAGGGAGCAGGCCAAGCGAGGCTTTCTAAGAGGTCCTGGCGGAAGCTGCAAGGTTTCCCATGATCCTCTCTCAAAAGCCTCAGCATATCTCTCCTGCCACATTTGTTTTGTAGGTCAAGCAAGCCGCTCCCATAGGGTATTGAGACTTGGATTCTTGGTAGGGATGTGGTAAGATCGAACTACAGAAGAGCAAGTTTGTTTGGAGATGTTGTGATGAGCACATCTGGAAAACACAATCTGCCAAACCCAGCTCATCTACTGTTCCGGCTGCCAGGAGAATTCACCTGTATCCAGAAGGGCCCTGGACTCCAGCTAGTTTAATTACTTCCTTCATCTACCTGTAAACTCAGAATGCTTCACAATTAGTAAAATGCATAAAGGAAGTCAGAGAGTGTCAGTTTCAGAACTCAATTATTTCACAAACCAGACTCTTGCGTTCTTACTCTTGGCACCCATGTCTTGGTCACTGTGACATTCAGAATTCTGTGTTTATATCTATGTTGGTCACTGAAATCCCATTGTTCTCCTTTCCTCTGCTTTGACTTTTTTGTGTTTCCATTGCTTGACTTGGTCCTGAGCCCCAAGACCCATCACCTCTGTCCCCCAAGTTTGGCTCCCAGACCTGTGGATTACTCCTGGTAACTGCTAGCTGAGGTTCTGTAGCTTCTGCCAATACCTCCTGGCTTACCGAGCCCTGCCTCTGATACAGTCTAAACCTTAACGTTCAGCTTTCCTATCAGCCTGACTTCTTACCCCGGCTTCTTCAGGTTTTTAATTTTATCAGCCTGGTCCCATTGGTGTCTACGTCCATCAGGGTGAAGCTAGAATTTTTCCCTTCAGGAGGAAACAAAGATTCCTCACTGCAGAATGTTCAGTTGCAGTGCCTTAAGACTTCCCAGTGCCTTCAGTCTTTGAGGCCTCCTATATTACTAGGCTGATTTCTCTCTAGATGGTGGAGCTGCTGCCGCTGCTAAGTCGCTTCAGTCGTGTCTGACTCTGTGCGACCCCATAGATGGCAGCCCACTAGGCTCCTCTGTCCCTGGGATTCTCCAGGCAAGAACACTGGAGTGGGTTGCCATTTCCTTCTCCAATGCACGAAAGTGAAAAATGAAAATGAAGTCGCTCAATTGTGCCCGACTCTTAGCGACCCCAAGGACTGCAGCCCACCAGGCTCCTCCATCCATGGGATCTCCAGGCAAGAGTTATTCTCTCTAGATGGTGGATATTCCTGTACTTGCATGACTCAGGAGGTATATTTGCGCTAGCCTCCATCGTTGGGTGTGTTCTGGCAAGGATTCAGCAAAAGTTTCTTTTACACATTTAGCATATTGAAGGAAATACTTTTAGGAAGGGAGGTGGAGAAACCCAAGCATTTGAATAAGTATTGGGCTGAAAACAACTAGGGAAATGGAACATAATTATATTAATGGTCAGAAGCTATAACATGTATGTACTGATTTCTCAGGGTCACCAACTTTGGGATGAGATGACAGTTAAAATCCGTTAGTAACTGGAAACTAGATACCTCCCACCCTGGGGAATTTCCCCTTTGGTGGTTTCTTCTTAAATTGATTTATGCTTGTATAATATAAAGTCTCTATTTTATATGAAGTGAAGTGAAGGTCACTCACTTGTGTCCGACTCTTTGAGACCCCATGGACTACACAGTCCATGGAATTTTCCAGGCCAGAATACTGGAGTGGGTAGCCGTACCCTTCTCCAGGGACTCTTCCCAACCCAGGGATGGAACCCAGGTCTCCCGCCTTGCAGGTGAATTCTTTACCAGCTGAGCCACAAGGGAAGCCCAAGAATACTGGACTGGGTAGCCTATCCCTTCTTCAGGGGATCTTCCCAACCCAGGGATCAAACTGGGGTCTCCTGCATTGCAGGCAGATTCTTTACCAGCTGAGCCACAAGGGAAGCCAATTCTCCAGGCCAGAATACTGGAGTGAGTAGCCTATCCCTTCTCCAGAGGATCTTCCCAATCCAGGGATCAAACTGGGGTCTCCCACATTGCAGGCAGATTCTTTAATGTCTGAGCCACCAGGGGAGCCCCTATTTTATATAGTTAGAAATTAACGTATAGAATATATGATTTGTCTTTTCTGATTTGGGAAAACAGAAAATATTCTAATTTATTAGGTAACAGTTTTCTTGACCTTCCTTCGACTTCTCAATTGAATTTGAAAGATTTTTAAAATTGACTTTCTATTGTGTTCTTAGGCCACTGTAGGTATCTATGAAGATGTGGGTGAGAGACAGCCTTAAGATAAATCATCCCTGCCCTCAGTGATTTTCATCTGGTAGAAGAGATAACATGCTCACCCAAATAGCCAGGATACAAGCACCGTGGAATGTTCGTTATTGAGAAGTATAATATTTGTTAGGCACCATTCGTGATGTGCCTTGAGAAATAGGCTATAATTTGCCAGGAGTGACGGGGAGGAAGCAAGGTGTTCTAAGTGGGAAGAACACCTTGAACAGAGATCCACAAAGGTTCTTTCAGAGAAATGTCAGCTAGATGAGTTTTGACAAGATAAAAGGTCTATTTAGGGAAATAACGGGCTGTGGGACTAGAGAGGTGGGTCTGGGCCTTTGGGGAATGGCTGACGCGCTGGGGATGTGTGTGTTCATCTGTAGGCCATAGTGGCTACGGACATGTTGTGCCTCGGTAAGCCTGTTGTCTAACTCGAATTGGGAAGGTTGTTCTCAGCAAGTACGTTATGGTAGGGCTTTCAGGAGTTCCAGTTAGACCCAAGAATCATACAGAATCGGCTTGTTGTTTTAATATGTGTGGTTTGTGCTTGAAGGATGCTGAGTTGGTAGGAGAGGGTATTAAATGGGAGGAGGAGACAGCCCAGGACTAGGTGAACTAGTGTGGAAATAACGTCGTTCTTGAGAACATCTCGGCCGTCAAAGGCAAGTGGCCAGTGCGTGTCTTAGTCTGCCCGTCTTGGTCCTCAAGAGCCTTAGTTCTGGAAAACTTCAGGCAGTAAGAAAACTGGGTTAACTGGGAGGAACTGCCTTGTTTCTGGAAGATTTTATCCAGTTTGAAACAGGACCCCAGCCAGAGGTTGGAGGTGTTGGATCCGTCTTCATCTAGGGGTAGAGGATTCTAGCAAGGATCGGTTCATTCAGGTGTTCTAATCAGAAGGATAGGGTTCAAAATCCTGTTGAAAGTTCCCTTGTAAGGTTGATAAAAAGCCCCTCTGAGAGGTCTCTGGGCTCCATTCGGTTTTGTGTGTTTTAAACGCTAAACTCCTTCTGTGCTACTTGGTTGTCATGGGTAACAATGTTCAGATTGATAGTTGTAATTCTGAGAAGTAATAAACTGCCATTTTTCTTCATTAAGCAAAACAGTCTTAAAACTCAAAAAAAAAAGGATAAGTTTCCAGGACCATGTTAAGGTGTTTAAGTCATGGGATTTTGCAGGCAGGTGATGCTGGCAGGGACTGGGGACAGGAGGAGAAGGGGACGACAGAGGATGAGATGGCTAGATGGCATCGCTGACTCGATGGACGTGAGTCTGAGTGAACTCCGGGAGCTGGTGATGGACGGGGAGGCCTGGTGTGCTGCGATTCATGGAGTCGTAAAGAGTCAGACACGACTGAGCGACTGAACTGAACTGAACTGAACTGACCTAGGTTCAAATCTTAATTGAGCCATCTTCCAGCTGTGTAACCTTGTATTCCTCCACTGTTCTGAATTTTGTTTCTCTTTCTGTTCTTGAAAAAAACAAAACAAAACAAAACTGCTCAAGTCATAGAATTATTGGAAGGATTAAATGATGTAATTTCACGAGGTGCTGGGTTGGAAGGTCAGATCATTTAGCTCAGTAAGATAAAGCTCGGAGCCCACGGAGTGATGGTTCTTAGACTTGAATCCTTTGTTAGAGCTGAGTCAGGGCTGGACTGGGCTCGAGGAGCCCTGTACCTGGATGGGACCTGGTAAGGCAAAGACCCAGCCAATCTGGGGCTCGGGCTTGGAGCTGCCACTTTGGTGCTGTTTCTGTGGTTCCACAGATTTTGGAACACATGTTCGAGGACAGAGAGTGATCTCTGGATGTGAGAGCAACCTGGCTGCGACAGCTGTCACCCCACTGATGGCCAGGGCTGGTTTGGCTGGTCTGGCCAGCAGGTGGGTGTCCCCTTCCTGCCTCACTGCTCCACGTGCAACCCCCCCCAAAGGTGGGCTTTCAGTGGGAGAGGATCACCTTCCCAGACAGAGGAGGACTGTTATTTGGTCATAGGTGTAGGAGTAGCTGCGCTGCCCTGCTAGAACCTCCTAATGAGCTCTCAAAGACTGATTTCTATAGAAGCGATATAAAATGAAACCTTGAAATTATATCACGACATGTGTCGGCTTTTATAACCAGCTGCATGAGTTTATGGATTCCATTTCTAAGAAAATAGTATCTCGTTTTGCGCTGCATCTCAGCATTTTCTAGTTGATGCTCAGAGGGTCATTCATAGACTTTTTTTTTTTTTTTTTACTGAAAACACACTCTACTGATTTATTACAAATTGTTATTTATTTTTATTTAATGAATGACACTTGGCCTGAAAGTGTTAGCCTTTTTTACTTTTTATATTATTTGTGAATTTAGAGTTTTGCTTTTGTTTAGCCAACCAACTTTTTGTCAATTAGCTTTCATTTGGAATATTCTGATGCAAATTATTGAAAGCATATTTTTATTAGAAAATATTCAAACACATTTACAATTACCTAACACACAGGCTTGTATCAGCATCTCGGTTCTAGTAAATCTCTTCCACATTTACTTTAGTTCAGTGTTTCAATCTGAGTTGCACCCCTCCTGAATCCATCACTCTCGCTTCCTCCCCAGAGATACCTTCTGTGTTGATGTTCATCATGAGCTTTTGTGCAACTCTCAGCACAAGTATATGCCTCCTGGGAGTTCCCTGGTGGTCTAGTGGTTAGAGCTCTGTGCTTCCCCTGCAGGGGGCATACGTTTGGTTGCTGGTCCGGGAACTAAGATCCTGCCAGCCTTGTGGTGTGGCCAAAGACAAACCAGCAAGCAAAAATTCCAAAACAAATACATGTTTCCTCACAAATACTAGAATTTGTCTGTTTTTTTAAAAATCTTTTTTAAGATCTATATATATAAGATCTATATATAGAAAACTATAAAACACTGATGAAAGAAATCAAACATGACACAAATAGATGAAGAAATATACTATGGTCATTGATCAGAAGATTCAATATAGTGAAAATGAGTATACTACCCAAAGCAATCTAGAGGATTAGCACAATCCCTATCAAGTCACCAATGCTCTTTTTCACAGAACTAGAACAAATAATTTCACAGTTTTTATGGAAATACAAAAACCTCGAATAGTCAAAGCAATCTTGAGAAAGAAGAATGGAACTGGAGGAATCAACCTGCCTGAGAAAAAAAAAGAAAAAAAAATCTTTTTTCAATTAAAAAAAAAAAAACCTATTTATTTAATGGCTTCACCAAGTCTTATTTACGGCACACGGGGTCTCTGGTTGAGGCATGTGAACTCTGAGCTGCTGTATGTGAGATCTAGCTCCCTGACCAGGGGTCACACTCAGGCCCTCTCTGTTGCGAGTGCAGGGTCTTAGCCACTGGACCACCAGGGAAGTCCCCATTTTGTCTGGTTTTAAATATATGAAATTGAACTGTCTATGTGATTTGGCAACTAGACTTCTTTCTCTCAACTCTATTTCCCAGATTTATATATTACAATGCTCTTAGTTCTTATTTATCCATTTAGACTGTTCTATAGCACTCTGTAGTATTATTAAACAGTGCTTTTCTCTTTTTCAATTGTGGATACTTAGATGGTTTCTGTCTTAAACTTTTTTTTTTTCATTATAAGTCATAATGCAATGAAAGGCTGTGTATGTATGTAGGCAGGGAAGTAGGTAGGTAGGTATGGAGCAGACGATCTTCAGGGACCAGATATGAACTGGGTACATGTACACATGTGTGTATGCACACACACACACACACACACACCTCCATCTTTCTATCTGTTTTCATGCATATGTGTGATTTTCAGGGCCTATATCTAGGGATGCCTGATAAAGATATCAACCTACACAGCATATTAAAAAGCAGAGACATTACTTTGCCAACAAAGGTCCATCTAGTCGAAGCTATTGTTTTTCCAGTAGTTATATATAAATGTGAGAGTTGGACTATAAAGAAAGCTGGGTGCCAAAGAATTGATGCTTTTGAACTGTGGTGTTGGAGAAGACTCTTGAGAGTCTCTTGGACTGCAAGGAGATCCAACCAGTCTATCCTAAAAGAAATCAGTCCTGAATATTCATTGGAAGGACTGACGCTGAAGCTGAAACTCCAATGCTTTGGCCACCTGATGCGAAGAACTGACTCATTTGAAAAGACCCTGATGCTGGGAAAGACTGAAGGCAGGAGGAGAAGCGGACTACGGAGGATGGGATGGTTGGATGGCATCACCGATTCGATAGACATGAGTTTGAGTAAGCTCCAGGAGTTGGTGATGGACAGAGAAGCCTGGTGTGCTGCAGTCCTTGGGGTCAAAAAGAGTCGGACATGACTGAGCGACTGAACTGAACTGAAGCATCTTTTCAAACATATGGTTCTTTGTAAATTGTCTGTCTGTATTCTTTGCCGCTGGGTGGTTTGCCTCTTTTTGAATTGGGGACTTCCTCTGATTTCTAGATGTTCACCTTTTAGTGGTTCCATGCTCTCTTCTCCCAGTTTATGACTCAAATTTAACTTTTTAAAAGGATGCTTTTTGAGACATAGACACTTTAAGGTTTAACTTGGAATTTTTAAAATAATTTTATCCCCAGGGGTTTGTACTCTATCCATAAACATTATAAAAATATCCTGCTTTTGCTTCTGAAAGTTTTAATGCTAAAATAATTCCCCCTTTTTGATGTTTAATGTATCTGAAATGTATTTTGTGTATGACATAAGGTAGGGGGTCTCATTTTTTCCTGTATGTTTAACTATGTGTTTCCATGGTTATGATCCCAGGATGTTTATTAATTAACCTGCCCTTTCTCTATTGATTTATAGGGACATCTCTGTTTCAATATTAATATATTGATGTGACTATTTCATACATTTTTCCTTTCCTGCATAAGCCCCACACCATTTTAATTGCTAGAGCTTAATAATAGTCTTTGCATTAACTTATCATTTTATGTAACAGAAATTATTCCTTGAAGATGGGGTAAATGTACTTGTATATTGTGGGGAATTGGGGTCCTCTTTTTGTAAAGATTTTGAAAGATTAATTCACTTTCTTTAATGGCTGTTTATTCAGGAATTACCTTTTTTCTTGAGTCAAATTCAATGTTTTTATGCTGTTCTAGTAAAACTTTCATTTTATCTAACTTTAAAATTCATTGGCTTGTTCTTGTCAATTCCAGAAAATCTGAGCAATTATCTTTGAAAAGATTTCTTCTCCACCATCCATCTCCTTCATTCTATTCTTATGGTACTGCTCTTAGGTGTTCCTTGAGCCTCTCTCTGTTCATTTCAGTGCAGACTCTTTGCGACCCCTGGACTGTATTACACCAGGCTTCCCTGTCCATCACCAACTCCCTGAGCTTGCTCAAACTCACGTCCATTGAGTCAGTGATGCCAATGAGTGTACAATTCTCTCTGTGTGTCCATATAGATGTAGATATTTTTAGAATCTCTTTGTCTCTCAATGCTGCATTCTGAGTGCATTCTTTAGAGACTGTTTTCTTCCCAGTTACTAATTCCTTTTTCTCTTTAAATCCAACCAGGGCTTTATCTTGTCTATTTATTGTGCTTTAGTTTCAACACTCATAGATTTAATTTTACTAATTTTTACCATCATCTGTTCTTATTTTATTGTTAACTGCTTTGAATTTCTGATTTAATTTTATGGGTATCATTGTTTACTTATCCCTTTGAGCATACCAAGCAATTTGATTGGCATTAATTTATATTCTGATTTATGGATGGTCTCTCTTAGCTATAGTTTTATTTGTTTATTTTGCAGGCTCATCATGTGTTGAAGGTCGTCTCTCTCTCTGTACTTATTTCTCCCTGCTTAGTCATTTTGAAGTTCCATCCACCTGCCTCCCACTTGACCACCCTGGGGCTCTGATCCAGAATCATGTCTCCTTCTGGAGGTTCTTGGGTCTTGTCCCTCAGTGATGATGGGGGTGGCTTGGCTCAGCATCTTGTTGCCAGGTGACGTGAGTGTTCACCTGCTTCTCTAGGCATGAGGCTCATACAGTTGACAGCATCTATTCCTACTGCTGTTAAGAGTGCATGACCCCATGCCAACCTGTTCTTCATCAGGGGCCAGATTCCCACAATTCTCTGCCTGTACGCAGAGACCCATAGGCGCTCAGATGTGCTGTGCAGTATTGAATGTTTCCATTTGCTCCTTGGAGTTGGTTATCTCAGTTTCAAATGTCATAATTTTAAATACTCTTTTAAAATATTTTATTTATTGTTGTCATATGTTTGGAACCAAAAAGTCCTCAAAATATAAGGAGAGCAAACTAATTTTAGAAACTAAAATCCTTCTAAAATAGTTTAGGGTTATTTCACACTTATTTTGAGCAGCAGATCTTCAACCTTTCTTGTTTGTCTTTTTGTGGTGATGAAAGGCTTGACTAGTCTTGTATCTACTTATTCATTTTTATCTTTGCATTTGAACTTCACTTGCCTACATAATGTAATGTTGTGGAACAGTTTGAACCTGTAATTTAAGCTCAAGAATCATTAAATGTTATAATTCTAGTTTCAAGGAAATTGTTGCTGGTTTCATCAAGAAAAAAAATTGTGAGGTTTCTTCTGTAAATTTAAGTTAGTCCTCAGCTCACTCTTAGAGCCACTACTATTTGCACTGTTTTTGTTTCAGATTGTGTAACAGAAAATTTAAATATTCAGTTTATAGCCCACAAAACAACTTAGTAATGAGGATTAAATGAGGAAATGAATGTTAAAACACTTTGTAAGTCTTAAAGCCCTATGCAAATGTGAGTTAATTATTATCAGTTTCATGCAAATTATTCTGTTTGGATTTATGCATAAAAGCTGTTTCAATAGATTTTGCTCTGTGGAACAAAAGTTCTGTTTCCAAGTCACAGAAAAGTATATGAATTATTCTAGCTTGCATTTTAATACTATCATTAAAGCTTAATTGACAGTTGCTAATATCTTATTAAGCATTGAGTTAAGTAGTCATCATAAGCTCAAGACTGTGGGTACATGTCGTCCCCAAATTAATAGTCTTTAGATGGGAAGAGCTGGATATTTCAGCAATTTTTGCAATAATCTAACTGAGCAGGACCCTTTGAGGCCTTTTGGGGACAGAGCCTCCCCCAAACCCCCCGCCCCATATCCTCTGCCTGCCTCTTGTTTGTAGAAAAGCTGCTCGTCTCCCAGGCCTCCACTGAGTCACAGAAACATAGCTCAACAATTAATAATTGAAAGGATGTGAACATGTAGTAACAAAAAATAGCACTTGGACCAAGGGAACTGGTAACAATTTAAACTATAGATCAGCCATATAGCAGTTAACAGAATCGTTAGTTCCTCCCTGAAGGACATGGATTACAGTGTCGGATGCACATTCCTGAGTTGTGTTGCAGATGCTAAACCCCCACTAAATGGAAGAAGTTAACCACTTGATTATCATGACATAGCCCCCAGGCCTACTGAGCCTGAGGTTCATGATGGTGACCCCTGTGACACTGCCCTGTTACCTTATCATCAGCCAATCAGAGAATTGTGCACAAGCTGGTCACATACACTGTGACTCCCCTCCCTCCCCTGACCTTTTAAAACCCTTTTCCTGAACCCCATCGGGGAGTTTGGGTCTTTTGAGCCTGAGCCAGCTGCCTGTACTCTTTCCTTAGCCCTTGCAATGAACTTTTCTCTGCTCCAAACTCTGACGGTTTGGTTTATTTAGCCTCACTGTGTGTGGGTCACAGGAATGTGTATTCAACAATCACTATAAAATCAAAATATGGTGGAACTATGAGGGAGTTTGGAGGGTGAGCATCGATCAGCTAGAATTACTTTTACTTTAAACAGGCCAATCCAACAGTGGTCATTCTCATCAAAATTTAAGATGCTGAATTAAATCCAAAGAAATTGTGACCTTGATCTTAGCGCTGTGGGTTTTCAGACTGAGCGTAACTCGGGTAAAGCTTTGTAGAACCTTACTGAACACTGTTGCTCTTGGAGTCAATAGATGGGCACCACCTTGACCATTGAACCTGTCATATAATGAACTGCTCTGGCACTGTCGTTCAGCTCAAGTTCAATATGCCTGATACACAGTGAGGCCAGGCAGACTGAAACGTCAGAGTCTGCAGCAGAGAAAGGTTTATGGCAGGACCAAGCAAGAAGAACAGGTGGTTCATGCTCAAAAGGCCCGAACTCCCTGATGCTTTAGGGGCAAGTTTTTTTAAAGGTAAAATTTGGAGTGAGGGTTGCAGGGTGTGTGACTCTCTTCTGATTGGTTGGTGGTGAGGAACCAGGAATCTCACGCTCAGCCTGAACAGGAAACAGGAATCTCAGGTCTTCCACCTGGGTGGGAGTTTCTGTAAAACAACTCACAGATATGAATATGTGCGTTCCTTGAAGAGGAGCCAGGACCCTGCCCCATGGCTGCCCTATTGTTTCTTGACTGTCTTTCCTGTGTTTCTGTTTCATCTCATGTGTGTTTCATCACATCCCCGTCCTAATTGATAACTGCTTGAATCTGCCCTTGGGAACTCAGGGAACCTGCGCAAACAAGAAAGTGAAAACAGAGCCTGGAGTGGGGTGGGCACAAGTTTCAACATTTCTTCAGTAAAAGCTTTTGGAAGGGATCTCTGATAGACCAAGCTAATCTGCTCTCATTGCAGCAAAATTATGAGGCCTGATTAAGATTTACCTTTTTTTCTGTTGGACTTCAAGATGGACACGGTTTATCTAAGATACTCTGGTATTTTTGAATTGTTGCATGATCTCAGTCACATTTTAAAGCTTTGTACTAAGTTTTAACACAACCTTCAAATTTCTATGTGTTATCCTGGGACCAAATTTGCAGACTTTCTTTAAACGTTTAATAATGCTCTTTTTTAGGCCTTAGGCTTATGACATTTTGGATGTCTTTTACCAATGAAAGGAATAATACAGTTTTCAGTGACTTGCCTTGATATTTAAATTTTACGTTCTTATACACTCTATTGCCTGTGACAAGATGGCAACTTTGAAGGCTAGTTCAGAACTCAAATTCTGTTAAATTGGATGTGTCCAATACTCCTCAGTTATTAGCAAAAATTGGGAGTGGATGGGAAGCAGTAGTCTAGAGAATTCAAAGAGCAAATTAGGTTTTTAAAAATTATGGTAAAATATACATAACACAAAATTTACCATTTTAACCATTTCAGTTCAGTCAGAAGTTCAGCCTCTCAGTCATGTCTGACTCTTTGTGACTCCATGGACTACAGCACGCCAAGCCTCCCTGTCCATCACCAAGTTCTGGAACTTACTCAAACTCATGTCCATTGAGTCAGTGATGCCATCCAACCATCTTATCCTCTGTCATCCCCTTCTCCTCCTTCCTTCAATCTTTCCCAGCATCAGGGTCTTTTCCAATGAGTCAGATCTTCGCATCAGGTGGCCCCCTTATACTTGTTCAATTCAGAGACATTAAATATTCTTATAATGATGTACAACCAATAGCAGTATGCATTTCTAGGAATTTCTTTAATGTCCCCAATAGAACTCTGTATCCATTAAAAAGTAACTCCCATTCCCCTCTCTCCCAACCCCTGGTTTCCCATATGTCAAAGCCCTAAACCCCAGTGTGATGCCACCTGGAAGGGGGCCTTTGGGAGGTGATTGTCATAAGGGTGGAGGCTTCAATAGAGGAATTAGTGCCCTTATTAGTAGAGAAGAGAGCTGCTGCTAAGTCACTTCAGTCGTATCTGATTCTGTGCGACCCCATAGATGGCAGCCCACCAGGCTCCCCTGTCCCTGGGATTCTCCAGGCAAGAACACTGGAGTGGGTTGCCATTTCCTTCTCCAATGCATGAAAGTGAGAAGTGAAAGTGAAGTCACTCAGTCGTGTCCGACTCTTACCGACCCCATGGACTGCAGCCCACCAGGCTCCTCCGTCCATGGGATTCTCCAGGCAAGAGCACTGGAGTGGGGTGCCATCGCCTTCTCCAGAGAAGTGAGAGATGGTCTCTTTCCACCATGTGAACACACAGCCGTCTGCAAACCAGGAAGCGTGTTCTTGTCAGAACCTGACCACACAGGCACTCTCATCTTGGCCTTCTCAACGTCCAGAACCATGAGAAATATGTTTCTGTTGTTCAAATCATGTAGTCTATGGCATTTTGTTAAAGCAGCTCAAAATGACTAAGATACACATATAACTAGAATTACACAATATTCATTCTTTCATATCTGGTTTATTTCACTTAGCATAATGTTTTCAAAGTTCATCCATTTGTCACCTGTATAAGAATTTCACTCATTCATTTTCAAGGATTAATAACATTCTGTTGTGTGTCTATACCACATTTTCTTGGTTCATTCACTTGTTGGTAGATGCTTGAATTGTTCCCACAATTTGGCTTTTATGAACATGCTGAACATTGTCATACGTATCTGAATTTCTGCTTTTAATTCTTTTGAGGCTATAACTGGAAGTGGCATTGGTGGCTTATATGGTAATTCCATGTTTAACTTTTTCAGAAATTGCCAAACTGTATTCCATATGGCTGCACTGTTTTACATCTCCACCAGCTATGTGGGGAGTTCTATTTCCCCACATCCCTGCTAATATGTTACTTTCCTGGTAGATGTGAAGTGATATCTCATTGTGATTTTATTTCCCTGATGACTAACAATGTTGAGCACATTTTCATGTGCTTTTTGGCACATGGTATATCCTCTTTGGAGAAATAGTAGTTATTTATTTTTTAGTTCTGAAAGAAGTCCTGATTGTCAGATATGTTTCTGTTTTATTGATAATTGTTTTGAGAATATCAGCTTAGCATCACTTCTTGGTGCAATTGATATATCCCCAAATCATAGCAAACAATATTACTTTTGGATTCTGGCACTGTATCTTTAACATGGTAGAGAAAGTTGCCATTTAAATAATTCTATAGGTAGACATAAAATCACCTACTAATTTATCTGTTATAAATGTGCAGTTTTACATGTTAATTTTGCTCTAAATGGAATATGCCTCTGATAAAACAAAATTGCCTTTTCTGATACAATAGCAACAACAACAAATATCAAGAGTCTTTGAAAATGGAATCGCTGTTGCAGGCACTAATGAGAGCTTCAGAAAACTGTAAGATTTGGTCTCTGACTCATGGCGTTAAAAATCTTGATATGGTCCTGAAACGGAGCAGGACTCAATGGGGCTCCTGGGCACAAAAACCTTTCTTGATTACAGGAAACAGGCTTCATTCAGCCTCCATGAACTTCCTTGAGTTCCAAGGGGCAGATTCAAACAGCTGTTAATCAGGGAAGGGAGGGGATGCAGAGACAAGAAACATTAGTGCAGTCTTGGGGCAGAGTTCTGGTGCTCTCTCAAGGGGTACACAGAGCAATATCTTTGAGATCTTCTGCAGAACTAAGCCCCCACCAAATGGAAGATGTTAACTACTTGATGAGACACTCTTCATTTCAGAGAAGGTCACAGTTCCCCATCATCACCTCACTCCAGGCAATCTCTGGATTGAAGGCGTGAGGGCCCTGCACACACCCATTCCGTATCAGCAACCCTACCCTTGACTATAAAACTCCTCACAACTCCCCCTGGGTTGGGATGGGACACACTGTTTTGAGGGCCCTGCTTATTTAACTTGTATGCAGAGTACATTTATGCGAGAGCCAAGCTGAATGAGTCACAAACTGGAATCCAGATTGCTGGGAGAAATATCAGCAACTTCAGATATGCAGGTGATAGCACTTTAATAGTAGAAAGTTAAGAGGAACTGGTGATTTCAGCCATGAAATTAAAAGACGCTTACTCCTTGGAAGGAAAATTATGACCAACCTAGATAACATATTGAAAAGCAGAGACATTACTTTGCCAACAAAGGTCCATCTAGTCAAGGCTATGGTTTTTCCAGTAGTCATGTATGGATATGAGAGTTGGACTGTGAAGAAAGCTGAGCACTGAAGAATTAACGCTTTTGAACTGTGGTGTTAGAGAGGACTCTTGAGAGTCCCTTGGACTGCAAGGAGATCCAACCAGTCCATTCTAAAGGAGATTAGTCCTGGGTGTTCTTTGGAAGGAATGATGATAAAGCTGAAACTCTATACTTTGGCCACCTCATGCAAAGAGTTGACTCATTGGAAAAGACTCTGATGCTGGGAGGGATTGGGGGCAGGAGGAGAAGGGGACGACAGAGGATGAGATGGCTGGATGGCATCACTGACTCGATGGACATGAGTTTGAGTGAACTCTGGGAGTTGGTGATGGACAGGGAGGCCTGGCGTGCTGTGATTCATGGGGTCGCAGAGAGTCGGACACAACTTAGTGACTGAACTGAACTGAACTGAACTGAAAGAGCCTCTTGATTCGGGGAAAAAGGGAGAGTGAAAAATCTGGCTTAAAACTCAACATAAAAAAACTAAGATCATGGCATCCAGCTCCATCACTTCATGGCAAATAGAAGTGGAAAAGGTGGAAACAGCACAGATTTTATTTTCTTGGGCTCCAAAATCACTGAGATGGTAACTGCAGCTATGAAACTGAAAGATGCTTGCTCCTTGGAAGAAAAGCTATGACAAACCTAGACAGTGTATTAAAAAGCAGAGATATCGCTTTGCCGACAAAGATCCATGTAGTCAAAGCTATGATTTTTCCAGTAGTCATGTACGACTGTGAGAGTTGGACCATAAAGAAGGCTGAGCGCTGAAGAACTGATGCTTTCAAATTGTGCCAGAGAAGACTCTTGAGAGTCCCTTGGACAGCAAGGAGACCCAGCCAGTCAGTCCTAAAGGAAATCAACCCTCAATATTCATTGGAAGGACTGATGCTGAAGCTGAAGCTCCAATAATTTGGCGACCTGATGTGAAGAACTGACTCATTGGAAAAGACCCTGATGCTGTGAAAGATTGAAGGCAGGAGGAGAAAGAGATGACAGAGGATGAGATGGTTGGATGGCATCACTGACACGATGGACATGAGTTTGAGCAAACTCTGGGGGACAGTGAAGGACAGGGAAGCCTGGTGTGCTGCAGTCCATGGGGTCGCAGAGAGTAGGACACGACTGAGCGACTCAACAACAACAAGCCTGCAGTGGTCCCTTTGGCGTCAAAGCAATGAAGCTGTTCTTTCCTTCTTCACCCAAAACTCTGTCTCTGAGATTTAATTCGGTGTCAGGGTACAGAGGCTGGATTTGGTTTCACATCCTATGATCAGAGACGGAAAGGACGTCAGGAGCTAATAGTGATAAGGAGATTAGAAGCCTGTGTCTTGAGCCTGCAGGACATCTGGCCCCCTGAGGTCTCTTTGGTATCTAGGAGATGTGACTCACAGAGACAGTTGGTGAATATGGAGTGTGATCTGAGACTAAGCAAGATTGCTTAAATCTAAAGCTGACAGCAGTGTTTGGTTTGCTGGCAGAATATAGCCTCTTGGTATCTTTGACCTATATGCAGCTGTGAAAGATAATATGAGCCACTTCTAGACAATACTATACCATGCATTTAAAACTTTGTTAAGAGGGTAGATCTCCTGTTAAATGTTATTACCACAAAAGTCAAAAAAAGGGACACGAGAAAATATTTGGAGGTGATGAATCTATTCTCTTGATTGTGCTGGTGGTTTCACACAGGTGTGTGGGCATATTTCCAAACTCATCAAATTGTATAACATATACATGAGGCTGTAAGGGACTGAGGGTAGGAGGAGAAGGTGGTGACAGAGGAGGAGATGGTTGGATAGCTTTACTAATTCAATGGCCAGAAGTTTGAGCAAACTCCTGGAGACACCGAAGGACAGGGAAGCCTGGCATGCTGCAGTCCATGGGGTTGCAGATTTGGACACCACTCAGTGACTAAACAATGCTGTATGTGCAGTTTTTGTATCAATTATACCTCAGTAGAACTGTGAAGAAGGCTGAGCACCGAAGAATTGATGCTTTTGAACTGTGGTGTTGGAGAAGACTCTTGAGAGTCCCTTGGACTGCAAGGAGATCCAACCAGTCCATTCTGAAGGACATCAGTCCTGGGTGTTCTTTGGAAGGAATAATGCTAAAGCTGAAACTCCAGTACTTTGGCCACCTCATGCGAAGAGTTGACTCATTGGAAAAGAGTCTGATGCTGGGAGGGATTGGGGGCAGGAGGAGAAGGGGCTGACAGAGGATGAGATGGCTGGATGGCATCACTGACTCAGTGGACGTGAGTCTGAGTGAACTCCGGGAGTTGGTGATGGACAGGGAGGGCTGGTGTGCTGCAATTCATGGGGTCGCAAAGAGTCGGACACAACTGAGTGACTGAACTGAACTGAAGGCTGTTTAAAAAAAAAGATTTGATCCAAAATGCAAAAGTCAAGGTATTTCACAAAGAAGCGTGCATGTTTTGGGATTCTTCTTGAAAAGTCAGATCAGGGCATACTTTCATTTCTGCACTCTTTGGATCTGTGTTGTCTAGTAGGGTGACCACTAACCAGGTATGTATATTTTACATTCATATTTATTTAATCAGTTTTATTAACGTATAACTGATTTACAATATTGTGTTAGTTTCAGGTGTACAACATAGCGATTTAACGTTTTTATAGATTATACTCCATTTAAAGTTATCACACAATATTGGCTATATTTCCTGTGCTGTACAATATTCCCTTGTGGCTATTTATTTTATAGTTCATACCTCTTAATCCCATAACCTATTTTTCCCTTCTCCCCACCCCACTGATAACCACTAGTTTGTTCTCTTCATCCGTGAGTCTGTTTCTGTTTTGTTATTTTCATTGATTTGTTTTATTTTTTAGATTCCACATGTAAGTGATAACATACAGTATTTGTCTTTTTCTATATGACTTACTTCACTAAGTATGATGCCTTCCAGTTCTATCCATGTTGTTGCAAATGGCAAAATTTCCTTTCTTTAATGCCTGAGTATATTCCATTGTATATATGTACCACATCTTCTTTTTTAAAAAAAATTGTTTATTTTAATTGGAAGATAATTACTTTACAATATTATGATGGTTTTGCCATACGTCAACAAGAATCAGCCATAGGTATACATGTGTCCCCTCCCCATCGCCACCATCCTGAACCCCCTCCCAGCTGCCTCCCAACCCCATCCCTACGGGTTCTCACCGAGCACCAGCTTTGGGTGCCCTGTTTCATGCATCGAACTCCCACCGGTTGTCTGTTTTACTTATGGTAATGTATAGGTGTCCGTGCTAATCTCTCAAATTATCCCACGGTCTCCTTCTCCCGCTGAGTCCAAAAGCCTGTTCTTTACGTCTGTGTATAGTCTTCTTTATCCATTCCTCTGTTGATGGACACTTGAGTTGCGTCCATGCTTGGCAGTTGTAAACAGTGCTGCAATGAACATTGGGTACATGTGTTTTTTTGAATTATGTTTCTTTCCGCCCCCGCCGGATACATGTCCAGGGGTGGGATTGCTGGATCATATGGCGGTTCTCTTTGTCGTTTTCTAAGGAGCGTCCAGTGTTCTCCAAAGTAGTTTACATCCCCCGCTGGTGGGGCTTCTGGCCCAACTGACCCAACTCAGGTAGGTAATAGGAAAGCTGGTTTCATCCTTAGGTTCCAACCATGCCTTCTGATTCTACTTTGCCAGCATAAAGCTGACACTTTGACATCTAACCAACTCCTGTATCTATTTCTTAATTGTTTTAGCATTTTCAGAGGAAAGAGAGGCGATTGGTGCTTTTACCCATTTCCACAGCAGTTCCAGCCTGCCTGTAACACTTATCCCCTTGGAGCTGGGCCGTCTTGCACCACCAAACCGATGATCGGGACAAACGACAAGTGTCCAAAGAGGTACAGATGATAAGTCACTTCCAGCTAGAGCTATTAGAACTTCACGGAAGAGGTAATATTTGAGTTAATCTTGGAGAAACGATTCACTTACACTGGAAGAAAAGTGATTCAGAAGTGAGTGAACTGGCAGTTCGAGAGGGGCCTGATGGGAGCAATGGGAAGTCTGGGGAAGCTCAGGAACTTTCAGCCCCAAGGAGCATTCAGCTCTGACACTGGAAAGTTTTTGTTGGGAAGTAGTGGAAGTTAGGGCAGGCAAAGTGGGTGGGAGCTACATTTACAGGTGCTGGCATTTGAATGAGGAAAGACACAGTTTCGAAAGGGCAACAGACTGACTAATGAAGTTGGAACTATTTCTTGAAATCTATAACTAGGAAGCAGTTTAAAAGCAATTATTTCTGAAATCTTGGCCTTGTTTGTTTTCTCTGGTTGCTCTCTGAAGTGAGGTGCCTGCCCACGCCCCGATCCCTGCCCCACCAGTGGACTTACAGTTCTTTCAGAAGAACTTTTCATCTGATGCCTATCCAATGGCTTTCACACCCAGGAAAGCCAACTTCCTGTTGTCTCCAACAGAGGCTTGAGAAGAGGTGAAAATAAAACATTCATCACACTGTGAAAACAAACACGGATACTATCAGATTCGGCCACTCATTGTAGTTCTGAGTCATGGTCACGCCAAGAAAACGAATTGAAAGGATCGGATAATAAGATCCTATTAGGGGATTAAACATTTCAGCATTTCACAAGCTAGGCAGAGTCTTCATTTCCTTAGCACGCCATCAACTTGCTTATTTTCTACAAACCTTGTATAACAACGTATTCATTTTTAAAGTCTCTTTCGTGTTAAATCATTGATATGCTAAGTTAGAGTTGGCTCAGATCAGTTTACTTAAGGATCCCAAGTACTTTTTGATACAAAAGGATGAGACTCGTGTTAAAAGATAATTGTCAGAGAAAGGTAAAATCCTGACTCTTCCACAGATATAAAAATGAACTTATGTTAAAGATTTTATTTTATTTGTATATAAGAGAACCAGGGATATCTTATAGTCCGATCCAAAGAAAAAGTTAAAAGCACAAATTGATATGGAGTCAAGGAACTGAATGCAAATGAATGTAAATCTGTTTTTCTACAAGAGGGAGGGAAGTCAATAGGAACTCTACTTGGAGACAGAGTTTGCATGGAGTGTCTACTAAGGTACCAAGAGCTACAAATAGACAAAGCAAGAACAAGTCAGCATCGGACGACCCCAAAGGGTGTGCGCCACGTAACCATGTAGTTTTCCATTGAAACGCACGTTTTATTCTATACTCCCTATTCCTTTCTTCAGAATCAGAATTTTGGAAACTTTTGTGGAGAAGGAGTCCCCAACTGAGTGCCTGACATAGAGAAAGTCAGGGAAGTCCCTAAAATAAATTATGAAGGTAGAAAGATACTGGGACCAGTGGGAATGGTGGTTCTGGATGGTGCAGTGCTTGGTTCTGGGCAGGCCCCCCAGGAGCGCTGGGGATTCTCCGCTTGTCTCCAGAGGCGCTGGGTACCCTTCTCTCCTCTGGGGTCACATCACGGTCCCCTATGCTCTGGTTTCCAGTGGGACCGCCAGCAGGATGCTGAAGGGTGAATCTGGAACGCCCCGCCCCAGCTCCCTCCCTGTGGGTGGGATCCGTTGCCAAGCTCCTCCCCCAGACTCCTCCTCTGGTCCCCAGGTCCGGTCCCCAGGTCCTCTCCCCGCCCCCGCCCTGCAGACCGAGGGTGGGTGCTCCCCCGCCTATAGCTCTGGAGTATTGGGCTTCTCCTTAGAATGTCCCTGCTTCGTGACCATCCTTTCAAAGTAGTCTCTTTTAAACATAATCATTTGTTTTAAAATATTTGTGGGGACTTTGGAAAATAGGCTGAGTAAACGAAAGGTCATACTGGAGACCTGATGTGACAGATTCCTAGCTGTTTCTAAAGCAGCTTGCTTCCTCAGGCGCATTCACTCAGTACCAAGAGGGCGCAGCTAGAGTCCCAGCACCTCCCAAAGGTGGTGGGGCACCTGGATTAACCCTTCAGTTGTGAGTAAGCATTCTCCAGAGTTCTGGAAACATTCTCCAGAGGGGTCTTGATGGGAAACACATCTCTGGAAAAGAGAGACCACCCCCCTCCCCCCCCTTTTTTTTTGGTTTAATAGGCAAGATGAGTGAGGACTTGAGCTATTTTGATGATGTTATATTATCTGCAATTAACCACAACACTTCTATAGGTTGTAATATGTGTATGTGAAGATTAATTTATACCCTGAGGCTTGATGCTGAAGTTGAAGCTCCAATTTTCTGGCCACCCGATGTGAAGACCAACTAATTGGAAAAGACCCTGATGCTGGGAAAGGTTGAGGGCAGGAGGAGAGGTGGGTGGCAGAGGATGAGATGATTAGATAGCATCACTGACTCAATGGACATGAGTTTGAGCAAACTCCAGGAGATAGTGAAGGATAGGGAAGCCTGGCGTGCTGAAGTTCTTGGTGTTGCAAACAGTCAGACATGATTTAGCAACTGAGCAACAAAAACCAAGGTGAAATGATTATTTGAGGCTAGTTGATATTTGTTTTAATTTTTATTTTATACTGGAGCATAGTTGATTAACAGTGTTGTGTTAGTTTCAGGTGTATAGCAGAGTGATTCAGTTATACATATACATGGATCCTTTCTCAGATACTTTTCCTGTTTAGGTTATTACGGAGTATCGAGTAGAGCTCCCTGTGCTACACAGTAGGACCTTGTTGAGTATCTGTTTTATATACAGTAGTGTGTGTATGTCAGTCCCAATCTCCCAATCTATTCCTCCCTCCCCATTCTTCCCCAGTTGTAACCATAAATTACAACCCCAGTTGCAACCTCTTGTTCTTCCCTGGTGGCTCAGAGGTTAAAGCGTCTGCCTCCAATGCGGGAGACCCAGGTTCGATCCCAGGGTCGGGAAGATCCCCTGGAGAAGGAAATGGTAACCCACTCCAGTATTCTTGCCTGGAGAATCCCATGGACGGAGAAGCCTGGTAGGCTACAATCCATGGGGTTGCAAAGAGTCGGACATGACTGAGCGACTTCACTTGCTTGCTTGCCGCCTCTACGTCTGTGAACCTGTTTCTGTTTTGTGAATAAGTTCATTTCTATCGTTTTTTTTTTTAAAGATTCTGCATATAAATAATCTCGTATACTTGCCTTTCTCTGTCTGATTTATTTCACTTAGTATGAACATCTCCAGGTCCAACCGTGCTGCTGCCAAGGGCGTTCTTTCTTTCTTTTCATGGCTGAGTGATATTCCACTGTATATACGCACCACGGCTTCTTTCTTCATTCATCTGTATGGCTGAGTGATATTCCACTGTATATACGTACCACAGCTTCTTTCTTCATTCATCTGTATGGCTGAGTGATATTGCACTGTATATATGCACCACAGCTTCTTTCTTCATTCATCTGTATGGCTGAGTGATATTCCACTGTATATACGTACCACGGCTTCTTTCTTCATTCATCTGTTAATGGAAATTTAGGTTTCCATATCCTATTCATAAACATATTGCAATGAACATTGGGGTGCATGCATTCTTTCAAACCATGTTTTTCTCTGGCTACATGCCCAGGAGTGGGGTTGCTGTATCATATGGTAACTCTATTTTTAGTTTCTTAAGGAACCTCCATCCTGTTCTCCACAGTGGTTGTACCAATTTACATTCCCACCAACAGTGCAGGAGGGTTCCCTTTTCTCTACATCTTCTCCAGCATTTATTGTTTGTAGATTTTTTTGATGATGGCCATTCTGACTGGTGTGAGGTGATACCTCATTGTACTTCTGATCTTCATGCATGTTCTGTCGCTTCACTCATGTCCATCTCTTTGTGATCCCATGGAATGTAGCCTGCCAGACTCCTTTGTCCATGGGATTCTCCAGGCAAGAGTACTGGAGTGGGTTCCTATACCTTCCTCCAGGAGATCTTCCAGACCCAGGGATTGAACTTGCGTCTCTTACATCTTCTGTACTGGCAGGTGAGCTGTTTACCACTGGAGCCACCTGGGAAGCCCAATGGGAGTCATTAGTATTTGAATATTTTGAAATCCAAACTTCAGAATAAGCAATAGCTATCTGAGTCTGCACCATTGGGCTCATTATTTAGCCCTGTTAATGGATGTTAGAAATGCTTTTTGATTAATAAAATAAAGATTTTTTTAAACTATGAGGTTGGCAAAAATGGTTGTATAGGTACCTTGTCATTGTATGAATGAGTGAAAATCCAGTGAGTCTCAGCACTTAACTTCAGAATAGTTTCCAAGATAAAACATTTAGCTACACCCCACTTTCTACCTTCCCTCGCATCAAATATGGAAAATTCAGTCTCCTGTAACTTTAGATTAGCTGATTCTACTGTAAATATGACTGCATTTACTTCGAGTGAAGCTTTCACTGAAAATGCTTACTGGAATGAAAAAAGGACCAGGAAAGGGGGAATTTGACCGCGCTTACAGTGATCGCGGCGCACCGGTCAGGACAGCAGGCTGCGCCGCAGGAACAGACAACAGCTGGAGCCTCAGTAGCTTGAGAAAACAAAGGCTTGCTTCTTCCTCGTACTTTACCAGCAAAGTGCTGGACAGTAGTTGAGGGGAAACTGGCTTAGGACGGTTTGAATCGAGTGGAACACTAGAAGAATTCTTGACTGCCAAGTGAGGAAGAGAAACACGCTTCGGGGTATTGCCCCTCACATCTTCTGTGGCTTAAACGCTTGTCTGAGATGATGGGTTGGTGGAACGCAATCCAGCAGATGCCTCCGAATACTCTAGACTTTCTTTTTTCTATTTTCCTTCCTCCCTCCCTTCCTCCTTCCCTCCCTTTCCCTCGTTTCTTTCTTTCTCTCGTACTGTTTACACTTCATAAATATTTCAACATCTAGTGACTCTTCTATGGGACTCCATAGCACCAAGACAGTACAATTCTTCGTCTCAGCTATACAAGCAGGTGGCATCTTTGAAATGATCCCCTTGACTCTTAATGATTCTGAAGGTCTATTTGGAAGTTCCTCCCTTTGGTCCCCAAAGTCATGGAGTATTCAGAGAAACATCTAAAGGAGAGTTAATTTCCAGCAGACTATTGTTTGCTGCATTTGGTGCCAATTAAACTCTAGCCTAGAGCTAAGCGTATGATTTGGGAATGAAACTTTTTTTGGCAATACAATACACAAAAAGCAATTATGGTGTTTTTCCTATAACCAGTTCAGTGAGAGAGGAAATAGAATTGTTACTTAGTAATTATCACACTCTGCCCAACTCCCTTCGTAACTTAATAGGCATAAGATTCTTTTAAACCTCAAGTTACTCAATGATTTAGCTAATCTGTAACCTAGGTAAACCACCTTAGGTTTTTGCTAGCTAAACCAACTGGTTAAAATGATGAAGTTAAACTATAACACATCTAGTTAGATCTTTTCTCAGAAGTGTTTCAATTCCATATTGAGTTTTCTGAATGTAAAATAATCATATTTAGATTTCCAAACAGCCGGCCTTACCTGTATCATGACTGAGTATAAAGTCTTGTGGATTATAGCAATCTATTGGCAAAGAGGACTAGAGACCTCTTGTATACCTTGGTTTGAATTTTAAAAGAAAGATGCTTAAGAAATGAAAATGATATAATTTCTACCACATATATGTTAACAACAATCCATTAAATTTTTTTCTTCTAGAATCTCAAAAGCATAAATTTGCCTGTTGAAAAATTGAGTTGCCATCCAAAATATGGATGATACAATATTTTCTGCTGTATTTTCACAAGTGAAAGGAGTAACTTTGTGACCATACCATAAAAGTATATATACTTGCTGTCTTTATTCAGATTTTTTTCAACGCTTATTTGTATTTATTTTTTATATAATCATTTTTTAACTGGAGTATAGTTGATTCACAATGGTGTGTTGATTTCTGCTGTACAGTAAAGTGGTTTAGTTATATATTATATATTTAGTTTTATATATTATGCCTTTAGTTTTCCATGTAGTCTATCATAGCACACTAAATACAGTTCCCAGCACTATACAGTAGGATCTTATTGTTTATCCATTCTGCATATAAAAGCTTACAGCTGCTAATTCCAACCTCCTGCTCCAGTCCTCCCCCCTCCCTCCCCGGTAACCACCAAGCCCACCTCTGTATCTGTGAGTCTGTTTCTGCTTCACAGACAGGTTCATTCATGTCATAGATTCCATACATGAGTGACATCCCGTGGTATCTGCCTTTCTCTGTCTGACTTACTTCACTAAGTGTGATCAATTCTAGCTCCATCCATGTTGCTCCAAATGGATTATTTCACTCTTTCATATGGCTGAGTGGCATCCTATTGTATATACGGATCACATCTTTATCCATTTGTTCGCTCGCTGGACATTTAGGCTTCTTCCGTGCTTTGGCTACAGTACACAGTGCTGCTGTGAACATAAGGGTGCGTGTATCTTTTTGGATTAGAGTTTTATCTGAATACATGCCCTGGAGTGGGTAATCACTTCTTGGCCTTTTGGCTAAGATCATGTATTTTTGTGATTAAGATGACTCCATTAAAAATACATTCAATTTTCTTTCTTCTCTGACCTGAAGTAAACAGAAATCCTGTATACCAGAATGGAGAGCCCTGGGTGTGTGGGGAGAGAAAGACGACAGGTTGTAAGGAGTTAGGTCAAACTAGGGACCCTGTTCGGAGAAGGCAATGGGAACCCACTCCAGTTCTCTTGCCTGGAAAATCCCATGGACGGAGGAGCCTGGTGGGCTGCAGTCCATGGGGTCACTAAGAGTCCGGCACGCCTGAGCAACTTCACTTTCACTTTTCACTTTCATGCATTGGAGAAGGAAATGGCAACCCACTCCAGTGTTCTTGCCTGGAGAATCCCAGGGACGGGGGAGCCTGGTGGGCTGCCGTCTATGGGGTCGCACAGAATCGGACATGACTGAAGCGACTTAGCAGCAGCAGCAGCAGCAGCAGCAGGGACCCTGTTAGCTTATCAGTGAGCAAGCCAGCCAGTCAAGCCTGACCAAGACTACAGACTCTGTATAGTCGGCCAAGTTTGTCTGCAGCTTCCATTCATTATTTCCCTGGGTTTTCTTTGGGGGTGCCATGTTCCTGTTATTTTTATAATAAAGCACATCTATCCCTTGTTTCATTCTGTATTTCCAAGATGGCAATTATTCAAAGAGTTCTGTATATGTTGTTAGAAAGTTGACATGCTACATTTTATGATGGCATCATGACTCAAACCAGTGAAAATACTCTTGACCCTACCAGGGTCTTAATGGGTTAGACTCATTGACATGGACCTTCATGCGACCATAAGTGTGAAACTCTAACGCTGTGCCTGGCGTATCAGGGACTGGCCAATGCTCTTAGTTAAAAAAAATTAAAATAATTACATCTAGTAAGATAGCACCCTTTTGTTTCTGTTTATATATTAATAATATAGAGGTGGCTGCCTAGACAAAGAAAGAAAAGGTTGTTTATTGCCATCTCTAGAGCCACCTCTAGAGAAAATCTGGTTTCACATAATATTCATGATTTAGGGCACTCGGAGAGTGCACGTAACTGTCTTGTTTATCAAAGCTGCTTATGAAGAATGAGCCCTGGGGCTCTCAGGGCAGCCTGACCCAGGAATCTGCATTTCAGCGTGATTCTCATGGATTCTAAAGTTGAAGACTCTCTACTGCTTACTGACCTGAGGCCTTTTCTTCAGTGGTTAAACTTGGACCAGTGAACTAAGTTACCTTAATAGAGGATACAATCATGTGAAAAAGATGAGGGACAGAATAATTTTCAGAAAGATGGTTGTGTGGTTTTACTAATCTCTTTTAATTGCTCCTAAACTTTCTTCAGAACTAATCTCTAACAATTACAGTTTGTATTTCTTTGAAAGTACCTTCTGCTTTTCTGAGGTTTTTGCAGATTTCTACAAGGAGGACAGCTACAATGAACAGGTCAAGAACAGTGAGGGTTTGCACCATGAGA
This sequence comes from Bos taurus, assembly GCF_002263795.3. Classification (NCBI taxonomy): domain Eukaryota; kingdom Metazoa; phylum Chordata; class Mammalia; order Artiodactyla; family Bovidae; genus Bos; species Bos taurus. The sequence continues at coordinate 39,916,359 of NC_037354.1, read as the reverse complement.
TCCAACCAGTCCATTCTGAAGGAGATCAGCCCTGGGATTTCTTTGGAAGGAATGATGCTGAAGCTGAAACTACAGTACTTTGGCCACCTCATGGGAAGAGTTGACTCATTGGAAAAGAGTCTGATGTTGGGAGGGATTGGGGGCAGGAGGAGAAGGGGACAACAGAGGATGAGATGGCTGGATGGCATCACTGACTCGATGGACGTGAGTCTGAGTGAACTCCGGGGGTTGGTGATGGACAGGGAGGCCTGGCGTGCTGCGATTCATGGGGTTGCAAAGAGTCGGACACGACTGAGCAACTGATCTGATCTGATCTTTTCTACATTTCCTGGTCTCTTAAATACACCATTAAAACAAATATAAGCAAATAATTTAGTCTTTATTATAATAGATACCTACATAAAATACATAGGTATTTTTTAAAGTCATTTTAGTCTAGGTCTTGTGTGCGTGCTTAGTCGCTCACTTGTGTCCGACTCTTGCGACCCCACAAACTAGCCCACCAGACGCCTCTGTCCATGGCATTATCCAGGCAAGAATACCAGAGTGGGTTGTCATTTCCTTCTCCAGGAGATCTTCCCAGCCCAGGAATCGAACCTGGGTCCCCTGCATCGTAGGCAGACGCTTTACCGACTGAGCTACGCGTTTCGGCCTTGGTTGTGCCATAAACTGGACTTGGGTCAGGCCGGTCGTTATTCAAAACGAAGACTGAATTTGACCTTATTTTCAAATGGCGGGTGCTTGAATTGACATCCTCAGTGGCCACTAAACTTGTGATAATGTTCAGGAAATCTTCCCCGAGAATACCGCACCGTGGCGTATCAACTGTTTTAAGCTAAAGGCGTCTGAGACAAGGGCAGAAGGAGAAAGGCCACGCTGCCCTTCTCCCTGCCCCGTATCTTTTCTGTGACCTTGAAACAAGTCATAAAAGCCCCCTGTGCGAAGGGCCCTCCCTATACCTGGAGGGAAGGAGCGTCCTCATCTCTGAAGACAAAGGCGGCCAAGAAGCAGCCGACAAACAGGCCCCGAGAAGCTCCGCTGGTTCACTGAACTTTGCGCTTGTTCTTGCTGAGTCCCTGCGTCGTGTCCGACTGCACGCGACCTCGTGGGCGCAGCCAGGCCGGCCTCTGTCCCCTGTCTCCAGAGTTTGCTCAAGTTCAAGTCCAGGTGCTCTTTCCTTACATTCCTCATACTCCCAACCTATCAAATTCCTCCAAGACAGCCCACTCTCCATCAGACATAATAGACATACTCTGGGTTAGCCATTTCTGTCGGCCTTCTTTCCTTATGAAAGTTCCCAGTGTCAAGTAAGTGAAAGTGAAAGTGTTAGTCGCTCATTTGTGTCCGACTCTTTGTAATCCCCTGGACTGTCGCCCTCCAGGCTCCTCTGTCCGTGGAATTCTCCAGGCGAGAGTACTGGAGTGGGTTGCCATGCCCTCCTCCAGGGGATCTTCCACATCCAAGGATAGAACCTGGGTCTTCTGCATGGCAGGCAGATTCTTTACCATCTGAGCCACCAGGGAAGCCCCATGTCAAGAAAAACTTAAATAAATATGTATGCTTATCTTCTATTAATCATTGTCCATTTAATTTTCAGACCCAACCAGGGACCCATAGGAAGACTTTTTCCTCTCCAGCACATGAATAAGTGGAAAACCTAGTGAATTGGGCCCCAGGGTCCACTCCTGCCGTAACAGAAGCAAGCTTTTTATTTTTTATGTTTTCAAATTTTCACTTTTATGTTTGCTCTGTTGTGGGTCTGCAAAAAGTGCATTTGGAACAAGTATTAATAACCCAGTGTGCCTTATGAGGTCCAGGGGTCCGATTCCATTCTGGATTCAACTTTGGACAAATTCTTCTTCTAGGGTTTCTTAAATGCTTAAAAGGATTAAGGAGTCTGCCTTGAGCTAATAGCATGGATTTCTCATTTCATTTCTCTAGTTTCATTCTTCTGTTTCAGGGTTGTGCAATGCCCATTGGGGCGGAGGGTGGAATTTCATTTTGTGTGACAATCTTAGTAGGGAAAGAGGATTTCTATTTTATCAGTTGGGTTTCCCAGGTGGTGCTAGTGGTAAAGAATCCAGCTGCCAATGCAGGAGACAGAAGAGATGCTGGTTCGATCCCTAGTTCCGGAAGGTGTCCTGGAGGAGGCACACCAACCCACTCCCATATTTTTGACTGGAGGATCCCATGGACAGAGGAGCCTGGTGGGCTACAGTCTGGGGTCACACAGAGTTGGATACGTTTTATAAGTCACTCTGGTGGCAGCATTTATCCAATGAGAAAGGCAGACATACCCGCTTACAAAGCCAGGGAAATTACCTGCTCTGTGCGTTTGTATTCTTGGCCATCCCCTGCCCATCCCCTCAAGTGGATTCTCTGGCCTCACTATGGGACAGTGACGAAGGGCAGATGAGAGAGCTAGGCACTCTGGTTCACAGCCACGCAGTTGGAATCCCTTTGGAATCTCCATGTTTTCCTCGGAATTTGTTCAGAGTAGAGAAAAGGGTGCGCATAAATAGAATAGACCGTATCAGTAGTTGGAGAAGACTCCTAAGAGTCCCTTGGACTGCAAGGAGATTAAACCAGTCAATCCTAAAGGAAATCAGTGCTGAATATTCATTGGAAGGACTGATGCTGAAGCTGAAACTCCAATACTTTGGCACCTGATGTGACCAGATGACTCATTAGAAGAGACCCTGATGCTGAAAAAGATTGAAGGCAGGAGGAGAAGGGGATGACAGAGGATGAGATGGTTGGATGGCATCACTGACTCAATGGACATGAGTTTGAGCAAGCTCTAGGGGATGGTGAAGGACAGGGAAGCCTGGTGTGCGGCAGTCCATGGGATTGCAAAGAGTTGGACACGACTGAGCGACTGAACAGCAACAACAAAGTAGCCCCAGTGCTTCTGGCTTCATAGTTATTTTTCATTCTTTGGCTACAGCACTGAACAGTCTCGTCTAGTGGGAATCCACAGACTGCAATCTTAATGAAGGCAGAGGGTTATCTCTCACGGGGGAAGCCAGAAAGTGTTCACTATTCTTTCTACCTGGGGTGAAGGTGAAGAGAGGGCATGTGACCCAGGCTTGGACAATCTAATGTTTCCTCATGACTCTGTTGAATGACGCAAAGATAATGGCATTGATAATTCAATTAAAGTCACTGATTCAATATTCACATGGGCATAGCGCCATCTAGGGGCGGGAAGTTGCATTGTCTTACAGGGAGGTGGAATCCTGGTTGCTGGAAGCTATCTTGCTTCCTTTCCATTTTGCAGTCCTGGTCTTCCAAGTTTGTGTTGATTCTGTCACATCTTCACGGCCTTCCAGTAAATTATCTTTTATCTTTTGATTCAGACAACCAGAGTCAATTTCCGTTGCTTGTGTTCAAGAACACTAGCTCATACTGAAAGGCTAAAACCAAACCCAAACCAATCCTGTTACGGAAAAACATAATGTTTATATTAACTTTTTATCATACAAAAATTAATATACAAGTATGGGACTATTTTGATGTAGTATCTTTTATATCTTAATAGTAGCAATAGTTACTTTAAAATTTTTATTGTATATTTATATGCTCTGGAGCATAGTTGATTAACAATATGGTGTTAGTTTCAGGTGTATATAGCAAGGTGATTCAATTATACATACATATGTATCTATTCCTCTTAAAATTCTTTTCCCGTTTAGGTTATTACAGAATACCTAGCAGAGTTCCCTGTGCTATACCGTAGGTCCTTGTTGGTTATCTATTTTATGTATCGTAATCCATCTATGTCAATCCCAGCCTACCAATCTATCCTGCTCCCTACCCTTCCCCCCATAAGCATAAACTTGTTCTCTAAGTCTGTGAGTCTATTTCTGTTTTGTAAATAAGTTCATTTGTATCATTTTTTTAGAGTCCACATATAAGTGATATCATATGATATTTGTCTTTCTCTGGATTACTTACTTCACTTAGTATGATCATCTTCAGGTCCATCTCTGTGGCTGCAAATGACATTATTTCATTCATTTTAATGACTGACTAATATTACATTATATTTTTGTACCACATCTTCTTTATCCATTCATCTACCAGTGGACATTTAGATTGCTTCCATGTCTTGGCTCTTGCAAACAGTGCTGAGATGAACATTGGGGTGCATGTATTTTTTTGAACCATGTTTTTCTCCAAATATAATATCTTTTATATCTTAATAGCAGTGACAGTTAATTTTGTGTATCAATTTACTGTACTCAAATACTTGGTCAAATATTATTCTACATGTTTCTATAAGATTTTAAAGGATAAAATTAATATTTAAGTCAGTAGACTTTGACTAAAGCAGATTACTTCCCACAATGTGAGTAAGTTGAAGGCCATTCCGTCAGTTGAAAACCTTAAGGAACAGAATAACCCTCCCTGGTAAAGAGGAAATTCTGCCAGCTGATGGTCTTTGGACTCCAATTGCCATTCTTCCCTGGGTCTCCAGCCTGCCAGCTCACCCTGCAGAGTTTGAACTTGCCAGCTTCAACAATCACATGAACCAATTTCTTAAATCTTTCTCTCTAATATCTTATGGGTTCTGTTTCTCTGGAGAACCCCGGCTAGTACAATTCTCAAACACACTATCCTGTGACTGGTGCAGATCTCTGCTCTGTGTGCTAAACAGCTGCATAAAACCTGCATGCATGCTAAGTCACTTAGTTGCATTTGACTCTGTGCAACCCCATGGACTGTGGCCCACCAGGCTGCTCTGTCCATGGGCTTCTCCAGGCAAGAATACTGGAGTGGGTCATCATGCCCTCCCCCAGGGGATCTTCCTGACCCAGGGATCGAACCCATGTCTTTTACGTCTCCTGTGTTGGCAGGTGGGTTCTTTAGCACTAGCACCACCAGGGAGCCCTGCGTAATACCTACTGTGGTGCAATTATGCACCTCCACCCGTTTGTTGGATTTAGGCAAAGATTCTTTTGGGAAAAGCAGGTCCTAATGCAACAGAGAGCAGACCCATTTCCTGCCTAATACCACTTCCCTGAGGGTTTAAAATCTGTTCAGTGCCTGGTCAGGGAGTGTTGATGTAAATGGAGCCCCCAGTGGCGTCTCCTGGATTACCTCTTTCAAGCCCACCAGGTGCATGCTGAACTTGTGGAAAGCAACCTCGCAAGCCAAGGCTGTCGCTCTGGGCAGGTGGTTGCCTGGTGGTAAGAGGTTCACCACGGTTCCATATTAGAAGAGATTAAGCCAGTCCAGGCAGACTTCCCAGGTGACTCAGCAGTAAAAAAATTTGCCTGCCAATGCAGGAGATGTAGGAGACTAGAGTTCGATTCCTGGATTTGGAAGATCCCCTGGAGGAAGAAATGGTAACCCACTCCAGTATTCTTGCCTGGAAAATTTCATGCACAGAGGAAACTGGCAGGTTGCAGGTTACATCCATGGGGGTCGCAAAGAGTCGGACACAACTGTGCATGTGCGTGCACGCGCGCGCGCGCGCGCGCGCGCGCACACACACACACACACACACACACACACACATGAAGCCAGTCCAAGCAACTCCTATAGAGTCAGTGACTCTTCCTGGCTAGTATTAGAAATAGACTAGAGAGAAGACACAAAAGGATCAGGACTTGAGTCAGGAAAAATGGAGTACTTCCCTGCTTCAAACCTGTGTGCTGCTTTAGGAATTGAAAATTTTAAGAGGGAGACAGAGACAAGGGCAAGCACTGACAGCAGCATGGATGCAGCTAGAGACTACTATACTGAGTAAGGCAAGTCAGAAAGAGGAGGACGAAACCCACGTGATATCGCTTATGTGTGGAATCTAGACTGTGACCCAAATGAACCTATCGATGAAACAGAAACAGACTCAGGGACAGAGAACAGACTGGTGGCTGCTAAGGGGGAGGGGTAGGGGAGGAACAGAGTGGGAGGCGGGAGTCAGCACAGGTTAGCTTTCATGTATAGACTAGACGGGCCTGCTGGATAGCACAGGGCACTATATTCAGCATCCTACGGGAAACGATGGTGGGAAAGAATTTTTTTAAAAAGAATGAATATATATATATATATATAACTGTACAGTGGTAATAAACAACACTGTAAAGAAACTACACTTTAATTAAAAACAAAGAGCGAGAAAGGCTAGAGAGGCATGATGGTGAATTTGGAGGGGTGGTGTCCGGCGAAGGCGGGAAGAAGAGGGGCTCGTGCAGAGGACACCGGAGACCATCCTTAGGGACCCCGCGTGCGAGGACCTGGCCGCGCTTCCGCACAGGGTGGAGGCCCCCAGCCAGTGTCATCTGATTTCTTCCTGCCTGATCTAGTTACCTAGGTTTGTTGTGAGGCTCACACAAACGAGGTGTTGCGCGTGATGGTGCCAGAGAAACCGGAGACAGTGACGCAAATGCCCCTTAATGCGAGGCCCCTGGGTGCGCGGGAGCAAAAGGGTGAAACCCAGTCTGCACATCACTGCTCTGCTCCACCAGCCTGCCCCTGTCGCTGCCCCCCGCCCCCCATTTCCAGGGCGAAAAAGGACTGAGGAGAAGGAAGGCAAGCAAACTCACCGCGCCCTCCTAGGCTGCGACGACAGCTCTGCCTCTAGCGGTTCCGAGTGATCCTTGTGTAGCGGGTCCGCTCACATCCCCGAGCCCGCACTGTAGACTAGAGGTACCACTCACATCGACCAGCAGAAGGGGCTTGCTGCCCGCAGCCGGAGGGGCGGCAGACTCGGTCCTCGGCTCCTGGGGGCTCAGCCCTCCCCACCGCCCTCCCCAACTCACCCCGTCACCCCCTTCCCCTGAGGCCATTGCCCAGCGCTGGGGCAGGACAGCTCTGCGGGGCCTGCCCTGGACTGCACACTGGGCTGGCCAAGGCTCCGATGTGCTTGCATCTTAGCCTAACTCCTCCCTCCGTCCCCTCACCCTCCTTCCTCTCCCCTCCCTTCGCAAGTACTGGTCCTGCACGGACACTCTCCACAAACTCCGTCTCAGCACCTGCTTCCAGAGAACCCAGTCTGTAACACGATCTTTAATCCTGGGTGTTTCCTTGCTTCCACAGAATTTCTCACTAGGGTCCGTGGGGGTGTGCCTGTCCAAAGAGGGCCGGGCACCTAATAGATGCTCAATAAATACCTGTTCTGTGGATGTGCAAAGCTTAAGGATGAATAGAAGAAAACCAGCCCCTTTCCTGAAAGCTGACAATTCCTGGATCGATAATTTCTTAATGGAAATGAAACATAAAAACATGTTAAAACAAACATATCTTATAGATTATAGCATGTTTTTTAGAAATAAGGAATAGTTAGTTTACAATGTGGTGTTAATTTCTGTTGTACAACAGAATGACTCAGTTATACATATGTATATATATTTATACATTCTTTTTAAAAATATTCTTTATAGTTTATCACAGAATATTCTGTGCTCTATATAGGCTCTTGTCTACCCATTCTTTATATGAGAGATTATATATGCTAACCCAATCTCCCACTCCAGCCTCCCCCACCTCCCTTCTCCCTTGTCACCACCGGTCTGTTCTCTATGTCTGTGGGTCTCTTTCTGTTTCATAGTTAGGTTCATTCGTGTCTTATTTTAGATACCATAAATGTAGCATCATATGTTAACTGTCTTTCTGTCTGACTTCTTTCATTTAGTGTGATAATCTCTAAGTTGCATCCATGTTGCTGCAAAAACATGATTTTGTTCTTGTTATGGCCGAGTAATTCCACTGTGTATGTGTACCACATCTTCTTTGTCCATTCGTCTGTCGATGGGCATTTAGGTTGCTTCCATTTCTTGGCCATCGTGAATAGTGCTAAATAGCAATGGATTTTAGAGTTAAAACATAATTCAAAAAATTTTGGACCAAGGAGGAAGTTGCTTTAATATCCAGATTAAATCCTAGGGGAAGTATTTGCTTCTTTTGTGTTGTCAGGACACTGATGATTAACTGGAGACGTTCTGATCTTGGGTCTCCTGACTCACGAGGGACACTGTAAAGCCGTCTTCACAATCTGTTGCCGCCGTCTTTGCCAGCAGACCTCCTGCCTTCCTGGCTCTACCTGCCTCACCCTGGCCATGTCGAACCCCCGCAGCTCCCACACCTCCGCTGGAGCAGTCATGTGTTTTGGGTGTGCCCTAGATCCACACCCTTGTTTCTGTTCTGCTTCTTCTGTGGTGAGTCTTTACTGGTGTCAAGGGTCCCTACCTTCTCCACTTTGTCCATTTGGTTTGAGTGAAGCTCCCTTTACATTTGGCTCCAGGAGTAGGCTTGTGATCTAGGCATGGCCAATCAGAGTGTCATATCCTCTTGACCATAGTACCGCAGGATTGAATGATTCCACTGGACACAATGAATCCCAACTTCAAGGCTTTTGCAGACCTATCAGTTCAGTTCAGTTCAGTTCAGTCACTCAGTTGTGTCCGACTCTTTGTGACCCCATGAATCGCAGCACGCCAGGCCTCCCTGTCCATCCCCAACTCCTGGAGTTCACTTAGACTCACGTCTATCGAGTCAGTGATGCCATCCAGCCATCTCATCCTCTGTCGTCCCCTCCTCCTCCTGCCCCCAGTCCCTCCCAGCATCAGACTCTTTTCCCGTGAGTCAACTCTTCGCATGAGGTGGCCAAAGTACTGGAGTTTCAGCTTTAGCTTCATTCCTTCCAAAGAAATCCCAGGGCTGATCTCCTTCAAAATGGACTGGTTGGATCTTCTTGCAGTCCAAGACACTCTCAAGAGTCTTCTCCAACACCACAGTTCAAAGGCATCAGGAGGGCAGAAACATTTTTATTGAGATTATTGACAAGCTAAGATGTAAGCCTATATCTATGGCCAGTCATCTTGCACCATGAAGGGGAAGCTTGTCTAGGCTTTGGGCTTGCACAGGAAAGTAGAGCTGAGATGATGACGAGAGGCTAGTCTGCAATACTATTGGAAGTCTCCATATCCCAGAAGGATTTGAGGTAGACCAGAAGATCCAAATCTAACTTCTGCAAGCAACACTTGAGCTTTTCATGCATATTGTGGGAAAACAACTGCTTCTCATTAGGTTAGTCTAAAATACAAACCATTTAGTCTTTTGAAAATTTTAATGAGTTACTTTCTTGGGTGAAACATTTATTTGCAGTTGAGCAAATATTTTAGAGGCATGTACAAATCTGTCAAACTTGCTGTGAAGCTTCACTCAGAACTTCGCTATTAACAGTTTCTTAATAAGCAGCCTTTTAATCCTCCCAGTTTTATAGACAGAACCTTTTTTCTCATCTCAAAGGATGAAGAGAAACAGTAAACCCTCTGTAAACACTGGGAGGAAATTGGTAGGAGGTTCTCTGGCCTTGATGAGGTTGAAAAAAATACACGAAAGGAGAACAATAAGGAGTAGTAACTGTAAGCTAAAAATTGAAAATTGTAGCATGTGCACAGTTTTCTTTTGGTGGGAACATTACACAATCATACCACTTAACAAGAATAGTTGAGACTAGTAATAAATTAATTTTATTATTAAGAAGAACCAGGAATAATTTTATCTTTTAATTTTATGTCAAGTAGGCAGATCTATGGGGCTTCCCTGGTAGCTCAGCTGGTAAAAAATCTGCCCGCAATGCAGGAGACCCTGGTTCATTTCCTGGGTTGGGAACATCCTGTGGAGAAGGGGTAGGCTACTCACTCCAGTATTCTTGGGCTTCTCTGGTGGCTCAGACAGTAAAAAATCCTCCTGCAATGTGGGAGACCTAGGTTCAATCCCTGGGTTGGGAAGATCCCCTGGAGGAGGGTGTGGCAACCCACTCCAGTATTCTTGCCTGGAGAATCCCCATGGACAGAGGAGCCTGGCGGGCTACAGTCCATGGGGCCACAGAGTTGGACACAACTGAGTGACTAAGCACAGCACAACACAGGTAGATCTATAGACTATGTCTATTTTTCCAGCAATTTTATTGTAATTTTACTTCTTTTTGAAATAAACTCACATTCTTTACATTAATTCCTCTGCTGTATTGCAATGAGTGCATGTCTCAGAGTGTCATTTTGTGACACTGAGTACATGTGTCTACCTGCCAGTAGGCAAAGCAGATGGAATTATGGTTGTTTGTATCATCAAAATCTAAAATTGCCGAGTAAGACTTGACTACAGACAAAAATAAATATCATTTGAAATCTTTTTTTTAATGCACAATGACATTTCATAAAAAAAGTATAATTATCTGCCTACTTTTTGAAAAAGCAAAGGTCAGAGGAGTGAAATGTGAGAGTGATTCTATTAACGTTTCTGGTTGAGTTTCCTCTGTTGTTATGATCTCAAGATTCTTTCAGCTACATGCACTAATGATTGTATAAAGAGGGCAGAGAAAACAGCAATTTATTATGATGACTGGATTAAGTACCCTGGCATGGAACAGAGAAAAACAAGCATCTCTGCAGATGGGAACGGGGCCACATAATGTTTTCAGCAACAGATTTCTACAGAGGATTTTGGCAACAAGGATAAACGTTCATATTGCTGGAATTGCCATCTGAGTTATGTTGGGGGCTATTTTAAGATACAGTGGAATCTGTTAATTATTTCTTGGACTCTGTAGTTCTGATTTATGTATTGGAGGATTAGAAAAGTGTAAGTTGTTGACAGCTATGCTCTGGAGTACTATTAGGCCAGGTGTTTGCGGCTCTGAAATGATTTGAAAGTTAAAAATCCTGTTTCTCATTTCCAGAAAGTGAGAAGCTGTAGGGTGTATTGATTATTCAAATGAAGATGCTCTGATTAGGCTCATTCTAACTGGGGCAGCCAACTAGAGCTCTCACTAAGAAGGGATATTCTTGCCCCTGTCAACGTCCCTGATCCTCTGAACTTCATGAGGAAAATGTGATAATAATAACCCCAGTCTCACAGGATGGCTACTATGAGGACTAAATGAAATTGTGTGCGTGAAGAGCGTTTTGTAAATTACAAGGCACCAGCTAGTATCTCTAAGTATTTCTATTTCGAAACCAGTAGCATTACGTCTAGTAGATACTTATGAGGCACTGTGCGGTATCCTGTGAGCTCATCTGATTCTAACGCGGCTGCAGGAGGCATTTCCATTCCAGAGGCATTTCCAAGCGGAGGAGGTGAAGCCACAGGAGGCTGGTCAGCCACAGAGACATGACCTGGGCGTGGGTGGGGGTTAGTGCCCTCTGGGGGTGCCCCGCGGCTGATGGGAGTCAGTGCACCAGCGTCCTGGGCTGCTTGTCCTCCGGTGGGACAGGGCTGAGGTGTGGCACACGCTCGGGCACAGGTACCTTGGCAGACGCGAGCTCTGGTTGCCCCCAGAGGGAACCAGCTCACCACTGGTTGCTGTCTTTGCTGACTTGTGTCTGGCGTTTCCCCCTCCCTCAGTTCTGCTTGCTTTTCCCATAGAAGCATCCACACTCCAGCCCTTACCAAGCTTTGCTTTCTGGAGATATTACCTAGCCTGACTTCCTCTACTGGAGAGGGAAATGGCAACCCACCCCAGTATTCTTGCCTGGTGAGTCCCATGGACAGAGGAGCCTGGTGGGCTGCAGTCAACAGGGTCAAAAGAATTGGACCCTACTTAGCAACTGAAGAACAAAAACAACAGTAATTTTCTCCAAGGCATTTTAGTGTCATGCTAAAGAAAAAAAGGACATCAAACTACTGCAGAAGGAGATATTTCAGTCTATTAATATAACGTAAAATATGATAATCTCCATATATGAAGAAAGCAACCTATATATGAGTATTATAAATATATATTTCTTTGTTCATTCATGTTGATGGATGTTAATTTGTCTAGACTTTCACACTGAGGTGTGTAAAGCAGTCTCTTAAGATTTGTTTCAATTAACTCTCTTTTGATGATTATATCTCCCACGTGACTGCTAATTTTGTGTCCTTAGTTTTTCTTCTTTTGATTTTATTTTTGTTTATTTTTGTTAATTGTTTTTCTGTTTGTTTTTTTTTTCTGCTTCTCCTGGCTTTTCATTTTCTAACTGGTTCATTTCTGTTTTAACCTTAATTAAATATTGTTCCTTAAAAGAAAAAAAAAGAACAAAAAACAAAGAGAAAGGAGACAGTTCAGTAACACCCTACGCAGAAAATTCCAGCAGTTTTACCGTACTGGAGGGATTAAGAGGCTCCATGTATGGATGTGAGAGTTGGACTGTGAGGAAAGCTGAGTGCCAAAGAATTGATGCTTTTGAACTGTGGTGTTGGAGAAGACTCTTGAGAGTCCCTTGGACTGCAAGGAGATCCAACCAGTCCATTCTGAAGGAGATCAGCCCTGGGATTTCTTTGGAAGGAATGATGCTAAAGCTGAAACTCCAGTACTTTGGCCACCTCATGCGAAGAGTTGACTCATTGGAAAAGACTCTGATGCTGGGAGGGATTGAGGGCAGGAGGAGAAGGGGCCGACAGAGGATGAGATGGCTGGATGGCATCACTGACTCGATGGACGTGAGTCTGAGTGAACTCCGGGAGTTGGTGATGGACAGGGAGGCCTGGCGTGCTGCGATTCATGGGGTCGCAAAGAGTCGGACACACCTGGGCGACTGAACTGAACTGAACTGATGATGAAAGTCAATATGCTTAGAACATCTAAAGTGTCAGAGCTGTTGTGTTTGGTGTTTTTCCAATCCTTTAATCGTAGAAAAAAGTCCAGCCCATGGGGAACGAGAACTCCATGGGTCCTTTTCGAGTAGTTGAAGAACGCAGGTGAAGTACTGCTGCTCTACAGCTCTGTGAACGGACGACGAACGAAAGAAGAACTGAACAAGAGAGGAGGAAAAAGGAGGAATGGCCCACACCATCAAGGCCCCAGGATTCCTTTCGCCCTTGGCTTCAGGCTTCCTCCCAGCTGAGCCTTTCTCTTGTAGCTGCTGGGGGGTCCGCCGGGGCTGGGACCTCTGAGTGCTGTTGGGACCGTGTGTCCCAACGGGATCTGAAACATAGCAGCTGCTCCACACCCAAGCTTGGAATAAATGAATAAACTCACTGATTGATCTTGTCCCCTTCGGACAGTGATGTAAGGGGGTGTCCTGGAACAGAAGGTGGCAGAACCAGTTCAAGCTGAAATCTGTCATTAACCCAGGACGTGGGTTCATCTTGGCAGCTCAGCTCAGCACGCTGGTCTTGGGTGCCCATCACTCAAACTAAGACCTTTGCTTGGTCTCGGAGTTGTAAGGACCCTTGCTAAGGGCCTGGGCTTTGGAGTTGGGCAGAGATGGACGTGAGCTGGGCACACTGAAGACAGGGGTCACTGCGGAAGCGAGTTTGCTGTCTAACCCTACAGTTTTCAGCTTGTCAGAGGGTTATAACGACACCTTCCTCTCTGGGCTGTTAGGATGCTAACATTCACAAAGTTTCTCTTACGTGTACCACGTGTTCAGTCGTGTCTGACTCTCTGTGACCCCGTGGACTATAGCCTGCCAGGCTCCTCTGTCCATGGGATTCTCCAGGCAAGAATACTGGAGTGGGTTGCCATGCCCTCCTCCAGGGGATCTTCCTGACCCAGGGATCGAACCCGGGTCTCCTGTGTCTCCTGCATTGCAGGCTGAGCCATCGCAGAAGTCCTCCCTTATACAGCGGTCAGTAATTTTTAAAATTCCCCACTCTTTTCTTTCATTAGTGAATTTTACGCCTCTGTTTGCCTGCCAAAGGATCATGGGCGGAAGGCGAGGGCAAGAGGCAAAGCAAGGGGATCAGATAACCTGCAGCTTGGGAGTAAACCCATCAAGACCAAGGAGCTGTTTGTGTTCACTGCTGTCTTTCCACACACCACAGACACGCCACAGGGAAACTGGCACGTCTGCTAGTGATTCATTTTCCAGAAAGACGAGTATTTTTGAACTTTGTTACCACTCAGGGCGTTTCATTTCTGGCCCCTCTGTTGCCTCTGTGTTCTCCCATCTTCTCCGCTTTTGCTCTCATGGCTCCGCTGTTCCCTCTGGGAGGGGTCTTCCCCCTCCCCCTCCTCTGGGCTCACTGGGACTTGCTGGAAACTTGGCGAAGCTTCTGGTGAGTTTGTTCTTCTTCTGACCTTTCCTGACGGTTCCTCTGCTCCTGAGTTCCCTCTGTGAGAAGGGGCCAGGCGTTCATTTGGCTGTCAAGTGTTTTATTTTTGTAGTTCCTGAATCTTCCAGTTCAGTGGGTGCTTTCCAGGCCAGAGGCTGCCTAAATTGCTTTTCAACAAACACTGTCCCCCACACTCTCCTTCCTGGGAGTGGGCTGAAACATGGCTTGATGGGAGAGGGAGTGTCTGGAGACAGAACCCAGAGGGGAAAACTGGTAATTTGGGTCAACTGTGCGCCCGCTTTAACCTGGTGCATATGCTGAGGTTTGTAAAAACCTTTTAACATTGGAAGGCTTTTCGGGGTGGCTCAGTGATAAAGAATCCACATGTCAATGCAGGAGACGTGGATTTGATCCCTGGGTCAGGTAGATGACCTGGAGAAGCAAATGGCAACCCACTCCAGAATTCTTGCTTGAGAAATCCCATGGACAGAGGAGCCTGGTGGGCTACAGTCCATGGGGTTGCAAAGAGTCAGACACGACTGAACAACTAAACATCAGCACAGTGTTGGAAAGAGTTCCTCACATTTCAAATTAAACTCCACACAAAGAAACATTTGCCTTAGAAGGGTTGCTGGTCTCTGTGGCAGTCTGCAAATACAGCCACCACTCCCGACCTCTCCCCTTGCAACAGGAAACTTTGCAGCTTCTCCCATAAAGAGGCAAAGCCCGTTTCTCCAAACCTTCAACCTGGGCTGGATGGCAACGTTCCTTGGCAAATAGAATGCAGCAAAGTACCTGTGTGTGAGCTGGGAGCCTGGCCTCAGGAGACCCTGCGTGCCTCCTTCTTTCTCTTGGGACACTGCCAGCCATAGTGGGAGCAGGTCTGGACTGCCAGATGGAGGAGGAGGTGCCATGCGGACCGGGGCAGAGTCATGCCGGTTTCCCAGGCAAGGTCTCGGACGTGTGAAAGAGCTCAGCTAAGACCCGTCAAGCCTGGCCCAGATCCGTAGAATTGCCTAGATTCTTGTAAGCTCTAGTTCTAGTAAGGCTGGTGAGCTGTAGTAAAGGTGTTTAAAAAATTTTTTTAGTGTATGTATATTTTAGCTGCACCTGTGGCTCTCAAGATCTGAGTTCCCTGACTGGGGGCTGAACCCAGGCCATGACAGTCAAAGCCCAGAATCCTAATCACTAGGCCGCCAGGGAACTACCTAGGGTTGTTATAAGCCACTAAATTTTGGAATAGTTTGTTATGCAGCCAAATCTAACTTATTTCAGAATTTATAAACCCATCCATACACATCATGTTAAATTGGTTGTTCAGAGTCTAGGCGACAATGACAAGCTTGGGTTATAGTGATTAGCGAGGTGAGACCTAGAACGCAAGGCTGTTTTTTCTGTGTTGTCCTTAACCCGATCCCATTGATAGGCAGGCACATCTTTGAGGATTCACATTTTTCTTTTTGTGGACATTTTTGTTTTAATTAAACTTGACGTGATTAAAAAAATTTTTTTTATTGTGATAAAGGTCCCATAAAACATACTATTTTCACAGATTTAAGTGTGCGGCTCGGCAGCACCAGGCACATTCCCCTTGCTGTGTGACTCTCACCATCGTCCAGCTCCTGATTTGTCACCTTCCCAAACTGAAACTCTGTCCCCTTAAACACTGACACCCCACCCCCTATACCCCCCACCGCCAGCCTTTGGCATCTACCAGCGTACTTTCTGACTCTATGAGTTTGACTACAGTAGGTACCTCATATTGGAGGAGGAAATGGCAACCCACTCTGGTGTCCTTGCTGGGAGAATCCCATGGACAGAGGAGCCTTATGGGCTACAGTCCATGGGTCTCAAAGAGTTGGACATGACTGAAGCGACTGAGCAGGTGGGCCCTGGGTACCACATGTAAGTGGGAGGATTCACATTCTTTAGTGGATTTCATAGTCAAAGCTCTTGGAATGCCATCCACTACTAATCCAGCTGAAGAGGTCAAAATCTAGGCTTCCACTCTCTTTTGCCAGGACTTTTGTGCTTTCTGGGGTATTGTGAAAGATGGGTACACACGACGAATCAGATGAGACCGAGCTAGTCCTGGAGCACTGATGTTGGATGGCCTCAGTCTATGATAAGTTTATTGGAAACAGTCTATATCTTATGTGCCATGTTAAATGGGATGGCTTTAGTGAATTATTTTTCACAAAGTCATCTTTTGCTTCCACACAACTGAAAGGCATATGTAAGAGATGGAAATGCATAGTTGAGCTCTCGTTCACTCAGCATTTAATCTTGTACTCACTGGCCCATACATGACACCGGAAGGTCTTTAACACTGATTCTAAAAATTGGTTCAGTTCAGTTCAGTTCAGTTCAGTCACTCAGTCGTGTCCAACTCTTTGCGTGGCAGCACGCCAGGCCTCCCTGTCCATCACCAACTCCCGGAGTTCACTCAGACTCACATCCATCGAGTCAGTGATGCCATCCAGCCATCTCATCCTCTGTCGTCCCCTTCTCCTCCTGCCCCCAATCTCTCCCATCATCAGAGTCTTTTAGTTTAAACATATTTTAAAAACTTTTTCTTTTTTGGGCCACGGCATGTGGTATGTGGGATCTTAGTTCTCCAACCAAGGTTGAACCCAAGCTACAGCAATGAAGCTATGGAATCTTAATCACTGGACCATCAAGGAAACCCCCTAAATACATTTGATGTAGTAATTTCTTTCCTGAAATTTCTTCTTTTATTTAGAAAATTATTTTGTCTCTGTAGACTGAAAGCTATAACCAAGGCTCAAATTTTATTGGCTTTATCTGAGAGAGGCAATTTCTCATCACTTGTTTAGTCACTAAGTGTGTTCGACTCTTTGTGACTCCGTGGACTGCAGCACTCCAGGCTACTCTGTCCTCCACTCTTTCAGAGTTTGCTCAGATTCATGTGCATTGAGCCGATGATGCTGTCTAACCATCTCATCCTCTGTCGTCCCCTTCTCCTTTTGCCTTTAGTCTTTCCCAGCATCAGGATCTTTTCCAATGAGTTGGCTGTTTGCATCAGGTGGCCAAACATTGGAGCTTCAGCTTCAACATCAGTCCTTCCAATGAATATTCAGGACTGATTTCCTTTAGGAGGGACTGGTTTGATATCCTTGCAGTCCAAGGAACTCTTAAGAGTCTTCTCCAGCACCACAATCTGAAAACATCAGTTCTTTGGCACTCAGCCTTCTTTAGGGTCCAACTCTCATATCTGTATATGACTACTGGAAAAACCATAGCTTTGACTAGATGGAGCTTTGTTGGCAAAGTGATGTCTCTGCTTATTAATACGCTGTCTAGGTTTGTCATAGCTTTTCTTCTAAGGAGCAAGAGTCTTTACTGCTGAGCCACCTGGGAAGCCCTTCTCATCACTAGCCAAACTCAAAATACTGAGCATAAAATTTGATAAACTCAAGCAGAAATAGTCTCCAGGTATCTAAAGACATTTCTGCATTTATATGTTTTTCCTTCAGAAGAGTTTAGGACTAAAGAAAATTGATATTTTTGATCTAAAATGATTAGCTTTCCCATTTTTAAACAGGACTGCTAGATATTCCTTACTTAAAAAAAATAACTGAAATTCAAGAGAGGAAAAGGTAGATAAAGAAAAATACTGTTGTGAATTGTAAACTTTTAAAAACTAGTATGTTCAGATTACCCCAGAGTTGCATGCAGCTTGGCTGGGTCGGCTGTGCCAAGAGGATTTTGGGAGCTTTGCCCATGAGATTCGTTGGTTTCGCAGAGCAGAGCCTGTCTTGTACCCATGCTGCAGTAAAATTCTTGCTATTCATTTATGATACCAATCAAGACAGAAGTGCCCAAGTTAGGCCCAGAGAATCAAAGAGAAAAACCAGTCCTAACAAACTGCTAACATTAAAACTTTCCTGCGAAGTCCATGTTGGGCTTCCCTGGTGGCACAGTGCATAAGAATCCGCCCGCCAATGCAGGAGACACGGATTCAATCCCGGGGTCTGGGAAGATCACACATGCCATGGAGCAACGAAGCCCCTGCGCGACAAGTACTGAGCCAGCGCTCTAGCCCGTGCTCTGCAACAAGAGAAGCCGCCGCAGTGAGAAGCCCGTGCACCGCCGTGAAGAGAAGCCCCACTAGCTGCAACGGGAGAAAAGCCCATGCAGCAAGGCAAACCCAGCGCAGCCCAAAATAAAAATGAATAAATAAAATCATTAAGGAAAAACAGAAGCTCGTGTTGAAGACTCCTTCCAGATAAAGGCATACGGATGCATGGCCCAGGGATTACTGTGTCAAAAGTCTGGGGCCTGGATTGAGGAAAGCCAGGAGCCCCCTCCCCCCACCTCCTTGCTGGAGGCCGTCTCATGTTGGCTTATTTCTGCTGAGGTGTGCTGGATATTATACTTACGATCCAGGTGGTGGGTAAAGTAACGTAAGGTTTGCCTTTTGGAGGCTGTTCTTGTGTCCAAAGCTTCTCACGGAAGGTCTGTGGCTTCCAGACCCTGAGCAGCCCCGGCATGGTGTTCATCTCAAATGGCCAAAGTGCAGTTCTTTCCTTTTTTTTTTTTTAAATCCAGTTTTTATTTTATATTGGAGTATATTTGATTTATAATGTTGTGTTCGTTTCAGGTGTACAGCAAAGTGATCCAGTTACGCATGTACATGCATATATTCTTTCTTTTTATGCGTCTATTCTTTTTCAAATTCTTTTCCCATTTAGGCTATCACAAAATATTGTGCAGAGTTCCCTGTGCTATACAGGAGGTCCTTGCTGGTTATCTATTTTATATATAGTGGTGAGTATATGTGAAACCTAAACTTCTACTCTATCCCTCTCCCAACCGTTCCCTCCTGATAACCATAAATTTATTCTCTAAACCCGTGACTCTGTTTCTGTTTTGTAAACAAGTTCATCTGTATCATTTTTTAGATTCTACATATAAGTGACAGCATGTTGGCTTTCTCTGCCCGACTTACTTCCCTTAGTGTGATAATCTCTAGGCCCACCTATGATGCTGCAAATGGCACCATTTCATTCTTTTTGGTGGGGGAGTAGTAGACCACTGTATGTGTGTACCACATCTTTATTCATTCACCTGTCGATGGGCAGTTAGGTTGCTTTCATGGCTTGGCTGCTATGAACATTAGATGCATGTATCTTTTTGAATTATGGTTTTGTCAGGATATATGGCCAGGAGTGGGCTTGGTGGACCGTGCGGTAACTCTATTACAAGGCGCCTCCATACTCTTCTCCATGGTTGTAGTACCGACTCACATGGAGTTCATCTCAAATGGCCGTAGCTCTATTTCTTTACGGAGATGATCATCCTCCATTCTCCAGCGGTTTATGTCTGATTTTCTTGTAGTCCCTGGCAACTGTTTTCCAGGTGTGACTTTAATATATTTCCTTCTGCCTAGGGCTTGAGTCATTGTTTTTCACTTGATACCCAAGAGATGATTTGGGGAGAGGAGTAAGTCCGTGAAGCTCGTGGAAATATACGTTGACCTTACTGTGATATTTGTAAGTGCATTTTTTCCTGAGGTGAAGTTACAAATCTTTCATTAGATTCTCACAGGATTTCGCTCTTTTCGCCCTGAGCTATAGCACCAGCATGTAAACTGGACATCGTGATGAAAGAGTCTCCACTCGCTGTGACTCATGGCTCCTTCCCAGAGGAACTGACATAAAGGAACTCACTGTCCAACAGCTTATAATTATCACCCATAACACAGTGACTGAAAGTGTTCTAAGCAGATGGTACTCATCCTAAGTGATGGAGCTTTTTGGAAGATATCAGACTTTGAATCTTTAGCAATCCTGATTCATGGCTAGGAATTCTTGTGTTGTGAGGATGAGAGATTATAAACAAATTCTATACAATGTTGAGCTAAAAATTGTTTTATATTGGTTAGGGATATTTTTTGGTTGAGTTTACCAACCACCTACTTAATAGTGGCTTAAATAATAAGTGCATTTTGTTATCTCATATAACAAAAGGTAGAGGTAGATGTTTCTAGAGTCCTGTCAGGGGTTCAACCACATCAGACCTTGTTCTGGACTGAAGGTGTCTCTTCAAAATCCATCTTGTGAAGCCCTCACCCCAAATCTGATGGTATCTGGAGATGGAATGTTTGAGGGGTAATTAGGTTTAGAGGAGTTTGTGAGGATGGGGCCTCGTGATGGGATTAGTGCCCTAATGAGAAGAGACATCAGAGAGTTCATTGTCTCTGCTGGAGTGAGAACAAAAAGGAGGTTATGTGAATACACGGTAGGGTGACGGCCATCCTCAAGCCCAGAGACGAGCCCTCAGAATGAAGCCTGCCTCGCTGGCCCCTTGATCTTGGACTTTCAAACTGCCAGAACTAAAAGAAATAAATTTCTGTTAAGCCACCTATGGCATTTTGTTATGACTAATGCAGAATTCTCAGTTGACCATAATCGACCAAACTGACCAGAGGTGACCAAATTCTCAGTTTCCATCATTCTCTTGTCTTTCCTACTATGGTTGCAAAATGACCACCAGCCCGCACAGCACACCCCAGAGGTGTTTTTGTTTTGTTTTGTTTTTAAGCATTTATTTATTTTATTTTGGCTGTGCTGGGTCTTCGTTGCTGCGAGGCTTTTCTCTCCTTGCAGAGCGTGGGGGCCACTCTCTGGTTGTAGTCAAAGGGCTTCTCACTGAGGCGGCTCCTGCTGCTGTGGAGCCCGGGTTCTAGGGCTCAGTAGCTGTGGTGCTCGGGCTTAGTTGCTCTCCAGCGTGTGAGATCTTCCTGGCCCAGGGATTGAACCTGTGTCTCCTGCATTGGCAGGAGGATTCTTTACCACTGAGCCGCCATGGAAACCCCACAGAAGTGATTTTAATGAAGGGAAACACACTGAGCAATTGCCAGGATGCTGAGTGTGATTTCTTCTCATGTCCCTCTCCTCCTTTATCAGGGAAGGGAAAAAAAAATCTTTCCAGAAAATTTTTCTTTACAACTCAAAGGCCAGACCTGGATCATGTGGCCATTTTTAAAAGCTGGGAGTCTGGAAAGTGAGTTCCTTAGTTTTTCAGCCTTTACAAAGGGAAGAGGGAAATGATTAGGTGGATAAGGAATGGCTATTGGGCAGCAACAATGATGTGATTGCCAGAATTAAAAAACTGAGAGATTTTTATATAAATATCTGACTGATATCATCTCTTGAAAAATGAGAGCATCTGGAAATGCTGAACACGCTTTCAAGGAGATGCTAAGCCAGAGCTCAGCAGCAGCTGCTCTGTTAGGAGGGGCGTGAAAAGGACTTCTGCACAGGCCTCCCGATCCTCTTTTCTTCTCATGCCTGGACTCTCACCTTTGCCATTCCTTGTTGAATTTTCCCTGTTTTTTTTTTTTTTTTTTTTAACAGTACGAGCAATCTTTCATTCATGCACGTTACATGGTCTACTTCTCTTGGCATTTCCATTGAACTGGTAGAACTGAGAAAAAACAGCATTCTGAAGGGATTTGTTTGGGGGGCCCCAGTCCATATGTACAGTTTTGCTTGTAAAGAAAAAAAAAACCTGATTTTTAACTAGGTCATTTAGAGTCCAGAGGGCTGTGGGTCATGTAAAAGGGGTATATTTCATGGGAGATGCCAACTGTCGTGTCCAGCAGGACAAGCTGAGGAGGACAGGACAATCAACTGGGATTTCCTTAGAAGGAGATCAGATCTGGAGTAAAAATAAGTTTTAAAAACAAACTAAAACCCCATCAAATTTCTTAAAAAAAAACAGAGAGCAAGTTGTTCTTATGAGAACAGAAAGGGGGAAATATGATATAAGCAGTTTCAGGAGAACTATGATAGATTTCCACGTGGAGACCTCATTAAATAATTTAGAAAACAGCATCATAAATTTGGGGAGATTTTACTTGTACCCTTCTTAGGATGTGTCTAGCTGATTTCCAATTTCATATTGACTTCAGGAACCCAGAGGATCAAAGTGAGACCATTCAAGACAGAACCCAGGCCAGCAACCATGCTGTCTAACTCTTCAAAGTAAAGAAAATGCACAGGTTAGAAATCCACAGGTGTTTAGGAATCAGGCCATTACAAGTTCAGGGGTCTCTGCTTGTATCAAATCATCTCTTTCCTCATAAGGCTCCAACAGTCCCTTAATTTATATGCATACAATCTTTTTTCATACTGTTACATCAGGTTTGATGCAATTTATTTGATTTAAAAAGGTGTCTTTAAACATAATTGCTCAGGGAATATCTGAACAGCAAATTTCAAAATAACATGGAAAGTAAATTAGCATCCAGTGAAATATAAAATTATAAATCTTGGAGTGCCAATTAATTGAAAGAAGGCCATTTGAAGATTTTAGGCTTTGGGCTGCTAATTATAAGTGTATAAGAGCATCACTAATAAATATTATTAACAAGATCCCTTTTAAGATTCTAGGATTCTGAGTTTCTTTAATATTTCTAGAGGAAAGGTAAAAATATTTCACAAATATTGTTTAAAATGCCAAACATATACAAATTATCTGCCTTTACTAGGGCTTCCCTGGTGGCTCAGATGGTAAAGAATCTGCTTGCAATGCAGGAGACCTGGGTTCGATCCCTGAGTCAGGAAGATCCCCTGGAGAAGGGAATGGCAACCCACTCCAATATTCTTGCCTGAAGAATCCCACGGACAGAGGAGCCTGGTGGGCTACAGTCCATGGGGTCGCAAAGAGTCGGACACAACTGAGCGACTAGCGCTTTCACTTTCCCTAAGAAAGGAAGAACAGTGTTGAACTATTAATATTTGTGTCTCCCAAATACTGAAAAACAGGAAATTTTGACGCTCTGCCATCTGCAGAGGTGATATGTTCCCTTAATATAAATGTTTTACATTAAAGGTTATCCTAATTTGGAGTTACACAAGTCTCCCGCGAGGCATGGAACAGTTCATTAAAGAACGTATTCTCATTAAATCTTACCTCATCTGCTCCGCTCTTAGGGTTTGACTCCAGCTGCTCTCATACTCTCCTCCATTAAAATCTACTAATTCCTTTCACTCCAGAAAGATTAATCTACTGACTGTTTCAGGCACATCCTGACTGTCTTTAGCCCGATCTCTCTCACTCTATTTCTTTTCTTTGTCTGAAAAGCCGGTTGTTTCACGCACAACTCCTATCCAGATCAAAACAAGTCCTCAAGGTCCAGCTGCAGACCTGACCTCCCCCAGGAAGCTTGGCATCATTAATATCTCTTTTCACTGAGTTGCGACACTCACACACCGGCCTTGCAGAGCACATTATAGCTCTATGAATGGGGTTGATGTACTCACCAAGGACAAAGATAGAACATTTTATTTCTCTTGTAGCCTTCATGCTGCCCATCAGAGCGCCGAGTACAGACTGAGGACCTGGAGTCTGCTGAGTCCAATTTATTCATTATTTCTACGAGCAAAATACAGCATGCAAAATATTCCCAAACTTGCAAGACTCCCCCAACATCTTCAGAGTTCTTCTTTTATAAAGACTTGTTCGGAGCACTGCTTAAGCAGCAGGCGATATAGACTCCTGTTTATAACCCATTTTCCATACTAAACAGTAAGTCCCTGGTGATATGCAAGCGTATTCTCTTCATCCTCAAATCTCCAGTATCTTTTACATTGCTGAGCACATACTAGGCTCTTAAATCAGTTCAGTTCAGTCACTCAGTCGTGTCTGACTCTTTGCAACCCCATGAATCACAGCACGCCAGGCCTCCCTGTCCATCACCAACTCCCGGAGTTCACTCAAACTCATGTCCATCGAGTTGGTGATGCCATCCAGCCATCTCATCCTCTGCTGTCCCCTTCTCCTCCTGCCCCCAATCCCTCCCAGCATCAGAGTCTTTTCCAATGAGTCAACTCTTCGCATGAGGTGGCCAAAGTACTGGAGTTTCAGCTTCAACATCAGTCCTTCCAAAGAACACCCAGGACTGATCTCCTTCAGGATGGACTGGTTGGACCTCCTTGTAGTCCAAGGGACGCTCAAGAATCTTCTCCAACACCACAGTTCAAAAGCATCAATTCTTCAGTACTCAGCTTTCTTCACAGTCCAACTCTCACATCCACACATGACCACAGGAAAAACCATAGCCTTGACTAGACGGACCTTTGTTGGCAAAGTAATATCTCTGCTTTTTAATATGCTATCTAGGTTGGTCATAACTTTCCTTCCAAGGAGTAAGCATCTTTTAATTTCATGGCTGCAAACACCATCTGCATTGATTTTGGCTCTTAAATAGTGGTTGACAAGTGTGTGCACAGCATTTTTTTATTTTTTCAGGTTGGAAAAAGGATCATGGAAGGCAGTTCACTTAATAAAGTGATATCTGCGGTGCTTGAGTCTGAGGATGTCTATATGAGACTGGAAATTCTGATCAGGAGAGTTTGCTGTATTGAAAAGGGATAAACTGTCAGGATAAATAATATATTTGGAAATCTTGTCTTGTAAGAGTTTCTAAGTGTGGCCTTGCAAGTTTGGGAATATTTTACATGCTGTATTTTGCTTGTAGAAATAATGAATAAATTGGACATTTGTGATATGGCTTGTAAAATTCTTAGAATAAAGCTGTGATCACAGTGGAGTGATTTTTTTTTTGGACACACCTTTATTTTGGAATTTGTTTTATGAAAACTTAGAAAATGACCTTTTAAAAATTTGTATTGAAGTGTAGTTGGTTTATAATGTTATGTTTATTTCTGCTGTATACCAAAGTGACTCAGCCACACATATATATATGTGTGTGTGTGTGTGTGTGTGTGTGTGTGTGCATATATATGGACACACACATTCTTTTTCTTTTCCATTATGGTTTATCACAGGCTATTGGATATACTTCCCTGTGCTACACAGTAAGATCTTGTTTATCCACTCTGTACATAATAGCTTACATCTGCTGATCCCAAACTCTCCTTCCCTCCCCCATCTTCTCCTCCTTGGCAACCACAAGTCTGTTCCTTATGTCTGTGAGTTTGTTTTTGTTTCATAGATATGTTCATTTGTGTGTGCGTTTGCTATACCACAAGGCTTGTGGGATTTTAGTTCCCTCACCAGGAACTGAGCCTGGGCCCTCAGCAGTGAGAGCATAGAGCCCTACCCACTGGACCACTGAGGAATTCCTTTTGTTATATTTTAGATTCCACACGTAAGTGATATCATATGCTATTTGTCTTTCTCTGTATGACTTACTTCACTTAGTATGATAATCTCTAGGTCCACCCATTTTGTTCCAAACGGCATTATTTAATTTTTTATCGCTGAGTAATAATCCATTATTCAGCAGTGGCCATAGGACTGGAAAAGGTCAGTTTTCATTCCAATTCCAAAGAAAGGCAACGCCAAAGAATGCTCAAACTACCGCACAATTGTGCTCATCTCACACGCTAGTAAAGTAATGCTCAAAATTCTTCAAGCCAGGCTTCAGCAATACGTGAACTGTGAACTTCCAGATGTTCAAACTGGTTTTAGAAGAGGCAGAGGAACCAGAGATCAAATTGCCAACATCCGCTGGATCGTGGAACAAGCAAGAGAGTTCCAGAAAAACATCTATTCCTGCTTTATTGACTATGCCAAAGCCTTTGACTGTGTAGATCACAATAAACTGTGGGAAATTCTAAAAGAGATGGGAATACCAGACCACCTGACCTGCCTCTTGAGAAATCTGTATGCAGGTCAGGAAGCAACAGTTAGAACTGGACATGGAACAACAGACTGGTTCCAAATAGGAAAAGGAGTATGTCAAGGCTGTATATTGTCACCCTGCTTATTTAACTTCTATGCAGAGTACATCATGAGAAACGCTGGACTGGAAGAAACACAAGCTGGAATCAAGATTGCCAGGAGAAATATCAATAACCTCAGATATGCAGATGACACCACCCTTATGGCAGAAAGTGAAAAGGAACTCAAAAGCCTCTTGATGAAAGTGAAAGAGGAGAGTGAAAAAGTTGGCTTAAACCTCAACATTCAGAAAATGAAGATCATGGCATCTGGTCCCATCACTTCATGGGAAATAGATGGGGAAACAATGGAAACAGTGGCTGACTATTTTTTTGGGGCTCCAAAATCACTGCAGATGGTGACTTCAGCCATGAAATTACAAGACGCTTACTCCTTGGAAGGAAAGTTATGACCAACCTAGATAGCATATTCAAAAGCAGAGACATTACTTTGCCAACAAAGGTCCGTCTAGTCAAGGCTATGGTTTTTCCTGTGGTCATGTATGGATGTGAGAGTTGGACTGTGAAGAAAGCTGAGTACTGAAGAATTAATGCTTTTGAACTGTGGTGTTGGAGAAGTCTCTTGAGAGTCCCATGGACTGCTAGGAGATCCAACCAGTCCATTCTGAAGGAGATCAGCCCTGGGATTTCTTTGGAAGGAATGATGCGAAAGCTGAAACTCCAGTCCTTTGGCCACCTCATGCAAAGAGTTGACTCATTGGAAAAGACTCTGATGCTGGGAGGGATTGGGGGCAGGAGGAGAAGGGGATGACAGAGGATGAGATGGCTGGATGGCAACACTGACTCGATGGATGTGAGTCTGAGTGAACTCCAGGAGTTGGTGATGGACAGGGAGGCCTGGCGTGCTGTGATTCATGGGGTCATAAAGAGTCGGACACGACTGAGCGACTGAACTGAATTGAACTGAACTGAATAATCCATTATATATACTGGTGGCTCAGACAGTAAAGAATCTGCCTGCAGTATTCTTGCTTGAATAATTCCATGGCGGACTACACTTCATGGGGTGGCTAAGAGTCAGACACGACTGAAGGACTAACACTTTTACTTCATATACGTACATGGGCTTCCTATGTGGCACTAGTGGTAACGATCCACCTGCCGATGCAGGAGATACAAGGGATGCTGGTTTGATCCCTGGGTCAGAAAGATCTCCTGGAGAAGGAAATGGCAATCCACTCTAGTATTCTTGCCTGGAGAATCCCATGAACAGGGGCATGTGGTGGGCAACAGTCCACGGGGTCACAAAGAGTTGGACATGGCTTAGCCACTAAAAAGACAACATATATATATATATATATATATATATATATATCTCATATCTTCTTTATCCATTCTCCATTCATTTGTTAACAGACACTTAGGTTATTCCCAGGTATGGGCTATTGCAAATATTAATAATGCTGCATTAATATTTACATTTGGGTAAATGCACATTTGGGTGCACGTGTCTTTTCCAATTACAATTTTGCCTGGATATATGCCTGGGAGTGGGATTGCTGGGTCATGTGGTAGAACTATTTTTGTTTTTTTTTTTTAGGAACTTCCATACTGTTTTCCATAGTGGTTGCACCAGTTTACATTCCCACCAACTGTAGGAGGGCTTCCCTTTCTTCACACCTCCTCCAGCATTTGTTATTTGTAGATTTTTTTAGATGGCCATGTGACTGGTGTGGGGTGGTGCCTCACTGTAGTTTTGATTTGTATTTCTCTATTGTTACCCTGCTTATTTAACTTATATGCAGAGAACATCATGAGAAACGCTGGGCTGGAAGAAGCACAAGCTGGAATCAAGATTGCCAGGAGAAATCTCAATGACCTCAGATATGCAGATGACACCACCCTTATGGCAGAAAGTGAAGAGGCACTAAAAAGCCTCTTGATGAAACTGAAAGAGGAGAGTGAAAAAGTTGGCTTAAAGCTCAACATTCAGAAAATGAAGATCATGGCATCTGGTCCCATCACTTCATGGGAAATAGATGGGGAAACAGTGGAAACAGTATCAGACTTTATTTTTCTGGGCTCCAAAATCACTGCAGATGGTGACTACAGCCATGAAATTAAAAGACGCTTGCTCCTTGGAAGGAAAGTTATGACCAACTTAGATAGCATATTCAAAAGCAGAGAGATTACTTTGCCAACAAAGGTCCATCTAGTCAAGGCTATGGTTTTTCTAGTGGTCATGTGTGGATACAAGAGTTGGACTGTGAAGAAAGCTGAGTACCGAAGAATTGATGCTTTTGAACTGTGGTATTGGAGAAGACTCTTGAGAGTCCCTTGGACTGCAAGGAGATTCAACCAATCCATCCTAAAGGAGATCAGTCCTGGGTGTTCTTTGGAAGGACTGATGCTGAGGCTGAAACTCCAATACTTTGGCCACCTCATGTGAAGAGTTGATTCGTTGGAAAAGACTCTGATGCTGGGAGGGATTGGGGGCAGGAGGAGAAGGTGATGACAGAGGATGAGATGGCTGGAAGGCATCACTGACTCGATGGACATGACTCTGGGTGAACTCTGGGAGTTGGTGATGGACAGGGAGGCCTGGCGTGCTGCAATTCATGGGGTCGCAAAGAGTCGGACCCGACTGAGCGACTGAACTGAACTGAATAATTAGCAATGAGTCTTGTGTGCCTATTAGCTGTCTTCACGTCTTCTTTGGGAAAATTCTTATTTAGGTCTTCTGCCCATTTTTCAATTGTTTTCTGTTGTTGTTATTGAATTGTATGAGCTCTTGTATATTTTGAAAATTAAGCTCTTGTCTGTTATACCATTTGGAAACATTTCTCCCAGTCCATAGGTTACCTTTTTTGTTTTGTTTATGGTTTCCTTTGCTGTTTAAAAGTTTATAAGTTTGTTTTGGTTCCATTTGGTTATTTTTGCTTTTATTTCTATTGCTTTGGGAGACTGACCCAAGAAATCACTGGTGTGAATTACATCAGAGAATGTTTGTCTATGTTCTCTTCTAGAAGTTCTATGGTGTCATGTCTTATATTTTAGTCTTTAACACATTTTGAGTTTATTTTTGCGTGTGGTGTGAGGGTGTGTTCTAACTTCGTTGATTTACATGCGGCTGTCCAACTTTCCCAAATACCAGTTGCTGGAGAGACTGTCTTTTCTCTATTGTATATTTGTGCCTCTTTTGTTAAAGATTAATTGACTGTAGGGAAGTGGATTTTTTCTGGGCTCTCTGTTCTGTTACAATGGAGAGATTATTGAATTCTCTGCTTCCTCTAATCAAAGAGATAGGGTGGTATCACGGGGGAGGTGATATAAAGGGAAGCCCAAGACTAAGAGAAAAGGGCTCAGTAGTGAATAAAAAGAGATAAAACACATGTATACCTGTGGCGGATTCATTTTGATATTTGGCAAAACTAATACAATTATGTAAAGTTTAAAAATAAAATAAAATTAGAGGGAAAAAAAAAAAAAAAAAGAGTTCACAGAGCTTCTTGTCTGTTATTTTATCTGCTGGGATAATCTTCAACAAAGCAGATAAACCCGGGATGGTTGGGTCCACATGCTGACCACTAACATTTATCCTCTCTTTGTACAGCACTTGGATTTTGGCCAGAGGTATTGGATGGACAACAGTTCCCATTCTACATTTCCCACTCTGTAGTGAACATGCATGTGGTGAATGTTACCTCTGCACCTGGGCTTTTAAGAAAGGACATCAGCCTCCCCCACACTCTCTTTTCTTTATGATAGATAGATGTTGATGAGGATGATGACGATAAAAGTATTCTAGAGCCATGAGGTTGAAACAGCCTAGGTCCCCAAAATACCGAATGGAACAGTTGTGGCCAATCAACAATACCTTCTTTGGACTGTTTTGTGGCTGAAAAGTAAACTTCTGTTTTGTTTGTACCACTTAATATTTTTGGATGTACTAGTCACAGCTTTTTAGCCTAACATACTAATGCCCCAGTGTTTTGGAAAGGACACAGCCTTGCCTGTCTTTTTAATTGGTGTTGCCACAGGAGAAAATCCCCATGCTTTCTTGGATTGGCTTGGGTCACTAGTGACTGGGGCCACTGCCCTCTTACTTGCACAGAGAAAGGGGGATGAGGCCTCTCAAGGGAAGTACAGGCCACATGAGAGGAATAAGGCTTGACTGACAAAGACATTGGTACCATGAGTGCCTGAGGTCTCACGGTATAATCTCTGTTTATAGTAAGTCCTTTGTGTAGTTGAAGTATGATAGTCACAAGGGCAAAGTAAATGACTAGACTACAAACACACACCAAATGAATGGGCAATGCATACTTTTGGGGTTCATAAATGAGTCTAGGCTGTTGTTTAATGGAAACATGTGGAACAGCTGTGTTGCTCCACATCCTTACCAACACTTTGTATTGTCATTTTTTTTTTAAAATTTAACCCTTGCGGTGTATGTGTTGGGTATCTCACTGTGGTTTTTTGTTTGTTTTTGTTTTATTGAAGTATAGTTGATTTATAATGTTGTGTTGGTTTCCGGTACACTGCAAAGTAATTTAGTTATATATCTTCTTTTTCAGATTCTTTTCCATTATAGGTTATTACAAGATACTGAGTATCGTTCCCTGTCCTATAGATTAGGTCCTTGTTGTTTATCTGTTTTATATAAAGTAGTATACATCTGATAATTTCAAGCTCCTAATTTGTTCCTCCCCCAGCTTCCCCTTTGGTAACCATATTTTTATTTTCTGTGAAAACAAATGGTATGGTAGAGTGGGAACGACTTGGGCTTTGGTAGCAAAAGTCTCATTTTGCCTTTCAAGTCGTGCTAGTGGTGAAGTCCTTGCTTGCCAACGTAGAAGACATGAGAGACTCAGGTTCGATCCCTGGGTTGGGAAGATCCCCTGGAGGAGGCATGGCAACCCACTCCAGTATTCTTGCCTGGAGAATCCCATGGACAGAGGAGCTCGGCAGGTTATAGTCTATGGGGTCGCAAAAGAACTGGACATGCCTGCGCACACGTGCACGTGTCCGTACTGTACACCATTCTCATGCGTGTTTCTATCAAGAGCACTTCCCCAGAACGCAGCATGTAGTAAGAGCCCTAGTTGGTTTTACCGTTTCCTTTCTCACTGCGTTCTTAGTCCTCTTAAACATTGTTCCAAAGAACTGAAGGATCCCACGAGTTTCTCCAAACTGTTGTTTGAAGCTCACTAATGACTCCCAAGTCCATGGCGGCATCCGATCCAGCTGCCTGTTGGATATCACCAACGGGATGCTCCGTGGTCCCTCAAATTCATCCCACCCAGAAGCTCAAGGTCCACATAGCTACTTTGTACAGAGCAAAGAAGGAGAGAGGTTCCCCTGATCCCAGAAACTGTAGCAAGCTTGAAACAAGGACAGTCCCAAAGTGTCCTTGGAGCCCTTCTGTGCTTACAGAGATGAAACAATCTAATTGGCTCATGTAGGGCATGTGAACTGCCCCCGGGGGTGGGCAAGGCAAGTCCCCTGATTGACAGCTCCATGAGAGGCTGATATCAGTAAGGGGAAGGGGTTCTCAGAGGGAAATAAAGTGGGGCAGACAAAATATTAATAGAGGCTACCTCTGGTAGAAACCCAAGAAATGCTGGTTAAATTCAATTATCTGAGAATCTTCACAACGAAAACTTGTCCTGAAGCCTAAAGAAAGACTTCTTTAATTTGGTTTTCGTATGAGCTTACTTTTTGTTGAGCCAGCTTGCTCATCCTTGAGAAAATTCGTGGTCTTGAAGCTCTCATGCTAAGCTTTAGCTCAGGCTTTCTTAGGCAGATTTATAACCTCCTGAGATGCTAGCATTATAATGAAAATGCTGACAGCCTCAGAGTTTTGCTGACAGGCATGGCACAGCTGTGATAAAACTAGAAGATAAATGGAAATACAGTGCCTTATCCTTGTGGAGTTGTAGTGCGTTTAGGTCAAAGAGAAACAAGTCCTTGATTAGTTCAGGGATAGAAGAAAGGCCCTGCAACATCTGAGTCCCAAGTTGGTTTGATTTTAACTGCCTGGATATTTTTCCAGGACGTTAAAAAATGTTTTTTCTATTTTTTTAATTTAAAAATATTTATTTGTGCTTATGCTACAATAAAAAGCAAAAGCTACTTTACAAATGACTTTTGTAAAAAGGGATTTTCTCAAGGGAAAAACATAAATGCATTAATATAACAACATATTTCATATTCTGAGGATCTTTATGTATGATATACATTATAGTTCATTTATATTCTGCAAATGTTTTTAATATGGGATTTAGAACAAGGAAATTAGAATAATGGTAAACACCCAGAAAAGAAATTCAGATGCTCAAAGATAATCACAATATAATATCTTTAGGCATAGAAAATAAACCTGCATATGAGAGATTTTAAAGTAAGTTTAATGTCTTGACATTTTCCAGGAGACTGATTTCAGAATGAAACTCGACAGGATCTGCTTAGGTTCATCCAGGCCATTTTATTTTATTTTTTAATTTTTTAAATTTAATTTTTTCTGGAGTGTAGTCGATTTATAGTGCTGTGTTAATTTCAGGTGTACAGAAAAGTGAATCAGTTATATGTATACATATATCTACTCTTTTTTAAAGATTCTTTTCTCCACAGCTATTTTTATACTATGGCAGAGTTGAGTAGCTACAACAAAAATGGGATGGCT
The DNA here is from genome assembly GCF_002263795.3 of Bos taurus. NCBI lineage: Eukaryota > Metazoa > Chordata > Mammalia > Artiodactyla > Bovidae > Bos > Bos taurus. The sequence goes on along the minus strand of NC_037354.1, from coordinate 39,884,007 downwards.
GAACTTCCCTGGTGTCCAGTGGTTAAGAATCCACCTGCTAACGCAGGGGACAGGTTGTATCCCTGGCCTGGGAAGATTCCACATGCCGTGGGGCAACGAAGCCGGTGCCTCGCAGCTGCTGAGCCTCTGCTCCAGAGCCTGGGCGCCCCAGAGAACAGTAGTCCGCACTCGCTGCAACTAGAGACGCCCTTCTTGCTGCAATTAGAGAAAGCTTTCGTGCAACAATGGAGAGCTAGCACAGTCATAAGTAAATAAGTAAAATGATATTGCCTGCAAAGCTTAAAAACTTACCTTCTGGTCCTTTACAGAGAAAGTCTGCCAAACTCTCATTTAAAGAAATGATTCCCAAGATTTTTCATGGCTTATTTGATTCCATGGTATCATCCATTATCTCCTTGCCTTATCCATACATCTTTCTAATGATGCTAGAGCATATCATTATGTATTAAAAAATAAAGTGGGGGTGGGATGGGCTGGGAGGTGACAGGGAGGCTCAGAAGGGAGGGGACATATGTATACCTATGGCTGATTCATGTGGATGTATGGCAGAAGCCAACACAATACTGTAAATATCCCTCAATTAAAAATAAATTAAGAAAAAATAAAGTGAAGCAGACTTGTTTAGAAAACTCCACTATAGTCCCGGAGATAATTGGAGACATTTGGGGTTCTCGACTTTGCAGCATAAGTTTTGTGGTAGGAGTGATGGATGAGTTTCGGCAGAGCTGAAAGGGCCAAAAGAATAGTTATTCGGAGCCCGTATCTTCTAGGGACACAGGGCCAGGCATAAAGGTGAGAGAACTGCAGTCAGACAGATTTGAATCATTTAATGTTGTGGAACTGCTAAGGCAAGTAGATTAAGGCTCCTTTTCTTTCAGTTTTATTTTCCTTTGTTCATTCCTCATGGGAGAAAAATGACATTTAGAAATTCCACATATATTTCTGAAACTCCTATTGTTGTTGGAAACATGGTGGGCATTTTCTCTTTATTTGTATGCCATTCAATTCTGGCTCCTGTAGCTGTCGATAGAATTTAATGTGTACCCTTGGAGGAACAGAGGCTCAGAGAGATGAAATAATTTTCTCAAGGCTACCTCGCTATCAAGAGATGGTATTAGAATGCAAATTCAGATTTTCTGATGCTGTCTTGAATTCATAAAAATCTGGGCTTAATTTTACATTGTGATATCTGAATTGTGGGTATGATAAACAGCAGGGGGAATCTTTCTCTTACTACACAAGCGTGACATGTAGGACAGTGGTCCTCAAAGTATAGACCATTCCCTAGGGGATGTGAATTGAAAACCATTTTCTTTCTTTTTTTTTTTTAACAAATAAATAATACAGATATTTATTAGAGAATTATCTAGCTTACTTTCAACATACTAGCATTAAGAAAAAAGACAAATAGAGCAGAGAGTATATCACCAAATTGGGTTTTGACCAACATCCAGACTTAATCAGTGCTGGGAAGTCCCGTGTCCCAGAACATCTGGAGTCCCAAATGGGAAAGGGTCCCAGGCAGCCTCTGGGTGAGATTTCAAAGACTGCAGTTTGGGCTTCTGCTTATAATCCCAGGACAGTTGCAAATCGACATCATCATCAATCTGTGACCAAATTGCAGCTCTGGTTTCATGTCAATGCTGTTTGGAAAACTATTTTCTTGATACTACCAGGACATTATTTGACTTTTTAACTAGGATTCTGTCACTTGTACACAGTGGAGTTTTCTGGAGGCTGTGTGATGTATGATGACATTGTTTTGAGGGCTAGTGAAACGTGTGGTGATGTGCTCTTAGGTGAAAAATTTTTGCTTTAAATTTAATACTGTAAATATTGATAGATGTAGCTCATACGAACAAAACTCTTTAGAGCCTTCAATAATTTTTAAAAGTAGAAAGAGGCTTTAACCAAAGCATTTGAGAACCATTGGTGAAGTGAGTAAGATAGCTCCAACTTGGAATGTAAATTGCTGAGCCATATTGAAAACAGTGTGGAGCTTCCTCAAAAAAACTAAAAATATAACCCAGCAATTCCACTCATGGATATATATCTGGAAAAAACAATAATTCTAATTTGAAAAAATACACAAACCCCAATGTTCACAAAAACACTGCTTATAAGAACCCAGACATGAAAACAAGCCAAATGTCCTCCAACAGATGGATGGTTTAAGAAGATACGGTACATACATACAACTGAATACTACTCAGTCATAAAAAAGAATGAGATAAATACCATTTGCAGCCACATGGAGGGATCTAGAGATGATCATACTAAATGAAGTCAAAGACAAACATCATACGATATCACTTACACGTAGAATCTAAAAAGTAATACAAATAAATTCATATACAAAACAGAATCACAGACATAGAAAACAAACTTAAGTTACCAAAGGGGAAAGGAGGGAGGGGAAGGATAAATTAGGGATATAGGATTAACAGATATAAATGTTAAAAAAACTACTATACATAAAATAGATAAGTAACAAGTATTGACTGTAGAGTACAATACCTTGTAATACCCTATAATGGAAAATACTCTAAAGAAAAAGTTTCCACTCAGCATCCCAACCAGTTTGCCTGGATTAGAACTCAGTTCTGCCATTCCCTGTATTGGGTGAGTTATCTTCTTCATCCAGTCCTTGGTTTCTCAACCAAGTTGGGACAATACTAGCACCCGCTTTCCAGGTGGTTTAAATATGGAGATATTTAATATTGATAAACCTTTGTTTAATAAAATAATAAGAACTTCAATTTCAGGAGCTTTGAGATGGTGTTTAATTTACCAAGAGTTATCACTTTCTCTTCCTTCTTTCTGAACTATAAATAAATTAGTCTTTTATAATTCACAATTATAGAATACAGTTGTCCTAAACTTCAGTTTACTAAAAAAAAACTTCATTACAGAATAATATATGTATAATAAAGCACAGTAGTCTTTAGTAAACAGCTTATTTAAAGATTAGTTTAAAAATTTGTTTAAATATAATTAGTTTAAAAATTATTTAAAAAGTTAGTCCCTTAATGCAAACACCCCTATGTCAAGAAATTTAACATTGCTGTACCTCCAAAATCCCCCTGTAGTTTCCAAGTATTTTATAATAAATACTTGGAAAGTATCTGATAATAAATATATTATTTTAAAATCAATAAAAGATATTGCATTATAAAAGGTATGTTTTAACAAATGTTTGATGACATTGGTTATTTTTTTTTAATTGAAGTGTAGTTGATGTACTGTGTTAGTCTATATGTAGGTTGATGTGTTATACTGTGGGCCTTCCAGGTGGGGCAGTGGTAAAGAATCCACCCACAATGCAGGAGACCCAAGAGACTCGGGTTTGGTCCCTGGGTCACGAAGATTCCCCTGGAGTAGGAAATTGCAACCTGGACAGAGGTTGTCCTGGAATTCCATGGACAGAGGGGCCTAGCAGTCTACAGATCGTGGGGTCACAAAAGAGTCGGAATGCCATAAAAAATTCTATTAGCTTCAGGCATACAGCAGAGTGATCCAATATTTTTACAGGCTATACTCCATTAAGAGAAGACTCTTACAAGAGTAAGAGTCTTACAAGAGAAGACTCTACACATGGACATCACCAGATGGTCAACACCAAAATCAGATTGATTATATTTTTTGCAGCCAAAGATGGAGAAGCTCTATACAGTCAACAAAAACAATACCAGGAGCTGACTGTGGCTCAGACCATGAACTCCTTATTACCAAATTCAGACTTAAATTGAAGAAAGTAGGGAAAACCACTAGACCATTCAGGTATGACCTAAATCAAATCCCTTATGATTATACAGTGGAAGTGAGAAATAGACTTAAAGGCCTAGATCTGATAGATAGAGTGCCTGATGAACTACGGATGGAGGTTCGTGACATTGCACAGGAGACAGGGATCAAGACTGTCTCCATGGAAAAGAAATGCAAAAAAGCAAAATGGCTGTCTGGGGAAGCCTTACAAATAGCTGTGAAAAGAAGAGAAGTGAAAAGCAAAGGAGAAAAGGAAAGATATAAGCATCTGAATGCAGAGTTCCAAAGAATAGCAAGAAGAGATAAGAAAGCCTTCCTCAGCGATCAATGCAAAGAAATAGAGGAAAACAACAGAATGGGAAAGACTAGAGATCTCTTCAAGAAAATTAGAGATAGCAAGGGAACATTTCATGGAAAGATGGGCTCGATAAAGGACAGAAATGGTATGGACCTAACAGAGCAGAAGATATCAAGAAGAGGTGGCAAGAATACACAGAAGAACTGTACAAAAAAGATCTTTATGACCCAGATAATCACGTTGGTGTGATCACTCACCTAGAGCCAGACATCCTGGAATGTGAAGTCAAGTGGGCCTTAGAAAACATCACTATGAACAAAGCTAGTGGAGGTGATGGAATTCCAGTGGAGCTCTTTCAACTCCTGAAAGATGATGCTGTGAAAGTGCTGCACTCAATATGCCAGCAAATTTGGAAAACTCAGCAGTGGCCACAGGACTGGAAAAGGTCAGTTTTCATTCCAATCCCAAAGAAAGGCAATGCCGAAGAATGCTCAAACTACCGCCTAATTGCACTCATCTCACATGCTAGTAAAGTAATGCTCAAAATTCTCCAAGCCAGGCTTCAGCAATACGTGAACCGTGAACTTCCTGATGTTCAAGCTGGTTTTAGAAAAGGCAGAGGAACCAGAGATCAAATTGCCAACATCTGCTGGATCATGGAAAAAGCAAGAGAGTTCCAGAAAAACATCTATTTCTGCTTTACTGACTATGCCAAAGCCTTTGACTGTGTGGATCACAATAAACTGTGAGAAATTCTGAAAGAGATGGGAATACCAGACCACCTGATCTGCCTCTTGAGAAATCTGTATGCAGGTCAGGAAGCAACAGTTAGAATTGGACATGGAACAACAGACTGGTTCCAAATAGGAAAAGGAGTACGTCAAGGCTGTATATTGTCATCCTGCTTATTTAACTTATATGCAGAGTACATCATGAGAAACGCTGGACTGGAAGAAACACAAACTGGAATCAAGATTGCCAGGAGAAATCTCAATAACCTCAGATATGCAGATGACACCACCCTTATGGCAGAAAGTGAAGAGGAACTAAAAAGCCTCTTGATGAAGGTGAAAGAGGAGAGTGAAAAAGTTGGCTTAAAGCTCAACATTCAGAAAACGAAGATCATGGCATCCGGTCCCATCACTTCATGGGAAATAGATGGGGAAACAGTGGAAACAGTGTCAGACTTTATTTTTCTGGGCTCCAAAATCACTGCAGATGGTGACTGCAGCCATGAAATTAAAAGACGCTTACTCCTTGGAAGGAAAGTTATGTCCAACCTAGATAGCATATTGAAAAGCAGAGACATTACTTTGCCAACAAAGGTTCATCTAGTCAAGGCTATGGTTTTTCCAGTGGTCATGTATGGATGTGAGAGTTGGACTGTGAAGAAGGTTGAGCACCGAAAAATTAATGCTTTTGAACTGTGGTGTTGGAGAAGACTCTTGAGAGTCCCTCGGACTGCAAGGAGATCCAACCAGTCCATTCTGAAGGAGATCAGCCCTGGGATTTCTTTGGAAAGAATGATGTTGAAGCTGAAACTCCAGTACTTTGGCCACCTCATGTGAAGCATTGACTTATTGGAAAAGACCCTGATGCTGGGAGGGATTGGGGGCAGGAGGAGAAGGGGATGACAGGGGATGAGATGGCTGGATGGCATCACTGACTCGTTGGACGTGAGTCTGAGTGAACTCTGGGAGTTGGTGATGGACAGCGAGGCCTGGTGTGCTGTGATTCATGGGGTCACAAAGAGTCCGACACGATTGAGCGACTGAACTGAACTGAACTGATACTCCATTAAAGGTTATTACAAGACAATGGCTCTAATTCCCTGGGCTCTAAAATGTAGCCTTGTTGCTTATCTGGTTGTGGGCTTGACTCGCCCTCTGTTCATTGTTGGTGAGGAAATATTGCTCACCCATAGTCCCGCTCTTCGACCACTGAAGCAGCAAATTCCAGCCCAGCTGCAAGGACCATTTACAGACTGCACTGCCAGGACCTTTCACCTTTCTGCTGTCTTGAGCGCTTTCTTCCTGGAGACCATGTCTCCTGGGGATGCCCTTGGCCACTCCCAGATACTCTGAACTTCTTTGGCATTAGTTTCTAAGAGTGGCTATCTCTGATCTTTCAGATAAAGTTGATGAGGGAAAGGGGAGCGGAAAGAGTAATCTTGCTGCCTGTGATATCTGAATCTGGCAGGAGAGCAAGGGCTCTGAAGTTTTAGCCTCAGGAATCCGAATCATCTGCAGGCGATTCCAGGCAACCACTCTCAGTGTTTAATTGTATAGATCTGAGGTAAGACTTGAGCATCTGCATATCTAACAAGTTTCCAAGTAACGCTGATGCTACTGACCCAAAGAGGCTTCCCTGGTGGCTCAGTGGTAAAGAATCACCTGCCAGTTCAGGAGACACCAGTGAGATCCCCTGGAGGAGGAAATGGCAACCCACTCTAGCACTCTTGCCTGGAGAATTCCGTGGACCAAGGAACCTGACGGGCTAGAGTCCTTGGGGTCACAAGAGTCAGGCATGACCTACTTTGGTAGGTCCACGGCAGAAGAAGGATGTCTACCCTTTTCTCTGATTAGTAAGACACCATGAGTCAAAGCAGACAGCAGTGAGTGGCGAGGGCCCTTTTTTTCCCACTTGGCTTCTACGTCATTAAGCCAGACTTGAATAGTTTTTCTCTGGTTGGAAGAGATTAAAACTTCTATAATCCATGTATCTGTGGGTTTTGGCTTTTGGGAATCATCATTATAGATATTTCAGTGAGAAAAAGATAGTTTAAGGGCCACTAGCCAGATACCGTTTTTAACCCTTTAAAATGAAGCTTGTAAACGTCATTTTTAAAAACAGCATAATATTCCATCTGAGGGATGTTCCATGATCAGTTCCTCATTCTCCTAACATGGAACTCTCAGGTTATTATCAAATTTTCAGTATGAGTAGGTAAAGTGACATTGAACACCTTTATAAATGAAGTCATTTCTGCATCTTCAGATCATTTCCCTTAGGATATTATGAAAAGAATAATTACTGACCCCTTTTATGGCTACAGATACAAATTGTCAAATTCTTTCCTCTAAGGTGTGTTGTAGCAATAAATATTCTCATGGGGGAAAGCCTCTACTTTGTTAACCTAATATAGGAAAACGTGCAGTATCTCATTGTTGTTTTAGTTTGCTGTTCTTAGTTTACTTTTATTTTTCATCAAGGAATGTATCTACCCTCACCTTCCCTACACAAAGCTTTCCTGGAACCAGACACACTGTTTGCTTAAATTGGGAAAAATTCTTTATATAATATCAAATTATAAATTATATAAAAATGTACTTGGAAAATATTAACCATATTGCTAACATTGTTGCTTCTGGGTGGTAGAATTATTATTTATTTTTTTCTTTTTCATACTTTGTGCTAATTTTTCTAAATTTTGTAAGGTACTCAGAAAATGCTAATATAATTGCAAAGTGAAAAGTAAAAGCAATAAGAGTAAAATACAGTTTTAAGCATCTGTCTACAGTGTTGGAGACCTGGGTTCAATCCCTGGGTCGGGAAGATCCCCTGGAGAAGGACATGGCAACGCACTCCAGTATTCTTGCCTGGAGAACCCCATGGGCGGAGGAACCTGGTGGGCTACAGTCCACGGGGTCGCAAAGAGTCGGACACGACTGAGCGACGTCACTTTTGACTGTTGTTTGGTCGGTACATTGTGTCTGACTCTTTGCGACCCCATGGACTGTAGCCCACCAGGCTCCTCCGCCCATGGGATTCTCCAGGCAAGAATACTGGAGTGGATTGCCATGTCCTTCTCCAGGGGATCTTCCCGACCCAGGGATTGAACCTGCGTCTCCTGCATTGGCAGATGGATTCTTTACTGCTGAGCCACCAGAGAAGTTGCAAGAATAAAACAGTCCTTCATAACCAAGCCCTGAGCTCAGCTATTGGCAAGTGAGTTTAGTGGAGCTGGAAGGAAGCTTGGGGAACAATGATGTTAGTCCCTCCTTTTCCTGGTAAGAAAGTGAGGCCAAGAAATGTTTAGTGGTTTGCCGGAAGTCATGATGGTGAGTGAAATAACAAGGAAGAGAACTCAGATCCATCCCTATGGTTTTCCTAACAAATTATGTGCCTTTTCAGTTAGTTCAAGTTTGTGCAAAATTTATATAGATTAATGTAAATACTTAAATCTGAACAAGACATAGGAGTTTCTTAATTTATCCCTAGCTTTAAGAATGTTTAATTTTACGACACAGAAATGTCTTTTAGAAGAATGACAATTTGTAGAGAACAGTAGCCGACAAAAAGCATTGTCTACTCTTATAATGGCTGTGAGTACCTATATACATATTGGTTTGAAGCTATCTATATGTTCTGCTCCATATAAATTTATAATTTTCCATGCTCTCCTGGATACCTGATCCATGCAAATGGCCAGAAGTCAACAAAGTGGGCCCCGTAACTTTTAGGATCCAATCCAGTTCCAGGCAGAGGGACTTTGTTACCTGAAGAGGCTTCCTGGTTTTGTGCAACAGTTCCCAAGTGCAAGTCATTCGAATTTCACAGCTGAGCTGAAGCTTTTGTCATTCTGGTCAAAACGTACCTATTTGAAGCAATTTAAGGGAATTAAAAGACACTCCTTGGAAGGAAAGTTATGACCAACCTAGATAGCATATTCAAAAGCAGAGACATTACTTTGCCAACAAAGGTCCGTCTAGTCAAGGCTATGGTTTTTCCAGTAGTCATGTACGGATGTGAGAGTTGGACTGTGAAGAAAGCTGAGCACCGAAGAATTGATGCTTTTGAACTGTGGTGTTGGAGAAGACTCTTGAGAGTCCCTTGGACTGCAAGGAGATCCAACCAGTCCATTCTAAAGGAGATCAGTCCTGGGTGTTCATTGGAAGGACTGATGCTGAAGCTGAAACTCCAATACTTTGGCCACCTTATGCGAAGAGTTGACTCATTGGAAAAGACCCTGATGCTGGGAAGGATTGGGGGCAGGAGGAGAAGGGGACAACAGAGGATGAGATGGCTGGATGACATCACCGACTTGATGGACATGAGTTTGAGGGAGGCCTGGCGTGCTACAATTCATGGGGTTGCAAAGAGTTGGACACGACTGAGCAACTGAACTGAACTGAAGGGCTTCCTTGGCAGCTCAGTGGTAAAGAATCCACCTGCTACTACAAGAGACTTGGGTTCGATCCCTGGGTCAGGGAGATCCCTCAGGGAGATCCCCTGGAGGAGGAAATGGCAACCAGTATCCTGACATTCTAAATGGCAACCAGAACTCCAGTATTCTTGCCTGAGAAATCCAGAAGAGCCTGGCAGGCTACAGTCCATGGGGTTGCAATGAGTTGGATGTGACTTAGTGACTAAACAACAGCCAATAAAAATAAGGGTATATAATGTGTTATTAATAAAGCTGCGTTTATTCACTCTTTTGGTGTTAAAAATATTCTCTTATGAAATGATGGTGAAGGGGTGTGTGTGTGTATCTGTGTGTGTCAATGTTCTTACCTAGAAAAATACAAATTTGCCAATCTTTTATTGACCTTCAAAATGCTTTAAAAAATTTACTGTTCTGTGGAATTTCAAAATCTGGGACTTTGAAATACTGACAGTTTTAGACATGATTTAGCAGAATTAGAGTTCAAAACCTGGTGCAGCCACATATTTTGAGAAAGTTCTTAGTTCCTCTGAGTCTGCCTTTATTCAACTGTAGAGAAGGTGATATTTCTCTCAGGAAGATTAAATATTCTCATAAAACATCCAGAGAAACTGCTGGCACATAATTTCCTCCAGATATACCTGCTACAAAGTAAGGGCAAAGTACAAGACAGTCATCATTTGGCTATTGGTTGTGTGAAGATAACTGGCAAATCAATAAATCGGTTGATCATTGCCTCCATATTCCTTTGCTAATACTTAGCACCATATAGTCATTAAAAATGTCTATTAGAGTGAAGAAAATTATTTTTTAAATAATTTCTATAATTTTCTCATTATAATCATATCTTTTAGAAATTAGGTCTTAAAGCTTTCACTGTGTGTTGCTAGTAGCAATTTTCTGATTGCTTATACTCTGAGAACTTTAGGTTTACTCCAAAAAGATGATTGTTGAAGTCATGATCAATATTATGATCCTGAGTGTACTTGTTGTTGTTCGGTCACTCAGTCATGTCTGACTTTGTGACCCCATGGACTGCAGCATGCCAGCCTTCTCTGTCCTTCATCATCTCCTGGAGCTTGTTCAGACTCATGTTGGGTGAGTCGATGAGGCCATCCAACCATCTCATCCTCTGTCATCCCCTTCTCCTTCCACCTTCAATCTTTCCCAGCATCAGGGTCTTTCCAATGAGTCAGCTCTTCACATCAGGTGGCCAAAGTATTAGGGCTTCAGTTTCAGCATCAGGCCTTCCAGTGAATATTCAGTGTTGATTGCCTTTAGGACTGACAGGTTTGATCTCCTTGAAGTCCAAGGGACTCTCAAGAGTCTTCTCCAGCACCACAATTTTAAAGCATCAGTTCTCAGACTTCTTTATAGTCCAACTCTCACATCCATACATGACTACTAGAAAAACCATAGCTTTGACTAGATGGACCTTTGTTGGCAAAGTGATGTCTCTGCTTTTTAATATGCTGTTTGGGTTTGTCATAGCTTTTCTTCCAAGGAGCAACTGTCTTTTAATTTCATGGCTGCAATTACTGTCTGCAGTGATTTTGGAGTATGTATTACTTTATTTGGAGAAGGCAATGCAACCCACTCCTGTACTCTTGCCTGGAAAATCCCATGGAAGGAGGAGCCTGGTAGGCTGCAGTCCATGGGGTCACTAAGAGTCGACACAACTGAGCAACTTCCCTTTCACTTTTCACTTTCATGCATTGGAAAAGGAAATGGCAACCCACTCCAGTGTTCTTGCCTGGAGACTCCCAGGGACGGCAGAGCCTGGTAGGCTGCCATCTATGGGGTCGCACAGAGTCGGACACGACTGAGGTGACTTAGCAGCATTACTTTATTAAAGCTTAATTTTGTGCCAAATATTTCTGGATCCAACAAAGCAAGATGAACATCCTAACTAATAGAAGAGCAGAGGGCAGAAGGTGGTGACAATGCCCTGTGTTTATGAGAGCCCACTCGGTGGCTGTCACTCACAGTGCCCTGGCTTCCTTGTCTCTGCCTCTGCCTCTCTTCTCTCTCCCTGCTCGGCTCTGACCAGGCTCTATCACTCTCCTTAATGGTTCAACCCCTGGGGTGACCTGCTGTCTTGATTCCATGTCATCCCTTCACCTTCTAGGCTTTTGAAATAACGTCTCGAAGTCTTCACCAATCCTTCATTTCTAACAGAAACTCTGACACCTCATTTATTCCAGAACTCATCCCTGACAGACTGCATGTTGTTAGGATTTTTTTTTCAGTTTTTTCTTAATGTCAGTAATTTACACCTGAGCCCTTCAATTAGGAGTAAATATTTATTTTACTATAGTCCAGAAACATCCTTGCTTTTGGAGGTTGTTGTGGATGGTGCAGTTATGATTTTTTTAAAAAAATATTTTGTTGTTGTTCAGTCACTAAATTGTGTCTGACTCTTTGTGACCCCATGGACTGCAGCATGCCAGGCTTCCCTGTCCTTCACTATCTCCCAGAGTTTTCTCAGGATCATGATTTATTCCTATTTTTCTGTATTTTTCTCTTTGGGAAGAATTTCTTGATCTTACATATCAAGCTATGATGTGCTACTTTGATATGTAAATAGAACATCAATATGCATTTATTAATGACTTCTGTGATGTAAGTAAGGGTTATCATAGAAGTCATTAATAAGTGCATATTTATCTTCTGGCTTCAACAAGTAATAGGGCTTCCCCTCCTCCACCCCACCCCTCATTTATTAAGACACAAATCCCACAGAGTTTGTAATACTGGCCAACTGATGTGCTGAAACTCCAATACTATGGCCACTTGATGCGAAGAACTGACTCACTGGAAAAGACCCTGACGCTGGGAAAGATTGAAGGCAGGAGGAGAAGGGGGTGACAGAGGATGAGATGGTTGGATGGCATCACCGACTCAATGGACATGGGTTTGGGTGGACTCCGGGAGTTGGTGATGGACAGGGAAGCCTGGTGTGCTGCGGTCCATGGGGTTGCAAAGGGTCAAACATGACTGAGCGACTGAATTGAACTGAACTGAGCTGATGTATGAGTGGCAGCCAGCTGATAAAGAACAAATAGTACCCAAGTAGGGAAGACCTAACAGATAACACACTCTGGGTGTCAGCATTGAAACTAAAGTCATGGGATCAAAGAATGCTGATGCATCTTTGGGCGAATGTTTGGGGGGTCATCTTGGAACAAATTGTGCAAGAAAGGTTGAGGAGCCATTTTATTAGGTACTTAATAGATGTGAGGGTCTTTTGCTGAATTCTGAATATATAAGATGAAGAAAAAAGCTCCGTCTCTTGGACAGGGTTTAAGGTAGAAAGATAGGGGTAAACACATTGTTGAAGAACTGTGAGGGCGTCTATGGTAGATGTCTGTTCACACCATGTTCTTATCTAAAAGCTCAATGCCATGTGCTGAGAAGTTGTGATGGAAAAGGATCTCCCCCCACATCTGTTTTTTCCTAGGGTTTTTTTGGGTTCCTTGAACCTCATTCTTTGGGGTGACTTTTGGCTTTATTGTTTGATTTTTTTTTTTTTTGGCAAGCCTGATAAATCATGTCTTTTCCACTGACATAATTCTGAAACTACATCCCTGGGTACAGTGTGGAACTTAGCACTTCCCAGGGTCCAATGACGTGTTCTGATGGAGCCAGTGGACGAAGCCCAGAATGTCCCCAGGCAATGCGTGGGATTTCACTCTCCTCCAGGCGGTCCAGTTCCTGTACACTGTGGGTGTCACCGATTCCAGATGCCTGATTTGGAGGAGCAGAACTATGTTCTTTGTTTCAAAGCAGGTGGGTGGTTTGTTCAATCCCAGGGGCCTTTGGACTGTGAGATGTAGGCTGAGAGAGCCAGTTATCTGAAACAAAGGTGGCTGGCCCAGACAGGCTGAGGGCCCAGCAGGGAGGGAAGAGAAGGAGGAGAACGCCTTCCAAGAAGAAGCTGAAAATTGACCTAGTTATTCTGATGGTACGCTCGGCTGGCTGCCTTTCCCTTCCAGGCCAAGTCCAGACACTCTGACATGAAACAGAAACACTCACTGCCAAGGACTGATAGATTGGAGACTTTTCAAGTGTTTTCTTTCTTTCTTTCTGCCTTTTTTTTTTTTTTTTTTTTGTAGTAAGGAATATCTGCTCTATCAAGGAATAGCTGTCCTCAAGCTGCTGAAGACAGCAGTGGTAATTTGACTGATCTGAGTTCCATCAGGGAGCGCAGAGCGGAGCAGACAAGCAGAGGGCGAGAGGCAAAGCCATCTGTTTCCATGCCCCACTTGCTCTGGGATCTGGAGACCCACGGAGACCCGAGGGGAAGAGCGTGGGTAGAGTGTGGGGGCTGAAGAAATGGGGGCGGGTGCAGCCCCGCCCTGGTATTTGTGGGGGCTCTCTGCCAATAGCACACACACCTCCTTTAATGATGAGAACTGGCTTTTTCCCTTTTTCCCCACAACTCTCTATCTCCATATTTCTTTTGGGCCATTTCTTAGGCTTGTAGGTCAAACCGTAGTGCAAGATTGATCACCGGTGGCACTACTGACGTTTGGAGCCAGGCAATTGTTCACTGAAATGTGATCGGGGGACCGTCCTGTGTGTTTACAAAGTTTAGCAGCATCTCTGGCTACTTCCCCAACCAACCCTGAAGTTTTCAATTGAAGTATCGTTGCTTTACAATGTTATGTCAATTTCTGCTGTACAGCAAAGTGACTCAGTTTTACATACATATCCATATATTATACATTCTTTTAACATATTTTTTCCATTGTTTATCACGGGATATTGAATATAGTTCCCTGTGCTCTACAGTAGGGCCTTATTGTTTACGCATCCTCTGTATAAACAGTTCACATCTGCTGAGCCCAAACTGCCAATTTCCCCTCCCCCAACTCCCTGTTTTTTAGATTTCTGCTGGTAAAGTTTTTGGAGGAGGCTGGGTTCTGCTGTCTGTTGTTAAACTTGTTGGTATTCGAGCTTAAATTTGTTGGTGCTAGAGCTTTGTTTCATCCACTTTCCTGAAAAAGCCAACTTTTAAATGGCCTCATTTGTTACTTCAAGCAGACTTTGTAACTGAAGTGGAATATACATTCAGAAAAGTGCACAAGTCATGTGTACAGCCTGATGAATTTTCAGAACATGAACACACTCACTCTGTCAAGAGACGGAACCCTGGAGCACTCGCAAGCCCATCTCGTGACTCCCCGCTTCGGCATCCCCTTTCAAGTTCACTGATTTATAACACTGTACACACTTGAGCCTGGTTTTGAACTTCATAGGAATGGAATCATACTGCGTATTTTCTTTGGCTCCTGGATGCTCCCTCAACATTAAGTTGTGGAATTCATCCATGCCATTGCAGGTAGTAGCAGTTAGTTCCTGCTCATTGCTCCGTAATGACCAGTTTGGGGAATACGCCTCATTTTCTATATCCATTTTACTGTTCATGGGTACTTGTGCACTTTGCAGATTTTGCCCACTTTGAATTGTGCTTCTATAAACATTTTTGTACCTATCTTTTGTTGACTGCATATACACATGTCTTTTGGGAGTAACATTCCCAGGTGATAGAGAGCTCACAGGTGAATACTTCTGGTTTCTCAAAGTGGTTCTACTCATTTAGCTCCCTCCAGCTGAGGATGAGAATTCTGATTGTCCCAAGTTCTCTCCAACATTTGGTATGTTTTGAGAAGGCAATGGCACCCCACTCCAGTACTCTTGCCTGGAAAATCCCATGGATGGAGGGGCCTGGTAGGCTGCAGTTCATGGGGTTGCTAGGAGTCGGATACAACTGAGCGACTACACTTTCACTTTTTACTTTCATGCATTGGAGAAGGAAATGGCAACCCACTCCAGTGTTCTTGCCTGGAGAATCCCAGGGACGGGGGAGCCTGGTGGGCTGCCGTCTATGCAGTCGCACAGAGTCGGATACGACTGAAGCGACTTAGCAGCAGCAGCAGCAGCTTTTTAATTGTAGCCATTATCATGGTTAAAGCCACGATAATGGCTACATGGTTAATGTAGCCATTATCATCTCACCAGTGTGGTGAGATGACTTATCCCGATGACTGGTTAAGCTGACCACTGTTACATCCGATTTGGTAATGGGCCTCTTTTCATCTTCTTTTTTCCAGGTTTATTGAGCTATAATTGACAGAAAGATGGTAAGATATTTAAAGTATGCAACATGGTGATTCAGTACATGTCTACATTGTGAAGAGTCCCATCGTTGAGTTCATTAACGCATCTATCACATTATATATATTTTCTTTAAGGAGAACACACCTTCAGTTCTCATCAAAGTTATAATAGAATTTAGTGTTGTCAGCTGTGGTCACCATGTTCTATGTTACATCCTCAGACCTTATTATAACTGAAAGTTTGCTCCATTTAACTAATCTTTCCCTCTTTCTCTCCATCCCCAGCCGCTGGAAATCACCATTCTGTCTCCTGTTTCTACAAGTTCAACTTTGTTGTTGCTCAGTCACTAAGTCATGTCCGACTCTTTGCAACCCCATGGACTGCAGCACACCAGGCTTTCCTGTCCTTCACTATGTCCTGGAGTTTGCTCCAAGTCATGCCCATTGAGTTGGTGAGGTGATGCCATCCAACCATCTCTTCCTCTGTCACCCCCTTCTCCTCCTGCCTTTAATCTTTCCCAGTACCAGAGTCTTTCCCAAGGAGTTGGTTCTTCGCATTAGATGGTCATAGTATTGGAGCTTCAGCTTCAGCGTCAGGCCTTTCAATGAATATTCAGGGTTGATTTCCTTTAGGATTGACTGGTTTGATCTTGCTGTCCAAGGGACTCTCAAGAATCTTCTCCAGCACCATAATTTGAAAGCATCCGTTCTTTGGTGCTTAGCTGCCTTTAGGGTCCAAGTTTGTTTTTTAGATTCCGCATATTGTTATAGGGCCCGTGGGCCCTGACCCTGAGGGAGGGGCCGCCCTGTGAGCGTGAGAACCCGAGTGGGGTCAGAGGTTGCACCCCGCCCACAGTCAGCTCCCAGGAGTCCCCACGGCACAGAGGGAGCGGGGGCGTTCGTGGCCTTCTTCCCAGAGGCCTCCAGGCCCTGTGGTCTCAGGGCTGGCGGATGAACTAGGGCCCGGGGACAGGCTGGGTCCTGGGTCCTGTGGCACCCGAGACCCTCAGGCTGAGATGGCCCAGGTCTTGACGTGGCAGAGAACCCCTCTGCCATCCCAGCCTCCTCATGGAGGAGGCCGTCTCCGTGGGTCCCGGTCTCTGGAGGCCTCGGCATCTGGAGGATATGGACACTGCGGCTCAGGTAACAGCTTCCTCCAGCACGTTACCACTTTAGTGACATGCCTTGTAAGAGTTATGTGATTTGTTTACCTTTGGCTCTGCTGGATCTTCGTTCCTGTGTGTGCTTTTACTCTCGGTACAGTGAGCGGGGGCTCCTCTTGTGTGTGGGCTTCTCATTGCAGGGGCTTTTCTTGTTGTGGAGCAGGGGGCTCAGAATTGGGGTCCACTGGGGCTTTGCTGCTCTGCAGCACGTGGGATCCTCCCTGACCTGGAATCGAGCCTGTGTCTCCTCTGCATGGTCAGGGAGATTCTTCAAAAACTACCACTGAGCCACCAAGGAAGACCTCAAACTTATGTGACTTTTAACAGCAAGTTGGTGGACTAGGTAAGACAGAAATTATTTATACCCAATGTCCAGTAAAGAAAATAAAACTCCAAGGAGAAAAGATAGCTTCTCAAGATCCCTCTAGTAGGTGGCTGACTGGACTTCAAGGGCTGTGTCTCCATGCCGGTGACTTCACTGCTGTGCTTAGCTGTTCTTCCTTGTATGACATCTATAATAGGAACGATTTTAGGTTGTTTGGCTTCTGAGAGTATGATGGAGGTTCGTGAGGATAAAATAGTTCTTTCAGCTTGATGGTGCTGAGTTATGGTATTTAGAGGATCAGAAAGAGTGAAAAAGGCAGGAACACAAATAAGCCTGCAACATAGAGAGCAGTTTGGTTATCACAAAATAATAAGGCCTGAAAGAAGGGAATTCACAGAGGTCAGTTATATTTCATGTGAAATGAGTTAAGTGGCCCTTTTGTGCCACAATGGGAGCCTTGAACACAGAGTAATTAGTCAAGAAATTAATAATACATTGGCCATTGTCAATGCTTTTCTGTGAATTACAGAACAGTATGCTCTAGAGTCTTTTGGAGTTTGACTTGGGAGTCATGGAAGTTTTAAATTTTTTAAATGTTTCTGATTATTATTAAACTTCATGACCGAGTTTATCTGAATCTTTTTTTAATTTAGAACTTTTTTTTTTTTGATGGGCACTGAGTGTCTTGCAGGATCTTAGTTCCCAGACCAGGGATTGAACCCATGTCTGGCAGTGAAAGTGCAGAGTCGTAACCAGTGGACCGCCAGGAAACTCCCTAGAGCTTTGAATTTATTTAAAATTTATCTCTGTGTCTCTCTCCTCTCTCTTTCCCTCCTTCCCTCCCTCTTCCTTCCTTCCTTCCTTTGTTTTCTTCCTTCCTTCCTTTTTATCCCCCCTCCCTTCCTTCATCCTTTTTTCTTTCTTCCTATTCTTCCTATAGTTTTTCTCTCTGGGCCCTCTTTTTTGGAAATAATGTAATTTATGGGCAAAAAGGAGTACGTCAAGGCTGTATATTGTCACCCTGTTTATTTAACTTATATGCAGAGTACATCATGAGAAACACTGGACTGGAAGAAACACAAGCTGGAATCAAGATTGCCGGGAGAAATATCAATAACCTCAGATATGCAGATGACACCACCCTTATGGCAGAAAGTGAAGAGGAACTAAAAAGCCTCTTGAAGAAAGTGAAAGTGGAGAGTGAAAAAGTTGGCTTAAAGCTCAACATTGAGAAAACAAAGATCATGACATCTGTTCCCATCACTTCATGGGAAATAGATGGGGAAACAGTAGAAACAGTGTCAGACTTTATTTTCCTGGGCTCCAAAATCACTGCAGATGGTGATTTCAGCCATGAAATTACAAGACGCTTACTCCTTGGAAGGAAAGTTATGACCAACCTAGATAGCATATTCAAAAGCAGAGACTTTACTTTGCCAACAAAGGTTCGTCTAGTCAAGGCTATGGTTTTTCCTGTGGTCATGTATGGATGTGAGAGTTGGACTGTGAAGAAGGCTGAGCGCCAAAGAATTGATGCTTTTGAACTGTGGTGTTGGAGAAGACTCTTGAGAGTCCCTTGGACTGCAAGGAGATCTAACCAGTCCATTCTGAAGGAGATCAGCCCTGGGATTTCTTTGGAGGGACTGATGCGAAAGCTGAAACTCCAGTACTTTGGCCACCTCATGCGAAGACTTGACTCATTGGAAAAGACTCTGATGCTGGGAGGGATTAGGGGCAAGAGGAGAAGGGGACGACAGAGGATGAGATGGCTGGATGGCATCACTGACTCAATGGACGTGAGTCTGAGTGAACTCTGGGAGTTGGTGATGGACAGGGAGGCCTGGCGTGCCGCGATTCATGGGGTCGCAAAGAGTCGGACACTACTGAATGACTGATCTGATCTGATCTGATCTGAATCATCTATGTCTTCCCCCAAATTTCTAGTCCCGTTGGTACAGTACCTGGGAGTCACGTGTCTTGGACACACACCTAGTGGGGGATTAAAATGCGCATAATAAATTATGCTGGATGGTGTGTCCTTTCTTTCTGTCATCCTACACCCAGCTGTCCATCACTTAATACGTGATTGTCCTCTGCCTAAACCACCTTCAGTATTCTCTTGTTACTGCCCTGTGCTTACTATTCTTCTCACTCCTGGGAAAATAGAGGAGGGCCACTCCTGACCTCTTCCTTGGTAGGTCACATTCTATCAACCCCTTTTAGAGAACTACCCCTAAATTTGGAAGAGTAGTTAATTTGACTGTCTGGAGTCCGACTGCTTGATCAGCAGAACATGGTGGAAGTGAGCAGCCTCCAGCCCCAGTCCTTTAGAGATTGTCGAGTACAGCTCCTAATGTCTTAGAAAACCTCAAAACCCAGCTGCCAGGCTGTAATGAAGCTCAGGCAGCTTCCTGAGATGCCTTTGTGGGAGGAACTGAGTACCCAGGAAATAAGTACCCAATAACTCTGGCTGAACTCCCAGCTGATGGTTAAGACCAACTTGCCACTCATGAGTGAGGCAATTGGGAAGTAGATTCCTTGTCTCAGATAATTCTGTATTGAGCAGAGACATCCTGTCCTGCCTGGCTGTGCCCAAATTGCACATTAGTGGATAAAATAAATGATAGTTGTTAATCAACAAGGCTCTCAGACCTCAACATTCCATCAGTGACTAGTACACAAAGCTGATGAATCCTCCTCTATGTGCCTCTCTGTGCCACCAAGTTGCTGCTTTCTGATTATGTTTGTTTTACTGAAGGAAAAATGGGGTGTGTTCCCACTAAGTCTTCCTTAGCTCTGTGGTGGTCCCCCTTCCTAAGGGGGAGAGGTCTGTGGGGTGCTTCTAACTTGACTGTTGACTTCGGCGTGTGGGAGTCAAACCTCCGGAGAATCAGCAGGCCACGTGCAGGCTCCCTTGTGGTATCAGAGGGGCGGGGCCTGCTTTCCTCTTAGGGTTGCCACCCTCTTCCCTTTCTCCATCTGTGACGTTTTATTTACTGCCAGTGATCATTTATACTCGCAGCCCAATCTTCTCCCTCTTTCCCCGGCTCCAAAATCCAACTCCTTTTATACAGGACTCTTCTCCCCGAGTGGCTCACAGTCCAAGGTGCATATTAGGATTACCTGTGAATGTTAAAATACAAGGACTTAGGACCCACACCAGGAGCTTCTAAAACCAAACATTTGGGTATTTGGCTTGGACATCTGTGTTTTTAAAGAAACATCACAGGTGACTCTTTGAAGGTCACTGTCTGAGACACCCTGCAAATATATCCTTGGATTAAGCTTTATGTGCCTTGTACTTTGCGGGCATTTGACTTGACTTCAGGGCCAGTGTTGCTCATTCCTTTGCTGTATAATGAAAAAATTGTAAATGTTAGCCTTGCTCAAGTTTTTACTTTCTAGGCCATGAGTTTCACTTGAAATTTCTGTCTTCTCATATTGTCTGCTGCTTTCTGAGCCAAGAGCTGTTCATTTTCCAATGAGCGTTTAATCAGATCTGTGTACAGTGAGATGATTAATACTTGCAGATACAAAGATCTGAGGATAAAAGTGATGCCTTCTTCCTTAAATAACAGACTGCATGGAACAGGCCATTTCCTGGGACCCATGCTGTGGCCCGCTCCCGTTTCCCTCTCTTCAACATGTTCACACTCACGCACTCTTCTTTGCGTGTCCTTAGAAACTTTATCCTCCCCTACCAAGTCACCGTACCTTCTTTAAGAACCTTTGCGATGCCATTCCCCACGAAGTCTCTGCTGACTACTGCAGAGTTGGCTCTGCTTATGACCCCCTGGCACTCACCTTGTCAGTTTCTGCAGGTGACCTCCTACCACAGGCCCCTTCCCCTCTCTACTAAGCCTTCCTCTTGCTCCTGTACAAGGTAGGCTGTAAGTTCTACACCTTTCTCAGTCAAAGATAAGAAGGGCGTTGAGTGAGACAACTTTGCTTGTGCAGTTTGTTTTTCTTTTTTTTTTTTTTTAATTTATATTTTATTTTATCGTGGAGCATTGTTGATTTACAATGTTGTATTAGTTTCATGTGTACAGCAAAGTGGTTCAGTTATACTGTGTTTATTATATATATGCTGTATACTGTATGTATTCTTTTGCAGATTCTTTTCTCATATAGGTTATCACAGAGTATTGAGTATAGTTCCCTGTGCTGTACAGTAGGTCCTTGTTGATTATCTATTTTGTATTTAGTACTGTGTACGTGTTGATCCCTAACTCCTAGTTTATTCCTCCCCCCTTCCTCTTTGGTAACCATAAATTTGCTTTCTATGTCTGTGGGTCTGTTTCAGTTTTGGAAATAAATTCATCTACATCATTTAAAATTTTTTATTATTATTTTTAAAACTTTGTTTATTTTTGGCTTCCTGGATCTTCCTTGCTGCGTGTGGGCTTTATACAGTCGTGGCAAGTGGGAGCTACTCTCCAGTTGCGGTGCACAGGCTCCTCACTGTTGTGTCTTCTCTTGTTGCAGAGCATGGTCTCTAGGGCACATGGGCTTAGGAGTTGCATCGCATGGGCTTAGTTGCCCTGCAGCATGTGGGATCTTTCTGGGCCAGGGATTGAACCCATGTGCCCTGCATTGGTAGGCGGATTCTTAACCACTGGACCACCAGCGAAGCCTGTATCCTTTCTTTTAGATTACACATATGAGTGATGGATGTATTTGTGACTTATTTCACTTAGTATGATCATCTCTCAATCCATCCACGTTGCCGCAAATGGCATTATTTCATTCTTTTTTATGGCTAAGTAATATTCCATTACATGTAGGTACCACATCTTCTTTATCCATTCATCTGTCAATGGACATTTAGGTTGCTTCTGTGTCCTGGCTGTTAGAAACAGTGTTGCTATAAACATTGGGGTGCATGTATCTTTTCAAATTATGATTTTCTCTGAATACATGCCCAAGAGTGGGATTGCTGGACTGTAGGGTAGTTCTATTTTTAGCTTTTGAAGGAACCTCCATACTGTTCTCCACAGGGGCTGTACCAGTTTACATTCCCACCAGCAGGTAGGAGGGTTCCCTTTTCTCCACACCGTCTCCAGCATTTGTTGTTTGTAGGCTTTGTGATGATGGTCATTCTGACTGCTGTGGGGTGGTACTTGCACTGTCCCTGGGAGTTCCCAACAGGAAGGAGCAAGTCAGGTGCCCACAATGGTACTGGTGTTTCCATTTCCTCACTCTTGCCTTTTTACCTAGTATTCTTGCTGGTTGGCTGCCCAAATAAATTACTTCCACTCAAATCTTTGTCTTTGGTTATAACTTTTCAAGAAATTACTTAAGATGGTGGCCATCTTCCCAACTGGCACTCAACTGAAAAACTTGATTCTCTCTGGTTTTGTAGATGAGGATATTGTTTTCCTCATCAGATCACGAGGACTGTCAGAGCTGGAGATGGGTCTTATAACTGACTCCTGCGAGTCATCCTGAGCAGCCTCGCACATTGCTGAACCCACAGACCTGCTTCTAACTGTGCGGGATGTGTGACAGAGGCAGACTTGCAGAATGGACACGCATCATTATTGGCTCTTGATACGTGGATCCTGAAAAGAGAACTATAACAGGAAACATGATTCCTTAGGAACTGATTTTAAAAAGCAGATTGAAGATTCAAGGAGAAACAATAGTCCTGGAAGGTCTTACCTTGCTCCACAGGAGCAGGGAGGAGGGATGGAGGAGGAAGGAATCCTTCAGCATGCGTTTCAAGGTAACCTGCAGTATTTGATGAAGAAAGCGCCTGCTCCTCTGAGTACATGAAAAAGAAGACGTTCTTATAATTCTGAAGCAGGAGTGCGTGACAAATTGCCTGGGGTTTCAAAGGAAAGGAAATGTGCATTTGTCTTAGTCTTCTGATCGAGCCCGAAAATTACTTAGAAAACTGGGTAATTTTCAGCAAGTTACTGTGTGAGATCTATTAGGGAGATACCAACTAATGTGACCTCTTCAGTAGGGCAACTTCAGAAACGACGGAAGCTATTCTAAGTTGCCTTGTTCTACTGGTAAGAAGAAAACAAGGCAGTGTTTAGAAGAGGCTGTTAGCTATACCTGCTCCATCCGAGGATGTTATGGTAAGTGTAGGCCACCTAGCTTACACGACAATATCAGCATATTGAAGAAACCTGTATCAGTATGCTGCCTAACTGCAGTTGCCGATTGTTTTTCCATCATGTTGCAGAATGCTCCTGACCAGTTAAATTAATTTTGTAGTTAATTTTGTAAGTAATCGCTAAATCTCCACAACCTACCTGTCTGAAAGAGATTGAAATCTTCTCACATGACTTTCCCCCCATTTTTCACGAAACCTATTTACATACAATAAAAATTACCCATTATACATATATAGTTCAGTGATATTTGGTAAATATGTTATCCTTATAGTACAAATTTGGGACATTGCCATCCCTGCAAAATTCTCTGCTGAGCTCATTTGCAGATCACTGGACCACTCCCAGCTCCAGGCACCCACTAAACTGCCTCCTGTCCGTATAAGTTTGTGATTTTCTGAACATTTGATAAAAATGGAATTACATACAGTGTGTAATTTCTGCTGGCTTCTTTTACTTAACATGTTTGCAAAACTATTGGAGTATATAGTTGATTTGCAATGTTGTGTTTCAGGTGTACAGCATAGTGATGTAGTTAAACATACATGTATAGCCATTATTCTTTCAGAGAATTTTCCCAATAGGTTTTAACAGAATACTGAGTAGAGTACTATACAGTAGGCCCCTACTGATTATCTGTGTACGTCAGTCCCAAGTTTCTATGTTACCCCTCCCTGTCATGTTTCTCCTTTGGTAACCATAAATTTGTTCTTGAAATCTGTGAGTCTGTTTTTGTTTTGCTAGTAAGTTTATTTATATCATTTAAAAATTAGATTCCACATATAAGTGATATCACGTGGTATCTGGCTTTCTCTTTCTGACTCACTTCACTTAGTCTGATCATCTCTAGGTCCAGCCGTGTTGCTGCAAATGGCATTATTTCATTCTCTTTTTATGGCTGGGTAAGATTCTCTTGTACATACACCGCATCTTTATCCATTCCTGTGACAATGAACATTTAGGTTGCCTCCAGGACTTGTCTATTGTAAATAGTGCTGCAGTGAACATTAGGGTATCTTTTTGAAGTATGATTTTCTCTGAATATATGCCCAGGAGTCAGATTACTGAATTTCCAGTAGTCATGTATGGATGTGAGAGTTGGACCAAATAGAAAGCTGAGTGCTGTAGAATTGATGCTTTTCAACTGTGGTGTTGGAGAAGACTCTTGAGTCCCTTGGACTGCAAGGAGATCCAACCAGTCAATCCTCAAGGAAATCAGTCCTGAATATTCACTGGAAGGATTAATGCTGAAGCTGAAGCTGTAATACTTTGGCCACCTGAAGTGAAGAGCTGACTGCTTAGAAAAGATTCTGATGCTGGGGAAGGTTGAAGGCAGGAAGAGAAGGGGGATGACAGAGGATAAGATGGTTGGATGGCATCACTGACTCGATGAACATGAATTTGAGCAAGCTCCGGGAGCTGGTGATGAACAGGGAAGCCTGGCATGCTGCAGTCCGTGGGGTTGCAAAGAGTTGAACATGACTGAGCAACTGAACTGATGGTAGTTCTATTTTTAGTTTTCTTGAGGATCCTCCATGTTTTCTCTGTAGAGGTTGTACCAATTTGCATTCCCTTACCAGATCTTTTCTGGTGTTAGTCTCATAGGATGAACTGGGAATTATTTCCTCATCCTTTAATTTCTGAAATATCATCAAATATTGATATTATTTCTTTATTAAACAATTGATAGAATTCACCAGTAAAGATTTCTGTCCCTGGGCTTTTCTTTATGGGAATAGTTTTAATTATTAACTCAATTTTTAACATAAGTTTATTAAGATTGTCTATGGTTAGTTTAGAGAAGGTTTGTCAATCTTTATGATCTTTTCAAAGAAAAAAATTTTGATTTAATCGATTTTCCTTCTTGTTTTGTCTTCTGCTTCATTGATTTACACGAAAGTAATTACCATTTCCTTTTTCTAACTTGCATTAGTTTAGTTCGCTCTTCTATTTCTAGTTTAAGGTAGACTATTGAGTTATTAAACTGAGATATTTTCCCTTGATAAGTAAGACATAGACTTCCCTAAGTGCATTACAGTAATTCCCATAAATTTTGATATATTGTGTTCTGTTTTCATTCAGCTTAAGGTATTTTAAAAAATTTTCTTTGACTCATAGATTGTAAGTGTTTTGTTTAATTTTCCAATGTTTAATAAAAGCTATATATGACAAACCCACAGCAAACATTATCCTCAATGGTGAAAAAATTGAAAGCATTTCCCCTAAAGTCAGGAACAAGACAAGGGTGCCCACTTTCACCACTACTGTTCAACATAGTTTTGGAAGTTTTGGCCACAGCAATCAGAGCAGAAAAAGAAATAAAAGGAATCCAAATTGGGAAAAAAGAAGCAAAAGTCTCACTGTTTGCAGATGACATGATCCTCTACATAGAAAACCCTAAAGACTCCACCAGAAAATTACTAATCAATGAATATAGTAAAGTTGCAGGATATAAAATAAACACACAGAAATCCCCTGCACTCCTATACACTAATAATGAGAAAATAGAAAGAGAAATTAAGGAAACAATTCCATTCACCATTGCAATGAAAAGAATAAAATATTTAGGAATATATCTACCTAAAGAAACTAAAGACGTATATATAGAAAACTATAGAACACTGATGAAAGAAATCAAAGAGGACACTCATAGATGGAGAAATATATCATGTTCATGGATTGGAAGAATCAATACAGTGAAAATGAGTATACTACCCAAAGCAGTCTATAGATTCAATGCAATCCCTATTAAGCTACCAATGGTATTTTTCACAGAGCTAGAACAAATAATTTCACAATTTGTATGGAAATACAAAAAACCTCAAATAGCCAAAGCAATCTTGAGAAAGAAGAATGGAACTGGAGGAATCACCCTGCCTGACTTCAGGCTCTACTACAAAGCCACAGTCATCAAGACAGTATGGTACTGGCACAAAAACAGAAATATAGATCAATGGAACAAAATAGAAAGCCCAGAGATAAATCCACGCACCTATGGACACCTTTGACAAAGGAGGCAAGAATATACAATGGAGACAGGACAATCTCTTTAACAAGTGGTGCTGGGAAAACTGGTCAAACACTTGTAAAAGAATGAAACCACAACACTTTCTAACACATTCATTTCAGTTCAGTCACTCAGTCATGTCCGACTCTTTGTGACCCCATGAATTGCAGCACGCCAGGCCTCCCTGTCCGTCACCAACTCCTGGAGTTCACTCAAACTCATGTCCATCGAGTTGGTGATGCCATCCAGCCATCTCATCCTCTGTTGTCCCCTCTCCTCCTGCCCCCAATCCCTCCCAGCATCAGAGTCTTTTCCAATGACTCTTTGCATGAGGTGGCTAAAGTACTGGAGTGTCAGCTTTAGCATCATTTCTTCCAATGAACACCCAGGACTGATCTCCTTTAGGATGGACTGGTTGGATCTCCTTGCAGTCCAAGGGACTCTCAAGAGTCTTCTCCAACACCACAGTTCAAAAGCATTAATTCTTCGGCGCTCAGCTTTCTTCACAGTCCAACTCTCTTATTCATACATGACTACTGGAAAAACCATAGCCTTGACCAGACAGACCTTTGTTGGCAAAGTAAAGTCTCTGCTTTTGAATATGCTATCTAGGTTGGTCATAACTTTCCTTCCAAGGAGTAAGCGTCTTTTAATTTCATGGCTGCAGTCACCATCTGCAGTGATCTTGGGGCCCAAAAAAAGAAAGTCTGACACTGTTTCCACTGTTTCCCCATCTATTTGCCATGAAGTGATGGGACCAGATGCCATGATCTTCGTTTTCTGAATGTTGAGCTTCAAGCCAACTTTTTCACTTTCCTCCTTCACCCTCACCAAGAGGCTATTTAGTTCCTCTTCACTTTCTGCCGTAAGGGTGGTGTCATCTGTATTGCTGCTGCTGCTGCTGCTAAGTCACTTCAGTCGTGTCCGACTCTGTGTGACCCCATAGACAGCAGCCCACCAGGCTCCGCCGTCCCTGGGATTCTCCAGGCAAGAACACTGGAGTGGGTTGCCATTTCCTTCTCCAGTGCATGAAAGTGAAAAGTGAAAGTGAAGTTGCTCAGTCATGCCTGACTCTTAGCGACCCCATGGACTGCAGCCTACCATGCTCCTCCGTCCATGGAATTTTCCAGGCAAGAGTATTGGAGTGGGGTGCCATTGCCTTCTCCCTGCATATCTGAGGTTATTGATATTTCTCCTGGCAATCTTGATTCCAGCTTGTGCTTCTTTCAGCCAAGCGTTTCTCATGATGTACTCTGCATAGAAGTTAAATAAGCAGGGTGACAATATACAGCCTTGACGTACTCCTTTTCCTATTTGGAACCAGTCTGTTGTTCCATGTCCAACTCTAACTGTTGCTTCCTGACCTGCATATAGGTTTCTCAAGAGGCAGGTCAGGTGCTCTGGTATTTCCATCGCTTTCAGAATTTTCCACAGTTTCTTGTGATCCACACAGTCAAAGGCTTTGGCATAGTCAATAAAGCAGAAATAGATGTTTTTCTGGAAGTCTCTTGCTTTTTCGATGATCCAGCAGATATTGGGAATTTGATCTCTGGTTCCTCTGCCTTTTCTAAAACCAGCTTGAACATCTGGAAGTTCACAGTTCACGTATTGTTGAAGCCTGGCTTGGAGAATTTTGAGCATTACTTTACTAGTGTGTGAGATGAGTGCAATTGTGCGGTAGTTTGAGCATTCTTTGGTATTACCTTTCACAAAAATAAACTCAAAATGGATTAAAGATCTAAACGTAAGACCAGAAACTATAAAACTCCTAGAGGAGAAATAGGCAAAACACTGTCCGACATAAATCACAGCAGAATCCTCTATGACCCACCTCCCAGAATATTGGAAATGAAAGCAAAAATAAACAAATGGGATCTAATTAAAAGCTTCTGCACAACAAAGGAAACTATAAGCAAGGTGAAAAGACAGCCTTCAGAATGGGAGAAAATAATAGCAAATGAAGCAACTGACAAACAACTAATCTCAAAAATATACAAGCAACTCCTGCAGCTCAATTCCAGAAAAATAAACGACCCAATCAAAAAATGGGCCAAAGAACTAAAGAGACATTTCTGCAAAGAAAACATACAGATGGCTAACAAACACATGAAAAGATGCTCAACATCACTCATTATCAGAGAAATGCAAATCAAAGCCACAATGAGGTACCATTTCATGCCAGTCAGAATGGCTGCTGTCCAAAAGTCTACAAGCAATAAATGCTGGAGAGGGTGTGGAGAAAAGGGAACCCTCTTACACTGTTGGTGGGAATGCAGACTAGTACAGCCACTATGGAGAACAGTGTGGAGATTCCTTAAAAAACTGGAAATAGAACTGCCTTATGACCCAGCAATCCCACTGCTGGGCATACACACTGAGGAAACCAGAATTGAAAGAGACACGTGTACGCCAATGTTCATTGTAGCACTGTTTATAATAGCCAGGACATGGAAGCAACCTAGATGTCCATCAGCAGATGAATGGATAAGAAAGCTGTGGTACATATACGCAATGGAGTATTACTCAGCCATTAAAAAGAATACATTTGAATCAGTTCTAATGAGGTAGATGAAACTGGAGCCTCTTATACAGAGTGAAGTAAGCCAGAAAGAAAAACACCAATACAGTATACTAACGCATATGTATGGAAGTTAGAAAGATGGTAACAATAACCCTGTATAAGAGACAGCAAAAGAGACACAGATGTATAGAACAGTCTTATGGACTCTGTGGGAGAGGGAGAGGGTGGGATGATTTGGGAGAATGGCATTGAAACATGTATAATATCATATATGAAATGAATCGCCAGTCCAGGTTCAATGCAGGATACAGGATGCTTGGGGCTGGTGCACTGGGATGACCCAGTGGGATGGTATGGGGAGGGAGGTGGGAGGGGGGTTCAGGATGGGGAACATGTGTACGCCCGTGGCAGATTCATGTTGATGTATGGCAAAACCAATACAATATTGTAAAGTAATTAGCCTCCAATTAAAATAAATAAATTTATATTAAAAAAATTTTTTTCCCCAATGTTATGGGTTTTCCAGGATTTCTTTCCGTTATGGACCTTTAAGTTTATTATGATGAGAGAGCATTCTAATATAATTTCTGTCCTTGGAGATGTGAGACAGGTTTCATGGCATAGCATGTGGTATCACCTGGAGAACATTTCATGTGTGCTTGTTCAAGGGGTTTACTCTTTTTGTTGTTGGTTTTCATACCAGTTTCATGCTTGACAATAAAAAAGTACATTCCTCATATGGGTAATCAACCAATAAAGGGGGTATTTACAAAGATGTGGACAAGGTAGATTAATAGAAAAGCCAAGGAAACCTGGTACAGCTAGAACTAGCAACATTTGAGATGTTCAGAGTCTTCCACTTGAAGGGCTAAGGAGTGGAAGCAATTTCTGGACCTGGAGAGAAAGCTATGCTATGGGAGAGGGCTGCCTCCAGGAGCTTTGACTTCTGATGGAAAAAGTCAGCTAAGTCCAAGCAACCCCACAAAAGAGTAAACACCTGACCTCCCTCTTCCCCTTCCCTCCTAGGTTTCTGTCACTGACTCTTCTTGGTCAAACTTAATGGGAAGCCAGAGGGCAAGGGGTTCCTTAAATCCTGTCATGACGACTGTCTCTCATTCAGCACAAGATCAGGTGGAGAACAATAAAGAGCAAATTCAAGAGGAAAATAGAAACTCTCTAGCTGTTGCCCCTAACATATACTGCTATTCTTTGAATTAAAA
Source organism: Bos taurus (assembly GCF_002263795.3). Classification (NCBI taxonomy): domain Eukaryota; kingdom Metazoa; phylum Chordata; class Mammalia; order Artiodactyla; family Bovidae; genus Bos; species Bos taurus. Next base: position 39,854,300 of record NC_037354.1, on the reverse strand, counting down.
AAAAAAAAAGCATTTCTTATGTTGGGGCAAAAAAATTTCCATCAGACACACATTATCGTAGGATAATGTTAATTCAGCTGCACTTCCACCCAGAATCTAAAATGTTAGTCATGACCTTCAGATAAAGCAGCAGGTAAAATGCTTAATACACACATAGTCACCACATCTTCTGATCTAGTCATGAGATCTAACTTGATGACGTTGCTTCCATCTTCTGTGTCCCGTCTCCTGATCTTCTGCCAGTCCTTGGTTAGTCTGTTCTTCCCTAGAGGGCCATCTGAGCCCTTGGTGGTACTGTTTGTACTTGGTTGCTGAGGTTTCCTAGGGAGGAGTATCATTAGTCAAGGGAATACTAACGCCACACCAGGGAGTCACCTGGGACCTCCCCAGTGGCCCTAGTGGTAAAGAACACGCCTGCTAATGCAGGAGACCTAAGAGATGTGTGTTCGATCCCTGGGTCAGGTAGATCCACTGGACAAGGGAATGGCTACCCACTCTAGAATTCTTGCCTGGAGTATCCCATTGATGGAGGAGCCTGGTGGGCTACAGTCCATAGGGTCTCAAAGAGTCGGACATGACTGAAGCGACCTCGCATGCACGGAGGACAGCACCTGGGCTCTAAACATAGTCCTCTTTGCTTCTGTCATGCAGTAGCACCCAGTTTCATCAAGGAATTGGAACCAACCACCTCAGGGACTGACCTCTTCCCCTGTTGGCTCAGGGCTACGTGACTTTTCAGCACTGGGCTTATTGACAAACCAAGATGAGTGGTGAGCTTTTGTGAGATGCCTCCTGGAAGCCATAAGACACTCCTGAGAGGAAGTTCTGCAGGGACGTGTGGCGTTGAGTTATGCAGGTGGGAGAAAGACCCAATGAAATGAATTTTGTTATTAATATTACTGTGACTACACCTGTACCAACAGTATGGTGAGATCTTGGCAATCTCTGAGTAATGTCATGATCATAGGAAATCATTCTCTCACACCTTCTAACTTGTAAATTAAGGGAGAATTATATAGAAGTGGCAAGAATTTATAACTGTGCTCTCAGAAATTAATTAATTATGGAATAAACGATGCTACCAAATCAGGTATTTAATCTGGGGAGCATTGCCAATTTATGACACTAAAGACCCACCTATGACAGGTGAAAAGGAAGCTCTGGTTAGCTATTTGCCCTCAACTTAACTCATGCCATGCGACCTTAGGCATAAAATCTAGGCACACCATCATCGCAATGTCACCTAGGGGCATGACGTTTTAGGAGGCACAGACTATGCCACTGCTTGGGCTCAGCTCTTCCCACTTTACCTTTGGTGGGATGGGTTGTTGGCTGCTTGTTATGAGAGTGACAGCAGGCGTTAAATGAGCTTCAGGCATATCTTTCTTATTGTTGTTTTTAAAGAGAGATTAAAGTTTGGTCTTGGTTACTGCATATGCTGAGTCTGATGGGATAAAATTTGAACACTGATACAACATCTCACTTACTAATTGCCCAGCTTTCTTCATGAAGCAAGAATGATGCTAATGACAGCTGAATTCTCTGATTTTCTCTGCCTTTGTTTTTGACTTGACAGATTTTTCTGTGGCTGAATACTCACCGTTTGCTATTTAGTAGGTAGACTGGACTGTGGTCATGGTGATCACCACCCATTTAAATGACAGTTACTCAGATGTAGCTGGGGCTTCTCAGGTGGCCCAAGAATCTACTGCCAATGCAGGAGATGCTGGTTCAATTCCTGGGTCAGTAAGATCCCCTGGAATAAAATGGCAATCTGCTCCCCAGCTTTCTTGCCTAGAAAATTCCATGGGTAGAGGAGCCTGGTGGGCCACAGTCCATTGGGTTGCAAGGAGTCAGGCAAGACTGAGGGCGTGAGCATGCACAGGTAGCTGAGGCAGTTGTGAATAATGTTAGCAAAGCCACATGTCTCCCTAGAATAGTTTTGTGTTTCTTAGAACAAGACTTTGATTTCTTATTTTCTCTTTGATCCCTTTATTACTGGTCATATAGCCACTGTTACACTGTCTTCTGTGTTCATTCTGAAGAGTTTTGGCACCTTAATGGGACTGAAAATAATTGAAGATAAATGTTGCTGAAGTAATATGTAATTTCCTTCTTATGAATCATTCATATCTATACCTATTTTTGTAATACTGGTGCTATACAAAATATTATATGTGGTATATGTAAATGTCTTTCTCATATTTTACTTCTACATAACATGAGAAGTTATTTGGCAAAAATAAAAAGTCCCATCCTAAAACAAACAAATCTACTTATTCTCATATAAAGGTTTTCACTCTCAAAAAGGTGAGTCATTTCGACTACAGCATATCCATTTTTCATGCTGCTTTCGTCATTTTATCGTTTTGAGCTATTATTAAATGTGTTCACACCAAATTTATTTTCTTCCCACCTACTTTTTTCTCAAGGAATTATTGAAAGGTTATTGCTGCTGTTTCTGATGGAGACATTGCTTTTATTGTTAAATTCCTTGGGAATACTATGTTAGCTATGCAGAGTAGCATGGCCCATGGGACTGTCCTAAGTTCGCTTAATTGTAGAAAGACCCTCAAGACTGCATACTCCTTTCTCTGTGTGATTTTTTGCTATTCTTGGGGTATAATGGGGATCACAGAACACTTAGTTTAAGAACTTGTGAGTTGGATCCAGCGTATGCCCTTACTAGCTTTGTTTCCTGAGATCCCAGTATTGCCATGGACCTCACACTGAATCTATAGGACAAAAGTCCTGATGAGCAGTAGCAGAGGAAAGAAAATAAGAAGGGCATTGGCAACAGAGAGAGCATCTGCTTCCAGTGCCTCCATGCTGAGTTTCCTAGGCTACAGGTTTTACACATTCTCTGTTCCAGACCCTGGTGTGGCCAATTCCAAGGGAGCCTGTTTGCCGGCTGCTCCAGCTGTCTGGATGCGAGACTAGGAAGAGGAAGAAGAAAGAGAAGCTCACGGCCCCCTTAGCACCTCATCCCCATTTGAACCACTTAGAAAACATAACCCTGAATGCTTCCGAAAGGCTGATCCTCCTCTTTGGGGGGCTGTTGTTTGCTGCCTTGATTCCGATCCTTGAGGTGAATATATGGGTAAGATGAACTGGTGGAGTGGTAGTGGAAAGTTTTGGTTTCTGTCTGGAAGCCAGATTCCACTTTGCAGAGTTGTGACACCTGGTTAATATTAGTTTTATCATCAGAACACTAACATTTATATTCTTATTACCAGAAAGCAGTTTCTTTATTTGAAATGGAGCAACCGATTTTAAATAGTTGTACAATGTTCTTCCCGGAAGGGAAACCAAGATCTTATTTAATTCATCCATGGATCTCCTTTTACATGTACCAGCTAATAAAGGCCCGGAACACTCAAGTGGCTTGTCCAGAGTCACAGAGCTGCTTATGATCCTGACATTTGTATATCAAATGAGGGTTGTAACGTTTTTTATGACAACACTTAGCAAACTCGACATTCAAGCACTAAATATCTAGAACAATGTGTAAGAGTGCTTGCTCATAACACATGTTAACTGAAAAACTACATAAGAGAAAATAACGTGGTTAAAGTTTCATTGGTTTGGGGGGATTTTGATATCTTCTCTGAGTTTTTCTTTTCCCACAGACAGCTGATGGTGTTTGTTCAGGACAGTGGCTGGTGAGCTCTGAAAGTCCAGCTAAATTTTATGCAGCACTTAGTAGCTTGTGCTTCTAGGACCACTTCATTGAGCTGGGAGTACAGACATGTAGAAAGGACACCATTGGTGAAAATGCACAGTAGGAAACAGAGTAATAAATGAGCTGTGCTTTCTAGGCGGTGTGAATGAAGGTGATGACAAAGGATTGAAGAAGCCTGAAAGTGAGTCTACTGGCAACCTGTTAAATTGTATTTTATTGTGATATCTTATTATGTATTTTTTTATCAAAGTTATATTAATACATGTATATAAATTAAAGAGTAAGTTATATAATGTTTGTTAAGACAGTTTTTCTTTTTAAAATTTAATTTCTATTTTATATCGGACCACAGTTGATTTACAATGTTGCGCTACTTTCAGCCGTACAGCAAAGTGATTCATTATACATATGTATGTTCTTTTTCAGATTATTGTCCCTTATGGGTTATTACAGAATATCGAGTAGAGTTCCCTGTGTTATACAGTAGGTCCTTGTTGATGATATATTTTATACATAGTAATGTGTATATACTAACACCCAGAAAAGATGTCCTTTTCATTATAGGGGACTGGAATGCAAAGGTAGGAAGTCAAGAAACACCTGGGGTAAAGGCAAATTTGGCCTTGGAATACGGAATGAAGCAGGGCAAAGGCTAATAGAGTTTTGCCAAGAGAACCCACTGGTCATAGCAAACACCCTCTTCCAACAACACAAGAGAAGACTCTACACATGGACATCACCAGATGGTCAACACCGAAATCAGATTGATTATATTCTTTGCAGCCAAAGATGGAGAAGCTCTATACAGTCAACAAAAACAAGACCAGGAGCTGACTGTGGCTCAGATCATGAACTCCTTATTACCAAATTCAGACTGAAATTGAAGAAAATAGGGAAAACCACTAGACCATTCAGGTATGACCTAAATCAAATCCCTTATGATTATACAGTGGAAGTGAGAAATAGACTTAAAGGCCTAGATCTGATAGATAGAGTGCCTGATGAACTACGGATGGAGGTTCGTGACATTGCACAGGAGACAGGGATCAAGACCGTCTCCATGGAAAAGAAATGCAAAAAAGCAAAATGGCTGTCTGGGGAGGCCTTACAAATAGCTGTGAAAAAAAGAGAAGTGAAAAGCAAAGGAGAAAAGGAAAGATATAAGCATCTGAATGCAGAGTTCCAAAGAATAGCAAGGAGAGATAAGAAAGCCTTCCTCAGTGATCAATGCAAAGAAATAGAGGAAAACAACAGAATGGGAAAGACTAGAGATCTCTTCAAGAAAATTAGAGATACCAAGGGAACATTTCATGGAAAGATGGGCTCGATAAAGGACAGAAATGGTATGGACCTAACAGAAGCAGAAGACATTCAGAAGAGGTGGTAAGAATACACAGAAGAACTGTACAAAAAAATCTTCATGACCAAGATAATGATGATGGTGTGATCACTCACCTAGAGCCAGACATCCTGGAATGTGAAGTCCAGTGGGCCTTAGAAAGCATCATTACAAACAAAGCTAGTGGAGGTGATGGAATTCCAGTGGAGCTCTTTCAAATCCTGAAAGATGATGCTGTTAAAGTGCTGCACTCAATATGTCAGCAAATTTGGAAACTAAACAGTGGCCACAGGACTGGAAAAGGTCAGTTTTCATTCCAATCCCAAAGAAAGACAATGCCAAAAAGTGCTCAAACTACCGCACGATTGTACTCATCTCACACGCTAATAAAGTAATGCTCAAAATTCTCCAAGCCAGGCTTCAGTAGTACGTGAACCGTGAACTTCTAGATGTTCAAGCTGGTTTTAGAAAAGGCAGAGGAACAAGAGATCAAATTGCCAACATTCGCTGGATCATGGAAAAAGCAAGAGAGTTCCAGAAAAACATCCATTTCTGCTTTATTGACTATGCCAAAGCCTTTGACTGTGTGGATCACAAGAAACTGTGGAAAATTCTGAAAGCGATGGGAATACCAGACCACCTGACCTGCCTCTTGAGAAACCTATATGCAGGTCAGGAAGCAACAGTTAGAACTGGACATGGAACAACAGACTGGTTCCAAATAGGAAAAGGAGTACATCAAGGCTGTATATTGTCACCCTGCTTATTTAACTTCTATGCAGAGTACATCATGAGAAACGCTGGGCTGGAAGAAGCACAGGCTGGAATCAAGATTGCCAGGAGAAATCTCAATAACCTCAGATATGCAGATGACACCACCCTTATGACAGAAGGTGAAGAGGATCTAAAAAGCCTCTTGAAAAAAGTGAAAGAGGAGAGTGAAAATGTTGGCTTAAAGCTCAACATTCAGAAAACGAAGATCATGGCATCTGGTCCCATCACTTCATGGCAAATAGATGGGGAAACAGTAGAAACAGTGTCAGACTTTATTTTGGGGGGCTCCAAAATCGCTGTAGATGGTGATTGAAGCCATGAAATTAAAAGACGCTTACTCCTTGGAAGGAAGGTTATGACCAACCTAGATAGCATATTCAAAAGCAGAGACATTACTTTGCCAACAAAGGTTTGTCTAGTCAAGGCTATGGTTTTTCCAGTGGTCATGTATAGATGTGAAAGTTGGACTGTGTAGAAAGCTGAGCGCTGGAGAGTTGATGCTTTTGAACTGTGGTATTGGAGAAGACTCTTGAGAGTCCCTTGGACTGCAAGGAGATCCAACCAGTCCATTCTAAAGGAGATCAGTCCTCGGTGTTCATTGGAAGGATTGATGCTGAAGCTGAAACTCCAGTACTTTGGCCACCTCATGCAAAGAGTTGACTCATTGGAAAAGACCCTGATGCTGGGAGGGATTGGGGGCAGGAGGAGAAGGGGACAACAGAGGATGAGATGGCTGGATGGCATCACCAACTCGATGGACATGAGTTTGGGTGAACTCCGGGAGTTGGTGATGGACAGGGAGGCCTGGCGTGCTGCGATTCATGGGGTTGCAAATAGTCAGACACGACTGAGTGACTGAACTGAACTGAATGTGTGTATGTTAATCCCAAACTCCTAATTTATGCCTCCACCCACCTTTCCTTTTGGTAACTATTAGTTTGTTTTCAAAGCCTGTGAGTCTCCGTCTGTTTTGTAAATAAGCCCATTGTATTATTTTTTAAATTCCACATGTAAGTAATATATGATATTTGTTTTGCTCTGTCTGATTTACCTTACTTGGTATGATAATCTCTGGGCCCATCCATGTTGCTGCAAATGGCATTATTTCATTCTTTTTATGGCTGAGTAACATTCCATTGTGTATATGTACCACATCTTTTTTATTCATTCATCTCTTGGGTTGGTCCTATGTCTTGGCTATTTTAAACAGTGGTGCAATGAACATTGGGGTGCATGTGTCTTTTCAAAGTATGGTAGTTTGTTAGTTTGCTTTATGTGTATGTGGCTCTGTTTTGTAATTAAGTTCATTTGTATCACTTTTTAGAGTCCACATTTAAGTGATATCCTATGACGCTTGTCTTCTTAGGACAGTTTTTCTTATTCCTACTTTTCCTACTTCCATTTTCCGAGGAGGAGTCACTTTCATCTCTTTTAACTGAGATGTGTAAAATTATACATGTATATTTACGTGTGTGTAGTGTATTATTTACCTCCATAGCAATAAATTATTTTATGATTTCTATTTTATTTTATTAATGTAGGTAATATCCATAGCCTTTTTTATATGGATAGAAAAGAAAATTTAACTCTTTTTCCTTCTCCCACAGCCCTACACACATGAATTTTTGTTTTATTTTCTTTATTTATTTTACATTTTTATTTTAAATTAAGCTTTTATAACAGTGGTTAAAAGTAGGCAGATTCATTCTTCAGAATTCAGATCTCAGACTCTAACAGGAAATATATTAATATTAAGAAAAACATTAACACATTAATATTAAGCATAGGATTTAAATCACCTAGTTGGGGGATATTATTGGGAACTCTCTGATTTCCAGGTGAGTGAGAAATTATTGTTGGGAGGGAAGATGAGGACCAAAATTATAAGTCAGAGGCAGGAACTGAGGATCTTCTGGAAGTGCCAGGCATGGGAAAGAACTAGATTTGTCAGGCACCCCCTGTAGCCTAAGCAGTGTGCTGTGGATTTAATGTGACCTGTAACAAGCCGCAGTGGGACTCCTTCGTTATGAGATAGAGCTCAAAGCAGCTCCAGTAGAAGGGCATTCACTGGGGACTCTCTGAGCTGGCGTTACTGCAGTCACAGCCAAGCTCGGGCTCAAACAACAGGGCAGGGCTCTTCTTCTCTTCTGGGAAATGTTGCTTGTGTTGGCTTGATTTCTTTGCAGGTAGGATGTCTCCATGTATCTACTAAGAAGACTGCTGGCATCCATATTTTCCTCTTGTCATTTCAGCAAAGCACTGGATAGGAATTTTCTTTTTCAGAGTCATTATTATTTTAACTTCAGGAAAAGCTGGTTGGCCTTGCTTGGGTCGCCTGCTTGTCCCTGTTGGAGGGTGTCCAGCCATCATGGTGGACAGCTCCTTCATGGACACATGGAATAAAGAGGCCCTGTCTCATGGGCCCGCTCACCTTTCAGCACTTCCTGAGATCACTTCCCAAACAAAGTATTCCCTCTCACAGCCTGGTCCCAGTATCTGCTTCTCGGGAACCCAGCCCAAGACAAAAGATGGGGAAATCAGACATGTGGATAATTTTGGATATTTCAGTTGGCTCATCTTTCAGATACAGTAAGTCTGCTATGTACGAACCTTCAAATTGTGAGCGTTCAAAGATGTGAACGGGCGTTTGCCTGTCCGCTCATGTACGTTAGTTCAGACGTCTGGTGCACATTGTCACGTGCGTGTGTCCTCTACAAGCGGTTGTGCTTTTGTGTACTTTACGATACTGTATAGAGTGCAGTAGTACAGCATCCTTATTCTGAGCTAGATCTGCAAGAGGATGACTCTGTTGAATTCCTTGCTGTGCAATGCGAGGAGTTTACTAATGAAGACCTGATGGAATTGGAGGCCCAGAGAAAGGACGAAGAGAGACAGGAGGAAGAAGAAGTAACTGAGGAGCTGGAAAGGTTCACGATACAGGAAATGGCAAGGCGTGTGCGTGCTAAGTCACTTCAGTCACGTCTGACTCTGTGCGACCCTATGGACTGTAGCCACCAGTCTCCTCTGTCTGTGGGATTTTCCAGGCAAGAATACTAGAGTGGGTTGCCATGCCCTGTTCCAGGGAATCTTCCTGACCGAGGGATCAAACCTGCATCTCTTAAGACTCCTGCATTGGCAGGCAGGTTCTTTGCCACTTGTGCCACCTGGGAGGCCCCAGATGGCAGGGAGCTTGTGCTTATTTGAGGAGGCTCTGTTAGCTTTTGAGGAACAGGACCCGAATGCAGACTGGTCCACAGAGGTCACCGCAGCTGTTCGTAATGCAGTCCGGTGCTACTGTGTCATCTATGATGAGAAAAATAGAGAGCTACCATCCGGTGTTACTGGGTTGTTGTATCAAGAGGGTAGGCAGGATCGAGCCCAGCAGGGAACCAGAACCAGAGCCATCGGCATCAGGCATGAGTGACGTCCAGCAGGCCCTCTGCCTCCTATCGCTGACAGTCCTTCAGCGCTACCATCCCCCTCCCCCGCTCCCTCCTCCACTTAGCGTAACCCTTCTTGCCTGCTCCTCGGTGCCAGCCCCTGGGTGCCAGCTGTTGCACTGCACTACTGTACTTTGCAAGGTACTGACTGTCAGATTAAAAATGTTTTCTTTATTTTTTGTGTTTTTTATGTATTATTTGTGTGGTAAGTATTAAAAACCTATTACAGCAAAGGACTACATAGCTGATTGTGTTAGCTGGATACCTAGGACCACTTTGTTAGCCTTATGAACAATTTGGACTTACAAACATGCTCTCAGAATGGGACTTGTTCATATGTAGAGGGCTTGCTCTATGTTTATTTTAATATGTTTATTAGCTAGAGTGGTGAAATGTCACAAACTAGCTTCCATTATCTATTTTCAGATAAGAGTTAAATTTCTTCAAAATTAATAAAATTCGTATGGTTATGGCAGCTGCCTTGCCTTAACATGATTTCTGGAGATTGATGGTCTGGGTTTGGATCTTTTCTGGTTTAGTCCTTGGGCAAGCCTCCTAGGCGCACAATACCTCAGATTCCTCTCTGATGTAGACAGTATATTATATACCTCAGTGTTTTCCTACAACATTAAATAAAGTTTGTAATGTGCTCAGGAGAATGCCTGGTGTATAATAAGCACCGTGTAAGTGTTGGTTAAACACTTGAATAAAAAAGTGAGGTTGATCACGGTAAAAGTTAAAACTGTACTTTCCCAAGTAGGCCACAGACTAACCATTGCAAGAACAAATTATTTTATTTTAATAATGCATTCTTTTCCATATTAATTATACATTTTAAAGCACAACACAATTATGTTAGCTTCATGAGCCATTCGTCTTTAATGAGTACTGAGTTAATTAGCAAGACCCATCTTTTTGGGCACGGCATCTGTTCTGCACCTTTCAGTTTAGTATTCATTATTTTAATATAGCAATTCTCATTTTCAAAAATATTTGAGAGGGAAATGAATAATTACTCTTCTGCACTACATCGCTAAGTTTCAAAATACAAAAAAGTTGAAAATAGGCATGTGGGCATGGATATACCTGGGAAGTGACTCCATAGTTTATTATGCATGAGAAATACTTTGTTGCTTCTTGAATTGGTGCAGTTCACTGTTTCTCCTAAGAAGTATTTTTAGTCTCTTTTCAGAATTCTTAATTATTTCTTCTTGTCCCCTAACATCTAATTCTACTATTGTGAAGGGGTGAATCCAGATTTTCTTTCATTCTCAGAGGTGACAACCTTCAGCATATGAATTGGATCATCACTGGTGAAAAGACTTATAACTGTTCCAGTGATTCTTCATCTTCCTTTCACTCCCATATTTTCAGCTGTCAATAGCAGTGATTCTAAATAATGGTCTGTGGACTGTATCAGAGCTGAAGAAGTCCAGTTATGTGCACACATATGTACCCACATATGTAGATATAAAATACACATATATGCAGCACTTCGAGTGATGCTAATTTAGTTAGGGTAGGCCGCAGGAACTGGCGTTTTTGGGAAGTTCTTTAAGCAGTCCTGTCCCAAGAACAGCCAGGTTTGGGACCCCGAGGACGATGGCTTATCCAAGGGCCTGCTGCCATTTCTAACTGATCATATAACTTATATCTGGAAACAGGAGTCTGCCCTATTCATACTTAGAGGCGTCTGACGCCTGTCCTGACACCGAGCACAGTGTCTGGCAGAGCAGGCATTTAATAAATGTCTGAAGGGTATCATTTCACAGACAGCCTCGCTGTACCCACATCTTTTGTTGCTTCCAACATGGCCCTATTTTCTGAACAGGCCTGTCATAGGCTGTTCCTTCTGCCTTAGCCTCTGCATTCACTCTTTACCCTCTCGGGAACAGATTTTCTTTTTCTTTCCTTAAGAACATCGTATAGCTTATTTAAGAACTAGTTTTCCAAGTTTGCTGTGGAATAATATATTAAATAGTAAGCTCTGAGGACATGAGATAAGACTCATGTCCTCAGAGTCTTGATGCTTTAAGAAGGTTTAAGGCTGACCGTGGAGTAATGAGTTATGGACAACGGTCCCACATACCATGATATCCTAGTCACATGGGTCTCCCATTCTGGTCACATGATGAATTTAGATCATGAAATCATTGGGGGCTTATTTCAATACTTATTCAACTATTCATTAGACAAATATATATTGAGTACTACATATTCTTTCGGGCAATGGAAATACAGCAATAAACAAAGCAGAGATCTTTACTCTTCTAGAGTTTATGTGTAAATGTAGATTATGTTAGATATTGATAACTGGCCTGTGAGAAAATACAGCTGAGTAGGGAAGTAGGGAAGGGAAGTAGGGAAATTGCTCTGTTATATTAGATGCCAGGGGAAGTCTCAACTGAGTAGGGGAGTGGTTGGGAGACTGTAAGACAGTATTCAGACAGGAGAGGCTTTTGGCTTAGATGAAGGGAGACGTGGAGATGGTGAGAAATGGTGAAAGTCTGAATATATTCTGAAGGTGTATCTCATGAATAGTGCATAGGATGTGACAAAGGACAGGAGTCAGAATGGCACTCTGAAGCCTAAACAGCTGGGAGGATGGAGTTGCATTTACTGAGATGGGCAAGTTGGCAGGAAGAGGTTGAGCTGTGGATGGAAAGCATTTAGTGATTTCATTTTGAATATGCTAAATTTGAGGAGCCTAGTACACCTCCAAATTTGTTGACTGTCAGACAGGTGTATTAGGCACCCTGTAGTTTGCAGGAGAGGTTGGGCTAGAGAAAAATAAAATTGAAATACACAAGCTGGGATGAAGTCACTTAAGTAGACAAATGTGGAAGTCTGAGAACTAAGTTTTTTTTCTTCCACTGGTGCCGCATAGAATGTGGGATCTTAGTTCCCTAACCAAGGGTTGAACTCTTTCCCCTCTGCAGTGGAAGCACAGAGTCTTAACCACTGGACCTCCAAGGAAGTCCCCTGGGAACTGTCTTAAGGCGTTTCAATATTAGACAGGGGTCAGCCAGAAAAGTCTCTTGGAGAAGAGTAGCCAGTGAGGTAGCAAGTAACCAAGAGAAACTATTGTCCTGGAGACAAGGGAAGAAAGTGGTCCAGGGAGGATGGCGTCATCACACGTGCGATGCTACTGAGGCCATGTCGGTGACGACTGAGAGGGGCAGCGGCACTACTGATGGGGAGAGCACTGGTCATTGGTTTAGGTGTTAGAGGTGGTGGTGGTGGTGGTTTAGTCGCTAAGTCGTGTCTGACTCTTGTGACCCCATGGACTATAGCCTGCCCAGCTCCTCTGTTCATAGGATTCTCCAGGCAAGACAACTTGAGTGAGTTGCTGTTTCCTTCTCCAGGGGATGTTCCCCACCCAGGAATTGAACCCAGGTCTCCTGCATTGCAGGCAGATTCTTTACCAACTTAGCTACGAGGGAAGCCCAGGTGTTAAGAGAAGGCAGTTCAATTGGGGTGATACCTGCAGAGGATTTTAGGATATGTTAGAAAAACAGGAGTCAGAGTGGACCACAGTTTGAATGGGTTTTGCTTTAAAGAGTAGCAGAGAAATAGGGCGGCTGCTGGAGGGTGATGTGAAGAAATGGAAGATTTTTCATCGGAGCTCTTCTAGCCAGTTTGCACGCTGATAGATATGACCTAGTACAGAGAGAAAAATGATAAAGCAGAGTGAAAGTGATTAATTGTTAGAAGGATATTCTTTCATAGGTGAGAGAATTTGGGCACAAATGTAGGGATTTGCTTTAGAAAAGAGCCGGATTATTCATCACAGTTACTGGGGGGCTGGCAGTTTCCAGCAGCAGGAGTTTTACTAAGCAAGGGGAAACTACACTTTTGAGAACGGAGGAGGCTCAGAAGCGCCCGGCGGTGGGAGTAGGGCTGGGCGTTTTAGAGTGGTGGTCCCTCCCTGTGCCCTGTGTCACAGGTGGTCCCGACCTGTGACTGACAGGTTGATTGACAGCTTCAGGTTATGTACCTTCTCTCCTAGAATGCAGGCACCCAAGTGGAGCCCGTGGTGGGGAGAGCAAGGGCCGCAGTGGTCATTTATCATAAACAGGGCATCATGACCCCTAGGCTACTTGGAGTCACCTCTTAGGTCTTGGTGTGCCTATGCCAATTGACCCCGACTGTTTTTACGTTGCTCGGTCCTGATGAAATCTGGAAACGTAACAGTTGTAACCACAAAAGGAGGCTCTCTGACAGTGTTCTGGTCCCTAGTGTCCAGGTGGGGAGGGAAAGGTGACTGTTCCAGGGTGGGGTGGGACCCACTCGTGTCTGGCTCGCTATCCGATAAAGGGAGTGAGCTGAGAGATAGCAGGCAATGGTCAGAGAATGAGACCCTGGGAAGGGGGTGGGTACCTTGGCCGAGGCAAGGTCTGTGTAGCGTAAAACCAAGGCAATACGTTGTTGAGGTAAACCTAAGGAAAAAATCACTGGAGGTTGAAGTGCGGAGGAAACTAAAAATCCAGGAAACTGAAAGGATAATCCCCAAAGACTTTGAAATCACTGAAGCGTATGATAACAAAAGGGTGAGGGTAACAGCGATGTGGGAGTTGAGGTCCCCAGAGGAGTAAGAGTGAGGTGGTCTGGTGTCTGGTGATGGCCGTGTGGTTTGGTGTAGGAGCCTCAGAGTTGGAGAGGGTGGTTGCAAGGCAGGAAAGATGATGGCTTGGAAGGGCTAATGAAGAGCAAGAAGCGCCTCCATTTAGCCTTCAGTCAGTCAGCACGACGAGGGCTGGGGAGGAAGATCCCCTTGCCAGAGTGTTAAGGAAAGCTGGATCCGGGGGAGAGGCAGGGCTCACTGGGAGCAGGAGAGAAGGGAGGAAAAAACCCAACCTTACAAAGCCCTTACTATGTGCCAGGGACATGTCCATGATGTTTTGTATATTACTTATGTTAATCCTCAAAACAAGATCTCTCTGTGGCCATATTTTACAGATGGAGAAGTCAGAGCACAGACAGATTGAGTGCCTTGCTCGAGGTCAGGGGTCGTAAGTGGCGGACGTGGGACTGAGACCTGTGTGTGCTCAGCCCCGCACTGCCCTTGCCACCTGGAGCACACATGTAGAGAAGGGGGGTCTGCTGAGGGTGCATCAGTTCCATGGAGGGGCTGCGGGAGGGGTAGACGGGTTAGATGAAGGATTGGGCAGAACTGTGTGGGGATGAGGGATAAATGGGCCTGTGGTTTGCGGGCACACAGAATTAGTGCTCATGGCCTCCCAGGCAGACAGTGGTGATGAGGCTGTGAGTCTTGGGGTGATGGGGCCGAGGGTAGGATAGAGGTGTTGCCAAGGACACAAGGTCAACACCCCCATCTTCGCTCAAGCTGGTGGAGGGCAGAGGCTTGGAAGAGGCCTTGGAGGCTGTCACTTGGCACACAAAGAAATTTGGGACCCCCTCTGCATTTAACCCACTACAATTATCCATTTATTAAAAAAAAATAATTATTGCTGACATCCAGTAAGTTTCTGGACATGAACAATAATGTTAAAATCATCCATTTTGTGAATTTCTTTAAAAGATGAATGTGCTCATGAATTTATTAAAGGGATTCAGTCACCTTTACAAGATGGCAACCTTTATGAATCTCCTCACATCTCCTTAGGCTTTGTAGTTTCTAACATATTTTCACAGACATGATTTCACTTATACACTCTACCCACTACCAGCCCAGTTTCTGGCATATTTTTGGTACTAAAAGTTTGCATATCTAGAGGATGGACAGAATGAAATATTGAGTTTGGAGTAAGGGCAGAAAGTAAAATGTGAAATAGCTGGGAATATTCATACTTAATTTTCATTTAACTTTCTTTTCTTTAGTTTTTAAAAAGGGAAATATTCTTATATTCTTCAGAAGGTAGAACAGAGAAAAATTAGCATAAATTCTTGCTGGCAGCTTTTCAATTTATTACATAAATCTGTCATATTTTAAGTGGAATGGCTTAGACACTCAGCTTTCACTTAGGAAACATATGGTGATAATAGAAAACATTTCAAGAGTCCAATATGGTAAATTAGCAAAAAGATCATTTTATACATCAAAGGTATTTATTAAATGTTGAGCTATTTGTGCAACAGCTGGTTTTTGCTACTAGCGGAAACCATCAAGAGTCTTAGTGACTTTTCTTTTGCTGTTAAAGAGAAGAGAAGGGTGAGAAGAAACCAGCTAGAGAAGAGGTAATGGCTTTCTTCTGAGAATATAAGGCTCCTATTTTTATATACACTTATGATGGTTTCTCGGAGAAGGCAATGTCACCCCAGTGGAGTGGCACCCCACTCCAGTACTCTTGCCTGGAAAATCCCAGGATGGAGGAGCCTGGTAGGCTGCAGTCCATGGGGTTGCTAAGAGTCAGACACGACTGAGTGACTTCACTTTCACTTTTCACTTTTCATGCATTGGAGAAGGAAATGGCAACCCACTCCAGTGTTCTTGCCTGGAGAATCCCAGGGACGGGGGAGCCTGGTGGGCTGCCGTCTGTGGGGTCGCACAGAGTCGGACACGACTGAAGAGACTTAGCAGCAGCAGCAGCAGCAGCAGCAGATGATGGTTTCTTCCAAGTGATCTGGTGTGACATTTCTGACCCCTCTGCTGTTTTTGTTGCTGTTTGTTTTCTTATGACGAATTTGCTTGATTGGTAAAATTGGAAACCATACCTGGGTATGCTGAGTTCAACTCTGTCCATCTTGCTTAACCTGGTCTGGAACCACCTAGTTTGAATGTATATTTAATTTATGTCCCTTTGGCTTTCATGCTAACTTATAACCTCTAATTAAGGCTCTAGCAATAAAAAGGTGATATTTTGTCTCCTTTGCCACGTCATTGCTTTATACCTTAAATTGCATGAAAACCAGGGCATTATGGTGCTGCTTACTGGGATCAAAGTGTAGGATGCCTTGGAAGCCTTTTCAGACCTATAGTCTCTTGATGAAATTGAAAGAGGAGAGTGAAGAAGCTGGCTTAAAACTCAACATTCAGAAAACTAAGATCATGGCATCCAGTCCCATCACTTCATGGAAAATAGATTGGGAAATGATGGAAACCCTGACAGACCTTATTTTCTTGGGCTTTAAAATCACTGCAGATGGTGAGTGCAGACATGAAATTAAAAGATTCTTGCTGCTTGGAAAAAAAGCTATGACCAGCCTAGACATCATAGTAAAAAGCAGAGACATTACTTTGCCAACAAAGGTCTGTCATGTATGGATGTGAGAGTTGGACCATAAAGAAAGCTTAATGCCAAAGAATTGATGCTTTTGAAGGTGGTGTTGGAGGAGACTCTTGAGAGTCCCTTGGACTGCAAGGATATCCAACCAGTCCATCCTAAAGGAAATCAGTCCTGAATATTCATTGGAAGGACTGATGCTGAAACTCCAATACTTTGGCCACCTGATGTGAAGAACTGATTCATTTGAAAAGACCCTGACGCTGTGAAAGTTTGAAGGCAGGAGGAGAAGGGACAACAGAGGATGAGATAGTTGGATGGCATCACCAACTGGATGGACATGAGTTTGAGCAAGCTCCGGGAGTTGGTGATGGATAAGGAAGCCTGGCATGCTGCAGTCCATGGGGTCGCAAAGAGTCAGACACGACTGAGCAACTGAACTGAACTGACTCCGTTAGATGTCTCTCCTGCGTGATTTCAAAGTTCCTCATGGCCCGCCTTTAGAGCTCTTCATATAGTTACTATTGGTGTAATGCCTGCTTTGTTGCTAGAGTATGAACTCCAGGTAGTGACCAATCTCAGTATCACTGAGCCTTACATGGTGCCTGACAAAGTAGCACCCACTGTGTGGAGTGAATGGTTGAATGAGCTACTGCTTGGGGAAAGACTAAGTTCCTAATTTATGTAGTGAATGAAAGAAATGGACAATGAATTTGAAGCTCTCCACTCAAAAAATAAAAGTAGACTGTAGAAGTTATTGTCCAATACATCAGTTTTGAACAAGTTAAATTAAAGCTCTGAAAGAGGAGTGTCTTCCTCCATGAGTCATGCCAGAACTGAGCTAGGAAGCTGGAAAACATGTTTTTTTAAAATAAGAGTCAGCATTTTACTGATGTCCAGTCTCATTCTAGTATATTATCAGCTCAGCCTACTAGACAGTGTTCATTTTCATCCTTCAGAATTTTGCCTATGAAAGCGTGGAGATGAACGTACAGAAAGTGCTTTCTGTGTCCCAGTGCTCATTAATAACAGCATTAAGGTGCATTTCAACAATACTATAAAGAACTAATAGGTAGATATAACTGCCTAGGAAGATTTAGCTATTTCTTCAAAAAGAAAATTAAGGGACAGTGAAACAATAGATCATCATGATGATTATTTTTAAAGAAAGTAACACAATCAATTTCCAACCAGAAAACATTGGATTGAGAATCTGAAATAAAGCTTGTGGAATTGAACTTCCCTTTTAGGTCCATCTCTATAATAACGCATAAAGTAGTAGTAGAAAGCCTATTGCCTGGTTTGCAGTTAACCATTTCTGTCAGTGAATGAAAGCCCATACTGTTGATCAAGGATTTGGAGGTCAGAGAGCTCAGATGGTGGTTCTTACTTAGGGTCACCATATGGCTGCAGTCGGATGCTGACCAAGGCTGGAGTCATTTGAAGGCTTTTTTATGTATACATCTGGTGCTGGGCTGGGGTGTCCAGAGTAGCTTCAGGCTGGTGGGCTGTTTGTATGTCTCTCTGTCCTGCTGGAGCATCCGTGTGGATGTCTTGGACTTCCTAACTGCATGGTGATCTCAGGGGAGCCTGGCTTCTGTTGGGAGGATGTTATCAAAAGAACAAGAGCATAGATTGACCCTCCAGCTGGCCCCGGGAAATCAAAGGCTCCTCAGCCCCTCTTTTGTCCTTCGAATATACGTTCTGCCCACTGTTGCCCCAGGGAGAGAGATGTCTCAAGGACACAGCCTTGAGAGAGTCAGTTGGTGTTGGGCTCAGGTGGACTGAATATGTGATTGAGCCAGCTCAGGGCTCTGTGTGAGCGTTTAAGATTTGGCAGATAGTGGAGGAGACCTACTCACCTTGCAGCTGCCCAAGACAAGCCTCCTATGTAAGTTCCCCTGCTTATTAAGCCCGCCATCCACCCGTCCAGGGGGTCTGCCTCTCTCTTTAGTCCCACCTTGCCTTCCACGTCTGGGGCCAGTTTCAGACTTCACCTGTGGAGCCCCTGAATTTGTAAGCCAACAGGTTTTCCCAAAAAGTTCCAAGAGAAGGGAGGTGGAAGCCACGAGGCTCTTACAACCTGGGCTCAGACAAAGGAGCAGCTCTTCTCCTGTATTCCCTGAAAAGTGTCCTAGAGCTCATCCATGTTCAGAGGGAGAGGACATAGGCTCCACCTCTTTTTAAAGAAAGATACATTTATTGATTTATTTTTGCCTGTGCTGGGTCTTTGTTGCTGCCCAGGCTTTTTGCTAGTTGTTGCAAGCGGGGGCTACTCTGCATTGCGCTATGCAGGCTTCGCGTTCTGGTGGCTTCTCTCATGGTGGAGCTCTAGGCGTGTGGGCTTTGGTAGTTGTCAGGGGCTTAGTTTCCCTGGGGGAATGTGGGATCTTCTTGGACCAGGGATGGAACTGGCATCTCTGGTACTGGCAGGTGGGTTCTTTACCTCTGCCCACCAGGGAAGCACCAGGCGCCGCCTCTTGCTGGGAAGGAGTCGCAGGGGCTTGCTGTCCCCTGTGCTACCTGCTACTGCCTCCCCACCTCAGAACTGTTCTCACTAGTGTCATGGGAAACGTCAGCATAAAATTAGTTATTTACTGATGAAATCAAAAATATCAAATGTGAAATACCTGTCTGTATACTGCTCATTGATTCTTGTAGCACATTCAAACGTAAGAAAAAAAATCAAAGGCAGAATAGATGAGATCTAATTTTTCTTTCTGTCAGTTTAGGAAATGAATACGTGTCCTACGGCCATCACAGCTGGTGAAGTGAATGCATGCAATGTCTGAATTTTTATTTTCCCCATTTAGATCTTTATATTATGTGCAAGCAAATGATTTGGGTGCCCTCAATTTTTTTTTTTTTGTCTTTAGAGGAAATAAACTTACATATATAGTTCACTCCTCTCTCAATTACAGATGTTTAGATAATTAAAGGAGGAATTTTCAAAACTCAAAGAAAATTAATTTCGACCTTGGGGAAAAGTGTTGAAATGAATTTGTGCTTTTTTTAATCTTCCCATTTAAAACCCAAGAAACCAATATTTGCCCTGCAGGCATAACCTGGATTCTGTAGCTGTACAGAATCCCAGCCCTTCTGGGTGGCGTGAGTCATTGTCAGAGCTGTGCCTCCATTATGTATTTCTTGTTAATAATAATTTAATGACAACTAATATTTGTTGTGCACAAACTGTGGGCAAGGTATGGTGCAAAGTGCTTATCTTGCATTATATCAATTAACCCTTTCAGTAACTCGATGATGTAAGTTCTAGGATTATCTTTGTTTACCAGGAAATGGAGGTGCTGAGATGTGACATCACTTGCCTCAGTTCATGTAACCTACTCTAATATTCTGGCCTGGAGAATTCCATGGACTGTATAGTCCTGCTGCTGCTATGTTGCTTCAGTTGTGTCCAACTCCATGCGACCCCATGGGCTGCAGCCTACCAGGCTTCTCCGTCCATGGGATTCTCCAGGCAAGAACACAGGAGTGGGTTGCCATTTCCTTCTCCAATGCAGGAAAGTGAAAAGTGAAAGTGAAGTCGCTCAGTCGTGTCTGACTTTTAGTGACCCCATGGACTGCAGCCTACCAGGCTCCTCCATTCATGGGATTTTCCAGGCAAGAGCACTGGAGTGGGGTGTCATTTCCTTCTCCAACTGTATAGTCCATGGGGTTGCAAAGAGTCAGACATGACTGAGCAGCTTTCACTTTCATACAATATTTATTTTTCTCTGACTTGCTTCACTCTGTAGAACAGGCTCTAGGGTCATCCACCTCACTACAACTGATTCAGATTCATTCCTTTTTATGGCTGAGTAATTCCATGGTGTGCAGATAACTACAGCTTCTTTATCCATTAAAAATAGCAGTCTAAATAAATTCTGAAAAACCTAATGTGTAAGATGTTCTTATGCCTCAATTGCACGCACCCCTTTGCCTCACTTGGGGTTTTGGCCTTGGCTCTGTGTACATATCCATACAGGCTTCGGCTGATTTCTAGCTGTCAGCCTCTGGTGGAGGTCTGTGTGCTGCTTCCTTTAGGGAATCATAAGTTTCATCTGTTTTTTTTCCTCAATAACTCCAATGGACCTAAATTGTCAAGATCTACAGGTTAAAGGAAGTAAGGAAGACCTAAACCAAACATTCCCCACACTGCACATGTCTGTCAGCTCAGACAATTTTCCCCACATAGAGAAAAATTAGCTTCTCTTGGTTATACGTTTTTTGGTCATCCTTTCCCATCTGGAACAACCACTCCTGGCACAGCAGCAAGCCCTCTAGAGGTCTCCAGCCATCTGCCATCCCTCGCCAGGAGGAGCTTTTCCCCGGCTACACCTGCATGTAAGTGGACCAACAGCAGGTTGTCCACGAGGTGTGTGGGGCCCGTCTCCCTGGGCCTCTGCTGCGGACAGCTGTGGGTACTCCAGCAGTCCTCATATCGCACCAGCAGGTGTCAGACAGAGCCATTCAGGGAAGATGGATTTTATCGTCTGCGGGGTTTATGACTGAGGCATGTGCCTCTCCATCCTGCTCTTCATGAAGTCAAAGAGAAGTGCTCAGAATGTCTTCCTGTTAACTGGGTGGGTCCTTCTGATAAATAGCGAGCCCCGTGGTGGAGCAGTCACAGCACGCTCTGGGAACAGTCTGCACCTCGGGGCATCGGCATGTGTAAGGGTCAGGCACGACTCCTTCAAGGAACTGGCTTGGTGGGAACAAATAGTGGGAACTGCAGTTAAATGGAGGCAGGAGATATAGGTCATTCTTTAAAAAAAAAAAAAAAAAAGCCGATTTTTATCACATAGAATGAGTAAAGGAGCGTTGGGGGATATTGTGGTCGGTTCTCCCGGGAGCAGCCCTGAGCTGAAGATGTGAATGTACACGGCTTGTTTCAGAAGCGTGGGCAGGGGCAGGGGGACGCCGGGTGGGGAAGGGAAGCGATCCAACGCGCAGTGTGGTGTCGGCAGGTGTTTGGGCAGCTGGGGGCGCTAGGAGACAGGGTGGGGTGTGCTTGGGATTACCTCCTCACCAGCCCAGTCCCACAAGATGAGGAAGCTAGATTGCTTATTCCCCAACCCTTCTCTGTCATCAGCCGAGGCTGCTTGCTGGAGCACTGCAGGGGTCATCTCAAGGTGCGACCCAGAGACCCCATTAAGGAAAGACTTGCTGCCCCGCGTCTGGGTGTGTGTCTGGGGGCACCTTTCGACCTCCAGCCCATTAAGTAGCTGCCTCCGTGCAGAAGCAGTTTTCCAAAGGCCCGCTGTTCCATGGTGGCTCGCATCCAGTGCCAGCATGGAAGAGGGTGACCGCGGAAGGGCACGACGATTGGAGCGGGCATAGACAGGACTTGTCATTTAAGCTCATCTCAGGACAACTCTGATTTAGCGCCCGGGCCCCCTGTAGGTAGGGCTGGGGGGCTAGCAGAGAGATGATATGGGTGAAGGGCAGAGGTGGAGAAGGTAATGGAGAAGGTTCAGCCTCATGGAAAGGGAGACAGTGAATTAGGCAGAAAGTGAAGAACTAAAGAGCCTCTTGATGAAAGTGAAAAGACGAGAGTGAAAAAGTTGGCTTAAAGCTCAACATTCAGAAAACTAAGATCATGGCATCTGTTCCCATCACTTCATGACAAATAGATGGGGAAACAGTGGCAGAATTTATTTTTTTGGGCTCCAAGATCACTGCAGCTGGTGACTGCATCCATGAAATTAAAAGACGCTTACTCCTTGGAAGGAAAGTTATGACCAACCTAGATAGCATATTCAAAAGCAGAGACATTACTTTGCCAACAAAGGTCCATCTAGTCAAGGCTATGGTTTTTCCTGTGGTCATGTATGGATGTGAGAGTTGGACTGTGAAGAAGGCTGAGCGCCAAAGAATTGATGCTTTTGAAGTGTGGTGTTGGAGAAGACTCTTGAGAGTCCCTTGGACTGCAAGGAGATCCAACCAGTCCATCCTAAAGGAGATCAGTCCTGGGTGTTCATCAGAAGGACTGATGTTGAAGCTGAAACTCCAATACTTTGGCCTCTTGACGTGAAGAGCTGACTCATTTGAAAAGACCCTGATGTTGAAGATTGAAGGCAGGAGGAGAAGGGGACGACAGAGGATGAGATGATTGGATGGCATCACTGACTCAATGGACATGAATTTGGGTAAACCCTGGGAATTGGTGACGGACAGGGAGGCCTGGTATGCTGCAGTCCATGGGCTTGCAAAGAGTTGGACATGACTAAGCAATTGAACTGAACAGAGTACGTATTAATGATCACTATTATTGTTATTGTTATTAAGGGCTGAATTGCACGTCCCCTAAATTAATATGTTGAAGCCCCAGTCCCTAGAACCTCATAATGTGACTGTGTTTGGATACAGGGCCTTTAAAGAAGTTCTTAAGGTAAAATGTGGCAGTTAGGGTGGGTCCTAATCCAGTCTGCCTGGTGTCCTTATAAAAATAGATTAGGGACACAGAGACCTAGGAACTGTGTGCCCGGAGGAGAGACCCTGTGAGTACACAGCGAGGATGCAGCCGTCTGCTTCTGTCTTGCTCCATTTCATGGATGGCTGGGGGCGCCCAGCCCTGGGCATGCAGTGGTGCAGAGTGTCTGGTTCCTACCCTTGTGGTCCTTCTGTAAGGAAGGAGGGAAATACATGAGTGATGACAACCGACAAAGTGCTGTGAAGAAGCAGTGCTGGAGATAGGGAATGAAGGCGGAATAGTGGAGAGATCTATTTAGGTAGAATTTCTTCCGGCCGACAGACCTCTCTCTCCTACGTATCTACCTCTTTTCTGAAACCCAGTTCAAAAGAGTCACCTTCCCCCAAAGCC
The DNA here is from genome assembly GCF_002263795.3 of Bos taurus. Classification (NCBI taxonomy): domain Eukaryota; kingdom Metazoa; phylum Chordata; class Mammalia; order Artiodactyla; family Bovidae; genus Bos; species Bos taurus. The sequence goes on along the minus strand of NC_037354.1, from coordinate 39,831,058 downwards.
TTAGCTCTTCCACATCTTCTGCTTTAGAGCCTCAGGAAGCCACTGCCCCCTCTAGTTCTGAATCTGTGCTCTCCCTTCGAGGGTGCCAGGAGACCGTGAGTTGACAGCACGGGTCCTTGGAGTCAGTCTCCCTGGGTTCAGATCCCAGCATTGTCCTTTACTGCTGTGTGGCTTTGGGTAAGTGTCTGTGGTTCAGTTTCTCCATCCTTAAAATGAAGATAAAACTGTGCTGTGCTGTGCTTGGTTGCTCAGTCGTGTCTGACTCTTTGCGACCCTATAGGCTGTAGCCCGCCAGGCCCTCTGTCCATGGGATTCCCCAGGTAAGAATACTGGAGTGGGTTGCCATGCCCTGCTCCAGGGGATCTTCCCGACTCAGGAATCAAATTGGGATCTCCTGCATTGCAGGCGGAATCTTTACCAGCTGAGCTACCCAGGAAGCCTGAAGATAATACTAGGACCTGTGTTATGGCATGGATGTGGGGATTAAATACATTAAACCAAGTTTAGAACAATGCTGGGTATGTAGACAGCATTACAAGGATCATCATGCGTGCCCTGGTTACACTTGCTTGTGTCCATGCTTTATCTCTCCCTCTAGGCACAAGCCTAAGCACAGTTAAGGACAAGAAATTTGGGGTCAGAGTAGAAGAAAATCAAATTCTGGTTGAACAGCTTTTTCAGATGCATGAACTTGGATACAATCACTTGACCTTTCTGAACCTCATTTTCACTACCATTTAAATAATGACAGCAATACCTATATGTTGAGTTATTGAGAGGAGTAAATAGGATCAATACCCCAAATGTCTACAGAGACAGCTCTCAGTGGAGACGGCAGTCATTCTCACCTTGATCCAGGAAAGGAGTCCTTATTTATTATTTGTTTTGGTGTCCTCAGAATTCACCACTCATGAAGTCAATGATACTGGTTGATGCTTTTGGACTGTGGTGCTGGAGAAGACTCTTGAGAGTATCTTGGAGAGGAAGGAGATCGAACCAGTTAATCCTAAAAGAAATCAATCCTGAATATTCATTGGAAGGACTGATGCTGAAAAGCTCCAATACTTTGGCACATGATGTGAACAGCTGACTCATTAGAAAACACCCTGATGCTGGGAAAGGTTGAAGGCAGGAGGAGAAGGGGATGGCAGAGGGTGAGATGGTTGGATGGCATCACCGACTCAATGGATGTGAGTTTGGGTAAACTCTGGGAGTTGGTGATGGACAGGGAAGCCTGGTGTGTTACAGTCCGTGGGGTCACAAAGAGTTGGACATGACTGAGTGACTGAACTGACTGACTGAGTGTCTGATATAACAGAGTGAAGAAGTGAGCAAGCAGCAGTGTCTGCCGCAGACCTGGTCATGGGGATGGGTAGACATGCCACATTCCCATTTTGCTTGTTTTGTGCTGTGCAATAGATTCTCATTGTGTGTGTGTGTGTGTGTGTGTGTGTGTGTGTGCACGCCATCCAGTAAGTTCTCAGTAGTTATCTGTCTTATACATAGCAGTGTCTATATGTCAATCACAGTCTCCCAGTTGATCTCACCCCATCCCCCTCTTGGTGCTCATACATTTGTTCTCTGTCTGTGACTATTTCTGCTTTGCAAATAGGTTCATCTGTACTCTTTTTCTAGACTCCACATACATGCATTAATATTTAATATTTATTTTTCTCTAACTTACTTCAGTCTGTGTGACAGTCTCTAGGTCCATCCATGTCTCTGCAAATAACACAATTTCATTTCTTTTTTTTTGGCTAGTAATATTCCGTTGTATATGTGTGTATACATGTGTATATATGTAGCACATCCTTCTTTATCCATTCCTCTGTTGATGGACATTTTAGGGTACTACTTCATACCAGTCAGAACGCCCATCAGCAGAAAATCTACAAACAATAAATGCTGGAGAGGATGTGGAGGAAAGGGAACCCTCCTACACCATTGGTGGGAATGTAAATTGGTGCAGCCACTGTGGAGAACAGTATGGAGGTTCCTTAGGAAACTGAAATAGAGCTACTGTATGATCCAGCAATCCCATTTCTGCTTCTTTATTCCCTGGAGACAGATGGCAAAGGGTGTGCGGTCTCTGTGGAGAGGGACTCTCACCATCCTCCCCCATTTCCTTCCAGGTGCCTTGAATTGCCCACCCCCTGATGTGCTGATTGCTCTTCCCCACACAGAGTCACCAGGTCATGCTGTCCCATTACTGTTCTGTTCTGGAAATGAACGAGAGCTTTGGTAGGGGCTTGGGAAACTGGCCCGCAATTTGAAACTTCCGTCAGAGAAAGCAGCTATCAAAATGCAGCCAACTATCTGCTTCCGGCTTTGGTTTTCAAGCTGGAGCTCCAAGGAATTTCATTGGAGGACCATACTTCATGATGATAAGTCTTGGAAATTCTGACTGTCAATAAAGCAGGGGTCTGCAGCCCTGACAAGGCACAGAACTTGTATCAGCAAATGGGACATTTTAATTCAGAGGGCCCTCAGCTCTTTCATGTCGCTGCTGTCACGCCCCTTGGTGACTCCCCATTATATCTGACATCTGGCTTTCTGTCTTTTATCAGGTACTAATTTATTTTGAACAATTTTCAGGGATAGTCAACTGAAAGTCATGTTCCTGTGGCTCCAGAAAAACATTTCTCTCTTCATCTCACCCGCATTGTATCGTTTAGAATAAAATGCTTCATTAAACTAGTTATCAGCAACAGACTTGTGTCACAAGTTATTCCATCCTGCAGTGCTCTCAAGAGAGCAGTGTAAAATCAAACTGAAACGAATGTGAAAATGGGTCAGATTGAGCAATGAGTAAAATTTAAAAGTATGGCACACTGTTCCTTATATGATGTCATTTTCTCCCTCTAGCCATTCTCTTTAATAACAAAAATGTCTCTCTATGATTTAGGGCCCCAGTGAAAAGCAGAATAGGGGATATTACACTAAATATTTGACCAGCCACCCCACTTCTCCACTCCCTATGATTTCATTAAGCCCAAGTCATCTTCCCTTCCTTACAGGCTCCACTTTGGTTGAGGCTACCATTTTCTCATTTTGCCAACATCTGCTGGATCATCGAAAAAGCAAGAGAGTTCCAGAAAAACATCTATTTCTGCTTTATTGACTATGCCAAAGCCTTTGACTGTGTGGATCACAAAAAACTGGAAAATTCAGAAAGAGATGGGAATACCAGACCACCTGAGCTGCCTCTTGAGAAACCTGTATGCAGGTCAGGAAGCAACAGTTAGAACTGGACATGGAACAGCAAACTGATTCCAAATAGGAAAAGGAGGACGTCAAGGCTGTATATTGTCACCCTGCTTATTTAACTTCTATGCAGAATACATCATGAGAAACGCTGGGCTGGAAGGCGCACAAGCTGGAATCAAGATTGCCAGGAGAAATCTCAATAACCTCAGATATGCAGATGACACCACCCTTATGGCAGAAAGTGAAGAGGAACTCAAAAGCCTGTTGATGAAAGTGAAAGAGGAGAGTGAAAATTTTGGCCTAAAGCTCAACATTCAGAAAACTAAGATCATGGCATCTGGTCCCATCACTTCATGGGAAATAGATGGGGAAACAGTGGAAACAGTGTCAGACTTTATTTTTCTGGGCTCCAAGATCACTGCAGATGGTGACTGCAGCCATTAAATTAAAAGCAGCTTACTCCTTGGAAGGAAAGTTAAGACCAACCTAGAGAGCATATTCAAAAGCAGAGACTTTACTTTGCCAACTAAGGTCTGTCTAGTCAAGGCTATGGTTTTTCCAGTGGTCATGTATGGATGTGAGAGTTGGACTGTGAAGAAAGCTGAGCGCCGAAGAATTGATGCTTTCGAACTGTGGTGTTGGAGAAGACTCTTGAGAGTCCCTTAGACTGCAAGGAGATCCAACCAGTCCATTCTAAAGGAGATTAGTCCTGGGTGTTCATTGGAAGGACTGATGCTGAAGCTGAAACTCCAGTACTTTGGCCACCTCATGCGAAGAGTTGACTCATTGGAAAAGTCTCTGATGCTGGGAGGGATTGGGGGCAGGAGGAGAAGGGGACGACAGAGGATGAGATGGCTGAATGGCATCACTGACTCGATGGACATGAGTTGGGTGAACTCCGGGAGTTGGTGATGGACAGGGAGGCCTGGCATGCTGTGATTCATGGGGTCGCAAAGAGTCGGACACGACTGAGCAACTGAACTGAACTGAATTGACCATTTTCTCACTCAGGTAATTAATGCTGACCTTGTAATGTAAGTTTGGACATGTTCCTTCCTTTTCAGTATCTTTGGGGAAGAGTTTAAGAAGCACTGACATTCATTCTTCTTTCAATGTTTGGTAGAGTTTGCAGGTGAAGCTGTTTGGTCCTGGGCTTCTCTTTGTTGGAAGAGTTTTGGTTACTAAGTCAATCTCCTTACTCATGTTTTTAAAAATTTATTCATGATTCAGTCTTGGTAGGTTAGATGTTTCTACGGATTTATCCATTTCTTTTAGCTTACCCATTTGTTGGTATATAATTGTTCATTATTGAGTTGTCTATTTTTCCCTTCAGATCTGTTAATGATGGTTTAAAATATTTGGATGCTCATTCGTTGGATGCATATAAATTTACGGTTGTTATACTCTTTTGACGATCTGACCCCTTTATCATCGTATAATGGTCTTCTTTATCTCTCGCTACAGTTTTTGAGTTAAAGTCTCTTTTGTCTGATAATAAGTATAACTACTTCTGCTCTCTTGGTTTCCAACTGTATGAATATCTTTTCCCATCTCTTCATTTTGAGCCTATGTGCATTCCTGGAGCTGAAGTGAGTCTCTTATAGGCAAGATATAATCAGGTGTTTCTTTCTTTTTTCTTTTTTTAAATCCAGGGACTTCCCTGGCTGTCCAGTGGTTCAGAGTCTGCATGCCCATTGCAGAGGGCACAGGGCAACTGAGATACTGTGCCAGACAGAAAATAAAAAAAAATAAAAAGTTAAAAATCTATTCAGCCACTCTTTGTCTTTTGATTAAAGAATTCAATTTATATTTAAATTCATTATTGACAGGTAGGGACTCACTAACGCCCTCTTGTGTTTTCTGGCTCTCTTGTAGTCTCCTTCTTCCCTTCTTTTTCTCCGTCTCCCTTTGTATTGATGGTTTTCCACAGTGGTATCTTTGCCTCCTTCCCTTCTCCTTATCTTTTGTGTATTTACTCTAGGTTTTGCTTTGTAGTGATCATGAAACTTACATAAAACATCTTAGAGATATAACTGTATGTTTCGTCCTGATAAGAAACTTAAGTTTGATTGCATACAGTAACTTTATTCTTATCCCTGTTTTAGTTTTTTATATCACAATTTAGCTCTTTATATATTCTGTATTCACTAACAGGTTATTGCAGTGACAGTTTTTTTAAAAAATGCTTTTGTTCTTTAACCTTTATTAAAGCAGTTTCTTAAAATTAATCATTTTGTCATAAATTTCTCATGCTCACTCTTCCACTCCTAGGAATCCATCTAAAAGAAGTAAAAATCTGTCTATAACAGACTTTTTCATGAATATTTAAGCATCATTATTTACAATAATCCAATACTGAATAACCCGAAAGTCTACTGAATAGTGAGTGGATAAATAAAATGTGATGTTTTGAAAGAATGAAGTGCTATTCACCAATCAAAAAAGAATGGGCCACTGATACATACTACAACATAAATGAACCCCAGAGTGTTTTGTAAAGAGAAAGAATCCAGACACAAAATGTCACATCTTATATAGTTTTACTTATATGAAATGTCCAGAAAAGAAAACTTTTTAAAGACAGATAGTGATTGCCTGGGGTGTAGGTAGGAATTGAGAGTGATTGCAGATAGGCATGAAGAATCTTTTTTGGCGTGATAGAGATGCTCTGAAATTGGATTACAGTGACAGTTATGCAATTCTATAAATTTTTAAAAACTCATTGAATTGTATATGAAAAGAGTGAGTTTAATGGTATATAACTTACACCTCAGTACAGCTGTCAAAAAGAATAATAAGAAAAATAGAGTAGTTAAAACATTTCTCCAGTTTTTGTAGTAGAAGAATATAGGGATATACACCATTAATGACAGTATGTAAAAATAAAACAAAATGAGACATCTTACCAGAAGAAAACTCTTCTGTCCTTTTGGCTTTCCACTCCTTTCTTCTTGGAATGCAGTCTTGATGCCTGGAGGTGTGACAACCATCTGGTATTCATTGAAATAAAAGCCCTATACTAAGGACAGTGTAGCAGAAAGATAGAAAGACCTTGGATACTTGATGACATCTGTGAGTTACCACAATCCAGAATCATCTCTTTTCAGACTTCTGTAAATTGAGAATAAGAAACTTCTATTTATGTCAGTATTAGCTGGATTTATATCATTTGTAGAAGGAAAAAAGTTACATCTTCAAAGGTTTTTTTTAAAACTCATTAACCAGACCTTAGTGGTCTGGCCTTTGCCTATAGCTTTAAGAGGCTTGATTGAAGGCCTCTAGGTCAGTGATGAAAATAGATTGTCTTCCCTCCATCTACATCACTCTCATTCTTCTCCTGGTCTCCTGCCCCAGTAAGAGCCAAACCAGTCTGGTCTTCAGGCTTGACCTGCTTCTATAAAGGCTCATCAAGAAATAGCAGCCATCCTATAGAAGATTTAAACACCAGTCTTCCATTCCTGGTGGCTCAGCTGGTAAAGAATCCACCTGTAATGTGGGAGACGTGGGTTCGATCCCTGGGTTGAGAAGATCCCCTGGAGAAGGGAAAGGCTACCCACTCCAGTATTCTGGCCTGGAGCATTCCATGGACTGTAGAGTCCATGGGGTCGCAAAGAGTCGGACACGACTGAGCGACTTTCACTTTCACTTTCTTCCGTAGCCTCTAGCCATAGGTCAGCACAGCTCACCTGGCTTCTTCCTTATTCCAAACCCTTGGATATTGTTTTTTGTTGTTGTTGTTGTTGTTGTTTGTTTGTTTTGAGGGAATGGACAAGGAAGTGATTAGAGGCCTTGTTTAGCTCTAGTTTCCTGTTTCTAATGATACAAGGAAATCCGGGGTGTTCTCCTGCGTAGTCACCCATTGAAAAAGCCAGGGTTGTCACCTGGCACCTCCCCGCTCCCCCAGCCACAGACAGTCCTCCCAGTCATCCCGGTTGTGTTGACCCTATGCAATGGTTTATGAGAGACATCAGCCAGGCAACCCACTCACCATGTTGTAGAAAGGACTTGTGAGGCACAGGTCTCTTGTCTGGTATTGCTCAGACCTCTAGAAGACCTCATCACCTTTCCCTTCTATCACTTCTAGGGTTTGGAGAAAGACTGACCGACATTTAAACTTTCTCCTTTCTTGTTATAGTCTTCCACTCAAATAGTTGGGGGCAAAGACCCATTTTGCCTGACAACAAATCCATGACATTCATTTTAGTCTTGTACTGGTTTTTAAATATTTAAAGACAGAGTATTGGATGTGTGGTTATCTTGCCTAGTTTTTTAAAATTCATTTTTATTGGCATATAGTTGCTTTGCAATGTTGTGTTAGTTTCTGCCATACTTGGAGTCTGGCTCATGCTCCTGCTTTTCCATGTTCTGCTTTAATGGAGGTCTTGGAAAGTCCCACCCTGGCAACCAGCATCAACAAGAGCTCTACTCTGCACCCCAAAACAGCATATTCTATTCCTGCTTATCCTCAGTGATAAACCTGGTTTGATTTTGTCCTGTGTCTGTTCAAATTTGGACTGTTTTTGGATCATCTCCTTCTTGGATCTGCACTTGTGTTTATTCCAGAACCCCCATGAGCCCTGGTTTGTTCCTCTCTTCATCTCAACAGCCATGCAGCTGGTGCAGCTGGGAAAGTCTGTACCATCTTCCTGCTGAGGGATAATTATAGCAATTGAAGCCTAGACTGGTGTTTCAAGGGAGTAGTATTTCCACATCCTCATTAAAACGGGTTCAATTTGCCGTATGATTTGAGTGGTAAACACTTTCCCCAATATTGTGAATTTCAAAACATTCTATCAGTGCAGAAAATATGCAAAATGCATAGCTTATGATAAAGCATTTGGCTAGGATATGAGTACCCAGAAAAGCTCTGGTTTACTATATAAATATTATAAAACAATTTGACTGTCTTAGGAAAGGGATTTGGTAATTTGAGTCAAGGAATAAGAAATACTTTTATCGGGCCATTAAAAAAACAAACATACATAATGGGATATAGACTGGAAAGAACATTAGTAACAGGTAAGTCACAATCATTTCTTTCAAATAACTTGAAGTCAAGTAGGAGTCTTTGGTTCCAACATAATTCAGTTCACCACAGAGTGAATTTCTTAGGTTACATGTGAAACATTCATGGACTACATTTCCCTTCAGCATCTCTCCCTGTGATGACAAATTTAATGGAGAAAACTTAGCTAACAGAATGAGAGTCGCCTGTACTTTGATGACCTCCAGCTAGTTATGATCTCAGGGAGTCAATGAATTCTTAAAAGCATTAAACCTATGAGCCATGGTAATGGGAAAGGGAGAATTAAGTAAAGTTTTTTTCCCCTCTCTATTGATTCTATACTAACCAGACCAATAGAAACCCTAGAAAAGTAATTCTGTATGAGAGAAAAAGAGGATTTTCTTTTACATAGCTTCGTATATGTCTATAATCTATTAAGGTAAGTGGTAAACTGGAATCCACTTTTTCTGCGTTACTTGTTGAGGGTGGTAGCTAGTCACTAATAATAGGATCTAAAAATTTCAGAGTTTAGGAAAATTGATCAAAAACTTTCATATTACCTGAAAAAAAATTAGCTACATACTTTTTTCTTTATTTGAGCTAATGTTTAGACTCAAGTACTTAACTGTTCTTCAGCAGAAAGAACACACTCCCCTTTCCTGAACACAGCTAGAATCAACCAACTATCTGCATAGTAATGTTGACAACAAAAATTGTGAAGTCCCAGAAGGACACGTGACCAAGCATCTATTTAGCTCATGATTCAGTGGACAGTCTGGGAGAAGTCCCAGAGGGACAAGTGACCAAGCATCTATTCAGCTCATGATTCAGTGGACAGTCTGGGAGAAGTCCCAGAAGGACACGTGACCAAGCATCTATTCAGCTCATGATTCAGTGGACAGTCTGGGAGAAGTCCCAGAAGGACACGTGACCAAGCATCTATTCAGCTCATGATTCAGTGGACAGTCTGGGAGAAGACCCAGAGGGACACGTGACCAAGCATCTATTTAGCTCATGATTCAGTGGACAGTCTGGGAGAAGTCCCAGAGGGACACTTGACCAAGCATCTATTTAGCTCATGATTCAGTGGGCAGTCTGGGAGAAGTTCCAGAGGGACACGTGACCAAGCACCTATTTAGCTCATGATTCAGTGGACAGTCTGGGAGAAGTCCCAGAGCGACACGTGACCAAGCACCTATTTAGCTCATGATTCAGTGGACAGTCTGGGAGAAGTCCCAGAGGGACACGTGACCAAGCACCTATTTAGCTCATGATTCAGTGGACAGTCTGGGAGAAGTCCCAGAGGGACACGTGACCAAGCACCTATTTAGCTCATGATTCAGTGGACAGTCTGGGAGAAGTCCCAGAGGGACACGTGACCAAGCACCTATTTAGCTCATGATTCAGTGGACAGTCTGGGAGAAGTCCCAGAGGGACACGTGACCAAGCATCTATTTAGCTCATGATTCAGTGGACAGTCTGGGAGAAGTCCCAGAAGGACACGTGACCAAGCATCTATTCAGCTCATGATTCAGTGGACAGTCTGGGAGAAGTCCCAGAGGGACACGTGACCAAGCATCTATTCAGCTCATGATTCAGTGGACAGTCTGGGAGAAGTCCCAGAAGGACACGTGACCAAGCATCTATTCAGCTCATGATTCAGTGGACAGTCTGGGAGAAGTCCCAGAGGGACACGTGACCAAGCATCTATTTAGCTCATGATTCAGTGGACAGTCTGGGAGAAGTCCCAGAGGGACACGTGACCAAGCATCTATTTAGCTCATGATTCAGTGGACAGTCTGGGAGAAGTCCCAGAGGGACAGGTGACCAAGCACCTATTTAGCTCATGATTCAGTGGACAGTCTGGGAGAAGTCCCAGAGGGACACGTGACCAAGCATCTATTCAGCTCATGATTCAGTGGACAGTCTGGGAGAAGTCCCAGAAGGACACGTGACCAAGCATCTATTCAGCTCATGATTCAGTGGACAGTCTGGGAGAAGTCCCAGAGGGACACGTGACCAAGCATCTATTTAGCTCATGATTCAGTGGACAGTCTGGGAGAAGTCCCAGAGGGACACGTGACCAAGCATCTATTTAGCTCATGATTCAGTGGACAGTCTGGGAGAAGTCCCAGAGGGACACGTGACCAAGCACCTATTTAGCTCATGATTCAGTGGACAGTCTGGGAGAAGTCCCAGAAGGACACGTGACCAAGCATCTATTCAGCTCATGATTCAGTGGACAGTCTGGGAGAAGTCCCAGAGGGACACGTGACCAAGCATCTATTCAGCTCATGATTCAGTGGACAGTCTGGGAGAAGTCCCAGAAGGACACGTGACCAAGCATCTATTCAGCTCATGATTCAGTGGACAGTCTGGGAGAAGTCCCAGAGGGACACGTGACCAAGCATCTATTTAGCTCATGATTCAGTGGACAGTCTGGGAGAAGTCCCAGAGGGACACGTGACCAAGCATCTATTTAGCTCATGATTCAGTGGACAGTCTGGGAGAAGTCCCAGAGGGACAGGTGACCAAGCACCTATTTAGCTCATGATTCAGTGGACAGTCTGGGAGAAGTCCCAGAGGGACACGTGACCAAGCATCTATTTAGCTCATGATTCAGTGGACAGTCTGGGAGAAGTCCCAGAGGGACACGTGACCAAGCACCTATTTAGCTCATGATTCAGTGGACAGTCTGGGAGAAGTCCCAGAGGGACATGTGACCAAGCACCTATTTAGCTCATGATTCAGTGGACAGTCTGGGAGAAGTCCCAGAGGGACACGTGACCAAGCATCTATTTAGCTCATGATTCAGTGGACAGTCTGGGAGAAGTCCCAGAAGGACACGTGACCAAGCATCTATTCAGCTCATGATTCAGTGGACAGTCTGGGAGAAGTCCCAGAGGGACACGTGACCAAGCATCTATTCAGCTCATGATTCAGTGGACAGTCTGGGAGAAGTCCCAGAAGGACACGTGACCAAGCATCTATTCAGCTCATGATTCAGTGGACAGTCTGGGAGAAGTCCCAGAGGGACACGTGACCAAGCATCTATTTAGCTCATGATTCAGTGGACAGTCTGGGAGAAGTCCCAGAGGGACACGTGACCAAGCATCTATTTAGCTCATGATTCAGTGGACAGTCTGGGAGAAGTCCCAGAGGGACAGGTGACCAAGCACCTATTTAGCTCATGATTCAGTGGACAGTCTGGGAGAAGTCCCAGAGGGACACGTGACCAAGCATCTATTCAGCTCATGATTCAGTGGACAGTCTGGGAGAAGTCCCAGAAGGACACGTGACCAAGCATCTATTCAGCTCATGATTCAGTGGACAGTCTGGGAGAAGTCCCAGAGGGACACGTGACCAAGCATCTATTTAGCTCATGATTCAGTGGACAGTCTGGGAGAAGTCCCAGAGGGACACGTGACCAAGCATCTATTTAGCTCATGATTCAGTGGACAGTCTGGGAGAAGTCCCAGAGGGACAGGTGACCAAGCACCTATTTAGCTCATGATTCAGTGGACAGTCTGGGAGAAGTCCCAGAGGGACACGTGACCAAGCATCTATTTAGCTCATGATTCAGTGGACAGTCTGGGAGAAGTCCCAGAGGGACACGTGACCAAGCACCTATTTAGCTCATGATTCAGTGGACAGTCTGGGAGAAGTCCCAGAGGGACACGTGACCAAGCACCTATTTAGCTCATGATTCAGTGGACAGTCTGGGAGAAGTCCCAGAGGGACACGTGACCAAGCACCTATTTAGCTCATGATTCAGTGGACAGTCTGGGAGAAGTCCCAGAGGGACACGTGACCAAGCACCTATTTAGCTCATGATTCAGTGGACAGTCTGGGAGAAGTCCCAGAGGGACACGTGACCAAGCATCTATTTAGCTCATGATTCAGTGGACAGTCTGGGAGTCAGCTGATCGAGACTGGGCTTGACCGTGTGCTCTGTCCCGAGTCTCTCAGCCTCCTTGCAGGATGAGCAGACTAGTTTGAACACATTCTTCTTGTAGCAGTGGCACCATTGAGAGACAATTTGAGTGAAAACATTGAAGGCCTCTTAAACCTAAGCTTCTATTAGCCAAAGCCTTACGTAGCTAAACCCAATGTCAGGAGATAGGAAATGATGACCAAGTCACACGGGAAAAGGCAAGAGTACCAGAAAAGGTGAAAAGGTGGGGCTCATTGTACCACCAGACACACGGCTGCCGAGGTATTCAAGTACCGAAGAGGAAGGAACGAGACTTGATAAATACCAAGGATGTAAAATGCAGAAAAATATACTTATTGATGGTTTCATCTATTCATTTACTGTGCTAGTTATTCAGTTCAGTTCAGTTCAGTCTCTCAGTCGTGTCCGACTCTTGCTACATAACAAATTATCCCAAAACTTAGCTGCTAAAAACCCCACACATTTATGATCTCACAGTTTCGGTAGGTCAGGAATCACATTTGGCTGGGTCCCCTGGGTCTGAGTCTCTTCCAAGACTACAGTTACATAAGGTTTGACTGGGAGAATCCACTTTCAAGCTCACCTACATGGTTGTTGGTAAGATTAAATTCCTGTGGTCTGTTAAACTGAGGCTTTTGCTCCTCATGAGTTGTTGGCTGCAGGTCTCTTGAAGTTCCTTGCCACGTAGGTCTATCCATAAAACATCTTACAAAATGGTAGCAAGCAAGCAAGAAGGCAAGAGTAAATTCCAGCAAGAGAGAATGAAAAGTAATGTGGAAGTCACAGTCTTCTGTAGCCTAACTGCAGAATGACATTCCATTTGTTAGAAGTAAGTCATTAGGTCCAGCTCATGCTTAAGGGAAGGGGATTATGCAAAGGGGGCTTCCCAGGTGTCTCAGTGGTTAGGAATCTGCCTTCGAATGCAGGAGATGTAGGTTCAGTTTCTGGGTCAGGAAGATCCCCTGGAGAAGGAAATGGCAACCCACTCCAGTATTCGTGCCTGGAGAATCCCATGGACAGAGGAACCTAGCAGGCTACAGTCCACGGGGTTGCAAAGAGTCCGACATGACTGAGCGACTAAACAATAGCAACAGTTATACAAAGGGTGTGAAGTCCGAGAGGGCAGAGATCACTGGGAACCATTTCAAAAGCCACCTAATGCCCTGAATCATTCTTCATTTTATGGAGCCTCTGCTATACATAGAATCTTGGGCTTGGAATGTGTGTATGTATCCAGAGATGGAGAAAACCATGCGCCCAGGCTTGGAACAGACACACCTGGTAGGTTCAGTGACGTAATTCTAAAAACAGCCATTCAGGCCCTAAGAGCTTCATTCCTGGGTTATCCCCCTGTGGTAGCATTTTACAGTTTTTATCCTATTTAGAACCCCCCACTGCCCTGATAACATTCAGGATAAAATTCACATTCTTTAGCATTTATCCATAAATTATTTATTTATAGATAATTTTAGCCCCAGACATTTTCCATCTCTATTCCCTAGCCTGCCTGTTCTGTGAGCTGTTATTAGGATTTCACATTGTTTGACTAATCTAGTCATAAAAGGTCAAGCTGCTTTGGTTACCATTGAGTTTCTTAGAACTGTTGGTATGCTAAAATATTATTATAGTTTCCCCAACATGCTGCTGCTGCTAAGTCACTTGGGTCGTGTCTGACTCTTTGCGACCCCATGGACTGTAGCCCACCAGGCTCCTCTGTCCCCAGGATTCTCCCTCCAGGCAAGAGTACTGGAGTGGGTTGCCATTTCCTTCTCTCCCTCACATATTATACTTTAAAACAATTATTTGTTTTCAATTGGAGGATCATTGCTTTACAACACTGTGTTGGTTTCTGACATCCATCAGCGTGAATCAGACGCGGGTACACGTATGTCCCCTCCTTCTTGAGCCTCCCTCGCACCTCCCACCCCATCCCACTCTCTACATTGTCACAGAGCACCAGGTGTGAGCTCCCTGTGCCATAACTGCAAATTCCCACTGGCTATATGTTTTACATATGGTAATGAGACATGTTTCCACACTGCTCTCTCAACGTGTCCCAGTCTCCTCTTCCTCCACTGTGTCCACAAGTCTGGTCTCTGTGTCTGTGTGTCTCTCTGTTGCTGCCCTGCAAATAGGTTCATCAGTACTATCTTTCTAGATTCTATATATATACGCTAATATACAACAGTTGTTTCTCTTTCTGACTTCACTCTGTATAATAGGCTCTAGGTTCATCCACCTCATTAGCACGGACTCAAATGCATTCCTTTTAATGCCTTTTTATACAATATACCTTGTATATATATTACTGAGCAGTCAGGGGCTTCTCTGGGTAGCTCAGCTGGTAACAAATCTGCCTGCAATGCCGGAGACCTGGGTTTGATTCCTAGGTTGGGAAGATCCCCTGGAGAAGGGCATGGCAACCCACTCCAGTATTCTTGCCTGGAGAATTCCCATGGACAGAGGTGTCTGGTGGGCTACAGTCCAGGGGGTCACAAAGAGTCGGACACGACTGAGCGACGAAGCACATCACATACAATATTCCATTATGTCTATATACCGCAGCTTCTTTATCCGTTTATCTGTTGATAGACATCTAGATTGCTTCCACGTCCTAGTTATTGTAACTAGTGCTGCAATGAACATTGTGGTACTTGTGTTTTTTTCAGTTATGGTTTTCTCAGAGTCATATTACACTTCTAACCAATGAGTCTTTTTACCATGGAGCACATCAGGGGACTCAGTTCTGATGAGTATCCTTTGGGAAAGTAGTTTCAACTCAACTTTTGTGACTTCATCTCTTCTCTCCTCTGATCCACCTTCTCTGAAATCACCATGCTGTACCTCTTTTTCTAGGCATCCTCACATTCTGATCTCTTTGTCTAGAATGTTCTTTTCTCTCCCATCATCTGTTTGGTTTGGAGTAGATCCTTAAAAACTTAGCTCAAAAATCACCTCTTCCAAGAATCTTACCCTGCTTTCCCCTTTCCTGAGCTTAAACAGTAATCTCTGTCCTGTGCTTATTATGTGAAGTTGTTAATTGGTTGGTTGTTTCTCACCTCTCTGCATTTTCCTAAATTGTAATCTCCTTCCAGGAAAGGCTGTGGATAGCTCAAGTTCATAGCCCCAGTGCATACAAAGTGTCAGACCTGCAACAGCTAGTAAAGAAAGCAATGCTTTTGAATGCTGCTGCTGCTGCTAAGTTGCTTCAGTCGTGTCCGACTCTGTGCGACCCCATAGACAGCAGCCCAACAGGCTCCCCCATCCCTGGGATTCTCCAGGCAAGAACATTGGAGTGGGTTGCCGTTTCCTTCTCCAATGCATGAAAGTGAAAAGTGAAAGTGAAGTCGCTTCAGCCTTGTCCGACTCTGTGTGACCGCATAGACGGCAGCCCACTGGGCTCCTCCGTCCATGGGATTTTCCAGGGAAGAGCACTGGAGTGGGGCACCATCGCCTTCTCTAGAACAGATGAATAACACCTGGTTCTTTTCCACCTACGGTTGGTGTTTTTCTCCTGCACCCCAGCCTCACCAGTAGTGAGGCTGAGGACACGTGACTTGTTGAAGCCAAAGGGCTATGGAGATTTTAAGTTGACATCATGGAAGAACTGCCTTACATATACATTAGATGAATGAGATAGACATGACATCAACCCCTAATGGTTTAAGTCGGCCGCTAAGATTTCAGAGTTTCGTCTGTCTTGACTAAGCTGTTACACCAAGGCTAGCAGGAGTCTGATGCAGGCAGGAGGATGTACGTGAGACTTAAAATCCAGGAGACCCAGGTGAGTGCTAAGAGGCTGCTTTGGAGTTGCCTGAACTCTTTCCAATTTTGGTCACTAAAAAGCTGCCAGATGTATCTCTTTAGTAAAAATGCCTGAGGAAAACTTACAGACATGCTAACGATTACTTGATTTTAAATAGAGAACTGCCTAATTTGAGTTATTTTATGCAGAAAAACGGAGAAGGCAATGGCACCCTACTCCAGTACTCTTTCCTGGAAAATCCCATGGATGGAGGAGCCTGGAAGGCTGCAGTCCATGGGGTTGCTGAGGGTTGGACACGACTGAGTGCCTTCACTTTCACTTTTCACTTTCATGCATTGGAGAAGGAAATGGCAACCTACTCCAGTGTTCTTGCCTGGAGAATCCCAGGGATGGGGGAGCCTGGTGGGCTGCTGCCTATGGAATCGCACAGAGTCGGACACGACTGAAGTGACTTAGGAGCAGCAGCATGCAGAAAAAATTAAGTATTCAGAAAAGATGGCAAAATAGCCAAGGAATATGCATTGGTTTTATGAAAGAGAAGCGTCTGCTGTAGTGAATGACAGCTTGCTGCCTGCACAGAGCAAATTCAGCGGTGTGTTGCTCACCATAGCCCTGGTTTTGCCTAGGTAGCCTAAACTTGAATCTCCACGAAATTCCTCTTGGATTGATTTGATGATAGCTTGGGTGCCAGACCTATAATTCTAAAAAGGAGGAAACTTCCTTCTTCATTTACGGAGAAGCTGAACATTTTTTTCCCCAGCTCTATTGAAGTATGATTCACGTATAACATTGTACAAATTTAAAATGTACAATGCAATGATTTGACATCTGTATATATAGTAAAATGATTACCACAATAAGGTTAATTAAAATATCTACACTTCATGTAGTTACAAACTGCTTTTTGTGGTGAGAACTTTAAGAACCCACTCTCAGCAAATTCAGGTATACAGTGCAGCATTGCTAACCATAGCTGGCATGCTGTATGTTACACCCCCAAACTCACTCATCTTGTAATGAAATTCGTACCCTTTGACCAGCTTCAGCCATCTTCCCCACTCCCCACTGTTAGCCCCTGAGAACCACCAATGCGTTCTGTTTCTCTGAATCTGACTTTTTTAGATCCCACATGTAAGTGAGATCACACAGCATCTGTCTCTCTCCATCTTATTGTACTTAGCATAATGCCCTCAAGTCTCATCCATATTGTCACAAACGGCAGGATTTTGAGAAGCTGGGAGTTTAGGGCTTTGTTTCATAAGGAAAGTGACTGAGTACAAATCCCAAAGACTTTGTTTCCTAGTCTAGATTCTTTGTTTCAAGTAGCAGAAACTGACTGTGAGCTGGAAGGATTTATGGGGAGGAAATGATGTAGCCCACGGAACCAGTGGGAAGGCTGGCTAGAGGACCAGGCTCCAGGGTGACTGGGAGACCGCAGAGACGATTTGTAAGGATGCTTTGTCACTGTGCCTGGCTGCAAATCCAAAAACAGTCAGGAAAATCAATGTCCTCACCAGGATAAGGGGAGTCTAATGTGATCAACCCGCTCAAGATGGCTAGTTGGCTGCTTTGCCCTTGCCTAAGGAAGCAGTTTTATTTCCCTGAGCTGAGGGCTGGTTCCGGCTGCTGCTGGCAGTGGGAACACTCATCAGAAGTGACCAGCATCTCTTCATGCGGATATTTCTTTGTCCCTGTTGTCATAGTCGCTTAGTTCATGAGTTTACTGGTGGCAGGCCAAGGCTGACTAACATCTAGAAGGACTGTCTGATTGTTCAGAGTCTCCTCCACAGTGGACTCTCTGTGAGGAGCCACATGAGCCATAAGTACCTTTCTACCCTGGGTCCCCTCGAAGAGGTCTACACGTGCACTTCCTCCTCAAGTCTCCTAGTTCCAGATCGCTATTCGTGACTCAGCTACACTGTCAGCTACTCCCCATCAGTTGGCCTTTTTTGTAATTAAAAAACATTTTTATTGGAGTGTAGGTGATTTACAATGTTGTGTCTCTGCTATACAGCAGAGTGATTCAGTTATACACGGATCTATCCATTAAAAAAATCATTTATTTATTTGGCTGCACTGGGCTTTAGTTGCGGCACACGGGATCTTTAGTCGCAGCTTGTAAATTCTTAGTTGCGGCGTGTGGGATCTAGTTCCCTGACCAGAGGTCAAACCCAGGCCCCCTGCAGTAGGCGTGCAGAGTCGTAGCCGCTGGCCACCAGGGAAGTCTCCACGTATCCATTCTTTTTCAGATTCTTGTCCCACGTGGTCATTATAGAGTGTCGAGCAGAGTTGCCGTGTTACACAGTAGGTCCTTGTTAGAGCTATTTTATATACAGTGGTGTGTGTATGTTAATCCCAGTCTCCTAATTTATCATTCCCGCCACAATTTCTCTTTGGTTGCCATTGTTTGGTTTCAAGATTGGTGAGCCGCTTTTGTAAATAAGTTCATTTGTATCATTCTCTGTTAGATTCCTCAACCAGGTGTTCTGGAACCATATCCAGTACCAGTGGGCCATGATATGCACTGCTTGTGGTAGATTGTATCGGGCTGGCCATACGTTAATCGTCTGTAATAAAATGTTAGGAACTTTCTGGCCAACCCAATACTATTTTCCCTAACTAGTCCTTTCCTGTCTTGTTAAAGGATTATATAGGCTACTCATTGTCAGTGATGAAGTTTCCCCTCGAGAGACCATTGATTAGGCTTTGCCATGTGACATGTTTTGACCAGTGGCATGTGGCCAGACACACCTGGCGTGTCCAGATAGGCCGTCAGGATGTCGTCCTGAGCTTTGACACAGTCTCTCGTGTCTGACACAAGAATGCAAGGCCGTAGGGGGGGCTGTGCTTTCATTTTGTGCACGAGACTAAGAAAACGTGCAGAGCAGGGCCGCGCGCTCTGTTCACCCAGGGCCAGCGTTCCAGTGAGCGAGAGGCAGTCTTGATTGTAAGCTCTCACGTTTCAAGGTTTCTTGTTACCACACCAACTGAGTGAAAGAAGACTATCCTGTTCCGTCTTCCACCGAGGGGAGAACTCTCTCTGCAGCCTTTCATGTTCCCTTACAAGGAGCGTCATGAGTTTCTTCACAGCCCACTTCTTGACTCAGAGCTGTCTTGAGTCACGCTTACATCCTGCAGCTTGGACCAGCTGGAGCGCCTGCATTGGCCTTGGCCTCACTCAGTGGACGGCCGCTGTGCTCAGCAGGGTCCGAGAAGCACACCTAAATGTGCTAGGTGTGCCTCGAAAATCCCAAGAGGACCACTGATCTCGGTGGCTTTTTCTTAGCACTAGGGGGCTCAAGGGACAGCGAGTTCCTGCCACCAGGAGGGGATATCTCATGCTACTCCAGACACTAGCTCCCTGAGCCTTCACTGCAGAGCCAGCCCCTGTCTCCGTGAAACGTACAGTCCTCAGTCTGGAATGTGTGTGTCCAGCTAAGGAATCTAGGACGCTTTCTACTTTCACTTCTCTGGGCCCCTGTAGAGTGAACCAGAGGCTTACTATGGTTTTAAAAGAATTTTCAGTGCACTTTTTGGCAGATGTTTTGGTATTATCTGATGGTTCTGAGGGTTATAAAGACACCTGTTTAGGAGGTGTAGGCTTCCGGTGTAGGCCTAAAACTTTCTTTAGGCCATGTGTGATTTCTAATAGGCATGAAATAAAAATGAAAGAGAAGGTATTTAGTGTGTAGTGTGACTAAATAATAAGTTGGGAAGAAGAGCGGTATGTTATGTGTGGTTCTGACAGAATTAGTAGCTGTTCTAAGAAGCAGTGTTGGGTGTACAAACTTATGGCTTGGCTTGCCAACACACAATCTCCAAGTAGACTATTTAATTTTTCTGGGGTCTTGGAACCCTATACAAATCTAATGCAATCTGTAAACCCTCAACATAGGAATTTTATAAACATGAAGCTCTTTAAACAGTTACAAGGGTATTATCAACTTGTTGAAGGTCTTCACAGAGGTCTGAGGACCCAAATTAGATTCTGTGCTCCCTGAGGCTGACAGCAGTACCTACATGAATGGGAAAGGCTGTGAGTAACCTTATAAAGCTTGACTTAGCAGGCTAGAGAATCATTCACTGTGTTGATGATTAAGGCTGCTTATTTCTCTCAATGGTATAACTTTTTATCACTGTCAACATTTTGCTTGTGGGTCCTTCTTTCTTTCCCTGAATTTAATTATTGTAATTCTTCATTATATGCACACTCTTCGGGAACCAGAGTGGTTAATTCTTTAAATGAAGCCAGATGCTTTTTATTTAGAACTTGACAAATAAAACAATTTTAGTTCAATGATGGAAAAATAAAATATTTATTTCCCTTTGGGTTAGTTTATATTGAGTATAAGAAGTCATTGTGATTCCTAGAAGCTATGCTGGGTGATAGGGTATCCATATTGTTAACAAAATTTTTGAGAAAACTTGGTATGGCTAAAATTGGGTTGGAATTTATCCTAAAGGGACAAAGTGAATACTTTTTCTCTTCTTTTCCGGTAGTCATGCAATAGAAAGGAAATAATACAGATTCCTTGGTGAATAGCAATTTTTAAAAACATTTTATTTATTAGTGGGGATAGTCTGGTTATTCAAATAATTTGATCTAAATATATATTTACTAGGAACTTATGAAATTTATAGTTCAAGTAAGTTCATCAGAATCTTGATGACAAACAAAATTGATTTTTCAAAAACACAAGGAACTTATGGTCACACAAGTAGCAAATTAAAATGTATCAGGATCTGAACAATTAGGGAAGAAGGGAGGGAGAAGTAAGGACAGAAAACTTGGTTTGGTTGACCTTGTAACTGAGAACTTTGCTCTTGGAGTGGCACAGAGATAATTATGTTGCAATCTCAGGGAAAATTTGTTTTCCTATAATTTACTACTTAGCTGTACCATGAATGGTTGGATAATAGTAATGGAAATATTGTCTGTTGGTTTTCAACATTTAGTTAACCTATAGACTAAGTGCAAAATTATAAGTGTTTTAAGACAGTATGTGAATATTATCAACTTTGGCAATGCAAATATCAAAGTATTCCTAATTGAAGTTGAGAAAAAGACAAAGGGAGAAGATGTTGAAGGAAGATGGGTTGGTAAGATCCACTCCCAAATTTAGGAAGTAAAGAGATTCTATCTCAAGTTGGTGGAAAAAGAACTGTCTTGTATTACTGAGCTAAACTCATAAAGGTAACCCAGTAGGGGGGGAAAAAAACCCACTAAAAATAATGACATAAACATCAACATTCCTGAGTTTTGGAATCAAATAATAAAAGAAATCTTCATCTATCTTTGCAGTAAGGAAATAATGAGATTTTCAGATTGGATAAATGAAGATTTAGTGCTATTAATGTATTATTTAAAATGTGGAGACAGTCTTTAGAGGAACCCACAGCACACACGGTTGAAGCAGTTGCCTCTGAGGGCTGGGGCAACGGACTGCTCCTTTCTGGACGGTAGCATCTGGGATGTGCCTAACTATGCGTGCTTTAGTGTGGGCTTCCCAGGTGGCGCTGGTGTAAAGAACCTGCCCGACAGTGCATGAGACTTAAGAACGTGGGTCTGATCTCTGAGGCAGGAAGGTCCCCTGAGGAGGGCATGGCAACCTACTCTAGTATTCTTGGACAGAGGAGCCTGTCCATAGGGTCGCAAAGAGATGGACATGACTGAAGCGACCTGGCACGCATGCATACATGCTTTAATTTGATGAGATTAGAATATATGTTTTTAAAGTTTGTATTCCAGAACTTAATCTCTTTTAAATTCATTAATTCATTTAATTTTGGTTGTGTTGGGCTTTGTTGTTGCTCATGATTGAACACGTGAACGAGTGAAGTCACTCAGTCGTGTCCGACTCTTTGCGACCCCATGGACTGTAGCCTACCAGGCTCCTCTGTCCATGTGATTTTCCAGCAAGAGTGCTGGAGTGGATTGCCATTTCCTTCTCCAGGGGATCTTCCCGACCCAGGGATCGAACCCAGGCCTCCCGCTTTGCAGGCAGGCGCTTTACCGTCTGAGCCACCAGGGAAGCCCATGGTGTTGCTCGTTGCTCATGGGCTTTCTCTAATTGTGATGGGTGGGGGTTATTCTTCGTTGCGGTGCATGGGTTTCCCATTGCATTGGCTTCTCTTATCACAGAGCACAGTCTCCAGGTGCTTGGGCTTCAGTAGTTGTGGCATATGGGCCTAGCTTCTCCATGGCGTGTGGAATCTTCTTGAACCAGGGATCGAATCCATGCCCCCTGCATTGGTAGGTGGGTTCTTATCCACTGTGCTGCCAGGGAAGTCCTAGAATATTTTTTAAATGAACTGGTAGAGAGAAGAGATATGAACTAGGTTTTTATAATTTAAAATATTAATTGTAATCACCAGAGCAACCACTAAGAAAATAACATAGGTACAAATCTTTGCATCCTTGGATTAGGCAATGGTTTCTTAAGGTGGCTCAGATGGTAAAGAATCCACCTGCAATGTGGGAAACCTGGGTTTGATCCCTGGGTTGGGAAGATCCCCTGGAGAAGGGAAAAGCTACTCACTCCAGTATTCTGGCCTGGAGAATTCCATGGACAGAGGAGCCTGGCAGGTTACAGGTCACAGTCCGTGGGGTTGCACAGAGTTGGACATGACTGAGCGACTTTCACTTTTCTTAGATATGTTATCCAAAGCATATGCAGCGAAAGAAAAAAATTTTTAAATTTACTTTACCATAATTAAAAATGTTTATACTTCAAAGGACACTATCAAGAAAATAGAAAGATAATCCACAGAATGGGAGAATATACCTGCAAATTATGTATCTATGAGGGACTAGCATTTGAAATATTTGAATAACTCTTACAACTCAAAAAGACAAACAAAATCCAGCTAAAATCTAGGCAAATGATTTAAATCAACATTTCTAAAGAAGATGTAAAAGTGGAGCTCAACATCATTTATTATTAAAGAAATGCAAATGAAAGCCAAAATGAGATGCTGCTTCACATCCCCTAGTCCCACGCATTTCCGTATGAATTTTGTGTTCTGCTTGACCATTTCTGAAGAAAAACTATGATTTTGACAGGGATATAGGCTGTAACTTTAAAAGATGGAACAATAGCAAGTGTTAGTGAGGATGTGGAGCCACCAGAGGTGCCAGGATTAGTGGACTGATGAGAATTTATTTTCTTTTTCTGTTCCTGGCATTGTAAGGAGAACCAGTCCCCTCTGGCTACTAAGACAGCTCTGGATGGTGATGGGGGACCCTTATCACCTCCTGATAGCAGGTGAGGTTTTGACTGATTATTTATAGGAACAAAAGACGTCCTAATTGTAGTCCAAG
The DNA here is from genome assembly GCF_002263795.3 of Bos taurus. NCBI lineage: Eukaryota > Metazoa > Chordata > Mammalia > Artiodactyla > Bovidae > Bos > Bos taurus. The sequence goes on along the minus strand of NC_037354.1, from coordinate 39,807,804 downwards.
TTGATGAATAGGGTTGAAGTGATTGCAGGCAGTAGAATTGGGAGGCTGAGAGGTGGTGTTATCGTTGTTCAGTCGCTCAGTCGTGTCTGACCCTCTGCAACCCCATGGACCGCAGCACACCAGGCTTCCCTGTCCTTTACTACCTCCTGGAATTTGCTCAAATTCATGTCATTTGAGCCAGTGGAATATGAATAAACCCTCTGCTCAGAAGACTTCAGCCTACCAAATGGCACAAGACACAGGGTGTTAAATGGCTCAATACTTCTTTACATGTGGCTCAGGTTCTGGGTTGTGTTGGTTTATTCAAACAAAGGAAGGTGGTGACACAGGGTTTTGCTATGGAAGTTGGTGAGGGCCTCATTTCTGGTCTGACTTCCATGGTCACTGGCTGTCATTCTGTCCCTAGAATGTTCCTTTTACTTCTCATAACATCAGGGCCAGACATACCTTTTGAGTGCAAATGTAAGCATACACGCAGACCACTTCCGCTGGCAAAGGTATGATGGATCAGATGACAGTAATAGCTTCGGAGAATATTCTTTTCTTTTCCTGCATATGTCCTTCCTTTTGAGAAACTGCAAATGATTTCGAAATGAGAAGGCTGTCCCGTAACAACCACCTCAGCGCCTCTTCCTGGAGGACAAACCCAGAGCTCTGGGGCACCTGCATTTGTGGTGCCGATCGCAGTTGCAGCAGGTTCGTCAAATGCAGGAGGGAAACGCGTGACCTTGAACAAAGACCTCTGATTGTGTGGGTGAGAGTGCCGCAGTTCTATCTTTTCTTTTTTTTTTGGTTTTAATTTTATTTTATTTTTAAACTTTACATAATTGTATTAGTTTTGCCAAACATCAAAATGAATCCACCACAGGTATACATGTGTTCCCCATCCTGAACCCTCCTCCCTCCTCCCTCCCCATACCATCCCTCTGGGTCGTCCCAGTGCACCAGCCCCAAGCATCCAGTATCGTGCATCGAACCTGGACTGGCAACTCGTTTCTTACATGATATTTTACATGTTACAATGTCATTCTCCCAAATCTTCCCACCCTCTCCCTCTCCCACAGAGTCCATAAGACTGTTCTATACATCAGTGTCTCTTTTGCTGTCTCATACACAGGGTTATTGTTACCATCTTTCTAAATTCCATATATATGCGTTAGAATACTGTATTTATGTTTTTCCTTCTGGCTTACTTCACTCTGTATAATAGGCTCCAGTTTCATCCACCTCATTAGAACTGATTCAAATGTATTCTTTTTAATGGCTGAGTAATACTCCATTGTGTATATGTACCACAGCTTGCTTATCCATTCATCTGCTGATGGACATCTAGGTTGCTTCCATGTCTTGGCTATTATAAACAGTGCTGCGATGAACATTGGGGTACACGTGTCTCTTTCCCTTCTGGTTCTATCTTTTCTAAAGGCCCGTGATAAGGTCTTTTGTGGTTTCTAGAGCTTCTCTGCGGGGAGAATTTATGGACTATGGGACATTTTAAGGACACAGAGATTTCACATAGGCCTGTAAGTGGGTGGCAAAGTTTTTGCACAAATCTTTTCAAGTACTTGTAATTAATTTTTTAAGTCCATTTTCAATACTGACTTACCCTGGCTCTTTTCCAGCTCTAGAATAGTATCAGAAGGAATATGGATCTACAGCAAAGTTTTTTACATAATTAAACAATGGGGGAACTTGAAACAGATTGATTAAACAGGAGTGATCAGCATGCTTGCTTTTCTATGCTTTTCTAACCATTTTTGAACTGAGTTTAATGCCTGTAACCTTTGCTAAAACTGTGGCGTGTTTTCCTTTGTGGAAAGCTGCAGTACCTGAGTTCCCTGAGGTCACGTCCCACGGTGTGAAAGTGGAGAGGGGCTTTGCCCTTCCACCAGGATTGGTGATCCCAGCCCGTCACGGGATATGCCAGTTTAGACGAGCTCTCCCTCAGGGCTGTCCGAATGGGGGACTGAGTGCTTAGCTAGTAAGGACCAGTAAGAGCTCTTTCTCTTTCCCCTCCCCCTCCCTTTGTCATTCTGCCAGTCGTCACCACTGTACACTATTTATTTTTAGAATCTCATTCTATAAATTGATGCCTTGCTGCTGCCTTTATCTCCTGCATGTCATTTGTAAAAAAGACAAGCAGTAGATTTCTGCTCAGAGGAGTGGCCAGAATGTTTATTGTGGATGTTTTTGTAGCTTGTCCTTCAGATGACCCAAAATTAATAATGTACACAGGCAGAACCCAGCTTCAATACATGTCCTTCTACCTGAGGCATCTCTCGAAGGGCTCCTCAGCTTCTGTTGACCAGGATGCTGCGTGTGTAACTGTCAGATAGCAACTGGAGTCTTCCTCCTCCTTCAGATCCAGGAGATATTGGTCCAGCTCTTAAATAGTTATCCTGGGGAAGTTTACAGGACTCCTGCAAAGCTCCAGAGGGTCTTTCACTCTGTAAAAATCCCAACTTTGAGAAAGAGAAAAACAAATATTGTATATTAAGGCATATATATGGAATTGAGAAAGATGGTGCTGAGGAACCTATTTTCAGGGCTGCAATGGAGATGACAGACGTGGACACGGTAGGAGGTGGGGAAGGAGAGGGTGGGACGAGTGGAGAGAGTAGCGTGGAAACATACACTGCCGTATGTACGATAGAGAGCTAGTGGGAATTTGCTTTATGACTCAGGGAACTCAAACAGGGGCTCCCAGAGGGGTGGGAAGGGGTGGGAGGTGGAGGGACGTTCAAGAGGGAGGGGACATATGTGTACCTGTGGCTGATTCATGTTGATGTGTGGCAGAAACCAATACAATGTTGTAAAGCAATTATCCTTCAGTTAAAAATAAATAAATTTTAAAAAGTCCTGATTTTGAACGTCTCCGACCCTCTCTCCTTGGGCAGCGTGCCACCCGATAAGATCCTCCTTATTTTCTCTACACACGAACCCAGGCATGGACTTCTGTGCTTTTCTTGGTTTCCACAAAAGCTTCTGTCCACGAGGCAATTTCTGTGCCCGTAGACTTAGTGAGGCTTCGAGCATGAGAATGATGGTGGGGATTCTGAATTAGGATAGATGTCTCAAAAACACATGTTCTAAGTTGAACATTACCCGTTGGGGGGCTTTCCTCCTCCTTCTCTGCCCTCCCTACTTCCGTCTTGTCCCTGTCCTCTCCAGGCAGGAGCAAAACCAGTTTCTTCCCATCTCCTCCACAGCAGGTCAGCCACTCTGTCCCTTGCAGATATTCATAACTTGAGGTGTCACCTATTTCTCCAAGGGGCACATTGCAAATAAAAACACTTTCCTTCTTGAAAATTGTTTTTGTATCAGCTTTTAAGACATTGTGCAAAACATATCTGCAAAATATATCGCCCAAATACCCAGGTTTCCTGGGAGGTTATTAGCAGAGGGGTAATGCACTCTGAGTGGTGACTGTGGAACCTTGGTGAACATCAGAATTCCGTGGGGAGGTCGTAAACGCACAGATTCCCCGGTACAGTCGGACACAGCCATCATTGCTGAGCAAGATGCGCAGCACAATTTCACGGAAGGTCAAGTGCGGGTGAACCTGCTGTGATGTCTTCCAGCTCACTTTCCTTTCTTCCTCCAAACAGGGAGTTATTTGAAATCTAATCTTCCGGTTGATCAATTTACTGAATTTCCCCTCCCTGTGAAACATATTCTCAAGACCCTCTCCAAACCCTGCTCACCCTTAATTTGTCCAAGGTTCCTAAATTATATTGACTGGCATAGCTATCAGCCTTTAAATCAACCTAGTGATGCTTTACATGGGAACCCACATCCCCTTAGAGTTTAGAATGTATTTGTTGTCTCTGAAGGAAAGTTTATAAAAGGGAATCCTGCATGAAGCTGACCTATGACTTTTTGTTCAATGATCCTGTGAAATAAATCTTTTATTTTTCAGGGACTGTACTACATACTTTTTTTTTTTTTTTGAGAAGGTTTAGATTCATAGCAAAACTGAAGGGAAATAGAGAGTTTCTGTCTGCCCCTTCCCCCACACAGATCGAGCCTCTCCGACCATGAGCAGTTGACACCAAAGTGGCACGTCTCTTACAATCGCTGATCCTGCCCTGGCATGTCATTATTACTCAAAGCCCACCATTTGCATTAGAATTTGCTTTCAGTGTACATTTGATGGTTTTGATAAATGTATAATTAAAGCACGGATTCCCCATCAGAGTATCACACGGAATAGCCTCTCAGCCCTCAGAGCCCTCGTGCTCCGCCTTTTTATCCTCCCTCCTTTCAGATCCGACGAGCACTCATCTTTTCACTGTCTCCATAGTTTTGCTTTTTCCAGTGTCATGCAGTTGAAATCACACAGAATGTAGCTTTTACAGATTGATTTCTTTCACTTAATAATGCGCATCTAAGTGTCCCGGGTATCTTTTTGCAGCAATATATTTCTGTTTTAGCTCTGAAGAGTGTTGTTCGGATGTATCACTGTTTATTTATCCATTCGCTGAATGGGATGAAGACTCACCTAAAGAAGGGCATTTTGGTTGCTTCCAAGTTTTGGCAACTCTGAATAAATCTACTGTAAACAACTGCGTGCAGATTTTTGTATGGATTTTAATGTCTGATTTCTTTGGGTAAATGCCAAGTAGTGTCGCTCATTATTGCTTTTCTGTGTCCTACTTAAGAAAACTTAATCTACCTCAGCCAAGTATTCTCCCATGTAATCTAGAATTTTCATAGTTTTAGCTTTTTCATCTAGGCTTATGATCCCTTTTGAGTTAAGCTTTTGTATAGGATGAGGTAGGGATTAAAATAACAAAGGTTTATTTCTTCCATATGGATATATGTAGATGTGGGAAAATTTCCTACCTTCATTAGATTGATTAGGTGCTTTTGCCAAAAATTAACTGCCTATATACTTGTGAAGTTTTGTCCAGGCTCTCCATCCTGTTTTATGAACCTATTTGTCTATCTTTAAAAAAGTTACTCAGTATGGCTACACTGGGTCTTCTTTGCTGCACGCGGGCTTTCTCTAGCCGTGGCGTACGGCCTCCTCACTGCGGCGGTTCCTCTTGTGGAGCGGGCTTTAGGCGTGAGGGCTCAGTAGTTGTGGCTGGCGGGCCTAGGTGCCCTGAAGCATGTGGGATCTTTCCAGATCAGGGATCAAACCTGTGTCCCCTGCTTTGGCAGACAGTTCGTAATCACTGGACCACGGGGGAAGACCAGAACAACTGGTTTGATTAAAGATCACTGAGTAATATATCTTGTTCCACCCTAAGTAAATTTCACTTCTAGAGTTGTCTTTTTTTTTTTTTTTTAATTTTTGCAAGGATGGTGAAAAGAGATCAAGACCTTAGAAAAAGGAGTCATAAAAAAGGGATTTAAATGAAGAATTTCTCTAAAGAGTCATGAGAGGCAACTAGTTTCTTTATTAGTTTGAGCAGTAGATATAATTAAAGGACCCAGAAGAAAGGTGACATTACATTCTCAAACTGTTTGCCAGGTTGAATCTTTAACCCAGGGAGCTATGTGTATTTTTTTTTTACACATTCCATATTTGGTTAATTTGACACCAATTAGCACTTCCAATTCTAGAAAGGCCTATATACTCTGTTGCTCAGTCGTGTCTGACTCTTTGTGGCCCCATGGACTGTAGCCCACCAGGCTCCTCTGTCCATGGAATTTTCCAGGCAAGAACACTGGAGTGGTTTGCCATTTCCTTCTCCAGGGCATCTTTCTGACTCAGGGATTGAACCTGGGTCTCCCGCATTGCAGGCAGATGCTTTACCATTGGAGGCATCAGTGATTTAGTCTGAAGATATCATCTTAAAACACAGGCTGAGAGCATCACTTTTTCCTCAAAAGCTTTGGAATGCTCCACAATTGTCCCCAAGATGGAGTATAAACTCTTGCTCCCAGATGTGTCTCTTGCTTTAGTTCCACCTGAAAATACGATTCTTCTGTCATACTTGGCTTTCTTTGATACCATGTTACACCTTTCTCTTTTTACTTTTATCTACTCAAAGTGAGTAGGCTTCCTCGGTGGCTCAGTAGCAAAGAATCACCTGCCAATGCAAGAGACGCAGGTTTGATCCCTGGGTTGGGAAGATCCGCTGGAGGAGGAAGTGGCCACCCACTCCAGTGTTCCTGCCTGATCCCTGGGTTGGGAAGATCCCCTGGAGGAGGAAGTGGCCACCCACTCCAGTGTTCCTGCCTGATCCCTGGGTTGGGAAGATCCCCTGGAGGAGGAAGTGGCCACCCACTCCAGTGTTCCTGCCTGATCCCTGGGTTGGGAAGATCCCCTGGAGGAGGAAGTGGCCATCCACTCCAGTGTTCCTGCCTGATCCCTGGGTTGGGAAGATCCCCTGGTGGAGGAAGTGGCCACCCACTCCAGTATTCCTGCCTGGAGAACCCGTAGACAGAGGAGTCTGGCCAGCTACAGTCCATGGGGTTGTAAAACAGTCGGACTTGACTTAGCAACTGAACTAAGTCTAAGCCAAGTCTAAGTCTAGTGACTAAACGACACAAGAGTGAGTTGCATTTCACAGTTGATCTGTACACTGACTGTGTTACTTCGAGCTCCTATTCTACTGCTAGTGTATCTAACATAAAGATGAGAAGAAATGTAACACTTGGCCCTCCTGGTGTACGGTGAGTACACCCACAAACCTGTGAGGTTTCGCTAAACCACTTCGTCAATGAGGAATGTCTCTTTTACATATGTGCCTGTCAAAATTCTGTTCATTCTTCAAGGACCCTTCAAGGTCATAGTTTTTTCTAAAGTCACTGTTTATTCTGGTAGGCTGGAATTAATCTCCTATTCCCCTACCTTCTGATAATCATTCTTTTTACCTTATTGTAACACATACCAATTTTGCTTTGCAAACATTGTGTTATGTGTCTTATTGATCTCTGTATCCTTGCTGGTATCTGGCATAGCACATATAGATAGTAGGTGATTGCTTCCTAAATTCCCATGTCACCCATTCATTTATTTCAGTGTCTGACGATGAATAGTTTTAATGTTAATATATCGACCTATTGTGTTAATGAATTGGGTGTGTGAGGCCATTTAATCAAATGATCATTTGAATTACTAATTATCTCTAGCTCCAGAGGATCCAACTGACCATGACAGGAACTTGGGGGTGATCCTTGACTCCTCTTTTTCCCTTAGTTCCTTATCCAATCAGTCTTAAATTTTAATTCGTGTCTCTCAAATCTGTCCCTTTCTCTTCATTTTATAGCACTTTATTCATTGCCCTGGATTATTATAACAGAAGCTCTGCTTTCAGGCTAATCCTTCTTCAATCCCTTTTCCCCATGCTTCCAGGTGGATGTTTCTATAATTCAAATCTGACCATGTCACTCTCTCGCTTAAAGCCACTTACTGCGCCTGGGTCCCAAGGGCCATTTTGACAATTGCTTTCCAGCCATGGAGACACCATAAAAGACCCACTAGTCCCAAATTTCTTGCTTCATTTTGGGTACAAGGTGGAATTTTTTCTTTTGTAGTAACAGAGAGATTGGGTGATGGAGATATGGAAGCAGGAGGAAGAGACCCGAGGGGGAAGAGGGAGACTGTCAGTGCTGCGGTGTCTGCCCTGCAGAATGTAGTTTCTGGTGAGGTGATTAGCATGCAGATCAGCTGCATGAGTCCTGCAGGCATTAGCTCTTGAACAGCAGCTTTTCAAGCCCTTCTCCACTTCTGTTTCTTCACAAATTCACATCCCTTCTGGCTGCTCTACCATAGCCCTGGTTCAGAATCCATTAACTGAAGATTTAGTCCATGAACAAAAAATGATTCTGCATGCTTATGACTAATGAGGAAGCTGTTTCAAAATCACAAGGCGCCATACTGGCTAACTACTATTCATTACTTTTATCCTCATAATACTGAGAAACTGTTTCATCATACCAGAAACAATTGTTCAGATTGGTCTGCTTGGATAGAAATTGCACTTGCTTTTGAAAAGCAAGTATTTTCTGATGTCTTAGATTTATGAAAATAATAATAATCATAGACAAATATGTGGGCTTATAGTAAGTACTGCATTGCAATTATTTGTTATGTCTTAATTTATTTAATCCTCACAACCACTTTATGAAATATATATGGTTACTATCTCTAGTTTATAGATGAGAAAACTAATGTTCAGAGGTTAGATCCTGCATAGGTGGTAAGAGGTAGAGCCTAGATTAAAACAGGTAATCTCATGCCAGAACCCACACTTGGCTCTTAGCCTATGCTGTGTTAGGAGAGGAGGCTACTTGTTCAGTTCAGTTCAGTTCACTCGCTCAGTTGTGTCCAACTCTTTGCGACCCCATGGACTGCAGCACACCAGGCTTTCCTGTCCATCACCAACTCCCAGAGTTTACTAAAACTTGAGTTGGCTTGACAGCTTGGACAACTTGAGTTGTCCCTTGAGTTGGGTACTTGTTGAGAATGCTTTTTGCTTCATAGTCAGGAACACCTTGGGCTAAGCTGTATCTTGAGATCTTCTAGTGGGGTAGATGAATTGACTGGAACATTTCATGCAAAGATGGGCTCGATAAAGGACAGAAATGGTATGGACCTAACAGAAGCAGAAGATATTAAGAAGAGATGGCAAGAATATACAGAAGAACTGTGCAAAAAGATCTTCATGACCCAGATAATGACGATGCTGTGATCACTGACCTAGAGCCAGACATCCTGGAATTTGAAGTCCAGTGGGCCTTAGAAAGCATCACTACGAACAAAGCTAGTGGAGGTGATGGAATTCCAGTTGAGCTATTTCAAATCCTGAAAGATGATTCTGTGAAAGTGCTGCACTCAATATGCCAGCAAATTTGGAAAACTCAGCAGTGGCCACAGGGCTGGAAAAGGTCTGTTTTCATTCCAGTCCCAAAGAAAGGCAATGCCAAAGAATGCTCAAACTACCACACAATTGCACTCATCTCACATGCTAGTAAAGTAATGCTCAAAATTCTCCAAGACAGGCTTTAGCAATACGTGAACTGTGAACTTCCTGATGTTCAAGCTGGTTTTAGAAAAGGCAGAGGAAGCAGAGATCAAATTGCCAACATCCTCTGGATCATGGAAAAAGGAAGAGAGTTCCAGAAAAACATCTATTTCTGCTTTATTGACTATGCCAAAGCCCTTGACTGTGTGGATCACAATAAACTGTGGGAAATTCTGAAAGAAATGGGAATACCAGACCACCTGATCTGCCTCTTGAGAAATCTGTATGCGGTCAGGAAGCAACAGTTAGAACTGGACATGGAACAACAGACTTGTCCCAAATAGGAAAAGGAGTTTGTCAAGGCTGTATATTGTCACCCTGCTTATTTAACTTCTATGCAGAGTACATCATGAGAAATGCTGGACTGGAAGAAACACAAGCTGGAATCAAGATTGCTGGGAAAAATCTCAATAACCTCAGATATGCAGATGACACCACCCTTATGGCAGAAAGTGAAGAGGAACTAAAAAGCCTCTTGATGAGAGTGAAGGTGGAGAGTGAAAAAGTTGGCTTAAAGCTCAACATTCAGAAAATGAAGATCATGGCATCCGGTCCCATCACTTCATGGGAAATATATGGGGAAACAGTGGAAACAGTGTCAGACTTTATTTTTCTGGGCTCCAAAATCACTGCAGATGGTGATTGCAGCGATGAAATTAAAAGATGATTACTCCTTGGAAGGAAAGTTATGACCAACCTAGATAGCATATTGAAAAGCAGAGACATTACTTTGCCAACAAAGGTCCCTCTAGTCAAGGCTATGGTTTTTCCTGTGGTCATGTATGGATGTGAGAGTTGGACTGTGAAGAAGACTGAGCGCTGAAGAATTGATGCTTTTGAAGTGTGGTGTTGGAGAAGACTCTTGAGAGTCCCTTGGACTGCAAGGAGATCCAACCAGTCCATTCTGAAGGAGATCAGCCCTGGGATTTCTTTGGAGGGAATGATGCTAAAGCTGAAACTCCAGTACTTTGGCCACCTCATGTGAAGAGCTGACTCATTGGAAAAGACTCTGATGCTGGGAGGGATTGAGGGCAGGAGGAGAAGGGGACGACAGAGGATGAGATGGCTGGATGGCATCACTGACTCGATGGACGTGAGTCTGAGTGAACTCCGGGAGTTGGTGATGGACAGGGAGGCCTGGCGTGCTGTGATTCATGGGGCTGCAAGGAGTTGGACATGACTGAGCGACTGAACTGAACTGAACTGATGCTGTGCAGGAAAGAACCAGAACAATGTATCCTACCCCCATCTGGGGTGAAATCAGCAGTTAATATTATGATCAGGAAAGTTTAGTGAAATCTAGTTAAATTTGGAACTCTCCAAAGGTCTCATTTGCGGGAGGGAGAATGGAAGTATGGTTGTGAGTAAATTAGATTACCTGCAAACAAAGGTTCTGCCAGAGGGAAGGGAAGGGTGCCAGAAGCAGGGTCTGAGAGGAGCCTGGCTTGGCAGACGGCTCGGTGATTTGTGCGCTGGGGCTGGGAGTCACAGGGAACAGACTTCTGTGCCTTGGCTCAGCTGTTCACGCTGTGAAGTTGAACAAGTTCCTTCACTGCTTCACACTTCAGTTTCCTCATCTATAAAAAGAAGTTAAATCTCCCATCCTGAAAGGATTATTGAGTGGATTAAGGGAGACAAGTTTACAAAGTATGCAGCACAGGGCCAAAGCAGGAAATGGGAACGTTTTAGGTGGAAGTGACTTAATGATGACAGGCTAGAGTTTACTGCCAGGAAGAACTTGCTGAGATTTGGAAAGAAAAGTGAAGGGAGAAGCTCTCAGTTTTGGCTCTCAGGAGATTCTCTGACTGACTTGGAGGATGTGGCAGCTCTGTAGACCTTTCTACCTGCTCCTGATCCGAGGCCCTGATCCAGGTAGCGGTTCCTCAGAGACCCACATGCACTCTGCTCTCTCCACCCACTCCGGTGCCTCAAGCTGAAGTCAGTAGTGGATGTTCCCTTCATCTTCCAGCTATACCTTCCAGATCATATGTCTCTTGGCTCCTTCCTCATTCTTGTAAGCCTCGATCCATGTGTCGAATGTTCTATCATCACAGCATTGCAGTGGTTCATTTTGTTGATCAGACTCAGAATGATAACAGCGTGGTGTCCTCTTACTGCCTTGGTGTTGCTTGATTACCTAGAGGAGGGGTTGGAAAACCTTACCTAAATGACAATAGTAAGTAGTTTTTGCTTTTGTGGGCCATTTGGACTCCATTGCAACTACTCAATTCGCTGTTAAGAGCAGGAATGCAGTCATAGGACATGCATGCTGGATCTGGCATGGCTGCGATACAATACAACTTCACCGGTGCTGAAATTTGAATGCTCTGTGATTTTTTTAAAATTTATTTTTAATTTTTTTAAAATTTTATTTTATTTTTAAACTTTACAATATTGTATTAGTTTTGCCAAACATCAAAATGAATCCGCCACAGGTATACCCGTGCTCCCCATCCTGAACCCTCCTCCCTCCTCCCTCCCCATACCCTCCCTCTGGGTGGTCCCAAATTGAAGAATAATTGCTTCACAGAATTTTGTTGTTTTCTGGCAAACCTTAACATGAATCAGCCATAGGTGTACATGTGTCCCCTCCCTTCTGAACCTCCTTCCCATCTCCCGCCCCATCCCACCCCTCTAGGTTGATACAGAGCCCCTGTTTGAGTTTCTTGAGCCATACAGCAAATTCCCTTTGGCTATCTATTTTACATATGGTAATGTAAATTTCCATGTTACTCTTTCCATACATCTCAGCCTCTCCTCTCCTCTCCCCATGTCCATAAGTCTATTCTCCATTTCTATTTCTCCGTTGCTGCCTTGTAAATAAATTCTTCAGTACCATGTTTCAAAATTCCGTATATGTGCATTAGAATACGATATTTATCTTTCTCTTTCTGACTCCCTTTACTCTGTATAGTAGGTTCTAGGTTCATCCACCTCATCAGAACTGACTCAAATGCATTCCTTTTTATGGCCGAGTAATATTCCATCATGTATATGTACTACAACTTCTTTATCCATTCATCTGTCGATGGACATCTCTCTAGGTTGCTTCCATGTTCTGGCTATTGTAAATAGTGCTATAATGAACAATGGGATACATGTGTCTTTTTCAATTTTGGTTTCCTCAGGGTGGTGGTGGCTTTATTCCTAGTTTTTAAGGAATCTCCATATCATCTTCCATAGTGGTTGTATCAATTTACGTTCCCACCAACAGTGCAAAAACATTCCCTTTTCTCCACACCCTGTCCAGCATTTATTGTTTGTAGACTTTTTGATGATGGTCATTCTGACCAGTGTGATATCTCACTGTTGTTTTGATTTGCATTTCTCTAATAAAGAGTGATGTTGAGCTTCTTTCCATGTGTTTGTTAGCCATCTGTATGTCTTCTTTGGAGAAATGTCTGTTTAGGTCTTTTCCCCACTTTTGGATTGGGTTGTTTGGTTTTCTGGCATTGAAATGTGTGAGCTGCTTGTATATTTTGGAATTTAATCTTTTGTCAGTTGTTTCACTTGCTATTATTTTCTCCCATTCTGAGGATTGTCTTTTCACCTTGCTTATAGTTTCCTTTGCTGTACAAAATCTTTTAAGTTTAATCAGGTCCCACTTGTTTACTTTTGTTTTTACTTCCATTACTCTAGGAGGTGGGTCATAGAGGATCTTGCTTTGATTTATGTCATCAAGTGTTCTGCCTATGTTTTCCTCTAAGAGTTTTATAGTTTCTGGTCTTATATTTAGGTCTTTAATCCATTTTGAGTTGATCTTTGTGTATGGTGTTAGGAAGTGTTCTACTTTCATTCTTTTTATGTAGCCATCCAGTTTTCCCAGCACCATTTATTGAAGAGGATATCTTTGCCCCATTGTATATTCTTGCCTCCTTTGTCAAAAATAAGGGACCCATAGGTGCAGGGGTTTATTCCTGGGCTTTCTATCTTGTTCCATTGGTTTATATTTCTGTTTTTGTGCCAGTATAATACTGTCTTGATGACTATAGCTTTGTAGTATAATATGAAGTCAGGAAGGTCGATTCCTCCAACTCCATTCTTTTTTCACAAAACTGCTTTTGCTATTTGGGGTCTTTTGTGCAAAGATGGGCTCAATAAAGGACAGAAATGGTATGGACCTAACAGAAGCAGAAGATATTAAGAAGAGGTGGCAGGAATACACAGAAGAACTGTACAAAAAAGATCTTCATGACCCAGATAATCACGATGGTGTGATCACTGACCTAGAGCTAGACATCCTGGAATGCGAAGTCAAGTGGGCCTTAGAAAGCATCACTACGAACAAAGCTAGTGGAGATGATGGAATTCCAGTTGAGCTATTTCAAATGCTGAAAGATGATGCTGTGAAAGTGCTGCACTCAGTATGCCAGCAAATTTGGAAAACTCAGCAGTGGCCACAGGGCTGGAAAAGGTCTGTTTTCATTCCAATCTCAAAGAAAATGCAATGCCAAAGAATGCTCAAAGTACTGCACAATTGCACTCATCTCACATGCTAGTAAAGTAATGCTCAAAATTCTCCAAGCCAGGCTTCAGCAATACGTGAACCATGAACTTCCTGATGTTCAAGCTGGTTTTAGAAAAGGCAGAGGAAGCAGAGATCAAATTGCCAACATCTGCTGGATCATGGAAAAAGCAAGAGAGTTCCAGAAAAACATCTATTTCTGCTTTATTGACTATGCCAAAGCCTTTGACTGTGTGGATCACAATAAACTGTGGGAAATTCTGAAAGAGATGGGAATACCAGACCACCTGACCTGCCTTTTGAGAAACCTATATGCAGGCCAGGAAGCAACAGCTAGAACTGGACATGGAACAACAGACTGGTTCCAAATAGGAAAAGGAGTACGTCAAGGCTGTATACTGTCACCCTGCTTATTTAACTTCTATGCAGAGTACATCATGAGAAATGCTGGACTGGAAGAAGCACAAGCTGGAATCAAAATTGCTGGGAGAAATCTCAATAACCTCAGATATGCAGATGACATCACCCTTATGGCAGAAAGTGAAGAAGAACTAAAAAGCCTCTTGATGAGAGTGAAGTTGGAGAGTGAAAAAGTTGGCTTAAAGCTCAACATTCAGAAAATGAAGATCATGGCATCCGGTCCCATCACTTCATGGGAAATAGATGGGGAAACATTGGAAACAGTGTCAGACTTTATTTTTCTGGGCTCCAAAATCACTGTAGATGGTGACTGCAGCCATGAAATTAAAAGACGCTTACTCCTTGGAAGGAAAGTTATGACCAACCTAGAGAGCATATTCAAAAGCAGAGAGATTACTTTGCCAACAAAGGTCCCTCTAGTCAAGGCTATGGTTTTTCCTGTGGTCATGTATGAATGTGAGAGTTGGACTGTGAAGAAGGCTGAGTGCCAAAGAATTGATGCTTTTGAACTGTGGTGTTGGAGAAGACTCTTGAGAGTCCCTTGGACTGCAAGGAGATCCAACCAGTCCATTCTAAAGGAGATCAGCCCTGGGATTTCTTTGGAAGGAACGATGCTAAAGCTCACATGGCCACCTCATGTGAAGAGCTGACTCATTGGAAAAGACTCTGATGCTGGGAGGAATTGGGGGCAGGAGGAAAAGGTGACGACAAAGGATGAGATGGCTGGATGGCATCACTGACTCGATGGACGTGAAAGGAAAGTGAAGTAGCTCAGTCGTGTCCGACTCTTTGCGACCCCATGGATTGTAGCCTACCAGGGTCTTCCCTCCATGGGATTCTCCAGGCAAGAATACTGGAATGGGTTGCCAATTCCTTCTCCAGGGGATCTTTCCAGCTCAGGGATCGAACCCACATCTCCCGCATTGCAGGCAGATGCTTTAACCTCTGAGCCACGTGAGTCTGAGTGAACTCCGGGAGTTGGTGATGGACAGGGAGGCCTGGAGTGCTGCGATTCATGGGGTCTCAAAGAGTCGGACACGACTGAGCGACTGAACTGAACTGTGTTTCCACATGAATTGTGAAATTTTTTGTTCTAGCTTTGTGAAAAATGCCATTGGTAATTTGATAGGGATTGCATTGAATCTGTAGGCTGCATTTGGTAGTATAGTCATTTTCACAATATTGATTCTTCCTACCCAGGAGCATAGGATATCTCTCCATCTGTTTATGTCATCTTTGGTTTCTTCATCAATGTCTTATAATTTTCTATGTACAGTTCTTTTGTCTCCTTATGTAAGTTTATTCCTAGATATTTAATTATTTTTGTTGTAATGGTGAATGGGATTGATTCCTTAATTTCTCTTTCTGATTTTTCATTGTTAGTATATAGAACTGCAAGCAATTTCTGTGTGTTGGTTTTGTATCCTGCAACTTTCCTAAATTCACTGAATAGCTCTAGTAATTTTCTGATACTGTCTTTATGATTTTCTGTGTACAGTATCATGTCCTCTGCAAACAGTGAGAGCTTTACTTCTTTTCTGATCTGGATTCCTTTTATTTCTTTTTCTTCTCTGATTGCTGTAGCTAGGAATCGAGAAATATGTTGAATAATATTGGTAAAAATAGACACCCTTGTCTTGTTCCTGATCTTAGGAGGAATGCTTTCAGTTTTTCACCATTGAGAATAATGTTTGCTGTAGGCTTATCATATATGGCCCTTACTATGTTGAGGTAGGATCCTTCTGTGCCCATTTTTTGAAGAGCTATAATGATAAATGGGTGCTGAATTTTGTCAAAGGCTTTTTTGCATCTATTGAGATTATCATATGGTTTTTATCTTTTAATTTGTTAATATGTTGTATCACATTGATTGATTTGCATATATTAAAGAATCCTTGCATTCCTGGAATAAACGCAATTTGATCATGGTGTATGGGCCTTTTGATGTGTTGCTGAATTCTGTTTGCTAAAGTTTTGTTGAGGATTTTTGCATCTATGTTCATCACATGTAGTTTTCTTTTTCTGTGTTGTCTTTGTCTGGTTTTGGTATCAGGGTGATGGTGGCCTCATAAAATGATTTTGGAAATGTTCCTTCCTCTGCAATTTTTTGAAAGAGTTTTAGAAGGATAGGCATTAGCTCTTCTCTAAATGTTTGATAGAATTCTCCTGTGAAGCCATCTGGTCCTGGGCTTCTTTTTTTTGGGAGATTTTTGACCACAGCTTCAGTTTCAGTGCTTGTAATTGGGTTGTTCATAATTTCTATTTCTTCCTGGTTCAGTCTTGGAAGATTGAACTTTCCTAAGAATCTGTCCATTTCTTCCAGCTTATCCATTTTATTGCCATATAGTTGTTCATAATAGTCTCTTATAATCCTTTGTATTTCTGCATTGTCTGTTGTAACCTCTCCTTTTTCATTACTAATTTTGTTGATTTGATTCTTCTCTCTTTTTTTCTTGATGAGTCTGGCTAAAGGTTTGTCAATTTTGTTTATTTTCTCAAAGAACCAGCTTTTAGTTTTATTAATCTTTACTATTATTTCTTTCATTTCTTTTTCATTTATTTCTGCTCAGATCTTTATGATTTATTTCTTTCTACTAATTTTTTTGTTCTTCTTTTTCCAGTTGTTTTAGGCATAAAGTTAGGTTATCTATTCAGTGTTTTTCTTGTTTCTTGAGGTAGGATTGTATTGCTATAGACTTAGAACCGCTTTTCTGCATCCCATAGGTTTTGAGTTGTCGTGTTTTCATTGTCATTTGTTTCTAGAAATTTTTTTGATTTCCCTTTTGATCTCTTCAGTAACCTGTTGGTTATTTAGAAACATGTTGCTTAATCCCCATGTGTTTGTGTTTCTTACAGTTTTGTTCTCGTAACTGATATTTAATCTCATAGCGCTGTGGTCAGAGAAGATGCTTGACACGATTTCAATTTTCTAAAGTTTACTGAGGTTTGATTTGTGACCCAAGATGTGGTCTATCCTGGAGAATGTTCCATATACACTTGAGAATAAGATGTATTCTTCTGCATTTGGATGGGATGCCCTGAAGATATCAATGAGATCCATCTCATCTAATATATCCTTTAAGACTTGTGTTTCCTTATTAATTTTCTGTTTTGATGATCTGTCCATTGGTGCGAGTGGGGTGTTAAATTCTCCTACTATTATTGTGTTACTGTCAGTTTCTCCTTTTTTGTCTGTTAGTGTTTGTCTGATGTATTAAAGTGTTTCTCTGTTGGGTGCATAGATATTTACAATTGTTATGTCTTCCTCTTGGATTGATCCCTTGATCATTATGTAGTGTCCTTCCTTATCTCTTGTAATCTTCTTTATTTTAATGTCTGTTTTTTCTGATATGAGGATTGCTACTCCAGCTTTCTTTTGCTTCCCATTTGCATGGAATATATTTTTGCATTCTCTCACTTTCAGTCTGTATGTGTCTTTAGGTCTGAAGTGGGTTTATTGTAGACGGCATATATATGGGTCTTGTTTTTGTATCTATTCAGTCAGTCTGTGTCTTTTGGTTGGAGCATTTAATCCATTTACATTTAAAGTAATTGGGAGAATGGCATTGAAACATGTATAATATCATGTATGAAATGAGTCGCCAGTCCAGGTTCGATGCACAATACTGGATGCTTGGGGCTAGTGCACTGGGACGACCCAGAGGGATGGTATGGGGAAGGAGGAGGGAGGAGGGTTCAGGATGGGGAACACATGTATACCTGTGGCAGATTCATTTTGATATTTGGCAAAACTAATACAATTTGTAAAGTTTAAAAATAAAATAAAATTAAAAAAATAAAGTAATTATTGATATATATGTTCTTATTGCCATTTTCTTAATTGTTTGGGGTTGCTTTTGTAGATCTTTTTCTTCTCTATATTTCTTGAGTATATAAGTCCCTTTAACATTTATTGTAAAGCTGGTTTGGTGGTACTGAATTCTCTAAACTTTTGCTTGTCTGAAAAGCTTTTTATTTTTCCAACAATTTTGAGTGAGATCCTTGCCAGGTATAGTAATCTTGGTTGTAGATTTTTTCCTTTTAGTACCTTAACTATATCCTGTCATCCCCTTCTGGCCTGCAGAGTTTCTGCTGAAAGATCAGCTGTTAAGCATCTGGGGTTTCCCTAGTATGTTACTTGTTGCTTCTCCCTTGCTGCTTTTAATATTCTTTTTTTTGTTTAGTCTTTGTTAGTTTGATTAGTGTGTGTCTTGGCATGTTTCTCCTTGGGTTTTATCCTGTATGGGACTCTTTGTGCCTCTTGGAATTGATTGACTATTTCCTTTTCTATGTTGGGGAAATTTTCAACTATAATCTCTTCAAAAATTTTCTCGTACCCTTTCTCTTTCTCTTCTTCTTCTGGGACCCTTATAATTGGAATGTTAGTGCATTTGATATTGTCCCAGAGGTCTCTGAAACTATCCTCAGTTCTTTTCATTCTTTTTACTTTATTCTGCTCTTCAGAAGTTATTTCTACCATTTTATCTTCCAGCTCACTGATGCATTCTTCTGCTTCAGCTATTCTGCTATTGATTCCTTCTAGAGTATTTTTTATTTCAGTAGCTGTGTTATTTGTCTCTGCATGCTTATTGTTTAATTCTTCTAGGTCTTTGTTAATTGATTCTTGCATTTTCTCCATTTTGTTTTCAAGGTTTTGATCATCTTTACTATTTTTATTCTGAGTTCTTTTTCAGGTAGCTTGCCTATTTCCTCTTCATTTGTTTGGATTTCTGTGTTGCTAGTTTGTTCCTTCATTTGAGTAGCATTTCTCTGCCTTTTCATTATTTATTTATTTTTTTAATGTATTGTGTTTGAGATCTCTTTTTCCCAGGCTTCAAGGCTGAATTCTTTCTTCCTTTTGGTTTCTGCCCTCCTAAGGTTGGTCCAGTGGTTTGTGTGAGCTACAGGGTGAGATTTGTGCTGAGTTTTTGTTTGTTTGTTTGTTTTTCCTCTGATGGGCAAGGCTGAGTGAAGGGTAATCCTGTCTGCTGACGGTTGGGCTTGTATTTTTGTTTTGTTTGTTGTTCAGATGAGGCGTCCTGCACAGGATGCTACTGATGGTTCAGTGATGCTGGGTCTTATAATCAAGTGGTTTCCTTGTGTGAGTTCTCACTATTTGATACTCCCTATGGCTAGTTCTCTGGTGGTCTAGGGTCTTGGAGTCAGTGCTCCCACTCCAAAGGCCTAGGGCTTGATCTCCTCCACTTGGTGCTGGGACGGTGCTGGCCGGGCTCAGTGGCCTATGTGATCTTTTATGTGTGACAAAATACTATTCTTTTTTTCTCCTTCTACTACTTAAAAATATAAAACCCATTCTCAACTTCTGACCTATATAAAAACAAGTGGAGAGCTGGATTGGGCTGGAGTTTGCCAACCCTGGCTCAGGAGGATGGGGATGGAGTCAGCTAGATCTGCTCATAAACCTTTGCTTGCCACTCACTGTGTGACTTTGGGGAATACATTTAATCTCCAAGCCTCACTTTCAAAATGGGGACATTTACACTGACATTGTAGAGTAGGGGTGTTGTGAAGATTAAATAAGGTTGGGATTAGGAGATCAAACTATTACATATAGGATGAATAAACAAGAAGGTTCTATTATATAGCACAGGTAACTATATTCAATATTCTATAGTAAACCATAATAGAAAAGAATATGAAAAAGAATATATATATATATATATTTGTATAATGGAATCACTTTGCTGAACAGTAGAAATTAACACAACATTCTAAATCAACTATATTTCAGTTTTTAAGACAAAATAATGCATGTAAAATTTTTAGTTGACTGCTGGGCACGTAGCTCATGGTCGATCATTTGTGATCAGTCATTTTTCACCTTTTGTTGTTCTGGGAGTCGTTATTTGATGTTTGCAGTTCAGTCACACAGTTATGGGGAAACTGAGGGATTTTTCAGCCAGTGGGACGTGTACTGGTTTTTCCACCAGTAAGATAAAATGACGTCTGGGTAAAAGAGAGACTTCCTCACACTTTGCAAACTATCCACCATACTTGAATTGAGAATATAAGAATATTGCTAAAGAGTCAGTAATGAAATCATCACTCAGGTTGTTACCCGTGATCCTCTCTGATGCAGTAGTGGGAATTAGCCACAGGAACACAGAGATGGGAAAGATGGTACAAGCAGAAAAATGGAGAACTTGAGCTTCGTTGCAGGATTGTGTGTAAGTGCTGTGATATGGGTGAGATTTAACTTCTTAGTGTGCTTCTTTCTCTTCAAATAAAATGTTGAAATTATGCTATGGGCAAGTATTTAAAAACAGAAATACCTTTATAACAGATTGAGTAAATATCATGTTGTAAAATTAAAAAAGTATAAAAAACATTCTAAGGTCTTCAAAGTAGTTTGGCTACTAATCTTTCATTTTCATCTCAAATATCACCTTCCATAAGGGGATTTTCTTAATCTAGCAGCAACATGGATACAGCTAGAGATTATCATACTAAGTGAAGTAGGTCAGATAGAGAAAAACAAATGCCATATGATATCACTTATATGTGGAATCTAAAATATGACACAAATGAGCCTGTCTATGACACAGAATGGAGAAGGCAATGGCAACCCACTCCAGTACTCTTGCCTGGAGACTCTTGGACAGAGGAGCCTGGCAGGCTACAGTCCATGGGGTTGCAGAGTCGGACACAACTGAGCGACTGACACATACACACACACACACACACACACACGACACAGAAACAGACTCGCAGGGAACAGAGTAGTGCCTACCAAGTGAGAAGTTGTTGGAGAAGGATGTGCTGCTGCTGCTGCTGAGTCGCTTCAGTCGTGTCTGACTGTGTGACCCCATAGACGGCAGCCCACCAGGCTCCCCCATTCCTGGGATTCTCCAGGCAAGAACACTGGAGTGGGTTGCCATTTCCTTCTCCAATGCATGAAAGTGAAAAGTGAAAGTGAAGTTGCTCAGTCATGTCTGACTCTTAGCGACCCCATGGACTGCAGCCTACCAGGCTCCTCTGCCCATGGGATTTTCCAGGCAAGAGTACTGGAGTGGAGTGCCATTGCCTTCTCTGCAGGATGTACTAGGAGGTTAGAATTAGCAGATGCAATCTTTGAAAAATAGGATGGGTAAACCACAAGGTCCTGCCGTATAGCATGTGTGTGTGGGAATTCGCTTCAGTCGTGTCCTCCTGGCAGGACTGTAGCCTGCCAGGCTCCTCTGTCCAATTCTCCAGGCAAGAATACTGGAGTGGGTTGCCATTTCCTTCTCCAGGGATTTTCCCAATCCAGAGATCAAACCCACGTCTCTTATGTCTCCTGCATCGGCAGGTGTGTTCTTTACCAAGGACCACCTGGGAAGTCTCCTGTATAGCACAGAGAACTATATTCAATATCTTATGATAAACCATAATGGGGAATGATATATATATATATTTATATAAAGAATGTATATGTATATATGTGTGTGTGTGAGTGTATACCTGTGTCACTTTGCTGTAGAGCAGTAATTAACACAACATTGTAAATCAACTGTACTTCAATGACAAAATAGAATGAAGAGGATTTTCTTGATCTAAAATATCGGAAATAGCCATCCAACTCCATCCCTTAATTACTGTGCCTCATTGCTCTATGTTTTTCTCTTTGTAACACTTTTTGCAGTCAGACATTGATTTGTTGACCCGCTGATCATCTATATTTCTCCCACTAAAATGTGAATTCCGCAAGAGCCACCCTCTCTCTGTCTCCTGGGAACTCAGAATGGCATTTTTGACAGACAGGCTGCCTGTCTGCCTGCCTTTACTAGGAAAGGAGGAAAGTAGAGCATCAGTGTTCTGGGAGGTCAGATTCCTGCTGAGCTAACAGTTTTCTCAGGGCCTGGCTGTATTTTTTTTTCCCCCCTCAACTAACTTTTAAAGAGGAGGAAACATCTGGAAAATTGTCCTGGCCACAGAAAATAAAAAATAAAACTCAGGGCAGATGGTACTGTCTAGTAACAACATCTGGAGGTGAAAATTCAGCTGGCAACAGGGGTAATTGTCAAAATATTTAGCGACTGCCCAAGTTGTTCATGTTATATTGTTTATCTCAACCTCTGACAAATTTATAATTCGGCCTGGCAGATAACTGATTGACTTTCCCCAAGTGCATATCGAGAGTGGAGCCCTGTTTTCCCACCAGCATGAAAGCCAGTCTTAATGCTAGATCCTGTTCCAGGTCCAAGATAGGAAGATTTCCTGAAAAGTCCTTTTAAGATCAGTTTCTACCTTAGGGAGGCAAATATTCTTATGCTACAGGCTTCAGTGAGCATCTTTAGCAATGAACTTGCTGGAAACCCTAATCTTTTTCTCTAAGGAGATGTATCTTATTATCTTTAAAATCATCTTCAAATGTCCTGTTAAAGAGGAAATGAGGGAGAGTGGTGAGAAACGTGAAGCGTTTCCCCTTTCGAGGCTGTACCTTGCTGACTAGTGTATTTGGTTGTTGAATTACTGGGAGGAAGGTGGTTCCAGATTCAGTTCTTAACATAGATCAGCTCACAGGTATAAAGGGCTTCCCCAGTGGCTCAGTGGGTAAAGAATCTGCCTGCAATGCAGGAGATACGAGTTCTATCCTTGGGTCAGGAAGACTCTCTGGAGGAGGGCATGGCAACCCACCTCAGTATTCTTGCCTAGAGAATCCCACAGACAGAGGAGCCCTGGGGGGCTACATAGGGTTGATAAAGAGTCAGATGTGACTGAGCATGCATAGGTATACATAAGTCTCAGTTGCTGCCCAACAAAACACACACATTTCTGGGTTGTGGACATTTCTCTGGTGTCTATAAGCTGATTACTGGTTTTTGCTCAGATAAAATGGGCTTACATTTTATCTGCTGTTCCTTGCAAATAATAAATATCTTCTGAAGTCTCAAAGCTACTCCTGTCCCATAAGGGAGTGATATTGGGTAAAGAGGAAGTTATAAGGGAAGTTGATTTTTTGAGGCTGATTAACAAGAACTGGTTCAGACTATATTTTACTGTATGACCAGGGCAAGCAAAAGCACAGTTTGAAAATGGAGCTATTAGAATATCTCTTGGAAAAGTCTTAATTTACAGAATTCTCCAGCTCCCAAAGCCTAGAAAATGATATTTTCCTCTCAGACTGGTTTCAGTTGAGTAAGTGTCACTTTAGGAACCAAAGTCTAGGGTCAGGCTGCCTGGGCCTAAAGCCATCCCATTTCCTAATGGCTTTAGCAATGGTCTCTTTTTCAAAAATCTCCTCTTTTTGTACTAAGAAGTATTACTTAAAAAGACTGTGGTGTTAGTGTTATACAGTTTCCTGTGGGAATTTTCTTCACGGTGGTCTCTGAAGCTGGATATCTGTGTTTGTTCCACTGCTTTGATTTTGGTGTCGCTTTTCCCCTCCCTGTCTGATGTGGCTGGTAGAAAGCAGAAACCCTGAGAAGCCAGCAAGTTTGTAAAACCACATTATCCAAAGAGTCTCAAACCAAAGGTTGGTCTCATGGCTCCACAGTCTACCCACCCTGTCTGTTTTGTGCAAGCACTCTAAAAATACAGTTTACCCTAGAAAAATATGAAGTCAAAAGTGTGCTTTCCAATCAATATTTGTTGTATTTTTTTAAAAAAAAACCCTTAATTTAATTTTCCCTTTTACAATATTCTCAGTCATTAAAAATGGCATTTTGTTTTGTTTTGATGTAATTAATGATGAAAGGATGCTTTGAAAATATCAAAAGCTCCTACATGTCCATCGACTGATGAATAAATAAAGAAGCTGTTGTATATATATATATATATATATATATATATACACACAATGGAATGTTATGCACCATAATAAAGAATGAATCTGAGTCAGATCTAGTGAGACAGATGAACCTGGAGACTGTTATACAGAGTGAAGTGAGTCAGAAACAGAAAGACAAATACCGTATAGTAACATATACACATGAGATCTAGAAAAATGATACTGATGAGCCTGTTTTCAGGGAAGCAGTAGAGGTGCAGACGTAGAAACTAGACTTGCGGATGCAGCAGGGGAAGGAGAGGGCGGGACGGACTGACAGAGCATCGTGGAAGTGTGCACACTGCCATATGTGGAATGGAGAGCCGGTGGGGAGTTGCTGTATGATGCAGGGAACTCAGCCTGGTACTTTGTGACAACCGAGAGGGGAGGGATAGGGTGGGAGGTGGGAGGGAGGTTCAAGAGGGAGGGGACATATGTATACCTATGGCTGATTCATGTTGATTATGGCAGAAGTCAACACAGCATTGCAAAGCACTTGTCCTCCAGTTAACTGTTTTTTTTTGTTTTTTTTTTTTTAATGAGAAAAGAAAAGAAAATGCCCAGAGCTCACTGAAGTTTGATAATGCTCAAAGGAAAGTGAAGGACTAGAGCTGAAGGCATTTAGGTTCGAAGATTGCCGTCTGTGAGATGGGGACCAGTGGAGTCTTGCAGCTCCCAGCTTGAGGGACGTGGGACACGAAGCCTTCATCACTGGTGGATGAGGGACTCCCAGCTTGAGGGACGTGGGACACGAAGCCTTCATCACTGGTGGATGAGGGACCCCAATTTGCCTTTTCTGTGGCATGAAAACTCCTAGCTGGGTGATTTATTCATAAACTAATCAGACATTTAGAACACCCTTAGACCATGGTAGAGATAAGCATGAAATTTACACACAGAGAAACTCCTCAGCCCAGGCTCTGTGAGAACCCTTGGAAATCAACTTCTACTTCCATGTTTGAAAGTTACAAGTCATAAGAATCAGAAAAGCAGACCGCGAAACTCACAACTCAATAATTGTGAACTATAGAACAATGAAGGAGACATTCCAAAGAAAGAATAACTATTATAAAAAACATAAAAATAAAATTTGGGAAAGAATGAATAGAATATTTTAGAGATGCTAAATATACATCCCTGAAATAGCTTTCACGTACAGTTTACATAGAAGAGTATCAGAACTGAAACTAGATTCAGAAGATGTATCTTGGAAAACACTCAGAAGACACACAGCGAGAAGGGAAATAAAAGCCAAAGGAGGGCCTAGAGATGTGAAGGTAACATGAGACATTCCAGCAGGAGAATCACACAGGACAGAACAGAAAGGATGTTAGAGAGGCCAGACTTGAAGGCCTTGGGACAGAACTTCCCAGACTTGAGGAAGATTCAATTACTATTGAGATGAAAGAACCTAAATAAAAATGATAAGACTTACTGTATAGCACAGGGAACTTTACTTAAAACTCTGTAATAACCTATATGGGAAAAGACTCTGAAAAAGAATGGATACATATGTATGTATAACTGAATCACTTTGCTGTACAGCAGAAATTAAGACACTGTAAATCTACTATACCTAGTAGAAGTAAAAACTTAAAAAGAAAGTAGCATGAGAATTCTTGCATAGGCAAAACAGACAAGCAAAAATTCACACCCACAGGTATATCATAATGAAAAAGGAAAACTTCAAAGACAAAGATTGAAAAAAAAAACCTCTCACTAAGCCAGATCACCTGTGAAATCTTAATAAACAGATTGAGAACAAAGCACTCATCATCAGAAATGTAGCTGTAAGACTGTAAAATAACTTCTGAGTTATGAAGGAGAATAAGATGTGTCTAGAATTCTGTGATAAGCTAAACTGTCATTCAAACTATAAAGATTGGAAAGATTGAAATTTACATACCTATAAATTTGACTCCTGAAGCAAAGCAAAATAATACAAGCAAAATGACAAAAACTAATAATGGAGGTATTTTCCTAAGAAGGAAATTAAACCCTGAAGAAGGTATATGATGCAAATAGCAAGTTGATAAACATATTGGTTCAGTTCAGTTCAGTCGCTCAGTTGTTTCTGACTCCTTGCGACCCCATGGACTGCAGCACGCCAGGCCTCCCAGTCCATCACCAACTCCCGGAGTTTACTCAAACTCATGCCATTGAGGCGGTGATGCCATCCAACCATCTCATCCTCTGTTGTCCCCTTCTTCTCCCACCTTCAATCCCTCCCAGCATCAGGGTCTTTTCAAATGAGTCAGCTCTTCGCATCAGGTGGCCAAAGTATTGGAGTTTCAGCTTCAGCATCAGTCCTTCCAATGAATATTCAGGACTGATTTCCTTTAGGATTGACTGATTCAGTCTCCTTGCAGTCCAAGGGACTCTCAAGAGTCTTCTCCAACACCACAGTTCTAAAGCATCAATTCTTTGGCGCTCAGCTAAATATTAGCTATACAAATAATTGGGCTTCCCTGGTGGCTCAGCCCTATTACTGATTTTGAGACTTTTCCTTCTCAGCACTGAGCCTGGAACAGAATTCAGACTCAGTGTGAGTACATCAGTAGAGGATGCATTGCTCAACTCTGGTGCTGCCAGAGTCCGCAGAAGCAAGAGAGTTGCAGAACCTGGGAGACCTCAGCCCTGCTGCAAGGGGACATTTCTGTACTCAGGTTAGGCTTTCACCCTGTTTTGCATCATTCCTTCCCTTGTAGCGTGAACCCCTTCCATGTTTCCTCCAAAGGAAAGCTAACCGTGTGAACCAGCCCCTAAAGACACTTATCGATACGTTTTACATTACAACGCCATTTCCACAAGGTGAGGATCCTATCACAGTGACAGCTGGAAAGTGGATCTACCTGGAGCGCTTTAACTTCACTGGGTGATTGCCTTGTGATTCAAGTGATGTCCTTTTTCTTTCCTTGTTTTGTCTCTTTTCTGCCACCAGGTCTAGCTCACTTTAATAATATTTTCTTTCAAATTTAGTCATTTAAATTCACTTCTTTTATTTATTTTTATTTAAAAACATTTTTATTGGAGTATGGTTGCTTTACAGTGCTGTGTTAGTTTCTGCTGTACTGCAAATGAATCGGTTATCTGTATGCATACATCCCATCTTAGATTTCCCTCCTATTTAGGTCACCATTTATTTTAGCTAGACTTATACCCTTTTTCACATTCTCTTTCTGATCTACATC
Source organism: Bos taurus (assembly GCF_002263795.3). Lineage (NCBI taxonomy): Eukaryota > Metazoa > Chordata > Mammalia > Artiodactyla > Bovidae > Bos > Bos taurus. Next base: position 39,780,978 of record NC_037354.1, on the reverse strand, counting down.
TCACTCTTCTCTTAAATTTTTACTTTATAAAAAGGATCCAGTTTGTGATTTTTCCCCATCTGTTTTTCTTGTTTCATTTTTCCTTTGTATTACTTTGCCGCTTTAATACACAACTATCACGAAACAGCTATATCCTCTATTATTAAAGCTTCCCACACTAAACCACGTAAACTTACACCCTCTAATCCTTTCTTTCCAAGGTAATCTTCTCTTAGCCGGGCCCAGGTGCTGGATTCAGAAATAACCTTGTCCCACTGCCAGATAGAGCTGTGACCTATTTCCTCATCCCATTGTTCGGAGGGTTGCCATGATACCATGTCCTTTGTGATTCATTGGCTGCTCTAATTATAAATCCATGCTATTCCTGTAATAGCCACCGAGTCTCAGGGTAGATTTCCATATGCCACATCTCGCATATCTCTTCTTTCAGGGACCACTTCTCTTCTCTTCTGTCCAACCTGGGAACGTGGACATGGGGAAGCAGCCATCCCAAGAGGGCTTGTTCTCTATACCCCTGCCTTGGCTGAAAGAATTGCATGTGCAGTTTTACAATGTGTCCTTTCTAGGGTGATCCAAGACCTGTTATTCAAAATTCTTACTCTAATTTCCAGCCGAAGGACTTTCTTTCTCTCTCTTTATTTTGGCCATGCTGTGCGACTTGTGGGATCTTAGTTCTCTACCAACCAGGGATTGCACCACGTCTCCTACTGTGGACGCAGACTCCTAACCACCTGACCACCGGGAAAGACCCCCTTTTTGCTCTCTATTGTAAGCCACACTACAGCACATTCCTGATGATTGGACCCTTTGCCACTTCACTATATTTCTTTTCTTTTTTATTGAATTATAGTTGACTTACAATATTGTGTTAATTTCTGCTGTACAGCAAAGTGACTCAGCCACACACAAACATACATTCTTTTTCATATTCTTTTCCATTATGACGCCACTACCCTATATTTCCTTTTGATCCTAGACAACTCAATACATAACATATATGAACAGGACCTACAGCCCTGTGGACAAGAGTCCTCATGGGGCTCCCACAGCTTTGCAGATCATGCACCCAAAGTACATAGGAGCCTGGGCTACCATGGTTCTCTTCTAGAAAACATGACCAGAACCAAACACACTACTCATTAGCTCTGAGAGCCTTTTTACACTGCATGTCACCACCATGGGCAGAGGCAGAAGCAAAGTCCCGCCAATACCAGAGAAGAAGTAAAGAGATTTTAAAAAATATTAACGTTACATGGCATCTTGAATGCATTTCCTGTGTAGATGAGGTGAAATTCCCCTTCAACCTCCATTCCCAGTGCCGCACTAACTCCCCAACTTTAACTGTGGTCATCTTCTTTTTCTTTTGGTGTGTATTTCCAGATCTTTGTCTATGCATTTTCATACTTCAGCATATGACCTGTAAACAATAAATAACACCACTGTGTATCTGGGTGTTTTTTTCTTTAACCTAATAACATGCTTAGTTTGCTAGGGCTGCCATAGCAAAATACCGCAGACTGGGTGGCTTAAACAACAGAGGTTTATTTCCTCAAAGTTTTGGAGGATTGCCGTCTGAGATCAGGGACTGTTTCCCCCGAGGCCTCTCTCCTTGGCCTGCCTTCTTCCTGGGTCCTCACATGGCCCCTCTCTGTGTCGTGCATCCCTGGAGTCTGTGCCCTAGTCTCTTTTCTTGTAAGACACCAGTCAGTACGGATTTGGGTCCATCCTGACAGCCTCCTTTCAACTTAATCACATCTTTAAAGGCTCTACTCCAAACACTCATCTTCTGAGGTACTAGGGGTAAGGGCTTCTTTTTTAAAAAGTTATTTTTGGTTTTCAATGTGATTTTTATTTTATATTTACAGTTGATTTACAATGTTGTGTTAGTATCAGGTGTACAGCATAGTGACTCCATTATACGTATACACGTTTCCATTCTTTTTCAGACTCTTTTCCATACAGCTTATTACAGGATGTTGGGTAGAGTTCTCTATGCTAAACAGTGGATTCTTTCAGGTTATTTCTTTGATAAATAGTATGCTAAGAGTCGGACACGACTGAGCGACTTCCCTTTCACTTTTCACTTTCATGCATTGGAGAAGGAAATGGCAACCCACTCCAGTGTTCTTGCCTGGAGAATCCCAGGGACGGGGGAGCCTGGTGGGCTGCCGTCTGTGGGGTCGCACAGAGTCGGACACGACTGAAGCGACTTAGCAGCAGCAGCAGCATGCATTTATTAATCCCAAACTCCTAATTTATCCCTCCCCCCACCTTTCCTCTTTGGTAACCATATGTTTGTTTTGCAGTCCATGAATCTGTTTCTATTTTATAAATAAGTTCATTTGTATCACTTTTTAGATTCCACATATGTGATATCATATTTCTCTTTCTGATTTACTTCACTTAGTATGCTAATCTCTAGTTGCATCTACTTTGCTGCAAATGACAAATTTTGTCCTTTTTATGGCTGAGTAATGTTCCATTGTATATATGTACCACATCTTCTTTGTCCATTCATCTGTTTATGGACACTGAGGTTTCTTCCATGTCCTGGATTGTAAATAGTGCTACAGTTAACAATGGGGTACATGTATCTTTTTGAATTCTAATTTTCTATGGATATATGCCCAGGAGTGGGATTGTTGGATCATATGGTAATTCTATTTTTAGTTTACTGGGGGTTAAGGTTTTTTCATACGAATTTAGGTGAGTGGTGATGGTACAGTTGAACTTTTAGTGCAAACCTTTGCTGATCTTTCCATTTATAACATAAAGATTATATTAGTTACAATTATATTCAACTGATAAGAACTACCAAATAACTGGTTTAAAAATATAAGAATTTTTTCTCTCACCCACTTTCGAATTAGAGAGAGAGTCAACGTAGGGCTGGTCTTGTGTTCCCTGGTGTCAGAAGTGCAGCCCGTTTCTAGCCTGTTGTCTTGTGGTGTGTCAGTTCTTCTCAAAACCAACTATGATCCAAGACAGCTCAAAATGCATTCACTTTGCCTGAATTAAGAGTCAGCTGGAAAGAGTTGCCTTAAGAACAATCCCTGCAGTTAAGGACATAACTCATTCTTGTGTACCATTGGCTAGAAGCTAGATACATTGTCTAGCCAACTGCAGGTAGCTCTGGGAAACTTATCTTTCAGGTGTGATGATCACATTCCCAGCTAAATCTAGGGATTCTGTTATTCATAAAGAAAGTGCTCAGTCATGTCTGACCCTACGGACTGTAGCCCGCCAGGCACCTCTGTCCATGGGGATTCTACAGGCAAGAATACTGGAGTGGTTACCATGCCCTCTTCCAGGGGATTTTTCCAACTCAGGGATCAAACCCTGGTCTCTCGCATTGCAGGCAGATTTTTTACCATCTGAGATGAAATATACCAATTTTTTGACTACTGAGTGGTTTGGCTATTTTGATAACTTCTTTAGAAGAAAGCAGTTGGAGCACAGAAGAGGTGGATGAATTCCTAGTGTTTGTTGTGATTTCTAGAAATCACTGGCATTCTTACATTTTTTTTTTTTCTTATGGCTGTTCTTCGCTCCCCAGTCAGGGATAGAACCTGAGGCCCCTGCAGCGGGAGTGTGGAGTCTTAACCATTGGAACACCAAGGCAGTCCCTTGCTGGCCACTTTTGTCCGTCTGTGGTTTCAAGCATCTCCTAAGGCCCTTGCAAGCTCACCTCCATCCTTTCCCTCACCCTGCTCTCTACCAGATGAAGTGCTCTGTAGAGATTGTACTCACAAGCTCCTTTGCCTTCCAGCTTTCAATTTGGTTCACCCCAGAGGGAAGCCCTGATACAATCAGAGGAAGGTGGAGAGTGAGGTCAGAGATTTTTGACCCTTGGATTCCTCCTTGCGAAGTGGCCTCAGGCTGGCTGTGTCCCATGAGTAAAGTCCACTGCACTTTGCTTTTTTTCCTTTTCCAATCTGGATATCTTTTATTTCTTTTCCCTTCCTTATTGCATTGGCTACAATCTCTAGTACAGTGCTTTCGTTATTTCAGCTTTTTTTTTTCTTGCTGTTGTTGAAGAGTAGTTGACTTACAGTGTTGTCACTATTCTTTTTAAGGCTTCCTTTTCTCTATGGAAAAGGCTTCCTTTTCTCTTTGTCCCTTTTCTCCTTAAACTGATGAGTGGTACCTGTTCTTCCAGTGTTACCAGCTATAAGTTATTACACAACCTCTTGATGTCTCCTTATGCTTCAACCCATATCTGTATGTATGGTGGTGGTGGTTTAGTCACTAAGTCGTGTCTGACTCTTTCGACCCCATGGACCGTAGCCTACCAGGATCCTCTGACCCTGGGATTTCCCAGGCAAGAATACTGAAGTGGGTTGCCATTTCCTTCTCCAGGGGATCTTCCCAACCCAGAAAGCCCCATCCTGGGGCTCCTGCATTGCAGGCAGATTCTTTACCAAATGAGCTACAAGGGAAGCCCATCTGTATGTATAAATACACACAGAAATTATCCAGTTTGAGTGGGTCAAGTAATTCCTGAACCTGATTAATAATAAAAACACTGAGTCTGAGGGTGTGGTTCTCTAGTATTTCAGTAGCAACCTTACTTTGTTCCATGTGAGATTTCCACCCTGTTCTAGTCCTTGTCATTCCTTTTGATCAACTTGCTTTACTTCTGGAGATCAGTTTGTTCATCTGTAAAATAAGAAAACATCTAGATCAGTGGTTCTCAAACTTGAATGCTCACCAAAATCACCTGGAGGGCTGTTAAAACAGATTGATGAACCACACCCCAAAGTTTTAAATTCAGTAGGTCTGAGATAGGGCCAAGAATGTACATTTATAACAGGCTCCCAGGGGATGCACTGCTGTGGCTGGTGCCAGGACCTCACTCTGTGGGACCCTGGTCTAGGAGATGACTTCTAAGACCTCATCCACTTCAGTGTTCAGTGACCTAAGTCAGCCGATGTGGCATAACTACACTTTTCTGTTCTCATAGAACAGAAACGATGATGATGAAATGATTCTACTGTTGTCTTTTGGAAGAATACATCCAGTAATAGTTACCACAGATGCTGTGCTATAGCCGTCTGGATAAGATGGCCATCATCTTGAATTATTTGGCAAATAATAAAAACTGGGTCAAAGCATACACCCTTGAAAAAAAAAATCATCAATGCCAAGTCTGCACTTACAGCACACATTCAGGAGTTCCCCATGCGTGTCATTCATGTATAATATCATATATGAAACGAGTCACCAGTCCAGGTTCGATGCACGATACTGGATGCTTGGGGCTGGTGCACTGGGACGACCCAGAGGGATGGTATGGGGAGGGAGGAGGGAGGAGGGTTCAGGATGGGGAACACGTGTATACCTGTGGCAGATTCATGTTGATATATGGCAAAACCAATACAACATTGTAAAGTTAAAAAATAAAATAAATTAAATTAAAAAATAAACAAACAGCTAAAAAAATAAAAAAAAATAAAAGCTGGGTCAAAGCATACACACTTGAAGAAAAAAAATCATCAATGCCAAGCCTGCATTTACAGCACACACTCAGGGGTTCCCCATGTGTGCATTCCTTAGTAGATTTCAGTGTCCAAATGTTTTCCTTTGTCTCTCATTTTCAGAGACATTTGGCTTGCCTCTGAAATTTTACATTTTGTCAAAAGCACATGACAATTGGTGAATATGTCTTTGCCATCTGCTAGAGCCTTAGTTTGTAGACTGAGATATGTACCCAATTTTTCTTCTTTGCTCAGCAACTCCTATCATTAGCTCCTAGCCTATGTTAGGTAGTCAAAAAATGCTAAAGAATAAAACATATATAATACCTTTCAAATAATCTTTTTAGGCCAGTTGGATAAACTGTCACAGTTCTGACAGTCAGAGAGGCAATCTTTTATTTTGTTTTAATATACTGATGTCACAAGCTGTCATGCACATGGAGTTATATTGTGCAATTTTTCAATAATAATGTGATTCTCAGTAAGCTGTGTGTCTCATATCTGCTGGGGTGTTTGCAGGCTGTTCAATCCTTGGACATTACATCAAAGCACTGCCAATCTGAGCTCATTAATGTGAGTTTCCTATTGACAATGTGTTCAATGCCAGCCTCTTAGATTTCCACCAGTTTCTAACTGGCCGGCCAGTTATTTATATGTTGGTTCATTAAAGGAAAAATAAGAAGGCAAATATGAAGAGGAGGGATGGAAGTAGGCAAACAACAAACTGTCTTTTGATTTCCAGTTTCTAAAATCTGCAGTCTTGGAGACAAAATAACCAGACCTGTGTTTTATTAAACCAGACTAAATCCTACACGAGAGGGTTTAATAACCCAAACTCAAAATATCTCTGGGTTTGTGGTGGACAGCACTCTGACAGGATCTGGTCTGGAAGAGCCATCATCCTAGGGGCACAGGATAACAATCTGAGGTCTATATCCTTACTCCTTGCCTCCCTTGCTCTTTCCTTCTGAGGTAGGATTGTGAAAAATTCCACTTTCCCAAGAATAATTCTAGATTTGGTCACGAGAATAACATTTTAACTTGCTTAGAAAAAAAAGGGGTATATTACAACCTCTTATTAATTCATTTGGGAGATATACAGTGTATGTCTACTTTGTATCAGGTGCTGTAAAAACACATATGTTGGCAATTCCCTGGTGGTCCAGTGGTTAGGACTCAATGCTTTCACTGCTGAGGGGCCAGGTTCAATTCCCAATGAGGGGAACTAAGATCCTTCAAGCCATGCAGCATGCTCCCCTCTACCCCCAAAAACACATAGAATTCCTACTGTTATAGAGCTAGTGATATCCCATGCCATCACCGAAAGGCAGGGTTGAGGCTGGGCCTCTGGAATTGGGAGTCTAATCTCATCCTGCGTTTCTTTGTTCTGGCTCCACTCTCATCACCGTACTCCTGAAAACAGCACCCAAGCCTCTCATCTCATGCCTTCACCCTTAGAGAAGGTCCCCCCTTTCCCTTCATTCTTAGTGTGAGATGGTCTCTGATTGGCCAGGCTGGGGTCACGTGACTAAGTCACATGCATTTCCTGACCTATCAGCTGTGGCCAGTTGATATCCATAGTTGGCTGTCTTCACATTTATGCAGGGATTAGAAAAGGAACAGTTCTTCCAAAGAAAGGAGGTGCTATTTCTTAAAGAAGGGTAGTGCTCGCTGGTGAAATTAGTAGCAGTCCATATGACATTCTCTTATGATACTTATATAATCCTTTTTTATTCGAGTTAGTCTGAACATGATTTATATTACCAGAAATATTCCCAAGACCCTGAAGACAGAGATTGCTTCATTCATGTGTGTTTTTCTCAAATCAGGTAGCATGAAACCTTCTCCACGTAACAGATGTTTTGTAGAATTTTGATGTTAGTAAATGGCCTTGAGTTGTTGAATATCTCCACCATCTTGGGATGCATTAGGAATTATAACGGAAGCTAATATCTATTGCGCATTATGTTGTGTCAGGTGGTATGCTAAGTGTATACTTTTCCATCTTGGGATGCATTAGGAATTATAACGGAAGCTAACATCTATTGAGCATTATGTTGTGTCAGGTGGTATGCTAAGTGTATACTTTTCCATCTTGGGATGCATTAGGAATTATAACGGAAGCTAATATCTATTGAGCATTATGTTGTGTCAGGTGGGCTAAGTGCATACTTTTCTCACTCTTCTATCATTTAATCTGTGCAACAAGATGCAATCTGTACCTATATGCTGTAGATACGTTTAAAAATTATTTCCACATTGTGGTGTTGGAACTAAGGCTTGGAAGAGTTAAGTACATTTTAAAAGTTGCACAAGGTTATAGTCCTCTGTGTTAATATATCTAGAGCTGCCTCATTAAAAAAAATCAGTTACATAGCATTCTTTAGGTGTTTTATTATATATTTTGCCATTCCCATGGATGGACATGGACTGTTTCCAATTTGGAGCTGGGACTGTGATCTGAAATCAAGAATCATGACTCTGTGTACATCAGCCATGTCCGACTCTTTGCAACCTAGCTTGCCAGGCTCCTCTGTCAATGGGATTCTCCAGGCAGGAATACTGGAGTGGGTTGCCATGCCCTTTTCCAGGGGGTCCTCCTGACCTAGGGGTCACATCTGTGTCACATGTCTCCTGCATTGGTGGGCAAGCTGTTCATTACCAGCACCACCTCTGCTCCAAATCAATCTGCTGTAACTTTCTGGTTCTCTTTGGGAAAGTTGTAGTTCCATTTCTTGTATTCTAACAGGTGCATACATGCCATTCTTTATTCCTTGCCATTTTAGCTCAGTGATTAAAAAGCTTAAGACATTTTTCTTGTCTGTTTGTACTCAGGAAGAAACATTTGAGGAGTGCCCAATGAGACGTATGAAAAGATACTCATTGAAGAGTTTTTATAAAAGCAGATAACCATAAAAAACCTAAGGGTCTACCAATGGAGAATGGCAAAATACATTGTAAAATCCGTAAGAAATACCATGCGTTGATGAAAAAGACTGAAGCAAGTTTCTATGAGCATGGAAAGTTCCATGTGCCATGACTAATGAGAAATATTCAGAAAGGTCTGTATAATGAGATTCTACTTATGAAACACAAATACCACAAAATACATGTGTCTAATATACATGCTCTGGAGACAAGGGATTGCAGAACCCAGGAAAGCAAGCAGGAGTTCGCAGGAGCCTGGTTTGAGTCAAAGAGAACTTTAGGGGTTTATATAATGATCTAATTTTCTAGCAAAGAAAATTTGCAACTGTTCCTGCTAATTTTTTAAAATAATGCAGGATTTCACAAGCTTTGTCAGAGTTTTGTTAATGAGCATGTTTACCAAGGAGACCTTTGTTGTCGTTCAGTTGCCAAGTCGTGTCCAACTCACTGAGGCCCCATGGACTGCAGCACACCAGGCCTCCCTGTCCTTCACTATCTCCTGGAGGATGCTCAAACTCATGTCCATTGAATCGGTGATGCCACCCAACCATCTCATATTCTGTCACCCTCTTCTGCCTTCAATCAAGGTCTTTTCCAGTGAGTCCGCTCTTCGCATCAGGTGGCCAAAGTATTAGAGCTTCAGCTTCAGCATCAGTCCTTTCAGTGAATATTCAGGACTGATTTCCTTTAGGATGTACTGATTGGATCTCCTTGCAGTCCAAGGGACTCTCAACAGTCTTCTCCAACACCACAGTTTGAAAGCATCAGTTCTTCGGTGGTCAGCCTTCTTTATGATCCAGCTGTCATATCTGCACATGACTACTGGAAAAATCATGGGTCTGAATGAGCAAGAATTAGTTAAGACAGGTATTGGTTGAATCAGAGTTTCCCTTCTGAATCAGGTTGCCACTTGGAAAACTACACCAATCTCACATTCTTAGGTTAAAATAGCTGCTCAAAGGTAATGAAAGAAAAGGCAGTTTTCCTCTGTTGAACAATATAGGTTTGTCATCCATAAACATATGGCTCTCTTCTTGGAGTTTCTGTAACCCAGTGGAATGGACGAGTGTCATTATGAAAGTGATAGTCACTCAGTTGTGTTTGACTCTTTGCCACCCCATGAACTGTAGCCCACCAGGCTCCTCTGTCCATGGGATTCTCCAGGCAACAATACTGGAGTGGATAGCCATTCCCTCTCCAGGGGATCTTCCCAAGCCAGGGGTCAACCTCTGGGGTCTCCTGCATTGCAGGCATATTCTTTACCGTCTGGGCCACCAGGGAAGCATGAGCATCATTAGGAAGCATGTAATGTTCAGTTGTGACATGTTCTCCAGCCAGTGTCATAGTTTTAACCCCTGTGGACAGATTCACATTCTAAAGAGCTTTTTTTTTTTTTTCAATAAAAGCTGAAATTTAGTTTAGGAATGTTTTCTTTTAATTATCAGTTTAATTTATTGCTTATCCACTGGCTTCTCTCCTTGCCTAGGATCTGTAGTTTTCTCTAGTACGTCTGGGAACTTTAATCTAATTTTTTCATCTGCTCCAATTTGTATTTCCCAAGGCTTATGTCTCTAATTGATTTTGCACCTCTGTGGTTTTTGCACTCGGTTTTCTTAGTGTGCCCGTTAAAAATATTGGCAAAGTTGCCTCATGAAGAATTGAATAAAAACAGACACATTGACCTAGTGTGGCTTTTTTCTCATTTCAATGCAATTGACTAGCAGGCCTACTTGGCATTTTAAAACCACCTGATGATGCAAAGACCCTTTGAAGTGAACTGAAATCATTAAACTAAATTTAAAAATCTCTTGGCAATTTCCACAACAGTTTCTTAACTGTCCTGTGCAGTTCCAATCCATCACCCCGACCTCAACTCTAGCTACAATTTTCTAGGCAAGATCAACTCTGAAATTACCTCTGTTTGAGGAGGAGGATGCTGAGGTAGGAAGGAGCTGCCTGGAGCTGCCACCTCCAGCTGTGACTGCTTGCAGAGGTCTCACGTTTCCTGTTCACAGCTCCATCCTTCGCCTCACATTGGCTCCGCCGTGTGAAAATCGAAGCAGGCAAACACTGCAGGACTCTAATAAGCTTCTCAGTTTTGCAAGCAGTGTGGCTTTTCTTACTGTGGAACAAGATAGCAGAACGAAGCTAAACGACAAACACATTTCCATCAACGAAATCTGTAAAACTGCCATGCACACATCAGCTGCAGCGGCCTTAATTTAGCCACTTGAGAAACATCTCCTGTTTCTTTATCAGGAGACGTTTATTTCACTTTGTTCAGTTTCTCTTACGTGCTAAAAAGGCTGTTGGGTTTCTGGGAGGGAGAGTATTTTAGTGGCCTGTGAAGTAAGATTGACTTTATCTGGGTGCTGTTGTGGAGAAGTGGCTTCTGCCATGGAGACCATAACCTGAGGAGGGGAAGGTAAACGTTCTTCACAGAAAGACCTTGACCCCTTTTCCTTCTTAGGACTTAACATGGCTAATGGGCTTTAGGCGGAAGAATGAACAAAACGAACACAGCTCAAAATATGTTTCATAAGAATGTCTATCCTTGGAGAGTTTTCCTCCCAAAGAACACGCTCATAACTGTTACTTTATAAAAGAGGTGGATTCAGTAATCCCTGAATTAACTGAACTTTAAAGAGATGCTGCAATGTTTATTGAATAAAAAGAGATGTGAAAATATATAAATGGAGCCAGACGTGGGGTGGATTCTGCGCGTTCATGAAAAGAATGTATAAAATAAAAATTAAAAATATATAGGTAAGAATGTCACCATTTTGAAGAACAACAAACTTGCATTAAGCAACCGCAGCCAGAACTTCCATGAAAGGATAGAACTTTACTTAAGAGACAGAAGTGATGAAGAGCACTGGCTAAAGGTCATCTTCTTTGGGAGGTTTTTCTCCACTTCTCTACGTCACCTGGAATTGATGTCTGCCTGGAATGCGGGAGACCCAGTTTGATCCCTGGGTAGGGAAGATCCCCTGGAGAAGGCAATGGCACCCCACTCCAGTACTCTTGCCTGGAGAATCCCATGGAGGGAGGAGCCTGGTAGGCTGCAGTCCATGGGGTCGCAGAGTCAGACACGACTGAGCGACTTCACTTTCACTTTCACTTTGGTATTTCCTTAACATCTGTGTTAGGCCATTATAACAAATGTCACAGGCTGTGTGGCTTAAGCAACGGATTATTTATTCTATTCTCACAATTCTGAGGGTCAGAGTCCAAGATCAGGCACCACTGATTCGGTTCTTGGTGAAGGATCTACCCTTCTCCTTGCTCATTCAGCTCCAGATTTCAAAGCTGTCCTGATTATTCCTTAAATACATCAAATGGGATATGCCCCAGGGCCTTTGCACTTGCTTCCCTCCTCCCTGGTGTGGGTGCTATGCTCTAGGGCCTTTGCACTTATTGTCCCCCTTGTCTGGGTGCTCTTTGCCTGAGCACTGCCTGCTCGTTCACTTTTTCAAAGCCGATAAGCACTGGTTTTGAACTGACATTCATTTCTAGAAACCGAAATTATCATTGTAAGCTAAGTGGGGCTCATAATGGTCACATGATAAATAGAATTTTACATCAGCTTTGAATTACAGAGGGCCCAGCTAGGCTTTGGACCTGCTGCTGCTGCTGCGTCGCTTCAGTCATGTCCGACTCTGTGCGACCCCATAGACGGCAGCCCACCAGGCTCCCCCGTCCCTGGGATTCTCCAGGCAAGAACACTGGAGTGGGTTGCCATTGCCTTCTCCAATGCCTGAAAGTGAAAAGTGAAAGTGAAGTCGCTCAGTCGTGTCTGACTCCTTGCGACCCCATGGACTGCAGCCCACCAGGCTCCTCCATGGGATTTTCCAGGCAAGAGTACTGGAGTGGGGTGCCATTGCCTTCTCCGAGGCTTTGGACCTACCTTGCAGTTATTCCCCAGTTTCCATTCAAATGGCACCTATTAGGCCTCCCTGATCATTCTGTCTCCTCATCCTCCCAGGATTCTCTAGTTCCTTTCCCTGACTTTTCTTTCCACAGCACAGATCAAACGATGACCATTACTTACTCATACAGGTGCTGTCTGTTTGTCCTATTGGAATGTCAGCTCCATGAGGGCAAGGTTTTTGTCCTATTCACCATGGTATTCTCAGAATCTAGACCAGCACCTGGCACTGTTATGAAAAGGAAAAGAAGAGAGGAAGGAAGGAGGGACAGAAGGAAGGAAGGAAGGAAAGAAGAAAAGAAAGCAGGCAAATTTCCAGCCTCCTTAGAATGACAGGTGACTCGACCTGATAAACATCAGCCAGTAGAAATGATGGTCATTTGGATGATGAAGGAAAAAGAAGCACTTCTATGTTAAGAGATTCTTTCTGGGATCTTGTGAAAGACTCAGAAACTTACATTTCCTCGAGTGGAGTTTCTTGCTTCAGGGGAATGAGCAGCATGAATTTCATTGGTATAGTGCTCTGGAGGAGAATACATGTTTCTTTTACATAATAAAAGACGCCTCTTGAGCATTTTGTTTTAATTGCTTGTGTCTTGCCATGTGTCTTTGCCTGACCTCCTATGTAGGCTGGTGGCGATTACGATTAGGAGGACTGGCCGCATGGCCTGGCCATAACTTTGTAGAGGAATGAAGTCGTGTGCAAAGAGCTGCTGTCCTTAGGGGTTTCCGATGTGGGTGTGGGGAATGGACGCTCACCTGCGGCCTCTAAGAGTGCATGCAGGATTCAGATCAAAGATGAACCCTGCAGTTAAAAAGATGGTAGAGGTTTATAGGAAAGTGATGCTTGTGGGCCAGGAAGTTAAGAGAGCCTCGTAAGGAAGACAGGATTTGCACCAAGTCAGGAAGGAAAGAGGACCGTGCCGGCCCAGAGGCACGGAGTGCGGCTGGCACGATTCAATTGCTGATGTGTTTGAGGACCAGGAGGGTGGGCTGCTGTGTCCACGGCTGCTACATCAGAGTGGAAGTGACGGCTTCTCCATCAACTTGTAGAAGGGCCACTTTGCACAGTGGGCCCTGCCATCTGATTTTCAACTTTGGGTATTAAGTTGGAGCACTTCTAGTCTGAGGCGTTTTTTGCCCTTGAGCGAAAGCACTCACTCTAAGTCACAGGTCCCTCCCCCTTTCCAGGTGCCGACAGTCTCAGGTGTGAGATACTGGCTCCATCAGCCATATTTACTTTGGAACTTGACTGCCACTGATGGAAAGTGGAAAATAACGGCGTCCTTTATCCCTGTCTCTACAAGGAAGGTGTCAGGAACGTGCTCAGCCAGCGAGGTCGTCTAGGGTGGGAGGGGTGATGCGACACCTCAAAAGCCGTGGGGAGCCCTGGAACCCAGGGAGTCTCAGGAGCTGCTGCCGTACTGAGGTCCAGGGCCTCCTGCAGGGCTCTCGAGCCGGCTAGAGCAAGCTAGTCACGCTCCTCTTCTGCCCCTGAGAGTTAAAGCATTTCTGAGCCAGACGTTGCAGTTTCTCTGATGAGGTTCTGGGTGACAGATGTTCCCCAAATTAGAAAATAGTATCACCGTGCCTATTTGCTATTTCATCTTTTCAAGGAAGTAAGGAGGACAATTACTTATGTATTTTTAAAGCAAAATCACTAACTCTGCACGTTGTCATCTGGGACACAAGTTGGGTGATTTAGGAGTAATCTTGGCTTCAGTGATGATGTTGGAACCATAAAGAGGATTCGATTTCAGATTTATGGCTTTGAGAGGGAGGTGCAGAAAACTCTGTCATATATCCTGACTTCCCTTCATCGGGCACCCAGGGAAGTTTTGCTGCTTACTCGGGCATCTTTGCACTCTTGCTCCTTACTTCCCAGCTTTCAGGGAGAGGTGAGTGGTGCCCCTGAGACACGGCTCCTCTGGGCACCAATGCCTCTGAATGCCGCTGAAAAAGGCGGTGGGTGGGATAGGATTTTGAGATCACATAGAATATGCTGTGTCATGGTCACCTGTGTCTGCTTAGTCAGGGGCAAGTTGGGGGTTGAAAACGTCGTTTCAGGCTTGCAGTGATGTCAGAAATGATCCAGTCTTTTTGTTAACTCTTCTGCAGTGATGTCATTTTATGTAAGAAGTACCCATATCTTAAGCTTGGGGCTTGTCAGCAGTAATTGAGCACAAAGAAAAGTTTTGTGAGCGAGGACAGGAGAGACATTATAAAGATCACAATGATCCAACTGTAAAAAGCAAACACACACACACACACACACACACAAAACTCCTGAAGAAAAATCCTCATTTCATATAATGACTCTGTCGTAGGTGGGGACCTTGCCCAGAGACAGAGAGGAAGAAAGCAAAGATCTAAGAACAGACTGAATTGGAATTCTTTTTACTTGAAGCTGTGGAAAGCTGTTGCAGAAACGATCACTTTTGGGAGAAAGGTCTGAGTCTTTGGGAAAGGGACAGTATTACAGACGGGTCGTGTCATGTTGAAGATCATTTCCTCTTTCCTGAACACGTCTATAATTTTTCTGGCACTGTGCTATCTCAGTTCTCTTCCTGTTTCTCCATCCACTTCTCACCTCCTCTTTCTTACTCATCCTCAAGGCCCCCAAGGGGGATGCCTCTATTCTCTTCCCACCCTCTCCCCTTGCTTTTCTCATCTTCTTCCACAGCCTTGGCGATTATCAACACATGGGTGAATTTATGATCCTTCAATCCCAAGATTCTATCATTTATCTCTTATTTCCCAAATCAAGACTCATGCCTTCCTCTCCTGAGCTCCCCTTGTGTTCACCTTGGCTGGGTGGACTCTACTGAGATGAACCATAAGCACGTACGTACATGCAAAGTTGCTTCGGTTGTGCCTGACTCTCTGCAACCCTATGGACTGTAGCCCATCAGGCCCCTCTGTCCATGGGATTCTCCAGGCAAGAATACTGGGGTGGGTTGCCATGTCCTTCTCCAGGGGACCTTCCTTGACCCACGTCTCTTACATCTCGTGCATTGGCAGGCGGGTTCTTTACCACTAGCGCCACCTGGGAAGCTGAGCCCATAAGCATGCATTTCCTTTTTTCCCCAGCAGAATTCTTTTCTCCTTTTTAAAGTTGAGATACATTTAATTTACAATATTATAAAAGTTCAGGTGTACAACATAGTGATTCATTTTTAGAAGTTATACCCCATTTGAAGTTGTTATAAACTATTGGCTATATGCCCTGTGCTGTACAATATATCTCTGTTGCTTATCTATTTCATGTATAGCAGTCTGTGCCTCAATCCCGTGCGTCTATCAAGCCCCTCCCCCTCCCCCTCCTGGAACCACTAGTTTCTTCTCTGTATCTGTGCGTCCATTTCTGTTTTGTTATATTCGCTAGTTTGTTGTATTTTTCAGATTCCACATGTAAGTGATAATATTCAGGGTGCTGGTCTTTCTCTGCCTGACACATTTCACTTGGCGTACCTCCTAGTCTATCCACATTGTTGTAAATGGTGAAATTTCATTCTTTTTTATGACTTAGTAATATTCCATGGAGTGTACCATGTCTTCTTTATCCATTGGTCTGTAGATGAGCACTTAGTTTGCTTCTGTAGCTTGGTTACTATAAATAGTGCTGCAGTGAACACTGTGATGTGTGTGTCTTTTCAAATTAATGTGTTTGTTTTCTCTGGATACATGCCCAGGAGTGGAATTGCTGGATCATATGGTGTTGGAGAAGACTCTTGAGAGTCCCTTGGACTGCAAGGAGATCCAACCAGTCCATTCTGAAGGAGATCAGCCCTGGGATTTCTTTGGAAGGAATGATGCTGAAGCTGAAACTCCAGTACTTTGACCACCTCATGCAAAGAGTTGACTCATTGGAAAAGACTCTGATGCTGGGAGGGATTGGGGGCAGGAGGAAAAGGGGACGACAGAGGATGAGATGGCTGGATGGCATCACCGACTCGATGGACATGAGTTTGAGTGAACTCTGGGAGTTTGTGATGGACAGGGAGGCCTGGCGTGCTGCGATTCATGGGGCCACAAAGAGTCGGACACGACTGAGCGACTGAACCGAACTGAACTGATGGTAGCTCTATTTTTAGTTTTTTGAGGAAACTTCACACTGTTTTCCATAGTGACCGCACCAGTTGCCATTCCCATCAGCAGTGCACGTGAGCTCCCTATTCTCCACAGCCTTGCTGGCATTTGTTATTTGTGTTCTGTTTGATGATGGCCATCATGATGGGAGTGAGGTGCCGTCTCACTGTGGCTACGCTTGGCTTTTCATTTCTCTTAACCAGTTTTGAGATTCATGGCAGGCAGCTGGCCAATTCTGTTGCACTGACATGATTTGTTTAATGGGCACACTGCTTTTTTGTTTGATTCTATAAATTGATTTTGAATACACATTTCCCTAGTTCATCAAAGTCTGCACTGACTGACCTGGGATTTTTTTTTCTACCTGACTCTTACATTTCTGTTACACGCTTGTCCCTGAAGGACTCTGAGCTTGGGACTCCAGCCGCAGAGGCATTCGATGGCTTTTTTTTTTCTCCCCATCCATTTCACTCATTCCCTGTCTCACTATCTCAGTAATCCTGATTCATACCACCTGCTCAGTGCCCACTAAGTCTGTGCCCATTTGCCACCCCTTCCACACTTAACTACCTGAATGTCTACAATGGAATCCTAGCTCTGTTCTGCTCGCCTCTGATTTGTTGTTTGGGAAGCTTCCTCATGGTGGCAGTTCTCTGACAGAATATTCTAATTGACTTCACATTTTGACCATGTGTGAGTGCTAAGTCGCTTCAGCCATGTCCAACTCTACAGCACTTTGGACTATAGCCCACCAGGCTCCTCTGTCTGTGGGATTCTCCAGACAAGAATACTGGAGTGGGTTGCCATGCTCTCCTCCAGGGGATCTTCCAAACCCAGGATCGAACCTGCATCTCCTGCATCTCTTGCATGGAAAGGCGGGTTCTTTACCATTAAGGCCACCTGGGAAACTTTTTAAGTTTATCTGATTTTTAAGCCCAGGAAGATTGCTTACAGCTTCCTGAGCATAAGCTGAACTCTTCTGCCTCTGGGCCTTTGCTCGGGTCTTTCCTCTCCAGCTCTGGTTGACATCCTGTCTGTCCTTTAAGGCAGGCTCACACCCATATAGTGAGGACAGACAAAAGAAAGGAATGAACAGGCCCAGTGTTGGGTGCAACAGGGCGTGGCAGAGACTGTGGCAAGCTGGGGAGCCTGTGTCTGCTGTAAACCCTATCCTGCTCTCAGTAATTATTGCTAGGGTAGAAAGGGAG
The DNA here is from genome assembly GCF_002263795.3 of Bos taurus. Taxonomy (NCBI): domain Eukaryota; kingdom Metazoa; phylum Chordata; class Mammalia; order Artiodactyla; family Bovidae; genus Bos; species Bos taurus. The sequence continues at coordinate 39,763,348 of NC_037354.1, read as the reverse complement.
CTCAGAGTTTGGAAGAGAAGCCAGAATTGAAAACCAAAGGTTTTCAATGTTGACAACAAATCCACAGAAAATATTTTTAAAAATATCATGTGAGCCGAACAAACCCCAGGGCCCCCACTCAGCCACCAAGATTCCATCGGTAGCTCAGAATCCAGCCAGCCCTGTTTCGCCTCCTCATCGGGCCTCTTTTCTTCGGTCAACAGCACGGAGCCCTTTACCCGTCTTGCACTTTATGTGGGTGAGGACTATGCTGGTTCACCTTATCGTGCAGCCTCTCTGAAAGCCGAGGCTGACTTTGCTCAGCTCTGTAAGTCTCAGAGTTGGCCAGAAATTGCTTTGTATAAGGTAGGTATGTTTAAAAGGTACATTAAAAAATGTATTAGACAGTTGTAACCTTGCATTGTAGACTCCTCATAATTGAGACTTCCTAACAGGGTAATGAGACATATTAGGGGATGAACATGTGCCTACATGTCCCAAACCTTTGCCCTCCACCAACACGGTGTACTTGATTTTGGGGTTCCCTTGGCCCAGGAATGCTCCCTCACTTAGGCTGAAGTTCTACTACTCACGCTCATTGTTTTTCCCCAAGTCTGCATTTTTTTTTCTAGTTCACTTAAATTTCAGATCCCTATAAGAGAAAAGTAGGTTTGGAAATTTCCATTTTTCAGCCTTACATTTTAGGGAGGGCTTGTTGTCTGCTTCATGGTATATTTTCTGGTGGGGAGGGAGAGACTTTAAGGACACTATTTTATAAGACAGTCTTAAAATATGTTTCTTATTATGGGCTTATGTTTGGTACTTTTTCCCCCTGTTCTGTTCAGTTCAGTCACTCTGTCGTGTCTGACTCTTTGTGACCCCATGGACTGTAGCACGCCAGGCCTCCCTGTCCGTCACCAACTCCTGGAACTTACTCAGACTCATGTCCATTGAGTCAGTGATGCCATCCAACCATCTCATCCTCTGTCATCCCCTCTGCCTCCCATCTTCAATCCGTCCCAGCATCAGGGTCTTTTCAAATGAGTCAACTCTTCGCATCAGGTGGCCAAAGTATTGGAGCTTCAGCTTCAGCATCCATTCTTCCAATGAATATTCAGGATTGATTTTCTTTAGGATGGACTGTTCCCCCTGTTAGCTTTGTTTATTTAATGCATTTCAGGATCCTGAAACTCAGATCTGGAGGTGTTTTGAGGTGAGCCTACTAAGAATCCATTTTCTGTTTGTTTTGCTCTGTTTTTCATGCAATGAAAAATGAGAACGTAAGGTCAAACCTGAGTGCTTTGTATTAACATTAACAGTCAGTAAAACCTCACATCTTATAAATATGAGGAGCGATCTCTGTGGCAAAGGAAGGATAGGTAGCAGGTGGTGGCCGCTGCGCCTGCAGGATGAATGGCCGGGCGCTTTCACGGAGCCCCACATCCATCGCCTGCCACGCTTGAGAAATGGAGATGCCACGCAGGCTGCCGTGTTGGCCTGGGTCGCGAAATTCCACACAGTTAGCCCACAGCCAAGGGTAATAGCTGAGAGAAACCCGAAGAGAATGACATGTGATGGATCACACCTGGGAAATGTAGCAAGGCGTGTGGAAACTAGTGTAAAAATACCGTATAACAGCCCCAGAAATAATCACAGTGTTGAGCCCAGGTCACACTGTGTAAAATAACTCAGGGATTTCTGATTAATTTGGTCTCTGGCTGCATTTGCTGGGAAGTCTTGCTGTGTGAGAGTGTGTGTGTGTGTATGTGTGTGTGTGTGCATGTGTGTGTGTGTGCGTGTGTGTGTGCGTGTGTGTGCATGTGTGTGTGCGTGTATGTGTGTGCATGTGTGTGTGTGCGTGTGTGTGTGTGTGCATGTGTGTGCGCGCTACGCATACTTATTAAGGATTCGGTTACTTTGGTTGGCAGGAAGAGAGCTGAAGTCTGTGACTGATTTGTGGAGTTTTTCTTTCTCTTAATTGACCAGCCGTGGTACAAATCCCATTCTGTGAATACAGAGGCTTATGCATAAGCCTTAAGCATGACGGATCTTCTGGTGAAGGTCAAAGTCTGTTCCTTTTACATTCTACACTCCGTCCCCTTCCCCCGGGGCACTTGATAAAGGTTGAATTTTTAACATCCAGCACCTTTTTCTTTTTTTCTCCAGAGCTTCCTCCTTCTGAACAGGCTGTTTTTGCTACAGGGGGATTAGATGTTGATTTCTTTCAATAGGCAGATGTATTCCAAATATCCCAGTCATGTTTCTTTCACTATGCAAGCAACTGTACTTTAGTTGGAAGCAATAGATACTGATACAAAAAAGAGATTTTTGGAAAGGCTAGAAACTGCTGGGTTGAATTACAGGGAAGTCAGCCTAACCACGGAGAAGGCAATGGCACCCCACTCCAGTACTCTTGCCTGGAAAATCCCATGGACGGAGGAGCCTGGTGGGCTGCAGTCCATGGGGTTGCTAAGAGTAAGACACGACTGAGCGACTTCACTTTCACTTTTCACTTTCATGCGTTGGAGAAGGAAATGGCAACCCACTCCAGTGTTCTTGCCTGGAGAATCCCATGGATGGGGGAGCCTGGTGGGCTGCAGTCTATGGGGTCGCACAGAGTCGGACACGACTGAAGTGACTTAGCAGCAGCAGCAGCCTAACCAACTATCAGACAGAAAGGAGAGGTTTCCTGGAAATGTAGGAAGTTCTTTTTTGGGTACCACGGACAGGGTAGGTGGACCATGGCGGTTTTCTCTTATGAGCTTCACCACTTGAGGGAAACCCGTAGTGATGACATGGTGATGGGTGGCTGGAAGGTGCTGCTTCTTAGAACATAGGCTCAGGCCAGCGCTCTGCCCCCTTCACTCGCACATATTGGCCACAGAAAACCACACAGCCAAGCCCTTGACTTGCGAGACTGGGAAACATTTCTCGCAGGCAGCAGGAGGAACACCACAAAGGGCGTGGAAGTAGGGAGGGGCAGAGAGTTGTGGCTAATCATTCAATCTATCTGGAGTTCGTTTCCTAAAGAGAGTGTCGAGTAATGCTATTGAGAGAGGGAGCAGATGCAAGGCAGGTACGTGAAGGTCTTCAGTGGGATGCAGGGGCCACTTCTAACTTGTCTGGGTAGATCTCTCTTGATCACGTGGGTATGAGCAGAAGTTTTGGGTGATTTCGGAGAACAGAGTGTCCAGCCCCTACACGTGTCTGTGGAGAACTGCTCCTCAGGCTGGACAGTGGGCAGTGGTCCTGGAGTTGCACTTCCCACCTTTGGAAATGGGAAGAAAGAGCTTGTTCTGCCCATCGCATTTGTTCTTGCAGGAGACAGAGAATCGAATGTGCAGCTGGCTCTTGGAAATGCACTCATGCCCCTGGGTGACCATTCGATACAGCTTTCACCCCAAGGTTGCTCTTGGTGTTCATTTTAAGTCTCATTTGCAAAAAGATGTTGAAATGATAAGGAGGGTTACACCCTGGGCACCCACATCCTTTGTGGATGTTCTGTTTACTTATAAATGTGCAACAAATTACCCCAAGCTTAGTGGCCCAGAGCAGCCATATATTCTGCTTATAGATTCTGTGGGTCAGAAATTCAGACAGGAAACAGCTTGGGGGGGTTGCCTGTGCTCCATGAAATCTGGGGTTCAGAGAGAAGACTCAAGAACTGGGGGAGGTTGACAGCTGGGGACGAGAATCATCTGAAGTTTCCATCCCTCACAGGCTTGGTGGCTGCTGAGACCTTACCTGCTGGCACTGTTGGCAGGGACATCCACACACTCCTTTTCCTCATGGTCTGGACAGTCCCTGCACACAGTGGCTGGGTTCGAGGCTGAACAGCCCAAGATACCAAGTGAAAGCAGTCCTGCCTTGGTAAATCCACCTTTCGAAGTGGACAACACAGTGGTGTTTCTACAGGGTTCTACCCATTGAGACAATTGCAAAGGCTTTCTGAGTTTCAGGCGGGGAGGAATAAATTTTACTTCTTGATGGCAAGGTAATGAAAGAACATTTGGAATCCAAAATACTGATGTAGCTTTTATATTTTTAAGTTCTTTAAGGTTTTCATTAAAATGTTTATTTCCTATTGTGCAAAAGCTGTCCTTGATGTAGCATTTTTATCATATTTATTTATTTAATATTTTTTGCCCATGCTGTGCAGCATGTGGGGCTTAGCTCCCTGACTAGGGATCGAACCTGCGTCTCCTGCATTGGAGGGTGAAGTCTCAGCCACTGGACCACTAGGGAAGCCCCAGATGCAGTGTTTTTAGACAGTGCAATTTGCTGCTATAGTCTACATTTGCAACTCATACTCAGTCTTCCACATACTCAGTCTTCTCTCAAAACCCCTAACATTTCATCTGATTATGGCATCAGGTCCGAGACCCAGGACCCTGCCATCTAAAGCAGGTCCGGGCTTGGGAAGGGCACGAGACGGGAACAGCCATGCTGAGCCTCCCTGGGGTTCAGGCACGGATCAGTCGGTGGCCAGGTCTAAACCAAGGGTGGCATCTGTCAGAGTTCAATATGAGTACCCAGTGAGCTGCGGACCCAGACTTCCTCTGACAGATGGTGGTGGTTTCGCCACTAAGTCACGTCCAACTCTTGCAACCCCATTGATTGTAGCCCGCCAGGCTCCTCTGTCCATGGGATTCTCCAGGCAAGAACTCTGGAGTGGGCTGTCATTTCCTTCTCCAGGGGATCTTCCTGACCCAGAGATCAAACCCAGGTCTCCTGCATTGCAGGCAGATCTTTTACCAACTGAGCTACTAGGGAAGCCCTCTGAGAGAACCAGGGTGAAAATGTGGTACAGGGCCAAAAACCAGCCAGAGGAGGCCACGGGTGTCAGGGTTGTGAGCCACAGGTCACATGGTCTTGTGCTTGCCTCAGGGACTTCGGAGCTGTGGATATATTAGGCACAGGAGTGGGGGCACAGAGGCCAGGCTGGGCCAGGCATGCCCAGGGCCCACCCCTGTGGGAAGGAGGGTGAGTCCTGAGCACACGGAGGCTGATGCTTTGCTTGGATTGCCCTCACCAGTCACTTTACCTGCTCTGTGTTTCATGTGGGCTTCCTAGGTGGGTCCTTACTCGAGCCTGTAAGTAGAGTTTCCTAGGTGAAGGCACTGTGTGGAGATGCCTTTACAAGGCGTAGAAGTATTTCCCTGACTCGCGCACAGCAGTAAAGATACCACTTCCCCTTCAAATAAATGATTCTGCTCTCACCCTTTTTCTGGATCCTACCCACTTCTCTAACTTCTCCAAAATCAAAGTTACCCAGAACCACTTAGCTAAGATTGAAGATCTCAACATGAGCTGGGACACTGTTGAGCTCAGATAAGAAGTTGCTTGTAACAGTGGCTGTGTTACCCAAGAAACTCTGCAGGCTTACAGGTATGAATGCATGTAGCAGATGAGTAGATGCTTTGAATCAGATTTATGAAGGGTGTATAGACACATTATTACTCATTATTAGGCATTCGGGGAACATAAGTCAGAACCACAATGACCTACCAATTTACACTCACTAGGATGGCTATAGTCAAAACACAGCCAGAACATGTCTTGGTGGGGATGTGGAGAAACTAGAACTCTTGTACATTGCTGGTGGGAGTGTGAAATGGTGCGCCACTTTTGAAAACAGTGGCAGTTCCTCAAAAGGGTGAACATACAGTCTCTGAGAAGTTCTACTACCTAGTAATGTACCCAAGAGAAATGAAGCATGTCTACTGATATTCTCAGCAGCATCATTTACATTCAGTTCAGTTCAGTTCAGTTCAGTCGCTCAGTCATGTCTGACTCTTTGTGACCCCATGAATCTCAGCACACCAGGCCTCCCTGTCCATCACAAACTCCCGGAGTTCACTCAGACTCACGTCCATCGAGTCAGTGATGCCATCCAGCCATCTCATCCTCTGTCATCCCCTTCTCCTCCTGCCCCCAATCCCTCCCGGCATCAGAGACTTTTCCAATGAGTCAACTCTTCGCATGAGGCGGCTAAAGTACTGGAGTTTCAGCTTTAGCATCACTCCTTCCAAAGAAATCCCAGGTCTGATCTCCTTCAGAATGGACTGGTTGGATCTCCTTGCAGTCCAAGGGACTCTCAAGAGTCTTCTCCAACACCACACTTCAAAAGCATGAATTCTTCAGCGCTCAGCCTTCTTCACAGTCCAACTCTCACATCCATACATGACCACAGGAAAAACCATAGCCTTGACTAGACGGACCTTTGTTGGCAAAGTAATGTCTCTGCTTTTGAATATGCTATCTAGGTTGGACATAACTTTCCTTGCAAGGAGTAAGCGTCTTTTAATTTCATGGCTGCAGTCACCATCTGCAGTGATTTTGGAGCCCAAAATAATAAAGTCTGACACTGTTTCCACTGTTTCCCATCTATTTCCCATGAAATAGATGCCATGATCTTCATTTTCTGAATGTTGAGCTTTAAGCCAACTTTTTAACCTCCACCTTCACTTTCATCAAGAGGCTTTTTAGTTCCTCTTCAAGAGGCTCTTTAGTTCCTTTCTGCCACAAGGGTGGTGTCATCTGCATATCTGAGGTGATTGAGATTTCTCCCGGCAATCTTGATTCCAGCTTGTGTTTCTTCCAGTCCAGCGTTTCTCATGATGTTCTCTGCATAGAAGTTAAATAAGCAGGGTGACAATATACAGCCTTGACGCACTCCTTTTCCTATTTGGAACCAGTCTGTTGTTCCATGTCCAGTTCTAACTGTTGCTTCCTGACCTGCATGCAGATTTCTCAAGAGGCAGGTCAGGTGGTCTGGTATTCCCATCTCTTTCAGAATTTCCCACGGTTTATTGTGATCCACACAGTCCAATAGCTAACAAGTGCTAACAAGGGGAATGTCCATCAAGTGCTGAATGGATAAACAAATGTGGTCCCTCCATGTGATGGAACATCATTTGGCAATGAAAAGAAATGAAGTAATGAGACATGATTCAGCATGAATGAACCTTGAACACACTGTGAAATGTTTGAAAGAGGTCAGACATTTTTTTAATGTTTGAAAAAGGCCACATGTTGTGTGATTCCATTTGTGTGAAATGTCCATAATGGACAAGTCTACAGAGACAGAAAGTAAATTAGCAATTGTGTAGGGCCAGGGGTGGGTAGAGGAAAGCAAAGTGATTACTGATGAGCATGAGTTTTTGGGGGGCTGTTGGGTAAATGGAAGCTTTTTAAAATTGATTGTAGTGTTGGTCACACAACTTAAAACATTGAATTGTACACTATAAATAGGTAAATTGTGTGGTATATAAATTATATCCCAATTAAGGTTTTTTAGGATAAAAAATGATTTCAAAGCTGTTTTGTTGTTGTTCAGTCACTGTGCATGCATACATGCTAAGTCACTTCAGTCGTGTCCAGCTCTTTGCGACCCTATGGGCTGTAGCGCACCAGGCTTCCCCGTCCTTCACTGTCTCGTGAAGTTTGTTAAAACTCATGTCCATTGAGTTGGTAATACTATGCAAAATCTCATCCTCTGCTGCCCCCTTCTCCTCCTGCCTTCAATCTTTTCCAGCGTCAGTGTCTTTTCCAGTGAGGCGCTCTTCACATCAGACGGCCACAGTATTGGAGCTTCAAATTATGTAATGATTTTACTATATTTCTGCGTCTGCAGCAAGGCCGGCTGCCTGCCTCCTCCTTTCGGTTGCTCTGTCTGAACTGGAGGTTGTCAGGGGTTGGAGGAGGGAAAAGCACTTCAGCTTTGGTAATGTCTTCCAACAAAACCACAATAGAGTCAGGTTTTCTTTGTTTTAAAAACTGTCCCACTCTGTTCCTTATCCTGTTCTGTGTTCATCCAGCTCAGGAACCCTAAATGCCAAGACTCTCTTATTTCACTGAAACTCAACTCTTGTCATAGAGAAAAACGAATGCTATTCCTGACTGTGCTCAGTGAAGTTAACACATTAATGGAAGCACACAAAGAGGGGGCTTTGCCGAAGAACTTGATGTATTTGTTAAAAACGCAGTTTTAGGACACAAGCAAAGAAGAGTTTTTAGTGTTGTCTTCAAATCACAGTCTACAGGTCGTATGCTGTGCCCTGGGTGCTTGCTTTTCCATATTTTCCCTCTCCTATTCCCTCTCCACCCTCCTTTTTCACCAAACATATTGGGCAAAAAAAAAAAATATTAAAGCTTTCTGGTACCCCTTTTGTCATCAACCTTTTTGAGGCTTTGGGAATATTTGTCATAAAAAAGATTACAAGTGTACCATAACTCTCTGTCACAAATTCAAGCAGGCGTGAAACATCACATTTCTCTCCTTCCTTGTGGCCAACACTGTCTGGTGATGAGCAGACTGGCAGAGAGGGAGGTCAGCTCCATCTTCCCATGCCTCCCCAGCCAGGGTCACACTAAGTCTCCCATGTCATATGTGCTTTTATGTATATTATATATATCATATAATATAAATATTATATAATTATATAAATATAATATATAGTCATATATAATTATAGAATATAATATAGTTAATTATATATAATACATATGATTATATAATACATTATAATATATTATATTATAATAGTATAATATTATTTAATAATATATAATATAATTATATTATATATATTATAATTTATAGTATATATTATATAATATAGGATATTATATAATTATATAATTATATAATAGTATAATAATAATTGTAATTATAGAATTTAATATATTCTATTATAAATATATAATATACATTATAGTTATTATATATTATATTTATTGCATATTATTATATTGTTATTATATATTATATAATATATGATATATATTAATTATACTTTATATAAATATAATTAAATATTTTATATAAATTATATGATATATCATATAAACATATATTATTATAATATAATAATATATAGTATATGTGTATTGTATTATATACATTATATTTATATTTCATATATTTAAATATATATAAAATATATAATTTATAAATTTATAAAATTTATATATGAAATATAAATATATGTTTATATAAATATTTATAATTTATATATTTATATATGAAATATAAATATATATTTATATAAATATTTATAATTTATATATTTATATTAACATATATATCATAATAATATACTATATAATTATAAATATATAATAAATATAATATATCATAATATATATAATATATCTAAATATTATGTGTATTTATAGATTATATATAATATAATAATACAGTATATATATGATATATAATACTAATATGTTATACACGAACATTCTGCTCACGCTGGCCCTTCCCATCATGGAGGAGCGTCTTCCTGATGGAACTCGCTCTGTGGGAAGGCGTCTTTTCTGGCTGTGAGCGTCTTTTCGCTCTGCAGGGTCTGCGTGGCCTTGCTTTGTGAAGCCTCTGTTTTCCCAAGCTCACAGGCACTCACGCTCCTTGTGAGCCCTGATAACGTTGAAACAAGAAGGAACGTGGCGTTATCGTTGGCCCTTGTTTCCTCTCCCTTGTTTTATCATCAGTGGTGCGTTTGTACTTCTCTGTTGGAGACTATGCTGTCGTTTTTCTTTTCTTCTTCTTTTTTTTAACTTTTTAGCTTGTACTGAAGTGTAGTTGATGAACAATGTTGTGTTGGTTTCAGGTGTACAGCACAGTGAATCAGTTACTGACACACACATATCCACTCTTCTTCAGATTCCTTTCCCATGTAGGTTACTACAGAGTATTGAATGGAGTTCTCTGTGCTGTACAGTAGAGCCTTGTTCCCTGTTTTAAATATGGCAGTGCGCACATGTCACTCCCAAACTGTCATCGTCCCTCCCCACATGCTTCATTGTAGCTGTGTTGTCACACTTTTATGTAGTATATGTGGCTTGTGTATATGTACTTTATTTCCACCGAGCTCAGACGTCATGATGCTTTGCTCCACCTGCTTCAGAACGCCATGCCTAAAGACAGGGCCAGATGCTCTCAGAATCGTCACAGTCCTTGCGTCATCAATGTGATTCCCCGGTGTCACCTAAGACACAGTCCAAACTCAGTTTGCCCGGTGGAAGGAGACCATGTCTTCATTCCTAGTTACATCATCGTGGAGAATATCGCTTTCAGTCAAGAAGCTGAGGCTGCTCATGTCACTGGGAGCCATTTGCTTCCAGAAAGTAGCCCCCTTTTTTTCTGTTACATTCTGAGTCATGTTTCTCCAGGTCTTTCTAATCTTAGCTTTCATCCTCTATCTTCCCCCCTCAACAATCTGATGCTGTGGGAAAGAGATTCGATAGTTGCCTTTAGAGACGGGGATTTTAGTAAGATTGAGTTGCATTTTATTTCTACTGGCACGGCAATCTCGTTCACTTTTCTGAGAGTTCTAGTGTTTTTTTCTAAAATCCTGGAAGCTGTGACAATATCATCAGCTCTAATCTGGGGATTGGTTGTTGAGCCGGTGGGTTATGTAGAGATTTTGCTTCTCCTGTGTTTTTCTGTCTGCCTCCAGGCCATTTCACTGAACTCAAGTATTTTCCTGACAGTGAAAATCAAAGGAAAGGAAACTGAATACGCATTTTCTTACTTTTTTTTTTTTTTTTTAACAGCTCTGGCTAAAGAGTTGGTAGTGACTGAATTTCAGGCTAAATTTAGGTTTATGGATTATGACTGAATTTCCTTTCTCAGAATCTCCTTGTCTCCTTTAGTGAGAAGAATCAAGAGTTACTTTAAAAAATAAAGTGCACTAAGGAATTTAAAGACTTTGTGTCAGTACAAGAGTAATTTTTATAAGAACTGTCAGTCGGAAACTGATATTGCCACTAATGAGAAAGAAACAGTCTGTCAGGATTCAGAGACATCCTTCCTATTTGATGTGTCAGAGGAAATCCACTTCTTTAGTTACGATTATAATTCATTTCCCTTTCACCATTTTGCTTTTTCGTTTTCATGTCTTTGTGACTTTGTATGAAGCGCTTAAGTACTATATCCAAAATATATTAGAACTATTAAAAACATACATTTATATCTTCCTGGGTATCCTAATAAAAATGGATTTTTTTGTTATGTTATATTATTTGAAAAAGCTTGCAACCAAGCTTTTACACTATTGAATTATTTACTCTAAAACCTCTGTTTTATTAATAGTTTACTAAAATATGAATTCTGGCATGAAAAGTACTAAAGTACTTTGAGATTAATTTAGATCCATAGACAATCCATCTCAGAAGAAATATGTTTATTTAACTCGGAAAAGTTAAATGCATGGCTAAAATGGCAAGAAAGGGAAATGGCAGTAGAAAGAAACATGACAAAACCCAGCATTTGTTCCATAAAAGTGTATTTACTGATTAAATATAGATGAAAAATATATGGGCTCCCCAGATGGCGTTAGTGGTGGAGAATCCATCTGCCAATGCAGGAGATGCAAAAGTCCCTGGGTCCCTAGGTTGGGAAGATTCCCCAAAGAATGCCTGAGTGACTGAGCACAGCACAAAAATAGATGCCTTGTCACATGATACTGTTTTGTTGTCCTTAGTGCTCTTTTCAAGACAAGAAAGGGAGCATTCATTGATTGGTAATATGCCCATTGTCTGTCTTCTCAAAATTTGTTCTTTGAATTTCTTTGAATTTTAACACTGTCTATTTCTACCACAGAGTAGGAAGGGGTAAGAACTTGAGTGTCTCATGAACTATTAGAGAAACACTGAGGAATTCTCCCACTGTTCCCTAATTGGACCTTCCTAATTAAAAGACACTTACTCCTTGGAAGGAAAGTTATGACCAACCCAGACATCTTGGAATGTGAAGTCAAGTGGCCTTAGAAAGCATCACTACGAACAAAGCTAGTGGAGACGATGGAATTCCAGTTGAGCTATTTCAAATCCTGAAAGATGATGCTGTGAAAGTGCTGCACTTAACATGCCAGCAAACTTGGAAAACTCAGCAGTGGCCACAGGACTGGAAAAGGTCAGTTTTCATTCCAATCCCAAAGAAAGGCAATGCCAAAGAATGTTCAAACTACCACACAATTGCACTCATTTCACACGCTAGTAAAGTAATGCTCAAAATTCTCCAAGCCAGGCTTCAGCAATGTTCAAGCTGGTTTTAGAAAAGGCAGAGGAACCAGAGATCAAATTGCCAACATCCACTGGATCATCAAAAAAGCAAGAGAGTTCCAGAAAATCATCTATTTCTGCTTTATTGACTATGCCAAAGCCTTTGACTGTGTGGGTCACAATAAACTGTGGAAAATTCTGAAAGAGATGGGAATACCAGACCACCTGACCTGCCTCTTGAGAAACCTATATGCAGGTCAGGAGGCAACAGTTAGAACTGGACATGGAACAACAGACTGGTGCCAAATAGGAAAAGGAGGATGTCAAGGCTATATATCGTCACCCTGCTTATTTAACTTCTATGCAGAGTACATCATGAGAAACACTGGGCTGGAAGAAGCACAAGCTGGAATCAAGATTGCCGGGAGAAATATTAATCACCTCAGATATACCTCAGATGATACCACCCTTATGGCAGAAAGTGAAGAGGAACTAAAAAGCCTCTTGATGAAAGTGAAAGAGGAGAGTGAAAAAGTTAATTTAAGCTCAACATTCAGAAAATGAAGATCATGGCATCTGGTCCCATCACTTCCTGGGAAATAGATAGGGAAACAGTGGAAACAGTGTTAGACTTTATATTTTTGGGCTCCAGAATCACTGCAGATAGTGATTGCAGCCATGAAATTAAAAGACGCTTACTCCTTGGAAGGAAAGTTATGACCATAGATAGCATATTCAAAAGCAGAGACATTACTTTGCCAACAAAAGTCTGTCTAGTCAAGGCTATGGTTTTTCCAGTGGTCATGTATGAATGTGAGAGTTGGACTGTGAAGAAAGCTGAGTGCCGAAGAATTGATGCTTTTGAACTGTGGTGTTGGAGAAGACTCTTGCGAGTCCCTTGGACTGCAAGGAGATCCAACCAGTCCATCCTAAAGGAGATCAGTCCTGGGTGTTCTTTGGAAGGACTGATGCTGAGGCTGAAACTCCAGTCCTTTGGCCACCTGATGCAAAGAGTTGACTCATTGGAAAAGACCCTGATGCTGGGAGGGATTGGGGGCAGGAGGAGAAGGGGATGACAAAGGATGAGATGGCTGGATGGCATCACAGACTCGATGGACATGAGTTTGAGTGAACTCCAGGAGTTGGTGATGGACAGGGAGGGTTGGCGTGCTGTGATTCATGGTGTCGCAAAGACTCAGACACGACTGAGCGACTGAACTGAACTGAATGGAGCTTAATCACAATGTCTGTAATAGTTGGTATATCAAGCACACCAGTTGAGTTGTGATCTTAGTTTCAAGTGTTCCTGAAAAAATAGTAGTGATCCAATTTACAGTTCCCCCCTACCTACAATCTGTGTTGTGTTTTAGTTGCTCAGTCATGTCCGACTCTTGGCAGTCCCATGGGCTGTAGCTTGCCAGACTCCTCAGTCCATGGAATTCTCCAGGCAAGAATACTGGAGAGGTTTGCCATGGGGTCCTCCAGGGGATCTTCCTGACCCAGTGATGATAACCCATGTTTCTTGTGTTGCAGGCAGATTCTTTACTGTCTGAGCCACCAGGGAAGCCCTACCTACAATTCTCATTATTAAAAAAAGAATTGTGATGTCTCTGAGCCTGGAGGAAACTTGAGTCCAAGTTTATTGATTTTTAATTCACAAGAAAGGAAAAAGTCTAGGTTATTTCTCCAAAGGCCTGTCCTAGGGACACAAAACATGTACTGAGCTCTGATGATGGTCATAAGATAAAATATTCGTATGAATTTTGCTTTGAGGTTCCCCCACCCCCACAAAACTGTGGTTCCTCTTTTTAAAAACTCCATCCTTACCTACAGAAGCATTCAGCTTTTTGTCCAGGGCTGATGATTTCTAGGGTCGACTTCATCTTTGTTCATGTCAGCAGCCTCCTTATTCTTTCAGCAATGAACTATTTTCAGCTATTATTGTGAAAGCCTGACCTTGGGAATGACAGGAATGAACTTAGTGGTTTCTTCAGCTCTTAATCTCATGGCTGAGATCTCATATTTGAACCCAAGTGACCGTCACTGTTCCAACGATGTCTGGCCCTGTGAATGCCACTGGGCACAGGATCGATGGGGTCAACTCTAAAGGTATGATTTCTCCAGAATTTCTTTTTTATGTTAAATCCAAGTAGTGCTTTAAAGATGACAAGTCCCCTCCTAGATTTCAGAACCAAGGAAGCTCCAAGAGAGAAACCTGATCTCTTGAGAATGGCATTCTCTTACTGACACCCCACCCGCCACCCCTACCCCTCACCATTACACGATTCTTCTTTTTTGTTAAAACAGCACATCAGGATGCTTGAGGCTGGTGCACTGGGCTGACCCAGAGGGATGGTATGGGGAGGGAGGTGGGAGGGGGGTTCAGGATGGGGAACACGTGTACACCCGTGGCGGATTCATGTTGATATATGGCAAAACCAAGACAATATTGTAAAGTAATTAGTCTCCAATTAAATAAATAAATTTAAATAAAAAAAAATAGCACATGCCTTTGTATCTGCTCCTTTCCGTAGTCTTTAAGACTCTGAATTAGGAAGAGCATCGGATCCCTAGCTCAAAAGCTTTCCTTCTAAGACTTGTCCAGGTTGCCTTTGAGAGCAGGGAGCAGCGTGTGGGTACTGTGATTTGTTTTCCTTTCCGGAAAGGAAGATCCCTTGTGTGCATCACCTGCCCTCACACACACCAGCTGGGCTGCTGCCTCCTGTGTGACGGGGCCATGCTGACCATGTCTGGGTTTCTAAAGAAAATAAGAGCCCAGGCTTTTAATTCCGCTCAGACCCTCAAGCCATGTATTGTCCAGGAGGATGAATTTGGAGAATGACAGACAGGTGCTTGTTCCCCTGGAAGGGGAAGGCTTGCTTTTGTATCTTTTTGGTTTGTTTGCACCAACAAGAACTTATTCAGGTCCTGCTCTATCTCTGGCCCTGGGCTCTGTTCCTTGTCAGTTTTGCTGAAGACAATGAGGCCCAGCAGCAACCCTAACCTGCCTCCCGTCTCCCTATCAGCCCTCAAGAAAGGTGCTCCAGCTGCGTGTGAGGACGATCTGGGTCTGAATCTTGTTTCCGCCATGTTGGGACATCCAGGCCGCAGACTGCATTTTTTCCCCACCCTCCTTCCCCCTCTCTCCCTTGAGGAAACATCTTCCCTCTTCTCTGGTCTCTCTTGGTGGCACTAAAGGTAGGCAAGCTGCGCTTTCCTGGCTAGGCCACTGCTCCCTTAGGACCTGAGTCCTGAGAAAGGTTTGATAAAAACTGTGGTGCCCACTTATCACAATAGAAGCACTGGACAACTCTGTGAGTGATTCCTGAGCTGCGAGTCGCCTGTTCCGGTCTTGTTTCCTGGTTCTCTGTCAATGCAGGCGGCTGCTACCTTCCTGTCCACAGACACCCCCTTCTGCTTGTTAGCCAGAGTTGGTTCCTGTGGCCTGGAGTCAAAGGAGTCCTGACCCACACGACTTGGAATCTCTCAGTCTTAGTTTCTGCGTTTCTAAACTAGACAAATAATACCTACCTGTCAGAGTGGGTGTGAATGGAATGAAAGAGCATAGAAAAGAGCTCAGCCCTAGGCTGGGCACATGGGGGGCTTGAAATGGATGGCTTAATGGATGATGAACATTTGTCATGTTGGTGGCAACCTGAAGTGGTTCAGCCTCTGTGAAAGACAGTATGGAGGAGCCTCAGAAAAAGAGAAAATAGAATTACCATATGATCCGACAATCCCACTCCTGGGCGTATGTCTGGAGAAAGCCATGGTTTGAAAAGACACATGCAGCCCAGTGTTCACTGCAGCACTGTTTACAACAGCCCAGCCATGGGAGCAACCTAAACGCCCATCGACAGGAACGCATAAAGAGGAAGTGGTGCATATTTACAACGGAACATTGCGGTGGTGGCGGCCTGGTCACTTAGTCGTGTCCGACTCTTTGCGACTCTATGGACTGTAGCCCGCCAGGCTCCTCTGCCCATGGGATTCTCCAGGCAAGAATACTGATGTGGGTTGCCATTTCCTTCTCCAGGGGATCTTCCTAACCCAGGGATCAATCCTGTGTCTCCTGCAATGGCAGGCAGATTCTTTACCACTGAGCCACCAGGGAATAGAATATTGCTCAACCATAAAAAAGAACGCAATAATGCCACTTGGAGAACATGGATGGACCTTGAGATTACTGGACTAAATGAAGTCAGTCAGACAGAGACAAGTACTATGAGATACCACTTAGATGTGGAATCTAAAACATGACACAAATGAACATATCCACAAAATGGAAACAGACTCAGACATAGTTACTAAGTGGGAGGGGGCGGGTGGGATGGTGGGTGGGGGAGGAGTGGAGTGGGAGGTTGGGGTTAGCCGATGTACACTATTATATATAGAATGGATAAACAACAAGGTCCTTCTGTATCACACAGGGAACTCTATTCAGTATCCTATGGTAAACATAATGGAGGAGAATATAAAATAACAGAATGTATATATGTGTTTAACTGAATCACTTTGGTATATGGCAGTAGTTAGCACAACATTGTATATCAGATCAGATCAGATCAGTCACTCAGTCGTGTCTGACTCTTTGCGACCCCATAAATCGCAGCACGCCAGGCCTCCCTATCCATCACCAACTCCCAGAGTTCACTCAGACTCACTTCCATCGAGTTGGTGATGCCATCCAGCCATCTCATCCTCTGTCGTCCCCTTCTCCTCCTGCCCCCAATCCCTCCCAGCATCAGAGTCTTTTCCAATGAGTCAACTCTTCACATGAGGTGGCCAAAGTACTGGAGTTTCAGCTTTAGCATCAGTCCTTCCAAAGAAATCCCAGGGCTGATCTCCTTCAGAATGGACTGGTTGGATCTCCTTGCAGTCCAAGGGACTCTCAAGAGTCTTCTCCAACACCACAGTTCAAAAGCATCAATTCTTTGGTGCTCAGGCTTCTTCACAGTCCAACTCTTACATCCATACATGACCACAGGAAAAACCATAGCCTTGACTAGACGAACCTTTGTTGGCAAAGTAATGTCTCTGCTTTTGAATATGCTATCTAGGTTGGTCATAACTTTCCTTCCAAGGAGTAAGTGTCTTTTAATTTCATGGCTCCAGTCACCATCTGTAGTGAGTTTGGAGCCCAGAAAAATAAAGTCTGACACTGTTTCCACTGTTTCCCCATCTATTTCCCATGAAGTGGTGGGACCGGATGCCATGATCTTCATTTTCTGAATGTTGAGCCAACTTTTTCACTCTCCAATTTCACTTTCATCAAGAGGCTTTTTAGTTCCTCTTCACTTTCTGCCATAAGGGTGGTGTCATCTGCATATCTGAGGTTATTGATATTTCTCCCGGCAATCTTGATCCCAGCTTGTGCTTCTTCCAGCCCAGCATTTCTCATGATGTACTCTGCATATAAGTTAAATAAACAGGGTGACAATATACAGCCTTGATGTACTCCTTTTCCTATTTGGAACCAGTCTGTTGTTCCATGTCCAGTTCTAACTGTTGCTTCCTGACTTGCATACAAATTTCTCAAGAGGCAGGTCAGGTGGTCTGGTATTCCCATCTCTTTCAGAATTTCCCACAGTTTATTGTGATCCACACAGTCAAAGGCTTTGGCATAGTCAATAAAGCAGAAATAGATGTTTCTCTGGAACTCTCTTGCTTTTTCCATGTTGTATATCAACTATACGTCAATTAAAAAAAGTCCCCAGAAAACGTTTGTCACATTCTCGACTTAGGAGCCCTGTCTTGGAGTGGTCCCAGTCCAAATCCCTCTGAGGGGACGTTCCTCCTTCAGGGGTGACCTGGCCACCTGGATCCACCGAGGAGAGAGAGGCTCAGATACATAAAAAGTGAAGATAAGTCAGAACCTCGAAAGCAGTGAAGAGACCAAAGAGAGGAGAGGTGTGAGGAGGCAGGAAGAAGCATCTGGAGTTGGGAGGGGACAGAGTCGGGGTGGGGAAGGAGGCAGCTGAAACTGGTGCCCCCTTCCTCGCCTCGCTCCCGTACTTGGAATCCCGAGACTCCTGCCACTTCCGGCTCATTCTTGATTCTGCTGGCACAGTCAGCTGTGTTCTGTCCAAGTCCTGTCCATGGACATGGATGCTTTCACTTTTCAAAGAAACACTTGTCCCTTCATTATTTTTGATCTTTTTGTTTTTGAACCATTGGAAACAACATCTTTTCAGTCTTTCCTACCAAGAAGCACATCACTGACACCTCAATCACCTTAATGTCACCTGTCTCTACAGGGATAACAAGTATCAGTGTGCTTTTCCCAGAGGAATCACTCCAGGGGACACGGGAGTCACTGCAGGCATGTTCAAGCCAGTCTGTGTGGGTTCAAACGACAGTTTTTCTACACTGTGTGACTTGTGGAAAGTCATGTGACCTCTCTCTGCCTTAGCTTCCCCATCTGTAAAATACAGGCTGATAACAGGAGTACTCTACCATGAAGATTCGGAGATAAAAAAGCACGTGGCCCCAGGTTAGACTTAAAGTAAGTGCTCCATAAATATATTTGCTCAGATGACGTTTGTTGCAAGCATCAGAAATAAACATTGCTCACTTTGAGAAAAAAGGAAGAATGCATTGGAAAGATGCGAGGGGCATTCACAGAATTTAAGACAGAGTTCGTATGGAATGTAATTTAAAAAGTGATACAAATGAACTTATTTACAAAAGAAATGGACTTAAAGAACTCAAAATCAAACGTATGGTTATCAAAGAGAAAACATGGGGAGAAATGATAAATTAGGAATTTGGGATTGACATATACACACTGCTGCTGCTGCTGCTGCTGCTAAGTTGCTTCAGTCGTGTCTGACTCTGTGCGACCCCATAGACGGCAGCCCGCCAGGCTCCCCTGTCCCTGGGATTCTCCAGGCAAGAACACTGGAGTGGGTTGCCATTCCCTTCTCCAATGCATGAAAGTGAAAAGTGAAAGTGAAGTCGCTCAGTTGTGTCCGACCCTCAGCGACCCCATGGACTGCAGTCTTCCAGGCTCCGCCATTCATGGGATTTTCCAGGCAAGAGTACTGGAGTGGGGTGCCATTGCCTTCTCCGATATACACACGACTATACATAAAATAGATAATCAACAAGGACCTACTGTGGAGCACAGGGAACTCAATATTCTGTAATGACCTATATGGGAAAAGAATCTGAAAATGAACGGCTATGTGTATATGCACAACTGAGTCACCTTGCTGTACACCTGAAACTAATACAATATTTTAACTACACTCCAATAGTAAAAAAAAAAAAAAAAAATAGAGAGAGAGAGCACAGGGCAGGGCTGGGCCCTGGATCTTTCCACAAGTCTGTTGGGGTCGCTGCCTCTCCATTCATGCGTGGTGCCTTAAAGACCAAGCAGTGGGAAGAACCAAGTTATGTCCTATGGGGAAACTGCTTGGCTGGATGCTGCTTAAGCCTTTTGAAGAAGCATAATCTTTGCCTCTCTTTTCCTGCTTATCCAAAATGAATTTGATGTTCGTAAAGGGCAAGGCTCAGATTGAGCCTGGAAAGAGAGGAGCCCTAGAAAGCCAGGCTCCTTTTAAATCCTCACCCAAGACAGAATCCCTGTGGAGAAAAGGATTTTATCAGCCTTGAAATTAAGGTAGGAACACTCAGAAAGCTGCAGATCACCATTCATCCCAAAGGCCTTGACCTAACAAAAAGGTTTCATATTTTCTCCACAATACTGCTAAGCAGTTGTGTCAATTATTGAAATAACCTTTGTTGGGTTCTGTGTGGTGTTAAATACTATCTGTACTCCGGGGGTTGGAAATTTAGATGGAAGGGGCAGATATGTAAAAAAAAAAATGTTCTAAATTGCTTTGGAATTTAGAAATAATCAAGTAGATGCTTTTAGAGGGTGATCTGCAACTGTAACTTAGAACCTTTTAGGGGGAAACTTTTTGAAGAAAGGGACTGACGCAATCCTTTATTGAATAGCACAGTAAATGCCACAGTGGTGATCATGTTAGACAACTTCCGTAAGTGTGAAGTGTCAGTCTAGAGTTGGGACGAGGATGAGGACGGCAGACCCTTCCCGATGCACTTGCTCTGCGTTGCGCCTCATGCACCGCTCATATTAATACATCGGCTTCTCCCAGCAGCCCTGTGAAGTAGCTGCTGTTATTATCTCCATTTACAGGTCAGGGAACCGAAGCCCAGAAAGGTGCTTAACTCACCCCAAATCACACAGTGAGCAGCAGCCATAGATGTAACCTTGGGTCACCTAAGACCTTAGCCCAGGCTCTCAGCCAGCACATAATATGGTAGTTTGCAGCTTGGGAACTTCACGTGTTGTGCACACCATGCACTGATATACACCACTCTACATTGTCTTGTTATCACTCCCAGAAGCCTTTATTCTACAAAGGGTGTCAAAAAATAAACTGAGGCATGTTAAAAATTCTAGAAGTTTATCTGAGCAAACATTGATTCAAATCAGACGGCATCCCATCTGTCAGATAGAAAGGAGCTCCAAGTTGTTCAAGATGGAAGACTTTGATAGGGAGCAGAACAAGGACGTTATGCCAGACAGAAAGTGGGTTCCTGACCAAGAAGTTGTTCAAGATGGAAGACTTTGATAGGGAGCAGAACAAGGACGTTATGCCAGACAGAAAGTGATGGAAGACTTTGATAGGGAGCAGAACAAGGACGTTATACCAGACAGAAAGTGGGTTCCTGACTGCAAGAGTGCTTTCCTTCAGGGGCTCCTAGGGGTCCATCAGGCAGATCAAACACTTGGTGTTGATCAGGTGACTCCTGATTGACTGGTTCAAGATTCCCTTTCCTGGAGACCTGAGACTGTAAGAGAAGCTAAGTCTCAGTTTGATGAAGTGGGGCTTAGCATAAGTGACTCCATTTGGGAATTGTCCTTTTGTTTCTAACAAGGATCAGCAGAAGCTGCTCAAGGCTGTGCAGTTGGTGTATGAAGCAAAGTCTGGAGCACAAACCCAGGCATCCCCAACTCTGTTGCCCTTCAGTTATTTTTTAAAATTAATTAGCTATTTATTTTTGTCTGTGTTGGGTCTTTGTTGCTGCACGGGCTTCCTCTGGTTGTGGCGAGTGGGGGCTACTTTCTTAGCTGCAGTGGGCAAGCTTCTCATCACGGTGGCTTCTTGTGTTGCAGAGCACTGGTTCTGGGATGTGGGCTCAGTCGCTGGGGCACACGGGCTTTGCTGCTCTGCAGCGCGTGAAATGTGCCCGGACCAGAGTTCAAACCCGTCTCCTGCATTGGCAGGGGGATTCTTCACCTCTGAGCCACCTGGGAAGCCCAGTCTATGCTTTTTCCCTGTTGTTGTTGTTGTTTTTAAGATTATTACAATCTGGGTAAAACTGATGCATATGTTTTCTACCTTCAGCTTCTCTGTGTTCTCCACACTATATTCTGATGCTTGTTATAGATAATATATCGATACGCAGTAGACCCTTGAACGACATGGGTTTGACCTGTGTGGGTCCTCTTATACACAGATATTTTTTCAGTAAATATGTACTATGGTACTACATGGTCCGAAGTTAGTTGACTCCAAAGATGCAGAACCCTGAACAGAAGGGCTGACTGTATAGTTAGTTATACATGGATTTTCAACTGCATGGCAGCTGGCACTCCCTAGCCCCCACATGGTCTGTGGGTCAACTGTGATAAAAAGAAGACTCTGAGAAGTGGGGTCTCAGAATTATGCAACACAGGTGTAGGCAGAGAATCTGAAATACTAAATTCTCCTAATGGCTTCAACTTGAATTTCTGAGAATGATTCTTCACAGATTGTGTACAGATTAAAGTCTATCCATGGGGACTTTTGGAAGAGGAAACGGCAACCCACTCTAGTATTCTTGCCTGGAAAGTTTCACGCACAGAGCAGCCTGGCAGACTGCAGTCCACGCAGTCACGTAGAGCTGGACACGACCAAGCAGCACAGCCCCACAATACGGGGACTTTGAGCCCCCGTCACTGACTACGCGAGTGAAGGCACTTGCCAGTTCAGTGGTAAGAGAAACAAAATGGTACACGGATAAGATCTGCCCTCTAAAAGAATCAGCGAAAATATCTTAGTACACATTCATCAATTTTCTTTAAAAACAAAACAAAGAAACAACACACGAAAGCTTTTGAGATTAGAAACGTAACCTTTACATGTCTGCACAAATGGCTTGGGACTGAAGAACAGGAAGCCTGCTACTCAAATGGCACTTGGCCTCAAGACACTGCCTAAATTCTCCCATCTGAAAAGTGGAGTCGTAAAACTAGCTCATTTTATATGAGAAAGATGATTAATGAGATGCAGTATCCCTCTGCTTCATGAACCAAACGTTTGGTATTTCAGGATAGATTATCAACTTCTAAAAATAGCCAAAGAAAACTTCAGAAATGACCAAAGCCAGTCATAGATTTCTTGGGGCCAGAATTTGTCATTTTATGACCGAGAGCATGATAAAACACAGAAACCACCTCCCTGCCAGGGGCTTGCATCATGAAAAGGCCAACTATGCTCAAAGGTTTTTTCTAGACACCCAATAACATTATTTACAGGTGAGGCCTGGGTTGCTCTAACCTCAGGATTTTCTCGAGTGTTTCCATCACTGTGAGCAAGCTCAGAAATGCCAGTGTGGACCATCAATGCCTGCAAACATCTTCTTTGATCTCACTTGATCGTGGTTTTGTATGAACTCAGATCCAAGCACAAATAAAGCGGCATTAAGTGTACAAGAGAGATATTTAGTCTTTAAGCATGCCTCCTCCAAGTTAAGTCAACAGGCAGGCTTTGCGGGAAATTAAAAAAAGAGACACCCAGGCAAATTAGCATAGCCAGCACAGCCAGAAAAGTCAGATAGGTTTTAGTTTATTTATTCATTCTTTTACTTATTCACTCTGTCCACTTTTCAACATCATTTCTTGAATGTCTGTCTTACGGTAAGCGAGAACATCACATCATAGGGTACTTTGTTCATCCTCCGCAACTGACGAGGCATGAAGGTGAGTGGACCCACCTTATACATAAGACATTGGAGGCCCAGGGAGTGTAAGAGACTCAGTGAAGGTCACTCAGCCAGGATGTGGAGGGGTCTCGATAGGAACGCCAGGCAGTTTGGTTTCCTGCCAGGCCAGGTTCAAACCTTCCAGTGTCTGCATTCCCTGTGAGGAGCATCTTACATGCAGGCGCCAGGGCTCCGTCTCCAGATATTTTGATTTGGTTGGCCTGGCAAGGGGAACAGGGGTCTCCATGATTCTGAGAGGACTTTCATCAGTCAACTGTACTTTGATAAGCACTGTGTATTATGTTGTCACTCAATAGACTGTAGTTTTTTTCAGAACAGTTCTGAGATCTTCACCCAAAAATGAAAATAATAATATCTACCTTGATTCCTGATGGGAACATGAAAGATGCTGCATGGACAGCTGTGTCCCTGACACACAGAAACTGCTTTGTAAATGATACATCTCTTTCCTAGCAAAGCTGGGAAGACCAGAATATTCAACACTGGGCGCTTTAGAGATCGGCCAGTTGATGAGATGAATGGCTGCCTGCCCTAAATCAGGGCTAAGGGACCGCGAAGAGGTACAGAAGTGGAGTTTCCCTAAGCAAGGAAGGGAAGTATTATAGAATGAATGATGTATGTGCTGTGTGCTCAGTCACGTCCGACTTTTTGTGACCCCATGGGCTGTAGCAACCAGTTTCCTCTGTCCATGGAATTTTCCAGGCAAGAGTACTGGAGGGGGTTGCCATTTCCTTCTCCAGGGGATCTTCCCAACCCAGGGATCAAACCTAAGTCTGTTGCATCTCCTGCATTGGCGCAGCACCACCTGGGAAGCCCCTAGATAGAGTCACAATCGAGAAGTAAGGTCGTCTCCACTGCCGAAGTGCTCCAGGGAGGCCTCCCCACTGCCAACAGCACTGCGGGCCACGGTGTGACTGTGGCAGTCAGTTACGGCTCTCAAAACATCCCTGCTTCCACCCTAAAGCTGAGATGGTAAAAGTTTCTTCACAGCATTGTTGTGACGATTAAATGAATAAGAGTATACAGAGGAGTCCGCCTGAAAGGAAAATGTTGTCTGACACGGAGTGGACGTGAAAATGGTATCTCTGGAGACTATAGTCACATTATGATGAGACTTGCTGTTGTTACCATGTTACTGACCCTGAAGAAGAAATAATAAAGTCCATAATCCTTTCTAGAAAACGCTTGCATCCTGAGCTTTTAGATTTTGGAAGGTAATGTGGGTAATATGCCACATACTACCTCACACATCAGAGACTGGACAGCATCCTGCAGTCAACACACTTATCTGTCTGCAGTGAGACAGAGGAATATTCACTCCAAGTGGCAAAGGTAGCCCCTGATCAGTTCTGGTCAGATTTTGCCATCAGATGCTTTGCCAAATGCTTTAGTCTTCAGACATTTTCGATTTCAGAATTGCAGGTAAAGGATTGTGGACATGACTCTTCCATGAACATTACTCTCCTGGGTGCCATCTCCCAAGTCTACCAAGTGGGCAGAACGTTGGTAGCATGTTATGTCTAGATTCATTGAATACATTTTTGTAAGATTGGAGTTTTACAGATAGTTTACCAAGGGGATAAACTGGAGGTTTAGTTTGTACTTTCTTTTCTCTTCTGTGCAAATTTTAAAAAGTAAAAACAAGTCAGAGAAAGTTTAGAAATCAAAGAGAAAAAGCCCTCCATCTGCAAGCACTATGAAAACACAACCACTACCATTTTTTGTGCATTCATTTATAGCTTTTATGTAAATCTTTGCCTAAATGTAAATATATTGATCATATAATTTTGTATCTTTCTTTAAAAAAAAAAATTCCTACAATACCTCACACTGGCCATTTTAAACTTTGCATCCTCAGCCAGTCACTCTGTGATGACCTAGAGGGGTGGGGTGGGGTGCTAGGAGGGAGGCTCAGGAGGAAGAGGATATGTGTGTTCATAGAGCTGATTCACATGGTGCAGCAGGAACTAACACAACATTGTAAAGAACTATCCTCCTGTTCAAAATTTTAGAAGTTTGCATTCTATGACAGATTCCCTTACCGATGAAGGTTTTCACTGTTATAAAAGCTCTGATGAACCACACTTGCTCTTAGCTAAGTCTGTTCATTCCTGGGATTCATCTTCTCGTGATGATGTGAAATTTTGGTATGAAAGATGTAAAGATCTTGGACCATCCATTCCTTCTGGTTGCTGCAGTTGGGGTGGAAATAATTTCGTTTACATATTTTATGACCAGTATCAGCTTTCCTCTGTGGGCATTGCTGATTGAGAATTGATGGATGCTCAAACATATGTTAGCACATTCATTTATTTATTCAACAGACATTTATTGAGGACCAACTATATTTCAGAACTTATGAATACAGTCACAAATCTACATGCAAAGGAGAGAAATCGAGAAAAAAGTGTCTGTTGAGAAAACCTCAGCATATGAATGCACTTGTTGAAATACTGTTAATGTCTGATTTTCTTTTCAAAGAACAAAAAGATCCATTACTGAGATTTATAAAATATGCTTTCTATACATATAAGCTATTGAAGAGGAGGTTGAACCACAGTGTCGAAATGAAAAATTAAACCTTCAGCTGAAATATGAAGAGGAATATTAGAACTGAGGAGGGAGAGAGAAATACGATTCAATGTAAATGATTCTGCCTGCTGCTGTAAAAAAATTTATGTTTGTCTGCTCTGCGAGTACTCCTATAGTTTTGAAATAATGACTTTTTCATTTTGAATAGGCTCAAACCTTACATGAAGGCCAGCCACAGAATCACAAGAAGTTCCAAAATTTATGGAGGAACTGCAGGAAGTTCACTTCCCAGGTACATAGGAAAGGCAGTAAACTTCGGTCGTCAGAGGCTCTGTGGTCCTGGTTCCCGGCTCACCACAGTCGCCTGAAGGCAGCAGATTCACAGGGTTGCAAGGCTTCAGCCTCCCCTCTCTCTGCGCCTTCCCTCACCCCAACATGGGCAGCGTGACCTGCTCGGCCCCGTGACACTAGGGCTGGTCAGTCACGGAGCGTGCTTTGTCCAACAGAATGTTAGCCCCCTGTGCAAGCAGAAGAGGTTGACTTAGGCATGTGTATAGAGACTTACCCTCTCTACTGAACCTCTGCCGTCACCATGGAAACAAGTCCAGGAGAGCTTGCTGGTGTCAGGGGAAAGAGGAAGACCAGGTGGAGCACTGGACCATCAGGTGGGTTTAGCTGAGATGAGTTAATAGACAAGCATGCCCAGAAGAGTGATGTATCTACATATCAAGATTGTCGGGAGAAAGATCAACAACCTCAGATATGCAGATGATACCACTCTAATGGCAGAAAGTGAAGAAGAACTAAAGAGCCTCTTGAAGGTGAAAAAAAGAGAGTGAAAAAGCTGGCTTGAAACTCCACATTCAAAAACTAAGATCATGACATCTGGTCCCATCACTTCATGGCAAACCGAAAGGGCAGAGTGGAAGCAGTGGTGGATTTTATTTCCTTGGGCTTCAAAATCACTTCAGACAGTGACTGTAGTCATGAAATTCAAAGATGCTTCTTCCTTGGAAGGAAAGCGATAACAACCCTAGAAAGTGTATTTAAAAGTAGAGAAATCACTTTGCTGACAAAGGTCCATAGAATCAAAGCTATGGTTTTTCCAGTAGTCATGTATGGATGTGAGAGTTGGACCATAAAGAAGGTTGAGCACTGAAGAATTGATGCTTTTGAACTGTGGTGCTGGAGAAGATTCTTGAGAGTCTCTTGGACAGCAAGGAGATCAAGCCAGTCAATCCTAAAGGCAGTCAACTCTGAATATTCATTGGAAGGACTGTTGCTGACTCTGAAGCTCCAATACTTTGGCCACCTGATGTAAAGAGCCAACTCATTGGAAAAGACCCTGTTGCTGGGAGAGACTGAAGGCAAAAGAAGGGGGCAGCAGAGGATGAGATGATTAGATAGCATCTCTGACTCAAAGGATTTGAATTTGAGCAAATTCTGGGAGATAGAGGAGGACAGAGGAGACTAGCATGCTATAATCCATGGGGTCACAAAGAGTCCGACACAGCTAGACAGCAACGTGTGTGTGTGTGTGTGTGATTAAGTTGATGATGTCTTAAGTTCAAAAGCATTCTAACAACCCTACATTTCAATACCCTCACACACATTAAACGTTTGACACCGTATTTTACTTTTTTTTGTCTCCCTTCACTACTTATTGTAGATATAAATGATTTTACTACTTTCGTCTTTTAACCATCCTATTAGCTTTATAAGTGGTTGGTCTAGTGTACGTTTGCCTTTGCCAATGAGGTTTTTCATTTTGTAATATTCACATTTCGAGTTGAGGACTTTTCTGCTCATAAGGAAAGAAAGTGAAGTCACTCAGTCATGTCCGACTCTTTGCGATCCCATGGACTGTAGCCTACCAGGCTCCTCCATCCATGGAATTTTTCAGGCAAGAGTACTGCTGTGGTTTTCCATTTTCTTCTCCAGGGGATCTTCCCAACCCAGGGATTGAACCCGGGTCTCCAGCATTGCAGGCAGACGCTTTACCGTCTGAACCACCAGGGAAGCCTCATCAGTTCAGTTCAGTTCAGTCGCTCAGTCATGTCCGACTTTTTGCGACCTCATGAATCGCAGCACGCCAGGCCTCCCCGTCCATCACCAACTCTCGGAGTTCACTCAAACTCACATCCATCGAGTCGGTGATGCCCTCCAGCCATCTCATCCTCTGTTGTCCCCTTATCCTCCTGCCCCCAATCCCTCCCAGCATCAGAGTCTTTTCCAGTGAGTCAACTCTTCACATGAGGTCTCCTAGAAGCTCCTTTTAACATTCTTGTGAAGACTGTTCAGTGGTACTGAATGCTTAGCTTTTGCTTATCTGTAAAACTCTTCTTTCCTTCAGATCTAAATGATAGCATTGCCAGGTAGAAAGCTCTTGGTTGTAGGTTTTTCCCTCTCACCACTTTGATGACATCGTGCGACTCCCTTCTGGTTTGGAGAGTTTTGCTGAAAAGTCAGTTGACTATCTTATGGGAATTCATTTGCATGTAACTGGTCACTTTGTCTCTGCTACTTTTAACATTTTCTCTTTCTTTTAAATTTTTACTGTTTTAACTATCATGTGTCTTGGGCTGACTTCTTTCAGTGCATCTTACTCAGGACTCTCTGTGCTTTCTGGACCTGGATGTCTGTATCCTTTCACAGGTTAGGAAATTTTCTAGCTGTTATGTCTTCATGTATGTCCCAGCCCCTTCTTTCTCTCTTCTCTGCGACCCCTATAATGCAACTATTAGTACAGTTGATATTGTTCCAGAGGTCTCTTAAAATGTCCTCATTTTTTTTTCTGTTCTCTCCTTTATTCATTAGTCAAGATTATTATTTTTTTTTAAATGAAGTGTATGTCATATGCCAGGTACTGGGGATAAAAGGCATTGACAAGAGTTCTGCATTTGAGGAGCTTAGCAGAGGACAAGCATTAATCAGTAAATTGTACAAATAAATGTTTAATTACAAACTGAAAGAAAAGGAGCACAGAGTATACATGCAAGAAGTAGTGAGAAAGGGAACATGAAAAAAGCTTAAAGCTTTTTTTAAAAGCTTCAGTGAAGGAGCTATAAACATTTTTAAACTACAAAACTAACATCATAAGCATATTATAAGAACACTGGAAAACAAGGGAAAAAGAAATCAAGATTCCAAAACCATAACAACCATTTTGTCTCCTAGTCTTATTTCCTATGCATTTTCTCCTCTGATACTATGTTAGAAAAAACTGTCCTCATTTAAAAAAAAATGTCTTTTTCTGATATTTCCTGAAGTGTCAGTAATAGTCTAGTGGATTATTTTTTCTTAAAATTTTTTTTTAATTTTATTTTTTTAAGTCCAGTTGATTTACAATGTTGTGTTAGTTTCAGGAGTAGAGCAGAGTGATTTGGTTATACATATACATGTATTCTTTTTCAAATTCTTTTCCAGTTTAGTTATTATAAGATATTGAGCAGAGTTCCGTGTCCTATACAGTAGGACTTTGTTGGTTATCCATTTAAAATATATTAGTGCGTACATATCAGTCCCAACCTCCCTACTATCCCTTCCCATCTTCCTCCCCGCTGGTAACCATACGTTTGTCTTCTGTGTCTGTGAATCTGTTTCTCTTTTTAAACAAGTCCATTTGTATCATTTGTTTTAGATTCCACATAAAGTGATATCATATGGTATTTGTCTGTGACAGGAATTTTTTATCCATAATTCAAGCCATTCAGACACCTGTATCCAATACGTTTCCAGTGCCAAAGACCCACACACATCCTCCTCATATCCCACTACCGACACAGAGAAGGTGGCCATTAGATAGTGTCTCATGTGGAAGGACTGCCCCAGTGGCCCTTACTGGATGGTCTTGCTTTAGCTCACCGGCATGAAATGGAAACCGTTGCACCTTATGTTCATTTCCACAAGCACAGTAAAGCAGATGGCTAAAACAATCATCTGGATAATTCGGAGCAATGGGAAAATGCAGCTGTTGAAGTGAAAGAAAATTCAGGGTTACCTAAATCAATACAGATTGGCCTTTGGTTTGATGAAATTGCAATATCTGCTCTAGTTAATCTGTATATGCAGTCTCTCTCCCATATGCCACATCCATTGGAAAGAACATTTATGTTTCCTTCAGCTGTTTTTTCCTTTCTGCAACTTATATTTTTAGAAAACATTTGTATCACCCATAATTCAAGTAATTATCATTTTTAGTAGACTTGTTGATTTTCTTAATTAAACTTAGCTAACACATCATTTAAAAAAGAAAGAAAAATGCAACAGTTTTTCCTAGTCTAATTAACTCTTTGTTATTTTATTTTATACCCCCAGAAGAGAAAGTAAATTGTACATGAATCAACACTTCTGATTTCACTACTGTCATCTCAGGCTTATGGCTCAGAGTTGCAAAGGAAAAAGCCAAGAAACAAACAAAAAAAAACCTTAGAATACTATTGCTTATTGAGAATAGCATAGCCAGCATGTGCCTTAAGGCAGATGAAAAAAGGAAGCCTTAAAAGAGAAGCAACTTGCAAAGTTTCACAAAAGGAAGTGCAAACTTTCAGAAACGTCTCAAGCTATTTCATGGAGGTGCAATTTGTTATAATGATAATGGGAATTAAAAAAAATCTCATCATGTTGCCTCACTCATTTTCTGACTTGAATACTGTGGCAGTTCAATAAATTGTCTCTCTCTGTTTTCAAATATTTTTTAATGACCAAAAGATCCTTCCTTTTTCTTCAACAAATAATTCTTGCCTTGGTCATATTTCTCAAGGAAACCTATTTTATTCAGTTTTACAGATACCGGTCTAATACAGGTCTTTACCTCCTGGCCTGTGGACGGTTATGGTAATCTTCACGATGGACTCCCCACCTCCACTTTCCTCCCGAACCCAGTGCAGCACATTGTTAGTGGGCAGGAGCCCGGGGGCAAACTGCACTAGAGGTTCGAATCTCGGGCCCGGCCGACCGGCCTTAGGCACGTGGCTTTATCCCTCGGGTCCTCAGCCTTTCACCGTGGAAGTGAGGTGGAAGCGGTACCAGCCTGCCTGCCGCCAGCCACTGCCTCTGCTCTGCTCTGGGCGGCACAGGGCGTGCCCTTCCGCCTCCGACTCAGTTCAGCCAGCAGGTGGCGGGACGGGGTGGGGTCGGGGAAGGAGACCGCCGGGCACGTCTCTTCCCCCGCGCCCGTCTGGGCCAGGCTCCGTTCAGTTCCCCACAGCTCCAGCTCGCTTGGTGCAGCCTGCCGTGGCTCCGTCCTGACCTTGACCCCCGACCCCTGCCCCCGGCCTCTTGCAGCACTGCCTCCTCCCTTTGTCCTTCCGGCCCAGGGGTGACAGCAGCTTCCTTTCTTTTTTTAAAAAAACTTTATTGGAGTATAGTTTCTTTACACTGCTGTGTTAGTTTATGCTGTACAGAAAGTGAATCAGCTATACGTGTACACATAGCCACTCTTTCTGGATTTCCTTCCCGTTTAGGTCACCACAGAGCCTTGTCTATACAATAGGCTCTCCTTAGTTATCTGTTCTCTACATGGTCGTGTCTAGGTCAGTTCCAGTCTCCCAGTTCATCCCATGCCCCCGTCCCCCCTTGGTGTCCATACGTTTGTTCTCTACATCTGTGTCTCTGTTTCTCCTTTGCAGATAGACTCATCTATACCACTTTTCTAGATTTCACATGTATGTGTTAATATATGTTATATTTTTTTGTCTTTCTGACTTACTTCACTCTGTATGATGGTCTCTAGGTCCATCCATGTCTCTGCAAATGGCACAGTTTATTCCTTTTAATGGCTGAGTAGTATTCCACTGTTTACATGGACCGCATCTTCTTTCTCCATTCATCTATCCATGGACATTTAGGTTGCTTCCGTGTCCTGGCTATTGTAAACAGTGCTGCAGTGAACATTGGGGTACGTGTATCTGTGTATCTTTTTAAGTTATGGTTTTCTCCAGATATATACCCAGGAGTGGGATTGCTGGGTCACATGGTGGTTCTATTTTTAGTTTCTTAAGGAACCTCTATCCTGTTCTCCATAGTGGCTGGACTAATTTACATTCCCACTGACTTCCATCCTGATGCTGTGACTCCAGAGTGTTTCAGCATCCCTTGTTGGCCTCCTATCTGTTCTGTTTTAAATATTCAAGATAGTGTTTTCCTGGTCAGACCTGATTAAGCCCCGAGTGATCCAGTACTTCACAGTGTTCTTGGAATTTTAACTAATTGAAACTTCTAAAGAACACTAAAAACACCATGGACAGTACTTAGAAATAGCGGTGATTATTAGATATTTTATATATCACGGCTCCACTGAGTAAAGAAAAATCTCCTGAACTTTATTCAGGAGATTGCAGTTGGGTTCAAGTTAATGAAGTAAAATCAAGTTAATACTAATACTCAAACTATACAAGCTTAGTTATTCCACCTGTGGAAAAACTGTTCGTATTCCCCAGATTTTCTGAAGTCCCCAAAGGTGGGTCATTTATACTCATGATTAAGTTGACTCTTTCTTGCAAAATTCGTAATTTAGCACAATACCTATTACCTCCATCCCTGAAGCTAGCCTTGACAAAGTACAATAAACTGAGGGGCTTAAAACAACAGAAGCTTGTCTGTTCACAGCTATGGAAGCTGAGAGCCTAAGATCAATTGTCTATAGGGTCACACGCCCTCTGAAGGCTCTAGGGAAGGACCTTTCCTTGCCTTTTCCTGGCTTCTGGTACCTACCAGCCATTCTTAGTGGTAGGTCTTAGCATCAGTGGTCTACAGTTTGTTGTTGCTCAGTTGCTAAGTCATATTCAGTTTTTTGTGATCCCATGGACTGCAGCACACCTGGCTTCCTTGTCCTTCACTATCTCCCAGAGTTTGCTCAAACTCATGTCCACTGAGGCTTCCCTGGTGGCTCAGCTGGTAAAGAATCCGCCTGCAAGGTTTGATCCTTGGGTTGGGAAGATCACTTGGAGAAGGGATGGCTATCCACTGCAATATTCTGGCCTAGAGAATTCCATGGACTGTATAGTCCATGGGGTTGCAAACAGTTGGACATGCTTGAGTGACTGACTTAACTTTCATGTACTTTGAGTTGGTGATGCCATCCAACCATCTTGTCCTCTGCTGCCCTCTTCTCCTCCTGCTCTCAGTCTTTTCCAGCATCAGGGTCTTTTCAAATGAGTCAGTTCTTCGCATCAGGTGGCCAAAGTATTGGTGATTCAGCTTCAACATCAGTCCTTCCAGTGAACATTCAGGGTTGATTTCCTTTAGGATTGACTGGTTTGATCTCCTTGCAGTCCAAGGGACTCTCAAGAGTCTTCTCCAGCACCACAGTTTGAAGGCATCAATTCTTTGGCCCTCGGCCTTCTTTATGGCCCAACTCTCACATCCATACATGACTACTGGAAAAAACCATAGCTTTGACTATGTTGACCTTTGTTGGCAAAGTGATGTCTCCACTTTTTAATAATGCTGCCTAGGTTTGCCAAGGAGCAAGTGTCTTTGAATTTCATGGCTGCTGTCACTGTCTACAGTGATTTTCGAGCCCAAGAAAAGAAGAGTGTTCACTGTTTCCACTTTTTCACCTTCTATTTGCCATGAAGTGATGGGACCGGATGCCATGATCTTAGTTTTTTGAATGTGGAGTTTCAAGCCTGCTTTTTTTTTTACTCTCCTCTTTCATCTTCATCAAGAGGCTCTTTAGTTCTTCTTTACTTTCTGCCATTAGAGTGGTGGTATCATCTACATATCTGAGGCTGTTGATATTTCTCCTGGGAATCTTGATTACTGCTTGAATTTCATCCAGCCCAGCATTTTCCATTATGTACTCTGCATATAAGTTAAATAAGCAGCCTTGTTGTCTATGCATAACTGCAGTGTCTGTCTTCATAGTCACATGACCTTCTTCCCTATGTATGTCTCCAAATGTACCTCTACTATAGGGACAACAGTCATTGAATTAGAACCTACCTACTGCTGCTGCTGCTGCTGCTGCTAAGTCACTTCAGTCGTGTCCGACTCTGTGCGACCCTGTAGACGACAGCCCACCAGGCTCCCCCGTCCCTGGGATTCTCCAGGCAAGAACACTGGAGTGGGTTGCCATTTCCTTCTCCAATGCATGAAAGTGAAAAAATAAAGTGAAGTTGCTCAGTCGTGTCCAACTCCTAGCGACCCCATGAACTGCAGCCCACCAGGCCCCTCCATCCATGGGATTTTCCAGACGAGTACTGGAGTGGGGTGCCATTGCCTTCTCCAGAACCTAATGGGGATAACAGCACTTGCTTCAGGCATTCTACAGTGATTAACTAGCATCACACAGGTAAGATGTATGTCTAAAGCCAAACATATGTGTTGTGGGTCAAACTGTATTACCCAGAGAGATGTGCTGAAATTCTAACCCCAGATAGCTTTGAATACGACCTCATGCTATCTGGGGTTAGAATTTCAGCACATCTCTCTGGGTAACACAGTTTGACCCACAACACATATGTTTGGCTTTAGACATACATCTTACCTGTGTGATGCTAGTTAATCACTGTAGAATGCCAGAAGCAAGTGCTGTTATCCCCATTTTATAAATGGAAAGCCTGAAGTGAAAGAAGTTAAGGAGTTGTCCAAGTGCGGCAGATAGCCAGTCTGCCGCAAAATCAGACCTTGAATTCAATTTCTGGATCCCAGACCTTTTCTCTTCAAATTATTCCATCTAACCCTTGAAATCAGGGAGAGCACTGATCCTGATACTTGAGCAGGTTGAAATTCCTGAGTGTCCCTCCAAACCCTAGACAAAATTTCCAGGTCCAATCAGGCAGCCAAATGATGGTGCAGAACCTGTCTGGTGTGAGCTGGCATTACTTACTGTGTAGCAACTACAACCTCAGGTAGCACACAGTAGGCATTTACTGCTCATGCCTCTGGGGTCAACTGGGAGTTAGACACACACACTCTCTCTCTCTCTCTCACACACACACAGACAGACAGGAAGATGTGAACACTCGGACATAAAATATGAAATCTTGTCATTTGCAATAACATGGATGAGTCTAGTGGGTATTATGCTAAGTGAAATAAGTCATACAGAGAAAGATGACTACTGCATGATCTCACCTATACGTGGAATCAAAAAAATTAACAAAGTGAAAATAGGTTCATAGATACAGAGAGCAAATGGGTATTTGCCAGAAGGAAGAGGTGTGAGGGAGTAGGTGAAATAGGTGAAGGGATTGAAGAGCATAAACCTCCAGTTGTATAATAAAGTAGTCACTGAATGTAATAGACAGCATAGAAATATGGTGAATAATATTTTAATAACTTTGTGTAGGAACAGATGGCTATTAGAGCTATTGTGGTGATCACTTCATAATGTATGCAAATATCAAACAATTATGTAGTACCCCTGAAACTAACACAATATTGAATGTCAACTGTAGTTCAATTAAAAAAAAAAATCTTTTCACAAAAGAGAACTTTCTTAGGGAGAAACATTAAATCCAGGAAGTTCTCTTATCTGCAGTAACATATGAATTTATTCAGGGCAATTTAAATGCATGAAAATATTTTATCATAAGCATATTCAAAATTATATCTCCCACTATTATCAAGACTCATCTTCAACAGATGAGTCATTTCAAAGCAAAGGTGCAGTTTGCACTTGGTAAACCTGTGTATATTCCTTTGTATATGGTTACCTATTATAGATAAAATTTTGAGTGAATGAGGTTGGTAGAAGCTACAAAGATAATATGAAGTCAGATAACCTGTTATAGTGAAACTGTAAAGGCTAGAAAGATTGTACAGAAAATAAGCGCTGAAGCTCTAAATTGAAGAAATGGATAATTGAGGAAAATTATCTATATAAAGTGGTTTATATTATAGAAACTGTGTAAGTAAAGATAAACAGAGTATTTAGATTACTTGAATACTTTCAAGGTGTTTTATTTCATCTAATCTGAGACATTATGTTAGGCAGGGTTCATATAAGGAAGGGTGAACCATACCAGGTATTTCCAGCTGAGGTGATGTAATACAGGAATTGATGAAGAAGGTGTTAGAAGGCTAAATGTGCAAAACCTAGATGCTGAAGTTACCTAGATATATATAGTAGAGTTAGTGGTTACCACAGTAGGGGATAAGAAGAGGTAGGTTCACCAAACCTAGGTGCTTGGTCCTGTGTGGCTGGTGCTTGAGCTTAGGGGTCACAATGTGGCCAAGGTGAGCGTAGCATGGCTCATAGTGTGGCATCTCTCTAGGGGCCCAGTCTATGGCTGGTTCTGGAATTGCCAAAATAATCTGAAGGCTAAGCCCATGAAAATATGCTCAGTATCACTAATTTATTAGAGAAATGCAAATCAAAACTGCAACAAGATGTCACCTCACACTGGTCAGAAAGGATGGGGGCTCCCTATAAAACTAAAAATAGAGCTGCCATATGACCCAGCAGCCCCACTCCTGGGTATATAGTCAGAGAATACCATGGTTTAAAAGGATATATGCACCCCAGTGTTCATAGCAGCACTGTTTACAATAACCAAGACATGGAAGCAACCTAAATGTCCATCAACAGATGAACAGATAACGAAGAGGTGGTATGCATATACAGTGCATGGTTGGTTGGTTAGTTGCTAAGTCGTGTCTGACTCTTGTGACCCCATTGACTGTAGATCATCAGGCTTCTCTGTCCATGGGATTTCCAGGCAAGACTACTGGAATGGGTTGCCATTTCCTTCTCCTGGGGATCTTCCCAACCCAGAGATCGAACCTGCATCTTCTGCATTGCAAGCAGATTGCAATGCAATCAGTAGTGTCTTTACCACTGAGACGCCAGGGGAGCTAGATACAATGGAATATAAGCCATAAAATAGAATGAAATATTACCATTTGCAGCAACATGGATGAGCCTAGAGATTATATTAAGTGAAATAAGAAAGAGAAAACCAAATATGATATCACTTATATGGGGTATCTAAAAAAATGGTACAAATTAACTTATTTACAAAACAGGATTAGAGTCACAGATGTAAAAAGAAAACTTACGGTTATCAGGGGAGAAAGGTAGAGAAGGTAAGGATAAATTGCGAGATTGGGATGGTCGTATACACACTGCTGTATATAAAATAGATTAACCACCAAGGGCATTCATATAGCACAGGGAACTCAATACTCTGTGATGACCTATATGGGAAAATAAAAAAGAGTGGATATATGTATGTGGATAGCTGATTCACCTGAAACTAACACAAAATCAACTATACTCCAATAAAAATTAAAAACAAAAAAGGAATCTGGAGGCAGAGGCTACTACTGTCTGCTGTTATCTAAGCAATGCTGTCAAGAACTGGAAAGTAATTCCTCTCTCTGTTTCCCCACCTGTCTCCCTGTCAGCCTCCCACTGGCAGAGCTGACCAAGATACCCTGGACCATGGGTGTGTGGGGTCTGGGGTTCCCACAGCTAGTTCAAGCATCCCGAAGTGCTGAAGGGTGGGTTTGATGCTGAGAAGAATAGATCAGTTAACTGAACAGATACCATTGATTATAAGACAGCTCACTATCTACTCCTTAGCAAGAAAATCTGACAAACCACAGCACAAAGCTTTAACATCTTTGCATTTTCCCCAGATTATTACCCTCTGCGCCATCAAAGTATTGTAAAGCAGTATTTCTTAAAGAGCACTTTGCTTTTGTCTCTTGGATTTTTCTTTCCCATAAGTACGCATTCCGCAAGCTTTGATGCTGGTGCTCTTGTAATCTTACCAAACGATGTCCACTGAAAGGTTTCAGACAACAAACAGTCTGACAGGCTGAACTGCACGCCCCCAAAACGTGGGTGTTGGAGTCGTTCAGAATGTAGTCAGTTTGGAGACAAGACCTTTAAACAGGTGATGAAGGCAAAACAAAGCTGTTTGGATGAGAAGAGAGATAGCAGGGGAGCCAGTGCACAGGAAAAAGCCACGTGAGGATGCAGACAGAGCTGTCTGCAGTCAGGGGCCAAGGCGCAGGAGAACCAGCCCTGCTGCCACCTTGATCTTGGACTTCCAGCCTCCAGAACTGTGGGAAATAAATATCTGTTCTTCAAGCCACCCACTCTGTGGTGGTGTGTTATGGCAGCCCTAGCAAACTGGCACAACCAGGAAGACGTCTTAAATGGCATTTAAACTGAAAACATGAGGGACCATCAATTCACGTAACTTGATGAAGTGTCCACGGTGTGGTCAGGTAGGCAATCAGATCTCTGTCATCACCATAGCCTGGCCAGTTATAAGATGCACTGAATTACTGAAATCTAAAATGAGAAATAAATGTGCATTTTCATCGTAAAAAATGCCGTCATTCCTTCAGTGTTTGACCTGTCAAGTGTTATAATTCCCTGTCTGGTCTATTCTCAACAATTTGCTCTTTGTTTTCCATAAAGACTCTTAGGTGAGTTCTGGACACATGAATTGAGGTGAACCTAAGAGCTGTCATTTTTATGTGGTCATTGATTCAGGAAATGTGAATAAGAAGAAATAGATAATTCAGTTGTTGTTCAGTTGACTAGTCATGTCCAACTTTGTGACCCCATGAACTTTGTGACCCCATGAACTGCGGCACGCCAGGCCTCCCTGTCCCTCACCATTTCCTGGAGTTTCCCCAAGTTCATGTTCATTGCGTCGGTGATGCCATCCAGCCGTCTCATCCTCTGATGCCCTCTTCTCCTTCTGCCTTTAATCTTTCCCAGCATCAGGGACTTTTCCAGTGAGTCAGCTGTTCGCATCAGATGACCAAGATACTGGAGCTTCAGCTTTCACATCAGCCCTTAAAATGAATATTCAGGGCTGATTTCACTTAAGATTGACTGGTTTGATCTTATTGCAGTCCAAGGGACTCCTAGGAGTCTTCTCCAGCAACACAGTTCGAAGGCATCAATTCTTCAATTCTTTGGCATTCTGCCTTCTTTACCATCCAGCTCTCACAGCCGTACATGACCACTGGGACGACTACAGCCTTGACTATCTGAACCTTTGTTGGCACAGTAACATCTCTGCTTTTCAACACACTCTCTAGGTTTGCCGAAGCTTTCCTGCGAAGAAGCAACCTCTCCTGATTTCTGCAGTGATTCTGAGCCCACGAAGAGGAGCTCCATCACTACGTTCACATTTTCCCTTCTATTTGCCATGAAGTAATGGTGCCAGATGCCACGATCTTAGATTTTTTATTTAGTTTTAAGCCAGCTCTTTCACTCTCCTCCTTCACCCTCATCAAGATGCTCTTTAGTTCCTCTTCGCTTTCTGTCATTAGAGTGATATCATCTGCACATCTGAGGTTGTTGATGTTTCTCCTGCCTATCTTGATTCCAGCTTGTAACTCATCCAGCCCAACATTTCTCATGATGTACTCAGCATATAGGTTAAACAAGCAGGGTGACAGGAGACAGCCCTGTCGTACTCCTTTCTCAATCTTGAACCAGTCAGTTGTTCCATACAGGGTTCTAACTGCTGCTTCTTGACCTGCATACAGTTTTCTCAGGAGACAGGTGAGATGGTCTGGTGCTCTCATCTGTTTAAGAGCTTTTCACAGTTTGTTATGATTCACACAGTCAAAGGCTTTAGCATAGTCAACAAAATAGAAGTAGATGTTCTGGAATTCCCTTGCTTACTCTATGATCCAGCGAATGTTGGCAATTTGATCTCTGATTTCTATTCCTTTTCTAAACCCAGCTTGGACATCTGGAAGTTCTTGGTTCACATAATACTGAAGCCTAGCATGCAACATCTTAAACATGACCTTACTAGCATGAGAGGTGAGTGCAATTGTCCAATGGTTAGCACATTCTTTAGTACTACCCTTCTTGGGAATTTGGATGACCTTTTGCAGTCCTGGGGTCACTGCTGGGTCTTCCAGATTTGCTGACATATTGAATGCAACACCTTGATGGCATCATCCTTTAGGGTTTTTTTTTTTTTTAATTTTATTTTATTTTTAAACTTTACATAATTGTATTAGTTTTGCCAAATATCAAAATGAATCCGCCACAGGTATACATGTGTTCCCCATCCTGAACCATCTTCCCTCCTCCCTCCCCATACCATCCCTCTGGGTCGTCCCAGTGCACTAGCCCCAAGCATCCAGTATTGTGCATCGAACCTGGACTGGCATCTCGTTTCATACATGATATTTTATATGTTTAAATGCCATTCTCCCAAATCTTCCCACCCTTTCCCTCTCCCA
The DNA here is from genome assembly GCF_002263795.3 of Bos taurus. Taxonomy (NCBI): domain Eukaryota; kingdom Metazoa; phylum Chordata; class Mammalia; order Artiodactyla; family Bovidae; genus Bos; species Bos taurus. The sequence goes on along the minus strand of NC_037354.1, from coordinate 39,723,631 downwards.
CGGAGTCCATAAGACTGTTCTATACATCAGTGTCTCTTTTGCTGTCTCGTACACAGGGTTATTGTTACCATCTTTCTAAATTCCATATATATGCGTTAGTATACTGTATTTATGTTTTTCCTTCTGGCTTACTTCACTCTGTATAATAGGCTGCAGTTTCATCCACCTCATTAGAACTGATTCAAATGTATTCTTTTTAATGGCTGAGTAATACTCCATTGTGTATATGTACCACTGCTTTCTTATCCATTCATCTGCTGATGGACATCTAGGTTGCTTCCATGTCCTGGCTATTATAAACAGTGCTGAGATGAACATTGGGGTACACGTGTCTCTTTCCCTTCTGGTTTCCTCAGTGTGTATGCCCAGCAGTGGGATTGCTGGATCATAAGGCAGTTCTATTTCCAGTTTTTTAAGGAATCTCCACACTGTTCTCCATAGTGGCTGTACTAGTTTGCATTCCCACCAACCGTGTAAGAGGGTTCCCTTTTCTCCACACCCTCTCCAGCATTTATTATTTGTAGACTTTTGGATCGCAGCCATTCTGACTGATGTGAAATGGTACCTCATAGTGGTTTTGATTTGCATTTCTCTGATAATGAGTGATGTTGAGCATCTTTTCATGTGTTTGTTAGCCATCTGTATGTCTTCTTTGGAGAAATGTCTATTTAGTTCTTTGGCCCATTTTTTGATTGGGTCATTTATTTTTCTGGAGTTGAGCTGTAGGAGTTGCTTGTATATTTTTGAGATTAGTTGTTTGTCGGTTGCTTCATTTGCTATTATTTTCTCCCATTCTGAAGGCTGTCTTTTCACCTTGCTAATAGTTTCCTTTGATGTGCAGAAGCTTTTAAGGTTAATTAGGTCCCATTTGTTTATTTTTGCTTTTATTTCCAATATTCTGGGAGGTGGGTCATAGAGGATCCTGCTGTGATGTATGTCAGAGAGTGTTTTGCCTATGTTCTCCTCTAGGAGTTTTATAGTTTCTGGTCTTATGTTTAGATCTTTAATCCATTTTGAGTTTATTTTTGTGTATGGTGTTAGAAAGTGTTCTAGTTTCATTCTTTTACAAGTGGTTGACCAGATTTCCCAGCACCACTTGTTAAAGAGATTGTCTTTAATCCATTGTATATTCTTGCCTCGTTTGTCAAAGATAAGGTGTCCATATGTGCGTGGGTTTATCTCTGGGCTTTCTATTTTGTTCCATTGATCTATATTTCTGTCTTTGTGCCAGTACCATACTGTCTTGATAACTGTGGCTTTGTAGTAGAGCCTGAAGTCAGGTAGGTTGATTCCTCCAGTTCCATTCTTCTTTCTCAAGATTGCTTTGGCTATTAGAGGTTTTTTTGTATTTTCATACAAATTGTGAAATTATTTGTTCTAGCTCTGTGAAGAATACTGTTGGTAGCTTGATAGGGATTGCACTGAATCTATAAATTGCTTTGGGTAGTATACTCATTTTCACTATATTGATTCTTCCAATCCATGAACATGGTATATTTCTCCATCTATTAGTGTCCTCTTTGATTTCTTTCACCAGTGTTTTATAGTTTTCTATATATAGGTCTTTAGTTTCTTTAGGTAGATATATTCCTAAGTATTTTATTCTTTCCATTGCAATGGTGAATGGAATTGTTTCCTTAATTTCTCTTTCTGTTTTCTCATTATTAGTGTATAGGAATGCAAGGGATTTCTGTGTGTTGATTTTATATCCTGAAACTTTACTATAGTCGTTGATTAGCTATAGTAATTTTCTGGTGGAGTCTTTAGGGTTTTCTATGTAGAGGATCATGTCATCTGCAAATAGTGAGAGTTTTACTTCTTCTTTTCCAATTTGGATTCCTTTTATTTCTTTTTCTGCTCTGATTGCTGTGGCCAAAACTTCCAAAACTATGTTGAATAGTAATGGCGAAAGTGGGCACCCTTGTCTTGTTCCTGACTTTAGAGGAAATGCTTTCAATTTTTCACCATTGAGGATAATGTTTGCTGTGGGTTTGTCATATATAGCTTTTATTATGTTGAGGTATGTTCCTTCTATTCCTGCTTTCTGGAGAGTTTTTATCATAAATGGATGTTGAATTTTGTCAAAGGCTTTCTCTGCATCTATTGAGATAATCATATGGTTTTTATTTTTCAATTTGTTAATGTGGTGTATTACATTGATTGATTTGCGGATATTTAAGAATCCTTGCATCCCTGGGATAAAGCCCACTTGGTCATGGTGTATGATCTTTTTAATGTGTTGTTGGATTCTGATTGCTAGAATTTTGTTAAGGATCTTTGCATCTATGTTCGTCAGTGATATTGGCCTGTAGTTTTCTTTTTTTGTGGGATCTTTGTCAGGTTTTGGTATTAGGGTGATGGTGGCCTCATAGAATGAGTTTGGAAGTTTACCTTCCTCTGCAATTTTCTGGAAGAGTTTGAGCAGGATAGGTGTTAGCTCTTCTCTAAATTTTTGGTAGAATTCAGCTGTGAAGCTGTCTGGACCTGGGCTTTTGTTTGCTGGAAGATTTTTGATTACAGTTTCAATTTCTGTGCTTGTGATGGGTCTGTTAAGATTTTCTATTTCTTCCTGGTCGAGTTTTGGAAAGTTGTACTTTTCTAAGAATTTGTCCATTTCTTCCTCGTTGTCCATTTTATTGGCATATAATTGTTGATAGTAGTCTCTTATGATCCTTTGTATTTCTGTGTTGTCTGTTGTGATCTCTCCATTTTCATTTCTAATTTTATTGATTTGATTTTTCTCCCTTTGTTTCTTGATGAGTCTGGCTAATGATTTGTCAATTTTATTTATCCTTTCAAAGAACCAGCTTTTGGTTTTGTTGATTTTTGCTATGGTCTCTTTTGTTTCTTTTGCATTTATTTCTGCTCTAATTTTTAAGATTTCTTTCCTTCTACTAATCCTTTTCTAGTTGCTTTAGGTGTAGAGTTAGGTTATTTATTTGACTTTTTTCTTGTTTCTTGAGGTGTGCCTGTATTGCTGTGAACTTTCCCCTTAGGACTGCTTTTACAGTGTCCCACAGGTTTTGGGTTGTTGTGTTTTCATTTTCATTCATTTCTATGCAAATTTTGATTTCTTTTTTGATTTCTTCTGTGATTTGTTGGTTATTCAGCAGTGTGTTGTTCAGCCTCCATATGTTGGCATTTTTAATAGTTTTTCTCCTGTAATTGAGATCTAATCTTACTGCATTGTGGTCAGAAAAGATGCTTGGAATGATTTCTATTGTTTTGAATTTACCAAGGCTAGCTTTATGGCCCAGGATGTGATCTCTCCTGGAGAAGGTTCCATGTGCGCTTGAGAAAAAGGTGAAATTCATTGTTTGGGGATGAAATGTCCTATAGATATCAATTAGGTCTAAGTGGTCTATTGTATCATTTAAAGTTTGTGTTTCCTTGTTAATTTTCTGTTTAGTTGATCTATCCATAGGTGTGAGTGGGGTATTAAGGTCTCCCACTATTATTGTGTTATTGTTAATTTCTCCTTTCATACTTGTTAGCATTTGTCTTACATACTGCAGTGCTCCTATGTTGGGTGCATACATATTTATAATTATTATATCTTCTTCTTGGATTGATCCTTTGATCATTATGTAGTGACCTTCTTTGTCTCTCTTCACAGCCTTTGTTTTAAAGTCTATTTTATCTGATATGAGTATTGCTACTCCTGCTTTCTTTTGGTCCCTATTTGCATGGAAAATCTTTTTCCAGCCCTTCACTTTCAGTCTGTATGTGTCCCCTGTTTTGAGGTGGGTCTCCTGTAAACAACATATGTAGGGGTCTTGTTTTTGTATCCATTCAGCCAGTCTTTGTCTTTTGGTTGGGGCATTCAACCCATTTACGTTTAAGGTAATTACTGATAAGTATGATCCCGTCGCCATTTACTTTATTGTTTTGAGTTAAGAATTTATACACCCTTTTTGTGTTTCCTGTCTAGAGAACATTCTTTAGTATTTGTTGGAGAGCTGGTTTGGTGGTGCAGAATTCTCTCAGCTTTTGCTTGTCTGAAAAGCTTTTGATTTCTCCTTCATACTTGAATGAAATCCTTGCTGGGTACAATAATCTGGGCTGTAGGTTATTTTCTTTCATCATTTTAAGTATGTCTTGCCATTCCCTCCTGGCTTGAAGAGTTTCTATTGAAAGATCAGCTGTTATCCTTATGGGAATTCCCTTGTGTGTTATTTGTTGTTTTTCCCTTGCTGCTTTTAATATTTGTTCTTTGTGTTTGATCTTTGTTAATTTGATTAATATGTGTCTTGGGGTGTTTCGCCTTGGGTTTATCCTGTTTGGGACTCTCTGGGTTTCTTGGACTTGGGTGATTATTTCCTTCCCCATTTTAGTGAAGTTTTCAACTATTATCTCCTCAAGTATTTTCTCATGGTCTTTCTTTTTGTCTTCTTCTTCTGGAACCCCTATGATTCGAATGTTGTAGCGTTTAATATTGTCCTGGAGGTCTTTGAGATTGTCCTCATTTCTTTTAATTCGTTTTTCTTTTATTTTCTCTGATTCATTTATTTCTACCATTCTATCTTCTAATTCACTAATCCTATCTTCTGCCTCTGTTATTCTACTATTTGTTGCCTCCAGAGTGTTTTTAATTTCATTTATTGCATTATTCATTATTGACTCTTGACTCTTTTTTATTTCTTCTAGGTCCTTGTTAAACCTTTCTTGCATCTTCTCAATCCTTGTCTCCAGGCTATTTATCTGTGATTCCATTTTAATTTCAAGATTTTGGATCAATTTCACTATTATTATTCGGAATTCTTTATCAGGTAGATTCTCTATCTCTTCCTCTTTTGTTTGGTTTGGTGGGCATTTATCCTGTTCCTTTATCTGCTGGGTATTCCTTTGTCTCTTCATCTTGTTTAAATTGCTGAGTTTGGGGTGTCCTTTCTGTATTCTGGCAGTTTGTGGAGTTCTCTTTATTGTGGCTTTTCCTTGCTGTGTGTGGGTTTGTGCAGGTGGCTTGTCGAGGTTTCCTGGTTAGGGAAGCTTGTGTCGGTGTTCTGGTGGGTGGAGCTGTATTTCTTCTCTCTCCTTTCGAAGAGTTGGGTTGCTTTTCTGGGTGCCTGATGTCCTCTGCCGGCATTCAGAAGTTGTTTTGTGGAATTTACTCGACGTTTAAATGCTCTTTTGATGAATTTGTTGGGGGGGGGGAAGTGTTCTCCCCATCCTACTCCTCCGCCATCTTGGCTCCTCCCGACCTTTAGGGTTTTGAATAGTTCTCCTGGAATTCCATAGCATCCAGTAGCTTTATTGACAGCAGTGCTTCCTAAGGCCCACTTGAATAATTTAGTATTGAATGGCAAATTAAAAGCAACCTGTGTGGGTATAACTTTAATACACAAGTTGGTAATCCTTTTACCATAGAATAATCTAATCTGTGCAAACAAATGGGATCCTAAGGGTGCCAAGTGAGGGATAGCTGTGGCTGAGGAGGGCAAAGTGCGAAGACCCAGTCCCTGGACTGATCTGACTTCTGTATGCAGAAAGATGGCTGGAGTGGGGAGTTTTGCTGGATGGAATATAGCAGCTATTTGGGTTGTATTCTTTAATCTAGTAGTTCAAACATTAACGTTTAAAATGACTATTGCAAATATCAGATTCTGCCAAATCCAGAATGTGTATGAAAATATGTGCTTCGTTTCTTTCATTAAGCTGCCACCTCTGTGTCTCCTGGATGTCCTTATTCATTGCCTCTAAGGCTCCTAGAGAAAAATGCACCTTTGAAAAATATGTACGCAAGTTAGCAGAATATTATGGAGCTATCACAGAGAACAATAACCCTTAGACAAGGAATTTCAGCTTTTGCCAGTTGGAGAACAGTGAGTCATTTTCTTCTTTGCATTGGGGTGAAATGTTCCCTGTACAAATGCTGTCCCCAAACTCTAATTAAGCAAATGACTTCTCATTTCCCACACTGAATTTTTTTCTTTAATCGTCTTCTGGACTCTGTTTCAATGAGATTATTTTCAGACGCATTCAAGGCTCTGTCCCAGTTCCCGAAACTCCATCGCTCTTTGGCTTCTTCAGGCATTAATCCATTCAAGTGGTGTGTCAGTTAGGAGCTTTTGGTTGCAAATAAGAACATGGGAGTCAGACGGCTTTAACAATAGAAGGGATTTATTGGCTCACATTACCTAAAAGCACAGAGGTGAGGCAGGTCTCAAGGATGGTTTATTGAGGGTTCTCCTTTCTTTTTGCTTTGCTTTCCTAGCTTAGCTTTCTGATCCCTCACAAGATGGTAGCCAGCAGAGTACAATTTTCCCATAATTCAGTTCAGTTCAGTTCAGTCACTCAGTTGTGCCCAACTCTTTGCGACCCCATGAATCACAGCACGCCAGGCCTCCCTGTCCATCACCAACTCCCGGAGTTCACCAGACTCAAGTCCATCGAGTCAGTGATGCCATCCAGCCATCTCATCCTCTGTTGTCCCCTTCTCCTCCTGCCCCCAATCCCCCCCAGCATCAGAGTCTTTTCCAATGAGTCAACTCTTCACATGAGGTGGCCAAAGTACTGGAGTTTCAGCTTTAGCATCATTCCTTCCAAAGAAATCCCAGGGCTGATCTCCTTCAGAATGGACTGGTTGGATCTCCTTGCAGTCCAAGGGACTCTCAAGAGGCTTCTCCAACACCACAGTTCAAAAGCATCAATTCTTCAGCGCTCAGCCTTCTTCACAGTACAACTCTCACATCCATACATGACCACAGGAAAGACCATAGCCTTGACTAGATGGACCTCTGTTGGCAAAGTAATGTCTCTGCTTTTGAATATGCTATCTAGGTTGGTCATAACTTTCCTTCCAAGGAGTAAGTGTCTTTTAATTTCATGGCTGCAGTCACCATCTGCAGTGATTTTGGAGCCCCCCAAAATAAAGTCTGACACTGTTTCCCCATCTATTTCCCATGAAGTGACGGGACCAGATACCATGATCTTCGTTTTCTGAACGTTGAGCTTTAAGCCAACTTTTTCACTCTCCTCTTTCACTTTCATCAAGAGGCTTTTTAGTTCCTCTTCACTTTCTGCCATAAGGGTGGTGTCATTTGCATATCTGAGGCTACTGATATTTCTCCCACCAAACTTGATTTCAGCTTGTGTTTCTTCCAGTCCAGCGTTTCTCATGATGTACTCTGCATATAAGTTAAATAAGCAGGGTGACAATATACAGCCTTGATGTACTCCTTTTCCTATTTGGAACCAGTCTGTTGTTCCATGTCCAGTTCTAACTGTTGCTTCCTGACCTGCATACAAATTTCTCAAGAGGCAGATCAGGTGGTCTGGTATTCCCATCTCTTTCAGAATTTTCCACAGTTTCTTGTGATCCACACAGTCAAAGGCTTTGGCATAGTCAATAAAGCAGAAATAGATGTTTTTCTGGAACCCTCTTCCTTTTTCCATGATCCAGCAGATGTTGGCAATTTGATCTCTGGTTCCTCTGCCTTTTCTAAAACCAGCTTGAACATCTGGAAGTTCACTGTTCACATATTGCTGAAGCCTGGCTTGGAGAATTTTGAGCATTACCTTACTAGTGTGTGAGATGAGTGCAATTGTGCAGTAGTTTGAGCATTCTTTGGCATTGCCTTTCTTTGGGATTGGAAGGAAAACTGACCTTTTCCAGTCCTGTGGCCACTGCTGAGTTTTCCAAATTTGCTGGCATATTGAGTGCAGCACTTTCACAGCATCATCTTTCAGGATTTGAAAGAGCTCCACTGGAATTCCATCACCTCCACTAGCTTTGTTCGTAGTGATGCTTTCTAAGGCCCACTTGACTTCACATTCCAGGATGTCTGGCTCTAGGTCAGTGATCACACCATCGTGATTATCTGGGTGGTGAAGATCTTTTTTGTACAGTTCTTCTGTGTATTCTTGCCATCTCTTCTTAATATCTTCTGCTTCTGTTAGGTCCATACCATTTCTGTCCTTTATTGAGCCCGTCTTTGCATGAAATGTTCCCTTGGTATCTCTAATTTTCTTGAAGAGATCTCTAGTCTTTCCCATTCTGTTGTTTTCCTCTATTTCTTTGCATTGATCGCTGAGGAAGGCTTTCTTATCTCTTCTTACTATTCTTTGGAACTCTGCATTCAGATACTTATGTTTCCTTTTCTCCTTTGCTTTTCGCTTCTCTTCCTTTCCCATAATTACTGAGCAAAATTGCTGAATACTACACAGAGGGGACGACCCTAAAGCAAATCCTTTGTCTAAGATAAATAAATATCTACTTGCAACAGCCAAGATATGTTAACAACTTAAGTGTCCATCAGTGGAAGAATGGATAAGGAAAATGTGGTACACACAAATGCACAAATACACACACACAGATATACATAAACACACAATGGAAAATTATTCAGCCATGAGAAAGGATGAAATTCTGCCATTTGCCACAGTGTGTATGGAGCTAGCAGGTAGCATGCTCAATGAAATAAGCCAAATGGAGAGAGACAAATACTGCATGGTCTCACTTAGATGTGGAATCTGGGGGAAAAGAGGCAAACTCATAGAAACAGAGAAGAAAAATGGTTGGCATGGGCTGGCAGGAGGTGAATGAAAGAGGGAGATCTTGTAAGAGTACAAACTTTCAGCTGTAAGATGAACAAATCTGAGGATCTGATGTAAAACATGGTGACAACAGTTGATAATATTCTATTATAATAATGAAATTTAATGAGACAGTAGAACTTAAATATTCTTATCAAAACAAAAAGGTAAGTGATGTGATGGTTGTGTAACGAGGTGGGAAAAATCCTTCCACAATGTATATTTACAACAAATCACCACAGTGTACATATCATTTATTGTTTTTTAAATTGAAATATATAACTGACGGTTTTGTGTTAATTGCTGCGGTATAGCAAAGCATTTCAGCCATATATATATTTATAGAAAGTCTTTTTTAAAATATTCTTTTCCATTGTGGTTTATCACAGGATACTGAGTGTAGTTTCCTGTACTGGACAGTGGAACCTTGTTGTTCATTCATCTTATACACAGTAGCTTACATCTGCTAACCCCAAACTCCCACTCTCCCCCCGCCCCAACTCTCTCCCTCTTGGCAACCACCAGTTTATTCTCTATGTTCTTGATTCTGTTTTCTGGGTAAGTTCGTTTGTGTCGTATTTTAGATTTCACACGTAAGTGATGTAATACAGCATCTATTTTTTTCTAACTCACTTCCCTTAGTATGATAATCTCCAGGTCCGTGCATGTTGCTGCAAATGGCGTTATTTCCTCCTTTTTGTGGCAGAGTAACATTCCACTGCGTACATGAGCCACGTCTTCCTTATCCACGCGTCTGTCGAGGGACATCTAGGTTGTCTCCATGTCCCGGTTGTTGCCAGTAGTGCCGCTGTAAACACAGGGCTGCGTGTGTCTTTTTGAATTAGAGTTTTGTCCAGTACACGCCCAGGAGTGAGGTTGCTGGATCATGTTGTAACTCTATATTTAGATTTTTAAGGCACCTCCATACTGTTCTCCATAGTGGCTGCACCAATTTTACATTTTAAATATCAATGTCTTATAATTTCACTTGTCAATTATGCCTCAATAAAACTGAAATTAAAAAGGAAAAATACAATTGATTTATCTGGAAAATGGCCCTTAACAAAGGAGTTGGGAATTCTGTGATTAGTTTGCCCCATGAGGCTGTGCCCTGGAGCTGGGGCGAGGGGAGTATAGTAGACATTTGGGGTTCCCAACAATGCAGGCTCATGATGACTTTACTTTGCTCTCGGTGGTTTTTTTTTTCCCCCTACTCTGGGCTCCAAAATCACTGCAGATGGTGACTGCAGCCATGAAATTAAAAGACGCTTACTCCTTGGAAGGAAAGTTATGACCAACCTAGATAGCATATTCAAAAGCAGAGACATTACTTTGCCAACAAAGGTCCGTCTAGTCAAGGCTATGGTTTTTCCTGTGGTCATGTATGGATGTGAGAGTTGGACTGTGAAGAAGGCTGAGCGCTGAAGAATTGATGCTTTTGAACTGTGGTGTTGGAAGAAGACTCTTGAGAGTCCCTTGGACCGCAAGGAGATCCAACCAGTCCATTCTGAAGATCAGCCCCGGGATTTCTTTGGAAGGACTGATGCTAAAGCTAAAACTCCAGTACTTTGGCCACCTCATGTGAAGAGTTGACTCATTGGAAAAGACTCTGATGCTGGGAGGGATTGGGGGCAGGAGGAGAAGGGGACGACAGAGGATGAGATGGCTGGATGACATCACGGACTCGATGGACATGAGTCTCAGTGAACTCTGGGAGTTGGTGATGGACAGGGAGGCCTGGCGTGCTGTGATTTATGGGGTCGCAAAGAGTCGGACACGACTGAGCGACTGATCTGATCTAATCTGACTCTGCCGTTTTTTTTTTTTTTCCTGATTTTTTTTCACATAACTAAGATCTTTAACTTCTCTCCAAGTTTCATTCATTAAATGTCTTGCCACTTGGTCTTGCAGCATAAAGAGCATTCTGGCAAAGACTCCCTCATCCCAAGCGGAGAGTGGCCTGCAGATTTTGTACACTGCTTCTTCAGCCTCATTACCAGCTGAATCAGCAGCTTTCAATGGAAGGTAGGTTCCTTTTCTTCTGCCAAGTAAAACAAGGAATGAGAAGAGCAAAAGCAGGTTTTCTCTGCTCTCTCCTGGTGCCCCAGACGCAGTCGGGAAGCAGGAGGCGGTGTCATGGGCTGGCGTCCACAGCTGCTCTCCGCCCTCAGGGACCAGCTGCACCTCGGCCTGAGCCAGCGGGCTTCCAGGACCTGGGGACTGGGCCCACCTCCCTCAGGCAGTGGGAGGGGGAGCCTGCACGGGGCGGGCCTGGGGTTACCATCTCACAGGAGAGCCAAGTAAAGCCCGGATTGTTAAGAATAGCCAAGAACTCAGGGGCTACTCTGGGAAAGCAGTCATCCAACAATCTTGTCAGATTGTATTACTGAGAGCCAATATAGTCTTAAATGTTTGAATATGTCATTTGTCTTTAAACAAACACATGTTGCTCCCTTCTTATGTCTTCATTTTGGCAGGCTTTGGCCAACTAAGGACCATCTGATGACCATGATTTTCTGAGTATCCCATAAAGCATCCAGTGGACCTGGGTGGTTATTTTTAAGCTACTAACACATTTAATTTATGCATTGCTGTATTTTATTATAAATACTACCAGCTGTGTTGTTCTTTCTACTAAAGACCCAGTGAGTCCAAAGATCAACCCCTTTTTAATTTAGTATTTTTTTTGATCAGAGTAATATAGGTGCATAATTTTAAAATCGAATAATAGTGATTTTAGCAGTATCACTGATGCTTACCTGTCCATTGACTGGAGCGCTTATAGGGAGTTCACCCCAAGCTGAATTGTCCTGAGAATACCTGAAATATGCCGGTGCCTGTACATGTGCGTGCTAAGTCGCTTCATTCACGACTGACTCCTTGAGACCCAATGGACTACAGCCCTCCAGGCTCCTCTGTCCATGGGATTCTCCAGGCAAGAATACTGGAGTGAGTTGCCATTCCCTCCTTCAGGGGATCTTCCCGACCCTGGGACTGAACCTGTGTCTCGTGTGGCTCCTGCATTGGCAGGGGGGTTCTTTACTACTAGAGCCCCGGGGAAGCCTGCATACTGGAGTGTAACTATGGAGAGAGCCTTGACAGGGGTCACCCTGATGGAGCATTTACTAGGTGCTGGGCACTGTTCTAGCTGCTGTGTCTATGTTAACGTTATGAGCTCTTATGAAATTAGCATCGCGATGACCTCTTTTCAAAGACAGGAAAACTGATGCTTAAATGATGTGTCCAAAGCCACACAGCTCATAAATGGGGCCACTCTTCTAAGGGGGCTCTGAGTAGATGACACCCCAGAGAAGGTGTCTGTCAGAGGGAGAGAAGCCTGGGACCACTGCCTGGCTCTCCTATGTGGAAGTCACTTTTCAAGCACCACATGATGATCCAGGCATATATGAACACTCTTTTGCATGTCAATTTGTGAGCACACATTTCTGCTGGGCATACCAGACAGTGAAATTGTTAGGTCACATAGTAAGAGTTGGACTTCCCTGGTGGCTCAGATGGTAAAAGCGTCTGCCTACAATGAGGGAGACCCAGGTTCAATCCCTGGGTCGGGAAGATCCCCTGGAGAGGGAAATGGCAACCTACTCCAGTATTCTTGCCTGGAGAATCCCATGGACAGAGGAGCCAGGGGGGCTATAGTCCATGGGGTTGCAGAGTCAGACACGACTGAGCGACTTCACTTCACTATAGTAAAAGTACATTCAGATTGGGTACATGCTGCTCAAGACTATCCTAAAAGACCAACTTATACGCCTTTCACCAGCAGTATTTGACATTTCCAGCCAGGCCCCACACATGTCAGCAATTGAGTTACAAGTCGATGTAACATGTCCTTCCCATTTTAGCCATGTGGTGGGTTGTCAATGGCACCTCTGTGGAGTTTTAGTTTACATTTCTCTGACGCCCTAATGAAGTTGAACATCTTTTCGTGTGTCTATCGGACACTTGGATTCCTGCATTTGTGAAGCGATTGTTCTGATCTCTTGCCTATTTCTCAGTTTGGTCATATGGATGATATTTAATAGACTAGATTATAATCTGGGGCCATATTTTTAAGAGCATGGCACAATCTCACCACTGCTTGGCTATACATTTTCCCTGTATATGGTAGCTGCAGCTTATTGAGTATAATTGAGTGGTTCTAGAAAGTTGCCTCAGGAAAAACTCTCTCTCTACTTCCCTCCAGAAATTAAAAAGCTGTCGTAAATAACATATATTTTTTGGCAAATGGTATTGAACACCTGGCATGTTAGTGGGGCATTTTATTCTATCCCAAGGGCCATATGCTCCCAGGTGACAACTTTGAGAATGCTTACCTCTTAGACGAATGCTGACCTGTCCCCACTTGACATATGGTGAGTGTAGGTGGACCCTTGCTGCCCCAGAGGGCCTCTGCTCCCCGCTGCTTTCCTGGAGCAGTCAGCAGGCCTCTGGGCACATGCATATGGAAGCCTTGTAGCAGTGACGTGTGCCTTCCTAAGAGGGCAGAGAGCCCAGCTCTTGTCAGTGTCTGGGCCGGAATCTCTTTCTGTGGCAAGCTTTGGGAAGTGACCTTAAAAACTTAGAGGTTCAAGTGTTGCTTTATCATTAAAAGGCAAGAGTAGAGATAACAGGGACATTCATGGTAAATACATATGAGTTGCTCAACCTCTGTGAAACTCAGTTTCCTTATCTGTGAAATGGGATGATTCTACAGGACTGACTTCAAGGCTGGGGTGAAGCTAGAGAGTGCATGTGACACACTTATCTGGGCAAGTGTTCCCGTGTGAAAAAGGGCATAAGGCCTTGTTTCAGTGAGCTGTGCTGCATGGCAAGCCTCACCAGTACTCGGCGGCCTGAAAAGTCCTCAAGAAGCCAGCATCAAGGTGTTGGCTAGCTGGCACATCTCTGGAGGCTCGGGGGAAAAAAATCTACATCCAAGCTCATGCGGGTTGTTGGCAGAATCTTGTTTTCCTTTTCCCTGCTGGCTGTCAGTAGGGGGCCCCACATGGCTTGGCTTCTAGAGGCAGTGGCCCCGGCTCAGTCGGTCTTCAAACCAGCAAGAGCTCACTGAGCCCTGCTCAGACCTCACATTGCTCTTGTTCTGTCTAGAGAGGTGGACTCTATCTTGTAGGCAACACGGAGGTGCAGCTCAGCTCTGACCTCTCAGACTATGTCCGTGTGCTCCCAGCACACCTCCCGTGTCGGGGTCTCTACACTGAGGACTCTTCTGGAGCCTAGAAAGGCTGCTCTGTCTGTGTCTGAAAGTTCAGAAGAACTGTGGGCGTGGCTTTCCTTAGCCATTGGTCGAGCAGCCCTCAACCTCTGACAGGCGGTGGTGGATAAATAGCCCAGATCCTTACCGAGTGTCCCTAGGAACTTCCACAACAAAATGCAGTACGCTGGCGGCCTTAAAACAGCAGAAATGTATTCTTTCATGATTCTGGAGGCTAGAAGTTCAAGATCAAGGTGTTGTCATCAGGAGCATGCTCTCTCTGAGACTCTAACTAGAAACCTTGGTTGCTGGCAGTCCTTGGTGTTCAGCTGTGTCACTCCATCTCTGCTCTGTCTTCACAAGGCATACTTCCCAGTGTCTTCCCATCATCTTCTTGTAATGACAGCTCTATACTGGATGAATGGCCTGCTCTGTTCTAATGGGACCACATCTCCATGTAATTAATTCCATCTGCAATGACGCTATTCCCAGATAAGACCACAGTCTCGGGTCCTGAGGGTTTGGACTTCAGCATTTCTTTGGGGATGTAATTCAACCCATAACGCTAACATGGGAACATGCTTTGGTGTGAATGTTAAACTGCTTCCCAGAGTCTCCACAGGGTGAGCTCCAGTCACCCCTCGGGTGCCTTGCTCCACAACTCTTGTTGGCCACCTTCTCTTCACACCCCCTGCCTCCGTCACTTCCTACTCCCCTTCTGGTGTTTTCTTTGTGTCCTAAATAAACTTTCTATACTGGAGTCCTTGTCTCTGAGGACCTGCCCCCAAATAATTGGTTTCTGTGGAGCCCCAAATAAAAGTAATGAAGAAATTTTATGGTGGTTTGACCCACTCAAAAACTCTTCTTTTGGACTTTAATTGACCCCGTAATGATGTTTGGGGCCTTATGGGCAGCACTTGAGAATTTACTGGCGTTAAAAAGAAGCAGAGTGATGTCGGATTTATTTCCATTCTGGACTGTAGAGAAAAGAAACAGGTCCTGTTGGTACACGGGAGGGAGTCTTGCTGTCTGTAAATCCTGTTGGTACCTGCTTCTCCAGTTGTAATTAGAACCAGAAGGTTGCATGTCTCCATCAAGCACCCTGACAGATGGTTTTGAGCCCTTCATTGTATTATCTGAGATTTATTCTGTTTATAAAATGAGTCCTGTAGAGGTTCAGCTGTGGTCAATTTAAGGATCATGCCTTCCTGTGAATTAGCCTCAGAATTTGTTATCCTCTTAGCCTACCTACAGATTCCTAAACATGTAATTTACAAAAAAAAGAAAAGAAAAGAAAATTCTTTGCTGCAAGCCCTCCATCCGGTTAATTTGGCGTTTATGAAATACAATGCAAGGAGCTGTTATTTCACAGCAAGAAAGCAGAAAACAAATTCTTATTCCTTAAAAATAAGAGCAAGAATAAAAATAACAGGAATAACGATCACTCCATCAGAGACTGGCCACGGTGTGGATCCAGGTGGGGAGAGGGGGTGGCGGGCTGAGGGTGCAGGAGGTGATTTCCACAGCTCAGTCTCTGTCTCCTGGGCCTGGCAGAGAATTACCCGGGAGTCCTCATGAATGAACGGCCATAAACCCCTTTCGCATACGAGGAATCATTTCTGACAACCTTGAAACCAAGATCTAGAGGAGTGAAGAAGTATGTAGTCAACCCTTTGACCCCGTGTGACAGTTCTTTCTGCTTCGTTTAGCAGCAGAATCCTTGAGACCCTGACCCCCTGTTTTCTTAGCCAACTCTCCTCCCACAGATGGAGCCCTGCGCCTGAGGGTCACGTCTGGCTGGGCAGGACATCTGAGGTCATGGCTCTCCCCCATTTTCCCTGGTGTGCAGCCTTACTGTTGCAGCGAGGGGGAGGGACCTGCTCGGAAGGTTCAGTTTCTGATGAGATGAGCTGTTTCCATGCTGCCCCGGGGCTTACAGCCTGTGCACTTCCATCAGCTGTTGTATCCGATGTCGTGTTCCTGTGTGGCTCATTTATACGTGTATCCTCAACTCCTAGTGGAAACTCTCCCTCTTAGGTTTACTAAAGGAATGAGTTGCTTAGAAATTTCCTAAGAGGAGCTACATGACAGAGGCTAAAACCCCAAGGGATGAGCTTAAAGCAGAACATACACGTTAAAGGTGAGAGTGACCAGCCAGGAAAACAAGCCCCATGATCAGATGCTAAGGACTCTGAGTATGCAGTAAGGAAATACGCAGAGTCCCTCAAGAGCCGTTGCTTTGCCTAGGTCTCTGTTGCCAGAGACGTGCTTATGAACTGGTTCTGTTTCCTTCAGCTGGCAGATGATGGCATCCTCTGAACAAGCAATCTGGGAGCAATGAAGAAGTGAGAAAAGGAGCCTAGGGTGAACAGGTCTCAGCAAATGTGTTTTGCTCAGTAGTAAGTGATGCTTTGTATCAAATAGAGCTCAATTCCTAGTGAAGGTTATTTTCACAAAAGTGTCTGTTTTACCCCCTGAGACGTGTGTGTGTTTAATTGACTGTTACCTTCACAGCAAACAGTTCCATAGCCAACACGGCATCAGGCTTGGGATGGCTGTCATGCCTCTGGCGTGCTCTTCTGGTGGGTTGCTGATGGTGTTATCCGTGGTCCAAGTCAGAGCCATCCTGGGCCTGGAAGAGTGCTCTTGTGTACTGGCTGCAGACCAAGCAGAGAGGTTTTTTTTTTTTCTGGGTTAATAAATAAACCAGGTGGCTAGCATTTTGCCTTGAGGGTTAGAAGGGGAAAGCCTCTGTAAAGATGAGAGTGAAAGAAAATATTATGTGGTCACTAACACAGAAACCAAGAACTATTTCAAGTGGTGAACAGAAGTCCTGAAACAATTCTACTGCCACGGTGGGTAGAGCTCCCATTTTGCCCAACGCTGCACAACTCACAGGTATACTTCAGCACCATGCTGTTAAAGAGCCGTGCCCACATTTCAGAGACGAGAAAATAGATGTGAAATACGTTTTGGATCCCAGACTCGTGAGAGTCAAAACAAAGATTCAAAACGAGACTCTGCAGATCTGAAGTCTTTGCAGGACACTGCCATGCAGTGCCTTAGTACAGAAAAGAGCAGGACAGAGCTTTATGTGATGAGTTGGCAAGCTTGCAGAGTGGAAGAGGACTCCAAACCAGAAAATTATCACAGTAGAAGTGGAGGCTTGTTATCAGGTTCTGAATGAGAAGCAACCTGGACTGGTATTCCAATCCGCTGAATATTCTTATGCTTGTAAATGAACAACTCTCTTGTTATCACTTAGGAATGCACACACTGAAAGCATCCCTTTCAGGTCCATCCCAGATGCTGGGACTCCTAGACTGCTGGTTGCAGAGCAGGGGAATCCTGGGTCAGCAGACACTGATGGAGATGTCGTCAGTACAGGCTCGCTCCTCTACAGATGCTCTGCTGTCTTCGATGAGCAAAAGTTGCCGTCCTCAAGGAGCTTTCACTTTAGGCAAAACAGCTGTAAACCTACGAGAACAGACCAGCTTCTGCATTTTCACATGAGCCCCTGCAGTTTGTCACATGGTGAGATCAGAAGGGTGCAGGTTTACAAGGGACACGCAGCTGCTCTTCTCAATATCCTGAACAGCATGTCACCTGAGATGGATGTGACAAGACAGAGTCTGCAGAGAAACCCTCAGAAAGACTTTGTAAAAGGAATCAGCATTTCAACAAGTGAAAATCACACCTACAATCTCATTAGGGAGACCGTACTTTGAAAACTTCATCCTTAATTAGATAGAGGGTCATTGCAGAGGTAATCAGTAAGATGCAGTCACACTGGAGTCAGGATGGCCCCGAATCCAGCGTGACCGATGTCCTTATCGAAAGAGAATCTGTGGACGCTGGGCACAGACATGCACACAGGGAGACTGCAACGTGAAGATGAAGACAGAAGTCATGAAAAGCATAGTTTCTGGATGTAAATTAGTGGCTCAGACTGTAAAGAATTTGCTGGCAATGCAGGAGACCCAGGTTCAATCCCTGGGTTGGGAAGCTCCTCTGGAGAAGGGAATGGCAACCCACTCCAGTGTTCTTACCTGGAGAATGCCATGGACAGTGGATCCTGATGGCTATGGTCCTTAGGGACCCAGAGAGTCGGGCATAACTAAGTGAGTAACACTTCTTTTTCTTTTTTCTTTTCTGGACATCAATTGCTTACTAGCTAAGTCAGGAAGAAATATGCTCCTCCCCACTGCCTGGCCAAGATATTATAAATCTTCCTCCTTTTCCTCAACCTGGCAGTTAGCAGACCCCACTGGGTCACCATCCATCAGTGTGTGAGCAGCAGAAAACAGAAATTGTCTGTAATCAAGCGAGAAGGCGGTGGTCCAAGTCTGAATTTACCCCAGGGGATCTTCGGAAAGGGCAGAATGAAGGCAAAGGTATGCAAATAGAACCAGGCAGGGGGAAAGATTAAACGCTGTTATTTGAATGCATAAAGCTCTTCATGTTTAATAAATGCTCACAGATCTGGGAAGGAAAGTTTAAGAGAAAACAGTTATAAATAGTGTTCCATCTGAGCAGCGTGTGCCCAGAGGCCAGCACTGGGTCTCTGTATTTATATCAGAACAAGAGCCCTTACTTTGATTTTTGGTGTAGTGCCTTGGCTTTTCTAGGCGCACACTGTTGCGCCTGTCCAGTGCCCCTTTCTGGTACTAGCATCTTGAGAGTTTCTTTTGGGAACCATTCCAACCGCCAGTGATAATCTAGGTACCTTGGGTGAAACTCCAAATCCAGGAGAGGCATGTGACTCGGAGCTGATCACTTGGCATATTCCACAACTCATCAGTTTCCTAACTTTGATCGGCCTGAGATGAGACACAATGGTCTAAAGAGACCCAATTGTGATATTTAAAAAAAAAATGTATTTATTTTTTAATTGAAAGATAATTGCTTTACAGAATTGTGCTGGTTTCTGCCAAACATCAAGGTGAATCAGCCATTAGCATACAATATTTTTTTAAACCTAGAATATTGGAAAAGAGAAGCTCTCTTTGTGTCGGGGTTGATTTCTGAGCTGGTGGGATGAGACCTGGAGTGGTGGGGCTTTGCCACCATGAGAAGGGGCCATATAATACAGGAAAGCAGACAGCAGCAGTGGAGAGAAACTGAGTCCTGATGTTGCAGGAAGGGGGACCCCTTCCAGAGTTCGAGAGCGGGCTCTTGTCTAACACTCAGAAGTGAATTGTCTGAGGAGACACAGGGGATGACAAAGCAAGAGAATTTATTGGGAAAGGGTGCCCGGGCGGAGAGCAGCGGGTGAGGGAACCCAGGAGGCCTGCTCTGCCACGCGGCTCGCAGTCTTGGGTTCGTGGTAATGGGGTTAGTGCCTGGTTGTCTCTCATCTTGCTTGGTCCATGTTTGTTCTGACTCAGGGTCCTTCCTGGTGGCAAGTATATCTCTCAGCCAAGATGGACTCCAGTGCAAAGGATTCTGGGAGACTGACAAGATATTTTATGGGCTGGCATCTTCTCCCTGCTTTTGGTCCCTCTCAGATTCTCTCAGTTTTCTGGAGCAGCTCCACGTTCCTTGTCGAGGCCTCCTATTGTGAGAAAACTCATGCAAGTGGTCGTCATCATGCCTATCAAGGCAGGTGATTTTGGTCAACGGGTCCCTGACACTGATGAAGTTAGCTTATCTCTGGACTTTTTAGGTCCTATTCTAATAGATAATCTTTTATTGCTCAAGCCACTTAGGGTGAGGCCATTTTCAGCAATTGGAATCTTGATGGATATACACCCCACATCTTCTCTAGAGACTAGAGTTGTCCCTGAACCTCAACCAGCCTGCCTGAGGTGCCTACTATCAGACCTCTGTGGTTCTGGGGGCCTCCCTAAATCTCCTACCCTGGTCCTTTAGATAAGTGGTCTCAACTGAGGGTGACTGTGCCCTTGAGGGGACCTCTGGCAATATCTGGAGACATTTTTGGTTGTCATAAAGGGGGTTAGGTGGAAAGAGGCTAGGAATGTTACTAAACATATTACAATGCACAAGATAGCCACTGCAACGAAGAATTATCCAGCCACAATGTCAGCAGGGCCTGTGATGTTGTGATTTATAGTGGGAAATATATATTTGGTTTTTGTTCCCATCCCAGCACAGATCTCTTGGAATTTCTTTTTAAAAAAAATTTTATTGAAGTATAGTTGATGTACAATGTTGTGTTTATTTCTTCTGCACAGCAGGGTGACTCAGTTTATATGTATCTATCTATCTTCTTTATTAAAATTTATTTATGTATTTATTGTTTTTGATTGTACTGAGTCTTCGTTGTTGCACGCGGGGTTTCTCTAGTTGCCCCAAGTCGGGGGCTTTTGGTCCCTGCTGTGGGCTAGTTGTGGGGGGCTAGTGGGGGACTCTCTCGTTGTGCTGTGCAGGCTTCTCTTTGCAGCTGTTTCTCTTGTTGTGGAGCGCGGGCTCTGGGCTGAGTGAGCTTCAGTAGTTGTGGTTCCCAGGTTCTAGAGCACAGGCTCAACAGTTGTGATGCATGGGCTTAGTTGCTCCACGGCCTGTGGGGTCTTCCCGGACCAGGGATTGAACCCATTTCTCCTGTATCGACAGGGTTCTATCCCTGGGTTGGGAAGATCCCCTGGAGGAGAAAATGGCTCCCCACTCCAGTATTCTTGCCTGGAGAATCCCATGAACAGAGCAGCCTGGTGGGCTACAGGCCATGGGATCGCCGAGGGTCAGACAAGACTGAGCAGGCACACCAGACACTGTCTCTGTTGCTGCAGGTGGGACTGCTTCATTCTTTCAGACGGCTGAGTAACACGTGGGATTTCTTAAAAGCTGTGAATGGGAAAGATGTCTTTTGTTATGTTAATGAGGTGACTTTTGGAAAGCCCTGAGGTAACCAAAGGCTGGAGGCGCTGGTTGTCAGGGAAACCCATGGGAGGTGGGGAGCGGCAAGAGATTGAGTTCAGTCACCAATGGCCAATGATTAATCAATCATGCCTGCAAATGTAGCCTTCATAACACCCAAAAGGACAGATATGGAGAGTTTCTTTCTTTTTTTTCTTGTTTATTTACACATTTATTTTTAATAGAAGGATAATTGCTTTTCAGTATTGTGTTGGTTTCTGCCATCCATCAACAAGAATAAGTCATAGGTATACGTATGTCCCCTCCCTCTTGAACCTGCCTCCCTCCTCCCTGGAGAGTTTCTTTTGGTAAACATGTGGGCATGTTGCCAGAGTGTTGGTGCCCAGAGCATGGAAGCCTGGCCCCCCACCCATAAATCTTGCCCTTTTTATCTCTTCCATCTGGCTGTTTCTGGTTATGTCCTTTTGTAATCAATCTGTGATCTAGTAACTGTTCCTGAGTTCTGTGAGCCGCTCTAGCAAAGTAGAAGGTCATCGGGAGGGGATTTGAGGAAGTTTGAGCTGTGTAGTCAGTTGGTTAGAAGCACAGAAGACAACCTGGATTTTTGATCTACATCAAAGTGTATATGGGGGTGTTGGATGTCTTGAATATGGTCCAGAATGAACTGGAGCCTCTCGAGTTGGTTCATGACAAGTAACATTCATCATCCCAAACAGCTATTTCTAGCTCAGCAATGCATCATTATTTATAAGGGCAGTGGAGAATTTGTATCAGATTCTGTATGGTCTGAAAGAACTTGAGCTTCTCCTGCATTTCAGGTCTGTGTGTGATGTGTCTGTCGCTTACAGAGATCTTCCCCTGGAGAAACAGACCATGGTCATGTCTTTTTGGCTCCATGATGTGGTGAGTGTGGACACTGGCCGACAGGAGGCTGATTACAAATGGAGGGGAATGAATGCAGATCGATGCTCTGGCTAGAGAATCCTTGCTACGTGATTTTGGAACCGCTTGCCCGTGTCTGGTAGATAACCTCTCAAGGTGTCCCTTTAACATTATCAGGCAGGCAGCGTATTTCCAAGCCTAGAAATTTGATCGAAAGAATGGATTTCTGTGTGTGTGAACAAAGGGCAGGGAAGGATTACGGGGGAGTGTGTTGGTCACAGGTGAGTCAGATGGAATGCTTTGTGGCTGCTATTTTGGAAAGCTGGTCATGTATTTTTGGCTTGGGAAACCTCCGTTCTGACACGATTCCCCTGGAGGACACATTGCAGGTGCTGGGAGAAGGGAAGCCCCAGCTCTGATTTCTCATCAGGTCACCACAGGCCATACAGGCGGGCAGGAAAGACCTTTCAAATACTAGTCATCATAATCTAGAGTTCACGTGGCCAAGGATTCCAGCTTTGTAAACTTAGTTTTTTAGGCTTAAACGTGTTTTGGGGGGCTTAGCAGGTGGCGCTAGTGTGAAGAACCTTCTTGCCGATGCAGAAGACATAAGAGATTTGGGTTTGATCACTGGGTCAGGAAGATCCCCTGGAGGAGGAAGTGGGAACCCATTACAGTATTCTTGCCTGGAGAATCCCATGGACAGAGGAGCCTGGCGGGCTACAGTCCATAGGGTTGCAAAGAGTCAGACGTGACTGAGGTGACTTAGCATGTCTTGGGGTCAGACTGGAGGCTAAGGAGCCAGCAGTGCAGACTGAGATCCGGAGGACATGGGGGCTACAGGCTAAGCCGGCAGGTCAGCATCACCGCTTCTGGGCAGCAGTTGTGATCCAAGTGGACAGCAGGCGCTGAGGCACTGGGCTTCTTAATTTGTCATCATTAAATATCCCCACTGCCAGTGAAACCAGAGAAACAGTTCAGCCTCCCCTGATTTCTGCAGAGCTGTGGGAGGGAGGAAAACGGTCTCCCAGGCCCTTCTTTGGGCGATTCTTTGTTATCAGTAAAACTGGGATGTGTCCTATTGCTTTAGTCATTTACGAACTCCGAATGCTTCCAGATTTTAAATATCTTCCCTTTTCTTTCCTTTTTTTTTATGCTAGTGTACAGAAGTCGATTAAAATGGAGTCCAGTTTTCTCTTCTTAAACCAGGAACATGAGGAACGTGTGCGAATCGTGGAAGGCACACGCAGTGACTGAAACATGTCTCAGGGCCTTCCCCGTGGTCCAGTGTTAGGACTCCGCACTTCCGCTGCAGTGGGCACAGCTTCCATTGCTAGTGGGGAGATAAGATCCTCAAGCTGTGAGGCTGGAAAAAAAATACAGTGGACTGCAAATTTAGGTACATGGAAGTGAACGTGAGACTCTTTTGCGACCCCACGAACTGTAGCCCTCCAGGCTCCTCTGTCCATGGGATTCTCCAGGCAAGAATACTGGAGTGGGTTGCCATTTCCTTCTCCAGGGGATCTTCCCGACCCAGGGATTGAACTGCGTCTCCTGCAGGAGATCCTGCATTGGCAGGCAGGTTCTTTACCACTGAGCCACTTGGGAAGCCCTTAGGTACATGGGAGATAGCAAATGGTAGTTTCATGGCTAGCACAAATTTCAAAATGACACCGTCCAGGCAGAACCAACTGTAACCCAACCGTATCCACAGCGCAGGGGCATCTATAAAACGTCCACACTTTTCATTTTGCTCCTTATAGCACCAGGCTGTTGTTGAACAGTACAGCTTGCTACCCTGATGTCAGACGCTAATGCTTGGCAGACAGGGTCATTGTGTTCCAGAAGACACGCCGTGGACCCGCTTGACAGGTCCCCAGCCTCTGCCTCTGAAATCACAACAATTGTATATATGCCCAAAGAAAGAAAAATAAGATTTTATTTGTTGATCAAAAGAACAGTATGCTGGTAAAAACCTCTCGCTGAAGTGTTGTTGCTTAGTCGCTAAGTCGTGTCTGACTTTTTTTTTTAACAGGTACCGACTCGTTATGACCCTGTGGACTGTGGCCTGTGTAGCCTGCCAGGCTCCTTTGTCCGTGGGATTTTCCAGGCAAGATTACGGGAGTGAGTTGCTGTGTCCATCCCCAAGGTATCTTTCTGACCCAGAGATCAAACCCATCTCCTATTTACCGCTGAGCCACCAGGGAAGCCCAGCTAAAGTATTATACATGGTGTTTTCATTGCCCATGTTTAATTCTGCAGGGAAACTGCGATTGCACATGAATTCTTGTCCCTGCTCCATCTCTCTTCCTTTAACCATCCTGGTTAGTATCAACTTGTTTATTTTCACAGATGAAAGAGGGAATGAGGGAAGAGAATGACTTCCTGAGCTGTCTGGTTGTTAAAAACGGATAACCATTATGTGTTTAATAGGTCCGAACAGTAACAACATACCTAGTAATGTACGCATCACATTTAAAAATCCCCTACAAAGAGCAGTATACATGGTCAGCCCTAGTTTTTCATTATTTCACTAAATGTATCCTGGAGCGAATCCGTTTTAGTACATGTAACATCACCTTGGTTTTTTTTTTTTTTTTTTTTTCTGATTAAAAAAAAATCTGAGGCTAATTGCTTTACAATATTGTGTTGTTTTCTGCCATCCATCAACATGAATCAGCCACAGGTATGCACATGTCCTCTCCCTCCCGAACCTCCTCCCATCTCCTTTCCCACCCCAGCCCTCTAGGTTGTCAGAGAGCACTGGGTTGAGTTCCCTTTGTCACACAGCAAATCCCCACTTGCTATCTATTTACACAGGGTAATGATACAACCACATTGGGCTTCCCCGGTGGCTCAGCAGTGAAGAATCTTCCTGCAGTGCAGGAGCTGCAGGACACGAAAGTTTGATCCCTGGGTCAGGAAGATCCCCTGGAGGAGTTCACAGCAACCCACTCCAGCATTCTTGCCTGGAGAATCCCATGGACAGAGGAGCCTGGCGGGCTACAGACCATAGGATTGCAAAGAGTTGGACAGGACTGAAGTGACTTGGCACACACAGTCACTATGGAGCACAGTATGGAGATTCCTTAAAAATCTACAAATAGAAGTACCATATGATCCAACGATCCCACTCTTTGGCATATACCCTGAGAAAACCGTAATTGAAAGAGACAGGTGTACCCCAATGTGCGTTGCAGCACTTGTTACTACCTTAGTTTTTAAAACAATTTCATGCTGTTACAGATCATGGAGCTATCATAATGTGTGTAATCAGACTCTAAGCAGGGAGCCTCCAGGTTGCTTCCACACTTTACCCACTGCAAACAGCTCTGTAAGGCATGTTTATAGGTTACTTTACAGTCTGCAAGCTACCTGTAAATATAATATTTGAATTTCCCCAAGTCCCGTGAAATTCTCCTGGGTTTATAACACAGATTCCTGGGTAAATGAGGAGAAACTAAGAAGGTAGACTGGCGGGGATGTGGGGGTTTGACTTCTCCTCCATCCCTGCCATTGCACCACCATCGCTCAGGGTTATTTTTCTTTAAAGTCTCACTATTAGGTATTTCCCTTAACACAGCATACTGGCTCAGTCCTCTGCCTGCTGCCAGAAGTTCTTCTCTGCACTGAGCACCTAACAAATTTCAACTCACTTTTTTAAATTGGATTGACCAAGAAGTTTGTTCGGGTTTTTCCAAAAGAAGTTATAGCAGAGAATCTCGGGTCCCAGGTCCCAGCCTGTCTCAGAATCACCTCCTTCTTCAGTATCCTCTACTTTACATATTTTATCACACTTACATGTGTCCCTGGCTGTCTCCCCACGTGGGATCTGAGCTCCTGGCAGGTTGGGACTGGGGCTGACTTGTTTTCCCCTCTTTAATGCGAAGCAGACTGTCTCTGACTTATAGTCCCTCAACTAATGTTTGCTAAATGGCATGGGAAAAAAAAATTCTAAGTCAATTTGTTTGTA
Organism: Bos taurus; assembly: GCF_002263795.3. Classification (NCBI taxonomy): domain Eukaryota; kingdom Metazoa; phylum Chordata; class Mammalia; order Artiodactyla; family Bovidae; genus Bos; species Bos taurus. The sequence goes on along the minus strand of NC_037354.1, from coordinate 39,698,195 downwards.
TTTAAACGAGAAAACCATTAGGGGTCTGAAGTCAAGTGTTAGTCTTAGGTCTTTAGGAGTCAGTGGGAGCGCGTCTTTAGTAGAAAAAGCCTGGGAGAGATAATAAGATGAGCTTTCCATCCTGTCTACTGTGTAGGTTTTGACATTTTATTTTCTCTGACAGTCTTCAGCTCCTTGGCGCTTCAACTTTGAAAGTTTTGTTAACCGGAAATTTTCAGGTTTTGAGGAGACATAATAAAATTAACAGAGAACATAACATTGACACTAAAGTAAAAAAAAAAAAAAAAAAATCCCAGGCAGGAAAGAAAGGGCTACCAAAAAAAGGCTTAAGATACCTAAAATATTTGGTGTGAAGAGGTTTGATAAGGAACATGTGTCTATACGAGACCATCCAGGGGGAAAACCTTGCTTCAAGGATGCTGAATTACCATTAACTCTATGAGAGCAGGAGTAAATGATTTCTGCTCTCAAAGTGTGTGTCAAAGAAGCTGTTTTTTTTTTCCCTTTTTTAGCATAATTATCCTCTGAACTTGCAGCAGTCTGAAATAATATTCTGAAATTATTTTTTTACAACCATGGATTATAGGAAATAAACCCTCAATTTAAAAAAGGTAACTTAAAATGGAATATTTTATTTTTCAAAAAATAATTCCACCATACAAAAAGTCAAACTTGAAGTAAATAACTTTTCTAGTACTTAAATAGAAATTTCTCCCAAATAGAAGTATTTTAAAGTCCAAATTTATAGTTGTTGCTATAGTGACAAGCAAGGACTTGTAAACCAGGATATTAATGAATGTCTCAATGTTTTAGATTAATAGTCAGAATGGAAATATTCTATCCCATTTAGCATGGGCCCAGTACTCTCTTGAAATCCCTTTTAAGCTTATTCAAAGCCCCTTTGTAAAGATAATTATGCTGTTACTGCTTTTGATATTTTGCACATGATACGAAATTTCAAAAGTACAAAAAAGTAGCCTGTGAAAATGAAGGTTTATTATTTCCCTGCTTTAAGGAGCTCATCTTCTTTCCCTGAACACAAGCACAGAACATATCATTACTGCTTTACTGCATAACCTTCTACTTACTCCTGCTTCACAAATGGCAGCTTACTCTACACACACTGTCCTGCTTTTACTTTTGGGCACTAGAGATTGCAAATCTTTTCCAAATACCTCACATAAAGCTGCACAGTTTTACAAATATGTTAGATCCTGCTCATTGGTTATGCCATAATTTATCTTAGTCTACTGTGGATGATGGACTTTTGGATTGTTTGCAATCTTTTGCTTGTAGCACATGGAATCTAAATTCATTATTTGGCATTAGTGGGAGTAGGATGTAATTAGTGAGTCAACGAACATGTAATTTAAAATTTTGATAGATAAAGCCAAACCACTTCCCATGGAGGAGACACCAGATCAACATTGCTCTCAGCCATAAAGAAGGCTGCCTACTGCCTGTGTACTTATCAGTCAGGTGTATTACAGACTTTAATCTTAGCAAAACTGCACTGTAAAACTGTATCTCAAATACACTTTTAATATGCATTTTCTCTTTATAATGAGGTCAAGCATTTTCAGCCAAACAGAGCCACTTATTTTTCTTTTTCATATTATTTATTAGCCATTTAAAACCTCACAACTTTATTGAAATATAGTTTGAGTTGGTTGGTAATGCTGTTTAAGTCTTCTGTATCCTTGCTGATTTTTTATAAAGCAGCTCTATCAGTTATTGGATCTTGGTTATTGAAATCTCCAACAGTTTCTGTTGAATTGCCTATTTATTCCTCTCTTCTTTTACCGCCTTCTTTTTTGTTAAAAAAATATTTTCGAAGTACTGTTTTAATTCCTTTGTTGATTTTCTAAACTTATAAAAAAGTGATTCCCTCAATGGTTTTTCTAGGAGTTATAAAATGTACCTTAATTTATCATAATCTCCTATAGATTAAGACTAACTCAATTTTCATAAAACACAGAAACTTTGCTCCAATGTAGCTCTGTTCCTTTCCTCTTCTTTATCTTATTATTCTTATACTGCTGCTGCTGCTAAGTCGCTTCAGTCGTGTCCGACTCTATGCGACCCCATAGACAGCAGCCCACCAGGCTCCTCTCTCCCTGGGATTCTCCAGGCAAGAATACTGGAGTGGGTTGCCATTTCATTCTCCAGTGCATGAAAGTGAAAAGTGAAAGTAAGTTGCTTAGTCGTGTCTGACTCTTTGTGACCCCATGGACTGTAGCCCACCAGGCTCCTCCGTCCATGGGATTTTCCAGGCAAGAGTACTGGAGTGGGATGCCATTTCCTTCTCCAATTATTCTTATACTATAATTGTTATATCAGTATATGTTACATTTCTTATTAGAAATCTGACAACACAGTGTTAATAATTACTACTTTATACAATCTGTGTGTAAGAAGTTAAGGGAAGGGGACTTCCTTGCCAACCCAGTGGTTAAAACTTTGAGCTTCCAATGCAGGGGATGTGAGTTTGATTCCTGAGCTGTAAACTAAGATCCCACATGCTGCAAGAATATGCTTTTAAAGTGTTTACTGTTTACCTACATATTTACCATTCTGGCTCTTCATTTCCTCTCGTATGTTTGAGTTATTATCTTGTGTCAATACACTTTAGGCTGAAGGATTTCCTTTTAGCCTCTTAAAGGCTCTTTTCCTCTCCGCCCAAGAACTCCAAACAGATGAATAAGTTCTTCAAGAACCTTTCGCCAGGGATAAATAGAGAGACTTGGCCAGGAAGACAGGCCAGCTCTTAGCCTGGAAATCAAGGTCGTTCCCTGTTTAAGGGGAGCTTGATTATGACCAGATGGGAGGATCTTTAACTTGAATACAAAATAGGAACCTGACTGAGGCAAGAGGTGGATGCCCCCCTCCATTGGCAGGTTAAAGTGATCAGAGAGTCGTCCCCTGTGGACTGAAACTCCAAAATATTCATAGCAGGACAATTGAGAGAGGAGGCTGGCCCTTGCCCAGATAGAAGATAAGAGACCACTTTCAAAATCAGAAGACTTCCTTGATCACACATACACAAAAAGGCTCCATGGTGGTCAAAGTGGAGTGATGTAACTGATGCTCACTACCCATAAGCCTCTTGGGTGGAATCCATCTTGACTCACAAGGGAGGACCCTGAGATAAACCAAATATGGACTGTGAAGCAGGCAAATCAAAATGATTGGCCAAAGGAAACCTGGGAGAAACGCCCCACAGAAGTGATTTAAACTCCACGAGGGTGAGACTAGGTCTAGAGTCTGCCTGTGTGTTTATCCACCCGTATTGTACTCTTGTGGCTCACTACTTTCCATCTTTGTGGAAATTCATTTTCTGCCAAGAAAAGGGCCAGGGCCCTTGTCGCTGGCCACTGGTCTAATGGCTAGGATTTGGTTCTCTCACTGCCAAGACCTGGCTTCATCTCTGGCTGGGAACTGAAGCCCTGCTTCAAGCCACTGCAGGCTGAGGTCACCAGAGATCGTGACCAAAAATCTGTATCCTAGGCCTGGGGGTGCTAAATTCAGTGTGACTCTAGTCATGCTGCAATGGAATGTTCTTGCTTGTATAACTTGTTTCAAGAAAATAAATGATTCCCTGTGATTGATGATGGTTTTACCTATTAGATAAATAGGAGCAGACAGCCCATGGTTTCCTGGCTCATTTGTACTGTAGGTTGGAATCTCAAACACATGACTAAATTTTGTAAGAATGTTATCAAAATATTTGATCCAAACGTGTAAGGAACCAAAACTGTGTCTTTCAAAAAGCATACTTTATAAAATTTGTCTATGTGAAGGTTTGAACTAAATCATGTATTAACCAAAAAGAGACAGTATAACAAAGAAAAACAAAAACACAATTTAACAGTGCGCTGCTTCATTTCTGCATTGTTTACAATAAACAAAGCTATGAATGAAAAGAGAGGACAATTGTCTTGACAAGACACAGGATTGATTTTCCTATATGGTTTTCCTCTTTAAAAGAAGTATTCAAATTCTGCCTCCGCTAATAGGTGGCATAATCCCTGAATACCTTGCTTGGTAAGCACGCTCTCTGAGTGCTGACTCTATTATTAATCATCTTGAATATCATCATTACTGTTACCAAGGCCCACAAAGGATTTGTTTTTCAGTTTCAGGAGTTCTATTTTAAATCTTTTGCTCTACATTTTTCTTGGTGACACTTTCGTATTTGTTTGAAATTTATATTCCTCTCTTTTATTTTCTGAGAAATGTCATAATGTATTTTATATCTGCTAACTTTTCCATGATGTTGGAAAGCTGTAAAGATTTTTGATGCTGAAATGAATCCCTTCTTAATCATTTTAGACATTTCTGTAATAACATGTATACATAATTTCTCACTCCTCTGACTCATGGTACTTTAGAAATATTCCTTTAAGATTCGTGGGTGTTAGTCTCATTTTTGTGGTAGGAGAAAAGCATACAGAGGACTTTTACAGCTATTTTAAGAGATGGGAGAATTGTGTGTGTGTGTGTTGGGTGAGCTTAATGGAGGATTTTCATGCATTCAGCTTCGTGAGGAGGCAGGCCTACCAAAAAGGATGGATCACGGGCTGACAACTTTCACTACTTGTGAAAGTGGCTTCAAGAGCCCTGGGGTTGGATGGATATTTGTTGAGGGCAGGATTCATTCTCTTTTCCTAGGGACTCTGTCGGATTTTGCACTAAGAGTTCCCCAGAGTCTTGGTGCCCAGATCAGCTACACTGATTCCTCTCCCCATATCTGAGAGGGATATGCTGTCGTGTGGTAGAACACTATTACAGAAGGGAGCAACCTATACAACAGCTGATTCATTAGCACTCTGTTTGAAGCTCTAATGCCCTGCGCTAAAAGCCGCAGGGTCCTGACCCCATGGCTCCAACAAATATATGTCATCAAACAAAGATATATTGAGCAAGGGATTGAGGTAGGGTGTATGTGATGTATTACCTCAAAGGGCTTAATAGACATTCTTTTGTAGACTGTTCATTTTTTGATAAGGCTGGTATAGCTAAAATGGCATTGGGGTTTCTCTCTGAGAAAATGCTAGACTATTGATGACTTTTCCAAAACTTGAAAAAATATTTTTTCAATTTACAGTGTTGTACTCCTTTCTTCTGTACAGCAAAGTGACTCATTTTTACACATACATATACATTCTTTTTCACATTCTTTTCAATCAAAGTTTATCATCAGTTCAGTTCAGTTGGTCATTCGTGTTTAACTCTTTGCGACCCCATGGACTTCAGCATACCAGGCTTCCCTGACCATCACCAACTCCTGGAGCTTACTCAAACTCATGTCCATTGAGTCAGTGATGCCATCCAACATCCTCAATCTTTGTTTTCCCCTTTTCATCCTGCCTTCAATCTTCCCAGCATCAGGGTCTTTTCAAATGTGTCAGTTCTTCACATCAGGTGGCTAAAGTATTGGCATTTTAGCTTCAGCATCAGTCCTTCCGATGAATATTCAGGACTGATTTCCTTTAGGATGGAGTGGTTGGATCTCCTTACAGTCCAAGGGACTCTTAAGAGTCTCTTCCAACACCACAGTTCAGAAGCATCAATTCTTCACCATTCAGCTTTCTTTATAGTCCAACTCTCACATCCGTATATGACTACTGGAAAAATATCTTTGACTAGACGGACCTTTGTTGGCAAAGTAATGTCTCTGCTTTTTAATATGCTGTGTAGGTTGGTCATAGCTTTTCTTCCAAAGAGTAAACGTCTTTTAATTTCATGGCTGCAGTCACCATCTGCAGTGATTTTGGAGTCCAAAAAATAAAGTCTTTCACTGTTTCCATTGTTTCCCCATCTATTTGCCATGAAGTGATAGGACCAGATGCCATGATCTTAGTTTTCTGAATGTTGAATTTTAAGCCAACTTTCTCACTCTCCTCTCTCACTTTCATCAAGAGGCTCTTTAGTTCTTCTTCGCTTTCTGCCATAAGGGTGGTGTCATCTGCATATCTGAGGTGATTGATATTTCTCCCAGCCATCTTGATTCCAGCTTGTGCTTTATCCATCCTGGCATTTTTTGCGATGTACTCTGCATGTAAGTTAAATAAGCAGGGTGACGATATATAGCCTTGACGTACTCCTTTCCTGATTTGGAACCAGTCTATTGTTCCATGTCCAGTTCTAACTGTTGTTTCTTGACCTGCATACAGATTTCTCAGGAGGCAGATCAGGTGGTCTGGTATTACCATCTCTTGAAGAATTTTCCACAGTTGGTTGTGATCCACACAGTCAAAGGCTTTGGCATAGTCAATAAAGCAGAAGTAGATATTTTTCTGGAACTCTCTTACTTTTTCTATGATCCAATGGATGCTGGCAATTTGATCTCTAGTTCCACTGCCTTTTCTAGATCCAGCTTGAATATCTGGAAGTTCACGTACTGTTGAAGCCTGGCTTGGAGAATTTTGAGCATTACTTTGCTACCGTGTGAGATGAGTGCAATTGTGTGATAGTCTCAACATTCTTTGGCATTGCTTTTCTTTGAGATAGGAATTAAAACTGACCTTTTCCAGTATTCCCCTACAAGATGACAGAGTAGAAGGATATGCGCTCATCTTCTTCTGTGAGAACTCAAAATTACAACTCACTGCTGAACAACCGTTGACAGGAGCAGGTCTGCTGCACCCAGGCCACTGCTGCCTCACACCTCCATAGGAAACACTCAAACACTCAAAGGCAGGTCTGGCTCAGCCTCTGTGGGGTCTCCTGGCATGTGCAAGGTTTTGTTTGAGCGCTCTGAGCATCTCTGGAAGGTATGGTGTTTGATTCTAAATGCAATTTTCCCCTTCTACCATCTTTCTTGGGCTTTTCCTTTGCCCTTGGACATGGCGTATCTTTTTGGTGGCATCCAACATTCTCCTGAGGTCACCATTAACCCCACCATAGAGCCACCAGAACTTACACAGGACTGGGAAACAGACTCTTGGAGGGCACAAACAAAACCTTGTGCACACCAGGACTCAGGAGAAAGGAGCAGTGACCCCACAAGGGACTGACCCAGACTTGCCCATGAGTGTCTAGGAGTCTCTGGCAGAGGTGTGGGTTGGTGGTGGCCTGCTGCACAGTTGGGGGCACTGAGCGTAGCAGTGCGTGCATGGGACCTTTTGAAAGAGGTCGCCATTATCTTCATTACCTCCACCATTGTTTGGCTTCAGGTCAAACAACAGGAAGGGAACACAGCCCTGTACATCAACAGAAAATTGGATTAAAGATTTACTGAGCATGGCCCCGTCCATCAGAACAAGACCCAGTTTCCCCCATAGTCAGTCTCTCCCATCAGGAAGCTTCCATAAGCCTCTTATCCTTATCCATCAGAAGGCAGACAGAATGAAAACCATGATCACAGAAAGCTAATCAAACTGATCACATGGACCACAGCTTTCTCTAACTCAATGAAACTATGAGCCATGCTGTATAGGGCCACCTAAGACGGATAGGTCATGGTGGAGAATTCTGACAAAATGTGGTCCACTGGAGAAGGGAATAGCAAACCACTTCAGCATTCTTGCCTTGAGAACCCCATGAATAGTATGAAAAGGCAAAAAGATAGGATACTGAAAGATGAACTCCCCAGGTCAGCAGGTGTGCCCAATATGCTACTAAAGAAGAGAGGAGAAATGATTCCAGACAGAATAAAGAGACAGAGCCAAAGCAAAAACAACACCCAGTTGTGGATGTGACTGGTGATGAAAGTAAAGTGTGATGCTGTAAAGAACAATATTGCATGGGAACCTGGAATGTTAGGTCCATGAATTGGAAGTGGTCAAACAGGAGATACCAAGAGTGAACATCGACATTTTAGGAATCAGTGAACAAAAAATGGACTAGAATGGGTGAATTTAACTCAGATGACCATTATATCTACTACTGTGGGCAAGAGTCCCTTAGAAGAAATGGAGTAGCCATCATAGTCAACAAAAGAGTCCAAAATGCAGTACTTGGATATAATCTCAAAAACAATAGAATGATCTCTGTTCATTTCCAAGGCAAAACATTCAATATCACATTAATCCAAGTCTATGCCCCAAACCGGAGAAGGTAATGGCACCCCACTCCACTACTTTTGCCTGGAAAATCCCATGGATGGAGGAGCCTGGTAGGCTGCAGTCCATGGGGTTGCTAGAGTCAGACACAACTGAGTGACTTCACTTTCACTTTTCACTTACATGCATTGGAGAAGGAAATGGCAACCCACTCCAGTGTTCTTTCCTGGAGAATCCCAGGGACGGGGAAGCCTGGTGGGCTGCCATCTATGGGGTCGCACAGAGTCGGTCACGACTGAAGAGACTTAGCAGCAGCATACCCCAAACAGTAATGCTGAAAAAGCAGAAGTCGAATGGCTCTATGAAGACCTACAAGACCTTCTAGAACTAACACCCAAAAAAGATGTCCTTTTCATCATAGGGAACTGGAATGCAAAAGTAGGTAGTCAATAAACACCTGTAATAACAGACAAATTTGGCCTTGGCGTACAAAATGATGCAGGGTAAAGGGTAACAGAGTTTTAGCAAGAGAACGCACTGGTCATAGCAAACACCCTCTTCCAACAACACAAGAGAAGACTCTGTGCATGGAGATCACTAGATGGTCAACACCAAAATCAGATTGATTATATCCTTTGCAGCCAAAGATGGAGAAGCTCTATACAGTCAGCAAAAACAAGACTGGGAGTGGACTGTGGCTCAGATCATGAACTTCTTATTGCCAAATTCAGACTTAAATTGAAGAAAGTAGGGAAAAATCACAAGACCATTCAGGTATGACCTAAATCAAATCCCTTATGATTATACAGTGGAAATGACAAACAGATTCAAGGGATTAAATCTGATAGACAGAATGCCTAAAGAACTATGGGCGGAGGTTTGTGACATTGTACAGGAAGCAGTGATCAAGACCATTCCCAAGAAAAAGAAATGCAAAAAGGTGAAATGGTTGTCTCAGAAGGCGTTACAAATAGCTGAGAGAAGAAGAGAAGTGAAAGGCAAAGGAGCAAAGAAAAGATATACTCTTTGAATGCAGAGTTCCAAAGAATAGCAAGGAGAGATAAAAAAAGCCTTCCTCAGTAATCAATGAAAAGAAATAGAGGAGAATAATAGAATGGGAAAGACTAGAGATCTCTTCAGGAGAATTAGAGATACCAAGGGAACATTTCATACAAAGACGGGCACAATAAATGACAGGAATTGTATGGACCTAACAAAAGCAGAAGATACTAAGAAGAAGTGGCAAGAATACACAAAAGAACTATACAAAAAAGATCTTCAAGACCATAGAACCACGATGGTGTGATCACTCACCTAGAGCCAGACATCCTGGAATGTGAAGTCAAGTGGACATTAGGAAGCATGGCTACAAACAAAGCTAGTGGAGGTGACGGGATTCCAGTTGAGCTATTTCAAATTCTAAAAGTTTATCATGGGATACTGAATATAGTCCTCTGTGCTATACAGCAGGACCATGATGCTTATTCATCCTGTGTATAATTGCTTGCATCTGCTAATCTCAACCTCCCATTTCTTTCCTCCTCTTACCCTTGGCAACTATGAGCCTCATTTAACAATTTTTATTGAGAAGACCAGTTTTAATTCCTGGGTCAGGAAGATCCACTGGAGAAGAGAATGGCTATCCACTCTAGTATTCTTGTCTGGAGAATCCCATGGATAGAGGAGCCTGGCGGGCTATAGTCCATGGGGTCTCAAAGAGTCAGACATGACTGAGCAACTAACACACACACACACACACACACACAGAGGCATAAAATCAATACTGGTGGTCTGGTCTAGAGGCTAAGGGGAGACTTCACTGCCTAGGAGGGGTCTGTGGAGGAAGCACATGGTCAGGAGGAGAGAGTGGCTGCAGGGACCTCACAGTGGAAGTGAAATCATATGGCCCAGGACCCCACCCCACCCCCTGCCCCCCAAAATGCCCAAGATTGCCAAGTGGGAAATACAAGGGGGCAGAAATGTGAGAAATGAGGCCAGAAATTAAGCGGATAAAGGATATTAAAGATATAAAAGAGATTGGTCTTGAATAGAACTCCCAGTCTCTACAATTGAAGAACATAGTTTTGATTTTTGAATCACTCGTTTGGTAGGCAAATTCAGCATGATTTTCAATAATTGAGACTGTCTCTTGAGGGAATACTAATCTCAGTGATTTGTACATTGTTGTACATGATTCGAGAAATGTCCATAATATCCACTTCAGGGGAAAAAAGAACAATTTTGCCTTTTGGTGTGGTGTTTTATTATCCATTTCTGGATGCAAAGCCAATTATTTGTCAAATTAAAGCCTATTATTATCAGCGGTATTATTACCACTTGAAAATAATCTATCACCTTGGTTGTAGGGCTCTGATGTACCACTACAAAATACAATTTTTCAGATTTGAAAGGCTTGTGATAAAAATAGATTGGTAGTTTTAAATATTAGCCTGAGAATTAGAAGTATAAAGAGGGAAAATAAGCTATTTGTCTTTTGTTCTTTCCTGCTGTGGCTATTAGCTAGCATTAATGTTAGAAAAGTCTAAACACATATATTCCAGGAGGCAGAGCTTAGTGATGTCATCTTGCTCTGCATAACAAAAGAAAAATTCAGGCTTCCCTCGTGGCTCGGTGGTAAAGAATATACTCGCCAATGCAGGAGACACAAATTCTATCCCTGGGTCAGGAAGATCACCTGGAGAAAGAAATGGCAGCCCGCTCCAGTATTCTTGCCTGGGAAGTCCCATGGACAGAGGAGCTTGGCAGGCTACAGTCCACGGGGTCACAAGAGTCAGACAGGGTTTAGTGACCAGACAACAGCAACGTACAAAATGAATTTTTGTTGATTGATGGGGTGAAAGCTAAGGCAACTTCTGTGGGAGTCCTGAACCCATCATTTGCCCAGACAAGGTAGTTAAAGGTGATTTTTGTTTTCTTTCATTTCTTATAATAATTCAATGGAAGTAGTAAAGAAACTTAAATGTGACTCATAATATTGCATCATAACATGGCGGTTTGCCCTGATGTCCTTGATAAGTTTGTTTCATCTTTAATGTTAAGCAAACCTTATCCTTCATCTCTCCTGTTAGGGAAGTTCAAAAGAGACTCCTCTCCTCCACCCATTCCCCAACATCACACTTGGAAGAATGATTTCACGCACAAGGATGGGGGAAAGTGAAATGTACCTTTTTCAGGAAGCCATTCCTGGTTGCAAGACTCTCAGTTTAACCTGGAAAGAAGATAAACCAAGTGCTGCATAAAAGCCCTGACTTTCCCTGTGGTGGACTGTGTCCCACTGGATTGGTCCTGGCCCTTTAGAGGCTTTTGCCTGTTTGGGGGCCAGTGTTTTCATGTGTCCCCTTTGTGGGTCACAAATTTCCACCAGGAGACCTTGGGGGCACTGGCTGAATGGCGATGTCTGACACCAGGCCCCTCGTGGGTGTGGCTGCGCTCTTTGAGGTGGAATCTCACTCTTGCATTCACCACCACCCTCAGCCACCTTCCCTTCCAATCCCAACATTTAGTAGCCAAGGAAGCTCGTTTTCTGGTTTCACGTCTTGTGTGTGGATGCTGGGATTTGTTGCAGCCCACACAATGCACTATGTACCTACTTCATAATAAAAAAGATTATTGAGCACATAGGTGCCATGTATTTGGACAAGATTTCACAAGCATGTTCATTTGATGCTCTCAATAACTCCACAAGGCAATATTATTATCCCCCTTTTACAGATAAGGAAACTTAGACAAGAGAGATGAAACAGCTTGTCCGTTACAAGGAAGGAGGAGAACCCAGAGCTGAACCCAGACAGGCCAAACTCAGAGCCCGCAGCTCTCAACCACTTGCAACGCGGCCACACCGAGCAGACTCTCTACTACAGCAGCATCAACACTTACTGAGCATCTTAGCTTCTGCTTAGTGGAAAGACAGATCTCTCAGCGTAAAATCTCTCAGGAACTCAGATCTGGACTTCCTGCAATAGACCCAACGAGAAGGCAGGGCTGGCAGGATGAAGGAGCCTTGTCTCCAGTTTACTTTCCATGAGGTAAGAGAAGTGTAGGGCAGAGTGGAGCTGCAGAGAAGCTGATGAGAGGAGCTGCGAGATGGAACACCAGACGCTGGCTTCACTTTTCTGCCATGCTGAGATATGGTACCCAAGCAAACAGAGAAGAAGAAGAAGGTTCTGGATCAGAGTGAATGGATCCAGATGGGATTGTTGTGAAGAAGAATCCACCAAGAGGGAGGAAGGATCAAATGTCTAGGATCTGGTCTCCATTCTGCTGGCCACCAGTACAGCCTTAAGCAGTTCAAGACCTGCCTCCCACCACTTTGAATTTGGATAACAAAATAAGTAAGCAGCAAGAACCTTGTATCTGTACCAGACCAGCTTTTAAGGCCTCTCTAAGCCTACGAGTCTATGAATTTTAAAAGTAGACAGGACAGCCTTTGAACACATTTGTAAAGGCCAAAGACCAAAGACCAAGCCTGATGCACAAAAGGCAGAGAGAGCAAAGTATTCCTGTTGCCCCATACTGCATTATTCCTGTTCCGTATGCATGTTCAATTAAGATGAACTTAGTTTTTAAAAAAATGGCATCAATCATTTATATACTTTAAAAAAAATAGCATCAATCATTTATAAAGAACTCAGGCACAGCAACTTTGCCTGATAGAGTGGCTGGGTGCTTGCTGCAGCTCATGAGGGAAGCAAGCTGTGTTTGTCCCTGACGCTATGCCTATTTGCCTGCCTGAATATTCCTCCCGCTATCTCCCGATTGCTTGTCTGTGATTTCAAATATCCTTAAGCTTTCCACGGTAAATTAGCTTCCAATTATTCTTGGTCTGTCTGAGGCCACAGCAAGTCTGCTCAAACAGGGCTGTCAGCACCCTTTGATGGAACAACACGCAAACAAGCCATTGAATTGAATTGGCTCTCACTGCCTTTCTTAGGAACAGAACACAAAGGTGGTCAACAATGTATATCCTCCCGTGACTGTTCTTGGCATATGCCCTAAAGGATCTGGTAAGTGATATTTTTGGTAGCACTGAGCATTTCTGGGCTTGATCCCTCCTGTGGTGAAGCCATCTTTTGATCTGATTACACATTTAGAGCTTACACTGCTTTGTGAAAAGTAAGGCTCAAGATATGTAGGGCAACTCTCCCAGTCAGTTTCTGTAATTTCCTCAAAGTAACAGCAATTTTAGGACTTCAGCAAAAAGAACCATCAATGAATTGAAGCTTATTTCATGAGTAACTCCCCTTCATGGCTCACAGCCTTGTCATGGCAAAGAGGCTTGCAAAACTCGATAAAGTCATGAGCCATGCCATGCAGTCCCCCCGCCTCCCACCAAGATGGACAAGTCATAGTAAAGAGTTCTGAGAAAACATGGTCCATGGGAGGAGGAAATGGCAACCCGCTCCAGTATCCTTGCCTTGAAAGTCTTACGAATAGTATGAAAATGCAAAATGATATGACACCGGAAGATGAGCTCCCCAGGTTGAAAGGTATCCGATATGCTACTACAGAAGAGCAGAGCAATTACTAATAGCTCCAGAAAGAATAGAGTGACTAGGCTAAAGCAGAAATGACACTCAGTTGCTGATGTGTCTAGTGGTGAAAGAAAAGTCGGTTCTGTAAAGAACAATATCACATCGGAACGTGGAAGGTTAGGTCCATGAATCAAGGTAAATTGGATGCGAGCAAGCAGGAGATGGCAAGATTGAACATTGACATCTTATGAATCAGTGAACTGAAATGGACAGGAATGGGCTAATTTAATTCAGATGACTATTATATCTACTACTGTGAGCAAGAATCCCTTTGAAAAAAAGGAGTATCCCTCAGAGTCAACAAAGAGTCTGAAATGTAGTACTTGGGTACAATCTCAAAAACGACAGAATGGTCTCAGTTCATGTCCAAGGCAAACCATTCAACATCACAGTAATCCAAGTCTATGCCCCTACCACTGAGGCCGAAGAAACTGAAGTTGACCAGTTCTATGAAGATCTACAAGACCTTCTAGAATTAACACCAAAAAAAGATATCCTTTTCTTCATAGGATATTGGAATGCAAATGTAGGGAGAGATACCCAGAATAACAGGCAAGTTCGGCCTTGGAGTACAAAATGAAGCAGGGCAAAGGCTAACAAAGTTTTGTCAGAGAACATGCTGGTCATAGCAAGCATCCTTTCCCAACAACCCAAGAGATGACTCTACACATGGACATTACCAGATGGTCAATACCAAAGTCAAATTGATTATGTTCTTTGCAGCCAAAAATGGAGAGGCTTTGTACAGCAAAAATAAGACCTGGAATGACTGGTTCAGATCATTAGCTCCTTATTGCAAAATTCAGGTTTAAATGGAAGTAGGGAAAACCACTAGGCCTTTCAGGTATAACTTAAATCAAATTCTTTATGACTACACAGTGGGGGTGATAAATAAGATTCAAGGGATTAGATCTGATAGACAGAGTGCCTGAAGAACTATGGATGAAAATTTGTGACATTGTAAAAAAGGCAGTGACCAAAATCATCCCCAAGAAAAAAGAAATGCAAGAAGACAAAGTGGTTGTCTGAGGAGGCTTTACATATAACTGAGGAAAGTAGAAGCAAAAAGCAAGGGAGAAAGGGAAAGATATACTCAATAGAATGCAGAGTTCCAGAGAACAGGAAGGAGAGATAAGAAGGCCTTCTTAAATGAACAGTGCAGAGAAGTAGAGGGAAACAATAGGATGGGAAAGACTAGAGAGCTCTTCAAGAAAATTGAAGATATTAAGGAAACTTTCGTGCGAGGACGGGTGCAATAAAGGACAGATATGGCAAGGACCTAAGAGAAGCAGAAGAGATTAAGAAGAGGTGGCAAGAATACACAGAAAAACTGTACAAGAAAGATCTTAATGACCCCAATAACCACGATGATGTGGTCACTCACCTAGAGCCGGACATCCTGGAGTGTGACATCAAATGGGCGTTAGAAACCACTACTATGAACAAAACTAGTGAAGTGATGGGATTCCAGCCGAACTATTTCAAGTCCTAAAAGATGATGCTGTAAAAGTGTTGCACTCAATACGTCAGCAAATTTGGAAAACTCAGCAGTGGGTCACAGGATTGGAAAAGGGCAGTTTTAATTTTAGTCCCAAAGAAGGGCAATGTTAGAGAATGTTCAAGGTACCGTATGATTGTGCTCAGTTCACATGCTAGCACGTTTATGCTCAGAACCCTTCAAGGCAGGCTTCAGCAGTATGTGAACCAAGAACTTCCATATGTACAAGTTGCATTTAAAAAGGCAACGTCACCAGAGATCAAATTGGCAACATTTATTGGTTCCAGAAAAACATCTACTTCTGCTTCATTGACTACAATAAAGCCTTTGAGTATGTTAATCACAACAAACTGTGGAAAATTCTAAAAGAGAAAGAAGTACCAGACTACCTTACCTGTCTCCTAAGAAAGCTGTTTGTGGATCAAGAAGC
Source organism: Bos taurus (assembly GCF_002263795.3). NCBI lineage: Eukaryota > Metazoa > Chordata > Mammalia > Artiodactyla > Bovidae > Bos > Bos taurus. Next base: position 39,682,709 of record NC_037354.1, on the reverse strand, counting down.
AACAGTTAGAACTGGACATGGAACAATTTACTGGTTCAAAATTGGGGAAAGAGTGCATCAAGGCTATGTATTGTCACCCTGCTTATTTAACTTATATGCAGAGAACCTCATGCAAAATGCCAGGCTGAATGAATCACAAACTGAAATCAAGATTGCTGTGAGAAATATCAGCAACCTCAGATATGCAGATGATACCACTCTAATGGCAGAAAGTGAAGAGAATCTAAGAGCTTCTTGATGAGGGTGAAAGAGGAGAGTGAAAAAGCTGGCTTAAAACTCCACATTCAAAAAACTAAGATCACAGCATCCAGTCCCATCACTTCATGGCAAATAGAATATGAAAAAGCGGCAGCAGTGACAGATTTTCTTTCCTTGGGCTTCAGAATCACTGCAGACACTGACTGCAGTCTTGAAATTCAAAGACACTTGCTCCTGGGAAGGAAAGCTACGACACACCCAGGCAATATAATAAAAAAGTGGAGACATCACTTTGCAAACAAAGATTCGTATAGTCAAAGCTGTGGTTTCTCCAGTAGTCATGTATGGATGTGAGAGTTGGACCACAAAGAAGGCTGAGCGCTGAAGAAGTGATGCTTTTGAACTCTGGTACTCTGGAGATGACTCCTGAGATTCTCTTGGACTGCAAGGAAATCAAATCAGTAAATCCTAAAGGAAATCAGCCCTGAATATTCATTGGAAGGACTGATGCTGAAGCCCTAATACTATGGTCACCTAATGTGAAGAGCCAACTCATTGGAAAAGGTCTTGATGCTGGGAAAGATTGAAGGTAAAAGGAGAAGGGGACAGCAGACAATGAGATGGTTAGATAGCATTACTATCTCAGTGGACATGAATTTCAGCAAACTTCGAGAGATGGTGGATGGCAGAGGACCCTGGTGTGCTACAATCCATGGGCTGCAAAAAGTCAGGCATGACTTAACGACTGAGCAACAACATGAGTGACAGCAAGAAAACAGCTCTGCTGATCTCCACTTCACTCAGGTTCTACCATCTGGCTGGACAGTTAGGGGACCAGGCCACAGGAGACCTGCTCTGAGCACTGTTCCCTGCTTTATGTATTCAGCTAAGCTGGGATTGTCCCATGTTGGGCTGGCCTATATTTTGTATATCATCACAATTTTATGTGTTCCAAACAATGACTGAATATAAACATATCACTGACAGTGAGGCGTATTGTCACAGGCAAGAAGAATGAAAGGAAGGAAGGAAGGATGAAAAAAGGATAAAAGCAGCGCTTAGTCAATATACAATGGAAATGTATGAGCATGGTGCTGTTACAGAAGATTTATAAACCCGCTCTTATTTGCTGTCAATGCTTTTTAAGGCTGGATTTGAAATTTACATAAACACTTATACTATAATTACATTCAGTATGAAAAGTGGAATTTGTCCTTTTGCCGCATACTGGAAAGCAAATATCGTTATGTGCACGAATATACACTTATCTATTTAGAATTTGTGAAGGGTTAGGAACTGGTCTGAAATTTTGCTCTGTCGAGGGATAAACAGATCCTTCGTTCTGCATAAGCTTTTGAATATTACTTTTTCTGTCTGTGCAAGATCACTGGCAGTAGTCTCAGAAAACGGATGTGTTTGCTTTGGCTTATTTGTAGTGAATAATCCATCTGTCAGCATCTTGGGTGATGAGGTACTGAAAAGATGTGGAGAAAACGGTGAGATCAAAAAGAGAAGGGGGTAGAAATGAGTCAGCTATCAGGCAGCAGTAGATGTGAGAAAGCAGTGGAGACTCTGTCTTATAAGGATCATTGTGGCTTGTAGTACTGATGCTAAAAACTCAGCCTCTGTGAACCAGTGCTGAATTTAATCTTGGTTACAGAGTTTTGGGTGAAGTAGAGAAGCATAGCTTTATTGCTTTGCCAGGCAAAAGGGGACATAGTGGGCCTGTACCCCAAAAACTGTGTGTCCCAACCTGGGAGGATTTGGTGAGTGGCTTTACAGCAATAGTTCAAGGGTGGAGTTGCTGTTAAGGATCAGGGTGTGTGCATGGCCTGTACTCCTTTAATTTGGCTTCAGGTGGTCTCTCGATGAGCTTCTCTGTTTATCATTCTGTGACCTTCTCTGGAACAAAGAATGCCAACACCTTCCGTTTGTTGGGGTTTTCAGTTCTGCAGAAGAGCTCAAAGGTCTGCGCATCCCTCGCGGGGGAGCCCGGACCTGCCTGAGGCTGCGCTGGCGCTTCCTGGCTGCTCTCCCCTGCCTCTGCCTCTCCCCGCTTCCCTCATCAGCAAATGTTTGAACCTGCCCTCTGGGACTCAGGGAATGTTAAGGAGGCTGCAGTCTATTCCTTACAAACTAGAAATGGGGGACAGGAAGGCTTCCATGCCCAGGAACCCCACAGGATCCTGCTCAGTTTCACTCTCCTGGTTTCTAGAGAGGGGTAAGAGAAAAATATGCTCATCTGAGCACTGACTACAGTTGGACTGCTTGGTGTATATCTTCTTATTTAATTTTATCAACAGACCATAAAAGGTAACAAGGTTTTTTGTTGTTGTTGTTAATCTTATTTCATTTACAGGAAATAAACTCTGTGAGATTATGTAACTTTCCAGCAGTTGCACAATTAGGAAGGAAAATTTGAACTCAGTCCTACCTGACTTCAACTCTGTGCTCCTATGGCAGAGGGTATTGTCCAAAGATGTCCAAAGTTCACCTCAGGAGCTCATCTGCAGTGTGACCTTGCAACTTTCTCACTTAGAGGGGGAGCCCAGTTCCTGTCCTCTGGAATCTGGCCTAGGACTCTCGTGTCACCACTAGAGTAGGACAGGCGTGTAGGACAGACGTGGCTCTGAGGGACTTCCAAGGCTGGATCAGAAAAGGCCCCCAAACCATGTTGCTTCAGCCTGGTTCTCTTTGAAACCATGCAAGGCCATGTGGGACTTCAGGGCACAGAAGACTTTCAAACAATTTCAGATCAGAGAAGGGAGGGAATGCAGAGACAAGGGAAGAGCAGCCAAGAAACAATAATGCAGGCTTGGGAGATGGTCCTGGTTGCTCCCTCAAGGGACACACATAACAATACCTCTGAGCTCTTCTGCAGGACCAACACCCACAATGAGATGACCAGCTGAGACCATAGTAAAGGACAGCAGGCTCTGCACACACCCTCATCTTATTAGCAACCCCACCCTTGAACCATTGCCATAGACTCCTCACCAAATCCTCACTTGGTTGAGACACAGTTTTTGACGCACAAGCCCACCATGTTCCCCTTTGGTTGGCAAAGCAATAAAGCTATTCTTTTCTACTTTTCCCAAAACTCTGTCTCTAAGATTCGATTTCGCACTGGTGTGCAGAGGCTGAGTTTTCAGCATCATCTTGAGACAAAGTCAGCTGCAAAGGTTCAAGTCCTGACTACCCGGAGACACTGTGTTGAGAGGCTGTGTAGGATGCTCCTGTCAACAGTTCTAGCCAAGCCCAGACCACTGGCTGTGCCTGCCAAGGCACACAGGTGTATATTTGAAACCATCTTAGGTTCTCCAGACCAGCGTAGCTACCCTCTGAGTACCACTGAGTGAACCCAATCAACACTCCCAGGAGCAGAAGAGCATAGCCAAGCCCCACTCAACATTCTTGACCACAGAATCCTGAGGAGTAATAAATGTAGGGTGGTTTGGTACAGAGCAGTAGTGACTGGAACACCCTTTGCCCTAAGGCAAGACACACAGAGAAACAGAAGCAAAGATCGGTACCTTAGTGCATGGGGGAACTTTGATAGCTTCCTGAGACCAGTCAGAAGCGGGTTGAAACTGATAAAAAGAGCTTTAAGGAGGCTGCATAGGAAAGGACTTGAGCTGAGTTCAAGCTGGTGGGAAAATTCAGACTAAAAGTCAGCATTGCCTCTTTACATTAACTCCAAATCCTGTCTCCAGTCACTTCTCCTCTCTAATAATCTCCCCAAGTTCCAAACTACTCTATTACGTAAAATCAGCTCAGTCATTTCCCTCTTTCCTTTAAAACACTCTGCTCACTCACCCATCTCAATAGAATAAAGTCTAAAGTTCTCACTTTGCCGGCTTAGACTCTTCAGTCTAATAAAAAAGCTAAAAGTGAGGGGTTTGGAATCAGAGAGGTCTGGGATGGCTAAATTTATAAGCAGAAAACCTTGTTATCTGTTAATATTTTTGTGTGGTCTCTTTCTGGATATGTGGCATTTAATATGCCTAAGATAATGTTTTCTGGAATAATGCGATTTTTCTATGCAAGGCTTCCTTATAGAAAGAAAACATGTTGACGCCTTATAAATTTTCTTGAATTTCTCAGTAAATTTCACTATTTGTCACCCTTTCCACACTTTATTTAAGGCCTAGCTGAGATCTCAAACAGTTATTTACAGAATTTGCTCAACAAAAAAATTAAGTGAGAGGGTTTTGGGGGGAAGGATGGAATATGAGGTTGGGGTTAGCAGATGTAAGCTTTTATATATAGGATGGATAAACAAGGTCCTACTGTATAGCACAGAATGATATCCAATATCCTATGATAAACCATAATGGAAAAGAATATTTAAAAGAATTATGTATATATATGCGTGTGTGTATATATATGTGTATGTATCTATATGTGTGTGTGTGTATATATATATATATAATATGTATAACTGAATCACTTTTCTGTACAGCAGTAATTAACACAATATTGTAAATCAACTGCACTTCCATTAAAAAATAATAGTAAAAAAATTAAAAATTGCTAGAGAAAGTTTCCTGCCTGATTTGGGGTTACGTTTCTCTTCCGTGTTCCTTGGAGAAGTGCACTATCCAAAGCACTGGGGGAAGTCCTCAGGCTGCGAATGCTGTGATATTTAAGGGGGAGGAACTTTGTCCCCCAAGTTATTATTACAGACTTATTATTGGTAGAATGTGAAGTCAAGTGGGCCTTAGAAAGCATCACTACGAACAAAGCTAGTGGAGGTGATGGAATTCCAGTGGAGCTATTTCAACTCCTGAAAGATGATGCTGTGAAAGTGCTGCACTCAACATGCCAGCAAATTTGGAAAACTAAGCAGTGGCCAAAGGACTGGAAAAGGTCAGTTTTCATTCCAATCCCAAAGAAAGGCAATGCCAAAGAATGCTCAAACTATCACACAATTGCACTCATCTCACACACTAGTAAAGTAATGCTCAAAATTCTCCAAGCCAGGCTTCAGCAATACGTGAACCATGAACTTCCAGATGTTCAAGCTGGTTTTAGAAAAGGCAGAGGAACCAGAGATCAAATTGCCAACATCCGCTGGATCATGGAAGAAGGAAGAGAGTTCCAGAAAAACATCTATTTCTGCTTTATTGACTATGCCAAAGCCTTTGACTGTGTGGATCACAGTAAACTGTGGAAAATTCTGAAAGAGATGGGAATACCAGACCACCTGATCTGCCTCTTGAGAAATGTGTATGCAGGTCAGGAAGCAACAGTTAGAACTGGACATGGAACAACAGACTGGTTCCAAATAGGAAAAGGAGGACGTCAAGAGTGTATATTGTCACCCTGCTTATTTAACTTCTATGCAGAGTACATCATGAGAAATGCTGGACTGGAAGAAACACAGGCTGGGATCAAGATTGCCGGGAGAAATATCAAAAACCTCAGATATGCAGATGACACCACCCTTATGGCAGACAGTGAAGAGGAACTCAGAAGCCTCTTGAAGAGAGTGAAAGTGGAGAGTGAAAAAGTTGGCTTAAAGCTCAACATTCAGAAAACAAAGATCATGGCATCCAGTCCCATCACTTCATGGGAAATAGATAGGGAAACAGTGGAAACAGTGTCAGACTTTATTTTTTTGGGCTCCCAAATCACTGCAGATGGTGACTGCAGCCATGAAATTAAAAGACGCTTACTCCTTGGAAGGAAAGTTATGACCAACCTAGATAGCATATTGAAAAGCAGAGACATTACTTTGCCAACAAAGTTTCGTCTAGTCAAGGCTATGGTTTTTCCTGTGGTCATGTATGGATGTGAGAATTGGACTGTGAAGAAGGCTGAGCGCCGAAGAATTGATGCTTTTGAACTGTGGTGTTGGAGAAGACTCTTGAGAGTCCCTTGGACTGTAAGGAGATCCAACCAGTCCATTCTGAAGGAGATCAGCCCTGGGATTTCTTTGGAAGGAATGATGCTAAAGCTGAAACTCCAGTACTTTGGCCACCTCATGCGAAGAATTGACTCATTGGAAAAGACCCTGATGCTGGGAGGGATTGGGGGTAGGAGGAGAAGGGGACGACAGAGGATGAGATGGCTGGATGGCATCACTGACTTGATGGACATGAGTCTGGGTGAACTCTGGGAGTTGGTGATGGACAGGGAGGCCTGGTGTGCTGTGATTCATGGGTTACAAAGAGTCGGACACGACTGAGTGACTAAACTGAACTGATTATTGGTAGATATGGAAAGGACAGTGGTCAAATTTGTCAGGGCGCCTCCTCAACTTTCACCATAATGGAAAAGTTCCCTGGTGCCCACTGCATTTGGTAAGTGGCACTTCTCTAGAGGAAGTGGTGGCTACTTCAGTGCTGACAGACTTTGCTCAGTGGCAGTATCTCAAGGTGAAACAGCAGTGGTGAGAAAGGATCTTTCAGACATGGGGCAGGAATGTTCAGCCCTGGCGATGATTTGAGATTCATGCTCAGGTTGACACCATCCATCTTCTGCGGGGACCCCATCAGAGGATGTTCACTCAAGAACATGTGCCTGGACCCTTGGTTTGCTGTTCACCTCACCTCTTTCTCCATCCTTCATCTTTACAATTTTGGGTTAACTTTAAGTATCTGATGTTTTATTCTCAACTACACTTCAACTTGGCATCTTCTTTTTATTGATTATAGGTGACTTTGTCCCATATTCTCCTTTTCTCTCACATATGCCAAAATTTGATAGGTCAGCATATCATGGTATTTGATCATTTGTCTTTGGACTAGAGCACTTGGGTTTGGTCTCAGCAGTGGCTTTTGTTTTACTATCTTGGGCAAATTATTTACCCTCTCAGAGCATCATTTTGTAGCACTTGAAAGTGATTTTAATAACTATACTTTCACAAGGAGTTGTCATGGAAGTTAAAGATAGATACTGTGTGTAAAAGTGCTAAAATAGCCTTTATTATTGTTGTTGTTGTTAAGTGCTTTTAAGCACCTCATATTGGCCCATCTTCTATGTTCAACTTGCTATTCTAACTCTGCCTCACCAACCTCAAGTGCTCCCAGACTCTTTCCCCACTAATTGCCCAAGATGGGATAGTTTTTAATAGTTATACCCTACTGCAAATGTAATACTTACTATTTTCTACTCTTGTAAGGATTTATAGAAGAGGTCCTTCATAAAAGAAAAGAATGATAGAAATAAAAAAGCCTAGGAAGATTAAAGTAGCATTAAAAAATAGTTGATTTCAGGCACACATGTCCACGTCAGGCCCTCACAAGGCGGAGGAGGCAGAGCACTTTCCTGGGAGCATGGTGAACAGGCCACAGTGCCTGTATCTTTTCCCTCCACAGATGAGAGAATTGAGGCAAGGAAATTATATACATTACTTAATATGCATGCAACTGGAGACAAACTTCGGGAGGGCAAAGTACTCATTCATTCCTCTCTCATTCTCTCTTGTTCAGTTCTGTATCTGGGGCATCTAATACTGGGCCAGACATATGTTGAAGGAAAGTCCAGAGAAGCTGCTTTCTTATGAGAACAGCCATTGGACATATTAACTAAAGCATTTCTGAGCTGAAACAGGACTTGCAGCTAACAGAGCAGCCAGCAGAACAGCCATAAGGATGACTCCAGCAGGTTCCTGAGTCCTTGCATGCAGGAAGAAAGAGATCAAGCCCTGAACCTTTGGAATGGGAGCACTGACTCCAAGACCTGAGACTACCAGTGAACTAACCATAGAAAGTGAAAGTGAAGTCGCTCAGTTGTGTCCGACTCTTTGCGACCCCATGGACTGTAGCCTATCAGGCTCCTCCATCTATGGGATTTTCCAGGCAAGAGTGCTGGAGTGGATTGCCATTTCCTTCTCCAGGGGATCTTCCCAACCCAGGAATTGAACCAGGATCTCCCGCATTGCAGGCAGACGCTTTACTGTCTGAGCCACCATAGGGAGCATCAAATAGTGAGAACTCACACAAAGGAAACCACTGGAACACAAGACCCGGCATCACCCAATCTCCAGTAGCACTGTGTGCAGCACAACATCATCTAAACAACAAACAAAATAAAAATACAGACCAAATCATCAGCAGACAAGATTACCACCTCACTCAGCCTTGCCCATCAGAGGAAAAACAAACAAACAAAAACTCAGCACAAATCTCACCCTATAGGAAGCTCACACAAACCACTGGACCAACATTATGAGGGCAGAAACCAAAAGGAAGAAAGAATTCAACCTTCTTCAAGGAAAGAATTCAGCTTTCCTTGAAGCCTGGGAAAAGGAGACCCCAAACACAATAATTTTTAAAAAATAATGAAAAGGCAGAAAAATGCTGCACAAATGAAGGAAAAAACTAGAAACACAGAAGTCCAAGTAAATGAAGAGGAAATAGGCAAACTACCCAAAAAAGAATTCAGAATAATGGTAGTAAAGATGATCAAAAACCTTGAAAACAAAATGGAGAAAATGCAAGAATCAATTTAAAAAGACCTAAAAGAATTAAAGAATAAACATAAACAAAACAATTACTGAAATTAAAAATACTCTAGAAGGAATCAATAGCAGAATATCTGAAGCAGAAGAATGAATCAGTGAGCTGGAAAATAAAAGGTTGGAAATAACTTCAGAAGAGCAAAATAAAGATTATACTATAAGGGTACAGTCATCAAGACAGTATGGTACTGGCACAAAAGCAGAAATAGAGACCAATGGAACAAGACATAAAACCCAGAAATAAACCCATGCACCTATGGGTCCCTTATTTTTGACAAAGGAGGCAAGAATATACAATGGGGCAAAGACAGCCTCTTCAATAAATGGTGCTGGGAAAACTGGATGGCTACATAAAAAGAATGAAATTAGAACACCTCCTAATGCCATACACAAAGATAAACTCAAAGTGGATTAAAGATCTAAATGTAAGACCAGAAAGTATAAAACTCTTAGAGGAAATCATAGGCAGAACACACGATGACAGAAATCAAAGCAAGATCGTCTATGACCCACCTCCTAGATTAATGGAAATAAAAACAAAAGTAAACAAGTGGAAACTGATTAAACTAAAAAGTTTTTGCCCAGCAAAGGAAACTATAAGCAAGGTGAAAAGACAGCCCTCAGAGTGGGAGAAAATAATAGCAAGTGAAACAACTGACAAAGGATTAATTTCCAAAATACATAAGCAGCTCATACAACTCGATGCCAGAAAAACAAACAACCCAATCCAAAAATGGGGAAAAGACCTAAACAGACATTTCTCCAAAGAAGACATACAGATGGCTAACAAACACATGAAAAGATGCTCAATATCGCTCATTATTAGAGAAATGCAAATCAAAACTATGATGAGATATCACCTCACACCAATCAGAATGGCCATCATCAAAAAGTCTACAAACTGAATGCTGGAGAGGGTGTGGAGAAAAGGAATGCTCTTGCACTGTTGGTGGGAATATACATTGATACAGCCACGATGGAAGACAGTATGAAGAATCCTTAGAAAACTAGGAATAAAACCACCATATGACCCAGCAATCCCACTCCTAGGCATATACCCTGAGGAAACCAAAATTGAAAGAGATGCATGTATCCCATTGTTCATTGCAGCACTATTTACAATAGCTAGAACATGGAAGCAACTTAGATGTCCATCGACAGATGAATGGATAAAGAAGTTGTGGTACATATACACAAGGAATATTACTCAGCCATAAAGAGGAACACATCGGAGTCAGTTCTAATGAGGTGGATGAACCTAGAACCTGTTATACAGAGTGAAGTGAGTCAGAAAGAGAAAGATAAATACCATATTCTAACACATATATACGGAAAAATGGTACTGAAGAGTTTATTTACAGGGCAACAATGGAGAAACAGACATAAAGAACAGGCTTAAAGACATGGGGAGAGGGGAGGAGAGGGTGAGATGTACGGAAAGCATAACATGGAAACTCACACTACCGTATGTAAAATAGATAGCCAACCGGAATTTGCTGTATGGCTGAGGAAACACGAACAGGGGCTCTGTATCAACCTAGAGGGGTGGGGTGGCTAGGGAGACGGAGGGAGGTTCAAAAGGGAGTGGATACATGTACACCTATGGCTGATTCGTGTTGAGGTTTGACATAAAACTGCAAAATTCTGTAAAGTGATTATACTTCAGTCAAAAATAAAGAGATAAAAAAAGTAGTTGATTTCATAGTGCATTGAAGATAAATCACATGGTCATTATTCTGAGTGTTTCCTGAGGGCAAGGATCACGTCTGTCTTGTTCATTAGAGTGTCCTTTGCATCTCGTTCAGTGTCTTGCAGGTAGAATGCCCTCAGGAAATACTGAATTAAGGAACAAGTTGCACATATGTTGGAAGGATTGTCCCATATCAGCAGTATTGTCTAAGAAATAGCTCTGGTGATCTGATTCACACTCTGCCCCATCCCCACCCCCAACCCCGTCTCTTACTCTTTCTTCTTTCTGAGACAGTTGAAGATAGTGTGAGATGTTTAAAGCCCTTCAGTTCATTTTCTGTTGTTCCCACACTCAGGATATTATAAAAACCACAATATTAGACCTGGGATTCTTAAAAAAAAAAAAACAAAAACCACTTTGAGTCTTTGGAATATTTCAGGGGTAATAGAAAATTCTAACTGAGCTCTGAGTCTTTGGGTCTGTGATATAACATCATTTTCTGAACAGCAGTGGAAAAGTATGGTCTAGTTCAGGTTTGCAAATTCATTTCCCTCAGCATGGAGAATAATGTGCTGATAGATTGAAGATGCCAAAAACAGGGGGAGAACAGCGAACACAGTCCATGAGGATCATGACAACGGGAAAGGGCCCTGTAGGAAGATTATGCAGAGAATATTTTTGCTGACTATTTTTATACTAAAATGAGAGATGCCTTCTGTCTTCCAAAGAAAGGATTCTTGTGACCTCTATTGTAAACATGCCAGTACTTGGGGCATCTTTCCCCAGGTATTTTCCCTTACCATCAAGGGAGGACTCATGATTGTAGAGTATCTTATAAAGGAAGGCTATGACTCCTTTACTCTGTTTTCTGAATTTTAAGTATACAGTCTCTCAAGGTGACCCTGCTTCTGTTATCATCTCAGTCTACATTCTAGAATCAGCATCTACACATGGGTGTTGGCCTCCTCAGTCTGACCGTAGCTATGAATATGGGGTAAATGCATTTTCCAAGCCTTGGTGACTGTCAGCCAGAGCTATCTACTTGTATCATGTTGTATCTTTCCTAAGTCAGAGTGCTGACCTGAGTGGTATGGTGGCTCTTTATTAGCACAGAATAGGTGTCACTGTCATCCTGCTAATGTCTCCTCTTGAGCCATCACCACCGTCAAAGCCACTAAAAGGCTACCAGCAATAGGATAATGTTGGAATCTAAATCTCAGACTTTGTGGGCTGAGTGAGCGAATAAGGCTTTGGGTAGAAACAGCACGGTTGTTGGTTGCACTTCTGTGATGCGAGCCTCTGATTGGTGCTGCTGAGAATACAGGTTCAAAGATGGTAAAAGCTGATCAAATGTCTCAGTGTAAGCTGAAGTAAGCCTGAACTCTTTCCTCCCTGCTTATTTTCTCATCTCTTTGGAGTATTTGGTGCAGTGGGTCTGGAAGCCCAAAGAGATACGTTTTACCAGAGATCTAGGAGATGCTGGGGCCCTAAGTACAAAGGAATAAGAAATTCTGTAGGAAAGTTGAAGCCCAAAGGCTGAAAGAGAAATGAGAAGTTCTCACAGTTGGGATGAAACAGATGCAGGATGAAATCTCCAGGGCGGTGGGATTAGACACGGGGCGTGGACCTCTCTGTAGTGGGGCTGGACCTTAAGGTATAGCAGGTCTGGGGCAGGACTGTTTGAGTTCATACCCTAGTCTGTCCTTAGCTGTGTGGTGTTGAATATGATATTAATCTCTCTTTACATCAATTTGCACATTCATGGAGAAAATAAAACAAGTAATAGGTATGCATGTAGTATATATGTTAGCTGCTATTTTTACAACTACTATTATAAGCTACCCACTCCAGTACTCTTGGGCTTCCCTGGTGGCTCAGATGGTAAAGAATCTGCTTGCAATGCAGGAGACCCCAGTTCAATTCTTGGGTCGGAAAGATCCCCTGAGAAGGGATAGGATACCCACTCTAGTATTCATGAGCTTCCCCAGTGGCTCAGATGGTAAAGAATCCACCTGCAATGCGGGAGACCTGAGTTCCATCCCTGCATTGGGAAGATCCCCTGGAGGAGGGCATGGCAACCCACTCCAGTATTCTTGCCTGGAGAATCCCATGGACAGAAGAGCCTGCCGGGCTACAGCCCATAGAGTCACGTAGAGTCGGACACAACTGAATGACTCAGCACAGCACATTATTATTATTATATTTTACCCAAGGGTAAAACCAGATGCTTGTGACTCAGTTCTAGGCTTTTGCTACTCAGATGTGACTCACTTGATGTAAGAGATAGAGCTCCAGTTTAAATATTTACAACTGGCCTCCTGATTGTATCTCATGGGGCATGAAGAAGTAGGCTTCAGGTTGGATACTTCCAGCTGTTAGCATTACTTGAGACAAGAGATAGGTGGGCTCCAGTTAAGGCATTTACAATCGGTCTCCCGTTTGCCCTCCAAAATGTTAGTGACAACAGAAACAGGGTAAATAGCCAGTGTTTCTCTTGTAAACACTTAAGGTGATAGTCGTGGCAATTGTCAAGGTAAGAGTCACGGCAAGGACAAAGATGGGCAAAACTCTGAGTAAATGATTAAGGGCTCTCTGCTCCCACCTCTTTTGGGACAAGGGGGGCACTGCCATGCACAGAAAGGCTCCTTGTGGGTCAAAATCAAGGGATAACGCCAGGCCATGATGAGTCTTGCTCCTCCCAAAAGCCTTCATTTCGAGATCCATCTTGGCTTAGGGGTACATGTGCACCCAGGGGAGTGTCCCCGTGCAGGTCACGTGTGAAAAAAGAAATCGGATAATTGGCCTGAAGGAAGACAAAGACCCAGAAGAACTGCCCTGCATAAACGACTTAACCGCCTCCTTACCGTGCTCCTCCTCCCCGGGGGATGTTCACACGCTTCCTCTCCGGGGGTGCGTCTGCCTTGCTTCTGTCTCTGTGTGCTCTCCCTCTTGTTCTGGTGCTGTCTCTCTGATAACAAACTTTGTACCTGCATTTACAGTTTCTGCCTCTGTGATAAAGGCGCTTTTTTCACTGGGGACAAATATCCAGGGGAAAATAACTTCCTAGTCTCTAGCCCTTGCTGGTCTGGTGTCTAGGATTCCTGGTTTCCATCCAGGCTACCCAGGTTCAATTCCTGGGCAGGGAATTAAGATCTCACTTCACGCCACTGCTCACTGCTACCCCACGGAGATCACATCCACCAGCAGCCTTACTTGGGAACTTGTTGAAAATGCAGAATCCCAGGCCCCACCCTGCCCTCTTGATTCAGAATCTATTTATTTATTTAGCTCTGCCCTGTCATTGTTGGGGGATGCAAACTCTTAGTTACTGCATGTGGGATCTAGTTCCCTAAAAGTGAAAGTGAAAGTGAAAGTGAAGTCGCTCAGTCCTGTCTGACTCTTTGCTTTCCCATGGACTGTAGCCTATCAGGCTCCTCCGTCCATGGGATTTTCCAGGCAAGAGTGCTGGAGTGGATTGCCATTTCCTTCTCCAGGGGATCTTCCTGACCCAGGAATCGAACCTGGGTCTCCCACATTACAGGCAGATGCTTTACCGTCTGAGCCACCAGGGAAGCCCATGTTCCCTGACCAGGGATCAAACCTGGGAACCTCTACAGGGAGCTTGGAGTCTTAGCCACTGGATCACCAGAGAAGTCCCAGAATCTGCTTTAACATGGTGCTCCGGCAGCTTCCTGTACACAGTGAAGTTTGCAAAGCCCTGGTCTAGATCACTGGACAAGCAGAGGAAAGGGCAGAGGTGTGGGTGGTGGTTAGAGGATTTAAATCCTGTCCTGACCTAATACTGATTCATCTTCCAGGCCAACAGAAATTGGCAAGGGATGGTTTGCCATGGTTTCCTGCAGGGAGAGGAACGGAGAGATGATGAGCGATCCCAGAGCAAATCCTAGCAGCCCACAGGGTGGTTTTCTCTTCAAGAGTCTCAAGTCTTCTTAGGAATGAAATGAAAGGCTCTCATGATTGGAATCCTCCAGCAGGGACAGCTCTCCACCCCTTATTATCCACACATCCATCTGCATGTGTGTGTGCTCAATTGCTTCTGTCCATGGAATTCTCCAGGCAAGAATACTGGAGTGGGTTGCCATGCCTTCCCCCAGGGGATCTTCCCAACCTGGGAATTGAACCTGGGTCTCCTGCATTGCCGGCAGATTCTTTACCCACTGAGCCACCTGGGAATGCAGATCATCAGGACCTGGGTGGAGGCCACAGCTGACTATTCACAAATAGTCCTTGAAGAAAAAAAGTCCATTCTCTTGAAGTCTCCACCGTTTTCCTCTGAGCTCACTAGAGGATTCAGGACTAGAAAAGTTCTGATGCTGTCTAGAACACCTTTGTTGCTGCAAAATATCTCCTTGCCCAAACCAAAGAATGTTGCAATCCTTAACAAAAGAACACCGGAAGTAACCCAAATATTAATGTTGAGCTGTGGCCTCTGTCTCCCTGTTTGTTCAAGGATCTCACCAGTGGGAAAATGGGAGACTGATGAGCCATCTGAGCCTTCCTTGCCCAGTGCTCCGAAGGAAGAAAGACATTGTTCAGCAAATCAAACAGGTAAACACGATTTTTAAGAAGAATGTTTAAACTGCTTAATAGAACAAATTGTTTTTTAACACCGTTAAGCAGCTGTTGGAATCATCAATTTACATACAAGTAATGAATATGCTAATTGAAAATCCTTCTCTCCTAGTCATTAAAAATAGGTTTCCCTCTGGCCTTCTAAAAGACAGCTCATTGTTATTCTGGTTGTAGTTACTACATATACTTGGGTCCTCATTTAAAAATCTTTAAAGTATACGTGTTTTTGCTAATCGGAGTAGGCCTTTCACATTCATAAAGTTGAGTTTATGAGATTCTAGTTCATGAAAGCAAACACAAATTTGCAAATAAAATTTAAAATCCATTGTCCTACAACATAATTTAACCAGTGTGTGATTTTTTCACTAGACTTCCCACATTTTCCTAGCTTATCCTAGTTATGATATATCCTGTGGAAGTGAATATTAAGAACCCAGAGAATAACAATATTATTGCTTTTGGGTCATAATTTTAATTATCACTAATATGCCTCTACTCTCAGAGTGCAGTTTATTTTATGTGTAACCAATTTCTTTTGGATCCTGAACCCATGGGGCTTATTAATCTTTGGGGCTAATTTGCATTAATATGAATGGAAACGGTGATTATTTCTGAATTATTCATCACTTATGAATGCTAATCTGAATACAGTTACTTCCCTGAAAACATCAGATAAAGCATTTCTTTTATTTGTTTTCTGCATGGGGCAGTTCCTACACTTTATAATAATTAAGAGCAAACCTAAGAAAACTCAAGAACAGAGGTTAACAGTCACCTATGGTAAGATAGTGTTGAGGAGAAAGGTGTTTCTTATACCTTCAAAGCTTACTCAACTGATCTAATAATCATATTGACAGAGGATAGAAAAACAGGAGAAAGACAAGCTTAATTTTGCATGTACACAAGCCCACACACATGAGGTTCAAAAACAGAAAGGTAAAATAAGATACATATGCCATCCTGAGCTAAGGGATGTGACGGGGCGGGGGTCATAATTCAGGGGACAAGAAGAAGAGCAGAGGCTGGGTCATCAGATGTTTGCCCTGCCATACAGGTAAAACTTACCTCTGCTCATAATTCTTCTGGGGATTGGCCCAGAAAAGCCCCCAATTTAAATTCTTCTGTATCGTTAAGGGAGGAGGAAGCTGAAGCTGAAACTCCAATCCCTTGGCCACCTGATGTGAAAAACTGACTCCTTGGAAAAGCCCCTGATGCTGGGAAAGACTGAAGGTGAGGAGAAGGGGACGACAGAGGAGGAGATGGCTGGATGGCATCACTGACTCCATGGACCTGAGTTTGAGTAAACTCCAGGAGTTGGTGATGGACAGGGAGGCCTGGAGTGCTGCAGTCCATGGGGTCGCAAGGAGTCGGACACGACTGAGCAACTGAACTGATATTTTTCTCTTGACCGCACAAGGTCTTGATTGCTTTTAGCTCAAAATAACCCACATGCAAGTACGGCACATTCAGGAGGCTCCTTCTAACCCTGTCAGTGGTCACCTCAGTGTGACTGTAAGTTCAAATGACTAGAGAAATAAATAGACATTATCTTGGATTTCATGGTCATATCATCATCCATTTATCATCCCTGATTTAGAGCTTTGAGTTAAAATTTACACAAGTGCTAATAATTCATATTTTTGGAAACTTAATGTGGCCTAGTTTGTTAAATTCAACCAAGAATGCCACCCAGTGACCATGGTGACAGAATTCCGAGCTGTGACTATAATGTAAATAATAATTTAGGTGATATCGATTTTTGAAGATAATTCAGTGATTTAGGTTTTACCTAGTTATGCATGAAATCTAATCATATTTATAATTTTAAAATGTATCTTTACATAATAGTTAATAAATAATACATTGATTTTAAAATATTAAAGAGTGAAAAACATAAAAAGAACTAAAATTGTTTCTAACTTCATTTACACTAAAATTTTTCTCCAAAAATTATTCCATATTCAACTCAGGCACCTTGCAGCTCTCCTGTCCCCATTTTTTTTCAGGATTAGAGAGGTTTCTACTGAGTTTCATTTTTTTCTGAATCCAATTAAGTATCTCTTTAGAGAGGGGGCTAAACATTCTTTGGGTCCTCATCAATTTATAGTGTGCAGATTGTATTTCTTGCCAATTAACATTTTTTTATGACTCTACAACTCTCTCTAAATTGTTGTTTTAATGTCCCCCAGCACCCCACACCTTTGCTCCTTATTTAGAAAATAAACTAGCTTTCAGCGTTGTCTTAAGTTTCAAGCAATTAAGGATATTTTAGTAACAAGCACACTCTCTTAATTTGTCCTTAAAAGCCTCTTTTCTCCCTTTCCCTTCCCTTTCCTTTTCTTTCTTTCTTTTGTAAACCTATTTGCACATGTGTTTTACAATCACATATTGGTTTATTGAAAATGAATATGAAAAACGAACCTGGCCAAGTGCTGCAAAATTTTCATCTGTAAATAAACATTGAAGCTAAGCGTAATGATGGATTTACTATGGATACCAGTATAAAGAATACTGGGTAACACGATCAGTAATACCTTGACATTAATTTGTAAAAGATGTTCAAATACTGTTCAAACAACTGGTTGTTCTAGTGACCTTCTAAGAACATAGGTTATACATTGAATGTTAACTCAGTAAAAATACTTTAGACATGGCTGAGTGCCTAATTTAATAAAGAGATGAGGCTTGAGAGATTTACAGGAACCTAGGAAAGTGAAGCACGTATCTTAAGCAAGTATTTAACAAATTGAGTGAACTCCTAATGACATTTTCTAATAAGTGTCTAAAGAGCCAAATCAGAATCTTTAATTGATCTTAGAATCTCTTCTGAAATTGTTAACAGAAAAGAAAGATACGTTTCTACCAATATAGTATCAGAGTGCTTACCCTCTGCATACATACATGGACATACAGTGTGAATATAAATATATATAAACTTCCCAAGAATTGGACATGACTGAGTGACTGAGCACACACACACACACAGACTGCAGTGTGGTGTATAAATGTATATTCCTGTCAGAGTTAATATGATAAGCAGTGTCTTTTCTTGCAACTAAAAATAAAGACAAAATAGAGGAAGAATTAAATTCTCCCTGGCAAGCTGAGATTAATAATGGGGCATTGAGAAGAATGGAAAACATTTCCAAAAAAGCAGCATGAAGTGTAGCCAGCTTAGAATTCACTGCTGATGACGGAGGCTTTGTAATCTTCGTCCTTCATCTCCACCTGCAAAATAGACTCCTACAACCACCTTCGCCTCTGTGTTGTTCCAGCCAGCCAGAAAACTCTATGACTCCTTTTGACAAAGGAGAATTTTCCCTATTCCTTCTCTACAGGGGTCACCAAATATGGCAAACAATTATGCATCTTAAGGTGAAAACAGAATATCCATGCAGAGCTGAGCATTTCTTATCTCTGGGGATTATTGATTTTGTGCAGTGACTTTTGTCCTTGGTAAATCTCAATTTTCAATGTGCCGTGTGCAGCTGTATACGTGTAAGCCAAATTCCTGGGGCCTTTCTTCAATTACTACATACTTTATTAGGAAAGCTTGTCCTTCTCTGTAAGGACTTCACTCTAGACAAAAATGAGATTTTGAAAAAATAAGTATATGAAAATGATGAGCTAATGTCAAGGTCAAACTAACTTTGGATTAGCCACACAATTAGTTTTTCTTAAAATTAGAAACCAAATTTTTATTATGGGTGGTCACATAATACTCCAAGGGCTTCCCTGGTGACTCAGATGGTAAAAGAATCTGCCTGCAATGTGGGAGAGCTGGATTCGATCCCTGGGTTGGGACAATCTCCTTGCGAAGGGAATGGCTACCCACTCCAGTATTCTTGCCTGGAGAATTCCATGGACTGGGAAGCCTGGTGGGCTACAGTCCACAGGATCGCAAAGAGTCAGACCCAACTGAGTGGCCAACACTTTCACAGTGCTCTAAAAAGTTTCTCAGTCTTGTTACAGGAAACCTTCTGAGTCGGATTATTTTTTCGCATGGATACTTGTCTTGAGGATCATAGGATATTTAGCAGCATCCCTAGCTTACACCCACTAGATGCCAACAGCATGCCAGCTGCCAGTTTTGATGACCAGTATCTCCAGAGAGAGTCAAATATCCCCTGGGTGCAAAATTGCCCCTTGGTTGAGAACCATGGTTCTGAAATATTCTGTGAGCTTTCTAGCAAGTCAAGCAGAAAATTATGCATCATGATAGCTGGAAACCCCACTCATCTGATCCAGGATCCCTCACTGGACAAGATTTTCTTTTTTTTTTTTTTTTTAATACCAAGCCTCAGTTTCCCCATTTGCATGACACAGAAGTGATTGTTAGACCCTCTGACCCACCGTGTCTGCACTTAATTCATCTGATGCTGTAGTTTGGGGGGATAACAGGCGTGTTCCTTTGGGACTGCTGCACGGTGTCTCTCAGCAGCAGGACTACACATCTTAGTGGCATCCCTCCACCTCCAGAAGCCCAAATCAGCTCGCCTTCCTTCCACCTCTCTTTCTAAACCTGCTGATTCTCCCAGTCATTGAACATGGGTCACTGATAGCTCAGTACACTGGTTAAGCTAACCCTAGCTGCTGTAACAAATACACCTTCAAATCTCACTGTCTTTCAAATAGAAGTTTGAAAAATAGAAGTTTGTTTTTCATGCATATCACTGTCCACTCACATGTATATTTCTGGTTGGGCACCTGCCAGGGATCCAAGGGACCCAGACTCCTTCTATTTTGTGGTCAGTCCTAATCATCTCTAGGTTCTTGGAGTGCTTGCTTTTAAAATGATGAATGAGCAAAGAGATCATGGCGAAGTACACTCATATCCCAACTTTGTCAGCTCAGAAGTGCTGTATAAAACCAAAATCCATTTTCACCCTATTTTTCAGAACTTGGTCCCTGACCAAACCTAACTGTGAGTCAGGTTGGAAAATGGAGTCTAGCTGTGTAGCCATTTGATAAGGAAAACTGGTTTTGACGACAGTTTCTGCCTGACTCAACTCTTTCTGTTCATCTGGCCAGCCTGCTTTCTTCCAGTTCTTCCTAGCTCTTGGCTAGTCGGGGAACTAGCCAGGAGGGCTCCATCAGAGCTCTTCTCCCTGATAACTCAGATCGTCTGGCTCCTAGCTGCATCTGCTGTACTTGCTCATCAATTTCTGCTGCTCTGCCCTGGAGTCTTGCAATTTACAAAATCAAACTCATAGACATCAGTAGAGGGGAAGCATGTCTTTCCTCAGAATGCCAGCAATCTGGGAAGATGGTGGATTCAGCATCTCCCAATAAACGCCCCAAAGATTCTGTTCGGCCATGAAAGCTTTAAAGGAGAGCAGGGGAGTGGTCTCAGTTAATCTCTGAAAGGGGGGTCACAGTTGTCACCACCCCCAGCGTGTGCAGGCTGTCCACTCCTTGTGATCTCCCTCTAGACACTGTGATGTTCACACAGTTTGTTCCTGAGATTACAAAGGGGAGGTTAAGGAAGAGAGCTGGTCATCTGTTAATTACGGATTCTTCATTTCTCCTTCTTTGATCTATGGAAAGAACCGACAAGTTAGGCAAGGGGTTGTGTGATTGAAAGATCTGAGAGGTGTCCTTAGGGCGGAGACAGGGGTGCCTGGGTAGAAGTCAGAAGTCAGTTACACTGTAGCTTTGCTTAAGTGACAAGGAAAGGGGCTTCCTGCTGAGGGCGTTTCCTGCAAAGAGCTGCTTATGTAAACTGAAGTCATCTCCAGAGTCTCCTTCTCTCTCACTGCCCTGGAGCTGCAGAACAAAGTAATAGCTGCTGGAAGTGGTGGCTTTTAATTCATTTCGTGCTCCCCAGTGTTATCTGCGCTCCCAGTGCCAGCTGATAACATGTGTCCATTGTGGTCTGTGACTGAAAACTTCTATTCCTCTGACATCATTTTTACAGTGATTTCTCCTACCTTTTTTAAAGCCCAAATCCTCCTTGCGTTGGGTCTCCTGACAGATGATATCTCATCCTAGTTTACCCTCAAGCCAAGATTATGAAAAAGAACATTTTTACCCACTCTTTTCTTTACGTCAAAGTCTTGTAGCTCTTCCATCTTTTCTCCTCCTTCTTCTTTTCAGAGTTAGAGGTGCCTCCCTTTTATGAGCCCATACTTTGTAAAACTGACACACATTCTCTCTCTCTCACACACACACACGGTCCCTTTTCCAATAAGACTTCCTCTGCCCTGCAGCATGACTCTCCTACATCTTTCTAGGCTGATGTCCTGTTCTTCTGGCACTCCACACACATTCCTGATTCTGTATTTTTCCATCACACCCACCACCCTTTCAAGGAGCCAGGAAGGCATTGCAAGGATTCTTCTCTAAAAATACTCTATCCCAGAGGTATCTTCTCCTCAACCCTGATTAGTCCCAACTTTGCTACTGATTTCCCACCTATTTAACCACCACTTAGTGGGCAATGGCACCCCACTCCAGTACTCTTGCCTGGAAAATCCCATGGATGAAGGAGCCTGGAAGGCTGCAGTTCATGGGGTCGCTGAAGGTCGGACATGACTGAGCGACTTCACTTTTTTTCACTTTCATGCATTGGAGAAGGAAATGGCAACCCACTCTAGTGTTCTTGCCTGGAGAATCCCAGGGACAGGGGAGCCTGGTGGGCTGCCGTCTGTGGGGTCGCGCAGAGTCGGACGTGACTGAAGCGACTCAGCAGCAGTAGCAGCAGCAGCAGTGTTATTTTGCGGTTCAAATATACTAAGCTTCTATGAGGTGGGATTGAAATAATTTTCACCTTTCACAGCCCTGAGCAGAATATCATGCATGCCAATTTATAACTCTCAACTGTATCTGACATTTATTGAGCATCCACTCTGTGCTAGTCACTGGATTTGGTGCTGGGGCTACAGAGATTGGTAAATCAGCTCTGATCTCTGTCTTCCTCACAGGGACAGTCTAAGAGTTTACCGTGTTTTGTTTTCCAGACTGCCCCATTTAAACATACTCTAGATACCTATGTTTTCCACAGAGGCTCGGTTATGGGCTGCCGTCACTTTATCCCTTTCTCAAAAGGAGTGAACTTACTGTTTTCTGATAAACGTATTCCACAAACAAGTGAGAACATGGAAATTCAATGAATAAGCACAGGTCAGTCCAATAATTACGAAATTTAATTCTGCATTATCTGGCCTATCAGTATAATAGAGAATTACAGTGCATTTCAAAAAGCACAGGGATGCTGGAGCCCGATTTCTCAAAGTCAGTTCTGTGGCTGTCCATGGCAGGGGTTATTGTATTTTAAAGAAAAATACACACATCTTAGAGTCTAATTATCTAGCGGTAAATAAGATTTACTAAATGAAAGTAAACATATTTTATGCAAAATCATGTAAAAGTAAATGGAGCTAGAGTACAGCTGTGAAGGATTGCGTACGCTGAACAGCAAAAGGAATTGCAAATGTAATAGTATATTTTTAGTCCCCCAAATACTGAAACAGATTCAATTTGGATGGTGTCTCAGCTCTGAAAAGTCCTTTGATTAAGAAAACTGGAAATTCCCAGCCTTTGATGGGTGCTATTAGATTCTATCCTGCATACTGAAATATGTAATTTTGTCCTGATCTTAAATCTAAACTTTAAGAGAATATCATATTTAAGAGAACATCTTAATGAAGATGTAAGTACTGAGGTCTCTCTGGGTCAGTAATTTCCTGAAGTAACAAAAGCTCCAAGAATATGGGCAGGAAAAGTTGGGAGTGATTAGGGAGATTTTATATTTTTATTTGTAACAATTCACAGGGGAAAAAACGGGAAATCTCATAAGTAAAGGGATTAGGCAGAAATCCAATTAGGGATATAAATGACCAAGATGTTTCCTTTAGCTAATCTAATAGTAAACTCTGGTCCAGGAAATTAGGACATAGAAAACACCTACTCTGTTAATAAAAGAAGAAAGAAAAAAAGCAACAATGATAATTTATTTTCAAGTTCTCAGGGACTTGATAAACATTTTTGTTGGGCATAGTGAACTGATCTTTCTAATCAAGATAATCTAAGGAAAAATATGAGAAACAAGACAATCAATGATTTTTAGTTTGAATACTTTATATCTAAGATTTTAAATAATAATTTAAACTGAGAAAGACACATTTTTAAAAGTAAGATTATTCCTTATTTTTTATTCAATTCATTAGACAGAAAAGTTGGTATTTTAGAGGACAGTTTCTGAAAGCACAAAGGCAACATCTAATTATGTATAATTTTAAGTAGATGAGAGCTTCCCAGGTGGCATTAGTGGTAAAGGACCTGCCTGCCAGAGCAGGAGACGTAAGAGACGTGGGTTTGATCCCTCAGTCAGGAAGGTCCCCTGGAGGCAGAAATGGCAACCCACTCCAGTATTCCTGCCTGGAGAATCCCATGGACAGAGGAGCCTGGCAGTCTATAGAACATAGGGTTGCAAAGAGTCAAACATGACTGAAGTGACTTAGCATGCATAATGTAGATAACTATGTAAATATAAATATATATGCAGATATATATTTGCAAAGAGTATCCAGGTCCGTGCTACTGAGGCATAAGGAAAATTTTATGCTGGTATAATTTGCTGCACCTCTATGTTTGCTCTTTCCTTGCCTCACAAAGCCTAGAATATTCCATGGTGTTCTGAAATTTTCAGAGGTTTCTGTACAACTTTTGTTATAACCCTTGAACATCAGTTTCACTTTACCTTCCCAGGTCATGTGTTTCCAAGAATTAGCATAGCTTCCGTCATGACTTTGGTTGTTCTTTGTTTCCTTCTTCAACTTCTTGCTAATGCCAGTTTGTCATTGGCAGCCAGTCTTTTCTACCTCATGTATTTTATTTAATTTTATTAAAGTATACTTGATTTACAATGCTAATTTATTCCATACAGAAAAGTGACTCAAGTATATGTATATATGTTCTTTTTCATATTCTTTTCCATTATGGTTTATCATAGGATATGAAATACAGTTCTCTGTGTTATACTGTAGTTTCTTTTTTTCCTCTTTTTAAAAACTTTTCAGATTATGGAAGTATGATAACACATTTACAGGAGACTTGAAAAAAAAGTTATGTGTAGTTCCACTATATATTACTTATTTTTTAAGTAGATAAATTAAGGTTTTAGTTGGAGTTTCAATATCAAAACTGTCAAAAATTAATAGAATGACTAGACAGAAAAGTAGAAAGATATAGTAGACCTGAAAAACCCTATGAACCAATTACACATAAGATTTATACCATTTTCACACAACAGCAGGATACAAATTCTACTCAAGTTCCCATAGACTGTGAACCAGGACACACTGGAACTTATCCAGAGACATAAAACAAGATGCAAAAATTTCATGGTCTGAAGATATTGATATCATACACAGTCTGTTCTGTTATCATTGTGGAGTTATGTTAGAAATCAATATCAAAAGATATTTGAAAATAACCACGTATTTTAAAGTTCAGTGTAACATTTACCAAGAGAGACATTTGACTTAGCCACTGAAAACCTCCATAAAGTTAAAAGATTGAAAAAACACAGAGGGTGACTGCAGAGAAGAAAGCATTAAATGAGAAATTAATATCAAGGATACTTTAAAAACCCTATGTATTTGGAAATTAAATACCTATTTTTAAATGATGGGTATATCTAAGAAGTCATAACAAGGGAAATTAGAAAATCTTGTAACAGAATAAAAATGAAAAAAAGAATTTACCAGAATTTGTTCATGTACTTGAACAACTTCTGGTAAATTCATGTACCTGAAGCTGCTCAGTGCAGCTAAACACAATGTCCAATCCTGAATAAGGTATGAAAACAGATAATAGACACTAGAATAAGATTTTGTGAAATTTGAACAAAATCTGTACTTCAGTTAATAATAATGTATCATATATTAATTTCCTGTTTTTTTTTAACAACATAGTATTTATATTCTCAGAATTGGATTAGAAGTTTCAAGTCTCATTCAAAAAAAATTTTTTTTAAATCACTAAGATTAATAACCTTTCTAGACTTTTAGCAATAATACTAGATGCCAGAATAAATGGAACTATATAAAACCTAGCATTCCATTCATAGTCAAACAATTGGGGCCAAACTGTCATAAATTTTTTAGCTAGGCAAAATTTTATGTTTTCTAAAATGTGTAATTATACATACATATATACACGTTATACATACATAATATACATACATAACACACACGTGTATAGAACACCTTTTCTACTATACTTGATTAATGCTTGAGAAAGAAAAACAAAAAAAGAGAGAGAAATCGGAAAACATAAACTAAATGAAATGGGAGCCCTGAATATGAAACAGAAAAGTGAAACAAACTAGATGCAGACATAGTTAACAGACTTGTGGACACAGAGGGTGAAGAGAGTATGGGACAGATGGGGAGAGTCGCACGGAAACATATACATTACCATAGGTAAAATAGCCAGTGGGAATTTAAAAACAAACAAACAAACAAACAAAAGATCATAATGTCCAGTTGCTTTTAAACATGGCTGCTTATTAGAATCACATTCGGAGCTTTGGAGAAAAAAGCAATACCTGGACATTTGTATTTTTTAAAAAATTTCAAGATATTTCTAATGTGCATCTGGATTTTAAAAACTGATTACAGGTTTTTCTATTAAATAGTAGTTTTAGTTGTATATAATTCAATTATTTTCTGTTGACCAATCATGATACAATGGTATTAAATGAATATC
The DNA here is from genome assembly GCF_002263795.3 of Bos taurus. Classification (NCBI taxonomy): domain Eukaryota; kingdom Metazoa; phylum Chordata; class Mammalia; order Artiodactyla; family Bovidae; genus Bos; species Bos taurus. The sequence continues at coordinate 39,657,048 of NC_037354.1, read as the reverse complement.
AGTTACATAATCACAATAGTGAAATATGTTTACCAGTTCTCACAATCAATAGCTAGGCAAAAAATAAAAGATAATTGCAATTGCAAGCCATAATGGAAATGAGATTAATCCAACAATATAAAATAACTGCATGCAATTTGGAGGGTTAGTAGAGTGGTGTGGTAAGTGGAAGTAGATCCATGCACGTGTTTTCATCCACCCAGCCACTCTATGTCTTTTGTTTGGTGCATTTAATCCATTTACATTTAAGGTAATTATCGATGTATATGATCCCATTGCCATTTTCTTAATTGTTTTGGGTCTCTTTATTGTAGGTTTTTCTTTCTCTTATGTTTCCTGTCTAGAGAAGTTCCTTTAGCATTTGTTGTGAAGCTGGTTTGGAGGTGCTGAATTATCATAACTTTTGCTGGGCTGGAAAGCTTTTTATTTCTTCATCAAATCTGAACCAGAGTCTTGCTGGGTAGAGTATTCTTGGTTGTAATTTCCTCCCTTTCATCATGTTAACTATATCATGAGATTCCCTTCTGGCTTGTACAGTTTCTGTTGAGAAATCAGCTAAAAACGTTATGGGAGTTCCCTTGTATATTATTTGTCTTTTTTCCTGTTCAGTTCAGTTCAGTCACTTACTGGTCACCGACTATTTGTGACCCCATGAATCGCAGCACACCAGGCCTCCCTGTCTATCACCAACTCCCGGAGTTCACTCAAACTCACGTCCATCGAGTCGGTGATGCCATCCAGCCATCTCATCCTCTGTCGTCCCATTTTCCTCCTGCTCCCAATCCCTCCCAGCATCAGAGTCTTTTCCAATGAGTCAACTCTTCGCATGAGATGGCCAAAGTACTGGAATTTCAGCTTTAGCATCATTCCTTCCAAAGAACACCCAGGGCTGATCTCCTTCAGAATGGACTGGTTGGATCTCCTTGCAGTCCAAGGGACTCTCAAGAGTCTTCTCCAACACCACAGTTCAAAAGCATCAATTCTTCGGCGCTCAGCCTTCTTCACAGTCCAACTCTCACATCCATACATGACCAAAGGAAAAACCATAGCCTTGACTAGACGGACCTTTGTTGGCAAAGTAATGTCTCTGCTTTTCAATATGCTATCTAGGTTGGTCATAACTTTCCTTCCAAGGAGTAAGCGTCTTTTAATTTCATGGCTGCAATCACTATCTGCAGTGATTTTGGAGCCCCCAAAAATAAAGTCTGATACTGTTTCCACTGTTTCCCCATCTATTTCCCATGAAGTGATGGGACCAGATGCCATGATCTTTGTTTTCTGAATGTTGAGCTTTAAGCCAACTTTTTCACTCTCCACTTTCACTTTCATCAAGAGGCTTTTTAGTTCCTCTTCACTGTCTGCCATAAGGGTGGTGTCATCTGCATATCTGAGGTTATTGAGATTTCTCCCAGCAATCTTGATTCCAGCTTGTGCTTCTTCCAGCCCAGCATTTCTCATGATGTACTCTGCATAGAAGTTAAATAAGCAGGGTGACGATATACAGCCTTGACGTCCTCCTTTTCCTATTTGGAACCAGTCTGTTGTTCCATGTCCAGTTCTAACTGTTGCTTCCTGACCTGCATACAGATTTCTCAAGAGGCAGGTCAGGTGGTCTGGTATTTCCATCTTCTTCAGAATTTTCCACAGTTTATTGTGATCCACACAGTCAAGGGCTTTGGCATAGTCAATAAAGCAGAAATAGATGTTTTCCTGGAACTCTCTTGCTTTTTCCATGATCCAGCGGATTTTGGCAATTTGATCTCTGGTTTCTCTGCCTTTTCTAAAACCAGCTTGAACATCAGGAAGTTCACGATTCACATATTGCTGAAGCCTGGCTTGGAGAATTTTGAGCATTACTTTACTAGCGTGTGAGATGAGTGCAATTGTGCGGTAGTTTGAGCATTCTTTGGCATTGCCTTTCTTTGGGATTGGAATGAAAACTGACCTTTTCCAGTCCTGTGGCCACTGCTGAGTTTTCCAGATTTGCTGGCATATTGAGTGCAGCACTTTCACAGCATCATCTTTCAGGATTTGAAATCGCTCCACTGGAATTCCATCACCTCCACTAGCTTTGTTCGTAGTGATGCTTTCTAAGGCCCACTTGACCTGTCATTCCAGGATGTCTGTCTCTAGGTGAGTAATCACACCACTGTGATTATCTTGGTCGTGAAGATCTTTTTTTGTACAGTTCTTCTGTGTATTCCTACCACCTCTTCTTAATATCTTCTGCTTCTGTTAGGTCCATACCATTTCTGTCCTTTATCGAGCCCATCTTTCCATGAAATGTTCCCTTGGTATCTCTAATTTTCTCGAAGAGATCTCTAGTCTTTCCCATTCTATTGTTTTCCTCTACTTCTTTGCATTGATCACCGAGGAAAGCTTTCTTATCTCTCCTTGCTATTCTTTGGAACTCTGCATTCAGATGCATATATGTTTCCTTTTCTCCTTTGCTTTTCGCTTCTCTTCTTTTCATAGCTATTTGTAAGACCTCCCCAGACAACCATTTTGCTTTTTTGCATTTCTTTTCTATGAGGATGGTCTTGATCTCTGTCTCCTGTACAATGTCACAAACCTCCGTCCATAGTTCATCAGGCATTCTATCAGATCTAGACCCTTAAATCTATTTCTCACTTCTACTGTATAATCATAAGAAATTTGATTTAGGTCATACCTGAATGGTCTAGTGGTTTTCCCCACTTTCTTCAATTTAAGTCTGAATTTGGCAATAAGGAGTTCACGATCTGAGCCACAGTCAGCTCCTGGTCTTGTTTTTGCTGACTGTATAGAGCTTCTCCATCTTTGGCTGCAAGGAATATAATCAATCTGATTTTGGTGTTGACCGTCTGGTGATGTCCATGTGTAGAGTCTTCTTTCGTGTTGTTGGAAGAGGGTGTTTGCTATGACCAGTGCGTTCTCTTGGCAAAACTATTAGCTTTTGCCCTGCTTCATTCCGTATTCCAAGGCCAAACTTGTCTGTTACCCCAGGTGTTTCTTGACTTCCTACTTTTGCATTCCAGTCCCCTATAATGAAAAGGACATCTTTTTGGGTGTTAGTTCTTTGGGTGTAGGTCTTCATAGAACCATTCAACTTCAGCTTCTTCAGTGTTACTGGTTGGGGCATAGACTTGGATTACTGTGATATGAATGGTTCGCCTTGGAAATGAACAGAGATCACTCTGTTGTTTTTGAGATTGCATCCAAGTACTGCATTTCGGACTCTTTTGTTGATCATGATGGCTAGTCCATTTCTTCTATGGGATTCCTGCCCGCAGTAGTGGATATAATGGTCATCTGAGTTAAATTCACCCATTCCAGTCCATTTTAGTTCGCTGATTCCTAGAATGTCGACATTCACTCTTGCCATCTCTTGTTTGACTGCTTCCAATTTGCCTTGATTCATGGACCTAAGATTCCAGGTTCCTATGCAATATTGCTCTTTACAGCATCAGACCTTGCTTTTATCACCAGTCCCATCCACAACTGGGTATTTTTTTTGCTTTGGCTCCATTCCTTCATTCTTTCTGGAGTTATTTCTCCACTGATCTCCAGTAGCATATCGGGAACCTACTGACCTGGGGAGTTCCTCTTTCAGTGTCCTATCATTTTGCCTTTTCATACTGTTCATGGGGTTCTCAAGGCAAGAATACTGAAGTGGTTTGCCATTCCCTTCTCCAGTGGACCACATTCTGTCAGACCTCTCCACCATGACCCGCCGTCTTGGGTGGCCCCACTTGGCATGGCTTAGTTTCATTGAGTTAGACAAGGCTGTGGTCTGTGTGATTAGATTGACTAGTTTCCTGTGATTATGGTTTGTGTGTCTGCCCTCTGATGCCTCTCGCAACACCTACCGTCTACCATCTTACTTTTTCCTGTTACTTTTAATATTTTATCTTTGTCTTTAATGTTTGTCATTTTGATTGCTATTGTCTCAGTGTGTTCCTCCTTGCGCTTATCCTTCCTGAGACTCTCTGCACTTCCTGGACTTGGTTGACTATTTCCTATGTTGGGGAATTTTTCAGCTATTATATCTTCAAATATTTTCTCAGATCCTTTCTCTCTCTCTTTTACTAAGACCCCTATAATGCAAATGTTGGTGCATTTAATGTCCTAGAGGTCTCTTGGGCTGTCTTCTTCTTTTTTTTTTTTTTTTCATTCTTTTTTTCTATATTCTGTTTTGCAGCAATGATTTCTATCATTTTGTCTTCCAGGTCTCTTATCTCTTCTTCTGCCTCAGTTTAGCTGCTGTTGTTTCCTTCTAGTGTATTATTCATCTCTGGTTCTTTGTTCTTTTGTTCTTCTAGGTCTTTGGTAAACATTTCTTGCATCTTCTCCATTCTTTTTCCAGGTCCTGGATCATCTTCACTATCATTATTCTGAATACTTTTTCTGGAATGTTGCCTATCTCCACTTCATTTGTTTTTTTTTTTTACAGGGTTTTATCTTGTCCCTTCATCTGGGACGTAACCCCCTGCGTTTTCATTTTGATTAACTTCTGTGATGCGATTTTCATTCTGGCAGCTGCTGGACTGTAGTTCTTTTTACTTCTTCTCTATACCGTAGGTTCTTCTTGTTTATTTATTTTATATATAGTAGTCTGTATTTGTTTGAGGAGAAGGCAATGGAAACCCACTCCGGTGTTCTTGCCTGGAGAATCCTGGGACAGGGGAGCCTGGTGGGCTGCTGTCTGTGGGGTCGCACAGAGTCGGAAATGACTGAAGTGACTTAGCAGTCTGTGTTTGTTAATCCTAAACTCCTAATTTATCCTTCCCCCCTTCCCCTGAGTAATCATAAGTTTGTTTTCTATGTATGTTAATCTCTTTTTGTTTTGTAAATAAGTTCATTTGTATCCTATTTTAGATTCCACATATAAATGTTATCCTATGGCATTTGTTTTTCTCTTTCTGACTTATTTCACTTAGTATGATAATCTCTAAGTCCACCCATGTTGCTGCAAATGGCAAAGTTTCATTCTTCTTAATAGACCAAACAATCTTGGCTTATGGAATTCCTATTTCATAAATAACACCAGGGAAAGTATGAGATGCTTGCTAGCTAGAGTTTGCTTCCTCATGAAAACAGATAGTTCAGAGAACACTAGTACTGGCTGAAATGGTTAGTATTAGTACTAATGTTACTGCTATACTACTACTAAATAGCTAGCGTTTGCTTAGCATCCTGTTATTTAGGAATTTTTCCCTTTCAAGTAACAGAATAGTCAAGTACAATGGCTTAACAATAAGCATATTTTATTGGCTCACATTCTAAAATGTCTACAGAAAGTGGTTTCAGAGTTTGTTAATATTGGGCTGGCTAAGAGGAACATTCAGATTTTTTCCTAAGATGTTAAGGAAAACCAGAATGAACTTTTTGGCCAATTCAATACAACAACTCAGAGACTTCAGGTTCCTTGAGTTAGCTTCTCTGTAACTCTCTTGGCTTTCCCCTCATTGTACAAGCTCTGTGTACATGGAAGCCACAGCTCATAAAACAATGTGCATGGAAGACAAGAGGGGATACTCTTTGTCCTCCTGACACTCTTTTTTTGAAGAGGAAAAGCCAAGAACCCCCCAGAGTTTTGTTAACTGAGTCTTCAGCCCCCTCCTAAACCTATTGTTAAAAGACTTCCCTCTCTGGGTGTAAAAGATGGGCACCCCTTCCCTAAACACACTGGTGTAACATCCAGATTTTTTTTTTAGCAGGAGGGATGGTTTGGGGGTAGGGAATCAACATCACCTGCACAAACTTCTTCTATGGGCCAAGCATGCTGATAAGCATTTAATTTTTTACTCCTGAGTGCAATCTAGAAAAGTCTCTGTTCTTAGTCACATTTGAGGAAACCAAAACATCAGGAGACTACACAACTCACCCAGGATCACAAAGCTTGTGAGTAACAGATCAGAAAATCATTCATTCATCAGACTTTTATTAGACACCTTCTGTGTGCAGTGACAACACGAAGACAGATCAAGGAGGATCGCTGTTCTCTCAAGGGCAGCAAGGTAAGAATGGTCCTGTGTATGGTAAGGGCAGTTTCAAATCCATCAATGGCCCCAAAGACAGTGTCATTAACTCTGCATGAGGGGGTCTGGAGAGGATTCCCAGTAAACCTGACCCCAGTGGGGTAGATCAACTAAAGCCCATGCAGAAGTGGTACACCAAGCCAAGGAACAGCATTGGAAAAGTCGAGAAACAGCTTTGCTTGCCATGGGAAAGAATGTTCCTTTTCTATCTGTCAAGATTTCCAATGTTACTTGGAATTTGGGTGCCTCAAGGAATGAGCAGACAGAAGACACAATGATCCTAAATTGAGCTAGGAATGTGCTCTTGCACGTTTGGTGAAATGACTGCTTCCAAACACATTGAAAGTAACCTTTCTCATGTCCACATCTAAAAGAAGGCAAAGAGAGGGAACATTTCTTTCCTAGATAGACTCTTTAGACAGCTCCAATCTATTTTCAGAGAGCAAAATAATTAGTTGTAAACTCAAATGGCACACAATTTCATCATGTCTTCTATGGAGTATAAAGTCCTTGAAGAGGAAATTCTGACTTCTCCCCAGCTGATTTAAGAGGAGCCTGAGGAGCGAGTGTGGTTAGGGCTTTGGAAGAAAGCAAAGGGAAAGATCAAGATCAATTTAAGACAACCAAGAACACATTTTCAACTGAGACAATTTCAAGAGCATTAAATAAACCTTCTTCAGAAGGTTTTTAAAAGACTATTGTATTTCTTTCACCTGAAGTAACACCCCTCAGTAATGAAAATCGTTTATTAAACATGAATGACTACAAGAAACAATCACATTTCCCCCTCTTACCTTTATGTTCTACAGAAGGTTCTGTGTGATAACCTTTGCTTTTTTGTGCTAGAGTTAACGACTTCTGAATTACTGCCCTATCACTCTGTACCCCCTTGCCAGCCCTTCCTACCATTTTCTTGTCTCAACCCATCATGTAGACGGGCCAAAAGCATGTAGTGTGTACTGATCTGCAATTTTGCTTGGAGAGTTTATATTTAAGCATGAACAATTTTTAAAAACGTATTTATTTAATTGGCTGTGCTTTTCTTTTTAAGTTGAAGGATATTTAGTTGCTGGATGTTGGGTCTAGCTCCCTGACCAGAGATTGAACCTGGGCCCCCTGTGTTAGGAGCATGGAGTCTTAGCCACTGGACCTCCAGGGAAGTCCCAGCATGAAGAATTTTAAGAATCCAAGGAGCATTTGGTGATCAGGGATTAGAATTCTGGCAGGCACTTTATATTATAATTGACAAAATATAACCCAGCTGTTAATTCATTGATAAACCAACTTTATTTTGCATTGTTTTTTTTGTGTGTATATGTGTTTGGGAAAATGGATTTGGAGCTGGCTGATGAAAATCAACCCCCTCCATCTTTCCTGAGCACTCTGTTCTTACTGAGATGACTGCTAGCCAAGGGAGCCTGAAGCCATCACCAAATCAGTACACAACTGATTTCCCACAGCAAATCATCACTAGACTTTATAGATGTGGGTGAAATTGATGTGCTTTAAATCCAACTAGAAATAGCTGGTCTTGAAGGGTAGTTTAGAGCTAATGCTGGGAGTGGAAAAGAATGTATGAGCTGTAGTTTCAGCATATCCCAACCTCATGAAGATACAAATGATTTAAGAGAACATTCATAATTTAATAGCAATAGAGTTGAGGATCCTGAGAAAATAAATTGTATTTCCTTCATTGAAATGACAATGACATATATTCACATTTCTTTTTTGTTCAGCACAGACCCCATCAATAAAAATATGTCACTGTGAGTTGTGGGCAGGTTGTACTAGTTAAACCTTTCTATTATATGGGTTGAATAAGAGTAATATATCCTGTTGCAAATGGTAATTTAATAATCATACCTTATTGATAGGTGTTATAATCTTTCCTAATAAATGTGGGAAACACCATGAGCTTTGATTTTAAGCTTTGATTCTCATCTCAGGGGTTCTGGCACAGTTGACCTTGGCCTGACATTCAAAGAGCTGTGGTGGCAATGCTTTTGGCACCCTATTGCTTATACCATATGCCCAGCACAACTTAATTCACCCTAAGTTAATTAGAGTTTGGGGTTAACTGTGTACTAATGATGGATATTCACTGGAAAGACTGTTTGTTCTGGTCTCTTCTGTTCTACCTGTGCAACAATCCACCAGCACTCAGGTAGTTTCTGAGATGGAACAGTATCCTTCCTAACATGTAGGCTCTATGAAAGACCAGATATTAAAAAAACTTCTTTACTATCTCATGGACTTCTGATCCCATCATGGAAATAAGACCTAAGATAAATATTTAGAGATCAAAATAGTAGAATAGTGAAATACCAAATGCAGGCAGCACAGAACTGTTAGAATTCAGACAAAGGGGACATCCATGCAGGCTGAAAGAGCTTCTTGAAGAAGAGGGTATTGAATTACACTTTGCAAAGTGATGAGGAATTGGAGTAGGGAGGGTGTGGAAACGTGGGGAAGAAAAGGATGACAGGGATTAGAAATAAGGCAGGGGAAGTCAAGTTCTGTTTGGAACTGAGCAGAGCCTCTGAGTTAGGGAGGGTGTGGAAACGTGGGGAAGAAAAGGATGACAGGGATTAGAAATAGAGCAGGGGAAGTCAAGTTCTGTTTGGAACTGAGCAGAGCCTCTGAGTTCCAGCACTGGCATCTCTGAGCCTTGGTAGCAGAGGCTGAGTGCCTCTGAGTGCCCGTGGTCTGACACCTTTCTGAGGTTGTGGTCTTGAGTTCTCTTCCTTCTGCTACAGAAGATCTGCATCTCTGGTTGCAAGTTCACTGGGCTCTGGATTCATCCATGTCTCTTCCATTCTTAAAGAGTCACTTCCTCTGCTACACCCTCCTATCCATTCCTAATGAATGATTCCTGCTCTGTTGAATTCTTCTTCTAGATATGCACACAGTAGCAGCCTCAGAGACCCCTGCAGATCACCATCCCCACCCCCAACCTACTACTGCCTTTCTGGGTTCTCTTCCACAGAAAAATTTACTGAGTTAATATCAGCATCATGTGTTTTGTCTCTCACCGCCCCCCACCTACCCCACCTCCTCAGCTGACTTCAATAGACCAGTCCTCTGAAGCTGCTTTTGTGTTGGTCATGGGCGACCTCCATATTGCCGGACCCAGTGGTCATTTGCTGTCCTGATCTTTTGTAGCCTTTCAGTGGATTTGGACCCAGTTGTGTCCACCTGTCTTCCTGACGCACCTTGCTCCCTTGGCTTCCGTGACATCGTACACTTGGTTATTTTTCTGCTCCTCTGGCTTCCATATTCACTTTCCTTTTCTGTCTCTGTCTCCTTTCATTCTATTCAATTAGAAGACTCCACTGCAAATTATAGGTTCTCTCTTCTTCTTTGTCTCTCCTCTGAGGTGGTCTCATCAAAGCTCATGGCTTTAAATTCATATGCTCTCTACATCTGGTCTGACACCCATCTTGAGTTCCAGGTTCCTGGCCTGCCCTTATTTACAAATAAGCCCTTGAAAGTTAGCATAAGTCAGAACTCCTGACAGATGCCTCTTCTCCTCTCATCCCTTGTCTTGGTGTAGAATCCCGCCAACTGCTTGCATTCTACAGCCAAAAGCCTAGAAGTCCTTCCTTGTCACTCACTTTCTTTCACACCCACGAGCAATCCTAAACAGTTCTTTCTTCTTCTGCCTCCAAAGCAGATATGAAATCCACCCATTTCTCTCCATTTCCACAGCCATCACCCTGCTACAAGCCACCATTAGCCCTCTCCTCAGCTACTACAGTAGCCTCCTGACTGGCTTCTCTGGGACTGTTCTTGTCTCTCCACAGAGGATTCTTTACTCAGCCGTGATCTTTTAAAATGTCAAATGGATCACATCCCTCTCCCACTTAAAATGCTCCAGGTGACCTGGCAACTGCACTTGGAACAGAAGCTGAGCCCCAGTCATGTCCAGCATGACCCAGACCACCACTGAACTCCCCCGACCCTCCCCTTTCTAGTCGCATTCCGAGGCCATCTTCCTGGGTGTTCAACAGCCCAAGCTCATGCCATAGAACTGGCCACTGAATATTCCAGATACATGGCTGCCCCCTTCTCATCGTGGAGGATCAACTCATAAGTTATCACCTCACCAAGAACTTCCCAGGTTACTGATACTTTTTGTTTTTTTTTTATGCTCAGTCCTTGTTGGTTATCTATTTTAAATACAGCAATATCTACATCTCCATCCCAAGCTCCTAATTTATCCTCCCCCCTGTCCTTCTCCCCTGGTAACCATTAATTCATTCTCTATGAGTCTGGATCTGTTTTGTAAATAAGTTCATTTGTATCTTTTTTTTTTTAATATTCCACATATAAGTAATATCACATGATATTTGTCTTTGTCTGACTTAATTCACTTAGTTTGATAATCTCCAATTTCATCCACATTGCTGCAAATAACATTATTTCATTCTTTTTAATGGCTGAGTATATATGTACTACATCTTCTTTATCCATTTACCATATGACTGATTTTTTAATGAGTCCTCTTCTTATTTCAGTTTGCCAATTAACTAGTTGCTACCTCTTCTATGACTTAAAAAAATTCTTCAGAGAATGAGTTAATCAAGAATGAGGAAGAAGATTGCCAGTGACATATACAGAAAAGAGGAGATAAGTCTACAATTTGCTTTGGTTTAATTAATGTACAGTGTTTGTAAGTAAATATTATTAGAGACTTTGAGACACCATCAGATTGAGAGCCTCTCATCTTGGAATTAACTTTTTTGGGGAAAGAAAAGTGTGCACAGATGTCTCATTCTCTGATTTCATCAATAAAATAGTTTGAAGCTCTCTGCTTAAACTGCTTCACTAGTTGGAAACAAAATACAAAACAAGCGAGTCATCTTAGTACCTTTTTCCAGGGGTCAGATGATGTCCACTTCAATCTTCTGGATTCTCCACAGTTATGGAGTAAGCTTGTTGAAACATTGGGAAGTTTCTGATGCTGCAAATTTGGTAAGATGAAAAAAAATGACTGTAACATTGGAAAGTGTTCATCAAAAATTTAATAAGTGGGCTCACAGTTCTCATGTTAATGTTTCATGGTCCATCTGGTGAGCCCAGAAAGCCTCAAGAGCTTGAAATGTCTGTGGCAGAGCCTCTCGGTACAGTTTTGCTTCAGTTCAGTTCAGTCGCTCAGTTGTGTCCGACTCTTTGCGACCCCATGAATTGCAGCATGCCAGGCCTCGCTGTCCATCACCAACTCCCAAAGTTCACCCAAACCTATGTCCATTGTGTTGGTGATGCCATCCAACCACCTCATCCTCTGTAGTCCCCTTCTCCTCCTGCCCTCAATCTTCCCCAGCATCAGGGTCTTTTCAAATGAGTCAGCTCTCCGCATCAGGTGGCCAAAGTATTGGAGTTTCAGCTTCAACATCAGTCCCTCCAATGAACACCCAGGACTACTCTCCTTTAGGATGGACTGGTTGGATCTCCTTGCAGTCCAAGGGACTCTCAAGAGTCTTCTCCAACACCACAATTTAAAAGCATCAATTCTTCGGTGCTTAGCTTTCTTCACAGTCCAACTCTCACATCCATACATGACCACTGGAAAAACCATAGCCTTGACTAGACGGACCTTTGTTGGCAAAGTAATGTCTCTGCTTTTTAATATACTGTTTAGGTTGGTCATAACTTTCCTTCCAAGGAACAAGTGTCTTTTAATTTCATGGCTGCAATCACCATCCTCAGTGATTTTGGAGCCCAGAAAAATAAAGTCAGCCACTGTTTCCACTGTTTCCCCATCTATTTCCCATGAAGTGATGGGACCAGATGCCATGATCTTAGTTTTCTGAATGTTTTCCTTAATGGTCAAGTAAGTTCTTGCACAGTTTGTGGACTGATGAAGGGAGATTGTCTGCATTGAGCAAAGTTGTCCCTAGAGCTGAGTGTCATTCTTGACAGTCAGACTCAGTATGGTCAAGCTCCGGGAATTGGTGATGGACAGGGAAGGCTGGCATGCTGCAGTCCACGGGGTTGCAAAGAGTCAGACATGACTGAGGGACTGAACTGAACAAGGTCTGTGATTAATGCCAGTGTGTACACCTGCCAGGACTATACTGGAGTGCAATCTGGCCAGTCACTTGAAAGACCCCTGCCTCCACATTCTGAATCAGCAGGGAGAGCTGTCTTTTGTTCTCACTTGGAGAAACTTAGGATGGAGGAGAAAAGACAGAAGAGACATAAAGGAAACAAATTGCTCAAGGATGACACTAAATCCACTTTCTAGTATATCCAAAACACACTAGTCATGGTTGCAAAGTTGCTAAGAGAATTTCCAGCAAGCAAGCAGGAGCTAAAAATTCAAAGTCAAGGAGAAGAAAAAGTAGGATACAAGTTTTTTTGTCCCCAGCATGGTTCTGAGTCTTCTGTTGTTTCCTGTCCAATGAATAGAGGTAGAAGAGACATATTTTCTGTTCCTCTAAGACAGGAAGTTGAGGATGTATAGCCAGTCCTCTCAGGACTATCTTCCTAATTCTATTTTCAGAATCCATTTTCTTCTTCCACTTCAATTTTTCAATTTTGCTAAATCATGAGAAACTGGTGTGTTTTTTACAACAAATCTTGGAAGCTTGTCTCAAGGACCTTGAGTGTGAGGGGTGTGAGATCCAAGAGTTCTGCATAATTCTTTCAACTGTTTCCCCTCTTTATCAACAAATATCTAAATTTAAGGTTCTAAGGCAGAAGAAACACAGTTCTAAAATGTTATGTTATTTTAGTTTTTGCTTAGTTTATCAGCAACTTGCGTGCATGATAAGTTGCTTCAGTCTTGTTTGACTCTTCACGACCCTATGGGCTATAGCCTGCCAGACTCCTCTGTCCTTGGAATTCTCCAGGCCAGAATACTGGAGTGGTTGCCATGCCCTCCTCCAGGGGATCTTCCCAAGCCAGGGATCGAACCCACATCTCTTATGTCTCCTGCATTGACAGGGAGGCTCTTTACCACTCGTGTCGTCTGGGAAGCCCTAACGACTTGCATGAGCGTAGTATGTTTCTTGCAGCATGATGAATCCCAGCACTTGGCTGACAGCTTTTGCTGCAGTTGTAGTAGTTTTCAAAAATCAATTATCATGACATAATTTTTGGTTAAAGTTGAAGTATAAAAGATTAACTCTGCTATTAAATCTGTTAATGTCAGGATCAATCCCTTAAGGCTTAATGAGTTGGTTATGGCTGGAACCTCAAGGAGGATCCAGCTGCTGTCTGTTTTCTGAAGATATTAACAATCCAGGCCTTAAACATAAGTGCTCCAAACACCTTAGCAGATGTGACTGCTTCTGTTGCATCCTTCAGAAGAGAGGAGAGAAAGCATATGAAGGCTTAGTCTAACTGTTATTTGTCTTGAAAGAAAACTAAGTTCCATGATTTGAAAGGTGACTACGTTAAACATTTTCATAGACATTGAGCAAAACAAGATTGTATGTTAAAAGAAGCACAGCCATCTAAATATTACTTTCAGATCCAGCAGAGATGTCCTGCATTGCAGGTGGATTCTTTACCAACTGAGCTATCAGGGAAGCCCACAGTATTCAGATGCATTTTCCATTAGGAAATGATTCATTACAGGATTGAATTATAAGAGTGAAAGATGTACAAAAATGTAAATTTCCACTGATAAATGTCATTTAGAAATTTTTTTTTTGCTTGTTTTGGGCCGTGCTGGGTCCCCGTGGCTGCTTGAGGACTTCCTCCAGCTGCAGCAAGGGGGGCTGCTCGCTAGCTGCAGTGTGCTGGCTCTCATTGTGGTGGCTTCTTTTGTTGCAGAACGTGGGCTCTGGGCACACAGGCTTCAGGAGTTGTGGCTCATGGGCTTAGTTGTTCCACATCACGTGGAATCTTCCTGGACCAGGGATTGAACCCATGTCTCCTGCGTTGGCAGGTGGATTCTTTACCACTGGACCTCTAGGGAAGTCTGATAAATAAGCTATTAAGTTATGGAATATCCACTCAGAAATTTCGATGATCATTTAATTCTGGTTACAAGAAAATAGAAACATGGAAAAAGTACTGTAAGTATAAAAAGGAAAGCAGTATAATATAGAAAACTGTGTATTGTACGAGCATACTTTTATAACACCCTCAATTATAGCCCTGTCACGAAAGTACAAGAGCCATGCATAAAAAAGCAAACTAGGGGAAAAATTCATACATTCAACAAATGCTTATAAAGTGCTTATGTCTCAGTTAGGGTAGAGTAGGAAGCTATAAGAAATAACTCCCAAAGTGTATAGTGGCTTAAATAGAGCTCAGTATAGATATTTGTGGTTGGAAGGAGGCATTGCTCTATATAATGATTCAGGTTCCTGTTATTTCATGGCCCTCCCACCTCCTAGGACCCCCCCTTCCTCTCTAGTCGGTGCTGATGGGGAAGACAGTATTGATGGGGACAGAGTAAAGGGACAAAGTAGGTGATTACATTAAACAAATAGTTAATTAAAAAATAAAAAAATCATTTTAACTATTAAAAAATAATTAAAAATTAAAAAGATGATTAAAAAAATAGTCCCACCAAGGGGATCATAATTAAAGAAAAAAGTAGAGGAAGCCCCTGTAAATTAATGATCACTCAAGAAAGCAGATTTGCTGAACCACAAAGCCAAGCAAGCTTGCTTAGCAACAAAACCATGTAGCAGAAGCATGAGATGTGCCCCAAGACAATAAAACCTGGTGGGATGAGACCCACATCCTGCCCAGTGAGTCCAGTAAGCTAATGGACACTCTTGTCTGCACATGATAGTAACAAAAATGTAAGAAAAAGGTTGACATTATGCTGAAACCTGGGATGACTGTCTCTATTTCAGTGTATGTTGCCACTTTTTGCTCATTTCCATTGCTCCATGACAGTCCTGGCTTGACCATGCAGGACAAGGCAAATCCCCCACCTGACATGGAGGAGGAGCTGATGATGGAATCAAAACATCTGCTCAAGATTGAGGAAGAAGGTGGTCTTCTCCCCTTCGCCCAGTTTTCACTTGATGATAAAACTGTAGCCCACTCAGTTCTTGGAGCAGCACCGTCTTGCCTGCCTGCTTGTAAGCCTCACCACTGGCCCATACAAATAGACCCTTTCCATACCTTTCTCTCTGCCTCTTGGTGAGTGCTTTCTGTGCTGAAACAGAGGAATCTATGCTGGGCTAAGTCCTGAGACATGTTCTGTTGCTTCAGTATGAGGAAGACAGCTTTCTTCTGGGCACTCTCAGTCTGGTGCGTGCTGCCTTTCACGCGTTGGCAAGAACCGGTCAGATGGCCCGGTGTAGGCGCAAGAGGGCCTGGGAAATGTACTCCCTGGATGGGCCTCCCCAGCCCCTTATACTAGGACAAAGCACAGATTTTTGTTGGAAAGTTAGCAATTCTGTTTAACTTAGTAAGAGGGATGGAACTAAATCAGAATTCAGGTCTCCTACTCTAAAATAGAGACTTTGAACTACCATGCTGTTTTGAGGCTAAAAACTTAGGCATTTCCCTGTAGTTGACAAATGGTTAATGCTTTTTTTTTCTTTTGTTTTAAACCAATTCATTAATTTTTATTTTTTTACATTGTTTAAATTGAAGTATTGTTGTGTTGACCTGTGCTGTACAGCAAGGTGACTCAGTCATACTATATCCATATACTCTTTAACAAGGGTCCTGATGTATAGCAAAGGTTGATGGGTTTTATTCATAATCAAACACTCCTAAGCCATTAGCTTTAACGCCTTAGTAGATTGTGCTCCATTAGAAACCCAGGGTTGGTTCCAGGGCCTTCTGAGGGGCACTTTCCCCAGCTACTGAGCACTTTGAAGGGCCAGTGAAGGCCCAGAGGTCCTGCCCACAGGGCCTTTGTGGGGCGAAAACTGATGATGGTGAGTGAAAGTGTCACAGCTTGAGGGCCTCAGATCTCTTGTCAAGGAATAAGGAACCACTCTTGAAGGCTGGAATTCATTGAGATGATGAGGGAATCTGAAATATAAGACGTTGTTGCCCAGCCACCTTGATAGCACCTTAGCCTTTCCTTGAGGAAAGAACTTCCTTCACTTAGGTAGGGAAATATTCAGATATATCACCTTGACTCCCAAGCACAGGGTATTTCTTTTTCTTAGACCCGATATTAGAATGAAAGCTCTTAGAGGGTTCCTGACTGGCATTCTGCCCACAGCATCCTCCAGAATGTTGCTATTGAAGTCAGGAGTTTTCAAAGAGCAATATTACAATTAGGAAAGAGGTTGTTACAACAGAGAGCTCCCATTTCTTCTGGAAATACCAAGAACCATGCTGCTGGTGGTGCTGCTTGTCCACAGCTCCTCTGTTGTGGTTTCCATGTGAAAGATTGTGGTACATTATTTTATTTGATCTTTGGAAGAACTCTAAAAAGCAAAGGTTATTTTCATCATCATAATCATGGTCATTTTATAGACTTAACTGAAATTTGAAGGGAGGAAGTAATTTGCTCAAGGTCACACTCTTAATAAATGGAGTCTATCTAAACTTCAAAGCCCATGCTGTTTGGCCAAATTATTTATCATTGTAATTTGCCCAGAGTCCATCCTCATGTCTCTTAATATTCCAATTCCTTTGGGGATTTATCTGTCTTACATCTTCTGGGAGTGAGACTGCTCATTTCCGAGTATGAAAATGAAGGGAGCTGATCCTTCCATCCTTCCTGCCGTCTGCACATCCCAAGAGTGGAAGTCATCTAAGCATGGCCAACAAGGTATTAAATCTTGAATAAAGAACATAAGAATGAGGAGTGAGACATTTAACTGAGACTATAACCCTGGTGATACTCTGATGGGTTTCTCAGTCATGGCCCTCTATAGCTGCCCAGGTTGATGTTAGTTTCTAGATCTGAATCTGATCGGTCCTGTGATCCCTCAAGGATCTGTCTAATATCTTTTCTTCTGGTTAAGTGATCCAGAGTTGGACTCTGTTGCTTTTAATTAAGACCACTATATTACACATTTAGATGCTATTGGCTACAAGTAACAGGAATCCCATACTGAAACTGTCTTGGACACAAAGACAGCACATTATCTTTCATAAAAGGGGACAGAGAAGACTTTAGGGGTTTCTCCAATCTTGGTAGAACCCAAATCTGCTATTGCTCAAATACTGATTATGAAATTTTTCTCTTTAGATTTCTTACCTTCTTGTCTTAAAGCTCATGGGAATGATGAGTCATGGTTGGAGTCAATGTTCATAATCAAAAGTCATAATATGGAACACATACCATTTTAATGAGAGTTGACTTATATTGTCTTCTGTAGTAACAGTAGGCCCTGTAACACCCAAATTACACATTTTTACAGTCTTGCTTCACAGAAGGAAATGGCATTTAGGGTTTAGAGTTGGAGATGTTTAAAAGAAGTTTTATATTCATGCTTTTTCTAAAGCATTGCATTATAAAAATTCAGTAAGAGCATATGTTCAAAATGCAGAAAAAGAAAAGAAATCGTTCTACAGAGTCAGTAAAATAAAGCTCTAACTTTTTAATTAACCAAATATGTGGAAATGGCCCTCATGTCCCAGATTTTCCCAGCAAGGGGTGCCTGATGACTGCCTGATCTTTCCCTCCCGTAAAAGAACTAAATGTGCTTGATTGTATCTCTCCTAGGGAGGCTTTCAGTAAGGGGAGGAGCTTCTTTTGCTCTTTTTCTTTTGAAGTAAAGGCCTCTGGGAAAGAAGTACTTTAAAATGTAAAAGTGAGACTACTTTTTCTTTACTTTCTTAGAGAGAAATATAAAGCAGTCTTCACTTTCCAAGAGGCAGAAACATAAATACAAAGTGAGAAATGCAGTGTTCCCATTCAAAAGTTTGATTAGTTACAGAAAGACGTTGCAGAGGAGTAGGGGAGGGAAAGTGACAGCCAGAGGAAAGAACAGCCAAGAAAGCCCACAGAGGAGATGGACATGTGCACAGAGGCATAGCCGTGGTGACCTACAGGGACAGACAAGAGGCGTTCTTGGGCTCACCCTTGCCATTCGATCAACTCATGCTGCTGCTTCTATGTTCTTGGAAAATTGGGCTGTGTTTTTGCAATCCTGCATGAACCCAAGGACGGGAATGGCGGGTTTTATGCTTCTCCTTTGAAGATATGTATGTGAAGCTCTGCAGGAACTCATCCAAAAAATAATCTCTCCCCATCAGCTTCTTGATATCAGAATTCATCAATCAGAAGAAGTGAACAATGCCTTCACTTGACGGTTGACAGTTTGACAGAAGTATCTGTAAATAACTGAGGCTAGAATAGGCCCCAGCATGCTGTAAAACAGAATCAAAGCTTTGTTCTTGGAAGATCAGAAGTTCTGGTTGAAACCACAGAAGAATCAGTTACAGCCATTTGATATTGATCCAAGCCTGTGGGGCAGAGAAGTCAAATACGATTTAATATTAGGACTAAATAGCCACTTATATTTGATTTGCAAGATGGAGCAAATTTTACCTTTCTCAATGTATTTTGCTTAAGATATGAGTAAAATCTGTCAGACGTGACGTAGTCCTGAAAGTTATTCCATGTCTCAGGAAATTAATGCTGCCTTAAAAGAGAGAGCTGCCAAAGAAACAAAAGTGGGTAATTTATCCAACAACTGAAA
This sequence comes from Bos taurus, assembly GCF_002263795.3. Taxonomy (NCBI): domain Eukaryota; kingdom Metazoa; phylum Chordata; class Mammalia; order Artiodactyla; family Bovidae; genus Bos; species Bos taurus. The sequence goes on along the minus strand of NC_037354.1, from coordinate 39,638,441 downwards.
ACTAAAGACTTTTCCCATTTTGGTTTCTCCTTGTTTCTCTATTATTTATGCCAACTAAGATAATTTGGGGGTATGTAACAGAAAATGAGTGCCTTTTTTATTGTAAAGGAAGCATAAAATGAGCTGTTTCTTAAGCAACAGAATTCTGTTTTATAATAAATACACAGCTCTCTTAGCACCAGAAAGTGTCCATCTGCTACCTGTGGGTTTGCCTTGCACAAAGCAGGCTTTGGAAAAACAGCATTATATCGTGAATTTAGACATGCTGTGGATGGAATGCTTATAAGCAATTGGTTCTACACTAATCGAAACAATGAAAAAATATCTTAATGGAAAAGCCTGAAAGAAGTGACTTCAGGTCACAGCAATCACATGACAGATTGTAAATGGAAATGTTTTAGTGGAGACTTTTAGTTGGCACTGACATTTTCTCCTATTATCTGCTCCTGCTTTCCAGCTGTGCTGAATAGAGGGAAACTTATTCCACAGTGACCTCTCCTATCCACTTACCCCAATAAAAGTGAAAGAATTTAGAAATCCTAATTTCACCAATGACATCCCCCAAATGAACCGAATCATCTTGAGCATTCTACAATATATTCTCTGGGAGGCACATTTAATTACTGTTCATTATCACCTAAGTGAATAAGGCTCAACATGATTTGAGGTGTCAGTGCTTCCCGAAATGTATTAGAGAGTCTTAGAGGGGCTGGGCTTAAAGAAATAGGTTTCCTTAGGGAGGAGACAGACAGCTTAGTCAGCTCTCACTGATGAGGGTATGTTGAGAGAGCAAGACAAAACTTGTGAGTAGATGCTAGTCTATCTGGTGTCATTTCAAGAAAAGTTTGGAAAAATAACTCCCCCCACACCCCCCTCCCAGTACTTCCTTTTTTGATCAGGAATTTCTTCTGTGCATCCTTTTGGATTTTGAAGCTTTTTGCGTTTTCCCAGATGTATCTTACTGTAGCAGACATTCTTTACTAGATCATTTTTCTAGTAATATTTTACATGTACAGTGTTTTTTTAAGTACCTTTCGGTAAGATTCTACTTCTACCATAATCCTATAATTTAAAGTTATTATTACCATTTTACAGCTGAGAAGCCTGAGACTCAGAGTGGCTGGGTGTCACTTACAGTCCAGTCTGGCGATAAGGAGCCAGGGCTTCTGGCTGTGGCCCAGGTTTCTTTCCCTCCGCAGTTCACAGTCAGGGTCTCTGGGAAGGAGACTGAAGATCGATGCAGGGACTGTGAGAGCAGGAAACGGAAGGAGGAGGGGAGCTGAGGGGGTGGGAAGCTGAAGGCCAGCTTTGCTTCCCATGCAAGCCCTCAGCCGCCCTTTTCTGAACTTGCTGTGACTGCGGCCTGTGCAGCAAAAGACTCTGATAGCTTGTGGTCTTCAGCTCATATTTCTTGATAATTATACGTTGAAATCTCAGCTCTTCATTCCCTAGTGTGTGACCCTGTACAAGTCACATAACCTTTTTAGCTCCCTTTTTGCCTTATTAATAAATGAGGATAAGGCTAAAAGCGAGGTCCTAGAATCCATTCCATGAGATAAGGTATGTAAGGCAATTTTAATAGCAACTGTGATTGGAACAAGGTAGCTGCCCAATAAATGTGAATTATCATTAATGTAGAGTAGCTGTGTGTCAGTTTTTGATTGCCTAATGTCTGAATCCCCTTTGTATATTTGGGAACCTGCCATTATACTATTCGGAAGTGCTGTCCATCAGGTATCGTTGTGTTTATCTTCTGAGCAAATGGTACCATTGTATTTTCCTGCAAATCCCCTTCGTCTTGAACTTGGATGTGACCACATAGCTGGCTTTGGCCCCTGAAAGACAAGAAGGAAGGACATGTATTGCTTCCAGGTGGAAGTTTCCAGTGGCATTGTGTGTATCGCCACGCGCTTCCCTTGTCATGAGACCTGCAGAGACGTACAGAGGCTGCGCTGTCAGCCCTTGGCCGTAAGTGAGGGCAAGAGACCTGCACATGTTATACGACAGAAGCCAACCTAACGCTGTAAAGCAATTATCCTTTAACTAAAAACTAAAATAGTATAGTGTAGTAACGTAGAAACATAGTATAGTATAATACAGTAATGCGATTTCATATAGTGTGGTACCGTAGAAACATAGTATAGTATAATACAGTAATGTGATTTCATCAACATGCAATGTGCTATGTAGATAGTTCTCAGTGTTAAACTTTACCTTAACTACTCAGGTATATTTATTTTACACATATTTTCTGAGGAATTAAAAAAGTTACAATTTTTAATTTGCAATAAACATGCTTAAATTTTGAGAAAAAAAAAAGTGACACAGAGCAGAGCTACTTAGTTACAGCTACGTTAACTATGACTGAGCGAAAAAAGAAAGAAACAGAAACGCTTTATGCTCGAGCCACTAAGATTTGGGGGTTGTTGGTTTTTGCAGCATCCCTTTCCATCCTGACTGTCACCCACCCCCCCCATGGGTCTTGGTAAGCCTGGTTCACTCTCGTAACACAGGTGCAAAAGGGTAGAAGTCTCCTTTCGTGGCCTCTCTTGTAGCCACTTGATGTAAAGTTGAGCAATCGGTTGATCCACCTATATACATAGGTTGGGAGCTAGAAATGCGAAGGAGTTGGAACAGGGCACGGTTCATTCCCGCGTATTCTGGTGAAAGCCGCAGAGGAGGAAATACGGATTTCTGGGACACAGGCAGCAAGTACGTAGTGACACCTGGAATCTGGGGCCACTGATGGACATTGTTTAAACTCCTGGGTTTGGTTTCCAAGGACATCAGAAGCAGAGTCTCCTTTGGGTAAGTCTTGGGATGCAACTCTGGCCCTGGTTGGGATGTGGCTAGTATCGTCTCTTTCTGACCAATTTCTAACCTTCCTATCAACTCAACTCTGCAAGCAGCTGATATCACTTCAATTCATTCATTTTCTGATTAAATCAGCTGCAGAGTATATTGCTTGAAAATAAGATTCCTGAGTAATACAATATATAAATTAATTTTAGAATTTTCTTTGTTAATGTGCAGAGTTATTTTAATATATTTCTGGCAGTTTGAATTAGTTGCTCTGAATGCCACTGCTTGTCTATGCCAGCAGCACATTTATTTTAGAAATGCCCACACTTTATTTCAGCCATTTTTTTAAGGTGTTAAATTCATGACTCTGTAAAAGATTCTTAGTGAGTTAAAGTACAAATTTCATTTCAGTCAGTTCAGTTCAGTTCCACAAATTTCATTTAGGTTTAAATTATATTAAACACTTGATTGTCAAAACCTTTTCTTCTTTCCCTTGGAAAAATAGAAGTGAATGATTTTGTGTTTTGGTCTACTAAAATAAGTACTGTCTGTGCTCAGTCGCTTCAATTGTATCTGACTCTCTGTGACCCTGTTCTCCAGGCAAGAATACTGGAGGGGGTTACCATTTCCTTCTCCAGTGGATCTTCCCTACCTAGGGATGGAACCTCTGTCTGCCAGCGTCTCCTGCATTGCAGACAGATTCTTTACCTACTGAGCCACCTGGGAAGCCCCCTGAACAAGCATTTCTTTACTAAAAAAAGACTAATGAATCTTTGGCTGTTTTAAGTAAAGATCTCAAGGTTCTCTTAGGGTTTAACCTAAATGTGAAGATGACCTAGAGCATCTCTTAAGTTTCTTTCAGGTCTCATGATTCCTAGGACCATGGATTAGTTACAAGAGTCAAAATTCCCACTGAGGGAAATCCATTGAGTTAGTTGGGTAAGATGATTACTCTTCTAAAGGGTTATCAATCTTGCCGTGAATTGACAACTAAATTGAATTGGAACCTGTGTACTGGGTTTTGAGAAGAAATTGAGATTCATTACAAGTACCTAGAAGAGATGTAATTTTACATATTCTGAGATTACATTTTGAACCTGTCAGGAAATAAACTAGGAAGGACAAATTTATCCCTGGCAGGTACACCAACACTGTCATTTCCTTTGCTGAAGTTCAAACCCAAGTAGCTCAAATTTGCCTCTCTGAACTCTCCATCTGCAATTCACCAAGTCTTACCAAAAAAGTGAAAATCAACAATACGTTTGGAAATGCTAGTGGATATGATTCAAAGTAAGTAAGGGATGCCTAATTATTCCCCCTGTTCTGAACTATTTGTTTCTGGAAAGGTGGAGGAGAAAACAGCAAGGGGGGAAGAGGAGGTTTTCCCAGGAGTCGTAGGGTCGTTTCTAGCTCAAACAAGGAAAAGAGAAATTGTGTGAGATGATGAGACATGAAGCAGTAATGTAAGCAGGCCAGATACCAACGTGTAGGATATGGCAACCGCTCTCTATGAAAACAAAGGCTTTTTGGATTTCTAGGATAATCAGTCAACTGTGTTTTTCACAATATTCTAACTTGTGGGAGGTGAAGCAAAGGCATAAAAGCAAGAACAAAGCCCACATACAAATATATGGCGTGTAAATATAGCAACTTCAGGGCAAGAGAAGCCTTCGATGTAGGGAACACAAGTCCCAGCTCTGTCTTCTGGGTCCTGACTGCATGTCTCACTTTTCTACAGAGTTCTGTGCATGTGAAGGACCTGGGCTGCAAATCAGCATATCTCCAGGAAGATCTGAGAGATCTGAGGATAGTCACAGATTCTTTTTGCCCCTTAGGAAAGGAATCTTTCCTTCATTTCCAGGTAGACTAAGGCCTGGCAAGCTCAGGTGACTTTTCCAAAGTCGCATGGCTTTTGGAATGGATCTGGAGTGGTACTCAGATCTGGAGTGGTACTCAGGCTCTGGTTGTGAACACGAAGGCCCTGGTGTCATTCAAGGGCCTGTCTTCGTGTCATTCATCTTGGCGGTGGGCAAAATATATGCTCTTCCAATGACTGTCTGTGGGGATTCAAAGTCAGGTGCCCCTCCTCTGCCCGAGGGAGTCTGCAACAACCTGGACAGGCTGCTGTAAGTAGCAGGGCAACCTTCACCAGGGCTTTCCTGGTGACTCAGAGGTAAAGAACCCCCTGCCAATGCAGGAGACACGGCTTCAATCCCTGGGTCAGGAAGATGCCCCGGAGAAGGAAATGGCAGCCCACTCCAGTATTTTTGTCTGGGAAATCCCATGCACAGAGGAGGCTGGTGGGCTACAGTTCTTGGAATCTCAAAGAGTCGGATACGACTGAGTGACTAAATGCCACATGCAAAGGCTTCCGAAACTCATTCCAAACGACAGTTAAAACAAAGAGATTTGAGGGATGCGGCACAGTGGGGGACTTAGCACTCGGCTCAGGACACAGCCTTTCCTGCGTTTGGGTCCCAACTCTGCCGCTTGCTCTCCGCATCACCCTGGGCCTGTGAGCTAATGTCGTGGAGCCTCAGTTCTCTCAGTGTAATGTGGAGATGGAACAGCTCCTACGTCCTCTGACTGTGGGGAGAATTTATTCACGCGAGTGAAGAATGGAGCAAAGTATGCAGTGAGAATTTAAAATTAACAGTAAGAGAAAGGAGAGTTCCAGCTATGAGAAAATAGTTGGATACATATTAAGAGAGAGAGAGAGAGACTATCTGTCTTCATATTATTCTCTGTTTTTGTTTTAATGCGTCTTAAACTCTGTTTCGTCTCTGTCCTCCATTGCTGAAATGAACCTTTCTCACCTACGCTTACCCAGGTTACTTTCTTTATAATCACCAGTCGCACACCCTGTTCAAAAGTAGAGGCTTTGAAAGGTTTTTAAATCCACAGAGGTTTGCCCTTGGGAAAATCAGCAGCAAAAATGGACCCAGAGATTAGGAAGCAGTGATAAGAGCCCCAGGGACTCTGGAGCTCAAAGAGGGGAGAGGCACAGACTGCAGGGTGAGGGCTGCAGTTTTAGAGCTGGAACTGGCCGCGGAGATCATCCAGTTGACTCATTCATTTTAAAGCAGAGAAAAGCGAAGGCCAAGAGAGGTCGCTCAGGTCCCTGAGATCTCACAACACTTCCACTTAGAAACCATCACTCTTGAGACTGCTTCTCTGTTTATCTTCCTTATTTCCTTTTTTTTTCCCCAACATCCTAAATGGGTAGGGGCATGTTGGGGCTTCGACATGAACTGGTTCTCACCCAGCCGACAGCTGTACAGAGGAGGGCAGACAAAGGGGACCCCGTGCCTGACCCACGTACCAGGGAGCAATGGGTTTGACCTTTCTTTTCACGGCCTTAAGGCTACAGTGAAAACCCCTGCAGCTCAAGCTTTACCATGTCTACACCAGCACTGTAAAACCTAAGTCACTGACCCCGTAATACCTGGTGCTTAGGGTGTGACAACAGTTACTCAGTGCTGGGATCAGACTTCTAAGAGAATCAAACCTTAGACCAGGGACTCTCAAACTTCAGGATTCATCAGAACCACCCCCAGGGGCTTGCTAAACCACCCCGGGGAGATGTGGGTTGGGGCCCAGGATTTGCATTTCTAACAAACTCAAACAGAGACTGTGTGGATGCCTCTGGACCAGACTTTAAAAACCATGGTCCTGGAACCAGTGCTGTCTCCCCTAACTTTCAGGCTGATTTTCTGCCTCAGCCACACTTCTTATTTATTTATTTTTGACCTACGGCTGTGCAGAACTTCTTTCCAGTGCAAATCTGTTGGCAAATTTTCTTTGCACGCTCAGCTACAAATGGTCATGGCTGCTTAAAGTTTTATCTCCTTCCAGACACTTAATCCAGGTGCAGCATTTGGACTCTCCCATCTGTTCCTTAGACACTGCAGGTACAGAGCATGTCTCTACCATCTTTGCTAGGATCTCTTTGCATCTGCTGGTGTACGGGGGCCTCCTGATCTGTGTAACTGAAACAGGCGCGTGAGAGTTGACATTCTTTTTGTCGTTGTTGTTCAATAGCTAAGTCATACCTGACTCTCTGCGACCCAATGGACTTCAGCACACCACGCTTCCCTTCACTATCTCCCAGAGTTTGCTCAAACTCACGTCCATTGAGTCAGTGAAGCCATCAAACATCTCATTCTCTGTTGTCCCCTTCTCCTCTTGCCTTCAACCTTTCCTGGCATCAGGGTCTTTTCCAGTGAGTCTACTCCTGACATCAGGTGGCCAAAGTATTGGAGCTTCAGGTTCAGCATCAATCCCTCCAATGAATACTCAGGATTGATTTCCTTTATGATTGACTGGTTGGATCTCCTTGCAGTCCAAGGGACTCGCAAGAGTCTTCTTCAGCACCACAATTCAGAAGCATCGATTTTTGGGTGTTCTTGTGGTTCATCTGGTACAGAATCTGCCTGCAATGCGGGAGACCTGGGTTTGATTCCTGGGTCAGGAAGATCCCCTGGAGAAGGGAAAGGCTACCCATGCCAGTATTCTGGCCTGGAGAATTCCAGGGACTGGATAGTCCATGAAGTTGCAGAGACTCAGATGCAACTGAGCGACTTTCACTTTCACTTCACTTTCAGCCTTCTTATGGTTCAACTCTCACATCTATACTTGACTGCTGAAAAACCATAACTTTGACTATACAGACATTTGTCAGTAAAGCAATGTCTCTGCTTTTTAATATGCTGTCTAGGTTTGCCATAGCTTTTCTTCCAAGGAGCAAGCGTCTTTTAATTTCATGGCTGCAGTCACTGTCCATAGTGATTTTGGAGCCCAAGAAAATAAAATCTGCCATTGCTTCCATTTTTTCCCCATCTACTTGCCACAAAGTGATGGGAGCAGATGCCATGATCTTAGTTTCTCCAATGCTGTTTTAAACCAGCTTTTTCACTCTCCTTTTTGTCCTCATCAAGAGGTTATTTAGTCACAATTTGTGCAGGTGGGCTTCTCGGAGCTCAGGTGGTGTGCTGTGGAGAGTGACATTTTTGTTCTCCTCCCGCTGGTTCTTTGGGCTGGATTTGAGCCCCTGTGCTTAGAGGAAGGCGGAAAGAGCTGTTGGATGACAATCTCTGTGGAACTCCAGGTGCGAATAGCCTTGTCTTGGAGCCCGGGAAGACGTCTTTCAAACGCTGACACCTGTCTGTCTTTGGTTCGGGGTTCTCTAAGGGACACGTGGATTTTCAGGTGCCTGGAGCTCTCCCTTCTTGAAAAACTTGCCAGACTTTCAGAATGTAAAGCACACCAAAGGAAGGAGGGGCATGGGCCAAGGTCAGAAGACCTCCCAGGAACTCGGTGAAGCCCTGCCATTGCCTACTACAAGGGGAACACTTGAAGCAAGTAGATAACTCAGGTGTCAAGGAGGTGCCTAAGGCTGCTGGAAGCCAAGTGTTTTGCGACTGTGATGACAACGCATCCCACTTGCCCTTAGAAACCGTGTTCGCGACTCCCTGGGGTGAGGGGCTGTCTGGCCTCGCACTGTCCTCCCAGGAAGCTCCCTTTCCATGGCTATTTAGTGGCATGGATGCCTGGCTTCTTGGCCAAGTCCAAGGATCTTATGAGCACTGCCCATACAAGGCTCCCTTGGGCTGAGGTGAGCCACTGAACTTTTAAACCGTCTTGCTATGTTGCCCGATTCTTTCAGCCAAGGCGCCCAAGCGTGGTGTGTTTTCTGGGACAACCTGCCAGCTTTCTTTCTGTGCTTCTGTTCCTTCATCCAGGGGAGCCAGGTGCCGCCCTGAAGCAGCAGGCTGGGAATTCAGACGCATCCACAGTCATGAGTTTTGCGGCCTCATTTGCATGTTTAACCTTCCTCTGCTTCTCTGATTTTCAGACAGATGCGGGCAAAGCCATTTCTGTAGACATTTCCGTGCTGCTGGAGAAAGCTGGGATTTGATCAAATAAATCATTGTCGGGACTATTTGAGTCTTACCCCCTCCCCAGGTCTCTTTTAAGAAGGGCATTTTGAGCAACTGTGTTATAAAGACATTTCATCCATGTGTATATCTTGGATTTTTATTTCACCCATGACTCCAGGACCACATTACAGTTTATCTTCCAAATTTATACACATGTACGGAAGTTTTGCTTTTCTATTCTGTGGGAACAACACTGGTAAGGAAACCAAAAGCCCTGGCCTCCAACTGTGGTCTCCTGCTCACAGACGCCCCTGCAGCGCGCCTGCTAGTACGGCCACTGCCAGGTCCCAAGGGGATGAGTTTGTTTGTGGGACTGTTAAGGACAATACAAAGTAAAGAATACATAGAATGGAAAATACTATATGATTATTGATCGCACTGGGCGTCGTGATCATTACCAGCATACCTGTCTGAAAGGCGTAACCCTCTGCTCTCTAGGTTGTCTATCTAGATATCTGTATTTAGGTAGATTTATTTCAAATCTAGTCGACTCCCCTTACAAGCTACTGAATCCTAAGATAGGCATTGCGGCTGAGTCTTAGTTTTCATATATTTGCTCTTTAGGATGTGATGAACATTATAGCTAACATATATATGGGAAAATGGTGGTGTAGTTGCTAAGTGAAGTGAAGAAGTGAAGTTGCTCAGTCGTGTCCGACTCTTTGCGATCCCATGGCCTGTAGTGTACCAGGCTCCTCCATCCATGGGATTTTCCTGGCAATAGTACTGGAATGGGTTGCCATTTCCTTCTCCAGGGGATCTTCCCGACCCAGGGATCAAACCTGGGTCTCCCGAATTGTAGACAGACGCTTTACCGTCTGAGCCACCAGGGAAGTCCTTGCTAAGTCATGGAAGCAACAGGGAAGTAGTTGCTAAGTCATGTCCAACTCTTTGTGACTCTATGGACTGTAGCCCACCACACTCCTCTGTCCATGGGATTCTCCAGGGAACAATACTGGAGTGGATTGCCATTTCCTTTTCCAGGGGATCTTCCTGACCCAGGGATTGATCGCAAGTCTCTTGCATTGCAGGCGGCCTGCAGGCAGATTCTTAACTGCCTGAGCCACCAGGGAAGCCCATATGAACGAGTTCCTGCCACCAGGTCAATGAATTTTTTCTTTTACTTTTGCCAACTTTAAATGAACTCTTCAGTACTAAAAAGAACAAACTGTTGCCTGACCCTGAGTGTTGTTACCAAGACATAAGATTCGGTCATGGAGCCTCTTTGGCTCAAGCACTAGTATTTCGTAAAGAGGTGCTGAGATTCCCTGAGGAAAAATAACACAGTGGCAAACCATCACTCTCAAAGTCGACATTCCTTTCTGCTTTTTGGCAACAGGAACCTCCTTTTTTTATTTACTTTTCTGTTTTATATTGGAGTACAGCTGATTTACAACGTTGCCTTACTTTCAGGTGTACGGCAAAGTGGTTGCATTATACGTATCCGTATATCCATTTTTTTCAGGTTCTTTCCCTTACAGATGATTACAGAATATTGAATAAAGTTCCTTGTGCCCCACAGTAAGTCCCTGTTGTTATCTATTTCATATATGCATGCTTAGTTGCTCAGTCATATCTGACTCTTTGCAACCCTATGGACTGTAGCCCACCAGGCTCCTCTGTCCATGGAATTTTCCAGGCAGGATACTGGAGTGGGTTGCCATTTCCTCCTCCAGGGGATCTTCCTGACCCAGGACTTGAACCCACGTCTCCTGTATCTCCTGCATTGGCAGGTGGATTCTTTTACCACTGCACCATCTGGGAAGCCCCCTTTATATATACTAGTGTATATACGGACTGCAGCCTACCAGGCTCCTCCGTCCACGGGATTTTCCAGGTAAGAGTACTGGAGTGGGTTGCCATTGCCTTCTCCGATGTTAATCTTAAATTCCTAATTTATCACTCTCCCCCACATTTCCCCTTTGGTAACATAAATTTGTTTTTGAAGTCTCTGAGTCTGTCTCTACTTGGTGAATGAGTCCATTTGTATCATTTTTAGATTTCACATGTAAGGGATATCATATGGTATTTGTCTTTCTCTGTGTGATGTACTTCACTTAGTATGATAATCTCCAGGTCCGTGTTGCTGCAGATGGCATTATTGCATTCCTTTTAATGGCTGAGTAGTATTCCGCTGTGTATATGTACCAAATCTTTATTCATTCCTCCATCACTGGGCACTTAGGTTGCTCCCATGTCTCGGCTCTTGTAAACAGTGCTACATGAACACCGGGGTGTATGTATTTTTTCAAACTGTAGTTTTGTCTAGGTGTATGCCCAGGAGTGGGACTGCTGGATCATATGCAACTCTATTTTCAGTTTTTTGAGGAACCTCCCTACTGTTTTCCACGGTGGCTGCACCAATTTACATTCCCAACAAGAGTGTAAGAGTTCTCCTCAGCCTCTCACGGGGACCTATTGCCTACTTTTGTCCACCTGGGCTCACCTGGTCCTGACCTCCCTGCAGGGCTGCTGCTCCTACCCTAGTGCCACGGGTAACACAGACTTTGTATCACCAGCTACAGTGAACAGGACACATTTGTCCTGGGAACACTTCCCTTGACAGGAAGCATGCGCTGGGCTCCTTCCTCCAGGACTCAGTTTGCAACTTTTGTGTGTAACTCAAGGAGACCCTTACGGTTTTCTTCTCTAACTGTCTGGACTACACAGTGTATAAATACATATACACAGTCTTGATTTTTCTTTCTTTTTCAGTGTGCACTGACTTCTCTGGATACATTCTCAGTGCTTCCTGGGTGTGGGCCAGGCCTTTTCTCCCTCCTGGTCTTACTGCAGAGCTGACAGTCTGGTGGGGGACACACAGTAGGCAGTTGGTGTGAATTTAATGTCATGGAAAGGCAGCAACGGTTTCTATGGTATCTGCCAATTTTATGTTTTAAGCCGCTGCTAAAATTTAGAGAGTTTTCTCAAAGGTAGATCCATCGCTTTGCTCTACTGAATACATCTTACAGGTTTGATTAACAACAGTATCCCAGGAGAACAAGGTTGGGCATTCATATATCACAAGCAGTTTTTTGGAAAGACCCAAGACACAAAAGCACACAGCTGACATTATTTCTTTCATAAGGGCCAGTAATAGGCAAACCATGCTCTCGCCCCTATCCGGGAGGGGCAGTGACCGGCGGGGTATGAGAAGCGGTTTCTGGAATCCTGTGATATTTCATGTCTAGATCTAGAGGATAGTTTAGAAAGGTGTGTTCAACTTCGTGAAAACTCACCAGCGTGTGCTGATGTTCTGTGCACTTTTGTTTCTGAATCTATTCGTAAATATAAGAAAAAAATTCCTGTTTGTGTGTCCATTTATTTTTGTAGAACATGAGTAGGAACAACATCAATTTGGGCTCAAATAGAGATGATGCTTGGAGAAAGAAATAGCAACCCACTCCAGTATTCTTGCCTGGGAAATCCCACGGACAGAGGAGCCTGGTGGGCTACACGCAGTTCATGGGGTTGCAAAGAGCCGGACGCGACAGCGACTAAACCACCACTACCAGAGAGGGTGCTATCGTGACCTCCTCTAAAAGCCTCTGCCCCACGGACCTGGGAAAAGAGAGATCCTGCTCGTGTGGGGTCATCTCGAGGCCTGAGACATAGGTTTCTAGAGAAGGCAGAGTCAGCTGCCTCTCCAGTGGACAATGTAGAACTCTTCTCTCCCAGAAACACAGGTGCCTGAGCCAACCTGACAGGTGGATTCTCCATTGTCCGCCGTGGAGATGGTCCTCAGTAGTTGGGCAGCCCGACTCCCGGCTGTCTCAGTGGCCTCACAGATGGAGAGAGTGTTTATGAACAATACTGGCAAGGCATTTGCATGTAATGTTTAAACCTCCTGGCTTATTAGGGGAGAAAAATATGTGTGTGTGCCTTTTTTTTTTTTTTTTTGAGTAAACAATACAGACACTGAAGCTTAATAGAGTGACAGCATATTTTACTGAGCACATATCTTTTGGTGAGCAGCATTGCCTTTGCTATATTTCTCTTTTTTGGAAGGATTTACATACAGCCTTTGGTAGCACGGTTTTATGTTGCTTATGTGCTGATTCTGGCCTTGGGGAGAAAGGTAGGGAAAACCAGGATAAAACAGATTTTGTGCCCATATGACCAGGCCACAGGATCAGGGTTTTCTTAACTTCACCCTGAAGCACCTCGGATGGTGTTTCTCAACCAGGTATCAGAACTACCAGTGTTGCTTGTTAATAATGTCAATTCCTAGGTACCAGCCCGAACGTAGTAAATCTCTGGTGGGCAGGTCTCAGGATGCTACATTTAAAATAAACTTTCCTGATGATTTCCAAGCACCTTAAAGTTTGACAAATACTGGCCCAGTGGCTTCTGGCAGGTGTCAAATGTGGTCTGTGTCGGACTCAGAAAGCTTCCCAAGAATCTCTGGGAAAGGGTTTGTGCTGGGAACGTTTACAAAGTCAAGGTCACGGTGCCACGACGAGGCAGGCCAATCTTCTGAACTTCAGAGGGGAAGACATACAGCTCATCTTCCTGGAAGGGCAGGTTCAGAGTTCTTTGCGTGTCAGTAGCCAGCCTGGCAACTGCTCGCGGAGCGTTCCAGGCTTCTATCCTGCTGTGTTGGCACGGACTCTGACTTTTGCATTCCCTTTCTATCACAAAACTGTCCTTTTCTGTATGTTCATTTTGTTGTTGTTGTTGTTTTTGTTTTTTTGCCACAGCAGCTGTTTCTAAAGGAACAGTGTTGCCTTTCTTTTGGTGGATTGTTTTCTTTCTTCCCAAAGACATTTGAAAGCATCCTCCCCTCTGGGTTTTGCTTAGTTGACTTTATTACAAGGACACATCACCAAAAGTACATCGAATGATGTGCCGGTTAAAGTAAAAAACAAACTAAAAAACTTTGTTGGAAAAGTAGTTAGAAATAAACCACAAGGAGAAAAGATTACTTCTGGTATAACTCAGCATTTCTAGGTAAGCACATATAAGAAACAGTCAAGGAGAACTGGTTTGTGTCCTTCATCCCAGAGTCTGTTTGGGTGCTGGAATTAGAAGCATTGAGAACTTTAGGGTATTATCTCATAATCTGACTATTTTGATCTTAACTTTTTGATTTGAGAAGCTCTAGAGGAGAAAGTGTTTGACTTTTTCTTTGGTGGACTAAACAGTGACAGATGTGCCAATGGAATAGGGTAGATGTCTGATTCGACAGTTTCTAAGAGCTCTAATTTGGGGGTCTTGGCCCGAGGAGGGTCCCTGGGATGCCCACATACAATCCAGATTGCATGGAGGTGTTGGTAGCAGATATAAGTATGAGGCAGCCGATAGGCAGCAAGGGCACTTGTCAAGGAAGGTTACCTTATAATCTAAAAGTTTTTTTGTTTTTTTTTTTTTAACGTGCTCAGTCACTCAGTTGTGTCCAACTCTTTGGGACCCCATGGATTGTAGCCTCCCAGGCTCCTCTGTCCATGGAATTTTCCAGGTAAGAATACTGGAGTGGGTTGCCATTTCCTTCTCTAGGACATTTTCCCGACCTAGGGATCAAACCTACTACTTTTGTTTCTATGAATCTGACTACTGAAATAGCTCATACAAGTGGACTCACACAGTATTTGTCTTACTGTGATCTGACTTGACTTAGCGTGATGTCCTCACATTTCTTTACTAATTTTTATTGGTGCATAGTTGATTTACAGTGTGGATTAGTTCCAGGTGTACAGAAAGTGACTCAGTTATACACACACATGTAGCCACTCAGTTTTAGACTCTTCTTCCACGTGGGTCATTACAGAATACCGAGTAGCGTTCTCTGTGCTATACAGGGGGTAGTTATTAGTTAACTGTATATACACTAGTGTGTATATTTTGATCCCAATCTTTCAGTGTATCCCTCCCCACCCCATTCCCCTTTGGTAACCGTAAGTTCATTATCTCAGTCTGCGAGTCTGTTTCTATTTTGTAAGTAAGTTCATCTGTGCCGTGTTTTTTTTAGATTCTACATATGTGTGATATCACATGGTATTTGTCTCTGTCTGGCTCACGTCACTTAGTACGATAATCTCTGGGTCCATCCCTGTTGCTTCAGATGGCGTATTTCCTTCTGTTGAGTGGCTGAGCGCTCTGCTGCTGCACACACGCACCGCGCCTTCATCCATTCACCTGCTGACGGACAGTTAGCTTGTTCGCATGTCTCGGCTGCTGTAAACAGTGCTGCAGTGAACACTGGGCTGCATGTAGCCTTTTGAATCATGGTTTTCTCTGGATATACGCCCAAAGGTGGGGTTGCTGGGTCATATGCTAGCTCTGTTTTTAGTTTTTTAGAGAACCCCATACCCTTCTTCATGGTGACTGCACCACTTTACATCCCTTCCAACAGCCTAGGAGGGTTCCCTTCTCTCCACACCCTCTTCAGCTTTTGTTATTTGTAGACTTTGATGCTGATCATTCTGACCGGTGTGAGGTAATATCTCGTTATAGTTTTGATTGGCACTTCTCTAATAATTAGTAATATTGAGCACAATGTCCTCAAATTTCATCCATGTTGTGGCACGTGACAGGACTTCCTTATCATCTGCTGCTGCTAAGTCACATCAGTCATGTCCAACTCTGTGCGACCCCATAGACGGCAGCCCACCAGGCTCCCCCGTCCCTGGGATTCTCTAGGCAAGAACACTGGAGTGGGTTGCCATTTCCTTCTCCAATGCATGAAAGTGAAAAGTCAAAGTGAAGTCGCTCAGTCATGTCTGACTCTTAGCAACCCCATGGACTGCAGCCTACCAGGCTCCTCCATCCATGGGATTTTTCCAGGCAAGAGTACTGGAGTGGGGTGCCATTGCCTTCTCCACCTTATCATCTAAATGTTTTGAAATATGATTCCGAAAATTTCCCCAACTAGCATCTCAACTGAATGTCTGAAGGTGTCTTCAGGTTGTCATCACTGAGACAGAGGTGTGTGTGTGCCACAGGCACCTCATGGGCAGAGGCGTCAGATAGTGGTAAGTACCCTACATGTACAGGACAGCCCCTCTACCCTCCAACAAAGAAGTATCTGGCCTCAAATGGCCAATGATCAAGGTTGAATTTGAAAGCAGGGCACATGACTGCGAAGATCAAGTTGGGAAGGACGTTCCCAGAGTAGCAGTGGCTTGGAAAGCTGTTTGGGCTTTGGAGCAAGAGAGGAAGCATCAAGCCTGAAGCCTGAAAAACAGACCTGTGTATTAACTTGATGGAGAGAAAGAAGAATTCACTTTTTCTATTTTTGTTTCAATTGTCTAGGATGGAAAAACATTTCCCAAAACAAAGAAAAAAATGCTAAAAACAAAATATGGAAGTATCGTGGCCTCAGAAATGTTGTTGTTTAGTCTTGAAGTCGTGTCCAACTCTTTTCCAACCCCATGGACTGTAGCCTGCCAGGCTTCTCTGTTCATGGAATTTTCCAGAGAGGAATACTGGAGTGGGTTACCATTTCCTTCTTCATGGGGTTTTCCTGACCCAGGGATTAAACCCACGTCTCCTGCATTGCAGGAGGATTTTTATTTTATTTATTTATTTTTTTTTAGCACTGGGCCACCTGGGGAGCCCTGGCCTAAGAAATACAAGCCAGTAAAGACTTAGTAAATTTAACAGAACTGAAGTTCCCCAAGAATAAAAAGAACCAAGCCTCTAAAATGCTAATGGAACTTAGAAATGTGATTTGAGTCTCAGCATCATTGTCAGTAACCTCTGAGGGCACATAAAGAAGTTCCAGAAAAATGAGGACAGTCGTATAATTCCCTTATTCTCATAAAGACTAGCTTCTGGTTGATATAAACTTGTAGCCTTGATGTTTACAACCTTGCAACATTGTGAAATAGATCATTAAGTTGTTTATGTACCTTTAGAAAAGGCAAGGATCCATAGCGACTTCTGCCTGCAGTCAGCTCTTTATACCCGTGGATGCGAAATCCAGCCTCAGATGTACTGGTCCATTTTATACCAATGACTTGAGCATCTGTGGATTTTGTAATTGTCTGGGAACCTGGAACCAGCCCACTGAGGATGCTGAGGAGTACCTGTATTAATTTAGAGGAAGACAGCTGAAGCTGACTTCGGTTCCCTTATAAATACTTTATGAGGCTGGTAGATGCATCAAACTCTCCAATCAATTTTTTCCTTGATGTCAGCAAAGCATTTGAGCGGATCAGACTTGTCGCTAGTCGTGTGGGGCTATGTCCATCCAGGTGGAGGTCTCTAATGGAGTTACATAGGCTTTAGCCCTTGGTACTGCATCTTTTTAAGTCAGCGACTGAATTAGATGACACAAAGCAAAGACAAATAATGCACATTTTGATTACAATTAAAATTCTATTTATTACCTCCACAAGTTGGGATGATGATTCCAAAGCCTCCAAAACAAAACTTCAGAGTAAACTGGCCCTTAATTTGCATCAGTAAGTTAAATACACATGTGAAAATAACAAAGACATGGCTTGCTAGCAGTTTCTGAAGAACATCTGTGGTTCTGATGGAACTGTCACATCACACGTTCAAAGAGTTGTCAAAAGAGAGACACTACTTATCTAATATCTTATTAACATCTAATAAGATATTAGACTGTGTAGATCATGGAAATGATTGCTTGTGCTAATTAGACCACACAGAGAATTTTGTTGTGTTCCAGTGTGATCTTTCAGGGAGGACTATTATAACTGATCTAGTTGTTAGGATGAGGAGGAAGATAGTTGATTGTTGATTGATTATGGTTGATTAGAAACTGTGTCCTGGGAGAAATATTTGAAGTAACTAGAGAAGAAAAAAGATCTAGAGCAGCCTTGGTTAATTAGACACCCAGGCTTAATATTCTAGGAAAGTTATTACATAAGAAGGGTTTTTTCATACTAAGAAGTAAATTGGGAGCATAGAAATAAGATTTCTGACCTTCAGAAAACACTGTCTAACAACTGGTCTGAGACAGCACAAGATCCCATCTGTTTAAGAGCAACTGATGTGCCCTGAAGGGGCTGGAGCAGGGGTGATGAAGAGGAGATTTGTTTTCATTTGATGGAGAGCAGGTTAAATCAGAGGGCTTCCCTGGTGGCTCAGCTGGTAAAGAATCCACCTGCAATTCTGGAGACCTCAGTTCTATTCCTGGGTCGGGAAGATTCCCTGGGGAAGGGATAGGCTATGCACTCCAGTATTCAGCTTCCCTGGTGACTCAGACGGTAAAGAATCTACCTGTAATATGGGAGACCTGGGTTCGATCCCTGGGTTGGGAAGATATCCTGGAGAAGGAAGTGGCAACCCATTCCAGTATTCTTGCTTGGAGAATCCCAGGGGAACCTGGTGGGCTACAGTCCATAGGGTCGGAAAGAGTCAGACTCGACTGAGTGACTAAGCGCGCAGCACTGCTGCTGCTAAGTCGCTTCAGTCGTGTCCGACTCTGTGCGACCCCATAGACGGCAGCCCACCAGGCTCCACCATCCCTGGGATTCTCCAGGCAGGAACACTGGAGTGGGTTGCCATTTCCTTCTCCAAAGCACGCAGCACAGTACAGGTTAAATCAGAAGGCATCACATCTGGTGTCTTAACTAGAATCACTTGGGAGCTGTTTTTTTTAAACATACTAAGGTCAGAAATCCATCCCAGAGGTTCTAATTGAGTAGACATGGGGGAAGGGCCCAAGAATCTAGATTTTAAAACAGAAAGTTCCTTAGGTGATTGAGGTGTGCACTAACATTTGAGAAGCAAGTGCGTGGTCCCTAAGCTCCCCTTCAGTTTCATGATTCCAAGAAGATAAGGGCCACGGAGGGAAGGTCTCCACAATGCCTCAGTGAACTTGACCTCCCCTCCATCTCCTTGTGTTTCTTCAAGGTCTATCAAAGTCAGGCACCGTGGAGAGACCTTTACAGAGGTTATCTCACTTAATTCTCACCACAAACAAATAGAGAAGGCCTATCCTGAGGTGCCTGCTGGACTTGTGGAAACTGAGGTTCAGAGAAGGTAGATGACAACTTAGAAGCAGAAGGAAGATTCAATTTCAGATTGTCTGATGGCAAAGTTGGTTCTGTCCACCAATTCTCTCTTCTGTCTTCCACATACTGTTCTGCAAACAAAAGAGCATCGGGTTCTAAGATACATAAAAGAATGTATCCTGGAAAAGGTAGAAAGATGATAAATCTTGTTTTTCCCTTCTTATCGGCCCCCTCCTCAGACCCATGGAGTTCTGCAGGTTTATCCTGCCTTCTGACACATTAGTGACACATATGTTTTTTTCACCCTTTCTACTCTTTGTATTTTGTTTTTTAAAATCTATTGGATTACAGTTGATTTACAGTGTTGCATTAATTTCAGGTGTGCAGTATGGTGATTCCATTATACACACATACACACACTCACACACACACTCATTCTTTTTCAGATTCTTTTCCTATTTAGGTTATTACAGAATATTGAGCAGAGTCCCTTGTGCTGTACAGTAGGTCCTTGTTGGTTAACTATCTTATTAATGTATATATAGTAGAGTGTGCATGTTAACCCCAAGGTTCTAATTTATTCCTCCCTGCATGTTTTCCCTTTGGTAATCGTAAGTCTGTTTTCGAAAACTGTGAGTCTGTTTCCATTTTGTAAATAAGTTAATTTATTTCATTTGTTAAAAATTAGATTCCACGTATGAGTGATATCACATGATATTTGTCTAGTTCCTTTAGTTCTTAAATTGTCAAAACCTTCCTGGATCTTTGCCTTTTTTCCAAATCAAGACTAACACTATTTCTGTGGTCCCTTGAGAGCTAGTTTGTTTGTGTAGAAGTTACCTGAATGGATTGAAGGGGAGAATTTGTTTCAAGGAATAGTCCCAGTAGACAGAGCCCCCACGCCTTTGTCCTCACAAGCATCCTGTTCAGAGAAGAATCCATAATAAGATGCATGCCACATAAGTGCGGTTAGGAATATATAGGAAACACATATGAAAAACCTGCCCAGCTAGTCATATCATAATGTGAACAATCCTTCTGAAAATTCTGCTACAGATTGAGCACAGTGGGCCTGGTTGCATATCCTCTCTTTGAGGTTTAGAATAACACACCATCAGGCAATTTTCTGGGCATCATCAAGCAATTGCCCAGAAAATCATGTTTTTCAGCTATAACTATACCACGTCTGTCTGTCCGTCTATCTATCTATCTCTCATTTCTATGGACTTGAAAACACTTGAGCTGGAATTCTAATTTCTTCAGTATATCTGGAGATATTCTGAAAATACCTATAATCACCGTGGTTTTAAAGCAGATATTCTGGAACTATCTACAATCACCAGGTTTTTAAATAAAGCTTCATTGATGGAGAGAGCCAGACAGAGAGTGACAGTCCTGTGACACAGCTGATGGGGAAACCAAGGCTCAGAGAGGCTGCAGAGAGTAGCAGAAGTCACACAGCAGCAGCAGCCCGTGGCTGGGGTGGCCCAGGGCCAGGCTCTGTTCTTCATTCCTGTATGTATCTATTTTAAAATGTATGTTCTCAGATGGGATTTAATCAAGACACTGTGTAAAAACCACAAAACATAAATAAGGAAGTAAATAAATAAACAAAGCTTCACTGAACACGGAGGGAAACCTCTCCTATTGTTTGTCAGCTCTTAACCCCTCTCATCCCAGGGCCTGGAGACCAAGTTTCATAGAGCTGATGACCTTGGAAACACAAATCATACAAATCGAATGGCTCCTTCATTCCAAGTGCAGGCTGAGTTTTATTTTTTTCAAAGCTTCTTGAAAACACATTAAATTTAAATAAAATCTCCAGGCAGGCTGTTCGGTTATGTCTGACCTTTTGGTAAACATGATGAATGGAGTTCCAGTACAAACGCTGCCCTCGGTACAGAGTTCTGCTAGCTGCAACGGTGGGCCTCCGGGCAGAGGCGAAGTGGTCTTCACTGAACTGTTTCACTGGGGGTGCAGGTAGGCTGTCAGTCAGGAGCAGCCTTGCCAGGGTTTTCAATAAACCATGATTAGGCTGTAGAGTTCTTTTCAGGCTTTCGGCTCTGCTCGCATTTAACCGATCACATTCCCTCTTCACAGCTGCTTCTCACAGAACATCTTTAAGCTCTTGCGGGAGACAGAGGGAGGTTTGAATGTGATCCAAGCATTGGGTTTCCATTAAATTCATCGAGGAACAAAAGACCGGAGGGGGGAGGTATATTTGGTGGAGACTGGGTGCACTGTCTGATTTCCGTGTTCTCTGGGAAATCCTGCTTCTTTCTGGTCACTTAATAAGCAAGTGGGGAGCTGTGTCTTGGGGAGGAGCCTGGCACAGCTCAGAGGCTTGGGAGGTTAGCCTCAAGGCTTCTGAGGAAAGGGAGGGGCAGACCTTCTGTTTCTCTGGGCATTGGTTTCTTTATCTTTATAATCAGGGTGGTGGAGAGAAAATTCTGGCTGCTTTGGCTTCCATGATTCTAGTATAGAGGTTGACAGATTATTTTCCTATGGAGGGTGAGGTAGTAAATATTGGGTTGGCCACAGCGTTCGTTCAGATTTTCTGTTCCATCTTATGGAAAAACCCAAGCGATCATTTTGGCCAACCCGATATTTTTGACTTGTGTAGGCCAAGAGGCACAATCAAGGATCTTGCATAGGTATTATAGAACAAGAGGGCAAAGAAATGCCCATCAATTTTAACTGAGACATTGTAAAATATACCACTAGTTATCAAGTATAATTTTCTTTCTTTTTTCTTTTTTGTAATGGAGGTCTTCTAATGAGGAGAACAGAATTCTGGTATTTATTTTTTTGTTGGGAGTGGATAACATCTTGCTTCAGTGGGATTCAAACTTAGTCTTCTCTGTCGTCAGAGAGATTGCAAATATTGATCTGTAGAAACCGTTCTTGGGTCATGCATGCGTGCTAAGTTACTTCAGTCATATCCAACTCTTTGAGACCCCATGGACTATAACCCACCAGGCTCCTTTGTCCGTGGGATTTTCCAGGCAAGAATACTGGAGTGGTTTGCCATCCCTCCTCCAGGGGATCTTCCCGACCCAGGGACCAAACCCGAGGGTTTCTTGTGTCTCCTGCATTGACAACTGAGTTCTTTACCACTAGCGCCACCGGGAAGCCTGCTTGGCTTCTGGGCCGTGTGGAAACAGGAGTGGGCCTCGTTGGGGCCACAGGAAGTAATGTGTCGGTGTGTCTGGTGGTGCAGAAATGCCCCTGAAGGAGTTGACAAAGGAACTGAGTTAAAAAGAGGCATCAGACAACACAAAAAGGAAAGGTGTTCCAGGCAGACGGGAACACGTGGACCAAAACATGGGAGCAGTTGATGGCTTATATCTCAGGTCAGGACGGCAGTGGGAGCTCAGGATGGGGAGGGCATGGGCTCTCAGTGAACACGTCCTGCGGCAGAAGCCACACCAGAAACAAAATGCAGCTTCCAATACCAGCCAATTAAAAATTATTTTTGTCTGCTGCTGCTGCTGCTAAGTCGCTTCAGTTGTGTCCAACTCTGTGCGACCCCATGGATGGCAGCCCACCAGGCTCCCCAGTCCCTGGGATTCTCCAGGCAAGGACACTGGAGTGGGTTGCCATTTCCTTCTCCAATGCATGAAAGTGAAAAGTGAAAGTGAAGTTGCTCAGTCGTGTCCGACCCTCAGCGACCCCATGGACTGCAGCCTTCCAGGCCCCTCCGTCCATGGGATTTTCCAGGCGAGAGCACTGGAGTGGGTGCCGTCGCCTTCTCCATACTTTTGTTTAGTCCAACTCAAACTGTCCACTCTTGTCACCTCTCTATGGTTATTTTTACGACTTTTTAAAATTACTAGTCACTGTCCGTGGCCAATATACTTTTTTGGTTGATTTCTTTGCTTCTAAAATTATATATGACCTGCTATCAAAATGTCGCAGAAGGCAGTGGCACCCCACTCCAGTACTCTTGCCTGGAGAATCCCATGGACGGAGGAGCCTGGTGGGCTACAGTCCATGGGGTCGCTAAGAGTCGGACATGACTGAGCGACTTCACTTTCACTTTTCACTTTCATGCATTGGAGAAGGAAATGGCAACCCACTCCAGCGTTCTTTCCTGGAGAGTCCCAGGGACGGGGGAGCCTGGTGGGCTGCCATCTATGGGGTCGCACAGAGTCGGACACGACTGACGTGACTTAGCAGCAGCAGCATCAAAATGTAGTCACTGAGTTCTGATGGATTATATAAACAAATACCTCTGGGGGTTCAAGGTGCTTCTAAAGTAAACTGCCCTCTGATTTGTTTAGGTGTCTCAGTGGATAAAGAATCCACCTACAATGCAAGAGATGTGGGTTCTACTCTTGGGTCGGGAAGATCCCCTGCAGGAGGGCATGACCACCTGCTCCAGTATTCTTGCCTGGAGAATCTCATGGACAGAGGAGACTGGCAGGCAGCAGTCCGCAGGGTCACAAAGAGTCAGACACGACAGCACACACACGCGCAGACAGCCAGCCAGTGATACACATTCAGGAAGGCTTGGATGTCGTCTCTGCAGTGACGTCATGTTATAGGTTTTATTGATTTTACATAGTATAGAGTAGTTTTACATTTCTGCAAGTAAATGTTTATGTCCAGCTAAGTTAATTATGCTGCTGCTATGTCCTCAAGCAAAATCACTCTTTCCCTGCCCCCCAAATAGCCTGAAAATGCGAACCTATTTCTGTTGTGTAGTTTACGCAGGCTTCACTCTTGAGACTGCAGTGGTGCTTCCCCACATCCTGTTTCAGACAGATCCCTTGACTGGTGGTCTAGAGAGTCATGCAGCCCATTGCTTTCTGTGAGGTCTGTCATAGCCTGAGTTCTAGAAAGCAGAGCCTGAATCAGGGCTTGAAGTGCTGAGGCTTTATTTGGGAGATGGAGTCTAGGGCACAGAGTGAGATAAAGAAGAAAGCCAAGAAAGATGTGAACCAAGGTAAAGCCCCGCATTGCCAAGCTGGCTGTTGCTTTACAATGAGCTATGAAGAGATGGTCTGGAATGCTTGCTGGTGCATCCACTGAGCCGAAAGGACATCTTCAGGCCATCTGTTTGGTGGACCTCTGCCTTAGGGATGTCCACAGGAGGAGTGGAGGACAGGAAGTTCATTGGCCCAGCTCCTTCCCATGCCTGTGTCTCCTAGGTCCAGATTCACATTGTGATCAGTTAACTCTGCCGCACTGCAGGATTGCATCACGTGGTCCCTTGGGTATCTTCTTGGAATGCCGGATCTCATCACTTGCTTCGATTTACACCCAGAATATGAGGGGCAGCCAGGAATCCTAGGTCTGTGGCTGCTTGGGCCAAACACATGGCAGTGACCCAGGGGGAGGTTAACACCCCAAGAGCAAGGGGCTGGTCAGCTCCTGGAGGTCGCAGTGGAGGTCACAGCCCACACTGAGAAGTGGGAAGCCAGTGAGGTTTGCATCTGATCCAAGGTCACTAGTCAGATGCCAAGTTAGACTCTAGAATGAGAGGGGCCAATAGGCTAGGGGTGGGATTGACCTGAACCTAAAATGTGGGTGAAATTGAGATTTCTAGAGACAGCAAACGGCTGTTTCTCAGTGAGTCATGGATGACAGCAAGATACAGAGATGAAAAATCTGGGAGGTGAAAGTCTGGGACCATCCGCAGGCCAGTGTGGCCGGGGTGGTCTTGAACTTTCTTTGTGCTGTGTGTTTAGCACTGTTGCTGGCCACATACCCACCTTCCCCCCAACCCTCACTTCTATCGTTTAGGAAACACCCATCCTGTAGCTCAGCTGTCATGCCCTCTCCACACACTTCAGGTAAGCTGGCCCAACCCCAGGCTTCCCTGGTGGCTTAGCTGGTAAAGAATCTGCCTGCAATGCGGGAGACCTGGGTTCGATCCCTGGGTTGGGAAGATCCCCAGCTCTGGAGATTGCATCTTGATTAGTTCCAACCAGTCAAGGAGGTCACGTGGCTCTTGCCAGTTATTGATTGAAAGATGGGTATGACCCAATTCAATGAGCAGAAGGATGCTGGGGGCTTCTGGGAGAGTTCTCTCATTGCTCAGGGAGAAATGTGGGGTGTATAGGGTGTCAAGTCTGGATGCGGTGCCTGGATCAGCTCTAACCATCCCAGGGGGATGAGAGACACCAGACTGAGGGCAAAGGAAAGTTTTTAGAGACAACAGATGGGAAAGAAGTAAAGAACTTTGGTCTTAGATGAGATTTGTCCATCATGTTGACCAAATGACAACCTGCCTTACAACCAAATATTCTGAAAAAGAATGAAATACCCAGCAGGTGGAAATTCATCACAATGGGCAAAAGAAATGTCCTTTGTTCAAATGGCTGCGATGGAATAGATGCAGGTAGATCTTTACTTCCCACAGGTTGGAAGCAGAGACTATGCCAGTTGGATGCAGCAGAAACACGGTCAAATAGCTGGACATTTTTTTTTAAATCCTCAGGCTCTGTCTTTTACTGTTGCCAATTTTTCTTTTCCTACTACAGGCACAGATAATATAAAGACCTTAGAGGTTTGTTGTAAAGATGCAATGAGGTGTTTTATATAAAGGCCCTCAACAGTGCAATCAACCAGCATCTCCTTTCCCCTGTCATTTCTTCACAATGACAAAAAAGTACCTTTTTTCTGTCATAGAAAACTGACTGTATGTAGGAATATTATAGGAAAGATGCTGACTTTACCTGATTTTACCACATTTAATAGGAAATAAAGTACTTTCCAGTCATGAGATTCTATGACTTTGGGATGACTTTAACTGCAATCAAGGCATGTGTTCAGTTGTCTGAGATCTTTCTCTATTATATTGTAGAACTTTTGCCCTACATGAAGATTAATAGACAGACCATAAGGAGTACAGTATGTCTACTCATGTGATCCTAGAGTTAACAATTAGTTATCTTCTTCCATCAAAATTATAATTTGAAGACTTGTACCAGGCTATGTCAACAGGGCATGAATGATTCACATGAAACACACTGATATGTCTTAGCTTGAGCAATTTAAAGGTTTGGGTGGTCCTTGACTTAATCAGCCTGACTGGACTTGCTCCATATTGGCTATGACTGCATAGTAAGGCTGAACAAACTTATACTCTTTCCAGCTCTTCGAGGATAGTCCTTGAGAAGTCCCATTAACTCTCTCTCTCGCATTCTCCACCCCAGTGGAAAAGCTCATTTATAAAACTTGTTCACATCTCCCCACAGGGCCGGCTCCGTGTGGACCAGGATGCCATGGCCAGACAGAGAGGGGCATGGTCACCTCAGAAAAGCAGGTGCAGATGATAGCAAGCCACCCATACCATATATTTGAAAATCATATTCTTTTGTTATGAGAGTGGTATATTGTTATTACAGGCCTTTTAGAAAATAGGGCAGGGAGGAAGAAACATCCTACTGGGAGGCAGTGATTTAAAAAACTTGGGATTTCTTCCCCCTCCTTCCTTCCCTCCTTTTCTCTTTCCTTCCATCTTTCTTTCTTTTTTATTATACTTTTTAACTGTGGGTATAGTTGCTTTACAATATTGTGTTAGTTTCTTCCTTCTTTCCTTCCTCTCTCCCTCCCTTCCTCTCTCTCTTCTGTTCTTCCTTCTTCCGTATACACAAAAATATATACACTAAGAGGTTTTTGTAACAATGAAGAAATTGAATTAAAATATTTCTGTGCTCTTATATACCATTTCCCCTTTTTACATATGGACATTTTCCACTCATATTTTAAAAGATTGCATGGGCTCTGCCATCAGTACGCATCTTAACTTGTTTTCTCTACTTATTTTCCAACTGATGGAGATTCATATTATCTTCTACTTCCTTCCATTTTAAGCAGCATTGAGATGAAAATCTGAATCCGCTATTGCGCACTGTCCTACAGTCATCTCCCTGGTATGGCTATGAGAATCAATGGAAAGACTATTGTGGAAAACAAATTCTTTTTCATATTCTTTTCCACTGTGATTTATCTCAGGATATTGAATATTGTTCCCTTGCTATACAGCAGGACCCTGTTGTTTATCCATTCTATGTATAATAGCCTCTCCAACCCCCTCCTTGTCCACCACAAGTCTTTCTCATATCTATTTCATAGATACTGCTTCTATTTCAAGATAAATTCATTTGTGTCATATTTTAGATTCCACATATTAGTGATATCATATGGTATTTTCTTTCTCTCTGATTTCAATTCAGTCCAGTCGCTCAGTCATGTCTGACTCTTTGCAACCCCATGGACTGCAGCACGCCAGGCTTCCCTGGCCATCACCAACCAGAGTTTACTCAAATTCATGTCCATTGAGTCAGTGATGCCGTCCAACCATCTAATCCTCTGTCATCCCCTTCTCCTCCTGCCTTCAATCTTTCCCAGCAACAGGGTCTTTTCTAAGGAGTCAGTTTTTTGCATCAGGTGGCCAAAGTATTAGAGTTTCAGCTTCAGCATCAGTCCTTCCAATGACGATTCAGGACTGATTTCATTTAGGATTGACTGGTTTGATCTTGCAGTCCAAGAGAATCTCAAGAGTCTTCGCCAACACCACAGTTCAAAAGCATCAATTCTTTGGTGCTCAGCTTTCTTTATAGTCCAACAATCACATCCATACATGACTACTGGAAAAACCACAGCTTTGATTGGATGGACCTTTGTCAGCAAAGTAATGTCTCTGCTTAATATGCTGTCTAGATTGGTCATAGCTTTTCTTCCCAGGAGCAAGTGTCTTTTAATTTCATGAGTGCAGTCACAATCTACAGTGATTTTGGAGCCCCCCCAAATAAAGTCAGCCACTGTTTCCACTGTTTCCCCATCTATCTGCCATGAAGTGATGAGACCAGATGCCATGATCTTCATTTTCTGAATGTTGAATTTTAAGCCAACTTTTTCACTCTCCTCTTTGAGTTTCATCAACAGGCTCTTTAGTTCTTCTTCGCTTTCTGCCATAAGGGTGGTGTCATCTGCATATCTGAGGTTGTTGATATTTCTCCCGGCAATCTTGATTCCAGCTTGTGCTTCATCCAGCCCAGCATTTTGCATGATGTACTCTGCATATAAGTTAAACAAGCAAGGTGACAATCTACAGCCTTGATGTACTCCTTTCCCCATTTGGAACCAGTCTATCGTTCCATGTCCATTTCTAACTGTTGCTTCTTGACCTGCATACAGATTTCTCTGATTTACCTCACTTAATATGATAATCTCTAGGTCCGTCCATGTTGCTGCAGATGGCATTATTTCACTCTTTTTGTGGCTGAGTAGTATTCCATTGTGAATATGTCCCACATCTCCTTTATCCATTCTTCTGCCAATGGACGTTTAGGTTGTTTCCATGTTTTTGGCTGTTGTGAATAGCGCTGCTATGAAGACTGGGCTACACGTATAGTTTTGAATTGGAGTTTTATTTGGATGTGTGCCCAGGAGTGGGGTGGCTGGATCATGTGACAACTCTATTCTTAGTTTTTTGAGGAACCTCCTTATTGTTTTCCGTGGTGGCTGCACCAATTTAATTCCCAGCATCAGTGTAGAAGGGTTGCCTTTTCTCTACACCCTCTCCATCATTTATTGTTTGTGGATTTTTGATGGTGGCCATTCTAACTGGTGTGAGGTGATACCTCACTGTAGTTTTGATTTGCATTTCTCTAATAATTACTGGAGACATAACTATTCTACGATAAAACGTATGTGGGAATGACACTTCTTAAAGTTTGAGTATTTGTTGTTGTTCAGTCGCTAAGTCGTGTTCAGCTCTTTGTGACGCCCTGGACTGCAGCACTCCATCCTATCCCCAAGACATTAGTACCTAAATCAAAGAACTTTTGGAGGCATCTGAAAACATTTTCTTAGAGGAGTTAACATTATTCTCAGTTAGATACTCTTATTTTCAAATCTTATTTTGATAAAGGCAAGCGTCTTGTCATACATGCCTCAACATTTTAAAACCTGTGAGCATTGAAGCCATATTGCATTGGGTGATTTAATGTGGAGCAAAATTTGGGGACTTGTTCACTTAGTCACCTGTGACAATGAATTGATTCAAAACTGTTTTCTGAGGAAAAACTTGACCAGCCCTGCCTGTGGGCTGATGGGGAAAAGGAAACGCTGTAAGTTACACAATTCTTCCCGAGCGGTTGGCCTGCTTCCCTTCCGGTGGACATTCTGAATTGTGGAGCTGACCTGGCTGACCGCTTCCCATGGGCTGCCGGCCACATTGCGGGTCACAAGTTCACGCTGTGATGTGTGTTCTAACTTCATTCCTGTTCTCTGTTTATGTCTCTGATGCATTTTTCTTTTTAATTCTCTACTTCACTTGTAATTTTTGCTGTGTCTTGTATTTTAAAGTCTCCTTATAAACTCATTTAAATTCTTTCTGAAACAAAGTATGAGAAACAAGACTAAGCTGCATGAGTGGTGGCTAAATAAAAAATAATAAACAAGCACATCTCATCCAAGCCAGAAATTAAACTTCCTAATGAATATCTGCACCTTCAAAATATTGACCTTCAGGGACCGTAGATTTGTTTGCAACTGATGTTGTTACCGATGAAAACATCTTTGAAACTTCCTTTTAGAATTTTCTCCTAAGCTGTTGGCACAGGGTGTAAGCATTTCATGGTTGTACGACTTTTGGGTCATTACGGTTTTTGGAAAAAGACCAAGGTGTTTCATGGTGTAGCCTGCTGACCTAAATGGCTCATCAAGCTTGGAGATCAAGTTGGCTTCTCTTTTTTCAAATATAAGGTACAATATAAAGGAATAGAACTGTTTTTAAAAATGTAGTCAATAAACCAGCATTGCAAGTGTACCTCAAAGTAAAACTTCCCAGGAGTTCCCATTGTTAGGTGAAGGGCATGCCCTTTGAGGAAGGGCATGAATTTGGATGTGTCTCTTCTGACGTGTTTTTTCTAAAGCATCTTCCCCCTCAAGCCCACCCCACCATCTGAAGTAAAAGAGAAGATTCAGTAAAGTGTTAGTCATGGTGGTTAACACATTACAGGGAAACTGCATGGGGGGGAAGAGAGAAAACTGCTTGGGTCCTGGGCAATTCTCCCCACCCCCCTTACATGATGCCACAGGAGACATGTGAGTTTTGTCATACAAGGTGGGGGCATAGGGCTTCACGCCGATCTTTTGAATGCTGATAATAATATAATTATTTATGAGTGGAAAATCTGGAACCATTTTGCCTGGAGTGAAGGACTATTTCTGAAGCTCTGCGTACATTCTAGAACTTTAACTGCTGCTCACACACATCAAGTCTCTTTTACTGTTTGTTATATGTTTACTAACAATAGTAGCTCATGTTAACCCTTGTAGCTCAGTCAGTAAAGAATCTGCCTGCAATGCAGGAGACTGGGGTTCGATCCCCGGGTTGGGAAGATTTCCTGGAGAAGGAAATGGCAACCCCCTCCAGTATTCTTTCCTGGAGACTCCCATGGACAGAGGAGCCTGACGGGCTACAGTCCGTGGGGTCTCAAAGAGTCAGACACGACTGAGTGACTCAACCACCACCGTATGTTTATTACCTTCAACTCCATCAGTAAAGAATCTGCCTACAATGCAGGAGACCCAGGTTTGATCCCCAGGTTGGGAAGATTTCCTGGAGGAGGGCATGGCAACCCACTCCAGTATTCTTGCCTGGAGACTCCCATGGACAGAGGAGCCTGGCAGGCTATGGTCCATGGGGTCACAAAGAGTCAGACACGACTGAACGGACTGAGCACACAGCACAGTCACATAGGAGCGGGGTGTGGTTTCAGCGCCACTGTCAGAGCTCATGCTGGGACTAGTCAGCCTTCCCAAGTTTCAGTTTCCCCCTATTGACAGTGAGAATAGTAATACCATAGATGACAGAGTTTGAGATTCTCTATCTAATGTGCTGAGTGTTGAGAGTGCAATATGGTAGACATCTATTAAATATGACCTCTCCTCCTTTGCATCACTTACATACTAAGGAATGGTTCACATTAAAAGAAACACTTTGGAGGTTTTCTTGGTTGCTTGTTGTAGGATATTCTTGGAATTCCGGATTTTACATCTAAGTCTTGAGATTTAGAAAAAAGTCTGACTTGAACTGTCAGAAATTGAAATAAAAGAGATAGAAGAGATAGAACATGTTGAAAAGGTAAAACGTTTGAAATAGTAAAAATGCAAAAATCTTCAAAACATGTGTCCAGTTGCAGCCAAATAAATATGCAAAATTTTTTTCTTCTGTAGATGGTAGTGAGAGAGAATTGACTATACTGTAAGTGTTGGATGGTAACTCCTAATAGTCAATACGTTAATAGATACTTCTGTCTCCCTTAAGACACAGTGTTTCTAGAGCATATAGACAATTTGATTTGTTTTCTTTGCTGTTGTTTGGGTTTATTTAGCTAGCAGGATCCCCATGCAATTTTTACTCAACAAATCACTGATCTCCTTTTTAATGGCATGATGTCTTTTCCATAGGGAGTCCTCATGGATCCTACAGGAAGGCAAGACCGGATAAGAGCGAACAGCTTCCTAAAGAGACTCAGATGTTTTATAGCCCTGGAATAAAAGATGAATGTACAGTGCTTGAAAAATGAATTTAGGGATTCTTTCCTAGAGATTTGTTCACTTTGGGAGTCTTAAAATTGTAGCTCATGGCCCTAAAACATGAATTTGTAGCTTGATGAAAAAAATAAAAGTGTTAGTCCCTAAGTTGCGTCCAATTCTTAGCGACCCCATGGACTGTAGCCCGCCAGGCTCCTCTGTCCATGGAATTCTCCAGGCAAGAATACTGGAGTGGGTTGCCATCTCCTTCTCCAGGGAATCTTCCCAACCTGGGGATTGAACCTGGGTCTCCTGCATTGTAGGCAGATTGTTACTGACTGAGTCAAAGGTGAATTTTTAGCTTGATAGAGTACAGTAATTTCAGGATTCTTTTTTTTTTTTTTTAAGATGTATGCTGCCAAAGATTTGTATTTTGTAGGGTTTTTTACTAAATAGCATTCCCTCAATAATAAATTAATTAGTTCCATCTGGGTTCTGATTGGTTTCTCACATAAACATGACTCCAGATTTAAATCAATGATCCAAGTTTAGTTTATTTTCATTTATTATGAAAATGCATAAATCATTAATTGTAATGAAGTTAAGTACATAGTAAACACCATTCATCGTTATGGGTACCTGTTTAAGTTATCTCTCTGCAGTTTGGTCTGAGCAAGTAGGTTCTTTTTAAATAGGGGTGTCTTCTGAGCTTGGGTCAGAGTCAGGCTTATCAATTTTGTCCCGGAAAATTCCATGACAAGGTGGTGTGTTATAGTGCAACAACTTTTGAAATCTTTTTCAGAATATTTCTGGAGTCTTGGGGCAGCATGAGAACATCAGTGTTACCATACTGAGTTTAATTCCAGGCAAAGCAAAGAAAATCAATTTTTAAATTTGTCTTTCATCACCTTATTATGAGAAAATTCTCAGTAGATCTCTAGGAATACTGCAACAGACTTATGAGTATGCCCTTTCCTCATTCACTCACTGGGAACCTTAGGTTGAAAATCACTGATTTTGCAGAAAGAAGCAAAAGTTGAAAGCTGTGGTTCTTATCCCGCCCAGTCGCTAATAAACCAGGGATCTATGGCATCCTTTCCCACTTTGAGCAAACTTAGTTCCCCTAAGTGTCAATGAAGACCTTGAACTAGATGACATCACTAGGTCACACCCAGTGTCCTAGGGTTGTAAACCCATCCTTAAAGCTCTCATTTTGTTATTTTCCAAAAAGAACCTTGTGTAGGTACTTGGCTGGTTCCAGATGATCCTCACTTCACTGTATAATGGAAAATCACACAGAAAGAGAAGTTACCATATTCCTAACTAGGTGTAGGAGGAGAAATTTCCTCTCTTACAAATAGCCATGTCCAGAAGTAATCTGTTTTCTTTTATAAAGCTGTTCTTAAATCTCTTTTGACATGGCCATCCATGGGGTTCCATTAGGATTTGTTGAAGTAGTTACAAATATTTTTCTGTTTTTTAAACATTGGAGATCATGGTTTATATATATATATATATTTTTTTTTTTTTTTCCCCTCACCATGTAGGTTATTTGCCTCAGAATAGCCCAGAGAAGTTTTTTTAAAAAATGCATATTCATCGAAGTAACTGAACCAGATGTTTCATAAATTTTATTTTCATTTTCCTATCACTAAGACACTGACAAACAAGGAGTGCACTCATTTTTGTGTCTTGAAGCTGTTTTTGGTGCATTCTAATAAAATCATGATTTGTTATTGAAAGGGTTGGTACATATTGAAGCAGCCCCCCCTGGAATATGCAGAATAGAAGAGAAAAAGATAATTCATCAGTTTTAAACAAATACCTATTATCCGTTCCTAGTATGGTAAAAACATCAATATAATAGCTCCTGAAATGACTTTAGCTACTGTTTATGAACCTTTTTTACGCGCTAAGAATCATGCCAGTAGCTGGGTATACATTATCTTGTTTTGGTTGCCTCAGCAACACTAAAGGGTAGGTGTTACTAATTTCTCCATTTTACAGATGAGGTGACAGAGGCTAATGTAGGTTAATCAAAGTGATTTGCAAAAATCCTCACAGCTAATGAAATAATGGAGGCCAGTGCTTAAGCATCCAGACTTAGATCTAGATTCTATTTTACTACATAACTTGTACAGTTGGCCCTCCATATCTGTGAGTTCTGTATCCGTAGTTCAACCAACAGATTTAAAATATTCAGAAAAAAAACCCAAATCCCAGAAAGTTCCAAAAAACCAAAACTTGAATTTGTTGCAGGCTGGCAACGATTTACATTGTACTTACAATGATTTACATGGCATTTTTTAAAACATTCATTTAACTTTGTATTGGGGTGTAGCCGATTAACAATAATGGGATAGTTTCAGGTGAACAGTGAAGGGACTCAGCCCTGCATACACATGGAACCATTCTCCCCCAAACTCCCTTCCCATCCAGGCTGCCGCATGACTTTGAGTATAGCTCCTTGTGCTGTACAGTAGGTCCTTGTTGTTATCCATTTTAAACACAGCAGAGTGTTCATTACAATGTTTTACATAGCGTGTATGTTGTATTAGGCATTATAAAAAATGAGGAGATGGTTTAAAGCATCCGGAAAGATGTGTGGGTTACATGCAAATACAATTTTATATAAAGGACTTGAACAACTGTGGATTTTGGGTTCCACCCGGTGTCCACCTAGAACAAATGCCCTGCAGATACCAAAGGGATGACTGTATTGTGCCTGCTTAACCATGGTGGGAAGACTGGTAAACAATCACTTTTCTCTCTACGAAGACTCCTAGTTCGGTTTTCCATTGATCACGCAACAACAGGTACCACCTTTAGAACCTCCCACTCTGGTGGTGATCGGCATCGGCAGAGTGCCCTGCTGCGACGGCTCTGATGTGGCTTTTAAATTTTCTATGACCTTAACTTTCCCCCTCTCACTCTTCTTTAATCCTACTCTGCTTCCTGCCAAGGTTGTCTGCATGCTGACTGTTTGTTCTTTGAGTCATCCTCTCAAAAACCCCTTGCCTCCTGAGCACCAGTAAAGGGGGAGAGAGACAGAAATAGGTGGCATCTTAAAAACATGAGCCAAACAGTTCAATTTCATCTTCTGGCCCCAATTCAGTGGTTCCGATAAAATTTGAAAATTGACTTTGAAAATTGGATAAAGAGATATTTGCTTGTATGTGCTTAGTAAAGTCTTCTATTTATATAAAGCAAGTTTGTGCTCAAATCTGTGTCTTTCACGTCAGAGCCCGCATGGACTTTCACTGGTGTCAGTAGTATGTAGGCTAATTTGCCTGGATGAGAGGCTGTGATTTAATACTTAATGAGAAATTTATAGCACTAATCCTCATCTCAAGCTAAACAAATGAACTTGATTCAGATGAGCTGTCTGCTTTGTGCTCATTATCCAGGGCACTGCATAAGGCCTGGGGCTTTTGTCTTCATAGCAAACCTCATTTTTGACTTTACTTTAGAAAGTACACTTTTTATTCAATGATTCTCAGTCTGTTTACATTCGTAGTAGATTGAATGACTGACCCTAATATTTTGCCTTCTGTCAGTATCTTTTAAATACCTTCCCCTTGACCTTGACCTTGACTGCATGACTTGTCTTAGCCAATAGGAAGCGCGCCACATTCAACTCAAGGAGAGGCTTTAAATATGACTCTGCATTTGGGTCATATTGTTTGAAACTCCATGAGAAAAACATTTTTTGGTGAACTTATGATCCAAGTAAGCTGAGAGACCACTGATCTGCAGGAGAGGAATCCCGGCCAACCCACAAACTGATGAGAATAAATAATTCTAAGATACTGACTTCTGAGGTGGTTTGTTGCACAGCAATGGCTGGCAGATACAGTATGTTTAAAATCTGTTTCCATGGTGTATTCAGGAGTGAGAAGAAATAACGAAACTGGATAAAGAAACTGCACTTCTATCATCGTTTTGCCAGTACCATGGTGATTATATGCAAGTTACTTTCATGAATTTCAGTATATCCTGATCAGTGAAACAATTGCTTTGAGGCAGGCACTGGAAACAGAGCTCTATTCAGTTCAGAAGACCTCTGATGTGGAAATATCACCAGCATGGCATTGGAGTGACATTTCTGGAATGATGAATTGGCACCCATAAACCAAAAGAACCAATCCTGATAATAAGGAATTTGTATATCCTTTCAGCAGGAAAATAGAAGTGTTTGAAGATTTTATATTTGTAAAAGGAGGGATTGGATGCAAAGCTACCATTCTACCTCTCATCACTTTGGTAAGTTAGAATCACTGAATGATGTGATTATGGAAATCACCAGAGACATGGAAGGTATTTCTCTGCATGTCTTATTTCTTTCATTTTTTTATAATATTCAATATTAGAAGAATCTAAATAAAATGCATTATTAATTTCCCAGTCATGGATAGAAGAGCCTGCATCTCTGCCCTTTATTACCTCGGTTCTGCCAATTCTACATTTCTATTGTCAAAATTAGAATGCTAAAATGATTTCAGTTCAAACTAATTAACAAATTAGATTCCAGAAGTAGAGCAGCCTTTGTTGTTGTTCAGTCATGTCCGACTCTTTGTGACCCCATGAACTGCAGCATGCCAGGCTTCCCTGTCCTTCACTATCTCCCAGAGTTTGCTCAAACTCATGTCCATGGAGTCAGTGATACTATCTAACCATCTCACCCTCTGCTGCCCACTTCTCCTCTTGCCCTCAGTCTTTCCCAGCATCAGAGTCTTTCCCAAAGAGTCAGCTCTTCAAATCAGGTGGCCAAAGTACTGGAGCTTCAGTTTCAGCATGAGTCCTTCCAATGAATAGTCAGGGTTGATTTCCTTTAGGACTGACTGGTTTGATCTCTCTGCAGTCCAAGGGACTCTCAAGAGTCTTCTCTAACACCACAATTTGAAAGCATCAGTTCTTAGGCTCTCAGTCTTCTATATGGTCCAACTCTCACATCCATACATAACTACTGGAAAAACCATAACTTTGACTGTATAGACCTTTGTTAGCAAAGTGATGTCTCTGCTTTATAAAATGATGTCTAGGTTTGTCATAGGTTTTCTTCCAAGAAGCAGGTGTCTTTTAATTTTGTGGCTGCAGTCATCTTCCACAGTGAATGTGGAGCCCAAGAAAATAAAATCTGTCATTTCCTCCACTTTTTCCCCATCTATTTGCCATGAAGTGATGGGACTAGATGCCGTGATCTTAGATTTTGAATGTTGAATTTTAAGTCACCTTTTTCAGTCTCCTCTTTTACCCTCATCAAGAGGAGCAGCCTTTGGGCATAAACTAAGGTTCTGATCCATTTCTGAGCAGTTCTCTTTGCTGTACCCTCCCTGTGTGCCGGATTAACCCTCATGCTGACTTCTTCATGGTCACAAGATAGCTGCCAGTAAGATCTCAGAGCCAGTGTTTCTACATTTATACCAGTGGTGGGGAGAACACAGCTTTCTACAACCATTTGAACAAAAGTCTTCATCCTCTTCTTTTTTTCTCTCTCAACTCAGATTGTTCTGATGAAGGTATGAGATTTTCTTTATTGGCTTGGACCAGCTGGGATGCATTCTGGAGCTTGGATGGGCCATTTCTATACAAAATCACATTGCAGCTGCAAAATGGGAATGACATAGAATGTATATTGGAGAGATAAACACACTGTGTTCCACAAAGCAAAATATTTATGTTCAGTTTATTTCAATGAGTGAAATAGTTAAGCATGTATTTTTGTAGACATTTATTGAGATGGTTCACTGAGCTAAGCCTTCAGACAAAAACATTTTGGAATCTAAGGGCTGAAAGAGTCCAAATTTGCTGGATTTCCTACTACTTTATGAGGCTGAACCTTAACACTGGACTTGAAATTGCAGGAAGCCATGAAAAACCTTGCTAACTTGTTCAACAAAAGGCATGATAGAAGCCGTCCTCATTTTCCTTTGTCAAATTATTCTCAGGACAAATAATCATAGAATTTTGAAGAATAGAGTCACAGTCTGTTAAAAAGGTAGTTCTTGTTTCTAAAGAGGTTTACTCATTCTGTGAACATTTATAGAGCATTTCCTATTTGCCAGGCATGACTCGGTGCTTTACAAACATTCACTCACAGAATTCCATTTTCATAGCCGCTTCAGGGTGTATCTAAATTACTAAGCCTCACTGCAGGTTAAAATATCACCTCACACTGGTCAGAATGGTCATCATCAAAAAGTCTACAATCGACCAATGCTGGAGAGGTTGTGGGGATGAGAGGACCCTCCTACACTGCTGGTGGGAATGTAAGTTATTGGAGCCACTATGGAGGTTCCTTAAGAAATTAAAACTAGAGTTACCATGCGATCCAGCAATCCCAATCCTAGGCATCAGAAAAGACAGAAACTCTACTCTGAAAAAGATACATGCCCAAGTTCACTGCAGCATGATTTACAATAACCAGGACATGGAAACAACCTAACCGCCCACTGACAGGTGAAGGGATAGAGAAGATGCGGTGTGTAGGCATAACGGCACGTCACCCACAATAAAGAAGCATGAAACAAGGCCCTTGCAGCGACGCAGATGGACATGCAGACTGTTACACCAAGTGATGTGAGTCAGGCAAAGGCAACTATCAGAGCGTATTTCTTACTTGTGGAATCTGAAAAAAATGACACAAACTTATTAACAGAACAGAAACAGACACACACTTACAGAATGAACTTATGGCTAGAAGGTGGGAAGATGGTAGGGGATAGATTGGGAGTTTGGGATTGACATGTACAACTATATAAAATAGATAACCAACGAGGATATATATATATATAGGTATAGCACAGGAAGCTGTTCAATATTCTGTAATAACCTAAATGGGAAAAGAATTTGAGAAAGAATATATATATATATATAACTTAACCGAATCACTTTGCTGTCCACCTGAAACTAACATAGCATTGTTAATCAGCCATCAGTCAGTTCAGTCGCTCAGTCATGTCCGACTCTTTGCAACCCCATGAATCGCAGCACGCCAGGCCTAGTCAACTATAATATAAAATAAAAATAAAAAAGAAATTCTTAAGCCTCCACATTTAAGAGGACTGGGGTTAAAGCTTGCCATGCCCACAGAGTAAATATGGCTTTCCTGGGATTCCAGAAGTGGGAATTTTTAATCACAGAATTCACATAAGTTTTTACTAAGTTGGAAAGTTTTTAGCTGTACTTGAGCCCATCTGACCCTGCGGAAGTACCTTACCTCTGACATCACTGAGATGGATAAAAGGAGTCAACATCATTGATTTGACCATAGAATTAGAAAAACATGTGCCCAAGTAACAAATTTCAAGTTTTTTGATAATAATTTAGTCTGCTAAATTATTTGGGCTGCACAGTGGGAATGACATGGAATGTATGTTGGAGAGATTAACACATTGTGTTCTACAAAGCAAAATATTTATGTTCAGTTTATTTCAGTGAGTGAAATTGCTAAACACATATTCATATAATTTCTTAGTCTGATCAATGTAAATATCCTCTATAAAATATACTTTTACACACATAGCTAATACATAAAATATTCTTTAAAAATAAATTATAAGACCTGTGGTAGTTATGGAGAAGGCAATGGCAGCCCACTCCAGTACTCTTGCCTGGAAAATCCCATGGACGGAGGAGCCTGGTGGGCTGCAGTCCATGGGGTCGCACAGAGTCGGACACGACTGAAGCGACTTAGCAGCAGCAGTGGTAGTTAGATTCTTTTAAGAAAAATGGTCATTAGTTTGTGCCTTTAGAGCCATTTTGACAGGCCCAAATGTCCCTTTGCATGCTCAGTAGATAAATGGACTAGAGGTAATAGTAACTGTTCGGAAAGCATGGTATGACATTCAGAAAATGTAGTAGTTTTTCCTGTTAGTGAATGGATCATTCCATCCAATTGGTGAAATCCATTGAGACCCATTGAATCCTCAAGACTCAAGAATTCAATTATTTGTTTATTTTTAATTGAAGGATAGTTAATTTGCAATATCGTATTAGTTTCAAGTATACAGCATAGCGAATCTAGTAAGCAGACTATGATTTTTAGAATAGATCTTTTAGTAGATGGTATATGCATGCACACACACACACACACACACACACACTTGTTTTTATATAATTGAGAGAACTGAACCTCAGAAAGCTTCAGTAACTTCCCCAAGATCATTTAGTTAGTAAAGGTAGGCCTGAGTTTGGATACACGTTCATGCTTTTCTTCCTCTAAAGGACTTTTGGGCATTTTTTAACACTGAAGTTTCATGGTGCTTCTCAGGAAGAAAGGAGAAAACCAATACACGGTAAGGACCAAATAAATGCAAGCTGTGCCCTCCTGTGTGTCACTAACATGCTGTCAGGAGGGAAAGAATGAGATACTACTATCTTTTAAGAACCTCACTTTAATGTCAAAGTTGGACATTGACAGCCAGTTCTATGCACTCTTCTACCACAAAAGTAGCAAGTGTTCATGGATAATACAGAGTTCCTTTATTTAAGATTTAAAAAAAGGTCTATTGACGTATGGTTGTGTTACAGTGTTGTGTTAATTTCTTCTGTACAGCAGAGAGGCTCAATTATACATATATATGTATGTATAATCTATATATTCTTTTTCATATAGTTTCCATTATAACTTATCACAGGATATTGACTATGATTCCCTGTGCTCTACAGCAGGAGCTTGTTGTTTATTCATCTTATGTGTACTAGTTTGCATCTGTTAATCCCAGTCTCCCACTCCATCCCTCACTTACTCCCTCCTCCTTGGCAACCACAAGTCTGTTATCTATATCTGTGGGTCCAATACAGTGTTTTTTGAGTCAAATGATTGGTTTGGACCTATTTCTTGCAAGTCATGTAGTCTTAGGAAACTCAGAAATGACACTGAAATAATAAGCATGAAAGCTCTTTGTAAATTATGCAGCCTGATTTGAATTTAAAATGTTTATCATTATGATGCTCACCAACTGCCAGTGTTTTGTCTTGGTTTCATTAGTTATGGTGCTACAAATTGGTCTCTTATAGGACCATCACTAAAATGTAAATTATTTGAACTTAAAGGTATTTTTAAATATTATCATAGAAAATCAGGCCTGGAAGGGATGATAACAGTTACAGAGTTCAGAGGCTTAACTTTTAGAAGCTGAAACTAATGTCCAGGAAGATGAAGTCTCTTTCCAAAGGTCACTCAGCTACTTAGTGATTGCTGGACTAGAGTTTATTCCCTGATATAAATTATCTTTGATTTCTGGTTGAGAGGAAATTCCATTCTTAGGCTTGTCAAAGTTATTCTCCATCAAACAAACGAAAATCAAACAGAACACAATAGACATGACTCTCTTTTTGGACTTCACCTTTTGAAATTGGAAATTTAGTCATAATATAGGTCTAGATTCAGCTTAATAATGTTTGGTTTTAGCTTCACATGGTCTCTAGAGACTTGAAACTTGTTTCAGCATCTCAAGTCTGAAGATGTCTGTCTAATGAAGCTGCCATTAGACAGACTGAATAATTTGTTTTCTGCCAACTGATTGGTTTCTGGTTTCCAGTAGAAATAGCTTCATTCTTTTATTTGAGAACTTTTGGAGGCCAAGTATTTGAAACTCTGTATTATGCACTATTATGCTCTGTATAAAAATAAGATATGGAAAATTACCTTATGTCAAAAATGATGAAACATAAACCCTTGATTTAAAGGTAGCTTATTTCAGTAAATAAAGCTCAACATTCAGAAAACTAAGATCATGGCATCCGGTCCCATCATTTCATGGGAAATAGATGGGGAAACAGTGGAAACAGTGTCAGACTTTATTTTCTTGGGCTCCAAAATCACTGTAGATGGTGACTGCAGCCATGAAATTAAAAGACGCTTACTGTTTGGAAGGAAAGTTATGACCAGCCTAGATAGCATATTCAAAAGCAGAGACATTACTTTGCTAACAAAGGTCTGTCTAGTCAAGGCTATGGTTTTTCCTGTGGTCATGTATGGATGTGAGAGTTGGACTGTGAAGAAGGCTGAGCGCTGAAGAATTGATGCTTTTAAACTGTGGTGTTCATTAACAAATTGGAAAATAAAAACCATATGATTATCTCAATAGATGCAGAGAAAGCCTTTGACAAAATTCAACATCCATTTATGATAAAAACTCTCCAGAAAGCAGGAATAGAAGGAACATACCTCAACATAATAAAAGCTATATATGACAAACCCACAGCAAACATTATCCTCAACGGTGAAAAATTGAAAGCATTTCCTCTAAAGTCAGGAACAAGACAAGGGTGCCCACTTTCACCATTACTATTCAACTATTGGAAGTTTTGGCCACAGCAATCAGAGCAGAAAAAGAAATAA
This sequence comes from Bos taurus, assembly GCF_002263795.3. Classification (NCBI taxonomy): domain Eukaryota; kingdom Metazoa; phylum Chordata; class Mammalia; order Artiodactyla; family Bovidae; genus Bos; species Bos taurus. Next base: position 39,596,928 of record NC_037354.1, on the reverse strand, counting down.
AAGGAATCCAAATTGGAAAAGAAGAAGTAAAACTCTCACTATTTGCAGATGACATGATCCTCTACATAGAAAACCCTAAAGATTCCACCAGAAAATTACTAGAAATAATCAATGACTATAGTAAAGTTGCAGGATATAAAATCAACACACAGAAATCCCTTGCATTCCTATACACTAATAATGAGAAAACAGAAAGAGAAATTAAGGAAACAATTCCATTCACCATTGCAACGGAAAGAATAAAATACTTAGGAATATATCTACCTAAAGAAACTAAAGACCTATATATAGAAAACTATAAAACACTGGTGAAAGAAATCAAAGAGGACACTAATAGATGGAGAAATATACCATGTTCATGGATTGGAAGAATCAATATAGTGAAAATGAGTATACTACCCAAAGCAATTTATAGATTCAACGCAATCCCTATCAAGCTACCAACAGTATTCTTCACAGAGCTAGAACAAATAATTTCACAATTTGTATGGAAATACAAAAAACCTCGAATAGCCAAAGCGATCTTGAGAAAGAAGAATGGAACTGGAGGAATCAACCTACCTGACTTCAGGCTCTACTACAAAGCCACAGTTATCAAGACAGTATGGTACTGGCACAAAGACAGAAATATTGATCAATGGAATAAAATAGAAAGCCCAGAGATAAATCCACGCACATATGGACACCTTATCTTTGATAAAGGAGGCAAGAATATACAATGGATTAAAGACAATCTCTTTAACAAGTGGTGCTGGGAAATCTGGTCAACCACTTGTAAAAGAATGAAACTGGACCACTTTCTAACACCATACACAAAAATAAACTCAACATGGATTAAAGATCTAAACGTAAGACCAGAAACTATAAAACTCCTAGAGGAGAACATAGGCAAAACACTCTCCGACATACATCACAGCAGGATCCTCTATGACCCACCTCCCAGAATATTGGAAATAAAAGCAAAAATAAACAAATGGGACCTAATTAACCTTAAAAGCTTCTGCACATCAAAGGAAACTATTAGCAAGGTGAAAAGACAGCCTTCAGAATGGGAGAAAATAATAGCAAACGAAGCAACTGACAAACAACTAATCTCAAAAATATACAAGCAACTCCTACAGCTCAACTCCAGAAAAATAAACGACCCAATCAAAAAATGGGCCAAAGAGCTAAATAGACATTTCTCCAAAGAAGACATACAGATGGCTAACAAACACATGAAAAGATGTTCAACATCACTCATTATCAGAGAAATGCAAATCAAAACCACTATGAGGTACCATTTCACACCAGTCAGAATGGCTGCGATCCAAAAGTCTACAAATAATAAATGCTGGAGAGGGTGTGGAGAAAAGGGAACCCTCTTACACTGTTGGTAGGAATGCAAACTAGTACAGCCACTATGGAGAACAGTGTGGAGATTCCTTAAAAAACTGGAAATAGAACTGCCTTATGATCCAGCAACCCCACTGCTGGGCATACACACTGAGGAAACCAGAAGGGAAAGAGACACGTGTACCCCAATGTTCATCGCAGCACTGTTTATAATAGCCAAGACATTGAAGCAACCTAGATGTCCATCAGCAGATGAATGGATAAGAAAGCAGTGGTACATATACACAATGGAGTATTACTCAGCCATTAAAAAGAATACATTTGAATCAGTTCTAATGAGGTGGATGAAACTGGAGCCTATTATACAGAGTGAAGTAAGCCAGAAGGAAAAACATAAATACAGTATACTAATGCATATATATGGAATTTAGAAAGATGGTAACAATAACCCGGTGTACGAGACAGCAAAAGAGACACTGATGTATAGAACAGTCTTATGGACTCTGTGGGAGAGGGAGAAGGTGGGAAGATTTGGGAGAATGGCAATGAAACATGTAAAATATCATGTAGGAAACGAGTTGCCAGTCTAGGTTCGATGCACGATGCTGGATGCTTGGGGCTGGTGCACTGGGACGGCCCAGAGGGATGGTATGGGGAGGGAGGAGGGAGGAGGGTTCGGGATGGGGAACACATGTATACCTGTGGCGGATTCATTTTGATATTTGGCAAAACTAATACAATTATGTAAAGTTTAAAAATAAAATAAAATTAGAAAAAAAAATAAAACAAATTATTGGGAGAAAAAAATAAATAAACTGTGGTGTTAGAGAAGACTCTTGAGAGTCCCTTGGACTGCAAGGAGATCCAACCAGTCCATTGTGAAGGAGATCAGCCCTGGGATTTCTTTGGAAGGAATGATGCTAAAGCTGAAACTCCAGTACTTTGGCCACCTCATGCGAAGAGTTGACTCATTGGAAAAGACTCTGATGCTGGGAGGGATTGGGGGCAGGAGGAGAAGGGGACGACAGAGGATGAGATGGCTGAATGGCATCACTGACTCAATGGACATGAGTCTGGGTAAACTCCCGGAGTTGGTGATGGACAGGGAGGCCTGGCGTGCTGCGATTCATGGGGTCACAAAGAGTCGGACACGACTGAGTGACTAAACTGAACTGAACTGATTTCAGTAACCATGTGTCTAGATTCTAGTTGAAGCTAAGGTTGATAGGAGAGAACCTCATTTCGAGTGCTAATTCCTTACTTTTGCCTAAGCTCATCTTTCCTATCATTTATGAGGATCAAAGTGACATCAACTTGTCCTACAACATTGAATTGTGTCAATGGAAGTGCTTCTTTCCCCAGATTAATTAGGAAAACTCTTTAGGGAAACAAAAAATAGTTCTGCACAAATTAGTTTAAAATACTCAAACTGAAAATAAAGTGACTGGTGTATTTTCCTCAGGCTTTGACAATGTCTTTAAGGAATTTTTTCCAGTCACACAGAATAAAACGATGCAGATTAGAGTACCCCCCAACAAAAGCTTCATGAAAGGTTATGACTCAAGCATAAATTCCTTATAACATCTATACAAGAGACAAGCTTTGAGAGGCTAAATAATGGCTCTTTGCAAATCATCTGGGACATTAAAGAAGCAAACCTGAAAGAAACATCACTGGATTTATTTTGGCCTCTTCAGTGGACAGACGAGTGTCCTTTCAATTTCTCAAAACCACTTGTTCCAATACTTCTGGACTGACAGACGTCTATACATAAAATGTAAAAGAGGGTTGATGCAATTATAAGGGAGTTTCAGGGGAAAGAAACCAATTTCCTTTTGCGCCAAAATCCCAATAAAATAAACAAACTTTAAAACCCAGCAAAATGCAATCCATGGCTGCTTTATTGATTTTGGGGGGTACCTTCCTCTAACGTCATGGGTGACAAATAAGTTTCTCGTTTAAAGAAGTCGTAGCCACTAAGCCCCTCCACGTGCTAGGAAAGTGAAAATTCCTCTTGCCTTGCATTGGTAAAATTGTAACGCTAGATTTCTGATTCAGTTCAGTTGCTCAGCCCCGTCCGACTCTTTGCGACCCCATGGACTGTAGCACACCAGGCCTCCCTGTCCATCACCAGCTCCTGGAGTTTGCCCAAACTCATGTCCATTGAGTCAGTAATGCCATGTCCCCTTCTCTTTCCCTCAGTGTCTCCCAGAATCAGGGCCTTTTCCAGTGAGTCAGCTCTTCACATCAGGTGGCTAAAGTATTGGAGCTTCAGCTCCAGCATCAGTCTTTCTGGTTCAAGATTTCTGGTTTAATGGTATACATAATTTGGGGGGAATGTACTGATGTCAGCAACTTACTCTGAAATGCTTCAAAAAGTAAGATGTATTCATGGGTGGATAGCTATGTGCTGAAGCAAATAGAGTCAAATATTAATTGCAGACGCTATGGACATGAGTTTGAGCAAGCTCTGGGAAGTGGTGAAGGACAGGGAAGCCTGGCGTGCTGCAGCCCATGGTTCACAGAGTCGGACACGACTGAGAGATTGAACAACAAAAGGCAGTGGACATATAGGTGTTTACCAAAATTCTTTCAGGTTTTCTTCATATTTGAAAAATTTCAAAAGGAGGTATGGAGGAAAATTGTAGCATTTTCATTGTTTAAACCTAGAGACATTTGACAGTCAAGATAGCTTGATAAAAAAGGACAATACTACTCTTCACTTTGTGGCATCTTTGCTGTAAGATGGAAAAACTCTTCACAGTAAAGTTGCTTTACCAGAAAAGTATGATGGGAGTAAATCAGTTTCTTTATTTCCCACATGTAGGCTGTCTCGTCCAGGCACACACTTGCCACCATAATTGGGCTGAATTCAGACATTAGGTGCCATGCTAAACCCTGAGTCCATGCTCTTCTTAATCTCTGCTCGTGATGACTTCTTGTGCCAGGTGTTTTAGAGCAATTTTTATCCTAGAATCTCACTGATCCTTTCTGTGATCTGCCTTCCATTGTGACCACCTCTGTCTGTCAGATGTTTGACTATGTCTAAGTCCTATTGGTAGGCAGAATTCACTGTTGTTATAGAAGTTCCAGACACCTTGTACATTAGTGGAAGTAGATGGTTAATCAGGAAAAGAATGTTGCTAATGGATACATTTTAGAAAATCTGAGTCCTAGGTCTTTCCCAGATAAAATACCCTGTTATAACAATAGAAAAAAGGGCAAATTACTTGAACAGGCAATTAACGATGGCCAATAAACCTGAAGAGGTGGTCAGTTTTATTAGGTGCTGGAGATATGAACATTGGAACAAGGTGAAGCCATTGTACACTCACAATAACATCTAAAGATTTAACACTAAGTGAAGTAAATCAAAGGCAAATATCATATGCTATTGTATAGGTGAAACCTAAAAAGAAAATGGTACAAATGAACTTATTTACGAAACAGAAGTAGAAGCACAGACACAGAAAACAATCTTATTGTTATCAAGGGGGAGAAGGGGACAGACTGGGAGACTGGGGTTGACATATACACTAATACATAAGAGAGAAATAACTAGGAAGAACCTGCTGTATAGCACAGGGAACTCTACTCAGGGCTCTGGATTGCCCTATACGGACAGTGAATCTAAAAAAAGAGCAGTTATATGTTTGTGTGTAACTGAATCACTTGGCTGTGCACCTGAAAACTAATACAACTTTGCAAATCAACGGTGTTCCAATAAAACGTTAAAGAGAAAAAAACACTTCAAAAGGTAAAATAAAACTTTAAAAAGTAATAGTACAAAATCTTTGTGAGGATGTGGAACAAGTGAAATTCATTAACGACTGGTGGGGATGTAAACTGGCACAACTTATTTGGAAGACTGGGATGTTTCATTTACAAAACCTGACGGGGGGCAAGTTATTAGCCTGCTGAGTCTCTGTTTCTCACTTAGAAATGGGGATAGTAATAGGCACATCTCAGAGCTGCAGTAGGAATTAAGGATATTTGTGTAGCAATAGGAGGCAAAGTAAATCGTGTGGCCCGGGGCACGGCTAGGAGGGAGGTGCAGTGCTGGGCGCTGAGTAGAAACATACTTAACCAGATACTATTCTGTGCTCACGTATGCCTATGTTAAATTTGAGGAGAAATGTTCCATTTCTGAGGAAAGTTAGTCTTGTACCTTACTCAAAGTATTTTAATAGTCTCTTTTTGGGAGAAGAAAATAACCAATGATTGTAAAGCATGTAGCAAAATGCCAAGGTTTTATAGTGAAACATTTTTCAAAATTTTTCATTTTTATGTGTAAATGTGTTAAAGCATCTTCCCAGTTGGAAAACCCAGACAACATCCCATAAAACGATGATAATTCTCAAGATTATTTTTCACAGTATGTGGGTGTACGGGTGAGTTTCACGGAACAATATGATTTTCTGCAGAATTAAAATTTCCCCGTGCGGTCATCTGGACCAGCTTCCTCTCTAGAGATAACACCTGTAAAAGGTTCGGGGTGTGTTCTTCTGGTCACTTGCCTCTGTCACGGGTCCTATTTCTGTGTACAATGTGCAGAATTGCACCTATATAAATTTATGTGTTTTCTTAAAAAATGGTGTCATACTGTATGTATTATTCTCCACATTAATTTGCTAACTTGCTGATATTGATGTGTCTTGGAAATCTCCTTATGTGGATCTATTTAGAACTACCCAACCTTTTTAAATAAAGAAGGCTGAGCACTGAGAATTGATGCTTTCAATCTGTGTTGTTGGAGAAGACTCTTGAGAGTCCCTTGGACAGCAAGGAGACCAAACCAGTCCATCCTAAAGGAAATCAGTGCTGAATATTCATTGGAAGGACTGATGCTGAAGCTGAAGCTCCAATACTTAGGCCACTTGATGAGAAGAGCTGACTCATTGGAAAAGACCCTGATGCTGGGAAAGACTGTAGGCGGGAGGAGAAGGGGACAACACAGGATGAGATGGTGGGAGGGATGGCATCACTGACTCCATGGACGTGAGAATGAGCAAGCTCCAGGAAGTAGTGAAGCATAGGGAGGCCTGGCATGCTGCAGTCCTCCCTGGGGTCACAAAGAATGAATGAATGAATGAATGCCCTCCCTCTCACCAGCTGTGTATATGTAAGTAGCTCCAGCTTCCCCATAGCTTTACCAACGTTTGCTGCCATTGTTTTAAATGTCAGTCCAGTGGTGAGAAGTGCCATCTCAGTGCGGCTCCAATGTGCAAGTCTGTAAACACTGCTGAGATGAGCATCTTGGCCAACATTGTCCTTCCGACTTCTTGTCTGCACTGCCCCTGTTGTGGCTTTTGACTCTTTTACCCCTTTGAGTGGGCTCTGGATGGTGGTGGCCAAAGCCTAGAAGAGTTTCCAAGTCAGTAATTCCAAGCCTGAGAACAAGTCTCTACAGTGGGAGAATAAACTCAACTTGCTTCCAGTCCTAGGTTCCTTTCAAGAATCAATGGATCAGGATGTTTTGGTCTCAGACTTTGGTGGGTCTTGTTTAAATGCAAATCCTGGTTCAGCAGATGGTGGGTGGAGCCTGAGAGCCTATGTTTCTAAGCAGCTTACTGGTGGTCCAGAAGTGGCCAGTCCATGTAACAAGGAATTACATGATTTATATATACAGGTCATGACTTTACATTAAATGGCCAGGTCATCAGAGGCTGGTTCAGACCAGGTGGTACTTCTCCTAAGTGCGGGGTCAGTGCACTGATCGCAAACTCAGGACCACCCCTCTAATGCCTCACTCTTTTGCGTTAGACCTTCAGTCACTGTTGATGTATCTCACTGTGATGTCACTGTAACAGGAATCCTAGTGAGGAGGAGTAAAAATGAATAAATTGCTCTTGGTGAATATGTTTGTCTCAACATTCCCCAGTCATAACAGTGACTGCTTTTGCAGTCAAAGTACTGAACCCATTCGGTAACCTCCTTTTCCTTGTCTTTCTGAACGAAGACTTTCCACTAAGTTTGTACTTCTATGAACAGAATTGCCTCCTTACACTTGACAAAACCTCTTGCCAAAATTAACTGCCGTATATCTCCTTTCTATATCTATCTATCTGTCGTCATCTGTCATCCATATTTCACCATTCTTTATTATGTTCCTTATTCTAATACATGGAGTAGATTTTCTTCTTTATCATCAGGTCCTTTTAATTTCATTTAACCTTTACATTTAATAGCATTTAACATTCAAAAAAAAAAAATTGGAGAAGGCAATGGCAGCCCACTCCAGTACTCTTGCCTGGAAAAATCCCATGGACAGAGGAGCCTGGTGGGCTGCAGACCATGGGGTCACGAAGAGTCGGACACGACTGAGCGACTTCCCTTTCACTTTTCCCTTTCATGCACTGGAGAAGAAAATGTCAACCCACTCCAGTGTTCTTGCCTGGAGAATCCCAGGGATGGGGGAGCCTGGTGGGCCGCCGTCTATGGGCCGCACAGAGTCGGACACGACTGAAGCGACTTAGCAGCAGCAGCAGCATTCCAAAATAGGTTCTGGTCAGTTTCACAGGTAATGGAAGTGGGATCACTTTCCTGTCAGTTGGTGGCAAGAACAGCATGAAGAAAAAATACGTTTGAATCTAGTGTCTAGGTTCTTTCCATCCCATCATGTCAGGCGGTTTAACCACCTCTGTCTCTCTCCCCATCTCTCCCTCTTTCTTTTTCTCTCATACACACAATTTGTAATTCATGACTATTTTTTATTATCTTTCATGTTTTAGTAAAGAAAAAATTAGAAGCAAAATTAGCAAAATATCAACATTTGTGGAGAATTGATTGTAGGTACATGTCTTGAGTTATGTCATTCTCTATTCTTTCTTTCTTTTTTTTAATTGGAATATAGTTGATTTACAATATTGTCTTAGTTTCGGGTGTATAGCAAAGAAGTGATTCTGTTATACATGTATCCCATCTTTTCTGATTCCTCTCCCATATAGGTTATTATAGAATACTGAGTAGAGTTCCCTGTGCTGTACAGGACGTCCTTATTGGTTATCTATATTATATACAGTGGTGTGTGTATGTTAATTCCAGACTCCTAAATTGTCCCTTCCCCCACCTCACTGTGCTTGTGCTTAGTCACTCAGTCATGTCCTGACTCTGCGACACCATGTAGCCCACAAGGCGCCTCTCTCCATGGGACTCTCCAGGCAAGAATACTGGAGTGGGTTGCCATGCCCTCCTCCAGGGGATCTTCCCAACCCAGGGATTGAACCCAGGTCTCCCACGTTGCAGGTGGATTCTTTACCATCTGAGCCATCAGGGAAGCCCACACCCACTTTTAATGAAAAATATTAAGGTATTACCTCCTTGATTGCTCTACTAACATTGGTTCATTGGTTTTATGAATCTGTTTTTAGTCAACTTATAGAAGCATAATTTAAACAAGTTAAAATTCTCTCATTTTGAGTGCACTGTTTGTTTTTACATGGTGATACCTGTGTAACCAATTAAGACATAGAATATTTTCATTATTCCAGATGTTTCCCTCATGTCCTTAGAAGTCAGTCCCCCACTCTCAACTCCAAGTAGTCACTGATCTGTTTTCTGTCACTTATAAATTAATTACCTGACCCAGTATTTCATTTGAATACAGTCATACAGTACGCTGAGCTTTGTGCCTTGTTTCTTTACCTAAACATATTTTTGATATTTATCCATTTCAGTAGTAATTCTCTTTTTATCAAAGAGTAGCTTTCTTCACAGTCCAACTCTCACATCCATCCATGACCACTGGAAAAACCATAGCCTTGACTAGATGGACCTTTGTTGGCAAAGTAATGTCTCTGCTTTTGAATATGCTATCTAGGTTGGTCATAACTTTCCTTCCAAGGAGTAAGCGTCTTTTAATTTCATGGCTGCAGTCACCATCTGCAGTGATTTTGGAGCCCAAAAAAATAAAGTCTGACACTGTTTCCAGTGTTTCCCCATCTATTTCCCATGAAGTGATGGGACCAGATGCCATGATCTTCGTTTTCTGAATGTTGAGCTTTAAGCCAACTTTTTCACTCTCCTCTTTCACTTTCATCAAGAGGCTTTTTAGTTCCTCTTCACTTTCTGCCATAAGGATGGTGTCATCTGCATATCTGAGGTTATTGATAATTCTCCTAGCAATCTTGATTCCAGCTCATGCTTCATCCAGCCCAGCATTTCTCATGATGTACTCTGCATATAAGTTAAATAAGCAGGATGACAATATACAGCCTTGACGTACTCCTTTTCCTATTTGGAACCAGTCTGTTGTTCCATGTCCAGTTCTAACTAACTTGCTTCCTGACCTGCATATAGGTTTCTCAAGAGGCAAGTCAGGTGGTCTGGTATTCTCATCTCTTTCAGAATTTTCCACAGTTTATTGTGATCCACACTGTCAAAGGCTTTGGAATAGTCAATAAAGGCTATGGTTTTTCCAGTGGTCATGTATGGATGTGAGAGTTGGACTGTGAAGAAGGCTGAGCACCGAAGAATTGATGCTTTTGAACTGTGGTGTTGGAGAAGACTCTTGAGAGTCCCTTGGACTGCAAGGAGATCCAACCAGTCCATCCTAAAGGAGATCAGTCCTGGGTGCTCATTGGAAGGACTGATGCTAAAGCTGAAACTCCAATACTTTGGCCACCTGATGTGAAGAGCTGACTCATTGGAAAAGACCCTGATGTTGGGAGGGATTGGGGGCAGGAGGAGAAGGGGACAACAGAGGATGAGATGGCTGGATGGCATCACTGACTCAATGGACATGAGTTTGAGTGAACTCCAGGAGTTGGTGATGGACAAGGAGGCCTGGTGTGCTGTGATTCATGGGGTCACAAAGAGTCTAACACGACTGAGTGACTGAACTGAACTGAATATTCCATTGTATGGATATACCCCAATATATTTATCCATTCATCTATTATTCCATGAAGCTGCTGTATGCGCTTTTGTTTCTGTCTTTTGTAAATACATGGTTTAATTTCTCTTGAGTAAATACCTACAAGTTGCATTGCTGGGTCAGGTAGCAATTATACTTGACCAACACTGATTAATAACTTTAATAAACTCTCATACCTATTTTAATATGAATTCTTCAGTGTTACAGATAACTGAATATTGTATTAGATTCTCTAATTTCTCATTTGAGTTCTGCCTCCCTGCTCGGTCATAAACTCTCGGATAATAGGAGTTAACGTTGTCATTTATTTCTTTTTTAACTTAGACACCTTAACACAGGGCTCTGTTGGATAGTATGTGCTTTGTTAACAACACCCCACTGAACACAATAAGCCCGAGTCTTGGTTCTCTTTGAGATGAATTTGCAAACTTAAGCTTCCCTGAGGGTTTCAGGCAAACAGGAGAACAATGAACTCCACCTTTCCCTTCCGAGTGGATCTGTGGCCCTGTGGGCCCTGCTGGATCTTCCTGAGACCCTTGTTGGAACTCTCAGGAAATAGGTTCTAATGTCACACTGGGGAAGCTGAGTTAAAGAAAGCAAGGCTAGGTTGGCTGTTACTGTCTTTACCACTTGGAGAGACTCTACCTAAAAATAAAGCCATCATGAGTAATACTGTATGATGTACCTGAAAGTTGCTAAGAGAGGAAATCTTAAAAATTCTTACCACACACACAAAGATGGTTACTATGTGACTTGATGGATGTATTAGCTAACTTTATTGTCATAATCTTTTGCAATATATATATATACCAAATCATTACCTTCTATTCCTTAAATTTATACCATGTGATATGTCCATTATGTCTCAGTAAAGCTGGGGAAAAATTAAAGCCATCACAGAGGAAAGAGACAGATTTGTGACAAGTTGAGACATGGATCGGAACATGTTATCAGGTTCCAGCAGTACTGACCTCTAAGCTTTTCGTGGCTTGTGCCAGTTTGAAATGAGTTTTATAACTTGGTATTGCAATGATACTCTATAGCACACTGCACCTCACGAATACCAGCCCCAAAGTAGCCGTTCCCTGTATCAAAAGTGAGCGTAAGCCAGGATATCTTCCTTGGAGCATAGTGTCTTGGCCTCAACATCAAGGATAATATCTTGCCAATCTTCTTTAGACTCATCGGAAGTTTAGAAAAATGATAAAGGCACTGTATTTACATCTATGTATACCTAAAATCATCCCTGTAGTTGAATTGGGGGTGGCTACTCAATGTTGAAAAATATCAGAAAGTAATTTTTCTCACAAAGAATGGAAATTAAGACCCATGGGAAAAAGCATTTAAACCTTTCTGCTCCAGGACACATAATTGCAGTTATCCTACAGAGAGCACCATTAGCAATGAGCAGTGCTGTTTTTCTTGTATGCTTTTTGGCTTGAATTTGCCAAGTGATTGCCTCAATTATCTGCTTCCCATTGGCCGTGGAATCTTAGCCCGGACTTTTATTTTTGTTTCTTGATGGATCACAGCTTAGTGACCTCGCAGTCAAATCCTCATTTCAATGTCAACGTGTTGGTAAGACTCACATCATAAACTTTCACCACTATTGTGATTGATACATTATTCTTCTGTCAGTTTATGCTGAACGATCCTATTCAGAACAACTGGTTTTGAAGCAGTATATTGTTGGGTAGAGAAAAGCTTTCTTCCTTGAGGCTGTAATAATTACATGTTGCCATAGTGACATGGGACAGATAGAGAAGATTTTTTTCTCAGGTGCTGTTTGCTCTCCAGGAAGATTCCCATCAGATCTGGTAACTGGCAGTGCTGGGCATCTCCCCAGGCAAAGGAAACCCTGTCCAACTATCACATCCCCTGTTCTGACGGGACGAGTGCTCAGTGCATTTCTACTGGTGATAGCAATCTCAGGACCATCTCAGCCAACCTAAGGAAAGGCAGCAAAGTTAGAGCTTGGTCTTCAATGGGAGACAACATTTTATGTCCTAACTCTACAGTGTCTGGGAGGAGAAGGAAATTTTAGGGCCTCCAAATGCCCTCATTTGATTCATTCAGATTGGGAAAGTATTTGTGAAACATAGACTTTTACATAGATCTCATTTCAGTTTCAGCATTTGACTATTCACACGTCAACAATGCGCATAAATCTCAGAATCATTATGTTGAGTGAAGGGAAGCAGAGTCTCTGGGTGCAAATGGAATGATTCCACGTGTGTGAAGTAAGTGTGGAGCTGAAAGTGCCATGCATTTCTCACCATCTTCTACTCTGTAACCTGAGAAGTGGTGCCAACGAGTACAGACATGACTCTCATCCCCGTAAATTATTTTTAATTTTGCTAAACTTCACTGCAAGGAGATCAAACTAGTCAATCCTAAGGGAAGTCAGTCCTCAATGTTCAGTAGAAGGACTGATACTGAAGCTGAAATGCCAATATTTTGGCCACCTGATACGAAGAGCAGACTCATTAGAAAAGGCCCTGATGCTGAGAAAGATGGAAGGCAGGAGGAGAAGGGGACAACAGAGGATGAGATGGTTGGGTGGCAACACTGACTTAATGGACATGAGTTTGATCAAGCTCCGGGAGACTGAGAAGGACAGGGAAGTCTGGCATGCTACAGTCCACGGGGTCAAAAAGAGTAGGACATGACTGAGCCACTGAACAACAAACTTCACACAGATGGAGTCATTCCATTCAGCTCTGCACTTACTTGGTTCGAAGCCTCAGGTAAACTTCAGTCCTTTAGTCTCTAAAGTGAAGAACCTTGCAGCTCTAATTTCCAGAATATTATCTAGAAAACTCCTCTCTATCCACTCTTTCCAGACAGTAGGACTGACTGAAAGAAAGGACTGACTTTCTGCATGACTGTTCAGTTCAGTTCAGTTCAGTTGCTCAGTCGTGTCCGACTCTTTGCGACCCCATGAATCGCAGCATGCCAGGCCTCCCTGTCCATCACCAACTCCCAGAGTTCACTCAGACTCACGTCCATCTAGTCAGTGATGCCATCCAGCCATCTCATCCTCTGTCATCCCCTTCTCCTCCTGCCCCCAATCCCTCCCAGCATCAGACTCTTTTCCAATGAGTCAACTCTTCGAGTGAGGTGGACAAAGTACTGGAGTTTCAGCTTTAGCATCATTCCTCCCAAAGAAATCCCAGGGCTGATCTCCTTCGGAATGGACTGGTTGGATCTCCTTGCAGTCCAAAGGACTCTCAAGAGTCTTCACCAACACCACAGTTCAAAAGCATCAATTCTTCGGTGCTCAGCCTTCTTCACAGTCCAATTCTCACACCCATACATGACCAAAGGAAAAACCATAGCCTTGACTAGACGAAACTTTGTTGGCAAAGTAATGTCTCTACTTTTGAATATGCTATCTAGGTTGGTCATAACTTTCCTTCCAAAGAGTAAGCGTCTTTTAATTTCATGGCTGCAGTCACCATCTGTAGTGATTTTGGAACCCCAAAAAATAAAGTCTGACACTGTTTCCACTGTTTCCCCATCTATTTCCCATGAAGTGATGGGACCGGAAGCCATGATCTTTGTTTTCTGAATGTTGAGCTTTAAGCCAACTTTTTCACTCTCCTCTTTCACTTTCATCAAGAGGCTTTTGAGTTCCTCTTCACTTTCTGCCATAAGGGTGGTGTCATCTGCATATCTGACATTATTGATATTTCTCTCAGCAATCTTGATTCCAGCTTGTGCTTCTTCTAGCCCAGCATTTCTCATGATGTACTCTGCATAGAAGTTAAATAAGCAGGGTGACAATATACAGCCTCGACATACTCCTTTTCCTATTTGGAACCAGTTGGTTGTTCTATGTCCAGTTCTAACTGTTGCTTCCTGACCTGCATACAGATTTCTCAAGAGGCAGATCAGCGGTCTGGTATTCCCATCTCTTTCAGAATTTTTCACAGTTTATTGTGATCCACACAGTCAAGGGCTTTGGCATAGTCAATAAAGCAGAAATAGATGTTTTTCTGGAACTCTCTTGCTTTTTCCATGATCCAGCAGATGTTGGCAATTTGATCTCTGGTTCCTCTGCCTTTTCTAAAACCAGCTTGAACATCAGGAAGTTCATGGTTCACATATTGCTGAAGCCTGGCTTGGAGAATTTTGAGTATTACTTTACTAGCGTGTGAGATGAGTGCAATTGTGCGGTAGTTTGAGCATTCTTTGGCATTGCCTTTCTTTGGGATTGGAATGAAAACTGACCTTTTCCAGTCCTGTGGCCACTGCTGAGTTTTCCAAATTTGCTGGCATATTGAGTGCAGCACTTTCACAGCATGATCTTTCAGGATTTGAAAGAGCTCAACTGGAATTCCATCACCTCCACTGGCTTTGTTCGTAGTGATGCTTTCTAAGGCCCACTTGACTTCACATTCCAGGATATCTGGCTGTAGGTGAGTGATCACACCATCGTGATGATCTGGGTCGTGAAGATCTTTTTTGTACAGTTCTTTGGTGTTTTCTTGCCATCTCTTCTTAATATCTTCTGCTTCTGTTAGGTGCATACCACTTCTGTCCTTTATCGAGCCCATCTTTGCATGAAATGTTCCCTTGGTATCTCTAATTTTCTTGAATAGATCTCTAGTCTTTCTCATTCTGAAAGTGCAAAAAATGTAAACAGAAAAACTTGATGTGTTCCTCTTTTGACCCATATTCTACTCATGAGAAAACTGAGACTAGGAGTGAGCTGATGGTTTGCCCAAGTTCATGGTGGGAGTTGGCATTTTATCTGAAGAGAATTGTGATTTTATCTTTTGTACGTTTTGTGTTTTTCACCATGTGTGTTCTTAGTCACTCAGTCGTGTCGGACTCTTTGTGACCCGATGGCCAGTAGCCCACCAGCCTCCTCTGTCCATGGAATTCTCCAGGCCAGAATACTGGAGTGGGTTGCCAATCCCTTTCTGGGGGATCTTCCCAACCCAGGGATTGAACCCAGGTCTCCTGTGTTCCAGGCAGATTCTTTACTGTCTTGGAAAGAACCTAATGCCTTTGTATTCAGTACACTAGGAGAAAACAAAACAAAAATGAAAAAGTGTATTCCTCACATTCAGTTCTATCTGCACACTTAAATTTTACAGAGAGGAATAAAAGCCAAGAGAGGCTGTCCAGCACACGAGATTATAGTGATGCCACTCAGTCAACTGTGATCTGAGATATCTGCCATGTAGATGTACCCTGTAGGTGTTTTTCTTTAAAGAGGTAAAAAGTGTGACATAACAGCTTTCAGTCTGTGAAGTAGTTCCTAGATAAACAACCTCCACACAAATTATCTCCCATCTTGCTAAAAACACCGATTCTAATTCAGTGGGTCTGAAGTGAGGCTCGTCAGTTTGCAGTTCTAACAAAATCCAAGACAGTGATGACATTGCTGGTCCTTAGACCACATTTTGAGTGGCGAAGATGAGGTTATTAAAGCTGTAATTGAATCTGCAATGTACCTCGGGTGTCAAACTTAAGAGGTGAGGTGAAATCAAAACCCATGATCGTGTGTCTCTATAGAGTTTCTGGGCTTCCCTTGTGGCTCAGCTGGCAAAGAATCTGCCTGCAATGCAGGAGATCTGGGTTCGATCCCTGGGTTGGGAAGATGCCCTGGAGAAGGAAATGGCAACCCACTCCAGTATTCTGGCCTGGAGAATTCCATGGACCGTATAGTCCGTGGGGTCACGAAGAGTTGGGCACGATTGAGTGACTTTCACTTCACATAACAAGAAGAGGGTATATAAATAAATATAAGCATGTGGAACTGGGGAGAAGATTTGTTGTAGCTGTTTATTCCAATAGGTCATCTACCGTTACCTGAATTCAAGTAACAGGTTCCATTTCTATGGCTCTGTTTCTATGCACCAAGCTTTAGGTTACTGTCTTTCTAATTTCCAATCTAGAAGTTACTCTTCTAATCAAAGATATATTTGTAAACTGGGAAACTATAAAATGAAATAGTGACCTGCAAAAATGTTTGACGACTGCAACATGCAGTCATGATCGTTTGTTGTTGACATTGTATCCATCCTCTTAAACAGCCCTTAGTAATCTCTGTTTCCTAGTATTCCCACCATTGGACAATCGTCTTCCACAGTAGGTGGGCCTGACCTGTGAAACCAACGAGAATATGATGTATGACCTCCAAAGACAGACCGTAAGAGGCATCCTGGCTTTGCCTTTTTCGCTCTTGGACTGTACATCCTGGCAGAAGCTAGCCATGTTGTAAAGATTCTCAGGCAGCCCATGTAGCCACAGTAGATGAACTCAGGCCTTCTGCCAACAGCCATGGAAGGAGCGGATTATTCAAGAAGCAGATCCTTCAGCCCCAGGATTTTGCAGCACACGATAACTAATACAGTATTTGGAGTGAGGGAGATGAAAAGACACATGCACCCCAATGTTCATAGCAGTGCTATTGACAATAGTCAAGAGGCAGAAGCAACCTAAACATACATCAATAGAAGGATAGATAAAGAAGACACAGTACACACATGTATAATGGAATATTACTCAGTCCTTTAAGAAGAATGAAATACTGCCATTCGCAGCAACTTGGATGGACCTAGAGATTATCAAACTAAGTAAAGTAAGTCAGACATAGGCTATCCCTTATACATGGAATCTAAAAAGAATGATATAAATAAACGTTCACAAAACAGAAACAGACTCACAGATTTCAGAAAACAAACTTATGGTTACCAAAGGGGAAAGATAGAGGGGGATAAATTAGGAGATTGGAATTAACATACACACACTACTATATATAAGCTAGAGAGCCAATAAGGACCTACTGTATAGCACAGGGAATTCTACTTAATATTCTGTAATAACTTATATGGGAAAAGAGAAAAAAATGGATATATGTATTTGTATAGCTGAATCTTACCCGGTGGCTCAGTGGTAAAGAATCTGCCTGCCAAGCAGGAGACGCAGGTTTGATCCCTGGATTGGGAAGATCCCCTGGAGAAGGCAATGGCAACCCACTCCAATATTCTTGCCTGGAAAATTCCAAGGACAGAGAAGCCTGGTGGGCTACAGTCCGTAGGGTCACAAAAGAGTTGGACTTGACTTAACAACTAAACAACAATGTAGCTGAATCACTATGCTGTATGCCCGAAATGAACACAACATTGTAAATCCACTATACTCCAATAAAATGAAATAAAATTTTTAAAAAAAGGAAAAAGGGAGACACTCTGTATTTGGCATAAATGACTTTTGATTTATAAAGGTAAGGGAGGAGGGAGGAGGGTTCAGGATGGGGAACACGTGTATACCTGTGGCGGATTCATGTTGATATATGGCAAAACCAATACAATATTGTAAAGTTAAAAATAAAATAAAATATATATTAAAAAAAAAAAACCTGCCTGCCCTGGAAAGCAAAGTTCAGTTGAACAGTGCTGAAACACAGACAATGAATTCTGGCTTTGAAACTTCAGGGAGCTTATTCTTCACCAGCAATTTTAAAAAAAAAAAAAAAAGATAAACTCTATAATAAGTCCAAAAATGTTATTTAAATATAATCACATCCTATTTCAATCAATTCTAAGAGTTCTTATTTAATGGTTATCAGGTTCCAATCCCAAGGAAATAGATTTTTCACTGGAGAAAGCAAGATGAAAATGTAAAATTATAAACTGGGACATTTACATTATGTTAATGAATAAAACCAGTAAGTTATGTGATCTATTGTTAGGTTATGTTCTATGTTTAGGAATATCTTAATAAGCCTTAGGCTGAGAACCTATCTGAAGAAATAGGGAAGAACAGAAATGAATTATTTTGAATTATTGATAGGACTTCATGATAAATTGAGTTGATATATAAAGAAGGAAGGAGAAAAGATGCCTTTAAGAATTTGTGCCTATTTGATTGAAGAATAATGACACACACCATTGAATAAAATAGATTCATGGGATGATAAGCCAGGATTTTAGAGATGAGGAAGAGGACATGGGTTTTATTTTGAGATGTATTGAGTTTTGCATAAGAAGCCCTGGGAGAAAATGATTTCTTCTTGGTCTTTACTGTCTTCCGGTACTACATATTGGTGATACATTTTTTCTCATTTTTAAACCCTATCCCTGAAAAACCGAGATAGCCAATATATTTATGTACTTATTTATAAAAAGCAGCATCCAGCGGCAGTCTTAGCGACATGCCCGACCCTGAGAGAGGGGCGGTCTCAGATCCGTTTTTCCCCCAAGCCGCGCTGCGGCCCTCAATGGGGGTGCGCTGGCCCCTACGCAGCTTTCTTCATGTTGGCTCTTGGGCCCTTGAGGTCTAGAATGATTGCTTGGAAATGACCAAGTTTTCGGCTAGATGCTTTTTGACAGAAGCTTAATAGAGTGTCTGTCTCTTGGTTGGCGCCTGGTAGTTTATAGCTTTTAGCTTTGAACAGTTGGGGTTTCATGCATAGCAGAGTAGTCCCCACTCTGCAATCTACTGAAAATCAGCTCTCAGCACAAAGGTTGGTAAAAAAAAAAGATTTTTTTAAAATAAAAAGAAAAAGAAAAAAAAAAAAACGTATTTTTTTCACTAAAAGCAACAACAGCAAAAGAAATCCGATGCGGTTAAGTCCACCAGAAATGGTAGGGCTTTGGAAAGTCTATCAACGCTGCCAAACTCAGAGATGATCGATTTGTGAAACTGAATGCCAGAGTATTAGCTGGCTAATGGGCATACGTAGTTTTAATAGTTGGAATATTTGGTAAAGGATATTGTTACTTTTAACTTTTTTTAGTTGCCAGGTTCTTTTGTGCTCACAGCACTTGCCTTGATGATTTCCAGAATCACGGTCTGTCTTTCATTAGCTGCACTTCTAGAGTGTCTTCCCAGTGAATTTTTAGAAAGATAAACATCACATTTTAGAAAGATAATGTAATAGAAAACATATTTACAAATAACATTTTTGAGCTAGGTGACTTTGATAGAGATGACTTTTTGACTCTTCTATTTTATAATGATAGCTTCTAGCTTTCTTCTTAGTGTGTAGAGAGTTTTTCCATTTTAATAAGAAAGGGCTCTAAATGAAAAAAATATGGCTAAACAAAGAGCTTAATTATAATTACTGTATAGCATGACATGTAAACAAACCTATGATAGATGCTTAGCAAATTGGAGGAATTTAACTCGACAATAAACATCAAGCAATTTACTTCAAAGACATTTGAGGCTAATAGGCTAATTATATGTTGCCTGAGGTGGGAAATATTTCCTTTGGCTGACTTATTGATTTATTGCCTTTTTACAGAAAATTATGCTGATCTAATTACAAAGAAGGGTTAAAAAGCTAATAACTTCAGATCTGAGGTTGTCCATAATGACACAGAATGACTGATGGTCTACCAGAAGCAACTGCCCGTGAATCTTTAGCCAGAAACTTGAAATGCCATGTCAATATTTGGGGGGGAGGGAGAGTTGAGATACTCTGATCAATTTTTCTTTCTGCATCAAGTGCTGGTAAAATAGCTGAATGGTGTTGTAATTGGACCCATGGTATGGCAGCCACTTATGGCCTATAGTCTTACATTTTGTTCACTTATCGTCTTCTGGATTATTAATTTTTTAAAAACAAGATTCCTGTTATGCTAATATGTTTATCAGTGAAGTACTGTGCCACAAGCTTCTTCAGAAGCCATTCTCTTTAAAGTCAGTGTGGGTCATGAGAAGGAGCATCATCAGTGTGCCAACCTCAGGAATCCTGAGAAGTCAAGGAGAATCCCGGGTGTCCATATAAACCGCTCTCCCCAAACCCGCCAGTGTAAGAGTTACAAGAGCAATGTTGGCCTATGTGGGGCTTGGGGGAGGATGGAGACGTGGATATGTACGGCTGATCCCTTCGTGGTTCACCTGAAACCATCACAACAGTGTTAATTGGCTATCCTCCAACACAACATGTTTTTGGTGTTAAAAAATAAATAAAAATAAAGAACTGTGGGGCCTTATGATTGGGAACACACAAGTTGGTTTTAACACTTTTGTGTAAACTCCTTGAGATGGGAAAGGCTCCCTAGTATGGGTACCATTTTGAGACATGAAACCAGGACAAATGTGTGATGGCTTTTCACCATTTATAACAGTTTTTGGTCTCGTTTCATCCCTGAATGACTGCCACACCCAGAATCAGGGTTCTTTGCCCCGGAAGCAGTGAGCTGGGCTTGTACATCAAGCTCTGGGAGCTCTTGGGTGGCGTCAGAGCCCAAGGTTAGGAGGGCTCATTAGTAACACCATCCGTTAACCAAATGGCCCTGGGTTGTGGGGCGGAGGTGGCGGGTAGCACATGCTCTTAGTGACCACAGGTGTTGCTGGTAGCAGGTGCCAGGGACCTGAGAAGGCCATCAGGAGCAGCTTAACTAACCTCTGGGCATTGGGAGTAAGGCTAAGTAATGCTTGAGACCTAAATATTTTGTTTTGAGGAAAAGAGTCCTATTTCTATTACCTTGTCTCTACTAAGAAGAAGATGGGGTCTTTGCAACCCCATGGACTGTAGCCCACTGCTCCTCTCTCCATGGGATTCTCCAGGCAAGAATACTGGAGTGGGTTGCCATTTCCTTCTCCAGGGATCTTCCTGACCCAGGGATCAAACCCGGGTCTCCCGCATTGCAGGCAGACGCTTTACCATCTGAGCCACCAGGGAAGCCCAAGAAGATGAGAATCACCTACAATTCCACCACCTCTTCCAAAGACATAATGACAAGTAATCTACAAGTGTATAAACTCTTTCTTAAAGAATTTATTGGAGTATAGTTGATTTACAATGTTGTGTTACTTTCAGCTGTATAGTCAGTGAATCAGTTATACATATACATATATCCATTTTTCAGATTCTTTTCTCATATAGGTTATCACAGAATATTAGGAAGACTTTTCTGTGCTATATAGTAGGGCCTTAATAGTTATTTGCTTTATATATAATAGTGTGCATATGTTAACCCCAAGCTCCTAATTTATTCCTCCCCCCTATCTTTCCCCTTTGGTAACTATAAATTAGTTTTCTATGTCTGTGAATCTGTTTCTGTTTCGTAAATAAGTTCCTTTGTATCATTTTAGGTTTTCAGTTCAGTTCAGTCACTCACTCATGTCCGACTCTTTGCAATCCCATGAACCACAGCACACCAGGCCTCCCTGTCCATCACTGACTCCCGGAGTCTACCCAAAGTCATGTCCATTGAGTCCGTGATGCCATCCAACCATTTCATCCTCTGTCGTCCCCTTCTCCTCCTGCTTTCAATCTTTCCCAGCATCAGGGTCTTTTCTAATGCGTCAGCTCTTCGCATCAGGTGGCCAAAATTTTGGAGCTTCAGCTTCAACATCAGTTCTTCCAATGAACACCCAGGACTGATCAGCTTTAGGATGAACCGGCTGGATCTACTTGCAGTCCAAGGCACTCTCAAGAGTCTTCTCCAACACCACAGTTCAAAAGCATCAATTCTTTGGCACTCAGCTTTCTTTATAGTCCAACTCTCACATCCATACATGACTACTAGAAAAACCACAGCTTTGACTAGATGGACCTTTGTTGGCAAAGTAATGTCTCTGCTTTTGAATATGCTATCTAGGTTGGTCATAACTTTTCTTCCCAGGAGAAAGTGTCTTTTAATTTCATGACTGCAGTCACCATCTGCAGTGATTTTGGAGCTCCCCAAAATAGTCTGACACTGTTTCC
Organism: Bos taurus; assembly: GCF_002263795.3. Taxonomy (NCBI): domain Eukaryota; kingdom Metazoa; phylum Chordata; class Mammalia; order Artiodactyla; family Bovidae; genus Bos; species Bos taurus. Next base: position 39,575,038 of record NC_037354.1, on the reverse strand, counting down.
ATTGTTTCCACATCTATTTGCCACGAAGTGATGGGACTGGATGCCATGATCTTAGTTTTCTGAATGCTGAGTTTTAAGCCTACTTTTTCACTCTCCTCTTTCACTTTCACCAAGAGGCTCTTTAGTTCTTCTTTGCTTTCTGCCATAATGGTGGTGTCATCTGGTTATGGATATTTCTCGTGGCAATCTTGATTCCAGCTTGTGCTGGAAAATACCTACTTCCCTTAGTAGGTATATATACTCTTAAAAGTGTTTCTTGCTCACTCACTTACTATTTCCCTTCTATTTTTAAAATTGAAGCTACATAATTACTTTCTTTCCATATCATTACTTATACTTCCATAACATAATTGTTGTTGCTGTTTTCAGTCACCCCGTCATGCCCGACTCTTTGAAACCCCATGGACTGCAGCGTGTCAGGCTTCCCTGTCCCTCACCATCTCCAGAAGTTTGCTGAAGTTTGTGTCCATTGCATCGGTGATGCCTTCCAACCACCTCATCCTCTGTCACCCACTTCTCTTCTTACCTTCAATTTTTCCCAGCATCAGGGACTTTTCCAATGAGTTGGCTGTTCACATCAGATGACCAAAATCCTGGAGCTTCAGCTTCAGCATCAGTCCTCCCAACGAGTATTCTGGGTTGATTTCCCTTACTGGCTATTTAATGTTTAGTTGTAAGATTTCACTAATTTTGGTAATTAAGGTCAATGCCAAAAATATTTTCACTATAACCTATAGCCTTGTTTTATTTTCTGGTGGATAAAAATGATGCCCCCAATACTTTCGGCTCCTGGGCTCATCGGCCTTTATTTTCTTGTTTCTCACCGTCTGCTGTGCAGGCCAGGGGTGCCCTTAGGTCTTCTTTACTTTCCTGCTGGCCTCCTCCTGGCCTCCCCTCCACTTAGTTTGGAAAACTAGCCTCAGTGCTCTAACCAGAGGACGAACGCTAGAAGCAGTTTGGGTGTTGATGAGAACTGGGGGCGGCTGGAGGTGAGGGGATAGGACTGGCCTGTTTGTTTCTCTTCAGTTCCGTGTTCTTCTAACAGTGATCCATGAACCAGAAGCATGGGCAGCCCCTGAAGGCTGATTGAAAATACAGATTCTCAGGCCCCACCCAAACCTGCTGGAACAGAATCTACATTTGGGGCATTTAGTGATTCATAGGCAGGTGACATTCTGAGAAGTATTGCTTCATTGATTACTGTGACTTTCCCTTTGGTTTTTCCTACAACAGTGCTTTCCAAATTTGTCTTCACGCTGGAATCACCAGGGAAGCATACAGAAATGTTCATGTGGCATCTCCCCTTCCACCCCCCACCCCATGGTTGCGATTTAGTTGGTCTGGGGTGTGGCTTGAGCATTGAAAACTTCAAAGATGCCCAGATTCGAATGTGCTGCCAACTTTAGGGAACATTGTCCTATACCTTCTAAACTGATTCTGTCTTGTTTGAAATTTTTTCCCAGAGACCTATCCTACCCTATTTGGGGTTGTCATTTTCTTTACCTATCAGTTCTATTCCATTTGCTTCCCATTTTTCAGAAATTCCAGTAAAATTTTGTTTCGTTAATGATATGTGTTTCTTTTTTTTTTTTCTTTAATGCTATGATATATTTAAACTTTGTGGTTTAACCCTTCCAGGGGAAAGTAGAATTCAGGTAATGTAGTTTCGTGTTGGTTATGTTTCGGGGTGCCTTTTATTCCATTTTCTCTGCTGTTCCTTCTTCTTTCTGGCATTAACAGAGCCCCCTACATCCAGCCAAGCTGTGCCATTTTCCGCCTCTTGTTTTCAGCTCTTGGTCTAACTTTGACTCCTCGGTTTCTCTGTTGGCGTTCCCAAGGACTGCAGCTGCAATGGGGGTTCTGAACAGGCATCAGTGACGTTCGGGGGCAGAGAATTACTGTACACGAGCAGCCGTCAAGTGTCCAGCAGCAACCCCAGCCCTCACTCACTCGGTACCGCCCCTACTCTGCTTGTGACAGAAATATTTTAAGGATTGCCAAATGCCCCATAGGGCCAACCATCCCCCTCAGTTGAAGACCCCTGAGCTGCAAGAGTGTCAGGAGTTTCCCATGGTCAATGGTGTAGCAAGTACATTTAAAAACATTCTTTCTGTGTAAACTGTCTTTACTGTCTTCATGACAGGTACTGTTTTTTCCCATCAATTTTATTTCGTATATTAATGTTCTGGGATGGTCCTGAGTTCATAAAATTTTATTCTTTACTATTAACATGGTTCAACTCATACAGAATGAAGTGGGATGTAATTACTGAGTTTGTAATTTCTTTCCATACAAAGAAATTCACAGACACAGTTGTGTCTGACTCTTTGTGACCCTTTGGACTGTAGCCCACCAGGCTTCTCTGTCCATGGGATTCTCCCAACAAGAATACTGGAGTGGGTTGCCTTGCCCTTCTCCTGGGGATCTTCCCGACCCAGGGATCAAAGCTGCATCTCCTGCAATTCCTGCATTGCAGACAGATTCTTGACTCTCTGAGCCACTGGGGAAGCCCCACGTATACACATACATGTATATATATCATGGGGCTTCCCCAATGGCTCAGTGGGTCAAGAATCTGCCTGCAATGCAGGAATTCCAGGAGATGCAGGTTTGATCCCTGGGTCAGGAAGATCCCCTGGAGGTGGAAATGGCAACCCACTCCAGTATTCTTGTTGGGAGAATCCCATGGACAGAGAAGCCTGGTGGGCTACAGTCCAAAGGGTCACAAAGAGTCAGACACGACTGAAGCGACTTAGCACACGCACATGCACTTGTATATGTATATATATAGAGAGAGAGAGAAAGAGAGATTATAGAGATCACAGCCAAAGGGTCCTGATACTGAGATAAGGAAAAATGATTGTTCCACTGTTGTGGTTGGGAAGGAATTATGACTAAAATTACCTTACCTTGGGAAACAAGAATACTTCCCCTTCTAGCCCTAGGGCTAAGTTGCAGAGATTCCATCTTTTTTATAGTCTTTTTGAGGTGAAAAGAGTATACATCAGAATGTGTCTTTCATTTCATACCAGTGAACCTAGTTCAGCAAACACTTTCTTAAATACTCACAGCTATAATGAACTAAAGGCCCTACATGAACACATTCTGAACGTGTATAAGAGAAATATAAATAGAAGCCCACATCCCCAGCTTCCTGCTTCCTTTCCAATGGGATTTGCTAGAAATAAGATACATCCTAAATGTACAGGGCACAGGGCTCACACAGTAGGGTTCATGGAGATGAGTAATTCAGTGTCTCCAAAGGGCATCTCATCTTAGGTACAAAATTGTATTTCTTTAAGCAACACTGGTTCATGCTGATGGTCTTCCATTCACTTGAAGAAAGTTGCACAACAGCAGGGAGTGTTTGGAGCAGATGTGCAACTGGAAGCTGCATTGTTCCCCAGATGAAGGAGGCTTCTGCTCAGTATAGAATAAAGCGGTTTCTGTTTGGCTTCGCATTTCTCAATCCAGTGTCAGGGCACTTGGTTCTTCCCACCTCGAGCACTGCAGGGAATGGAACTGAGCAGGGCCCCTGTGGGGCTCCTGGGCACAGAAACCTTTCTGTGTTTCCTGTGTTTTGTTTGTAGGGAATAGACTCCAGCCTCCATGACCTTCCCTGAGTTCCAATAGGTTGATTCAAACAGTTGCTAATAAGGATAGCTGCTAATCAGGGTCCAGGTTCCCTGGTGGCCCAGACAGTAAAGAATCCACCTGCTAATGCAGGAGACGTGGGTTCGATTCCTGGGTCAGGAAGATCCCCTGGAGAAGCGAATGGCAACCCACTCCAGTATTCCTGCCTGGAGAATCCCATGGACAGAGGAGCCTGGCGGGCTACAGTCCATGGGGTCGCAAAGAGTCAGACACATACAATCAGGGAAGGGAGGGGATGCACAGAGGAGGGAGGGGCAGCCAAGCAACACCAGTGCAGCCTCGGTGCATGCTCCTGCTCCAAGAGGTCTGCTGAGTTCAGTTCAGTCACTCAGTCCTGCCCAACTCTTTTCAACCCCATGGACTGCAGCACGCCAGGCTTCCCTGTCCATCACCAACTCCTGGAGCTTACTCAAACTCATGTCCATCACTACACAGAACTATATCTTTGAGTTCTTCTGAAGAACTAAAGCCCCCATTGAAAAGGCCACCTGAGGCTAGGTTAAAGGAACCAGAGAAGTTTATCAGGAGATCACCCAAGACCAGCTTGAGGGACTGCAGACCTGCACGCACCCTAACCTTATCAGCAAGCCTGCCCTTGAACCATTGCCACAGAACTCCTCACCAGATCCTCACTGGGTTGGACACACAGTTTCTGAGGCACACGCCCACTGTGCCCCCCTTTGCCTGGCAAAGCAATAAAGCTATTCTTTCCTACTTCACCCAAAACTATATCTCTGAGGTGTGGTTTGGCACCAGCGCAGAGGCTGAGTTTTCCGCCCCAGAAAGAGGAGCCTCCCTTTCCTGGTGACTCGTTTCCCCAGGCGGGCCCTTCCCAAGCCTGCCATCAGGTTACTCTGGGCTCTGCTGACCTTTAGCAGGGCTGCTGCTGCACGCACACGCAGAGCTCTTCGTTAGCGATTTGTCCTCAACGTGTCAGAGACACTAGAAAACTTCCTTGGCCAAGTACAAATGGAGCAAATTAGAAAGAGAAAGTTTATGTCAGAACTTCTTTTATTTCCGGCCACATTTTTGTTTCGTTGGATTGGAAAGGGCATCGGCCCTTCATCATTTCATCCCTTGCACTCCCTTCAGCCCTTCTCTCCCGTTCGTTATGCTGTCATGAACAGTTTTGGAAACTCTGGAAACACACGGACGTGCCCCCGTCACTCAGCTTGCAGTTCCGCGTGTGATCAGCATGACCTCTGTGGACTGCATTCTCTTAGCAACCCCCAAACTTCACTTAGTTCACCTGTGCCTGGGCCTGAAATCGTCAAACAATCGAGCTGAAAGTACAGTTGGGTTCTGAAGTCCTCAGAAAAATCCTTCACTTTCTGTTTTATTTTGTAGGTTACATTAACCAATGCTTCCTGTAGTGCCATGGGCTTTTAAAGTAAACATTTTGGAATAAATGGATGCCTGTTAGCTATCTTTAAAAATGGGAAAAGTTAATCATGAAAACAGTCATGATAATAATGAGTGGCCTAGTATCAGCCATTTGTCTGATACTCTGTATGTGCTGGAACAAGTGCTTTTCTACATTTCAGCACATTTTTACCCTCACAACAACCTTGATGTTATAAGGCCACGTTACAGCCAGACTCTCTGCAGCCTTCTCAAATCCAGCTCTGGAAACTGTGACAAGTGATGTGGATCTTGCATGCATGCTAAGTCACGTCTGACTCTGGGACCCCATGGACTGTTGCCTGCCAGGATCCTCTGTCCATGGGATTTTCCAGGAAAAAATGCTGGAGAGGGTTACCATGCCCTCCTCCAGGGGATCTTCCCCACCCAGGGATTGAACCCACCGTCTCCTGCGCCTCCTGTACTGGCAGGCGGGCTCTTTACCACTAGCACCACGTGAGAAGCCCTCGTGGATCTTTGTTATTGTTCTGTAGTCCCTAAAGTCACGGCCGGCTCTTTGTGACCATATGGACTGCAGCATGGTGGCCTTCTGTATCTCCTGAAGTTTTCTCAAACTCATGTCCATTGTGTTGCTGATGACATCCAACCATCTCATCCTCTGTTGTCCCCTTCTCCTTCTCCTGCCTTCAATCTTTTCCAGCATCAGGGTCTTTTCCAATGTCAGCCCTTCACATCAGGTGGCCAAAGTATTGGAGCTTCAGCTTCAGCATCACTCCTTCCAATGGATATTCAAGATTGATTTCCTTTAGAATTGACTGGTTTGATCTCCTTGCCGTACCAGTCACTCTCAAGAGTCTTCTCCAGCACCACAATTCAAAAGCATCAATTCTTTTGTGCTCAGCCTTCTTTATGGTCCAGTTCTCACATCCGTACATGACTACTGGAAAAACCATAGCTTTAACTACACAAATCTTTGTCGGCAAAGTGATGTCTCTGCTTTTTCATAAGTTGTCTAGGTTTGTCCCCAGAGTCCCTCTTGGCCCCCACTTCCCGCACTTCCGCTCCTGTTTCTCCCTTCCTTTAGAGCTATTTTCGTTCTTCCCTCAACTATGTGCCGCCCCCGGGGAAGTACAGTTTGCCTTAGGTTAGCGCTGGTCTTCCTCACCAGAACTCCAGTGAAAAAATTCTGCACTGCATTTCATGTCTACAAGGAAATGGAGGCAAAGAAACTGAAGCAATTTGCCCGAGATCCCTCAGCTCATAAACAGTAAATCCAAACTTGAACCAGGGCCTTTCTGACCTGTAACCACTCTGTTCTTCCCTTCTAATCAATTTTTTCTTTATAATTTTATCACCTGTCGTTGATCCTGTTTATGTCAAGGCTAATGTTAGACTTTATAGATTTCTAATCAACATAATTTGAGCAGAGCGATTACTTGGAACCACAGCTGGCAAGTCCAAGGGTGCCCAGAGGAGTTTGAAATGGTTGCAAAAACTTGTAAACTGGGTTGTTTATTTAAAAGGGAACAAAAATCTCTTCAGTTATAAACTTGGAGGCATCATAATTAAACAGGCCTCCCAAGGTGCAGTCTTAAAAAAGACTTTCTAGACGAAAGGTTTCTTGTTTATCCACCCGCCCCACCGTGATGGCTCTGGCTGATCTCCTTTGGGGAAATTGCACAGTTCTCGACATTTCAGTGTCTATAGATATCGCTGGTCCTGGGCCTGAGCTTTTGTTTTGCCCCCACTGAGTGAGTGATAGTGAACCCAAGAGATTCTATAGCTGTTGTGACTGTAACAGGAACTCTACTTGGGGTACTCCTGCAGTCACTGCACAGGCCTTCACGTGGCCTGGGTGGGATTTTCTGCCCTCTCTGGTTTCCTTAGCTTCTTCCTCCCAAAAACACAGCATAGGCTCCACATCTCACCCCACTGGTCAATGGTTTTCCATCTTGGTTGCATGTTGCTTCCATCCAGGGAATTTTATAAAATACTGATGCCTAGACCCCATTGCTGATAAATTTAATCGGAAACCCAGGGGGTGTGGAGGACTGTATTGTGTAACTCTTGGACTTGATGACTATTAAACTAAATTCCTAAATTACCACTGGGATATGATTCTAGGGCAGATATTTCAGGAGGCTGTTATAGAAATACTCTGCAGTGTCAGCAAGGAACTTAGCAAAATGGCTTATGATGTTCCGACTTAAAACAGAGAGGCCATCAACCAGATTAGCCGCAAATGGTGCTGAGGAAAAAAACTACCCCCAAACTCAGTGGTTTACATCAAGGAGCATTTATTTCCTGCTCATGGGTCTGCAGGAGAGTGTGGACTGGCTGGTCCAAGCTGGACTTTGCAGAGCAGTTTTGCTTCAGGCTGCAGGTAAGCTGGACTTCACTCCAGGAGGAGGTGTGACTCAGGTCTTTTCACGTGTCTCCCATCTTCCTTGGAGCACTGCTGTGCAGGGAAAGCATGTGTCAGGGCTGCTCACTGGCAGGCACCCACCGGGCATAAAGTGCTAGAGATGCCGAGGGCCTCTCTGGGAAAGCACGTGTCAGGGCTGCTCACTGGCAGGCACCCACCGGGCATAAAGTGCTAGAGATGCCGAGGGCCTCTCTGGGAAAGCACGTGTCAGGGCTGCTCACTGGCAGGCACCCACCGGGCATAAAGTGCTAGAGATGCCGAGGGCCTCTCTGGGAAAGCACGTGTCAGGGCTGCTCACTGGCAGGCACCCACCAGGCATAAAGTGCTAAAGATGCCGAGGGCCTCTCTGCTCACATCGTGGTGACTCTGCCTCTGGACCAAGTAATCCGAGCAACTCAGCCCAGCACTAGTGATGCAGAGATATGCACTCTGCCTGCGGGGGGGGGGGGGGAAGAGGACAAATCACTTGCTCACAGAAGTCCATGCTCTCATAAGAATACATTTGTTGGCAATATCTTAGAATGGGCTTCCTTAGCGGCTCAGTGGTCAAGAATCCACCTGCTAATGCAGAAGACCTGGGTTCCATCCCCGGGTTGGGAAGATCCCCTGGGGAAGGAAATGGCAACCCACTCCAGGATTCTTTCCTGGAGAATCCCATGAACAGAGGAAGCTGGTGGACTAAAGTCCATGGCATTGCAAGAGTCAGACACAACTGAGTGACTAAAAAACAACAAGCCACAATTTTTAGAAGACAAGGGTCTAAAGAAGGGTCTATTTTTTTCAGTTTTCCTGTAGATATAAAATTGTACCAAAATAAGAAGTTTATTCAAAAGGCACAGAAGGCTGGACTGCCATAAGACTTGCAGAGATAGTTTTAGCTACCAGAAGTGTTGAAGTAAAGCGTGGACCATCCTTTGGTGGGAAAGTTGTGCAAAGATCAAGCATTAGCTGATTATTTGGTGTGTGGCCTAGATTTTCAACTGTTATGTCATAGGGAGAAACAGAAAGAAGAGGGCATGGAGATAAAAGATTCGAATTTTCATGTGGCTGAAACCAACTAGAGAAAATTTCAGAAGGATAAACAACATCACACATTCAGGTTCACAGTTTCAATTGTTTATATATCCTACATAAAGTCTAGACACAAGAACCTGATATGTGGCTTATATTTGTTTGGCTCATTGATGAAATACAGCTTTAATTGGAATTCCTAAATAACCATGAGTGTCTCCCGTTGAGATTAGCCTGGAGGGTGTACTGCAGCCAGAACCACTAGCTGGCCATAGAGCAGCGGCCAACTGGGGTCAATCGTATTATTAACAGTAACAGCAAGAGCAGCAGCTGATACCATGGAGTGTTTATGAAGTGCCAAGTTCAGCTAAGTGCTTTATGTCGATCACTTCATCCTCAGAAACCCCTCTGAGGGAGGTACTAATGATGTGACTATTTCACAGGAGACAAAACCGAGGCTCTGTGAGTTAAAATAGCCTTCCCAAGACCCCATCATGCATGAACGTTAGTGCTGAGAGTTCAGCTCAGGATGTCCGATCCTGCAAAATGTGGGTGTAATCATTGCACTCTACTGCCGGCCCATTTAGACCGTCACCCTGTTCAAAACACTAGCACTTGCCTTGTAAGCTGTTCCCCCGTGTGACAGAGGACAGCCGGTGATCAGTTTGCTATGATATGTGGCACATTTCTGGAATTATCTTAAGACATGGCTATGTCTACTTTGACTAGACCTCCTCTCTGGTACCACTTCATACATTTCTGGAAATTGCAGTATGTTCCCCAAGCTGCCATACACCGGACTTCCTTCCCCAAACCTGAGTACCCACCCTGACCACCCCCCAACCCAGGGGAGACACATTCTGTGCTGCTACTATAGCCTCCACTTTGCTATTGATTATATCTAACTTGCCAGACGGAGCTGACAGCCAAATGAAAGGCTGGGATTTCCCAATCAATAGTCATTAGAACTCCACTTATTATACATGGAGTGACTTTCGGGGCCAGGGTGATGCCCTTAACAAGAAAAAGAAAAAAATAAGAGTGTACTTGGTAACATAAACACAGCTCTCTGCCAGAAGGAGCTAGATTCAGCCAAAGAAATGGATTTGCAAACGTCCCTTCTCTTTCTTCTCATTGCCTCACAGGTAAGCACGCCCTGGACTTCTCCTAAGAGACTGTGGCATGGACAGGCTGTGTGTGTATGACCTTTTTTTTGGTTGCCTTTTTAACTTGAAAAAGAAAGTTAAGATACCACGTTTATTTAACAGACTTGAACATGAAAAGGAGCAGAGAGAAAGACCGGTTAATAAGAAAAAAGAGAAAAAGGTCTATTCTTGTGAAAGTGAATGACTAGAGGTGGTGGAGAGTAAAGAGGAGGTTAGAGAAAGCCAAAAGAGAGAGAATTTGTCAGAAAGGGAATTAGAGCCAACACTTGCTGCTTACTAGAGTAATTTACTGTGAAAAACAAGATGTCCCTAAGCAAGTCTAGTCCTGCGAAGTCTTCTGAAATGATCCAGAAAGGAGAACAGACTCGTTTTTATAACCAAAGACTGTGATTCATGAGGCGATGCTGGTGTATTTTACTAGTTTCCTCTTTTTCATTATCAGCAATCACTCAGTTTTCCAGGCTTAACTTTTGAGCCCCAGTCAGGAGCAGGCCATTCTAAGTGTGTATGGTGATTACCTTTCCTGAAATAAATACACCAACCAACTTTACAGAGGCTTTGCTGGTAGCTCAGATAGTAAAGAATCTTCCTGCAATGCAGGAGACCCGTATTCGATCCCTGGGTTGAAGAGATCCCTGGGAGAAGAGAATGGCAACCCACTCCAGTATTCTTCCCTGGAGAATTCCATGGACAGAGGAGCCTGCTGGCCTACAGTCCATGAGGTTGCAAATAGTTGGATACAACTGAGAGACTAAACACAACACAGCTTTATATATAGCGAAAAGGTCCCTGATTTCCTAATTCTTGATGAATTAGCTTTGTATTTCTTACCCACATTAACAGCTTGATGGCTTCACATCCCATGTAGATGAAACCATTTCTTATTGAGTCTAACTTACCTTTCATGCTCTTTCATTCTCAGAGGTCTTCGAGAGGTGGGACCTTGAGAAAGACCTCCACCTTGGAGTTAGTCACCCCTCAATGTATATATATATATACAAAACCGTGTGCAGACCCGGTCATACCAGCCTTGCTTGAGATAAGCTCTGACAAACCAGCCATGTGCCCTTACTGGCTGGCACACATTGCTACTGGCATGCGGGGAGCACGCCCCCAAGATGGGACTGGCTTTGAGGTTAATCAGACCAATTTTTAGAAAGCAGGAGGAAACTCTGAGAGCAAACGCAGACCTTGGGAATTAGTAGCCTAAAACCTGAGCCTCCCAGTTAGAAGTCACGACTTTTAACCCTTGGAGTATTATCTACCGACAGATACAGACTCTGACTATCCTTAAGCCATCATTTAGAGAGAACAAAGTATGATGATATGAATACAATGCTTTGCATGCTTTGGGAGGCAGATATTTAGAGATGAGGTACCATTTTTTAGTATTTTACCGAAGTTTGGTTAACTTACCATGTACTGTTAATTTCTGCGGTGTAGCAAACTGACTCAGTCATAGATATACATGTATATATATACAAATATCTATTCTTTTCCACTATGGCTTGTCACGGGATATTGAACAGAGTTCCCTATGTTATACAGCAGGACCTTGTTGTTTATCCAAACTGTATATAATAGCTCACATCTGCTAATCCCAACTCCCAATGCTCCCCACTTGGAACCTCCAGTCTGTGCTCTATGTCTGTGACTGTTTCTGTTTTGTCGATAAGTTCATCTGTATAATATTTTAGATTCCATGTATAAGTGATACCCTGTGATATTTGTTTGTGGTATCTTTATTCTGTATTTTTGTATAAAACTGCTTCTTTATATCATATTTGTAAACTCAATACTTGCTGGCTAGGTTTTAAAATCAGATATGAAAACAAAAAAGGGGGGTGATAGGTAACTGAATGTATAGGTATAGAGACAAATGGATAACAGCCATATTTCTTAAGTGGTGGTTTTTAAATATAAATCAGAATAAGCTGATGCTCTTAACTCAAAATGGGAGAAATTCAGCTTAAGAAAAATGAATACTAAGATGAAAATAGAAGAGTGTATAAGAATGGACTTAAAAAAAAACCCGAAATCTGAGATGCTGTATGAAACCCTTTATCTAGTAAAAGCAGTAGGGGACACCTGGGGACAGAATGGCCATTGTTAACCCCGAGAATAAATGTCACAAGCAGATAAAGCTTCCTGAGGCAGAGCGCAGATCTCAGTGTCTTGGCTTCCTGAACTTCTTGCCCCACACTGGCTGCTTGATAGATGGTCATTGTTTAAATTAAATGCAGAGGAGGCAAACATTATTTATGGTAATCAATATAGAAACTAGATGTTATTACCAGAAAAAGGAGAGCCAAATTATGATGGGAAATTGGATGCAATAAGAGACTAAAAATAATTGAAAAAGTCATTCAGTCATGTTTGGGAGAGAGGAAAAGGAATTTTGAACAGGGTCTGGGTGAGAATGTGTAATAGGACTATGGGTGAGACAGATAATTGTTCCAGAGAGACGTGCTGTTGTTGTTAGAGGTGACCACTGTCTTGAAAGAAAACCTTGCATTGGCCGCTAGGTAAGAAAGCCTCCTTCGAACTAGGTGCAGGGGAGATGTGTGCTTTTGTACATACGTGTGTTATAAAGAAAAGCTGAGTGAGTGAAATGCAGGAAGAGAAGCTGGCTGCTCCAAGTAACTCAAGGCTAAGGAGACTATTGCTAAAAATTAAGTTGGCCTAGCTAGAGAGTGAGAGTGACTGTATCAGAAGAGAAGGTTTGCCATCGCTGGAGGGATCCACACAGAGGTGGGAGAGCTATTATGGAGAGTAGTTACTGGGGAAATTCAGGCATCACGTGGGCACTGGGATTCTTGGCCTATGAGTACCCTCTTGATCCTGAGATTGCTGTTGTGCAGATGCTAAGTCAGTCAGTCCTGTCCGACTCTTTGTGACCCACGGACTGCAGCACGCCAGGCTGCCCTATCCTTCACCGTCTCCTGGAGTTTGCTCAAGACCATGTCCACTGAGTTGGTGATGCTGCCCAGCCACCCCATCCTGACGTGCTGTGACTCAGTAACGAGACTCCCATGCCCAGTGGGTGGTCCTGGGACCCACACTCACTTTTAGCAGTGTTGTCCCGTCCACAAGTGTGGCCGGTCTCACAGACACCACAGGGGTTCAGCCGCTGACTCCCTGAGTAAGCGAGGCGCCCCAGCTGGCAGCACGTGCTGATTTCACCACTGCCACGGGGGCTGATTTTAAGCTTTCAGTGTGACGTCACCGAACGGGGGGTTGGGAAGATTTGTTAACAGCTGACTCCCAGGAAGCTGTATGAGCCAGGACCCGTTTCTCTGAGGACCTTGCTCCAGGACCCATCATTTTATTCAGGAAGTGTCATTAATTTCATGACTTGTTTCTGCTCGCTTCATTTGACCACCCAGTCTCTCACCGGGGATTGAGATGAAGCCTGCCTGATTCACTTTTTAAAAAAATTAAATAGATCCAACTAGAGATTATCATACTACATGAAGTAAGTCAGAAAGACAAAGACAAATACCACATGATACCACTTATATGTGGAATCTAAAATACGAAATAAAAGAACCTATCCATGAAATAGAAACAGATTCCCAGACATAGAGGAGAGACTGGGGGTTGCCAAGCGGGGGTGCTGGGGGAGGGGTGACAGGTTTGGAGTTAGCTGACGCAAACTGTTACAGATAGGATGGATAACAACAAGGTCCTACCGCGCATCACGAGCAACTAGGGAACTGCATCCAATCTCCTGGGATAAACCACAACGGGAAGAATAGAAAAAAGAGTGTATATATGTGTGGAACTGAGTCACTTTACTATGTAACAGAAATTAACACAACGTTGTGGATCAACTATGCTTCATTAAACAAATAAAAGAAAGAAAAATTTACTGTCTTTGAAGCTTAGGATTTTAATGGTTAGACAACTTTCCAAACTGAAATATATACATAAAAGACCAATTTATCCTATCACTAGGACATAGATTTCATTAAGAATGCCCTTAATCACTGTGGCAGTAGAAATTATCAATGTTTGAAAACTCAACGAATACCAATAGTTTTTATGGGAAGCAGTTGCTAAGTTCACTGTACAGTTTGGGCTATATTGGAGATTCAGGGGTTAGCCCATTCCTGATGGCCCTTAACTAAACAAACAAACAAACAAACAAAAACAAAAAAAACCCAAAACAACAACAAAACACTACTTATACAATAATACAAAGTGGAACTCAGTTCTTGAGCAGTGGGACTTACCTGAAGCTTTACTGAGAACAACGAAAGCAGTGTATTAGTTAGAATTAGGATCAACTGCATATCAAAGAAAATACTTAAATGCACATCATTTCACATAAAATAAGTCTGGAGGGGAGCAGTTTCAGGTTAGTGGTGGAGGCACATGGTTGTTAACATCTCAGTCTCCATCTGTCTTCTGCTCCATCGTTTTTAGCCCATAATCATTTCAAGGCCCAGTAGAGTGATTAGTGCCCCAGGCATCGTATCCAAATATTTTAAAAAGTAGGTAGCTGGGGAACGGCGAGAGGACACATCCTAGCCATCTCCTGCTTTTTTGAGAATCATTCCAGAAAGACTCAGTCAACACTTCCTCTTCTATCCCCTTGATCAGAACACAGTTGCAGATGGTTAACATCCTACCTATCTGCAAGGCTTGTCATAGGTTTGAGTGCTAAAGAATTGATGCTTTCAAACTGTGTTGCTGGAGAAGACTCTTGAGAGTCCCTTGGACAGCAAGGAGACCAAACCAATCAACCCTAAAGGAAATCAACCCTGAATATGTATTGGAAGGACTGATGCTGAAGCTCTAATACTTTGGCTACCTGATGCAAGGAGTCGACCCATTGGAAAAGACCCTGATGCTGGGAAAGACTGGGGCTGGAGGAGAAGGGAGTGACAGAGGAGATGATTAGGTGCCATCAGCGACTCAATGGACATGAGTCTGAGCAAACTCAGAGAGATAGTGAAGGACAGGGAAGCCTGGTGTGCTGCAGCCCATGGAGTCACAAAGAGTCGAACACGACTTCACGACTGAACAACAATCTCCAAGGAAGACCAGAAACGTGGCCTGTCACCTGGACACAGTGTTAGACCCCAGTGCTCTTTCTTTGGAAGAAGAAAATGCGAGCATCTAGGGATGGGCAGACTCTGCCATAGCAGAAATGACTCAGCTGCCAAGATTAACATGGTCCGGGCTGTGCGCACCCCTGATTACAGAGCCCTGCGGCTGAGCTGCAGAAGGGACTTGCTGCTTTTTATTGAGCTTTAACCACCATGGCATGTACCTAGGATTAAGGTATTCATTTTCCAGTTTCTAGAGTGAAACAGATGCAGACTCATAAGATGTAAGAAAAAACAAAAGTGAAATTTGATGCTTTCTCCCCAACTCTCCCAAGACCCAAGAAGGAAGAAAGGGGAGAGGTCCGCCTGCAATGCAGGAGACCCTGGTTCGATTCCTGGGTCAGGAAGATCCTCTGGAGAAGGGAGAGGCTTACCCACTCCAGCATTCTTGGGCTTCCCTTGTGGCTCAGCTGGTAAAGAAGCTGCCCACAATGCAGGAGACCTGGGTTGGATCCCTGGGTTGGGACAATCCCCTGGAGAAGGGAAAGGCTTCCCACTCCAGTATTCTGGCCTGGAGAATTCCATGGACTATACAGTCCATGGGGTCGCAAAGAGTCGGACATGACTGAGCAACTTTCACTTTCAGCCACAGGAGAGCCCTGTGGAGCCTGGCAGACTAAGTTACAGAGAAGTGGAGTGGGCCTCCTGCTCATGGCCTGCAGGTTCCCTGGAAAACCAGATCTCAGCCCATTGGAGAAATGCCACCTGTGAGTGGTGGGGGGACAATGACGAGGGTGGGGTCCCCTGGGGGCCCTTGTGCTCAGGCTGTGCTGGAGGAAAGACATAGCTGGTGTGATTCTGTATCTTCTCCCTACAGGATGCCTAGCAGGCTTCTTAAAGCTACTGCTAAACAGCTGACACACTCTGACAGTTCACCCACACATTCATGCCCAAATTCTAACGGCACCACTGTATCAAGCTGCGCCAGTGTTTCATATGGAAGGCCCGTGGGCTTTGATCAACTTGGGACATGCTCTGGTCACCAAAGGAAACATTTCATCAAAAACAGCCCCTTGTTTGGAGGGGGCAGAGGTACCCAAACAGGTTGTCCCAGGCACCTGGACCAGTCCACCTAGTTGTAACACAACCTTGTTGCAGTATATAAGAGTAGACCATTAGAAGATTAGTAGAAATTGGACAATCAGTACAAATTTGCGCTTAACTTGCTAGAGTTAAGCACATCCAGAAAGCAAACGTGAGCACTGATAAGTGGAAGTCCCTCAACTGTGTCTGACTCTTTGAGACCCCATGGACTGTACAGTGCATGGAACTCTCCAGGCCAGAACACTGGAGTGGGTGGCCTTTCCCTTCTCCAGGGAATCTTCCCAACCCAGGGATCAACCCCAGGTCTCCCGCATTGCAGGCGGATTCTTTACCAGCTGAGCCGCCAGGGAAGCCTGAACACTGATAAATTGGTAACAAAAGATGAATGACAAGGTGACGAAGAGCTATGAAAATGGCAAATGCCTGCGTGTGGAAAATTTCATAAGATGGAATTCCTATCAAGTTATGAATGAATAATAAGTTCATAAAATGAACTTAAGTTTGAGATATTAATGTTGGGACCAGTTGTCAGTAGACCTCAAATCATCATAATAATAACTAAAATTGACGTTCAAAAAATCACTTCTGTTGATCAATAACAGTTTAAATTATATTCAATGCTTACTAACAAAGACAGAAATATTTTAAATATTAGGAAAATTCCACCCGAGGATTTTAAAACATATTTTAAACTATCATTTAAAGGCATGATAAATTCAACCATAAGTCATTCACTAAGAACTCTAATCTGATAACATTCTACTGCAATATTACAGTTATTTTTGAGAGGCTTAAAGAAGTGTATAACAGCACATATTTTATGCCATTAAGGCACATTACCGCTGTGCAAAGTTGTGATGGATTCTGTCATTAGATAGCAGTATACTTACTTGGTTGATGGAAATTATTGACCAAATTTTTTACACAATTTTGTTAAAATCATAGAATGCCATACTGTTCTGTAGAACCAGAAATCACTGCCTTTGAGTGACACCTGGGTATGTCCTGAATTTTCTGACTAAATTGCTTCTATATAGACATACCAATTTATAAAACTTTAGAGACAGAAATTTGAATACCTGACATCAAGGTGATTATTTTCCCCTAAACCTTTTCTTTCTTGCTTGACTGGGAACCTTAGAATTTCCCTTAATTCATAACTCCTAAGTAAGAAAGTCAGATTGTTATACTGTACACTTAAAATTATATAGTGCTTTTCATCAATTGTACCTCAATAAAACTGAAAGAAAAAATTAAATTTAAAAAAACCTAAGCAAAGGAAAATAAATGAAGCACATATCATATCTATCATTATTAAATCTGAATGGAGTAATTATGGGTTCATTAAAATATTCTTTATTTTTATATATAATGGAAATTTTTTGCAACGAAAGTTTTCCAAGTTTAAAAAAAGTTAGAAGCATCTATGGTCCTTCATTCTCAATTTTCTATTATCATCAAACTGATGGAAGTGAGCTGATACTGCTGCTCTATTATTAGCTATGCTCCATAATTGGTCAGAAATTTCACATTTTATTATATTGCTGCACCTTTCCCAGGGGCATAAATTATTAAGTGTTCAGTATTCATGGCCCATCTGCCCAGAAAAGTCAGACTAAGATTTTGGAGTAAGTTAGAATAGAGTTAGAATGAGTAAGGGTATTAAAATATGCAACACATTGGAGTTCATTTCCTAAAAGGAATCATAAGACCCAAAATCTCATCAAGTTGTTCTAACTATAGTGCATAAATAATGTTACCTTTAGGTTTTTAAGTATCAGGGTAAAATTAGGATCTGTTAATGTTGGATGGAAAAAAGAAAAAAAACCTCTTATTAGGTTCTCATCCTGAACAAGCTAATTTGATTTACCCCAGGAAACTCCAGGCCTGGTGAATGGCGTATGAAAGGTAACAGAGAAATTTGCTGGATGTGGAATGATAACAAACCTAAGTTTGTTAGATTAGGAATTTTTCATGGTATTACTTTAAAAAAGAATGTATGTAGAGTTTTAAATGCCCAGGGAATTTCACTTATTCATTTAGCTGCACGAGGTCTTTGTGGTGGCATGCAGGATTTTGAGCTGCAGCGTGTGGGATCTAGTTCCCTGATCAGAGATGGAACACAGGCCCCCTGCGTTGGAGAAGGAAATGGCAACCCACTCCAGTGTTCTTGCCTGGAGAATCCCAGGGACGGGGAGCCTGGTGGGCTGCCGTCTATGGGCTCACACAGAGTCGGACACGACTGAAGTGACTTAGCAGCAGCAGCACAGGCCCCCTGCACTGAGAGCACAGAGTCTTAGCCACTGAACCACCAGGGAAGCCCCATCGAGGAATATAGATATGCAGTTTACATGCAGAATCTTTGGATGTCTTTTTTAATCCTCTCATATTCTCAATCAACTCCATTTTTCTATAATTTTTGCTCATATCTTGTGTTTATTCCAAGGATGACTGGATGTTTGGAAGGATGGGCGGGTGGATGAATATTTTAGATCCCTCATGATTATGCTGTAAATGGGAAGTTTTCCTTTCTTTGCTATCTTTAGGTTTCCTTTTAAAATGTAGCATATTTACAAATTTTATTCCCAGTAAATTCATATGCACATAGTGTATATTTTTAAAAACTGATTGGGATAACTAATATGATCTTTCTCAAAAGCTCAGACTTGCTTAACATGGAAAAATAATAACTTTCAATCCTGAAAGTTAAAAAACTTGAATAGCCCTTTTAAATGATGCTCTTAATTTCCAGATCTGTCTATCCTGGCTTCTTTCTAAGTGACGTCTGGGCCTATTGCCACAGGGAAATCGATGGTTATGTGACCCTGTGCAGGGAATAGTCAGAAGTCTCGAATGTGTTCTGAAAGATCATGTTCCTGCTGTACCTGATTGCTGTCCATTCTGGGGCATTCCCTGCTGACCTTAGCCACTGGAACTTATGAACCGTCTCTCTTAGCTCGGTGAAGACCATGGATGACTCTCCGCCAGTGACTGGGCCAGCCTTCGGCTCGGCTGCCATTTTCACTTCCAGCTTCTTGGGTCATCTTGTTCCTCACCATGGGAAGCCCCAAAACAGACGGTGGCTTTCAGGCTGGCTGCCTTCTGATCCTTCCCAAAGACCTGAAGGGAGTTGTACATCCTTCTGATGTACTGTAGCAATCAGGAAAGCTAGACATCAGGGATTTTGTCTGACCGATTCAGTTTGATGGTTGTAGACATGGGGGTGCTGTCATTGAAATGGGTTTCCCGATTTCAGTGGAAATAAAAAGAGTCTGAGGATGGAGGCAGAGGCAAATTCTGGGAAAATCACTAGCAAGGAATGGTACCATAATAGTAGTGAAGCAGGATTAACAATCAGAGTAAATTGACCCTCAGAGAATTTTGGAAGTAATAGATTGAGAAGTTCCCTAGACCAAACTTAGAGGTCAGTATGTTAAAGTCTTTCTTGGTCTGAATAACTGGGGGGAAATCTGAACAGAGATGGTTTGCAACACTATACTCAGATCTCCTTAGTTAAGGACCCTGTTATGACATCTCAGGTTTGATTCTCCAGATATCCCCAAGGACACCTGAGACCATTTACTAATGTGATTCTGAACTGGGGCAAGGGGCATGTTTAGACTTTCAGAGCAATATTGAATATTCATTTTGAATTAATAATTTTTTTAAAAAAAATTTTGGATTTGCAGTATTTCTGAGGTCCACTGGTCATTTAGAAGCTCATGGAAATCCAGTGGTAAATGGAGTTTTGTCCCAAGTCTATCTCATGGTAGGCTCACAAAGCCAATGAACCAATTCTGTTGATAATTCCAAGCCTCTGAGTGTATAGTTGGCAGAATCCCCACAGTGGCCTCTGATTTATGGAGTTAGGACTTTCATAGTAGGTAGGATCAAGTGAAAGCCCCTGGAGTGTCCCTTCCCTATAAAAATCATAACCCAAAGTGACACAGTATCCGTCGGCGAGTCATAAAAATGAATGCAACTTTTAAGTATTGGAAGATGTAAAGGCATGGAGGATACTCTATCATATCCTCATTTAAAGTCCAGGCTTACCCGCATTGAAAGTAGATAGATTTTTAAGAATGACAGGCTATCGAGAACTTAATAGCGACTTTAACAATAGCAGTTGTTTCAGATGTTGTTGTTCTTTTTTAATCCTGGAAGAAATTCACACAGACCCTGACATCTGTGCATCAGTCTAGATGTTCTGCTGAGATGTATTCCAGCTAACTAATCCTCTCTTCAGCTATGTCAAGCCTGCTGCAAGAAACCTATAGAGTTCTCAACTTTAGTTGCTATTATTTTTAAATTCTAGAATTCCCATTTAATTCTCTTTAAAATAAATTTTGGTTGGCTCATAAAGTGAGAATACGTTAATCACAACTATTTTAAGCTATATGACTAATTATTAATAACTGAGCTACCTGTGGGTATATTCTCCTGCCTCCTCCTTCCTCCTCCTGGTCCTGCTTCTTGATATGCCTCGTAATTTTTATTCAAGTCTGTACTTTGTGGATGAAAAATTTTGAATGCTCTGGGTGACGTCAGGGGAGATCAGCCTAATCTAATCAAGGACAGAACTGACTCAAACTAGGTCTTAGGAAAGCTCAGCCTATTTCTGGTTCCCCTTTACTGTTAATAGGTAGCCTGCTGGAGTTTTCAACGGACAACCTCGTATTGACTCCTTGGGAGGCAACCAAGTCACAGATTCCAAATTTAATCTGGTTCACACCACGAGACTGCCAGGAACTTCTCTCTGCCTAATTGGGCTTTCTGCATGGGTTTTTAACCTCTTGGTCTGGGCAGCTGGAGAATTCAGTAAATGTCTTTGGGGGAAACCAATAAATCTCACAACTCGGCATGGCCTTTCTCTGGGATCTTGGACCTTCCATTTTGACCGCCTCACCAGCACTGAATTCGAATTCCCTCCTCCCCCACCACCACCCTCCCCAGGACCCAGCCCTGCGGTCTTGCCAAACTTGCTGATGTTTCTGCCTCTTTGCAGGGTTTGTTTGCTGGTATTCCCAGGCTTCTGCCTCTGCTCCATGAATCAACATGTCCCCCAGAGGAAAGGCGACATGCAGAGAGTCAGCTCACTTCTTGGGTTTTCCGTCTCTCTGGTCTCACCTTTAAGGTCCGACTGCCTGTCAGCTCTACATCAACTCCATAAAGATGTACTTGTGTTGTCATCTTATTTCTCTAACCCTTGATGGGATGATTGTTTCCACATGTGACTTCATCACAGGTTGTTGCAGAAGATCTGATTTAGTCTAGAGTCAGTTCATTATCTCTCAGAAACATCCTATATGATTTTCAAGTGAAGTCCAAGTTGAAATACACTTCTTTTCTGTTTGTCTCACCATATTACACAGGGCCAATTTTATTGAGTTATATTTTCATCAGAAATTTTAATTTTTGTAATCTTTCCGATTAATATACACAGGACTGAAACTTATCCCAGAGCTTCCCCAGTGGCTCAGCGGTAAAGAACCCACCTGCAATACAGGAGACACAGGAGACCCGGGTTCAATCCCTGGGTCAGGAAGATCCCCTGGAGGAGGACATGGTAACCCACTCCAGTATGCTTGCCTGGAGAATCCCATGGACAGAGGAGGCTGGCGGGCTACCATCCACAGGATCACAAAGAGTCGGATGAAACTGAGCTGCACACATGTATACAGTTGTTTTGCTTTCCTTTTTATCTGCAATTATTTCCCTGTTATCTTGTTTTAAATATTTACATTTGTGACCTTCTTTTATAGCTTAATGGTCATATACTTATTTTATTTCCTAAATATCAGTTTTTGGTTCGATGGCAACCCACGCCAGTATTCTTGCCTGGAGAATCCTGTGGACAGAGGAGCCTGGTGGGCTGCTGTCCACGGGGTCGCACAGAGTCAGACACGACTGAAGTGACTTAGCATGCATGCATGCATTATCTCTATTTTTCTTATTTCTTTTCTAATTTTTAATCTTTGTTAAATATATTTTTTCCTTAGTGTGTCTACTTGTTTTCCATAAATATTTTTAATCAAACATTAATTAATTAATTTTTATTATTTCTTATTAATCATTGTAAGCACATAAGGCTATGGATTTTTTTCTCTGAACATGGATATAGCCCATATCCCATAGATATAGTTCCAATTAGGTAGCAGTTTCAATTATCATTATTTTCTCTAAAATTTGAAACTGTAGCTATTTGGCCCTTAGTCATCTGTCCGGTGGGTTTACATTAAGGATAACATTGAATTATTTATGAATCATGTCTTGTTTTAATAGACTTTTGATGGGGAATAGTTTCTATCATTTTGTGAAACAGAAATTAGTCCAGTTTTTGGGTAGAGAAGGAGTCCAGAATGTTTGATTTTAGGTGTCCTTAGAAAATGTGATGCAGGCCACCATTTACAAAATAAGTTATATAATGTTAACCACATATCAGTGCAGGAAACTGAGTTTGGCTGTTCAGACTATGGTCTCTCCCAGCACAGGGAAGAGCAAGGGAGTCCCAGAAAAACATCTTCTGCTTCACTGATTACGCTAAAGCCTTTGACTGTGTAGGTAACAAAAAATTGTGGAAAACTCTTGAAGAGATGAAGATACCAGACCACCTTACCTGTCTCCTAAGAAACCTGTATGGAGGTCAAGAAGCAGCAGTTAGAACTGGACATGGAACAACTGACTGGTTCAAAATTGGGAAAGGAAGATGACCAGGCTGTATATTGTCACCCTGCTTATTTAACTTCTGTGCAGAGTGCACCATGTAAAATAGCAGGCGACTCACAAGCTGGAATCAAGACTGCTGGGAGAAATACCAACAACCTCAGATATGCAGATAATACCACTCTAATGGCATAAAGCAAAGAGAAACTAAAGAGCCTCTTGATGAAGGTGAAAGAGAAGAGTGAAAAAGCTGGTTTGAAACTCAGTATCCAAAAAACTAAGATCATGGTATCTGGTCCCATCACTTCATGGCAAATAGATGGGGAAAAAGTGGAAGCAGTGACAGATTTTATTTTCTTGGGCTCCGAAATCACTGTGGAAATTAACCCTGAATATTCACTAGAAGGACTGATACTGAAGCTCCAATACTATGGCCACTTGATGCAAAGAGCTAACTCATTGGAAAAGACCCTGATGCTGAGAAAGATTGAAGGCAAAAGTAGAAAAGGGCGGCAGAGGATGAGATGGTTAGGTAGCATCACCGATTCAATGGACATAAATTTAAGCAAACTCAGGGAGATAGTGGAGGACAGAGGAGCCTGGCATATTACAGTCCATGGAGTCACAGTGAGTCAGACATGACTTGCTGCTGCTGCTGCTGCTAAGTCACTTCAGTCGTGTCCAACTCTGTGCGACCCCATAGACGGCAGCCCACCAGGCTCCCCCATCCCTGGGATTCTCCAGGCAAGAACACTGGAGTGGGTTGCCATTTCCTTCTCCAATGCATGAAAGTGAAAAGTGAAAGTGAAGTCGCTCAGTCGTGTCCAACTCCTAGCAACCCCATGGATTGCAGCCCACCAGGCTCCTCCGTCCATGGGATTTTCCAGGCAAGAGTGCTGGAGTGGGGTGCCGCTGCCTTCTCCGCAGACGTGACTTAGCGACTGAAGAACAACAGTCCAGGAAAGGGAGCTTCAGCGTCCCTCTGGAAACTCAATAACCTTTGTCTTCAAAGAACTGGTGATAAAACACAGATCTGAGTTGAAAGTCAGGTTCATTTCTCACTATTGTTCAGTCCTAGTTGCTCAGTGACTTATAGATCCCTGGAGATGAATGTTAATCAAAATGTTTTTGTGAAAAGGAACACGGATTTCTTTGAAAGGAAGAAGTGAAGGTCACAGAGAGACTTCTCGGTTTTTAAGATTTTGCTTTTATTTTTTCACAGTAAGTGATTTGCCTTCTAGTTCCTCACTTTCTTTCTTCCTAGCAAAGCTTTCCATGTGTTCTTAGATTTTAGTATTACCCAAGGTTTTGTTTTTTTTTTTTTTTTTTTTACTATATAGACTGCTATGGAGGGCATGACATTATGATGAGGAAGAGGAATAACCAATTGCCTGAAAGTAAAAACAAGTGAAAAATAGTTTTTCAAATGAATTCTTCTTATCCAGTGTGAAGATGAAAACATTTGCTGGCCTAATGGGATCTAAAGCACATTCGTAACTGACATTGGATGAAGGGCATTTTTGGTGGGTTGGAGGCGATTTCGTTTTGGACTCTTTCTTCCCCTTTTTAAAAAATTGGAGTATAGCTGCTTTACAATAATTGGGGCAATAATGTATCACTCACTTTTGGAAGCATGTTGGGGCAGAGCTGTGGTCAACAAGGAGTATGCCAGAGAACAGAGTCTTTGGAAAAACAAATCTCTTTTTTAAGGCTATTTGCACATTTAGAAAGTCTAGCTGTCATTACACTCATTCCTGAGGAAATCAAATAAGACAACCTCTCAATGTACTCTTTAATTCACTCACCAAGACACCCTGGAAGAGGCTGAAGGGAATCCCTTGGTCTGCAGAGCACAGGAAATCACAGCATAGAAGAAGCAAATCGATTCTACCCAACAGGAAGTCTTCAGGTGCTGTTTCAAGATTTTGTAACAGATGAGTTCTGTGATGAGTTTAGGATAGATGCAAGATCCTCTTGACAAAGAAGTAATTTCTGGAGGTCTTGGGACACTCATCCACCAGTTGGACTGCTATGCTTGCCTTTAATTTCTTGACAGGTCCATCCATAGGATACACCACATGCTAAGAAGTTAAGAAGAATTTGTGATTCTGACAAGAAATAGAGGGAGTTGAAAGAGCTTGTTGGTAAACAGAGGCTATTTCTTTCTAGCTTGTTGTTGCTCAGTCGCTCAGTCGTGTCCAACTCTTTGAGACCCCATGGACTGCAGCACGCCAGGCCTCCCTGTCCATCATCAACTCTTGGGGCCTACTCAAACTCATGTCTGTTGAGTCGGTGATGCCATCCAACCATCCCATCCTCTGTGGTCCCCTTCTTCTCCTGCCTTCAATCTTTCCCAGCATCAGGGTCTATTCAAAGGAGTCAGTTCTTTGCATCATGTGGCCAAAGGATTGGAGTTTTAGCTTTAGCATCAGTCCTTCCAATGAATATTGAGGGTTGATTTCCTTTAGGATTAACTGGTTTGATCTCCTTGGAGTCCAAGGGGCTCTCAAGAGTCTTCTCCAACACCACAGTTCAGAAGCAGCAGTTCTTTGATGCTCAGCCTTTTGTTACGGTCCAGCTCTGACATCTGTACGTGACTACCGGAAAAAGCACGGCTTTGACTAGATGGCCCTTTGTTGGCAAAGTGATGTCTCTGCTTTTTAATACACTGTCTATGTTCATCGTGGCTTTTCTTCCAAGGAGCAAGCAATTCTACAAAATATTAAAAAAAAGAGAGAGACTCTAAGAGAACCTTCAAATTCTGTCAGACTCTTCTTTGAAATCTTGGTTTCTGGTTCCTGTGCTTTCCACTATAGAATTTGAGAGACTTGGATGACAGAGTGGTAAGGTGGGAATTGACATCTTTTAAGGTGAAAGTACGCAGATGAAGAGGACTCATCTAAACTCTTGGGAGGGAAGTCTGTCAGCTTGCAAGAAATAGAGTTAGCCTCTCTTTCTCACTGGAACCACTGCTTCTGGTTTCCTAGACAATCTCTTCACATATGAGGTTCCTGAAAGGCAGTGGTAAACTTGTAGAGCGATAAGCTGCATCCTTTCCCTAAACTCCTCTTCCACTTCTTATCCTCAGCCTCCCTTCCACACCACCTTACCCAACATCCAGTGAGCAGCAGGAATGGAAGGTAACTAACTTTTCAAATGATCGGCTCACATACAACGTGTGCATTCAAATGGGTGTTTCGGCCTTCACAGTGACTTCTCATGGTGCTCCTAAAATTATAGTGATGTTGTTGGTGCTGAAATAATTTTAAACCCTCCACGTTATGAACCTCTTTCTGCTCCTACAGAGGGTTTTGTGTAATCCTTTCAAGGGGCAAAAGTTGGCTGACCAGATATATCTACAGGGAACCTACAATGAAATTGCACTTACCTGGAATACGAGCATCGTCGCTACTGGCTGCAACCCTGAAGGCTGAGGTCAGACTTCTGCAGGGCACTCAGAAATCATTGGAAAATCCCATGGACGGAGGAGCCTGGTGGGCTCCAGTCCACGGGTCGCTAAGAGTCGGACTCGACCGAGCAACTTCACTTTCACTTTTCACTTTCATGCGTTGGAGGAGGAAATGGCAACGCACTCCAGTGTTCTTGCCTGGAGAATCCCAGGGACGGGGGAGCCTGATGGGCTGCCGTTTATGGGGTCGTACAGAGTCAGACACGACTGAAGCGACTTAACAGCAGCAGAACTCATTACTCACACATACATACTGAAAAGATGATGTTACCACCTTCAATAGCTTCTGTGTTACTTTACGGTGAAAATCATGTTTTCTACGTTTTTGTCCAAAAAGTTATTTACCAAACCCATACTTCTGACACCTTCCAGTTCACCTTGATTTTTTAATCACTTGCCCTTTTGGGGAAAGGTAATTCAATAAAGCAGGACTCGGCCTAAGCAGACCTGCTGCTTTGGGGTCAGCTGCAGCTCTGCAGTCCTTGTGCTGCTTTGCCTTTTTGCTATTGCTGCTGGTGATGGAATGACTCGAGGGAAGGGATGAGTAGGATCAGGGATGATTACATCTCTGCTTCTGGACGTTTTGCAAATTGGAGTGATTTACCTGGTATGTAACTATTCTCTCCCTCACATTTTTTTAAGACAAAGATATAGAACAGGTAAGAGAGCATGTTGGCAGCCACAGGAATTAGACTGTTTGGTTATTTTCATGCTCTGCTACCTGGAAGAGTGTTACTTAATTGGTTACTGGAAGTGTGTTCAGACCTGCGTCAGTCTGGTTTCTCTGCAAAGCAGACTCTGAGTGATGAGCACAGGAGGTTCACTGGGGGGAAAGGAAACCAGATGGTACAGGGCGAGCCCTGCCCGTTGGGCAGACGTGACCGAGATTCAGTCAAGGGTCAGCCTGATGAGGGGTCCCGAGGCAAAGGTAATCCTTAGGAGGCGTCCCGTTTGGGGAGGAAACAGCCAAGCCCTTGAAAGCCACTATGATCAGTCATTGGCTAGAGGGTCTCCAAGAAGACCACGACCTTGGTTCCAGCTCCTGCTGGCACCACAGCTGGAGTCAGTCAGCCAAATCCCTCCTTATGACTGGACGGTAAGGTCTTTCTTGAAGGAGATCCAAGCAGCCCCCCTCCATGGCTGCCCTGGTCCCCAAGTATGTCCTTCATCTGTGGTCCTTTCTCCTAACATCCCTCACCTTAGGGAGAGAAGTCACACAGAAATACAGGGAGGAAGGAAGAGGCTAGTGGTGGCTTTTGAGTTCCCAAATAATTGAAGTTTTTTGCAGTTTTTTTGGCAATTTTTTTTTTTTTTTTGTGGGGCCATGCCATGAGGCTGGGATCTTAGTTCCCAGACCAGGGATCCCACCTGTGCCCCCTACAGTAGAAGTAGAGGCCTAACCACTAGACTGCCAGAGAAATCTCCCAAAGAATCTTTTGATATGCATGGCTGTGACAGTTTCTTGAAAGAAAAGTCACTGTGTTTACCAAAAGCCCATCATATCCAGTGAAAAAGAGAATAGAAGAATTCTGTGAGCAGAGAAGGTTGCTGCCTGCTTCCAGATGGGGAGGAAGGAAAGTGAGAGTGAAGAAGGAGCAGAAGCTAAAGCCTGGGCTGAATCTGGGTCAGGAGGTGGACAGGGGGAGAAAACCCAGGTAAGAGGGGCCTGAGAGCCCAGCTTGGCATGGCACAGGCCCTCGGTTTCTCACCAGTGGACTGAGAACCTGGCTGTCACACTGCCCACAAGCCTTCAGACCAAGTCTTCTAATTTGTCTGCCCAGAAGAGGTGCATCTGGGCCACTCATTCACAAAAAAGGGGACACTTTTTCTCTAATTTACACAAAGTTCCTTGGACAGCAGCAGGGGCCAATGCTTTGCCTTCTAGATGGAGTCTGAGAAAATCAAAAGGTCTCAGAAGACCCTCCATCCAAGCAGGCACAGAGGGAGTGAATGCCAGCTGGCCTGCTTATAATCCGGAGCCTGGAGCTTCCGGACCAGGTCCTGGAGCGAAGGGCTCGGAAGTCTAGAATTTCTCTCTTCCAGGCCCACTGTGGCACTAACAGGGGCCTGAAACCGGAAGACCTGGAGAGGTTTTAAAGTAGAAGAAGGAACTTATTCTGGAGGAGTAAGGAACTGAGACCCAAGGAGCATATGAAAATTAGTGAACCGCAAGTGAAGGGGCAGAGCTGGTGGATTTCCATTCCCCTCCACGCAGTACGTGAAGCCTGGGGACTCAGCAATAGCTCTGGGGACAAGTGGGAAGGATTTTTTAGGGAAAGAGGGCGATTCCTTAAATACAATGAGTTTAAAGGTCTGCCATCCAAAAGACTAGGAACCCAGAATAGTCGAGTGGTAGAAATATTAAGGATATATGTTTGTTTTCATACCTGAGCTTGTGACCTGAAAAAATCAGGACCTCTTATTAACTCAAAACTGAGGTTCCAAGACAAAGTGAATTGCCAAAGATCTTCAAAACAGTTACGTGCAAAAGCAGGACTCACACTCAGGCTTTTGGACATCAACCCCAGTGTTCTTTAACTTAACACTTTCTCCCTACACCCTGTTAGGAAACTCAGCTAACACTGCGCAGTGTTTGGCACACAGCAGGTGCTAGATAAATGCATGCTAGTGAATGCTAATTGACTCATTTATTGCATCCCTGAAGGTCCAATTAGCTGCACACACAAGGCTGAAAGGCTTTAATGCTGGGTTTTAATTAGCAAACCAGGATGCGCCGAAGTGCCTTAGAGAAAGGGAGAGAGGCAGCTGACACCAGGATTTTAAATGATCAGAACCACTGATCTGTTTACACACATGATGCCAGAATCTCACTGGTGAGTGTTTACAGAAACATTGTTAACAGCCAAAGTGCTGGGCATAGAGCTGGAACCTTGAAACGGCAGTGCTGAATGTCCATCTCTTTCCTGTGAGGACACCCCCACCGCTGAGCTCAGACACGGGACTGCTCAGTTGCGAGGCTATTTTGACATTAGCATCCCTCCAACTGTTTACCTCCAAGCCTTGAAGTCTGGGAACCAGACCAACTTATTTTATATTTCAAATGCGAAGTGTTTAGCATAACTACATTGATTCCCAAAGTCAATTCTACTTTAACTCACACACACAAACACACACAAAGGAAAATGTGCAGATTTCTTAATGGACTCATTTTAAGAGCCAAATATTTAGTGTTTAAAATGAAGCTGTTTAGAAACAAAAACAACCCAAATGTCCATCAACAGAGGAATGGATAAAGAAATAGTGGTGCATTCAGATGTGGAACGCCACACGGTAGTGTAAAAGAATTAGCTACTTATCTATGCAATATAAGTACATCATAGGACATAAGTATGTCAGTACAGAATGGCATGGATGACTCTCAGTTATGTTGAGTGAAAGAGGCCAAGTTGCAGAAATCAAAATTGTGCATTTATATAAAATTCTAGAGCAGGCCAAACAAGTACTTGTTGAAAAAAAAAGAGAAAAGTGGTTGCTTCTATGATGAAGACTCTCTGGAAAAGGACGTGAGGGAACTTTCTGAGTGATAGAATTGTCTGTTTAGGATCTTTGGGTTTTACTGTGTCCACATTATACCTCAATAAAAAAATCAATTGAATTTTAAAAAGTGAAGCTCTACTCAAACCAGTGCTCTATGACAGCCCAGAGGCATAGGATGGGTGGGAGGTGGGAGGTGGGTTCAAGAAGGGGGAATGTATGTGTATACCTATGGCTGACTCTGGCTGATGTATGGTGGAAAGCAACACAATAGTGTAAAGCAATTATCCTCAAATTTAAAAAAAATAAATTAAAAAAAAATCGAAAAAAATGGAAGCTCTAATAAAAGATTGGAGAGATGGTTGCAGGTGGAGACGTTCAGAAGACTACACCACTAACTGTTGTTGTTTGCTGGTCTCCAAGGCCGTGTCTCCTTTCTCTGGCAGTGCTGGCTGCCATGGAAAGAAGTATTGGGTAGTTTTCTTAGTGGATGGATATTAGGCAATAGAACTCTTTGGATAATTTGTTGCTAGCTATGTGGAGGATATTTTAATTCATTTTTAACATAGACAGCTTCAGTTTCTAGATCTGTAAAATGGGTATATTTGCAGTAACTATTTCGGTTATTGATTGCTGTGAAACAAACCGCCCCACAAATTGGTGGCTTAAAACTATAATTTATTACATCACAATGTAGGATAACTAA
This sequence comes from Bos taurus, assembly GCF_002263795.3. NCBI lineage: Eukaryota > Metazoa > Chordata > Mammalia > Artiodactyla > Bovidae > Bos > Bos taurus. The sequence continues at coordinate 39,544,929 of NC_037354.1, read as the reverse complement.
ATGGTTCTTTTGCTTTACATGGTGTATATATATATATGTATTAATATATATATATATAAGTTTTAGGCAAACCACATGAATTCACAATTTTTAAAGATTATATTCCATTCATAGTTATATAAAATATTGGCTGTGTTCTCCATGCTGTGCAATATATCTTTGAGGCTTATTTATTTTACACATAGTAGTTTGTACTCACCCCCTCTTTTTAAAAGAAACTAGGAGTCGAAGATTGCAGCTGAAGTTATGGTATTTTAGAGTCTAGTGTTGACTCCGGGTTTGTTATTGAACTTTCTGATCTTGTATATACTAGGACTTAGTCTGGGGTTATTATAAGGATCAAATCAAGTTCCACATAGATAACAGAAAAATCACAAAGCACTCTGTGAACGTATAGCATTATGGCTATTACTACCACTTGATGTGAAAGCCTCAATTAGAGCTTTTACAGTTGACTTAGAAGGCTAGGGTTACCTCAGTTACGATATGTGTAATAGATAATACTGTACTCCTGCAGTGACTTCTACAGATTTTATGTGAAAATTGTAACTTGTTTACGTTTGACCATGTGCATTTCCTCATCCTTACCCCATACACTAGCACATTTCCCATTTACCCCAGTCTGTAGCACTAACCCACAGTAAAGTGCCATTGTATCTTCATTTAAACTATATTTGGACAAGCACCAGGGTGGGAGGGGTGGAGCCAGCGTGAAAAGAAAAGGTGCATCGTCCCCTTTAAATCACTGCCTTGGCTTGTTTCAATGTGAAATACTCAGGATTTTCATTTTTGCTAAGTCAGCTCATTTGCTTCCCCCTCCCCCCGCCGCCCCCCAATTATCTTTTGATAGCTGCATTTGCTAAACGAATTTTACTTTAGCTTCATAAAAAAAGGAGCACCAGCTAAATAGACTTTGAAACCATCTGTTTGGAACTTAGTCATGATGTATCGGTGCCTTTTTCTAGATGATAAAAACTTGGAAACGCTAAGTGTAGATTGAAAGCAATATCTCACTAATTTAATGCACAGGTGTCTGAGGCACTGCTGACAAGGTGGACAAGGGAATTTAAAGGCTGCACGTCACTGCCTTAGGCTTTAGAAAATTAAAGAGCTCCAGCGAGACGAGAAGAGAAGAACATTCCTCTAGGTTTCTGGCTTTTTGTTTGTAATCCATGTGAAGTATCTGAGTACATTTAGCACACATTATTTGTCAAATACTTCTAGGAATTGTAGAATTAATTAAAGAGAACAGACTTTTGTAATGCCTGTGTAAGCTTAGCGGTTCTCTTCATAGGAGAAAATGCTATCCAAATTCAAATGTTGCAGAAACATACGCTGATGACTTGGCTTTAAGATGAGACACAAGCTGGCATAGCGTTTTCAGCTGTGGATCCTGTAATTTGGTAGAACTCTGTTCAGATATTTATTCCACCATTTCCTTGATATGTGACCCACAATTAAATTCTCATAAGCTTCAGTTTCTAGATCTGTAAAATGGGTATATTTGCAGTAACTATTTCAGCTATTGATTGCTGTGAAACAAGCTGCCCCACAAATTGGTAGCTTAAAACTATAATTTATTGCATCACAATGTAGGATAACTGAGTGGTTCTTTTGCTTTACATGGTATCAGATGTGACATTAGATTAGGTCCTAGGAGGCTCGAGTCATCTGGCGGCTGGACTGGGAACTCAGAGTTCCAGTGACCGGGGGGGGCCCTGGTTCTTCTCCAGGGGCATGTCATCTGACTTCCAACAAAGGACATTCCAAGAAGAAAGTGGGAGCTTTCAGGCCAGTGAAGGGCTGAGCTCAGAATTGGCACAGCACCATTTCTGCTGTATTCTACTGATCAATTGTGAAGAGGAAATAAAAATTGAACATTTTCTGAAAGAAAGTTGAAAAGTAAAAGTTAGTCACTCAGTTGTGTCTGACTCTTTGGGACCCCATGGACTTTAGCCCACCAGGCTCCTCTGTCCATGGAATTCTCCAGGCAAGAATACTGGAGTGGGTTGCCATTTCCTCCTCCAGGGGATCTTCCTGACCCAGGGATTGAACTTGAGTCTCCTGCAGTGCAGGCAGATTCTTTACCATCTGAGCCTCTAGGGATGCCTTGCAACATTTTGTATCAAGCATTTATTCAGCTGTTATTAATGTTGATATTATGCCAGTCCTATTGTAGTTTAGATGATAGGAAATGGCATTAGGGCATCTAAAATTAAGGCTTGGGGGACTGAAAAATCTATAGTGATGACATATTTAAGATCAATTAAAAAATCAAAATGGAGTAACTGTTGTTCAGACACCCTAAAGGGGGCCAGGCGGCCATTGTGGATTTGCTTTCAGACACTGTTCCTCCCGGAGAAGGCAATGGCACCCCACTCCAGTCGTCTTGCCTGGAAAAATCCCATGGACAGAGGAGCCTGGTAGGCTGCCGTCCATGGGCTCACTAAGAGTCGGACACGACTGAGTGAATTCACTTTCACTTTTCACTTTCATGCATTGGAGAAGGAAATGGCAACCCACTCCAGTGTTCTTGCCTGGAGAATCCCAGGGATGGGGAGCCTGGTGGGCTGCCGTCTGTGGGGTCGCACAGGGTCGGACATGACTGAGCGACTTAGCGGCAGCAGCAGCAGTATTTCTCCATCGTGTAGACCTGGTGTTTTCTGAACGGTATCAGACTTGAGGCCATGTCAGCTGTTTTCACAGTGTCTGCCAGCCCCTGCTGGCTGCAGTCTTGTAGCTTCAAAGTCCCGCCCCACCCACCCCACCCTGCCCTCACAACTGTGTAATGATTTTGAACCTCAACCCATCCTCGCTTTGCAGGCACCCTTACTTCTTGCCAGCTCCAATCTAACTTTGGACAAAAAATGCATGTGGCCTTGTGAGGTTTTGTTGCCTTTCTAAGTTTTCCCCATTTTGTGGTCCAGCAGAACACAAATCAATTGCTTTTGAATCTGCGTCTCCTGGGCTACAGTTCTAACAAACCCCCAAAAATGTCTCTTTATCTCAATCAGGTCTTCATTTCTCGAATTCTGGTTAACAGTAGGCACCGTGAATATAGGTCTCCGGTATCTGGTTAACCAGCCTCACTTGATAATTAGAGAAACTGATTCCCAAAGAGAAGCATAACCTCCTGAAGGTCACACACCTCCTGATAGAGTTCAATTTAAAAACGAATTTCCTACCTAGTCCATTCTTCTTCACAGCAGGCATTTTCTTTGCTTCCCCAGGGCCTCAGTTCCTCTATTTGTAAATTGGAGCTAACAATGAAATGCTTTCCTTAAAGTGGCATTGTAACAATTCGGTGAATTAGTGGAGGTAAAGTATTCATTACAATGTCTGACAATAAGTACATTCTCAATAATTGCTAGACACTTCTTGTACAACATTTTTCAGCAGCTATGAGAGAGTGGCTGGAATTCAGTGGATAACTTCAGACTTCCATAAACCAAGAAATCAGCCTTATCCTTTAAAACTAGTCACTTTCCAATATCTGTTAATTTCTCTCCAATAACCTTTAGAATCTATTCACTTCTCCCCAAGCCCTGTGTGTGTGTGTGTGTGTGTGAGTAGCTTAGTCATGCCCCGCTCTGTGACCCCATGGGCTGTAGCCCGCCAGGCACCTCTGTCTGTGGAATTCTCCGGGCAAGAAGACTGGAGTGGGTTGCCTTTCCCTTCTCCATGGAATTGTTCTGAGCCAGGGATTGAGCCCAGGTCTTCTGCATTGCAGGGGATGCTTTACTGTCTGAGTCACCAGGGATGCCCCATGCCCTGTGCCACTATCTTAATATTCACGTCATTTCAAACTGAGGTCATGGCAACAGCCTCTTAGTTGATCTTCTAAGCCTCTAAGAGTTCTCAGACAATTTTTAAAATATGAAATAATTCAATAAAGTAATAAGTAAGTAAATGACATTTAATTCAGGATCAGATGGTGGTAATATAATAGTGAACACTACTGGATGTCTAACACAGCACCGATTGCCAAATACTTTCTTCTTAACAGGAAAATCCTTTTTAAATTTTGTTCAGATATTCACCCTTGCTTCCTACAGTTGAAGGCCTAAGGGAAAGCTGAACCACTTCCTTGTCCAAAGAATGTTTGATTAGATTAAGGGTAATTTTTCTCAAAAAGCGTCTTGACATTTTAGGTGGTACCATTCTTCTTTGTGAAAAACTGTCCATATATCACTGGACATTTAGCAGTCGAGGTATTTTCTGCTAAATATTAAGAGCCATCTAGTCACTGTGACCACCAAAAATGCCAAATAGTTTGACTGTCTAATTTGTGAACCACTAGTCTAAAGGTTCAGAGTAGGCATGTGATCCAGTTCTGATGATTAAGAGAGAAAGAAAATTCTTGGTGCATCCATATCTCTGGGCTTCCCTGGTGGCTCAAATAGTAAAGAATCCACCTGCAACGCAGGAGATTTGGGTTTGATCCCTGGGTTGGGAAGATCCCCTGAAGGGGATCCCCTGGAGGAAGGCATGGCAACCCACTCCATTATTCGTGCCTGGAGAATTCCATGGACCAAGGAGCCTGGTGGGCTACAGTCCATGCGATCACAAAGAGTCGGACAGGACTGAGAAACTAAGCACACATCATCCATATCTCTAAAAAAGACCCACTTTTTTTCCTTTTTGTGGCTGAGTAATATTCCACTGTGTGTGTATGTATGTGTGTGTGTGTGTGTATGTATATGTGTGTATATATTACATCTTCTTAATCCATTCATTTGTTGATGGGCACCTAGGTTGCTGCCATGTCCTGGCTATCGTAGACAGTGCTGCTTTGAACATTGGGATGCATGTGTCTTTTGGAAGCATGGTTTTCTCTGGATATATGCCCCGGAGTGGGATTGCTGGATCATACGCTAGTTCTACTTAGTTTTTTAAAGAAACCTCCACAAAGGTCCCAAGAAGAGATGCTCTTTTCCTCTCAGTTATGTCATGGCTGTGCTGATCACCTTGAACTGTCTCCTTGCTACCATCCTGAAAATGAAACTATGCCCAAGCCTGGTGGACTGGAAGAAATGCCAAACTCTGGGTTGCTGACTTTCTAAATCAAATAACTCTAAGGCTTACACCCTCTTGGGACTTCTTTCGATGTTAGAGCACAAATTTTTAACACTTAAACCAGTTTGAAATGGCATTTCTGTTACTTGCTGCTGAAAGCACCCCAAATAATCTATATAATATATTTGGTCCTTAAACCCACCTAGAAGTAAGGGGAATTTTTATCTAGATTGGTCATTGTTTTTGAGAGGTAAAACCAGATCTGTATTACAAAGCACTTCTCTCTCTTTTCCCTCCTAATCCATTCAGAGAATTGATTTTAAAACTGAGAAAAATCATTTGGAAAAAAATAGCATGCAACTTTGTTGACTCAACCAATTGTATATTGATTTTTTTGCTAGAGGGAAGGAGAAATATTGCTCTATCTCCTATTGCTTACTGGTTGGATTAGCTCTTTGCTATTTCTAGATTTATCCATTATCTTCCTGATTCCTCTCCCTCATTTCCTCTTTTGCTTTAATGGAAGGTAACTACTTTTGGAGAAGGCAATGGCACCCCACTCCAGTACTCTTGCCTGGAAAATCCCATGGGCGGAGGAGCCTGGTAGGCTGCAGTCCATGGGGTCGATAAGAGTCGGACACTACTGAGCGACTTCACTTTCACTTTTCACTTGCGTGCATTGGAGGAGGAAATGGCAACCCACTCCAGTGTTCTTGCCTGGAGAATCCCAGGGATGGGGGAGCCTGGTGGGCTGCAATCTATGGGGTCTCACAGAGTCGGACACAACTGAAGCGACTTAGCAGCAGCAGCAACTACTTTTGCGGGCAGCTGGACTGAAGGTCAGTCTCAACTTTTAGGGGTTATACGCAACAGAAAAAGTTGAACAGACCTTCTGGTTAGCATTGGAAGGAAAACTTCTATACAAAGAAACAGCTATCTGCATCTATAAGCAAAAGAAAATAGTGGCTACTCTATAACCAATTTCACGGTTTAGCTTTGTCTTTGAATCCCTGGCCACGGGAAGAGACGGTCTGTACAGCCGAAACAGAGACAAGCAGAGAAATTCAGCTTAAAATAAAAGACTTCTGCAAAGTTAGCTTTTCCTGTGTGTAATTCAAGGTGGAAGTTACATGAAAGCATAATTATAAGGCTGACAGGTTGTTTCAGAACTTAGGCAGAAATAGGAAATGCATCCTTTGATGTTTTTCTTTTGGACAAGCTTTCGTCTAGATCACAGTGGACAGGGGTTTCAGTTCCCCAGGTCTTGAGTCTGTTCCTTGAAGAAGATAAACTTTTTCCCGGCACATGTAGATGAGAGGAAAATCTACATTCCTTTGAAGACTGTTTGGCTATTCATGGCGCATTCCTGAAAGGCTGTCACTCTGTTCTAACTGCACTTAGGTAATTGAAATTTCCTGGCAGTGAGAGGAGCAGGTGGAGGGAAGAGGCTGGCTTGGGGCAGGAATGAGGGCTGGGGCTGGGGCGGGGACGGGAGGGTCTGAAAGTGTCCTCTGGAGTCTCCACAACCAGCACACTCCCTCCATCCTCTCACACAGAGAGCATCCTTGGGAGCCTGCTCTACACAGGGCATCTCCCCCATCCCGAGCACGTGCCGTGGCTACCCGGATAGCATGACTAGCGTGATACACGAGCATTCCAGGATTTCTCGGCTTGCTCCAATATTGATCTGAGTAGGCATTTGAAGGTCTCTATGCTGCTTTTGGTACAACGGATTTATCATCTCCTTCCATTCTTCAAAGGATAAATATTGTCTATTGTTTCTGTTAAAAGTCTGTCATGGGCATTTTTCTTTTTCTTTTCTTTTTCCCTCCTCCCTTTCTTTCTTCCTCCCTCCCCTTTTCTTTCTTCTTCTTCCTTTCTTTTCCTTTTTTAAATATTGTGACTGCCGTGTATCTCATCCCCATTCGTATCACTGAAAGATTCCAGAACCCACTTCTCACTCCAGAAACATCAAATCGGAGCCCTTTAGTCACAATCTTGTAGGAAGGGCTCAGACATGTGAAGTGAGTTTGACACTCAGACCAGACTCTGGGTCCAGAGCTGGTGATAAAGGAGAGGCGAGTCTTTTCTGTTTGTCCATCAGGACCTTTTCCTGGTACAGCCCCACCAGCAGCAGCCTGCCGTGTGCCCCTCCAGCAGGGAGCAGGGCTGTGTCCCTCGGGTATTCAGTGTCTGATCGTGGTCCCTGCTGTGGTCCCAGGACTGATTCTGTAGCAGGGCTTATGATGAGCCTGGCTACCTAACAACTCCACAGGCTGCTGTGATCAGTTATTAATGTAGCATAGCTGTCTCCATCTTTTAATATGTGCTTCACGATCCATCAAAGTTTTCTACTGTCTTCTAAATTCCTGCTCTGTCTTATGAAGAATCGTTAAACCAATAGTTTTCAACTGGGGAGGAGTTTGTCCTGTAGAGGATACTTGACTTAATTCTCCCTGTCTTTTGAATGTTTTAGGTAGCTTGCTTATCTTTCATGATCTTGGAATTGTGGCCGTATGCACAAGATAACTGATGGGGTCCAGCAGCATCCTCGCCTCTGCTGGGATATATGATTTAGGGGTGCCCCCTGTGTGGATAGAGTGGCACGCTCCTAGGCAGGGCTGGGCCCTGCCTGGTTGGCTGCGTGGCCGTGCCTTGCACAGAGGCCACAGCCATAGGACCTTGGACAGAACCAGGTCCTAGCTCTGCTGGCTGTGGGCCTGGGGACCCTGGGGCAGCTGGCTGCAGGGCCTGCGGTGTTCCAGGGCTGGGGCTCGCTGGCTGGTGGGCAGGTAAGCTCCCAGCACTGATGAGACAGAGGGAGCACTCCAAAATGGTACCTGCCGTTTGGTAGAATCAGCTCCCCGTTCTGGCACCTATGTTGCTGGAGGAGTCCCCTTTGCTTCCTGCCTCTCTGGGAGGCTCTCGGAGACCAGCAAGAGGGTCTAACCCAGGCGCCTTCCCAGTGCCTGTCTGCCCCGGGACCAGACCACGAGCCATTTAGCACGTACCCTCAAGGAGCAGAGTCTCTGTTTCCTACAGCCCTCTGGCTCCCCAAAGCCACACCCACAAAGCCAGGCATCCTGGGGTTGGTCTTCCCAATGCAGGACCCACAGGCTGGGAAGCCTGACATGGAACTCAGAGCCCCAACTCCTTGGGCAGAACTTCTGCAGTTGTAAATATCCTCTTATTTGTGGGTTATCCACCTGGATGTGTGGGTCCAAACTACCCCGTGTCTCTGCCCCCTCACTCAAAACATGTGGCCCCTTTTTTATATCTTTAGTTGTGGAAGATCTTTTCTGCTAGTCTTCTCTATGATCAACGGTATTTGGAGAGAGAAAAAGAGAAATGGAATCTTGGATGGTGTACATATCAGCGGGGTATAGAGAATGGCATCACCGACTCAATGGACACGAGTTTCGGCAAGCTCTGGGGGTTGGTGATGGACAGGGAAGCCTCGAGTGCTGCAGTCCATGGGGTCACAAAGAGTCAGACACAACTGAGCAACTGAACTGAACTGATGGAGAATTTGGGGTCAGTTCTCAGAACACTTCCCATGGAAAAGTACCATGCTAGATCTTTCGGTAGAGACATATGAGTAAACACTGCTCAGTCACTTCAGTCGTGTCCGACTCTCTGTGGTCCCACTGACTGTAGCCCACCAGGCTCCTCCATCCATGGGATTCTCCAGGCAAGAATACTGGAGTGGGCTGCCATTTCCTTCTCCTATGAGTAAACAGTTACCTGGAATATTCTATGTAATTATGGGAAAATTCATAGCATGTCTGTAGAAAATATTTAGGCTCCTTCAGCTTAAATTTTGGTACAAAAGATGAATAGTGATGAGGTAGAGTGTGCTCAGATGCTAAAAAAGTTTTGACTGAACCCAAGGAGCTAAATGCTATTTTATAGAAGCATTAATAATTGAGTATTTTGGAGAATGGAAGTGAGATATTTTTGTTTTAATTGCATGGTATTGTTAGTTTAGTTCAGTTCAGTAGCTCAGTCGTGTCCAACTCTTTGCGACCCCATGAATTGCAGCATGCCAGCCTCCCTGTCCACCACCAACTCCTGGAGTTCACTCAAACTAACGTCCATGGAGTCGGCAATGCCATCCAGCCATCTCATCCTCTGTTGTCCCCTTCTCCTCCTGCCCCCAATCCCTCCCAGCATCAGAGTCTTCCAATGAGTCAACTCTTCTCATCAGGTGGCCAAAGTACTGGAGTTTCAGCTTTAGAATCATTCCTTCCAAAGAAATCCCAGGGCTGATCTCCTTCAGAATGGACTGGTTGGATCTCCTTGCAGTCCAAGGGACTCTCAAGAGTCTTCTCCAACACCACAGTTCAAAAGCATCAGTTCTTTGGCGCTCAGCTTTCTTCACAGTCCAACTCTCACATCCATATATGACCACTGGAAAAACCACAGCCTAAGCTTATTTGAAATCATTTCTTGAAAACTAGTTACTCATTTAAATGTGTACTAAAGTGTCATTGAGTTGTCTTCTATGAATCTTTTCATAATTCCAACATAGACTGGACCAAAGTTTCCTTTTGCATTATCTATGAGAATGTGCTTGTGCACTAAGTTGCTGCAGTCGTGTCCGATTCTTTGCGACCCCATGGACCGTAGCTCACCAGGCTCCTCTGTCCATAGGATTCTCCAGGCAAGAATACTGGAGTGGGTTGCCATTTGGTAGACTCAGCTCCCCATTTCGGCAACTACGTTGCAGGGGATCTTCCTGACCCAGGGATTGAACCCGCATCTCTTACATCTCCTGCATTGCAGGTGGATTCTTTACCACTAATGCTACCTGGGAAGCCTTACTTTTGCATTCTCTATGAGGAAAGAATTTTTTTCTAAATGAACAAACAGCATGATTGAGAAGGAATGTTTTCATTTCAAACGGGATTTAATTTTTAAAAGAGTTGTTTATATGCCCCTAGTAAATGTCCTTATGAATAGGGTTTCATTAATGTCAAGTTAACTGAAGATTACTGTAAATTATGCATTCTATCATCCAGGTTCACCTTAATTTTTTAAAATACCATCATTCATCAAAAGATTAATCTGATTAGTGGGGGGTTTATTTTTACAATGTCTTTTAAGAAAAGACCATTATGGCAATTATGTTCAGTTTGGAGCCAGGGGTCTAAAGAAAATTTCTCATTCTGTCACGGGAAAGCTTTTCCTAAAGAGGATGAGTGCATTTTACCTCAATATTTTCCTACATCCCTCCCATCTGTGAGATTTCTCGACTGTTTTTGACAGTCGTGATCATCCACACTGGGCTCAGGGCTCAAAGCAATCAATATCACATCCTGAAATTCAAGCCCTTTACACTTCCCTGAGAGCTCAGTTGGTAAAGAATCTGCCTGCAATGCAAGAGACCCCAGTCGATACCTGGGTTGGGAAGATCCGCTGGAGAAAGAATAGCCTACCCACCCCAGTATTCTTGGGCTTCCCTTGTGATTCAGCTGGTAAAGAATCTGCCTGCAACGCAGGAGACCTGGGTTCAGTCCCTGGGTTGGGAAGATCCCCTGAAGGTGGAAAAGGCTATCCACTCCAGTATTCTGGCCTGGATGGTCCATGGGGTCGCAAAGAGTCAGACATGACTGAGCAACTTAAACAAAAAAAATCAAAAAGGTATTATTCCACACTAAAATTTCAAGAACCAAACATCCTAGTATTGTATATGAAATTAGCATCTTCCAATGATCGAATGACAGCAGTCACAGTTTTTCTAAAATATGAGCATCTTGAGAACAGGAGTTATGTTGAGCTCATCTTTATTAACCCCAGCCACTTGGAAAAACACAGGTGCTTAAAGAGCAACTCTCTGGACTGAATTCGTGGAAGAATTAGAATGTTTGATGAACTCAGAGTAGCTTTCACCGACCAATGCATAGAATCAAAAACAACTCTCTAGTGAACTCCCAACTGAATACCAGAGGAATTATGGTATTATTTTTGTTGTTTTCTATGTACAAACCACCAGACTAGATACAGAATCTTGGAAAATATTTACATGAGATTTCTTTTTCTTGATTCGAGTGTGAATTTCCAAAAATCTTTCCCAAGATAAGAAATCCACTTTCTCATTTTATCTCATTGGTCAACACTTTAGTAATTGGAAAGATGCTAAGAGATGCCACTCAGTACAAAATTATGGCTCTCGGTGGTTGTTATAAAAGTGACATTAACTGGAAATAATAATGACTGTTCATCTGTGAATAACAGTAAGTGCACCAGACAAAATGCATCCTCTGAGGTTTGGGTTCATGGCATTTAGACCTGATCCCAGTCACTCTCCAAAGCAATGTGCAGAGCTTCTGAACTGGAAAATATTTGAAATACTATAGGAAGCTCAGCAACTTATTGAAAGACATTGGACACCTACCGTGTTCTCTACCATTACAGGCTTACAAGTGTTAGCTGATCAGTCGTGTCCAGCTCTTTGTGACCCCATGGAACCCACCAGTCTCCTCTGTCCGTGGAGTTCTCCAGGCAAGAATACTAGAGTGTGTTGCCATTCCCTTCCCCAGGGGATCCTCATGACCCTGGGATCAAACCCAGATCTCCTGCATTGCAGGCAGATTCTTTGCCATCAGAGCTCACCAGGGAATCACAGGCTTATAAGAGGAATTCATAAATAGTATTGTGGAGAAGGCAATGGCAACCCACTCAAGTAGTCTTACCTGGAAAATCCCATGGATGGAGGAGCCTGGTAGGCTGCAGCCCATGGGGTTGCTAAGAGTCGGATATGACTGAGTGACTTCACTTTCACTTTTCACTTTCCTGCATTGGAGAAGGAAATGGCAACCCACTCCAGTGTTCTTGCCTGGAGAATCCCAGGGATGGGGGAGCCTGATGGGCTGCCGTCTGTGGGGTCACACAGAGTCGGACACGACTGAAGTGACTTAGCAGCAGCAGCATAAATAGTATTGAGATGAGAAGCCTAATAAAAGATTGTTGTGGTGACTCAGTGATAAAGAATCTACCTGCCAATGCAGGAGATGCAGGTTCTGCTCATTTGTTCTGCATTCTTCTCACTTTTACCCCCTAGGAAGCATTTCTGTTCTGACTTATGCTTTGGAGGATCCTCTGATGAATAGTTATGGTGACATCCTCTTTCTTTTATAATTTTATTTTGGGGTTTTGATCATTTTAAGTGGAGTAAGAATTGTTCATCTTCCTATGTTTGCTGTGAGGGATGCACATTATTTTGAGGCATGGATGCTGTCAGGACATGAATTGTTGTTGCCTGCCTGGCACCAAGCCACACGGTGCTGTAATGCACACAGGCCTGAGACTGGCTTTCTGGAGCTGCATGTGTGATGTCTCAAGAGTGCAGAGGAGGAAGCAGGGGGTCACCATGTTTGAACACCCCAAACACAAGCTCTAGTTCTCACCACCAGTCCCAGGATTCAATTAAAACTCTTAGGAAAGCTTCAAGTCATAGAAACGTAATATAAAAGCAGAACTGAGCAAACTCTTTGGGCAAATGGAAGAGCTAGCTTTCTTCCTCCAGTGAACTGCCACGGATTTAATGTTATCTTGCAACAGAATTAGACTATGTGTCCAGGTTTCAGAATGGAGGCTTTGTTTCTTTCTCATTCTTTCCCCTGTGCATCCATCTAAATAGCTTTAAAGATTATCCTCGCTAATTCCCCATATCCTTTTTGCTTCTAACCTTTTAGAGTGCCTGATCAGAACTCACAGTGGTCCCTTGGTATATGAAGCTGAGGCATACTGGAATCATTAAAAAGAATTACTGACCTTGGTTCTAATAAGATGTTCAGAAATCGTTGAAGGTACAGCGTATTTGTGTGTCATACAAGATGCATGGCTTTGGAAAAGATACACATCAGATGCCCCCTCATCCCTCAGCCCCTGCCACCACACAGGTGGAAGAAGAGGTTTCTGTGATTTATGTAAACTTGGTGTAAGTATATTCTGCTGAGATGAGCTTGCAACATTACACTGATCTTTCTCCTAATGAGTTTCAAGGGGGAAACGGGCTGTACAGCATTTTCACAAGCTGATGGAAGTTCCCTGAAATGGGAAGGTTGCAAACGCTCCAATTCTTAGGGTGCTATGACCCTTCCCCTTTACATTGGAAAAAGACCCTGATGCTGGGAAAGATTGAGGGCAAGAGGAGAAAGGGGTGACAGAGGATGAGACGGTTGGATGGCATCGCTGACTTAGTGGACATGAATTTGAGCAAACTGAGGGAGATGGCAAAGGACTGGGAAGCCTGGGATGCTACAGTCCATGGGGTCGCAAAGAGTTGGACACGACTGAGCGACTGAACGAAAACACCAACCCTTCCCCACCTGAAGAGAGGGAGAGAGAGATCCTCTACTCTGTTACTGGCTACTTTTCACAGAAAGCGGAGCTGCTGATGTGATTTGCAAACTTGGTGTTTTCCAAGGGCCACCTTTTCCTAGGGGGCCAGGTCAAGTTTCAGCAGTGGAGTTTGCTTTCAGCACATAGATTTGGGAGAGAGGAAAGCCTCACTGAGCTTTACAAACCTCAGTTCAGCCCTCCAGCAGTGCATACTGTAGAGCACCCACAGGCCGTGGGCAGGGGCTGTTTCTTGTGCATTTGCCCAGTCATTAAGAAACAAGTGCTGGGGTCCCCTGGTGACTCAGTGGCAAAGAATCCTCCTGCAGCGCAGGGGACTTGGATTCGCTCCCTGGTCCAGGAAGATCCCACGTGCCTTGGAGCAACTAAGCCCATGATTCACAATTACTGAAACCCCTGCACGCTAGAGCCCGTGGTCTGCAACAGGAGACGCCTGTGCACCGCACCTAGAGCGTGGCTCCCGCTCGCTGGAACTAGAGAAAAGCCCACGCAGCAATGAAGGCCCAGCAGAGCGGTAAACAAATCAACAAAGAAAAAGTTTTAAAAACGAGAAGAAGCCAGTGCTGTGTCCTAGCATCGGTCATCTTGAGTAGAGGTAGAGGGGAACGAACAGCGGCTGGCTTCCAAGGCAGCAGCAGCTCCAGCCCGGGGCAGCCCTGTAGGCGTTGACTTCCGGTCTTGCTCCCAGCCCCAGGCTCCTGTTTTCTCTCCACTCTATATCACGTGGCCAATCACATTTCCCTTTCTGCTGTGATTTCCTGGGGGGGTCCATGTCTATTGTCTGCGACGGGTAACAGATCCCCTGGGTGAGCCGTGGCTGATGACGCAGAGCAGTTGAGGGGTCAAAGCCTGAATATCAGTGCTTGGATTCCAGGTAGAAGGTGTCAGTGCAGTTCAGGCTTTGGTTTGTATTACAGGCAGCAGCCCGTCCGAGGGGTAGGTGAGTGGAAGCTGCCCACCCCATCTGCCTCATGGTTCCTTCTCTGGTGATTAGAGCATTAAATAAGGGGATAAAGAATTCCAAAGAACTGATTTCTTCACAGACTGAATGGACCTTTTGGTGACTGTCAAAGGTTACTAGCGCATGTGTCTTTTTACGGATGGGAACAACTTGGAGTCAGCAAGCTCACTTTTTAGAAAATTTTATTTTGGGGTATAGTTGATTTTTAAAGTTATGTTGGTTTCAGGTGTACAGCAAGTTGTTCAGTTACACATACATATGTATCCATTCTTTTTCAGATTGTTTTCCTAAATAGGTTATTCTAGAACATTGAGTAGAGTTTCCTGTGCTCTACAATAGGTCCCTGTTGATTATCCATTTTATAAGCAATAGTGTGTATATGTTCATCCCAAATGTCTATTGACAGAGGAATGGATAACGAAGATGTGGTACATATATACAATGGAATATTCAGTTCAGTTCAGTTCAGTCACTCAGTCATGTCTGACTCTTTGTGACCCCATGAATTGCAGCACGCCAGGCCTCCCTGTCCATCACAAACTCCCGGAGTTCACCCAGATTTGTCCATCGAGTCAGTGATGCCATCCAGCCATCTCATCCTCTGTTGTCCCCTTCTCCTCCTGCCCCCAATCCCTCCCAGCATCAGAGTCTTTTCCAATGAGTCAACTCTTCGCATGAGGTGGCCAAAGTACTGGAGTTTCAGCTTTAGCATCATTCCTTCCAAAGAAATCCCAGGGCTGATCTCCTTCAGAATGGACTGGTTGGATCTCCTTACAGGCCAAGGGACTCTCAAGAGTCTTCTCCAACACCACAGTTCAAAAGCATCAATTCTTCAGTGCTCAGCCTTCTTCACAGTCCAACTCTCACATCCATACATGACCACAGGAAAAACCATAGCCTTGACTAGACAGAACTTTGTTGGCAAAGTACTGTCTCTGCTTTTCAATATGCTATCTAGGTTGGTCATAACTTTCCTTCCAAGGAGTAAGCGTCTTTTAATTTCATAGCTGCAATCACCATCTGCAGTGATTTTGGAGCCCAGAAAAATAAAGTCTGACACTGTTTCCACTGTTTCCCATCTATTTCCCATGAAGTGATGGGACCGGATGCCATGATCTTCGTTTTCTGAATGTTGAGCTTTAAGCCAACTTTTTCACTCTCCACTTTCACTTTCATCAAGAGGCTTTTTAGTTCCTCTTCACTTTCTGCCATAAGGGTGGTGTCATCTGCATATCTGAGGTTATTGAGATTTCTCCTGGCAATCTTGATTCCAGCTTGTGTTTCTTCCAGTCCAGCGTTTCTCATGACGTACTCTGCATATAAGTTAAATAAGCAGGGTGACAATATACAGCCTTGACGTCCTCCTTTTCCTATTTGGAACCAGTCTGTTGTTCCATGTCCAGTTCTAACTGTTGCTTCCTGACCTGCATACAGATTTCTCAAGAGGCAGGTCACGTGGTCTGGTATTCCCATCTCTTTCAGAATTTTCCACAGTTTATTGTGGAAATGGAATATTACTCAGCCATAAAAAGGAACAGAAGGCAGATGGCTTTGTTTTATCCAGGCAAGAATACTAGAGTGGGTAGCCATTCCCTTCTCCACAGGATCTTCCTGACCCAGGGATTGAACCTGGGTCTCCCGCATTGCAGGTGGATTCCTTACCACGTGAGGCACCAGGGAAGCCCCAGCTGGTGTCCGCATCTCTGTCTCTGCTGTGACAGTGCTGTATGACCTTGGGAAAGCTCTTCACCTTTCTGAATCTCTATTCTGTCCTCTGCAAATCAGGTGTAATAACCAGCTCATACTGTTTATTTTGAAGACTAAACAAGAAAATAGATGTTAAAGGCCCACTGTCAGCTGGTCATATAACAGTTTTGTTACTGATGATTGATTATGATGATTATTATTCATGTGTTCATTGTCATTAATGTTATTAGAGCTTTACTATATAAAGTTTACCCAACTCTGTAATATTCTTGCTTATTTTTTCTTCTCCAGGAAAATATTAGCAGCTTCATTCTTGTGTATTTTGTTTGTGTCCTGAATATCCAACATAGAGTAGGGCTAATATTTGTAGAATAAGCTTGTGCAACTGCTGTTATTCTATGCTTCTGCCTCCTGTTAATGCTGTTCTAGACCATGAGGCCAGCACTATTTATATATGCAACCGAGAACCTAGCATGGTGTTTGGAAGAATGTATAAACGCAACATCTATTATTAAATAAATGAATAAAGAAACTAAAGCTGCGTCTGTCCCAATTATCCTTCTAAATAGAAACTTTCTTGGTGACAGAGACTGTGGCTTATCTTTGTATCCATGGAACCTAATAGGGGTCCAGTAAACATTTGCTGAATTTATTCTGTGAAAATTGAGAGGACGGATTTGTGACTACGTTACAGGATTGCAATGAGCTGAGTTCACTTCTGCTTGTCCTTCTATTTTCTGTCTGACTTGGTATATTTCTAGGCTCTATTGTGGAAACTGGCATCCGAATCTATCAACAGGAAGACAAGAGGGATTAACTCAATAAGTACTGAGTTATTGTTCCCAGTAAGACTAAACCACAGCCCTTCCTCATTTCTACTCAGCCCCCGTGACTGCCTCCTGACATGGAGAGAAGCAAACCATAATCTGCTCCTGCTTCCTCACCCATCCTGAATTTGTTTATGCAGGTGAAAATGAGTATTAAGAACACACCAGGAGTGATACTGACCAGGGTGCTGGAACTCCTTAATCAATAGCAATTGACAAGAGGCCAGACTAGGCAAGTCTTTCTTGGGGTCTGCTGTGGAGCAGGGAGGAAGAACAAGTAACAGGATCCCTTGCTCACTTGCTCCCCAAGTGCGGGGGACAGGGAGCTGCTTCCTTATAAGGCTGGGTTCTGGAGTCAGGCTGAAGGGTGGCTTAGGTGGTCTGCCCACCTCTTAGGTGGTGCTGAATGCAGGGGGCATATGCAGTACCCTGCTTTTGCTCTCTACACCCTGCTTTTGTTCCTGACTCCTCAGAAGTTGCAGTTGGGTTCTTTGCGACGGGGTCTTCTTGTATCTTTTTGTCCACAGTTTGCCCCAACTGCACATGCATGCAGTTAGGTTTAGTTCCCTATTTTCCGAAGGGGAAAATAACTCATTTGAGAGTGATAGGCAGTTAGGGTGCCTGGAAGGAAGGATTGGCTTTCATCAGGAGTGGTGGTGCTATAATGGGCTGTTTATGTAAACACAGGAGTCTTGGGCTCTTCTCAGCACCAGCTACCATAGGTATCCGTCCCCCTGCAAAGCCTGCTCTCTGATTCATGGTATTTGCTGTGCAATGTGGATAGAAGGGGAGAACTCTGACTCGGAAGGGGGCTGACTGCCTCCTTCAGCACCCAGGACAATTCCTTAATGGCTTTACTCACGACATGGGTCCATGTCCTCCATTAGTGACTGGGACCTGACCAATGATCACCTGCAGAAACATCACCCAGGAGTAAGGAGTCACTCACTGTGTCCACCAGAGTGATGAGCAGTCACTGTGAAAATGCGCCACTTCAATTATCCAACAGGTGTTTAATTTGCACTCACCCTCATCCTTGTGCTCACTCCCTTGTTCAGCCACTAAGTTGTGTCTGACTCTTTGCAACCCCGTGACCTGCAGCTCGCCAGGCTCCCCTGTCCTTCACCTTCTCCTGGAGCTTGCTCAGACTCATGTCCATCAAGTCGGTGATGCCATCCAACCATCTCATCCTCTGAACTGACTGAGTGAAACAACACAAGGACTTGGCTTGTAATAACAGCTCTGTGAGGCTCTAGAAGTTCTTGAAGGTTCCTCCCTAGCTGTGTGACTTTGAAAGAGTCAAACAACTCTGATTCGTCATTGTAAATATAATGTTCTAGCTTGCCTGAAGATGCTTGGGTTTTCAATGTCTCTGTGACTCTGTTTGTCCTGTCATGAAACTGCTCTGGACAGTCCTAGCTAGAGTGGCTCTGGGGAGTCGATGGGGACCTAGAGGATATTCTCACAGTCAATCCCACTCTCCTTTCACATTTTCCCTCTGAACCTTGGCTATCTGTTGATGTGAACGAATATCATGTCAGAGCCCCGTGCAAGCCAGAAGCAGGAAACTACAGTTAAAAACTGGAAACTACAGAAGGGCCTCCAAACATGACGTTTTACCCAGAGTCCTGACAGAGAACCTGAAAGGAGCTCAGATGACGAGCACAGGGACAGTCCCAGCAACTGGGAACCGGAAACAACCCCGGTGCTCGCCAGAGTAAGAATGGACAGAGAACTCGTGATGTAGCGGCACAACGTGCTTGCGAAAAGGAACGAACCTCTGATACACGCAACAGCACGGCTCAGCCCACAGGCCTTAGGCTGAGTGAGAGATGCCAGCGTGAAGTAATTCCCACTGGCGGAGACCGTTTCTGTGAATTTACAGAGCAGGCAAAACTGCTTGATAGAGAAGTTGGATTACTGGTTACCTGGGTTGGGGATTGGCATGAGGTGGATACACTTTGGGTACTGGCTTGGACATGCAGTTGCACAAAAGTTCTGTACATTGATCTGGTGGTAGGTACCTGAGTGTTTGGGCTTCTCTGGTGGCTCAGTGGTAAAGAACCTGCCTGCCAAAGCAGGAGATGCGTGTTTGATCCCTGGTCAGGAAGATCCCCTGGAGAAGGACATGGCAACCCACTCCAGTATTCTTGCCTGGAAAATCTCATAGACAGAGGAGCCTGGCGGGATACAGTCCATGGGGTCACAAAAGAGTCGAACACAGCTGAGCAACTAAACAGTGGACAACAATAAAGTGTTTATATGTGTGAATATCATCCAGCTGTTACCCAAGATTAGTGCACAAAATGTATGTTGTATCCTAATAAATATGTATGTACGTACAATTATTTGGCCAGCTGGGATGTATTAATATGTGTACAGTGCATGTATTACACTCATTTGTACTTTTGTTGTTTAGTTGCTAAGTCGTGTCCAACTCTTTTGTTATTCCATGGACCGTAGCCCACCAGGCTGCTCTGTCCATGGGATGCTCCAGGCAAGAATACTGGAGTGGGTTGCCATTTCCTACTCCAGGGGGTCTTCCTGACCCACGGATGAAACCTGCATCTCCTGCATTGGCAGGCGGATTCTTTACCACTGAACCACCAGGGAAGCCTGTATATATGTATACACACACATATATACATAAGTGCTTTCTTTTTCCACAAGGGAAATGCAAAGGGAAGAAATAAAAAGGTCTCTTCAGTGAGCAAATCCCACGGCAGTGTTACTGTTGCTACCAATACCGCATTTGGGTTTCGAGGCCTAGTTCAGTTCAGTTCACTTCAGTCGCTCAGTCGTGTCCGACTTTTTGCGACCCCATGAATCGCAGCATGCCAGGCCTCCCTGTCCATCACCAACTCCCGGAGTTCACTCAAACTCACATCCATCGAGTCAGTGATGCCATCCAGCCATCTCATACTCTGTCGTCCCCTTCTCCTCCTGCCCCCAATCCCTCCCAGCATCAGAGTCTTTTCCAATGAGTCAACTCTTCACATGAGGTGGCCAAAGTATTGGAGTTTCAGCTTCAGCATCAGTCCTTCCAATGAACACCCAGGACCGATCGCCTTTAGAATGGACTAGGATCTCCTTGCAGTCCAAGGGACTCTCAAGAGTCTTCTCCAACAGCACAGTTTAAAAGCATCAATTCTTCAGCCCTCAGCTTTCTTCACAGTCCAACTCTCACATCCATACATGACCACTGGAAAAACCATAGCCTTGACTAGACAGACCTTTGTTAGCAAAGTAATGTCTCTGCTTTTGAATATGCTATCTAGGTTGGTCATAACTTTCCTTCCAAGGAGCAAGCGTCTTTTAATTTCATGGCTGCAGTCACCATCTGCAGTGATTTTGGAGCCCAGAAAAATAAAGTCTGACACTGTTTCCACTGTTTCCCCATCTATTTCCCATGAAGTGATGGGACCAGATGCCATGATCTTCGTTTTCTGAATGTTGAGCTTTAAGCCAATTTTTTCACTCTCCACTTTCACTGTCATCAAGAGGCTCATTAGTTCCTCTTCACTTTCTGCCATAAGGGTGGTGTCATCTGAAGTTATTGATATTTCTCCCGGCAACCTTGATTCCAGCTTGTGCTTCTTCCAGCCCAGCATTTCTCATGATATATTCTGCATATAAGGTAAATAAGCAGGGTGACAATATACAGCCTCGACGTACTCCTTTTCCTATTTGGAACCAGTCTGTTGTTCCATGTCCAGTTCTAACTGTTGCTTCCTGACCTGCATATAGGTTTCTCAAGAGGCAGATCAGGTGGTCTGGTATTCCCATCTCTTTCAGAATTTTCCACAGTTTCTTGTGATCCACACAGTCAAAGGCTTTGGCATAGTCAATAAAGCAGAAATAGATGTTTTTCTGGAACTCTCTTTCTTTTTCCACGATCCAGCAGATGTTGGCAATTTGGTCTCTGGTTCCTCTGCCTTTTCTAAAACCAGCTTGAACATCTGGAAGTTCACGGTTCTCGTATTGCTGAAGCCTGGCTTGAAGAATTTTGAGCATTACTTTACTAGCATGTGAGATGAATACAATTGTGCAGTAGTTTGAGCATTCTTTGGCATTGTCTTTCTTTGGGATTGGAATGAAAACTGACATTTTCCAGTCCTGTGGCCACTGCTGAGTTTTCCAAATTGGCTGGCATATTGAGTGCAGCACTTTCACAGCATCATCTTTTAGGATTTGAAATAGCTCCACTGGAATTCCATCTCCTCCACTAACTTTGTTCATAGTAATGCTTCCTAAGGCCCACTTGACATTCCAGGATGTCTGGCTCTAGGTGAGTGATCACACCATCATAATTATCTGGGTCATGAAGATCTTTTTTGTACAGTTCTTCTGTGTATCCTTGCTATCTCTTCTTAATATCTTCTGCTTCTGTTAGGTCCATACCATTTCTGTCCTTTATTGTGCCCATTTTTGCATGAAATATTCCCTTGGTATTTCTAATTTTCTTGAAGAGATCTCTCGTCTTTCTCATTCTGTTGTTTTCCTTTATTTCTTTGCATTGATCACTGAGGAAGGCTTTCTTATCTCTCCTTGCTATTCTTTGGAACTCTGCATTCAGATGCTTATATCTTTCCTTTTCTCCTTTGCTTTTCACTTCTCTTATTTTCACATCTATTTGTAAGGCCTATCTAGACAGCCATTTTGCTTTTTTGCATTTCTTTTCCATGGGGATGGTCTTGATCCCTGTCTCCTGTACAATGTCATGAACCTCTGTCCATAGTTCATCAGGCTCTCTTTCTATCAGATCTAGGCCCTTAAATCTATTTCTCACTTCCACTGTATAATCATAAGGGATTTGATTTAGGTCATACCTGAATGGTCTATTGGTTTTCCCTACTTTCTTCAATTTAAGTCTGAATTTGGCAATAAGGAGTTCATGATCTGAGCCACAGTCAGCTCCAGGTCTTGTTTTTGCTGACTGTATAGAGCTTCTCCATCTTTGGCTGCAAAGGATATAATCAATCTGACTTCGGTGTTGACCATCTGGTGATGTCCATGTGTAGAGTCTTCTTTCGTGTTGTTGGAAGAGGGTGTTTGCTATGACCAGTGCGTTCTTTTGGCAAAACTCTATTAGCCTTTGCCCTGCTTCATTCCGTATTCCAAGGCCAAATTTGCCTGTTACTCCAGGTATTTCTTGACTTCCTACTTTTGCATTCCAGTCCCCTATAATGAAAAGGACATCTTTTTTGGGTGTTAGTTCTAAAAGGTCTTGTAGGTCTTCATAGCACCGTTCAACTTCAGCTTCTTCAGTGTTACTGGTTGGGGCATAGACTTGGATTACCGTGATATTGAATGGTTTGCCTTGGAAATGAACAGAGATCATTCTATCGTTTTTGAGATTGCATCCAAGTACTGCATTTCGGACTCTTTTGTTGACCATGATGGCCACTCCATTTCTTCTGAGGGATTCCTGCCCGCAGTGGTAGATATAATGGTCATCTGAGTTAAATTCACCCATTCCAGTCCATTTCAGTTCGCTGATTCCTAGAATGTCAACATCACTCTTGCCATCTCCTGTTTGACCACTTCCAATTTACATTGATTCATGGACCTGACATTCCAGGTTCCTATGCAATATTGCTCTTCACAGCATTGGATCTTGCTTTTATCACCAGTCACATCCACAACTGGGTATTGTTCTTGCTTTGGCTCCATCCCTTCATTCTTTCTGGAGTTATTTCTCCACTGATGTCTAGTAGCATATTGGGCACCTACTGACCCGAGGAGTTCCTCTTTCAGTATCCTATCATTTTGCCTTTTCATACTGTTCATGAGGTTCTCAAGGCAAGAATACTGAAGTGGTTTGCCATTCCCTTCTCCAGTGGACCACATTCCGTCCGACCTCTCCACCATGACCCGCCCGTCTTGGGTGGCCCCACAGGCATGGCTTAGTTTCATTGAGTTAGACAAGGCTGTGGTCCGTGTGATCAGATTGGCTAGTTTTCTGTGAGTATGGTTTCAGTGTGTCTGCCCTCTGATGCTCTCTCGCAACACCTACCGTCTTACTTGGGTTTCTCTTACCTTGGACATAGGGTATCTCCTCACAGCCGCCCCTCCTGACCTTGAACTTGGGAGTAGCGTCTCTCGGAGCTCTAGAGGCCTAGAGGCTAGATTATATTTACGGTTATGAGGAAATTACTTCTGAGGAAGGTAAACCCCTACTAAATTACTAATCAGTCTCTGAATGGTGATTCTGAAGGAAGAAAATGAGTCAAATATAATTTATTTTGACAAGATCAAGTTGTATTGACATCTCAGTCATGGTCTCTGACCTCATTAGTTAGTTAACACAAGAAAGACTACAGTCAACTGTCAATCACTAAAGTTCAGTCGGAGCCATCTTTTAGCATGTGGAATCCTTGTGCTAAAATTGCCTTGAAGTCCATTAATTAGGAAGAAGCAAATACCTCTCTTTTTAAAATTATATAATTAAATTTATTTTTGGACTTATACATTAAAACCAAAGATAAAGAAAAGTACTGTTACTAGAAATAAATTTTTTCAATCTTTAAAAATGTGTGTAGCTCTAAAACTTTGCCAGGCTCCTCTACTTTCTAAAAAGCACAGAGTGAAAGACAATGAGGATGCATTTTCTCAAGAAGGATATTTCCTAGAAATGCTGAGAAAACAGCATTGTATTTTCCCAGTAAAGAGCCTTTTGCCATTCAAACCTCAGGTTAATATTAAACTCATCAAATGTCCACAAGGAAAGAAACAGTTACACTGGGTTATGATGCAAGAAAATAAAATGGATTTTAGGCTATTTCTTCATTATTCTTTAATGGGGAAAAAAAAATTCAGAGGGGAGTAAATTCCCCCCTTGTTTTCCAAATGAGGAAGCTGAAGCCAAATAGGCAGTTACTTGCCCAAGGTCATCCTGTGACACTGCTTCTCAGTCTTCTGGGACCACAGCATCGCACTACCCTGGAGTTTCTTAGGAATCCAAATCCCAGTTCCCACTCCAGACTGCCTGAGTCAGAAGCTCTAAAGATGGAACTCAACAGTCTGTGTCTTAAGCCCCACAGATTGAGTCTGAAACAGCAAAAATTTCTCCTTGCCGGAAGTCATATTTTCCAAAGTTCCTAGTGACAAAATCAAGAACAGAGCCAAATAGGAAAGTGAAACTTATTTCTGATCACTACTTTCAGTCTCAGAAAATTTCCATTATTTGTATTACATTAGACTGGCCAGAAGAAGGAAGAAGAAGGAGAAGGAAATGGCAACCCACTCCAGTGTTCTTGCCTGGAGAATCCCAGAGACAGGGGAGCCTTGTGGGCTACAGTCCATGGGGTCACAAAGACTCGGACACGACTGAAGTGACTTAGCAGCACAGTGACCAGGAACCCGAGATCAAATTGCCAACATTCATTGAATCGTAGAAAACAGTAAGGGGATTCCCAAAAAAATCTACTTCTGCTTCATTGACTATGCTAAAGTCTTTGACTATGTGGATTACAACAAACTGTGGAAAATTCTTAAAGAGATGGGAGTACCAGACCACCTGACCTGCCTCCTGAGAAACCTATATGCAGGTCAAGAAGCAACAGTTAGAATTGGACATGGAACAACAGGCT
Source organism: Bos taurus (assembly GCF_002263795.3). Classification (NCBI taxonomy): domain Eukaryota; kingdom Metazoa; phylum Chordata; class Mammalia; order Artiodactyla; family Bovidae; genus Bos; species Bos taurus. Next base: position 39,520,462 of record NC_037354.1, on the reverse strand, counting down.
GGTTCAAAACTGGGAAAGGATTATGTCAAGGCTGTATATTGTCACCCTGCTTATTTAACTTCTATGAAGAGTGTATCTGTGACATGCTGGGCTGGAGGAAGCACAAGCTGGAGTCAAGATTGCTGGGAGAAATATCAATGACCTCAGATATGCAGATGATATCACCCTAATGGCAGAAAGTGAAGAGGAACTAAAAAGACTCTTGATGAGGGTGAAAGAGGAGAGTGAAAAATCTGGCTTAAAACTCAACATTCAAAAAACTAAGAGCCAACTCATTGGAAAGAACTGACTGATGCTGGGAAAGACTGAGGACAGGAGAAGGTGGATGAGGATGAGATGCTTAGATGGCATCAATAGACTCAATGGACATGAGTTTGAGCAAACTTCAGGAGATAGTAAAGGACAGGGAACCCTGGAGTGCTGCAGTTCATGGGGTCACAAATAGTAGGACACAACTTAGCAACCAAATAACAACAATTTCACTTCCTGGTAAATAGATGGGGAAACAATGGGAACAGCGAAGGCTTTATTTTCTTGTGCTCCAAAATCACTGCAGATGGTGACTTCAGCCATGAAATTAAAAGATGCTTGTTCCTTGGCAGAAAAGCTATGACAAACCTAGACAGCATATTAAAAAGCAGAGACATCACTTTGCCAACAAAGGGCCATAGTCAAAGCTATTGTTTTTCCAGTAGTTTTGTATGGATGGAGAAAGAAAGCTGGGCACTGAAGAATTGATGCTTTTGAACTGTGGTGTTGAAGCAGACTCTTGAGAGTCCCTTGGACTGCAACGAGATCAAACCAGTCCATCCTAAAGGAGATCAGCCCTGGGTGTTCTTTGGAAGTACTGATGCTGAAGCTGAAACTCCAATATTTTGGCCACCTGATGTGAAGAACTGACTCTTTTGAAAAGACCCTGATGCTGGGAAAGGCTGAAGGCAGGAGGAGAAGGGGATGACAGAGGATGAGATGGTTAGACGGCATCACTGACTCAATGGACATGAGTTTGAGTAAGCTCTGAGAGTTGGTGATGGACAGGGAAGTCTGGCGTGCTGCAGTCCATGGGATCGCAAAGAGTCGGACACAACTGAATGAACTGAACAGCAGCAGTGGCCTTTGGGGGAAGCTGAACTCTCCATACTAATAACAACAGTATTGCAGGCAAAAGCAAAATGAGTCCATTTAGCAAACTCTTTTGAGATCTGAGAGATGTGCCTTTATTATAGTGGTTTTTAACTAGAGAACTCAGTATTCTGGAGTATTTCTTATGTAATTTAGGTAGACTCCTTTGGAGATCTAAGATGCTTACTCCCAGAACAAATCATAAATCACTGGTTTTATATCCAGGCATCTTTGGAAGGCTGCCAGTGAAACCCCTTTGTCTTCCTTTGGGCCTCTGTCTGAACTCACAGATGGGGCCCAGGCAGGTGCTGAGAATGAGTGGAAGACAGACAGCAAAGCTGTTGATAACCGGGGACACAGGCCTCACTGCAGAGCAGGCAGCTCTTTCTCACCTCTGGCCAGTTGGTGCTGCCTTGGAATAAAGACCCAGCAGTTGTCTCATCTTTCAGGCTTTCATAGAAATCAGAAGTCTGACTTTCTGAGGGAAAGGTCCTCGTTTTTATACATTAGCAATAAACCTATATGTTAAATGCCATGGAAGCCAAATACAACGGGTACATGAGCCTTTGGTTCCTGCCCTCTGTCATGGAACACATAATGCCTCCTGAGTGCATGATGGCCTGGCACGCCTGGGGAGTGAGTCTGCCTGGGGTTGTCAACCTTGAGAGCATGGCCTCAGTTTATGTGAACTTTCCAGAAGAAATGCCCCAGCCCTGAAGAACATGGAGATGTAATGGTGTAAGTTTTAGGTAGGTCAGGCATTACCTTTCTCTGTGAGTGAGTGAAAGTCACTCAGTCATGTCCAACTCTTTGCAACCCCATGGACTATACAGTCCATGGAATTCTCCAGGCCAGAATACTGGAGTGGGTAGCCTTTCCCTTCTCCAGGGGATCTTCCCAACTCAGGGATCGAACCCAGGTCTCCTGCATTGCAGGCAGATTCTTTACCAGCTGAGCCACAAGGGAAGCTCAAGGGAACAGTTGTCTGTGACCTTCACTATTTGGGAGTTTGTTCTTCCCCTGACTTTTCATATTGGTCTTTGACTTATGGGATGGTCTCTCTAACACCATTTCTAATGTCTTTGTCACAAACCCTTAGAGGAGTTGGTGCTAATAGGCACTTTAAGGGTATGTATTCTGGTCTCACCTCCAAGTGAGGACACAGGTGAGGGGAGATCCAGTGATGACCGGGGTCACCAGCTAGTTATGGGGCAGCAGTTGGTATGGAAACTGGGACCCACATCTAATTCCTGGTTCTTTATGTCTGTCCATGAAACACCATCTGCATTGAAGGAATTGTTGAGCCTTTGCCAAGACAGGAAGCTCCAGCCCTGATTCTGAGCACCTCCAAGTCATTTAGCGTCAATTCCTGAGGCACAAAGGGAAAAACAATAACAGCAATCCAGTAACCCTCTCCTGACTGAGGTGAGGCAATAACTAAGAACATAATGCTAGCTTTCCAAAAAGGAAAGTCAGTATTTCAATTGCCATCAATTTCCAGGCTATTATCTTCTATGCCATAATTTTGTTCCCTAAAACACACGGAAATGCTGTGTCTTGGTATATGCTGAAATGTAGCTGTTGCAGCAGTGCAATCAGTACTGATGGTGTGGGAATATTTTATATCATGTTCGTTTCCTGATGGACTCATTTATGGAGTTAAGAGCCATGGGTCTCATGTACTGCATTTACTAATAGCTATGTTGTTATTTTTATTTTAAAAATTAGCCTTTGAATCATAAAATCTTATTTCTCAAAGGAGTATAAATTATCATCCACTTCAATGTTTTCTAAAATTTTAGCTGGAGAACCTGTTCTTCAAATAAGTGTCATGCAGTTGCCCTGTATATAAACAGAGCTAATGCAACAGAGAGGGTTCTGGAGTCCCTCCAGCAATATTTTTTTCCTGAATGCTCATTCTCAGTGTTTGCTTGCTGCATAAACTCCATTATCTCAGTAGCTTACACCAACAAGCATCTGTCCTCATGAGATTCTGCGTTTGTGACCTGGATGACTCTCCTTTCGACTGTCATCGGGGTGGGGGGCGGGGGAGGGTGGTGGAGTGCATGCTCCAAAATAGGGTCAGGCCCAGTTCTGCCCTTCCGCATGTCTCCTGTGGATCGGATTTAAAGGGACGTGAAACTCCAGGGAGAAACTGTACTTGTGGTAGATTATGAAGTGTAGGAGAGCAGACTCTGTCCCCAGGGAGTTCTGCAAGCCTCTTAGCACATTATGTCTGCTAACATCTCATCAGCCCAAACAGTTCACACATAGTCAAGCCCAGACTCAACAATGCAGAGAATACCCTACTGACTATGCGACCAAAGGTTCATGTATAGGGTTCTCTTCCAGAAGAGTGAAAAATTCAGTCTACGCATTCAGTCAACCACACACTCCTACTCCACAGCGACCTCGGAGTTGGCTCCATGTAACTCATTAAACAACGTCTAAAACCATGCTTGGAATCCAGTCATCTTATTTTACAAGTGGGAGACACTGAGATTTCTAGAGATTAGTGGCTCCTCAAGGCCATCCTGAGAGAGACATGTCTAGGAGCTTGGTGAGCTGACTCAGCAGGAACGTCCCCACCACACGGTAGTAGATCTACCCTCGCAGAATGGCCTGAGTTACTTGCATTAAGTGGCAGCACTGCAAATATAATTCTGAAGATACTGAACTGTCTGTATTCAGCTGGTGAGTTTAGAAGTCTGTTAATTAATTATTTTAAATCTTTTGGCCTCACCCATGGCGTGCAGGATCTTAGTTCCCTCATCAGTGATTGAACCCAAGCGCCCTGCCTTGCAAGTACAGAGTCTTAATCCCTGGACCACCAGAGAAGTCCCTAGAAGTCTAACACAGAGACAGGAAGATGGCTGAGCACAGGGCAAGTCATGGAGCCACGTTCTTCCAAGGTCTGGCGTTCAGTGAATGTGCAAACTTGCATATTGTTCGCTTTTAAGCATCTTCCTTACAGTTGTCAGGTAGGAAAATGCTGCTGTCCTCAGAGGGTTGCTGTGAGAATTAAGTGTCTGACACAGAGTAACCATGAGTTCTTTTTCACCAATTTATCCTCCGTAAAGCAGGGGTATACCTTCCTTCTCTTGGGTGCCATGGGGAAGCTGCTACTGTGCTGCCAGGAGCGGTCCCCCTCGCTGAGGACGTAAATATTACAGACAGAAGACTGACTAATCAGGTCGTGCAGCAAAGAGCAGAAAGGTCTGTCTTTTTTGCCCAACCCTCCAGGTTTTTCTAGTATACACTTTCTTAAGATATGAGCAGAATCAAAATGACTGCTTTGAAGTCAAAATCCAAGATACCACACATATTTAGTAATCATTGTAATGGACAGCAAACTCCAAAGGCTTACATAATTTATTCTTCAGCGAAATGTTTAAAGGCCATTTGGTCAGCAGGGGGCTTATTTGAGATGTAACTGGTGTGTTTTCTCCATTTTTTCTTGATGGCCAGATGGCATAATAAGGAGCTCTGTGACATGTTTGCATTACTTGAAGGTTTTATCACTTGGCCTTGCTCTTTTATCTGGAAGCTAGTCCTTGCACTGCCGTGAAAATGTATCTATCTATCATTAGTCTGTCAGAATGTCTATACATGCTGGATTGCTTTTTGAGAAGCAAAGGCCTAATTCGAGAAAAGAAGATCTATTCTTAAAAAATTTGCCCATAACATCTTTCCACAAAATTTTGATAAATGTAATTGTGTTCATACAGTATATTCATACCAGTGAGGTATGGTGCCTTCAATTATCTGGTGATTAAAATATTTTGTGAAAATCACTCTATTGACTGAAATAGAAGTCATGACAGAAGTTCCTATAAACGCATTTCCTCAAATACAAATGTATGTCTCAATATTTTGCAAACAGTCATGTACCTGGTTGTTTCTAACATCTGCTACTCCTGAGTTTTGTAGTTCAGATAGACTTCTTCTTCCACCTGGGAATTTCCAGAGATCCTCTTCTTTTCCTTCATTTCAATAATAAAACTTCACAGAATGTTGGGCAGAAGGTTATCCAGACAGTTGTTGAGTTGAATATAGTAATACTTATAACTATAAAGACACTCTTTGCCATTGTTATGTTATATTAAAAGTGGAGGCTTAGTAAGAAATCTGAGTTAGTTTTCCCAGTTCCGGCACTTTCTCCCCCACCATACTCACATTCACTCTTTTTTTCTGTTCATTTATTTTATATCTTTTCTTAGCCGCACAAGGAGAAGGCAATGGCACCCCACTCCAGTACTCTTGCCTGGAAAATCCCATGGATGGAGGAGCCTGGAAGGCTGCAGTCCATGGGGTCGCTGAGGGTTGGACACGACTGAGCGACTTCACTTTCACGCATTGGAGAAGGAAATGGCAACCCACTCCAGTGTTCTTGCCTGGAGAATCCCAGGGATGGGGGAGCCTGGTGGGCTGCCGTCTATGGGGTCGCACAGAGTTGGACACGACTGAAGTGACTCAGCAGCAGCAGCAGCCCCACAAGATCCATTTATATTCCCCTTGGTATATGATTATGAATAACAGAGGGGCTTCTGCCTTCTAAGCTGATGTTTTATGTTAAAATTTTATTGAAGTGTAACCTGCCTATAGAAAATTGTACAGTTCCTAGGTGGATAGTTTAATGAATAGTCACAAAGTGAACACAGACAACCATTACACAGATCCGGAATAGAAAAGCAAGAATAGTCCAAAAGCCACCTTCATGCTCTTTTTGGTTACTACCTCCCACGGGTAACATGCTTGACCAAAACACTATTTGATTATCCATTCTATTCATTTTCCCCTTTTTAAATTGAATATTAGTTTCAAGTGTACAACATACTGACTGAGTATTTTTATAGATTATACTTCATTTAAAGTTATTATAAAATATTGGCTATATTCCTTAGGCTGTACAATATATCCCTATAGCTTATTTATTTTATACATAATAGTTTGTATCTCTTAACCTCCCTAACTTACCTCTCTCTGCTTTCCTCTCCTCACTGATAACCAGCAGTTTGTTCTCTGTATCTGTGAATCAATTTCTGCTTTGTTATAGTCATCATTCGTTTTATTTTTCAAATTCCACATGTAAGTGACAACATACCGTATTTATCGTTGTCTATCTGACTTCATTCACTAAGCATAATACCCTCCAGGTCACCCATGTGGTTGCAAATCACAATTTCTTTCTGTGGCTGAGTAGTATTCCACCGTATATATGCCTCGTCTTTATCCATTCATCCGTTGATGAACACTTAGGCTGCTTCCCTATCTTGACTATTGTAAATAATGCTGCTTCAGACCCTGGTGAGTACATATCTTTTTTCTAATTTTCTTTTTTCTCTGGATGTACATACACCCAGGAGTGCATTGCTGGACCTATGGTAGTTCTTTTTTAGTTATTTGAATAGTCTCCGTAGTGTTTTCTGTAGCTGTTGTACCAGTTTACATTCCTACCAACAGTGTAAAGGGTTTCCTCTTCTCTGCATCTTTACCAACATTTGTTACTTGAGGTGTGTTTGGTGATGGCATTCTGACACGTGTGAGGTGCTACCTCGTTGTTTCAATGTTTTTCTCTGATGATTCGTGATTTTGAACATCTCTTCATATATGTGTTGGCCATCTGTATGTCTTCTTTGGAAAAATGCCTGTTCAGGTCTTTGGCCCACTGATAATTGTTTTTTTTGGTCTTTTAATATTGAATTTTGTGAGTTGTTTATATATTTTGGCTTTCAACCCCTAAGCAATTGTATCATTTGCAAATATTTTCTCCAGTTCAGTAGGTAGTCTTTTTGTTTCGTTGATGGTTTCCTTTGCTATGCAAAAGGTTTTAAATTTAATTAGACCCCATTTGTGAACTTTTGGTTTAGTTTCCTTTACCTGAAAATGTACTTATATATAGATATATATACACATACATATATATATACATATATGCAAAAATTCTCAACAAAATATTAGCAAATTGAATTCAATAATATATTTAAAAGAACATATGTCATGATTAAGTGTGATTTATTCCAGGGGTTGTAAGGATGGTTCAGTATCCATAAACCACTCAATGTGATACACCACATTAACAAAATGGAGGATAAAAATTGCATGACTATTTCAATAGATGCAGAAAAACTTTGGACAAAATTCAACATCCATTTATGATTAAAAGCTCTTATCAAAATTGATATATATAGAATATATCTCAGCATAATAAAGTTCACTAATCACAAAACCATAGCTAACATCATACTCAATGATGAAAAGCAGAAAACTTTTCCTTTAAAATCAGGAACAAGACAAAGTACCCACTCTAACAAATTTTATTTAATGTAGCATTGAAATTCTTAGCCACAGCAATCAGACAAGAAAAATAAACAAAAGGAAAGGAAGAAATAAAACCCACTACTTGCAGATGGCATGATACTTTATTTATAAAACCCTAAAGTCTCTAGCTAAAACTGTTAGAACTAATAAATTAAATCATCAAAGTTGCAGGATGTAAGACTGTTATACAGAAATCTGTTGCTTTTCTATATACTAATAATGGACTCTCATAAAGAGAAAGCAAGAAAACTACTCTATTTAAAATCAAAACAAAGAATAAAATACCTGGGAATAAACTTTAAGTTAAATAAACTTAAAATAATTTAAAAGTTAAATAACTTAATTAAGTTAAAAAACTTAAATAACTTAAAAGTTAATAAACTTAAACCAAGGAGGTGAAAGATCTATACTCTAAAAACTATAAAACACTGATGAAGAAAACTGAGGATGATAAAAAGAAAATGGAATGATATCCTGTGTTTCTGGCTTGGAAGAATTAATATTGTTATAATGTCAAACAATCTGCAGATTTAATGCAATTTAAAATAATCCTTAAAAAATAAATGGTTTGGTGGTTTAGTCATTAAGTCATGTCTGACTTGTGTGACCCCACTGACTTCATATGTTGAAGAACTACAGGAAAAAGAAGAAGAAACCTGCTAGGATTTTGACTGGGATTGTCCTACATTTATAGATCAATCTAGAGAGAGATGATAATTTTAAAATACTGAAATCTGAATTGAAATTTGATTGTATTGCGAAAGCGCCCCTCCTACCATCTCACTATGGCTGCTTCTTTGTCTTCGGAAGTAGGTTCCAGTTTGTTCGTAGGTTCCAGTCTTTGTCGATTGTTGTTCAGCAGTTAGCTGTGATTCTGGCACCTCGTCTCACACAGTGTGAGAGGAGGGGAGCTCAGGTCTTCCTTTTTCCATCATCTTATTCTTGCTCCCAATGAACCACCCCACCTTATAAAAGATTCCTGGGTTTTGAAATCAGTCTGACCTGGGTTCAAATTCCAGCTGCACCAGTGTGATCTGGGGCGGGTTTTCACCCACTCCAAGCAGCAGCCTTCTCTTCTCTTTCCCCTTGGTGCTTAGTGTAGTCTGACTTGCTTACAGCGGCCTGTGTGCGGAGGCCTTGCCCTTGGTGCTTCAGACCAAAGCTCCTAGTGCAATTTGGCTGTGCCAACATCAGCTACTATTTTAGCAATTGTTGCTGCTGCTGCTAAGTCGCTTCAGTCGTGTCCGACTCTGTGCAACCCCACAGATGGCAGCCCACCAGGCTCCCCCGTCCCTGGGATTCTCCAGGCAAGAACACTGGAGTGGGTTGCCATTGCCTTCTGCAACGCATGAAAGTGAAAAGTGAAAGTGAAGTCGCTCAGTCGTGTCCGACTCTTCGAGACCCCATGGACTGCAGCCTACCAGGCTCCTCGGTCCATGGGAGTTTCCAGGCAAGAGTACTGGAGTGGGGTGCCATTTATGAGCAGTTAAACATCTTGCCTCCAGATTCTTGAATTTAGATACTCTTTCCTGAACTCAGGAAGACAGCTTAAGCCTAAAGTCCTAAAATGTAGAGATAATCCAGCCCCTGAAAACTGTTGTTTCAGACAAAATTTGAATAGACCATGTATGACATTCCCATTGTAACTCCACAACATAACCATTAGGCAACAGTGTAAGTGTCTGATTGTGAAATCCACATGTTAGTGTGAGGGTCTTAGGTAATCAAAACCATAAGGACTTGAGAGCTGAGCTCAACTGTACAGCGCTACTTTAATCATCGGGAAAGGGGTTTCTTCTTTCCTCTTTCCTTCCTTTTTTTTCAAGGTTATACCGAATACAATCTCACTGGCAAATAACCATGCCAGGCAGGCAATGTAAAAAGAGTATATACTTCTGTTTGAAGTAAGCTATAGGAAGTGAGACAGGCAATTAAATACAAATCCTGGCATCCAGCTTGTTTCAACACTTTTCGTATTTTGCATAGAAGCTGCCACGTGTTGAGAATTTATTAAATGTGAAGGCTTAGCAGCCCTTTTATGCACATTTCTTTACCTGAGGTTCAGGTTACCATCTGACCATTCTCTCTGACAAAAATCTGCCTCTGTAACCAAACCATTCACGATCACATAAAAGTGAGGGCTGGTCACCCACCCCATCTCATCGTATCGGAAACTATTGCTCAGGCCTTCCAGCTGGCTTTCGGGCTTTGTTTCCCTACTGGTCCTTGTGTTAAAAATTGTTGAGCTTTCCCCTGAAGAAAGAATTTGCCATTTTTCACCCTAGAATCACACATCTTTCCAAATGAACGAGTTGTGAAAATGCATACTTTCCAGAAAGACCCTGAACACGTGGTTTCAGTGTCTTTTTTTTATGATCTCACAACCTATTAATCATTATATGTTATTTGTAACCAAAATATATATGTAATGGAATTGTTATATATTATTTGTCATGAAGAATGTTTCTGACTGCATCTGAATGCAAGTCTACATCTTCCCTACTGTTCTTCACCTTCTAGTTTCCTGCTACAGGAGAAGGGAAAGAGTTGGTGAACAACTGGATTACCATCAAGTTACTGGTTAGAACTAATTACCTGGATCTGCCTACTGCAAAGATGGGCTGAGAAGTATAATGTGTACAGGAAAAGGGGAGACGGGAGCCATCAGTGAGCCAGTATCTGCTACTGTTCTTCCACTTTCGCTGAGAAGTTGGGCAGAAATAAGCCAGTGAGAAACAGGCCCTCTTCTGTTACTACACTCTTAGGTGGAGGGACCAGTATGTGAAACTCACTCAGTTGTGTCTGACTCTTTGCGATCCTACGGACTGTATCCCGCCAGACTGTATCCATGGGATTCTCCACGCAAGAATACTTGAGTGGGTAGCCTGTTCCCTTCTCCAGGGGATTTCCCAACCCAGGGATCAAACCAGGTCTCCTGCATTGCAGGGGATTCTTTACCGTCTGAGCCACCAGGGAAGCCCGGAGGCACCAACAGAAGTCTCATTTAGCTCTGAGACACAGGAGTGGGGAAAGACAGAAGTAGGTGTGAACTCAGCTCACAGAATAAATAGCTGTGATCAGACAGCTCCACAGCCATCATGTTAGGAGACCATTCTTAGACTGGCCTTGCTTGTCTCACCCCTTTGGACATGGGAAGGAAGGGAGAATCATTGGGTTAGCTCCCAGGTGGCCTCTGGAGACCTGAGGGTCATCCACATGGGGCCAGAGGTAGGGTATCAGGAAGAGGGGTGACTGGCATTTTATCTATTTTCTCCCCTTTGCCCACAAACTCACTAAGTAAGCTTCTTGTTGTTGCACATGTTTGGCATGAAAGAAAGCTGAATTTAGTTGAAATGAACAGATTGGCTGGGAAATGCCAAAGTTGTACATGATTAGAATTAGCTTACAAAAGTCAGTCTTGGCCTTAGTCCTATTTGGATTTCCAAAGAATACTAAAAGGCATAAATCTTTTACCCTTTACTTAACAACTACCCAGTATTGATGGGGATGCCAAGATGAGCTTGACAGAGTCTGTTCCCTCAGTGAGCCCATTGGATAAGATGGAGCTTAGCACACTCAGCAGGATCACTAGTACAAACAGAGGGAGGAGCCCAAGATGCTGAGGCAGAGAGGAAGAGTGAATGGCTGACTTTAGTGGGAGGAGGTAGAATCAAGGGAAGACCCCTCATGACAAGGAAAGGCTGAGCCTCAGCATTGAAGGCCAAGCAGGATTTTTGAGTCTGGGAGCCTGAGCACTGGGCCAGCCAACCCTGAGAGATGATTCTCTCCAGGCTCACACCAGCAACCAATTAGTTTTTATCTTACAGACATCATGAAGCTTGTAACTGATTAGATTTCTTTATTTGTGTTGGAGGTGCACATCCAAATTTGGGGTCCTAACAAGCAATTCTATGTGTTTTTATGACATGTATCTTTATCTTTGATTTAATCTTTTTATCCATATCTTTTTTCTCTTTGCCTGTTTTTACAGTCCGATTGTGTATTTCTCTGTCTTTTTGAAATTGGGGTATAATTGCTTTATAATGTAGTGTTAATTTCTTCTGTACAACAAGGTGAATCAGCTATATGTATACACACATCCCCTCCGTCTTGAGCCTCCCACCCCACCCCTCTAGGACGTCTCAGAGCACCGAGCTGAGCTCCTTGTGCTATCCAGCAGCTTCCAGCAGCTGTTTGTCTTACACATGGCACTGTACATGTCAGCACTGCTCTTTCAATTCATCCCACCCTCCCGTGTCCACTCTGTGTCTCTACTCCTGCCCTTCATATTCATCTGTACCACTTTTTTTAGATTCCGCAAATGTGTGTTAATATGCAATATTTGTTTTTCTCTTTCTGACTTAACTTTGTATGACAGTCTCTACGTCCATCTATGTCTCTGCAAACATCATTTCCAACTCCTTTTTGAAGCCAATTACAAAACAAAAAAGATCTTTGTTGAATCCTGCCTGGTGGGTTGGAGAAGGAAATGGCAACCCACTCCAGTGTTCTTGCCTGGAGAATCCCATGGACAGAGAAGCCTGGTAGGCTGCAGTCCATGGGGTCGAACAGAGTCGGACACGACTGAATCGACTTGGCGGCGGCGGCCTGGTGGGTGTTTGTGGCAGGGAAGATGAGGGAGGCATGATGCGTTCGTTGTTAGCGTAATGTGCGGAGAGACGCTATAAGATGGGGAGAGACTGCAATAAATGAGGACTCTAGACCCCTGAACGGGCAGTAGCTCTGCAACATGGAGAGAGAACAGGACTCAAGAGGCTGCTTGAAGATGTGCTATGCAAGATGCAAGGACTGCTTGGAGACAAAGAATGGCTTCCGGATTTCTGGTTTGAGCTATAGGGTAGGGATCCCACTGAAATAGGGAAAAAGAAGGGGGAAAAAAATAGCAGACCAGAAAGGAAAATTCCAAGCATAAGTTCAGAAGATAATGGATCATCAGTTTCAGGTAGAGAAAGGAAGGGTGTGAGGTCAGAAGTCACTGAGAGGCCAAGCGGGAATGGTAGAATCTGGCGATTACTGATATCTGGTGGAAAGGCAGTAATCATGGAGGAAGAAAGATGGGAAGTTGCGGGCAAGACCATGGGGCTATGAGATTTAAGGACTCACAGGAAGCACCATATGATTGGTTACCAGGATGTAGTCCTTGGAAGGAGCTGCTTCTGGTGGCAGTAGGGGGTGGTCATCATGGTAAAGGAGGTCAAGAATAAGAATGAGGTGTGGGTTCCTTTGTGTGCATTGGCCATGTGAGCATGATCTGCAGATTGTTGGCAGGTAGGGATATGGGTAGGTAATGTGCTTTATGCCAGGTGTTAAGAGATTCACGTGAGGAGACCTTGTAATTGTTACAACAGCAAATGGCATGGAGTCAGAACTGGGAGCTATAATATGGAAACCCCTCCTTCAATTTAGAGCCCAAGGTAAATAAGAGGCATTTCAGCATTCCAGATGAAGCAGAGACAACAGAAATAATTCCCGGTGCTTGAGCCTTCACAAGGCTGGTAGGTATCTGGATAAACAGGATAAGATGTATGAAAGTATTTATAACGGTTGGAGCACAAACTTAGGTGGTGTTAGTGATATTATATCAAAGTTAAATCCCTCATATTGATCACTCTCTTTACTCACAGGAGTTGGCTTATCTTGGCCTGAGCTGGTTTTCACAAGTCTGTTGCTGCTGCTAAGTCGCTTCAGTCATGTCCAACTCTGTGCAACCCCATAGACGGAAGCCCACCAGGCTCCCCTGTCCCTGGGATTCTCCAGGCAAGAACACTGGAGTGGGTTGCCATTCCTTCTCCAATGCATGAAAGTGAAAAGTGAAAGGGAAGTCGCTCAGTCATGTCCGACTCTTAGCGACCCCATGGACTGCAGCCTACCAGGCTCCTCCATCCATGGGATTTTCCAGGCAAGAGTACTGGAGTGGGGTGCCATTGCCTTCTCCGTTCACAAGTCTAATCCCGACCAAAGCATAGACTCTGTTGCCATATAACCCTGGGAGTCATAGCACTGGAGTCATGGTACATGATTCATTGGTTCATGATGTGTCGGTTCCAACAGAGCACCAGTTAAACATGAAGGTATTGGGTAAAAAAAAAAATAGTATTAATATTGACTTGGATACATGAAGCACTAGAATTAAACATTCACTTACATGTTTAAAATCAAAGAAGACTTTATAGAAGTTTTTAGGTTTGTGTGGATACTTTGGGGCTACTCTACTATATTTTGTGGATTGTGTTTTCCCTTCTCCCTGATTGCCAGTGTGCCTAATAGTGGAAAAGTGTGAACATTCATCATCACATGCAGCAGATTCTGGAGGCAATGCTGAAAGGCAGTGTTAACATTTGCTCATTGAAAACATGGACAGTACAAGCAGGCAGCTCCTGAAGTGCTGACGTTGAAATGTCCAGCAATCCTTAAGTTTGTGGGAGGCATCAGGACCATTTCTGCATATGGTCACTAGAAACAACCCAAAGGCTTGGTAACAGGGTAATTAACACATTGCAGCTCATCTTTATAATGGACCGTTACTAAGGTGATGATACATACACTTCTGGGGCTTCCTAGGTGGTGCAATGGTAAAGAATCTGCCCACCAGTGGAGGAGAGTCAAGAGATGTGAGTTTGATCCCTGGGTCAGGAAGATCCCCTGGAGAAGGAACTGGCAACCCACTCCAGTATTCTTGCCTGGGAAATCTCATGGACAGAGGAGCCTGGTGGGCTACATTCCATGGGGTTACAAATAGTCAGATGCAACAGAACACACACACATATATCCGGTTGTATAGAAGTATGTTACAGTAATTTTTAGAAAGATACTATGAAAGTGTTTCACGTAAAATGTAGTTGTCATGGTCATAAGATAAAGATTTGGAAATAAATAAAGATATTAACAGTAGTTATTTGAGAACAGCAGAATTTGTATGTGTGTGACTTAATTACATTTCCTTTTGTTCAGCAGTATTGTCTAATTGGTCTACAATCAATACATATTGGTTGTGTGATAAACAAAATAATAAGAAAAAATAAATCAAATATCTATGGGGAATTCACCATAGTGTTGAGACCCAGAAAGTCTTTTCAGGAAGAACAGAAGTTTATTTACAGTGAATGAGTTAGATCAGCATCTTTCTGTTCCTGCCTTCTCTGAATTCTGGAACCGAGCAGAACCCTGCAGCTCCCCTCCACCCTCAAGTGCCAAGGCCCCTTCACATCCCCTGCCTCTTCCTTGTAGAAAAATCAAAGTCTCCTGAGCCTCCCTGAGTTACAAAAGGGCAGTCTTGAGTGGTTAATGATCAGGACAGTAGAGTCACAGACTCAGCAGCTGATGCCTGCTCCTGAGTTGTTTTACAGATACTGTAACTGTCACCAGAGGGAAAAAGCCAGACTTTTTGAGGACCAGACTTTTTGCAGCCATGGTATCAGCTGCTCCACCTGATATACCTTCATTCAGCAACACTGACTCTAGGACCAGCACAAACCTAAGAAATGGCCTCGAGAGAAGGAGATTCACGTTACTGCTCAGAAGAATCTATGTCTTTGTGAGCATCAAAGGAATTGTAGCTTGTTCTGCCCATAAGTGGGCAACTAAAAACAAAGAGATACTACAGATGCATGTCAGCATCTTCCACTCTAAGACTATGGTGCCCTATGTCGCAGGAAGAAGTTATAGAAGATGACTCTTCGCCCCTAATCCCATAGAAATGGAATGATGTTCTGATAAGTAAGGATTTGTAAGGAGTTTGGGGGCAGAAAAGAACTCTTTTTAAGAAAGCGCTCTCTGCAGGAGGCCCCTTTTCTTGTCAATTTAGCAAAGCTTTATTGTATTAATAGATAACCTTAAATTAGGCACCCCTCATCTCTGGCCCAGATACACCTTTCAGCTCTTTTGACCACACTTTGCCCCACCTGTTGGTTCCTTCTGCAGATTAAAGAAAAAGAAATGAAGAATTAGTAGGTAACAGATGACCAGATCTCTTCCCCAGCTTCCCCTTCAGTAATCTTGTGAATAAACTGTGTGAACAAAACGGAGTCTAAAGAAAGATCACAAACCTCTGGTGGTGATGACTCTGACTACCCCCACCCCATCTCAGCAATTAAATGAAATTACTTCCCTTTTTCCTTTAGAAACGTTCACGGCTGAACTGAATCTTCAGAGTTGGTTTTGGAGGACACTGAGTCTGCCTTCTTCCCAATGGCTGGTTTTCTACTTAAAAGCAGCATTTTCCTTTCTACCAACACTTGCCTCTTGGTGTTGATTTTTGAGTGGAGAGCAGCTAAACCTGAGTTTGGTTAACAATCCTTTCCTGGGAATCTGCCCAGGCAGGATCACGGTGGTCATGGGCTCTGTGGCTTGTCTACACTCTCACCATGATCTACCAAATAAACCAGACAACAATATCTGCTGAACTTTGAAGGTCTTGGGTAGCTTTCCGGCATCTGGTGTGAACTGGCTCTATGCTTATATGTTATTATTATTATTATTATTTGAGTCTTGAGGGAAAATCTTCAAGCCGGCTTTAGAAAGAGAAGCTGCTGTCATTTGTGAATGCAGTTAATTAGAATAACATTTGCTTTTAAGCATTCAATATTTGGCATGATTATCAGACCTAAAGGTTATGTTGTTCTATCAGATAAGCTGGGCTCTGAGTGTTGTCTGTTGTCTCCCCAGACTGGTGCTGGCTAAATATAGGAACCCGAGAGGCATAGGAATGACTGCCTTTGATATTAGATCTGCACATTATAGCAATGAAGCTCATCTAAGATTTTCATGGCACTATTGACAAGTGGATTTCCTCTGTGTGGACAAGTGCCTGGCTCATGGAAAGACTGTTCTTGGGAAGAGTTGGAGGGAAAGGTTGGTCCCATTGGGATCTTAACCAGTCAAGGTGGCTGCTTCAGCAGGGAAGCTGATATGGGCAAAAACTATTTGATGATTGACAGGGCTTGGCATGCATTTCTAAGAGGCTGGCAATTAAAGTGCCCGATTAAGAGAAACATCCTCCAAAGAGAGCATAAACCCCACCCCACCCCTGATTTCAACAATCAGCTGCCACTGTCTAAGTGAAAAGTAAAAGTGAAAGTGAAAGTCGCGTAGTCATGTCCGACTCTTTGCAACCCCAAGGACTATACAGTCCATGGAACTCTCCAGGCCAGAAGACTGGAGTAGGTAGCCTTTCCCTTCTCCAGGGGATCCTCCCAACCCAGGGATCGAACCCAGGTCTCCTGCATTGCAGACGGATTCTTTACCAGCTGAGCCAGCAGGGAAGCCACTGTCTAAGGGATAAGACTACTCAAGGCATAAGACATGCCTATCCTGAGAAATAACTCCTTTTCTCTCGCCAGCGATTTGCTGATGAAAATACCTAATGGAACAGAGACCAAAGTTCTGTCCCAGGTCATGCCAGGCACCAAGTGGAAATGGGGATGTGCTGGTAGATCACTCTCTAATAGACTTACCTACTTTGCAGGGAAAAAAAGGAAGGTGTGTTTTTGGGCAGGGTGTTTTTTGCGGGGGTGGGTGGTGACAGAGGAAGCCCGCACTGCCTACTGCCTCCGGCTGTGTTTCTAAGTTATTTTTCCCCCAGAGGAACTAACACATATTGACAATTTAACTCTGAAACTGCAGTTCATTGTAAGAGATGAAAGATGCATGAATACCATTAACGATAATGCTCAGTGGGGCCCGGGCTCATGAATAGTTTAAAAAGGAAACCCTGGTTGCTTTGATGGCTTCATTCATCATATCTTGAAGGAAGACTTCTGGTGGTATGGGTACTTTTGTGCTTCAAATCTTTGGTTTAAATGCAATGTTTGCGTCTCATTAATTCAATTTCCTCTCCCCTTTCTTAAGTTTCTAGCTGGGTTAGGGCTGAGAGAAAACTTAAAAGCAGGCAAGTTACTGCCTGATAATTTGGTTTCTGTGCCTTTAAATAATGTCATACTTTTTTGAGGTCACTAGTGCCAGGTTTTGATACTCTTCAACCTGGTCAGTCACACACTTGTTAAGTTGGGCTTCTGGTCTCTTCCTATAGGTCCTTCCATCCAGTTGGAAGCTTAAACATGTTAAAATAGAAGGGAAGGAGGCAGGGCATAATCTTTAAAACAATGACATAGTTGTTGAGGATATGATAAAAACTAGTTAGAACCAATTAGGTCCAACATGTTGGAAGATTTGATTTCAAGTGGGCCTTGAGCCTCATTCTACACTCATTGTAACATAGTAGCTAAATGACACATCCTAGGCTCTGGTTGGGTTCAAGTCCCAACCCATTTGTTCAAGTCCCAATCTGAGTTGTGTGTTTCAGTTTGATATCTGTGTCTCTTCCGCAAAACTGTATTGCCCCATAAAATTTTTGTAGATGGTAGAAAGTTATCCCATGCATCTTACACGCTAGCAAAGTAATGCTCAAAATTCTCCAAGCCAGGCTTCAACAGTGCATGAACCGTGAACTTCCAGATGCTCAAGGCGGATTTAGAAAAGGCAGAGGAACCAGAGATCAAATTACCAACATCCGTTGGATCACTGAAAAAGCAAGAGAATTCCAGAAAAACATCTACCTCTGCTTTATTGAGAAAGTTATCCAAACTTTGGTCTCCCCACTTAAGAAAAGTGAAAGTGAAGTCACTCAGTCATGTCTGACTCTTTGCGACCCCATGGACTGTAGCCCACCAGGCGCCTCCATCCATGAAATTTTCTAGGCAAGAGTACTGGAGCAGGTTGCCATTTCCTTCTCCAGGGGATCTTCCCAACCCAGGGATCGAACCCAGGTCTCCCACATTGCAGGCAGACGCTTTACCATCTGAACCACCAGGGAATCCCACTTAAGAAGTTAGTACAAAGTGATTAGAGAGTCAAAGTTTCCATTCTCACAAGGGTGGACAAACAGTGTCACTGGCCATTTCAGTGGACAAAGGATGCTGTGGCCATCAAGCTGGTGCAGGAAGCAGGAACCACAGAGCTCAGAACCTCAGGACTGGCTTCAGCTTCTGGTTAGCCCTGATGGAGAGAAGGAACGCTGCTGAGCACTGGGGTCCTTCCAAGATGTGTTTTCACCAATACGCCCTGCCACCTACAAATCGACACTTGCCATCTACCTCTACTAGGATTAAATTATGAGCCCCTGCAGTCACTGACCTCTAATACCCCTGAAAGGAGATCAAGAGAGAGAGCAGAAACGAGGCATCTGTGCTCTGGGAAGAACTGGCAGGAAAGGTCTTCAAATACATATTGTCAGAACATTTTATGAGCCTAAATTATTGCATCTTCTCATATCTGGAAAAGCACCAAGATCATTAATGGACATATCTGCTGCTTGTAACTATCAGTAACCTTCATGAGATTGGCCTCAATCTTCTCCCCAAAATATGTGCTTGATTGCATGTATTCCCCCTTCACCAAAATCACATGTATACTGACCTTTCCCCTACATCTTTGGGAAAGCTTCTTAGAGCTCTCTGAAATGCTGTCTCCTAGGCTACAGTCCTCAATTGGCCCCGAATAAAACTGAACTCGCAACTCTCGCATTGTGCGTTTTTTTTCAGTGTGTCCATCTGTCTGCTACTGAAATCCCTTTATCTCCTCTCCTTTGTCTCTGTGGTTCGGGAAATACATACCTTCTTCTGACGTGTGGATTTTGCTGTCTGCCTTCTCTTGTCCCCATCACAAGGGAGCCAATGGGTGGTTCTTTGGTACTCTATGGCTGAGTATCATCCCACCTGTCAAACCGCAACTATTTCCTCTGCTCCTGATTGTTTGGGTCAGAGCAGCACACAGGCAAGCAGAGATGGCTCTCATGTCTCCCGGACAAGTGGGGCTTTTTCACCCACAAGTGGCCCTTACCCAGGACAGCTCCACACAGGGCCCTGGTGCAACCTGGCAGGGTCGTGTGTACAGGAATCTCCCTCCCTTCCTGGCTTGCTTCCTCCTTTCTCTGCAAGCAGAATCTCTCAGGATCCCTCCCTTCCTGCAGGGTATCTGGACTTCTTCGGTGGGAGCTCAGTGCTACAAACAGAACAAAAGCAGATGCTGCTTTCACAGATGCCAAAGCCAGACATTAGTTACAATGGTAAGAATGGATTAATTCGGGAATAACTTCCAAGAGGGACGAGTCCTGCATGAATTGAATCGAACTTCACGGAAAGAAAAGGCAGGCTACCTTAAAGTCTGGGATGCTAGGAGCAAAGCACTGAGGGGTAACAAGTCTAAGTGACTGAGCCTCTGGGTTTGCAATTTGGCACTTACTCAGAAGAGAAACAGACTTCTCTTCTCATACCTTTATGACAAGAGGCAGTGCTGGAACCTAACACAGTTCAGTTCAGTTCAGTGGCTCAGTCGTGTCCAACTCTTTGCAATTCCATGGACGGCAGCACGCCAGGCCTCCCTGTCCATCACCAACTCCCGGAGCTTGCTCAAACTCATGTCTATCGAGTTGGTGATGCCATCCAACCATCTCAGTCTCTGTCATCCCTTTCTCCTCCTGCCTTCAATCTTTCCCAGCATCAGGGTCTTTTCAAATGAGTCAGTTCTTTGCATCAGGTGGCCAAAGTATTGGAGCTTCAGCTTTAGCATCAGTCTTTCCAATGAATATTCAAGACTGATTTCCTTTAGGATTGACTGGTTTGATATTGCTGTCCAAGGGACTCTCAAGAGTCTTCTCTAAAATCACAGTTCACTGAAATTAGACCCTTATCTTACCCCAGAAACTAGCTAGAGCAACAGTTATCTCCCTGAACATTTGCATTCCAAAGAGAAGTTTCTCAAGTCCCTGGAGAAATAGTCTAGGTAGCAGATTTACATCTCAAAAGGATTTTATAATTGCAAGCTTTCTAACGTATCTGCTCTAGAGAGCATTGAGGTTTGGGGTGGAACAAACAATAAATTCTCCTGGTGGTGTTTGAGCTTCCTCAGCCAGGTGTTTTAAGCAGAGGCTAGGACATGACTGAGCGACTGAACTGAACTGAACTGAGGATCATCTCAGAGACACAGCTCTTGCTGCTAAAAGCCTTGCTAGTGTTTGGGCTCATAGTGCAGATGAAACCGAGCAGGACCTTGTGGCCTTCCTGGGCACGGAAACCTTTCTGTGTCTCCTGTTTCTTATTTGTAGGGAATAGACTCCAGCCTCCTTGACCTTCCCTGAGTTCCAAAGGGCAGATTCAAACAGTTGCTAATCAGGGCAGGGAGGGGATATGCAGATAAGGGAGGAATAGCCAAGAAACAATACTGCAACCTTGGGGCAGGGTCCTGGTTCCACCTCAAGGGATACACATAACAATATCTTTGAGCTCTTCCGTAAAACTAAGACCCCCAACAAATGGAAGATGTTAACTTCTTGATGAAGCACCCTTCATTCCAGAGAGAGGTCAAAGTTTGATAACCTTGAGAACCACAGAAGCTCATCAGGAGACCACTGGAGACCAGATTAAAGAAATGCAGGCCCCGCACACACTCGGACCCTTATCAGCAACCTTGCCCTTGAACCATTGCTATAAAACTCCTCACCAAATCGGCCTAAGGTTGGGACACAGTTTTGAGGGCAATAGTCCACTATGACCCCCTTTGCCTGGCAGAGCAATAAAGCTATTCTTTTCTACTTCACCTCAAAATTTGTTTCCAAGATTTAATTTGGCCCCAGAGCACAGAAGCCGAGTTTCGGCGTCACAAGGGGTTTGGAAGGAGCCGTTGTGTGCTGACAGTTTTGTAGCTCTCACTGGCAGGCATTCTTAAGTCCTAAGTCCCCAAGTCCAGAGCTTAAATTCTGCGGCAGTCCTTTGATTAAATCAAGTCAATAGGCCCAGCCTAGATTAATCAAAGGGAAGGGAGTGCCTAAGAGTGAATACTAAGAGACCTTGTTTATTGGATCCACAATTGTAATTAAGCCATGGTTGCTTTTGTCACTATGAAACATAGGCCATTTTTATGGGGCAGAATAGTCATGCTAAGGCCGCCAGCCAACTCATAGGCAAATGCCTCTCCAGCTCCACTCAACTGTGGCAAAGGTCGCTGGAATCACCACCATTAAATATAAATCAAGCAAGAAAATCTACACTTAGGACAGTCCTGCTGGGAGCTTTTGTGATGTCGGTGTTCCGACATGACAGGTTTTCAGTATTTCAGGAGACTCCTCAGTACTGACAACCAGCCTGGAAGTCAGCTCTGATTTAGACCTCTGAGAACACTTAGGTGTTGTATACTAGGTATTTAAACATAACAGACTGCTGCAAATTATTAGAGTCTAAATATGGCCAGAATTTTTGCTGTGGATATAGTTACTGCTGATTTTTACTGCTTCACAAAGTCAGCAGGGAAGGACTACTACTGGAAAGACTCAGACCCTATTTTTCCAGCTTTCTTCTTACTCAGGTCAGTTTTACTGGCACATATGGCAGAAGAGATGTTTAATGAATAACCAATTAAAGTTGACACAATTTAATTTGGGTGTAACTTGAGTTCAGGTTTATATATACTCTGGAGCAATGAAGCCGAGCAGAACCCTTCCGGACTCCTGGGCACAGAAGTCTCTCTGTGTCCCCCGATTCTTGTAGGAAATAAGCTTCAGTCAGCCTCTTTGACCTTCAGTGAGTTCCAAGGGGCAGGTTCAAACAGCTGCTGATCGGGGGAGGGAGGGTGCCGGGAGCAGGAGCTCCGCCGTGGCAAAGGTCATGAGGAAGGAGGCTCGGAATACGCAAAGGCGGGATCGAGCCTCAGGAGTCCTCCTGGAAATGCTCGAGCATCTACCCCCAAAACCAGAGTCTGCCTACTTTCTGCTTTGTGCTCTCACCTACACCTCTGACTTTACGGGGGGCTGTCCCCCACTACCTCTCTCTGAAAAAAAGAGTTAGCTTACAGCTCCAGTTAATAATTCCTGGG
Source organism: Bos taurus (assembly GCF_002263795.3). Lineage (NCBI taxonomy): Eukaryota > Metazoa > Chordata > Mammalia > Artiodactyla > Bovidae > Bos > Bos taurus. Next base: position 39,498,136 of record NC_037354.1, on the reverse strand, counting down.
TGTGATAGTGTTTCAACCTACAAACTCCTTTGGGAAGTCCTCTAGCCTGCGTGAATAGGTTTTTCCGGCCACACGTGATTGTTCAGAGCCTCCCAACTGTGAGAGGCATGAGATGTTCTAAACTGTCTAAATACAGACAGTTTTTTTTTGAGCAGTTAAAAGATTGATTAGAAATTGTATTAGTGAAGGGATTTTCACTTGTTGGGCCAATGTTTGCGGCTAAGTCTCCATATCCCTTACCTGCTGTGTCCCTGGCAGTGTATTGATTAATATAATTGGTGTAAATAGTAGTTTAATGTTTAACCTTGGACCCTTGAGTTAATTCTTTTTCTTGTTATAGCCCACCACACCTTTGCCCTATAGGAATGCAACTTTATCTAATGCTTTTGGAGGGTGGCTCCTGACTAACCACCTTTAGAGAAAAATAAGTTTTCTGAAGAAAGGGTCTTAAAATGTTAACAGGCCTCCGGGCCAGAAGATGATGCAAATCACCTAAACTTTTGCATATGATAAGTTTGCAGGAAGAAAGCCTGGCTTACTGCATGACTCTACCCCTTCCCCCATTATCCTCTATGCATAACTTAAGGTATAAAAACTACTTTGGAAAATAAAGTGCAGGCCTTGTTCACCGAAGCTTGGTCTCCCCATGTCGTTCTTTCTCTCACCTTCTGGCTGAATTATTCAGCCTCTTTTCTCCACTGAATTTCCTCACTGAACTATCCTTATTTAACCACTCTTTATATCCTTAATTAACGTTTAATTAAGCAATTGTTTCCTGATCCTCGCTGATGCTGTCCCTGCTTCGAATTCCCTGGATCCCCCAGGGCTGGACCCTGGCAGGAGGGGATGTGGAAACAAGGGAGGAGCGGTCGAGAAGTAGCAGTGCAGCCGTGGGCCAGGCTCCCCGTTCCCCTCCAGTGTCACACGGGACCATAGCTTAGTTTTTCTGCAGAACTCAACTGCCACCCAGGCGGAGGATGGTAACTTCAGTCTGACGGCAGGATTCCAGGACTGTAACCCTGTTACCACCAACCAATCAGAAGAGAGTCACGTGCCCTGCAGCCCTCCCCCCACATTCTGTCTATAAAAACTTTTCTCCCAGAATCATTGAGGAGCTCAGGGTTTTTGAGTGTGAACCACCAGTTCTCCTTTCTTGGCCCTTGGATAAAACTTCCTCTGCTCCAAACTACAACCTCTTGGTTTGCTTGGCCTAACTATGTATTGGGCCAAAAGTAAAAATTTACCAAAAGTTTAGAGAAAAGATGTCCTACATAATCGACTTATTTGGGTTTATATCAACAGTAGCAACAAGGTAGAATGCCCTAAGAAAATTTAGACATTTTAATTTTCCTATTTATATTTTATTTGAAATATCCACAGGGTTCTAGCCTGTACTTTTCAAAATAAAGTTTTGGACAGAAAGCATACTGTATAATATATTTCACTGGTCAGATACTTTTTTGTTCTTTATTATTAATCCATGAGAAGAAAATTGTGGATATAATTGAAAAATATATCACTGACTTTCGTTCTTATCAATTGTTAATAACAGTGTGGCAGAGTGGTGGAAGAGACATAGGCAGGAATAGAGGCACAGATGTATTTTTGAGATAGTTCTAAACCTAACATAAATGTATACATATTTTGGCCATTTGTTTTCAAGGAGCCTTAAGAGTTAATAAGTTCTTCATTAAAGATGTGTTGATGGTGATCTGCAGACATTGACTCTAGAACACGTCTCTATCCCCTCTATCCACCTGAGAACTCTGGGGGCAAGACCACTCTCACAAACATGACATATAGACCAGGAAATCCCACAGCAATTGCTGCCCATCTTGTCAATTTCTAGGACACTTGGAAGTATAATTATTTCTCTCTACCTGTTGTTCTGTTCTCCAGTTAACTGTTTCTTTCACCATTAAATTTTGTTCCTCTCAAATTCCCAGCAGAAAGCAGTTTAATAAACTCACTCACAGGAAGGTGCTTATAATTGAAACAAGAAGAGTAAATATCATCTATTGAAATTGAATGGTCCAAAACTTATCACAAAACATCACAGAAAAGGTAGTATTGCTTATCCTTAAGCTACAGATGAAGAGATGGAAGTTTAGAGAGACTCCACAACATCTTTAAAATTATAGTTAGGAAATGACAAAGTTAGCATTTGAACCAAGTCATGTCACTCTGAAGGCCATATTTCCGTGACTGCCATTCTAGGATTTTTCAAGAGGAAGAAAATATTTGAAGCATGAAGAGTTAAACTAATTGAGATTATCTCTAGTGATGGAATTTCAAAAAATTTTGGAAAGTGGTACTTTAGAGTATTTAAAAATGGCTGTGTCTCTAAATGTTTTGGAAACACACAGTAGAAGGGAGAACCCAAGCTTCACACCTTCTGCTCTCCTTTTCCACTTCATCCTAGCCTGTAATCATGATCCAACACAGAGGTTACATCTGGACACATCATCACATCATTTCTTTAGCTTAAATGATATTTCTCTTTTTTACAACTGAACCACTTGTCAAGATTTTCAAATATGTTCATTATGCCTTAAAAATTCTTATTTCCAGCTTCTTTAAGAAAAGAGAAAAATGGGCTTTCGGTTCCTCACGGCAAAAAGAAGCCAGAGCTGAATGACGTCGGCTCCTGGGTGGGTCAATGTCTTCCCGGGTCCTCACAGTTCTTGCCTGACCCCCTGCCCGCAGGCACACTACCTGCCTTGGCTCTGAGTGGTGCTGGCACAGCTGCACACAGCTTCCCATCTGCTGGAGGCATCTGAGATGCCTGATCATTCCATCCCTGTTGTACATCCAGTGTGAGTTAGATCCATAACACATCAAGTCTTGGCAGGCAAAGACTGGTCTCGGATGACCATTTTCTCTTTTAGTGGTCATTGACTGAGTGGTTCTCAGACTATACCGTCCAGCAGAGTCACCTGGTGGGTGTTTTAACACAGGGGTTATTGGGACCCAGCCTCGGTGCTTGTGATTCACGAGGTCTGGAGTAGAAATCGGAAATTTGTGTTCCTAGCAAATCCCTGGGTGATGCTGAGGCTACTGATTTGGGAAACACATTCTACTGCTTTAGGAAGACATTTTTTATGCATGTGGACTGGATCATGGTAAAACCAGTGTTCTTTCTTCTACCACTTTTTATTCTTTCTTACATAACTTCCCAATTTTTGAAAAATTGTGTGTTTTATTTGCCACTCAAATAAAACCTTTCTCTTTTATTCTCCTGGAATTTCTCTGAGGCCAAGGCTGACAGTCATTCACCTGACATGGCTTAGAGATAGGAGGCTGATATTGGTATGACACATAGCCTTCTTCTCTTGCCTTGACTTTATATTTTTTCTTTGTTTTTGGTATCTTTCCATGTTCTCTATCATGATGACAGCCAACCTGTGGCTACTGTCCAGATGCCCCCTGCACTGCCACAGTCTCAGCCAGATTTGAAAACTAGGGGCATTTCCACCCCCAGCAGTTCACAGACCAAATCCTTATCTTCTTGCAAATCTATTTATACTACACAGATGGCTGGAATCCTCCAGCTGAGTCACACTTAAAAATTCAGAAAAGAAAAAACAATTTGGCAATGGGCAATGGTTTTTTTTCTCTTGGCTACTTTCCACTGTGTGTATTTTTCCTTAAATATTGTTTCTTATATTCTTAATGATCACATTCAAACTACTTTTTCCCAAATATGTGGTTCATTTCTCAAGCTTCCCTTTAAATACATTGCTACATGTATTCAGATCTTTCTCAACTCAGTCCAGATAAAGTCCTAAGAGATATCAGGAATGGGGGGAGGTGGCTAAGAGAAAGTGAGCCTGGTGTGCAATGGTTTCCAGCTTACGCAGAGGACAGAAATCTGTGCAGCCGGAATCATTAGAGCTAAATTTCCTGTTTTCCTGCCTTGCACAGCAACTGTAAGCACTTGCTCCCCAACACTGACCTTTCAAGAAAAAGAAGACCACAGGGATGTATTTGTTCAAGGCTTCATTTAACAGGAATGCTTCATGAGAATATGTGCAATGACCAACATGAGGAAGCTGTGCCCACATTAGGATTTTTTTTTTAGGTAGCAGCTATTGTCAATTACCAGTCCCTCCAGCTGCAGCTGTGCACAAAGCCCCGCAGAGCACCCGGTCTAGAAAAGGGGGAACAAAGTGCAGAAACGCATGAAACCAACAGGGACATGGAAAGGAGGTGATGCTGTTTATTAAGCAGCAGTTTTGCAGCAGGTTCCGTATGAATCATAGACCATCAAAATGACTTCACTTCCTATTTCATTAGAAAGGTGTTCTTGCAAGAAAACCTGTTCTGTAGCCTTTACATTTTACGGAGCAGAGGATCTAGGTTTTAATTGTCAGTTCTGAAAAATAAGTCTGAGGCAAAGATAATCCAATAAAGAGAGAGTCGGCCTAGTGCATTTAAATTTTTATTTACAGACCATCAGCTATTTGACTTAGAGGTGGGACTGGACAGACTTGAAATCAAATCATTAGGGTTTCAATTTGGAGGTGAACAATGTCTGAAATCACAGAGTAGGTTTTTGATAACTTATGATTTAGGTGACAATGGCTGATTAGTGCACAGCTTTTCAGACATGTCTTATCATCAGGAAAGGACAAGTATAACTTGAATTGGAAAGAAATAAACAATTAATATTTAATGTAGCCAGAGATCAAGATGGTGGAGGAGGAGGATGCTGAGCTCACATCCCCCAGCAAACTCATCAAAAATATAGTACACATGGAGCAGCGCTCATTGACAATAACCCAGAGTCTGGCAGAAGGGCTCTTCTACAACCAGGGCTATAGAGAAAGATCCACGTGGAGTTGGCTTCCCTGGTAGCTCATCTGGTAAAGAGTCTGCCTTCAATGTGGGAGATCTGGGTTGGATCCCTGGGTTGGGAGGATCCCCTGGAGAAGGGAAAGGCTACCCACTCCAGTATTCTTGCCTGGAGAATTCCATGGATAGAGGAGCCTGGCAGGCTACAGTCCATGGATGGGGTTGCAGAGTCAGATACGACCGAGCCACTTTCACATGGAGTTGGGTAGGAAGGGAGGAGAAGTGATCCTGCTACACCCCTAGCGGGGACCCAGGAAAGGAGGGGACCTCCCTGGGTTTCTGGAGGGGACACCACAGGCTTGGGGATCCTCCCTGGTGAGCTAGGGGTTTGAGCCCCATGCTGAGCACCTCAACCCTGGGGTCTTCCAAAGAAGGCATACAGATGGCCAAGAGGCATAGGAAAAGATGCTCAACATTGTGAATTATAAGAGAAATGCTAATCGAGATATGACTTCATACCTATTAGAATGATTATCGTCAAAAAGTCTACAGATAACAAATGTTCGTGAGGATGTGAAGATCAGGAAACTGCCTGCACTACTGGTGGGATTGTAAATTGGTACAGTCACTATGGAGAATAGTATGAAGGTTCTTTTAAAACCGAAAATAGAACTGCCATATGATCCAGCAATCCCACTCCTAGAGCTGTACGTGAAGATGATGAAAACACTAATTTGAAAAGATACATGTGCCCCAATGTTCATAGCAACACTATTTACAACAGCCAAGATATGGAAGCATCCTAAATGTCCATCAACAGATGAGTGGATAAAGAAGTGCCATGTGTATTTGGCTGTCTAAAAAGTTGGTTTGGGTTTTCCTTATGATGTTACAGAAGGACCTATGTATGGAATACACACACACACACACATACACACACACACACACACACACAATGGTATATTACCAGCCATAAAACAGAATAGAATTTTGCCATTTGGAAGAGCCATGGATGGACCTGCTTAGTAAAATAAGTCAGAGAAAGACAAATACTGTGTATTATCACTTTTATATGAAATATAAAAAAATAGAATGAATGATATAACAGAAACAGATTTGCAGATATACAGAAGGGAATGGCAACCCAGACCAGTATTCTTGCCTGGAGAATTCCATGGACAGAGGAACCTGGTGAGCTACAGTCCACAGGGTTGCAAAGAGTCAGACACGACTGAGCTACTAACACACACACATGTAACAAACTAGAGGGTAGATGGAAGGGGAAGGGGCAAGATTAGGGAGGGGAATTCAGAGACAGACTACTGTGTGTAACAGAAATAAGCGATAGGGTACTTTGTGCAGTGTAGTAGGGAGTATAGACAAAATTTAATAATAATCTAAAATGGGGTATAATCTGTAAAATTAGTGAATCCCTATGTAGTACACCTGAAACTAATATCATTTGTAAATCAACTCTATTTTATTTTATATTTACCTTTTTATTTTATGTATTACTATTTATTTTCTGTGACGAGTCTTAGGCATGCAAATGCTTACTTGTGGCATACGGGATCTAGTTCCCTGACCAGGGATTGAAAGCAGGCCCCCAGCATCAGGAGCGTGGTGTCTTAGCCAGTGGACCACCAGGGAAGTCCCTCAACTATGCTTTAATAGAAAAAAAATTTTTGTAAGAAGAAACTATTTAATGCAGTAATATTTTTCAGTGGGCAACAAACGAATGAAGCTTTTCTTCAAGTTTTCTCTTTATAATGTTGTTCTGCCACATGTTAAGTGTAGGATTTACTTTCGGTCAAATGCACTTTAATCTCAGACATTCTTAGCTTAACTTGACTTATGTTAGAAAAAGGCCTGAAATGTCTGCTCCTTCTTTCTCACAGTTTGTATTTGAAAAAACAGCGAGGATACCTCAAAGTGTTGATGTCCAGATAGGATATGTGTTCTAGTGTGAACTGAATGATCCTGGCTACATCTTAACAAGATTCCAATAATGAGAGTTTAGGACTAGGAGGAAGATGCAGGAACAAATGAATTCTCCCCCAAAAGCTTCTTTCTTCTATGTCATACAAGGAAGCAATTACTGAAGAAAATGCTAGAAGGTTTCTAAAGATCATCTAAGCCCTCAAACTTTTAAATCATCTCCTAGCGACTATGGTTCTGCCGAGATGGAAACGTGGACATAAAAGTCTGGAAGAGAGGAAACTGACCTGGCGACCCACATCCTTCTGGCCCCGAGATAGCAGTGCTTCTTCAAAGTCACGTCTCTCCTCACTTGAAAATGTTTCTTTTTCTTCTTTTTTCCCCCTCTCTTTTTTAAAATAAAACTCTGTGAAGAAATACAAAGGGCCCTTGAGAATCCAGCCTTCTTTCTGAGCTTTTGATCATGAGTACATTTGGTGCTGTGATGAACCAAACAAGGTTTTCTTATCACTCTTTCCACAAGGTAAGAAAAATGAATTTTCATCCAGGAGGCCCTCTGTATGTGTGTGTGAAGCAATTTGTTAAAGGATATCCCAGAAGTCTTCATCTTCTGATAAGGGTGAGTGATTTGTTTAATTTAGGAATGTCTTATCAGGAGATATTAACTGCTACATATCAAGAGTCCTTTGCTTTTTTGCAAAGATAGAGCAGTCAGAAGATTCTCATACCTTTTATTCTATAGTCTGAGGACTACCAACTATCCCTACATATCAGCCCAAATCTGCCTGGATAAATGACATTTTATATTTCATTTTCTGACATTCTCCTGTGCACAAAAAAGTCGTTGCTTTGAACTTGATTAACCTGCCTTTGAGGCAGCAAATAGAAGCTGTGCTTCCTTTAACGGGTGATGAACTTATACTGTCGTTATATTGAAGAGCTAATGAATGAATACATACATAGATTCAAAAAGCATTAAGAAAAAATAAAGGCTTAAAGCCTTCACAAAGATAGACCTCGAATGGATCATCTAGGGAGCTATTTTAGGCTTAAATAACTTAGAGAATGACAAATACCATGGCCCACGGGCCTGCTCCTTGGGTATTTGTGTCTTTGTCCTTTTTCACATGCTGAATATGACAGTGTGATATTTATTTGAGGCTGACGTTCTGATTGTTTCTGCAGGATTCGTCAACAGGACATAAAGCAATACTGGCTAGAGTAGAAGCGATCACAAAACTGAAGTGTACCTATCAGCGGGGTGGTGGTATTTATAGATGCAATGGGTTTCACGTACTGAATTCAGAACTCTTAGACGGAATTCAAGTGACCTGCTCTCCTTGACAGTGCACGAAAGTGTACCCTTCAACCTGCGAACTAGAGAAGGCGCCCCAGCTGTGACGCTAGGTTCGTTTAACAAGGATGGGTGAAGACTTTTTTCACAGTAAAAGCTTTCTGAGTGGTCTCTTGTAGTTATCATTACCAGAATCCAGCTGAATCACAGATGCAAATCTAATTACTGGAAATTTTACTAATTGATGACACAGACTCTGTCCTCCCCCTGCCTTTAGCCAGGCTCCTCTGAGCGCTCTTCTTGGCCAGAACTAGTTTCTCACAGCTCAAAAATCAACCCCATCTCTAACAGTTCAAAACACCAACCCCATCTCTACAGCTCAAAACATCAACCCCATCTCTAACAGTTCAAAACATCAACCCCGTCTCTAACAGCTCAAAACATCAACCCCATCTCTACAGCTCAAAACATCAACCCCATCTCTAACAGTTCAAAACATCAACCCCATCTCTAACAGCTCAAAACATCAGTCCTGTTTCTAACAGCTCAGAACACCAACTTAATTTCTAACGGCCCAAGTCTACACCCCTCTCCCCTCTAAAGTGTACGCCTAGAAAAGTCAAGTTTTCTGCCCTTAAATTTACTATTTATTTCAGCCAATCTCTGAGGATAGGGCTGGCAGTACCCAGTCAGCGGGAGGACAGAATCCTAACTTTGGTCTCTGCCAGCGGGCACAGCAGACCAGTGTCCCCTTTACACTGATTAACCCTTTGTCACTTTTCTCTTCTCTACCTCTACCGAGCCCCTCTGGGACCCCTCGTTATGCCCCATTTCCCTTTTAAAATGATGATTCTCTTCTGAACAACTGGAGAATGAGTTCCGTTCCTGCCAGACTCATTCCTGTTTCCATGATTATTACTGTTGGAAATCTGTCCTTCCTGCATCAGTGAGTGTGTGGTTTCGTTTGTCTTTGACGGGCGTTTACTGTAAGTCATGTCATCTCCCAAGACCTCTGTTCCTTTCATATCAAAATGATTGTCAGATGAAGGCAAAGTGGCTGCTCCTTCCAATGAAAGATGTTTTTTCAGATTTTACTCCAAAAGACTGGAGCGCTTCTAGGCGCATACCAGATTTGCATATGTGTGTGTGTGTGTGTGTGTGTATACAGGTATGTGTCTATTGCAGATTAACAAAGGAGCACCTTCAATCTCTACTATTCTCCATTTTCTCTTTTTCTCCTCTCTTACCTCGCCAAAAGAGCTTGATAGAAAGAGATGTATATGGACTGAGAGGTAGACACACAGAGACACACACACATACACACACACGCCCACAAAGAAGGTTTCTGTTAGGAATAATAGCCAATAACTACTGAGCGTGCACGCAGGAGCAGATGGATGCATCGTCCTAAGTCCTTTGAACAACTTCACTTTCACTTTTCACTTTCATGCATTGGAGAAGGAAATGGCGACCCACTCCAGTGTTCTTGCCTGGAGAATCCCAGGGACGGGGGATCCTGGTGGGCTGCCGTCTATGGGGTAGCGCAGAGTCGGGCATGACTGAAGTGACTTAGCAGCAGCAGCCCAGAGCTTAGTACATAAGCATTCAATAAATGTGCTGAAGAAATTTCAACCATTGGAAATTCATTTAAAAAAAAAAAGTGTCTTCTTCCTTCAAACTTCCCAATGAATTGTCAGTTAGGGTTCTTTTTGTTGGCAGAAGTGCTTAAGTATACAAATATCTATCTGTGGTTAGTTTTCTTTAATGTTCAGCTAAACAACTAATATAATTAATTTCAAATCTTAGTTTTTCCTTAGCCTCTAGTGTCACCTTAAAAGCCTCGATTAAAAAAATCCAAGTGGTTTTATGTAAAGGTAAGAATATTTCTTGAAGAAGGCAATGGCACCCCACTCCAGTACTCCTGCCTGGAAAATCCCATGGACGGAGGAGCCTGGTAGGCTGTAGTCCATGGGGTCGCTACAAGTCAGATACGACTGAGCGACTTCACTTTCACTTTTCACTTTCCTGCATTGGAGAAGGAAATGGCAACCCACTCTAGTGTTCTTGCCTGGAGAATCCCAGGGACGGGGGAGCCTGGTGGGCTGCCATCTATGGGGTCACACAGAGTCGGACACGACTGAAGTGACTTAGCAGTAGCAGCAAGAATATTTCTACTTACATTTTTATTAATGATCAACCTATCTACAAAATTTAAAGATACAGATCTTATAAGGCATCCTATTTAGGAACAATTAACCCTATTTATAGGTCTTCCCTGCTGGTTCAGACAGTAAAGAACCTGCCTGTAAGGCAGGAGACTTGGCTTTGATCCCTGGGTTGGGAAGATCCCCTAGAGGAGAAAACGGCAACCCACTCCAGTATTCTTGCCTGGGAAATCCCATGGACAGTGGAGCCTGGCAGGCTATAGTTAGTTCATGAGGTCGCAAAGAGTCAGACATGACTGAGCAACAAACTTCAACTAAACTTCAACCTCATTTATACATTGAATTAACAGAATCCCTTAAACATCTCAAACTACACTTACAGCCTAGTATAGTCTATTATTCTCTTAAACATTTCAAATATTAATATCTGAAAGGAAAAACATGACTTTAACGATCAAAATCTAAGCCTTTAAAAAATTAGAATAAGTTAATGCCAACTCCCTAATTTATTTATGTTAATATATACATTCTACTATACATAAAATAGAGAACCAACACGGACCTACTGTAGCACAGGGAACTCTATGCAATACTCTGTAATAACCTATAAGGGAAGAGAATCTGAAAGAGAAAATATTTATCACTGAATTGAATCACTGCGCTGTACCCCTGAAACTAACACAACTTTGTAAGCCAACTGAAGATACATACATATACGTCTAGACCAAAAGAGCGTATACCTTTAGACTTATTTCAGTTGTTTCCTTTGACCTAGTAAATCGCCATCCACGTTCTTCTGGCCCTAATTGGAGTCACAAAATATAAGGTAACATTCACAGGATTTAGACCAGCCCCTTCGAAGTGCCTTTATTATTTCTGTTTGAGCCACTTTGCTTTCATGCTGGAGGAATGCTCTGGGAAGCGTGAAACGCTTTCATCCCTGTAATTTTGGCTCAGTGTGTCAGAGTACTGAATAAGATGCGTGAAGGTGAACACGCAGTTTTAAAATCGTGTCTCCTCTTTTTTTAAACATATAGTCTTTCTCTGCTTTCATGAGGGCAATTTTCATGCACTGGATAATAGCAGCTCATGTGAACTTTTGCTCTAGTCTGGCCGAGCATTTTTTTATTCTTTTTTTTTTTTAGTTTTATATCCTTACTGCTCTTTTGCCTTTATTTTTCTTTTCCTTGATTGCAGTAAAATGTAAATGTCATCATTATCTTGTATTTGCTCAGTGCTTTTATGACTTTCAAGCCAGTTGGCCTGTTTTCTAATCCAGGAGTTTAGTGTGATGGTGGGTGAGATGATCTGGGGAAAGAACTAGACAATTATAATGAATAGCCCCTTTCTGCTTAAGAGTTCTGTAAAACTTTATCAGTTCTTTTTGTACCAAAACAGCAACTCTTGTGTTAACTCAGAAGTAATGTTATTATTCTTAATTTTATAAGACTTAAAAATTTGATGAAACAGTGGGAGTTTGGGGTTGCTGCTGCTGCTGCTAAGTCACTTCAGTCGTGTCCGACTCTGTGCGACCCAATGGACGGCAGCCCACCAGGCTCCCCCGTCCCTGGGATTCTCCAGGCAAGAACACTGGAGTGGGTTGCCATTTCCTTCTCCAATGCATGAAAGTGAAAAGTGAAAGTGAAGTCGCTCAGTCGTGTCCAACCCTCAGCGACCCCATGGACTGCAGCCCACCAGGCTCCTCCATCCATGGAATTTTCCAGGCAAGAATGCTGGAGTGGGGTGCCATTGCCTTCTCCGAGTTTGGGGTTAGTAGATACAAATTATATACAGGATGGATAAACAACAAGGTCCTACTGTATAGCACAGGGAACTATATTTAATATCCTAAGATAAACCATATGGAAAAGGATATAAAAAAGGATGTGTATATGTGTATAACTGAGTCACGCTGGTATACAGAAGAAATTAGCACAACATCATAAATAAACTATGCCTCAATAAAATGTTTTAAATTTGATGAATCAAATGTGTTTGTGGTAGGAATATGAACTATATGTATTATAATAGCAGAGTGTCTATTAAGAAAAACATAAAGGGCATTTGGCTTTCTCTTTCTAAGGAAAAGCTGTCACTGGCCATTTAGGATCTAAACCTGATAGACATTAATATTACCATAAAAACTGCGGAATTCAGTTCAGGGATGGGAAACTGTAAATGAGATATGAGACACTCAAGAGTCTCTTTACAGCATCCCATGGAGACAGAGAACGAAATAGAGGGTTCCTTCTATAAGATCCACGATCTGCAATCTATGTAACTTTGTTTTAAAATATGTGTTCTCCAAATTGCTTCATGACTACTCTGAACCAGGACAGAAAATAGGCGATGGGTAGATTTACACATTCTCTACAAATTAGAATTGCAAAAGTTGGCTTCAGAAGACAAGGTGTTGAAATTTAGGGAACTGGTCAAGGGGGGAAAGAAAACCTCTGCTGGTGAAGAAATAGAGAAAAACGATGCTGGCAAAACTCAGAGGGGGTTGCCATAATATATGTCTTCTTCCTGCCCTGGGCCATGGAAGGGAAGTGATATAAGATGCTGAATACAGAAGAACATTCCCAAGGTTTTGTAAGGGATAGTTTACATATCATATCAAGTTATCATAAGGAATACTATCTAATGAGATATTATTGGCCCTTACTATGCTAAGGCATTTTGTTACATATCAAGGCCAGCTTGGGATTACTTTGTAGTTTACAGTCTATCATCACATACTCGATCTCACTGGAATCTTACACTAGCGCTGAAATCAGAGGCAACGGCTGCCATGTGACAAATAAAACAGTTGCAACCCATAGAGCTTATGCGACTCCACTTAGTCACAGAGTAGATATGAGTCACTGCTTTTATTAAAATCTTTGACTCTGATGCCTTATCCAGCTGGCTTTCTACCAGCGTCCCTTTCTTTTCTTTATTTCTTTTTCTTTTTTTGCCACACCAGGTTGTCATGTGAGATATTAGTTCCCTGAGCAGGGATCAAACCCTGCATTGGAAGCTCGGAGTCTTAACCATTGGACCACCAGGGAAGTCCTAGCGTCTCTTCCTTAAAGTAGTAATACCAAGGAAAAACTTAAAACTCAAGGACGAAAACATGAAGAAACGGCCACACTTCATAATTATAAAGCTCCTAAATAAAGCCTATATTTGGCAAACAGACCCATGGACCGAATATACCCCACTACCTAGTTTTGTAAATAAAGTTTTATTAGAACACAGCTACTCTCACTTGTTTATGACTTGTCCGCGGTATTTTACCTACCACGGTAGAGATGAGTAGTTGTTGTAGAGACAATATGGCCTTGAAAAGTAGTATGTGAAGTATCTGCTATCTGGAGCAAGTATGTGAACCAACAGGGCTTCCCAGGTGGCTCACTGGGTACAGAATCCACCTGCCAAAGCAGGAGATGGAAGAGACATGGGTTCAATCCCTGGGACAGGAAGATCCCCTAGAGGAGGAAATGTCAACCCACTCCAGTCCATGGACAGAGGAGCCTGGCGGGTCACGTTCTATGAGGTCACAAAAGAGTCAGACATGACTTAGTGACTGAGCATGAACGTGAAGGGTTAGTATTTGAAAGAATGGCACAAGAGAGATGGACTTCTGTGGTGACCAGAAGGAAAAGCGTCCACCTCCTGTGGGAGACTGGAAGGTCTGGGCGCCTCTCCTTCCCTTTAACTGCTGCCCGAACAGTTACGCTGTGAGGCTGTAGAGGTTTGGACAGGCAGTGTGGGTGTGCTCCATTCCTCTTGGGCTCCGTTTCTTTACGAAACAAGTAATTCAGCTTTTCAGGAAGAAATATGTCAAAACACGAGAAAAGGAGAAAAGCAGATTGATTCTGAGGAAAATGAGTTTGATGCATTGCTTGACACTTTGCCATATTCTGAGACGAAAGTACATCTGTGTCGAAACAGTTCCTCAAACCACAAAGCAGATGAAGGTCAGAAGACTGGAAATGGCGTCCCAGAAAGCGAAACATGCGCTCAGAAACGGGATTTTCAGAGGGCTCTAGACAAGGTCAAATGATGGCTGTATAAACAGTTATCTCCATGGGACGAGAGGAGAAACCTGCATGCCCTAAGCAGGTGCTAATGACCAGGCACTATATACTTTTACATCCAACACTTCTTCCAATGTTGAAATGACTGTGTGAAGGCTGTATTTTTAAACCCTTTGAGAAGTAAATTGCATTTCAGAGAGGTTAAGCGACTTGTCCAAGCTCACACAGCTTGTAAGTACAGAGCTCAGGGTTTGACCATCTGTCTGCCTCTAATTCATCCTGAGTCTCTTCTCCCTTCTGCCTCCCATGAAGAAGAGGAGCGAAAAGGCCTATTTCAGGGACGTGTAGAGCTGAGACACGGGTTTGATCCCTGGGTGGGGAAGATCCCCTGGAGAAGGAAATGGCAACCCACTCCAGTATTCTTGTCTGGGAAGCCCCATGGACAGAGGAGCCCGGTGGGCTACAGTTCAGAGGATCACAAAGAGCTGTTCATGACCAAGCACACACACACAGCTGAGCACATCAGGGGCCACGCATCTGTGCAGGAAAGTTCAGGGTCTGTTTAGAGCTGAGGCTGCTTGTTGGTCTAAGATCTTAACTGATGATTCATTTAGATGGATGTGGGGGACCTTGGAGAATGCAAAGAGGAAAGAGTCCAGGGGAGACCTCCCCAAATACACTGGAGTTGTGGGACTGGAGGAGAGAGGGTGTCAGAGGGTAAATAAGTATTTTTGTCTTGAGCCCTCTGGTGTCTAAGGAAGCTGCTTCTTTTGGGGCTCATCCCACCACTTCAGGTCATTTTCAAAGGACTCTAGGACTGAGGTGTGAGCCAGATCCTGGGATGCAAATCGCTTGGGAGCACCTTTATCACTAATGGCAGAAAGTGAAGAGGAACTAAAAAGCCTCTTGATGAAAGTGAAAGTGGAGAGTGAAAAAGTTGGCTTAAAGCTCAACATTCAGAAAACGAAGATCATGGCATCTGGTCCCATCACTTCATGGGAAATAGATGGGGGAACAGTGGAAACAGTGTCAGACTTTATTTTCTTGGGCTCCAAAATCACTACAGATGGTGACTGCAGCCATGAAATTAAAAGACGCTTACTCCTTGGAAGGAAAGTTATGACCAACCTAGATAGCATATTCAAAAGTAGAGACATTACTTTGCCAACAAAGGTCTGTCTAGTCAAGGCTATGGTTTTTCCTGTGGTCATGTATGGATGTGAGAGTTGGACTGTGAAGAAGGCTGAGCGCCGAAGAATTGATGCTTTTGAACTGTGGTGTTGGAGAAGACTCTTGAGAGTCCCTTGGACTGCAAGGAGACCCAACCAGTCCATTCTGAAGGAGATCAGCCCTGGGATTTCTTTGGAAGGAATGATGCTAAAGCTGAAACTCCAATACTTTGGCCACCTCATGCGAAGAGTTGACTCATTGGAAAAGACTCCGATGCTGGGAGGGATTAGGGGCAGGAGGAGAAGGGGACAACAGAGGATGAGATGGCTGGATGGCATCACTGACTCGATGGATGTGAGTCTGGGTGAACTCCGGGAGTTGGTGATGGACAGGGAGGCCTGGCGTGCTGCGATTCATGGGGTCGCAAAGAGTCAGACACGACTGAGTGACTGAACTGAACTGAACTGAACTGAACACCTTCATAAGGCTAGCTTGCATTCTCTCTCCCTCTCCTTCTTTCCGTATATATATGGGATTGTTACCATATATATTCTTCAGAAGAATATATGTGATGTACATATATAAACCCATCAAGTTATGTATAGTCACATATGCATGTACAGTTTTATGGATGGAATTGTACCCCTCCAAAATTTTTAGTTGAAGTTTTAAATCCCAGCACTCAGAAAATATGATCACCTTTGAAAATAAGATCATTGCAGATATAATTAGTTAAATTAAGATGAGGCAATTAGTGTGGACCCTAATCCAATATAACTAATATCCTTATAAAAAAAGAGAAATTTGGACACAAGAGATGAGCACAGAGGTAGGACTCCTTTTTGAGACAAAGGTAGACATGCTTCTGTAAGTCAAGGATGCCAAAGATTGCCAACAAACGTGTGTGTGTGTGTGTGTTTATCTATTCCCAACGCAGCTGCTGCTGCTAAGTCACTTCAGTCAAGTCTGACTCTGTGTGACCCCATAGACGGCAGCCCATCAGGCTCCCCCGTCCCTGGGATTCTCCAGGCAAGAACACTGGAGTGGATTGCCATTTCCTTCTCCAATGCATGAAAGTGAAAAATGATAGGGAAGTCACTCAGTCGTGTCCGACTCTTCTCGACCCATGGACTGCAGCCTACCAGGCTCCTCCGTCCATGGGATTTGCCAGGCAAGAGTACTGGAGTGGGGTGCCATCGCCTTCTCCGATCTATTCCCAATAAAGAGCCCAAATTGTTAGGGAAACCATCTCATCTTACACCCTGATTAATATGATGTTTTAAATTCTTGTTGGGTATGTGTTTCTTAACTTTGTGCCAGCTTCCCCAGATCTTAATGAAAAGGTCAGCAGATACAATGTGAAATATAACAAATTAAGGTAAGCTGCCTGACTTCCATCTGAAGTCCACCATTTATTTCGTGGCTGTCATCAAAGTATGTATGAGAGTTGAGTGATAAGAGTTAGAGAAGAGTGAAAGTGGGCAAGTGACAGAGAGAGAAAGAGAAAGTCGGGAAGGGGTTGTGTGTGGCCCAGGAAGAGGACGCATCTGATTTCTCACTGTCTGGTCAACGCTTCACAAAGAGCACCAAGCAAGCTGTGTGTGAGAACACACTCACCACCTGCGTCTGCAGGAAGACTGGCTTTTCTCTGGTGATGGAAATGATAAATCACCTTAGACAGAGTAGACTGTTGAGTGTTATTACAATGGTGCGCCCACTGAGGGCTTGTCAGCTGTCCTGCAACAAAACGGACCAGCTGTCCATTCCGGTCTTTGGAAGTGTTTTGCTTTTTAAGAGGAAGGCATTCTATTGGCAAAGTCACGAGAGACATAGTTCATATCACAGTCTAACGTTTGGAACTAGACTGTGGGTCTCCTGGTGAATTGCGCTCATTTCCTGTTGCTTCTTGGACCCTCAGGTAAGTATAAGAAATCACATTTTGTAGAACAGAAAGGTCTAATCTCTTTAGGGACCTATAGATGGACTTCAAATGGAAGTCCTAAGTGCACACGAAAGTGAAAGTGGCTCAGTTGTGTCCGACTCTTTGCAGCCCCATGGACAGGCCAGAACACTGGAGTGGGCAGCCTTTGCCTTCTCCAGGGGATCTTCCTAACCCAGGGATTGAACCCAGGTCTCCTGTATTGCAGGCGGATTCTTTACCATCTGAGCCACCAGGGAAGCCCGTACCTCCACGAATGATGTGCAAAATATTTCTTTATGCATATGCACATTTGAACAATGAGACCACATGGATACCCTAAAGGTTCTCTGATCACTTTTGCCCCCACAAAAATAAACATAGGCCAATATCAGTGTAACTCTCAGAGTATGTGTCCATTTGGCCTCATTTTTCTTTTCCCTGATGGTAATCGAGAGGAGGTGACTGGGGTATATTTTTGTGAACATCATGTTGAAGAGCAACAGAGACCCCAGGCATTGTGCACGCGATGTACTATCCTAGGAGAGAAAGTTGCTCTGTGTTACAGATGCACGTGCAGTCTCTGAGAGAGACTGGACCACACGGTGGGCTTCGCTCTCTCAGGGCTAAATGGCACTGCTTGCTGAATACATCAAGAATTCCAAGTCTGTTAGAAGACGCCACGCTTAAATTGCATCTTGTTCATACCTATACTCAAGAGCTTCTGTTTTTAACAGAAAGTAGACACGATTCTAAGCCATTGTCATTAGCCAGATGTCTGCAAATCAATGTCTTGTCAGAATTCTTCTTGCTTCTACATTGGAGGCTGGATTTAAAACTGCTACCATGAATCTCACATGTTGGCTAGATTCATCAATACTGCAAGTATCCTTTGAAGAAATCTGAGACAAAATACAATTTATAGAAATCTTCTTGTCTTACTGATAACAGCTTGAATTACAGGGTCAAACACTATGATTGTTGCTATTCTTTTTTCAAGTTGTAAAGGAAAGGACCAGATATAAATCTTTCAGGGTGATGTTAGAGTTTTTCCACTTTAGGAGAAAAAGGTCAAGTTAGACTTTGGTATTATCCAGCTTAATACTTATAGGAATAACCTTATTTTAGCAATTTTTTGAGTTAGTTTGGTGTTTAAGAACTTTAAAAAGTGATATGTAAAAACACTAATAAGATTCAAAACAAATGAAAATTTGGAAAAGTACTAGTTTTATTTATGGCAAGAAAGGTATTCATATCCTAAATATATATCAGCAATTGTTGTTGCTTAATTGCTAAGTTGTGTCCGACTCTTTTGTGATTCCATGGACTGTAATCCGCCAGGCTCCTTTGTCCATGGGGTTTTCCAGGCAAGAACACTGGAGTATAGTGGGTTGATGTTTCCTTCTCCAGGGGATTTTGCTGACCCAGGGATCAAACCCTCATCTCCTGCAGTGGCAGGTGGATCCTTTACCACCAAGCCATCTGGTAAGCCCCAAATACAAAACCACTTCAAAATAAATATGAATCAAGTTGCCATAGTTAAAAAATAACAGTAGGAAAGTCATTTGACAAAATAATACATACAATTTAATTACAAATAAATGAAAAATTTCAACTTCACTAATAAAGAAATTTAAAATACTTCATTGTTATTTTTATACTATGATATGTAAATGTTAAGAGTGATAATACTAAGTGTTGCAGAAGGTTTAAATAAATAGCTCTCAGAGTAAACAGTGTTGAGAAAAAAATAGTGTTATTCTTTTGAATGGTAACCTGGCAATAAATCACAAAAGTTTTAAAATGTGTACACCTTCTGAGCAAAAAATCATATTTATAAGCAGGTAACAGAAGGAAATGATTGGGAATTTAGTGAAAAGATATTCACCATTATTATGCATTATAATAATAATAAATAGTTGAAAGTATTCAGTCTCCAAAAAATAAGGGATTATTTAGTTTTGCTACTATCAAATAATGGAATGTTAAACAGACTTTAAGGATAAAAATGTAGAATTACATTTATAATATAGACGATTTTTCTGTGTTGCAGAGAAGGAAAAAACAGATTGTAGCATAAAATTATTTTTTCATAATCTAGCTACAAAATGGGGAAAAATCTAAAAGCGTATATACACCGGATGCTAACAGCGGTAAGTTCAACGTAGTGGAAATATGAGACGCTTTTATGTCCAATTTTGCTTCTGTTTGTTCAGCTTTTTCTACAATGAACATCCATCATTTGTATAATGAAGTAAAAATGAATTTTAAAAATATTGTATATGTTTTCCTTCATTCTTTTAGCATTAACAAACTATTTGAAGAATCTTTAGATTCTACTATTTAGATGTATTTATGTTGAAGATACAAATACCAAGGCACTTTCTGCTCTTCAACTCCACTGAAAAGGAGAGTTTTGACCATTCATGATCAAGTAGAATAAGTAAGTAAAATTATAGGAATCTTGGTGGTGATGTAAAAATTAAATAAACCTTAATCAGAAGATGGGGAATAACAGAAGTTCCAATCTGATGAAGTCAGATTCACCAAGTATATCTGTGGTTTAATTTAAGCATTACCTACCTGGCTAGTTGCACCAAATAGAAAATTGTTCTATGACAAATTATTTCATCTTTCAGGTTATATTTCTACTGTAATTGTCATCTTATCCATTGTTAATTATGTGGACAGTTGAAATCTTATGAAGTAACTAAAATATTTCACTTTTTATGAAATCTTTTATGAAACTTCCCTCGTAACTCAGTCCGTAAAGAATCTGCCTGCAATACAAGAGACCCAGGTTTGATTCCTGGGCCAGGAAGATCTCCTGGAGAAGGGAATGGCAACCCACTCCAGTATTTTTGCCTGGAGAATCCCATGAACAGGGGAGCCTGGCGGGCTACAGTCCATGGGGTCAAAAAGAGTCAGACATGACTTAACCACCAAACCACCAACATGAGGTAACTAAGCAAAGAGTTGCTACTGCAGCCATAAAGAAGAAAGAGTAAGTTTTACTTGACTATAGGAACAAGATAGAAAGCTCTTCTAATTTCTATGGATTCAAAACCTGCTTCAGAATTTGCTATTTTGGCGTCAGCTGACCCTTAAATAGCTCTGCACAGACTTTAGCTGATTTCTGTTAGAAAAGTTTTCTTCATGGCAGCCACGTAGCTTTGAGGGGCAGGAAACTCTTTGATCAATAAGAACCCTGACAAGGATGGTTTTAAAGAATCCTGACTTCTCCAAATTGTTCAGAACAAGGTTATTTTGAGTAACTCCAATTCATGGAGCCAGAATTTTATAGTGTGCCTTAGAGTAAAGGTATTCAAGAAAGCTTCTTTTCTTGCTTTGGCCCTGGCCTGGTATCACTTAGCAAGATTCTATATGTGGATTGCCAAAGAGTTCTAATATTTTCAAACCTTAGTTTTGGAGGCAAGTTGCAGAATATATCTTTGTGAAAGACAGAAATGGGAGAATCCTTTCCAAAGGATAAACGACCCACTTAGAAATTTTTTTGAAATACTTTTTGCTTGTCAGGTTTTTTCCTACTTATTCTGCTTGCTAGTCAATATTCAGCAAAAGTAATCGAACAAAACCATGATTATAATCAGGCTTCCCAGGTGGCTCAGTGGTAAAGCATCCTCCTCCTAATGCTGGAGACACAGAGATGAAGGTTCAATCCCTGGGTCAGGAAGATCCCCTGGAGAAGGGAACGGCAATCTGCTTCAATATTCTTGCCTGGAGAATTCCACAAAGGAGCCTGGTGGGCTGCAGTTCATGGGGCCTCAGAGAATCAGACATGACTGAGTGACTAAGCACGCATGTACAGAATTATATTCAAATCAATAAGTCTTTTAACAGTTGACAATTATTATAGCCTTGTAACATTTTGTTTCAGAAAAATAGACAGGCAGAAAAGAGTATTAATCATCTTCCCTCCCAGAGATGATCCCTCTTAACGTGGTTATATATTCTGATCTACTTCTTCTTTATATGTATATGTATATACATATATTGGAGAAGCGATGGCACCCCACTCCAGTACTCCTGCCTGGAAAATCCAATGGACGGAGGAGCCTGGTAGGCTGCAGTCCATGGGGTCACTAAGAGCTGGACACGACTGAGCAACTTCACTTTCACTTTTCACTTTCATGCATTGGAGAAGGAAATGGCAACCCACTCCAGTGTTCTTGCCTGGAGAATCCCAGGGACGGTGGAGCCTGATGGGCTGCTGTCTATGGGGTCACACAGAGTTGGACACAACTGAAGCGACTTAGCAGCAGCAGCAGCATATACATATACATATATATATATAAAACATTTTTACAAATTGGTATCAAAGTTACATCTTGTTTTATAAACAGAGATTCTGAATTTTCATCAAAAAGAATATTGAAAACTAATCCTGAAATAGTATTTGAGAGAAAAAAAATAGCTAACATAATATTTCCTCATTGGGGCTTCCATAGTGGCTCAGAAGGTAAAGAATCTGTCTGTAATTCAGAAGACCCAGGTTTGATCCCTGGGTAAGGAAGATACCCTGGAGAAGAGAATGACTACCCACTCCAGTATTCTTCCCTGGAAAATCCCATGGACAGAGGAGCTTGGCGGGCTACGGTCCATGAGGTCACAAAGAGTCAGACAGAGTTGAGTGACTAACACTCTCATGCCTTAAGTTACTCAGCTCCTATTCTACAAGTATGTGAAGGGGGAATCATCACAAGTGATCTAAGCAGTGCGATGAAGAAGGTCTCAGTCAGCCTGTGTTCTCCTACTGCGGGAGCCAGAGAAGCGTGAAACAAAGTGGATGCTTACACATGAGATGGTGTTACAGGAAGAGGGCCCATGTCGTGTCCAGGGATGAGTGAACGCCTCTGATTTGGGGATCAGAAGGGAGTGTTATCATGGTCAGAATGATACCAGAATGCTTCTAACCACGTGATACAGAACTTGTGGTCAAGTTCAAATGAGTTAAAGCCTATGAACTACCTACAATAATGCTTGACATGTACTAGGTATTCAGTAAGGCTCCACTAGTATTACTGCTGTTGCTGTTGTTAGCATGGTACTATAACCACATGGCAATTTCAGGGAAACATTGGCTCTGATGCCATCTCTTTGAACTTCAGCACGCCAGCCCCAAACTCAATAGGTCATGCATTTTCTATAGCAAATGGGTCCTGAGACTCAGAAGCTGTGTACACTGATGTCAAGAAGTCCAGTTGTTCATCATGCATTAGACCCGCTCGACATTTCCCCTCCAATTTTCAATTGCCTAAAATGATCCAAGGTCCCCAAAACTTAATAAGAGTATTTAATTACTTCAATAAAATAGGCCCATGCTCCTCCACGCTGGTGTAATAACTGCATTTCCATGCATTTAGAATCACTCACAATATGCATCCTAAACCAGGACAATTATTTGCTTTTATTATTCTTCCCACTCTGTTAATATGTGTTTATCTGAATTTCAGTCTCTGTAGCCTTGAAAGAAGTACTTACTAGTCGGAAGCCATTTAAATGCTGATACGACATACTCTAAGAAAACTAAAAGAACAGCAATCAGCCAAGCACACGTAGGTTCTTTTCCTCTTAATTAAAAGCTGGTTTGTACTTACAACTCTTCCCAGGCATATTATGTGGAAGTGTTCAAACTAGCTTCAATTAGGATGGGGTAAGTACAGGCATCACTTAGGAAGCTTTAGCTTCACAAGAACCTCGTTTTAGGGACTTTACTCAATTCTCCCTACAAGGTAGTATGCTGTGACTAGGTGTTCACAAATGGACTTGTGCAGATTTGTAGAGCGAAACCTCCACGTGTAGCAAAGCTATTCCCCTCACCTTGACTTAGAGTACAAGGATCCTAAAGACAGTCCCTGCCCCGCAGAGCATCTCCACGTCTGTGTCCTGATTGGCTTTCAGCCTTCCTATAGGCCCCATGTGTATCTTGGAGATGTCTTGTTCATGATTTAAATCGTAGTACATGAAGAAGTTAGTAATTAGGGGGCAGGAGCTTCCTGAAGGGGCAGAGGACATCCCTATATGCACAGAAATGTAAGAAACAGAGCCAGATCTTGTAAATAGTCATGTGCATTTGCTTGAGTTTGTACATGCAGGATTTTTGGCAATAAAAATCTTGGTTATGAGAGGAGAAGGTGTCTAAACATTCTGTACCGTAAGACCCTCAAAGCCAAATACTTTTATTCTTGTAGGTTATTTATTTTATGGAGCAGCCCAAAAGATGTGGGGAGTATTTGGGGATACATATGTTGGGTGTTTAGCAAGGACTCTAGGAGATAGGAGATAGGCCCTATACGAGTCTAAGAAATAGCTTCTCTGAATGTGTGGTTTTGAATCCCCTCCTGCCTTATACATACATACATACATACGTACACAGAGGCACACACACACACACAGCTCTCTGGGCATTTTGCTAGGTTCTTTGCTGGGCTTGATAGGGACAGCGCAAAGGGACAAAGTAGGAGGTTAAATAGTTAATCCCGCTAGAGGATTTAAGTAGAGAAAAAAGCATGGGAGACCCTATAAGTTAATAATCACTCAAGCAAGCAGGTTTGCTTAACCACAAAGCCAAGCAAGCTTGCTTAGCAACAGAAGCATGGAGCATGTCCCCAAACAATGAAACGATGGCGGGACGAGACCCGCATCCTGCCAAGTGAGCTCAGCAAGTTAGTGATCCCTAGGATATGCTCTCTGCACACTAACAACAAAAATATAAGAAAAGAGTAACATTGTGCTGAAACTTGAGATGATTTACTGCCTTTTAGCACGTGAAAGTGAAAGTCACCCAGTCATGTCTGATGCTTTGTGACCCCATGGACTGTAGCCCACCAGGCTCCGCTGTCCGTGGGATCCTCCAGGTGAGAATACTGGAGTGGGTTGCCATTTCCTTCTCCAGGGGATCTTCCCAACCCAGGGAGCGAACCCAAGTCTCTGTATGTTACTGCCTTTTTGCTCATTTCCATTGCCCCATGACAGTCCTGTCTTGACCATTTAGGGACAAGAAAACTCCCCCTGACTTGGAGAAAGAGCTGGTGATGGAAGGGTGATGTCTACTTAAGAATGAGGATGAAGGTGGTCTTCTCCGCCTCCCCACTTTTCCACTGATTATAAAAGTGCAGCTCACTAAGTTTTGTGGTGGCACCATCTTGCCTGCCTGTAAACCTCACAAGCATCCGCAAGTGTCCTGTTCTAATACATCATTTCTTAGTTATCACTTTGCCTCTCATTGGATTCTTTCTGTGCTGAGACATAAAGAACCGGAGCTCCTCGGAGCCCCCTGAGATACATTTCTAGTGGCTTCAGCTTGAAGCAGATTGTAGGGAGAGTGTGGCCAAGCCATATTTTTTCCTCCAAATTTGGAGAGTTGTGGTATGGTGGTAGCCATACCACCCTCTGAGATAGCACACCTCTCTAAACATTTCACTGGCAGAGATTTATGGTCATGAACATGAAAGCAGCAGAAAGTTGTTTTCCATGACATTCCTGAATCATAGCAACAAATAAATTCTCCTCTCTCATCTTATCAAATCCCAGGCACCTGCTTCTGGAACTGGCAACAGAAAGATTTTCTGTGCTGCCAATGACAGGTTTCCCATCAGCTTGCCAATTTGCTTTGTCTTCACAGCCTGGCAAAATATAGCTATTGGCAGGAAAGTGAGTATTTGAAAATAATTACAGTATATGGGGATTTTGGTTCCATAATGTGTAATTAAGTAATTTAAGTACTGTTTTAGTACTAGGGATAGATTTGCTTTCTGCTTTATAATAGGCAACATGTTCTGTAATTTGAGCTCTTTAGCCACCAGTCCTCAAAGGAAGAATTAGAATGAGGATCTCCATGAAGACGATCCATTACAAGGGAAATTTAGCAAAAATATTCATGACCTCTGTACTTTGTAGTTCCATGACCATATCCTTTCCCGCCTGCTGCTGTGGAGAAGTGGGCTCAGAAAGCAGAGAGGTGGGTTGTTATATCAGGAATGCAAACAGAAAGTTCGTCTTGATCTTCTGAAAGACAGAGTTCATCTTTAGTTGGACCAAAATATGGTGCTTCAGAAAGACAATTATCTTTAAAACTAGGCTTTCATTAGAAAAACAGAATTTTCCAAATACCTTGAGCATTTTTCCATCCAGATTTCCTATAATGTGTACACATGTGCGTACGTGTATGTGTGGCTGAGTCCTTTTACTGCTCACCTGAAGCTGTCACAACGTTGTCAATTGGCTATACCCCAATACAAAATAAAAAGTTTAAAAAAATGGTATGTAAAGGAAATACCCTGCCTCCTTATGGCAGATGTGCTGTTTGGCTCGTTGCTGCGGGTAGGAGAATGTTACGTACAAGAGGAGAGGAGTGAAAAATACAACATTGCCTGCCATATCAGTAAGCAAAGGACGCACAGTCATCCGCTGTTGTAGGCACTGCCAACAGTGGGGTGGTGAGCCCTGAGGGAACTCGGGAAGGGAAAAATACATGCCCTCTAGTAGCCATCAGGGGCTTTCCCGGTGGCTCAGTGGTAAAGAATCTGCCCACCAATGCAGGAGACAAGGTTTTGACCCCTGTGTCATGAAGATCCCATGGAGAAGGAAAGGGCAACCCTCTCCAGTATTTTTGCCTGGGAAGTCCCATGGACAGAAGAGCCTGGCACGCTACAGTCCATGGGGTCACAAAAAGAGCCAGACATGACTTAGCAACTAAACAAAGCATCGATCAGACTGATAAAGAAGATGTGGTATAAATACAACAGAAGGTTACTCAGTCATTAAAAAAAGAAAGAAAGAAAGAATGCCGTTTGCAGCAACATGAATGGTCCTAGAGATTATCATATTAAGTGAAGTAAGTGTAAGTGAGTGTGAAGTCGCTCAGTCACATCCGACTCTTTGCGACTCCGTGGACTGTAGCCCACCAGGCTCCTCTGTCCATGGGGTTCTTCAGGCAAGAATACTGGAGTGGGTTGGCATTTCCTTCTCCAGGGGATCTTCCCGACCCAGGTCTCGAACCCGGGTCTCCTGCACTGCAGGCAGACACCCTCTGAGACACCAGGGAAGCCTGGAGAAGTGAGTATTTGAAGAAAGCCAGGCAAAACAAATATCATGTGATATCACTTATGTGTGGAAACTAAAAAAAGATGACACAAATGAGCTTATTTACAAAACAGAAACAGACTCACAGACTTCAAAAGCAAACTTACGGTTCCAAAGGGGAAATGTTTGGGGGGATAAATTAGGAACTTGGGATTAACATATACATACTGCTACATATAAAACAGATAACAAATAAGGATCTACTGTATAGCACAGGGAACTCAATATTCTGTAATAGTCTATATGGGAAGAAAATCTGAAAAAGAGAATGGACAATTGTATATGTATAACTGTTCTTTGGAAGGAATGATGCTAAAGCTGAAACTCCAGTACTTTGGCCACCTCATGCGAAGAGTTGACTCATTGGAAAAGACTCTGATGCTGGGAGGGATTGGGGGCAGGAGGAGAAGGGGATGGCAGAGGATGAGATGACTGGATGGCATCACCGACTCGATGGACATGAGTTTGAGTGAACTCTGGAAGTTGGTGATGGACAGGGAGGCCTGGCGTGCTGCGATTCATGGGATTGCAAGGAGTGGTACACGACTGAGCGACTGAACTGAACTGAACTGAACCTCTATGCTGTACACAAGAAATGGATACCACATTGTGAGTCAGCTATCTGCGTGCATGTGTGCTTAGTCACTCAGTTGTGTCTGACTCTTTGGTGACCCTGTGGACTGTAGCCCGCCAGGATCCTCTGTCCATGGGGATTCTCCAGGCAAGAATATTGGAGTGGGTTGCCATGCCCTCCTCCAGAGGATCTTCCTAACCCAGGGATCAAACCCAGATCTCCCACCTTGCAGGCAGATTCTTTACCAACTGAGCCAGCAGGGAAGCCTGTAAATCAACTATACTTAAATAAAATTTTTTAAAAAAGAACAGAAGAGAGGTTGAGACCACCAGGAAACACTGAGCTTTGACCCAGATGGGAGAGATCTACCGTCAACTTTAGGTGTAAATGGCACCTGAATATCCATCACACAAGCCACCAGCGAGGGGCTGTCTGCTCAGAAAGAGACCCGAGGAAGCAAAGATGCCCAGCACTTCAGGGACCACTCCCCTCTCCGGATGTTGTACCGGCGACCCCTCTC
Source organism: Bos taurus (assembly GCF_002263795.3). NCBI lineage: Eukaryota > Metazoa > Chordata > Mammalia > Artiodactyla > Bovidae > Bos > Bos taurus. Next base: position 39,470,636 of record NC_037354.1, on the reverse strand, counting down.
AGCTCACGACCCAGATACCAAATACCATCCTGGGAAAAAGGAGATGGAAGGGAGAGGAAAGATGAAAGCATAGCCATCTTATCTGAACAGTCATGGTCTCCCCCGCACCCTGCGAAACAAATAAGACCATTTTCAGGTCTCAGCGACCTGATAAAGGGTTCAACTTGGAATGACCTCAAGTTTATGCTGAGAGGAAGGTATTGAATCAGAAGACTCAGGCCCTTCATTAACGAGCAGGTCTGAGTTGTCCCCGTCCCTCAGGGGAGCAGGGCTCTTTCGGAAGCTCCTGGCAGTGTTAGATAAAAATAAACTATACGCATAAAAGCAGAATGCAGGACCTTGTAACTACGCTATGCACTTTGGCAACTTTATAGTCCAGAGCTTGCATTTTTTGCTACCCAGAAGACTCTCTGGAAAGCAAAATATTTCAGTAGAGAAATGATAGAATGAAATCATTTTAAAGGTTCTTAAAATTATGAGAACTGATCGTGACATTTTTTACAGTTCGCCCTTGACAAATTCTCCTCCTCCTCCTCTAACAGATAAAACATCAAGCCAATTTGTCAGCAGAGGCCTGACTCAGAGCCCTCGGGTGGAGAGAGTTTGGCAAGATCAGAGTGGCAGGCATATCCAAGAGTCCGGCAGGAATTCCATGTTCAGAGCTCGTTTGAGCGAAATGAATATGATGGGCCTAAAATAAAGGAATATCAAATAAGACAAAAGGCCAAAAGCAATGGATTTCTTTGTTACTAAGATTAGTTAACCTGCACTGAATGTTTCAGTTGCTTCAATGTCCAGAGCCTGAGCTCAGAGAAGCACAGCAGAGGACCTCTATTGGGAAGTTATTAAAAGCTCTCTAGAAATGTATCCAGACAGTATGTTTAAAAATTTATGAACAATTTCTATAAATGACTCCCGGTCAGTTGTAATCATTAGATGTGCTCAGACGATACGATAATCTTCCCACTGCCTGAAAATGTGCTGACTGTGTAAAACCCTGAAACAGGTTTCACTTAGTGTGCTGACCTGATACTTTTCTTCCTGGAAAGTTTACCTTTTTATTAATAGTTACTTTAAAAAAGAAAACTTTTTAATTGAGGGGTAATTTTATAGAAACCAACGCACAAGTATTTATCTATAGCTCAGTGGTGGTGGTGCGTGCTCAGTCGTGTCCGACTCTTTGTGACCCCATGGACTGTAGCCCGCCAGGCTCCTCTGTCCTTGGGATTCTCCAGGCAATAACACTGGAGTGGGTTGCTGTTTCCTTCTCCAGGGGCTCTTCCCAACTCAAGGATCGAACCTGCATCTCCTGCATTTCCTGCATTGCAGGCAGATGCTTTACCACTGAGCCACCAAGTTTAAGGTAATGGCACCCCACTCCAGTACTCTTGCCTGGAAAATCCTATGGATGGAGGAGCCTGGTAGGCTGCAGTCCATGGGGTCGCTAAGAGTCAGACACGACTGAGCGACTTCACTTTGACTTTTCACTTTCATGCATTGGAGAAGGAAATGGCAACCCACTCCAGTATTCTTGCCTGGAGAATCCCAGGGACGGGGGAGCCTGGTGGGCTGCTGTCTATGGGGTCACACAGAGTCGGACACGACTGAAGCGACTTAGCAGCAGAAGCAGCATACCCACATGATCCCCACCCAGATCAAGATATTTCTAGAAAATAAGTTCATCCCTAAACCAAATATTATTTTGACTTCTATTACTGTTGATTGCTTTTTCCTGTTTTTGAACTGACGTAAATGGAGCTAAATATTAATGATGTTTCAAAGACTGGTTTCTTTCTCTCAGAATTACGGGAGATTCCTCTGCTTTGTTGCACTTGGCACTAGTTTGTTCCTTTCCAGTGTTTAGTGTTCTGCTGTGTGAATATATCACTGTGTTTTTTTGATGGACTTTGTGGTTGCTTCCAGTTCTTCACTCTTACCATGACGCAGCCATGACCACTTTTGTACTGGTCTTTGGATGAATATGTTAACATTTATTCCTATTGGGCATAAATCTAGGAGTGAAATCACTGAGTCAAAGGATATGTGTTTATTTAGCTTTAATAAGCACTGCCGGATTCCCCAAATGACCTTGCTAACTTATATTCTCACCCTGGCTTTTTAAACAAGGGAAGGTCTATTGTCTGCTTTCTGGATGGGCCAGCTTCACCCCAGCCGCCTAAGGTGCTTCCCGGATGGGCCAGCTTCACCCCAGCCGTCTAAGGATGTCTTGTGTACAGTGGTGCCGGCAGAGCACACATGCTCTAGAGAGAAAAGTTGGCACTGGGTTTATTCATTTTCAAATTCAACCACGTAAATGCTCATCAAGGATATATGACTTACCCAGAAAACAATTGTAACTGCTCTAGAACCATAGGTGTCCATTCCGTGGACAGCTTTCTCTCTGCAGTGAGCAATGCATGCAGTCATATCACCTTCTCAGCGTTCCCCTGACCCCCACATATAACACATTTCTTCTAAAGCCTTCATTCTTTTTCCATATTAAAAATATATATATATGGAAAATGGAATAGGCTTTGCATGTGTTGGAATAGGGAATACATGGGAAACCTCTGTACCTCTCCCTCAATTTTTCTGTGCACCTAAAGCTGCTCTAAAAATACAAGCTTAAAAATAGCATATATGCTCACTGTGGAAAATTCAGAAAACATAGGATGAGATACAGAAGAGGCTAAAGACCCACCATCTGACTAAGAATATTCTGACTACCTCCTTCCAGAACTTGCTTTTACATGAAAGTGTTTCAGTTATATAGAAATTGTTTCTTTACAAAGATTTTGTGACTTGTTTCCAGTTTTCTTTAGTCCTTTTGCTTCACCTCTATTCATAGACATCTTTTGATTTCAATAACTATAAATATGCATCACCATGTTTAATAGCAGCAGAGAATTTCATTGTACATAAATACTATAGCAGAGTCCTTTATTGATGGATATTTATATTAAAATTTGGTTTCTCTTTTAAAAACAGTGACAGAATCACTAAAGACCAAATGCTCTCCAAAGCCAAAGAAGTGCTGAGGAAAAAGAACAAAGCAGAGGCAGCACATTTCCTGAGTTTTGAGCTAACCTATGAAGCCATAGTAGTTAAAGCAGTGTGGTACTGGCGTAAAAACAAATAGATCAACGGAACAGAATCAAGAGCCCAGAAAAAATTTCAAGTATATATGATGAACTCATATTTGACAAGGAAAAGCCCAGAAAACTCAATGGAGAAAAGACAGTCCCTTCAACACACAGTGCGAGGAAAGCATGTAAAAGAATGAAGCGACCACTATCTTCCCTTACTCCCAGAAATTAGCTCCAAATGGAGTAAAGGCGTAAACGTAAGATTTGAAAACATGAAAATCCTAGAAAGCTTCTACACATGGGTCTTGGTAATTATATTTTTGGAAATCATCCCTAAAGCATAAGCAACAAAATATAAAATAAATAAGTAGGATGACATCAAGCTAAAAAGCTTCTGCACAGCAAAAGAAATCGTCAACAAAGTGAAAAGACAACCTATGAATTGGGGAAAAAAAATTTCAAGCCATATATCTGAAAAGTAGTTAATACTTAAAATATGTTAGGAACTCATAAAACTCAACAGCAAAAATACACTTAATTTAATTTTTAAAAAATGGGCAAAGGACCTGAATAGACATTTTTCAAGGAAGATATACAAATGACCAACAGGCACATAAAAGACGCTCAGCATTACTGATAATTAGGGAAATGGAAATTAAAACCACAAGGAAATGTCACCCACACCTGTTAGAGTGGCCACCATCAGAAAGACACGAGGTAACAAATGCTCGAAGGACGCGGAGGAAACAGATCCTCGTGCACTGTTGTGGAATTAGGGGAAACCGTATGGAGGCTTCTCAAAAAATTAAAAAATACAATTACCGTGATGCATGCGTCCTTAGTTGTGTCTGATTCTTTGCGACCTCATGGACTGCAGCCTGCCAATCTCCTGTGTCCACGGGATTTTTTCAGCAAGAATATTGGAGTGGGTTGCCATCTCCTCCTCCAGGGGATCTTCCCAACCCAGGGATCAAACCCGTGTCTCCTACATCTCCTGCATTGCAGGCAGATTCTTTACTGCTGAGCCACCAGGGAAGCATTAGAATTACCATATGATCCAGCAATTCCACTTGTGGGGATATAGTTAAAGGAAATGAAGTCACTGTCTTGAAGATGTCTGCCTCACAATGTTCATGGCAGCGTTGTTCACAAAAGCCAAGAAATGAAAATATACTGTGTTCATCAACATATAAATGGATAAAGAAGATGTGGTTTATTTTCTTCAGGATATACACCCAGATTTTAATTTCTAGGTTAAAGCTGACATATATATTCAGTTTTAAAGTGTGTTTAAAAAGTGCCTTTCCAAAGGCTGTGCCAATATATATTCTCAGGTATATATGAAAATGCATAATCCCAAAACTCCCAAATGATTAATTGCAGTATTATTTTTAATCATTAATAACTTCAGTTCAGTTCAGTCACTCAGTTGTGTCCGACTCTTTGCGACCCCACGAATTACAGCACGCCAGGTCTCCCTGTCCATCAGCAACTCCCAGAGTTCACTCAAACTCATGTCCATCGAGTCGGTGATGCCATCCAGCCATCTCATCCTCTGTCGTCCCCTTCTCCTGCTGCCCTCAGTCCCTCCCAGCATCAGAGTCTTTTCCAATGAGTCAGCTCTTCACATGAGGTGGCCAAAGTATTAGAGTTTCAGCTTCAGCATCAGTCCTTCCAATGGACACCCAGGACTGATCTCCTTTAGAATGGACTGGTTGGATCTCCTTGCAGTCCAAGGGACTCTCAAGAGTCTTCTCCAACACCACAGTTCAAAAGCATCAATTCTTAGGCGCTCAGCTTTCTTCACAGTCCAACTCTCACATCCATACATGACCACTGGAAAAACTGTGGCCTTGACTAGACAGACCTTTGTTGGCAAAGTAATGTCTCTGCTTTTCAGTATGCTATCTAGGTTGGTCATAACTTTCCTTCCAAGGAGTAAGCATCTTTTAATTTCATGGTTGCATAGCTTATTGACCTGTAAAAATAATATCCATTTTATTAACATTTATTTAACTGCAAGTAAGACTAAATTTTTTTCAATAATTTTGTTGGCTATTTGCTATTATCACCTTATAAATTACTTTTTACTTGCCTCATTAGTCTCATTTCTTTTGCTGTGTGAAAATTATTACATGTAGAAAATCTATTAAAACATCTTTCCAGGTTCCTCAGTGGTAAAGAATCCACCTACCCACACAGGAGACACTGGTTCGATCCCTGGTCCAGGAAGATCCCATATGACTCAGAGCAGCTAAGCCCTTGTGCCACAAGAGCTGAGTCTGTGCTCTAGATCCTGTGAGCCGCAACTACTGAATGCCTTGCACCCTGGAGCCGTGTTCCACAATCAGAAGCCACTGCAATGAGAAGACCGTGCTCCACGCCTAGAGAATAGCCCCTGCTCACTACAACCAGGAAAGGCCCACACAGCAGCAAAGCCCAGCACAGCCAAAACTAACACATACATAAATAAATGAAATTATTTTTAGAAATTAGAAAAATAAAATCTTTCCCACATTGGTTTTAAATATTTTACCTTTTTATTTTTAGCAAATTAGTATTTCCAGTATTCAAGTCATCGTCTATATTCTTCAGTGGAATGTTGTGTTATTTTCATATGCATAGTTATTCTTCCCAAACCTTATGAATTCAGTCCTGATGTATGTTGCACCATTGCTGGTAATTGAATTGAATTATTTTGGTGATGTTACTTTATTTATTATGATATATGCTAATGGTATGCATCGGAGAAGGCAATGGCACCCCACTCCAGTACTCTTGCCTGGAAAATCCATGGACAGAGGAGCCTGGTAGGCTGCAGTCCATGGGGTCGTGAAGAGTTGGACACGACTGAGTGACTTCACTTTCACTTTTCACTTTCATGCACTGGAGAAGGAAATGGCAGCCCACTCCAGTGTTCCTGCCTGGAGAATCCCAGGGACGGGGGAACCGGTGGGCTGCCGTCTATGGGGTCGCACAGAGTCGGACTCGACTGAAGTGACTTAGCATTAGCATAGCAATGGTATGCATATGGTATATGCTGAAGCTGTAACTCCAATACTTTGGCCACCTGATGTGAAGCACTGACTCATTGGAAAAGACCCTGATGCTGGGAAAGATTGAAGGCGGGAGAAGGGGACGACAGAGGATGAGATGGTTGGATGGCATCACCAACTCAATGGACATGGTTTGAGTAAACTCTGGGAGTTGGTGATGGACAGGGAAGCCTGGTGTGCTGCCGTCCATGGGGTGGCAAAGAGTCAGACATGACTGAGTGACTGAACTGAACTGATATGCTAATTATTTATTAAAATAATTGGTCAAGGGACTTCCCTGGTGGTCCAGTGGTTAAGATCCACCGCCAATGTGGGGACAAGGGTTCGATCCCTGGCTGGGGCACTAAGATCCCACTTGCTGCACCACCATGAAGCCAATATCCACAACAAAAGAAGCCTGTGTGCTGCAAATAGAAAAGGCCCACATGCTGCAATGAAGACCCACTGCAGCCTAAAAAGAAAACAAGCACATAAAGGTAACAAAAGAAGTGCATGACAAATTTTTAAAAAACGATTAGCTGATTTTTTTAGCTAGCTTTGTTAGCTTATTAGTTGAGTTGATTATTAATATATATATTAACCTATGGTATCAGTTTATTTCTGTGGTTAGCACTTTACCAAACACTTGTTTTTAATTTGCAAACATTTTCTATTGATTATCTTGTTTTTCCCAACTAAATAATCAAATCATAAGCAAATAATGATACTTTGCTCATTTTCAATATTTATAGTTTTCATTTTGTTTTGCCAGATCACAATGGGGGTTTCTAGAATAGTGTTAGATAATAAAAATTAAAAATACCCATCCTCATTCTAATTTATTTTAATTCACCATGTGGCTGCCCTAGTAGCTCAGCTGGTAAAGAATCTACCTGCAAGGCAGGAGACCCTGGTTTGATACCTGGGTCAGGAAGATCCCCTGGAGAAGGGATCGGCTATTAGTTTTCCTTATCTTTTGAAGAGTTTTTGCCAGATATGGATAACATTCATTATCAAAAACATTAACATGTTGAAATGATCACAGGAGGCTTAAGTCATTTGTAAGTTCATTTGTATAAATAAAGCTCCTAATACTGAACTAGTCTTTCACTGAAAATAGAAACTCTACTTTGTCATGGAACATTTTCCTTTTCATAGACCCTGGGATTGATTTGCTCATGTTTGATTAAAAACCTTAGGCTTTATATTGATAAGTAAGATAGTAAGTCAACAGTTTTCTTGCTTGCTAATCCTCTTAGCTTTTTCTATCAGAGTTATGCTAGCTTCTCTTTTTTCTGTGAAATATTTTCAATAGCAAATTCTGTTTCTAACTTCTTCTGATCACACCTGGATTAAACCTTAATATATGCCAGGTGCTGCACTGGGGATTAGGTAAGAGACATTGTGTCTCTTTGAGGACCCAGTGCCAACCGTTCTTTGGATTTTTTTTTTTTTTACATTTCAAAAAATGGAAGTTTTATTAAATATTTATGGGGATTTGGGTCTAGCCCATAAAATTTTGGAAAAGAAATTTGCTTTCATCTGTAAAAGAATGTCTGAGCTAATTCAGTTAAAGTAACTGTATATACCAAACAAATTTCCAATATTCCAGGGATGCAGTCATTGAAAGTTACTTTTATTTTGACAAACTGAGACTTATTACAAGCACATTTCCATGATACTAAATGCCTTAGACCACGTTCTTTGGAATTTTGAGAGAATTGGCCGCATTCTGGAGGTGGAGGAAGAGTGGATGCAGTTTTGACAGCCTTCCTCACGTCTTCTACTTTGATGGGTGTATTTTAGTTTTCTCCTTTTGCCACTCATATTTTCTTAGAAAATTATCCCTCTCAGGGAGAGTTTGATGTTATCTTTCAATAGACAAATCTTCTTCATCTGTGGTTATTTCCCATCTCCTGATTTGTGTGTTTCAGCTGTTTCTCTTTTTCTGTGCTTTGTACTGATTGTTACAGTATTTTTTTCCTTCTCTAAAGCAAGGAAAAAATTACCCTCCTGTTACCACATCGTCTGTTTCTGTCACATTATTGAAAATATGTCAAGAAGATTTGCCAACTTTGAGAGATCCTCAGAAATACATTGAAGATGATGTTTTTTAAAGATCACTGTGCTGTTGACCTTGAGCACAGAACTAAATTGCCTGGGATTCTGTTCATAATCTACTACTCCAGAGGAATGTGAATTTCTCAAGACCGGGGGCCACGTTTTCTGAATCTGCCCCAGGATTTAGGACAGTTACTCTTACCGTGGCAGGATTTCAGTAAAGATTTGTTGAATTGGGCTTTTGCTGAAGGGCAAAGAACTGGTTAGACAATTTAGAACTTTCCTTTTTATGACTCATCCAGCAGCAGCATCACTCACTATTTAATCACTTACTCGCCACATTGTTGGAAAGACATTGAATTATTTTATTCTGAACCCAATAAGACTGATTCTTTTGCCATTTTTAAAGGGAAAATGAAATAGTTTAACCATATGATGGAAAAATGAATAATAAGTTGTTTCACACTCATGCTTAATCTCTCAATTTTCTGGTGTCAGTAATTTTTGTTAGTTGGTTTTCCCAAAGCCCAGTCTATAGTGTGTGTCAAGTGAGTAATTCACATGATTTTGAAAAAGAGATAAAGGAAAAAAAAATATCTCACACTTCAATACATCCCCAGTTCCCTATTAAGCATTAACTTGAGAGGGGATTTAACAAGTTATATGTTTTTTAAAAAAAGGATATTTCTGTACTATTCTCTCCTACCAGCACGTTAATCCAAGGATATTATTGTGCTTTTTATTTGCTTTCCCTCATGGAACATTTTCTTCCACATTGAAGGTTATATTTCTGAAAGCAATGCCTAATGGCTTTATTTTAGAATTTCCATTTATTTTAGCTATCAGCAGATAAATGTCTTCTCTCAAACTCAGCTAAAGTAAATAATTGGAGATCATCAACCCTACATCTGGGGCAAGATGTGCCATATCAGACTTTCCTTCTAACTTACTGAAACTTCCTTGCAGATATAATCATATTGAAAAATTCAGTGCTGTTATAATCTTGTGAACACAATTGGTCACATTAATGTTTCTTTTTTAAAAATCGGGGTGTAGTTGCTTTATAATGTTGTATTAGTTTCTGCTGTACAAAGAAGTGAATCAGCCATATGCACGCATATGTCCCCTTCTTCTTGAGTGACCCTCCTCCCCCACGAGCCTGCCATCCCGCCCCTCCATTGAGCACCAGGCTGAGCTCCCTGTGCCGTACAGCAGCGTCCCACAGCTATCTAGTTTATAATGGGAAGGGGTACATGTCAACTCCAACCTCTGCAGTTCATCCCACCCCTCCCTTTCTGAATACCCCATGGAGTCCACAAGTCTCTTCTCGGTGTCTGCATCCCTATTCTTGCCCTGCAATAGGTTCATCTGTACCATTTTTCTAGGTTCCATATATGTGTTAATATGCAATATTTGTTTTCCTCCTTCTGACTTACTTCACTCTATATGACTTAGTAAGTAAGTAAGTGTTAGTCGCTCAGTCATGCCCGACTCTTTGCGACCCCATGGACTGCAGCCCATCAGGCTCCTCTGTCCATGAGGTTTTCCAGGCAAGGATACTGGAGGGGGTTGCCATTTCCTTCTCCAGGGGATCTTCCCAACCCGGGGATTGAATCTGTGTTTCCTCCACTGCAGGCAGATTCTTTACCAACTGAGCTACAAGGGAAGCCTAAGCCCTATATGACTTAGAGATCGTGTTTATAAGTAAGTTAGAAAAACAAGATCATCTGACTGAGCTTATTGGAGAATCGTGTTTAATTTGTAAACCATTACTTTGACTAATTATATTAATGTTGTTGTTAGTCACTCAGTCATGTCAGACTCTTTGTGACCCCATGGACTGTAGCTTGCCAGGCTCTTCTGTCCATGGGATTCTCCAGGCCAGAATACTGGAGTGGGTTGCCATTTCCTTCTCCAAATTATATTAATAGAGGCTGTAACATTGAAAAGATTCTTACCTTGGACCCAGGCCCACTCTGCCTTTTAAGATGGCGGAGAAACCACAGAGCCACCTATTATTGTTGTCATTCAGTTGCCTCCCTCTCCAAAACTGTCAGTCTTCCCTTTGAAATAGAATAAATACATGTGATCCTCTATAAGTCTCATTTGACTAAACACAACAAGGACATTCTATAGCACCTTTCCTAGAGTTCCTTCCAGCAAAACGATAAAGAAGGGCAGACACTGGCTTATCTCTGGGCAATAGTGACCACGGTGTTTTGGGAAGCAATGACTTGAGGTAAAGGACCTCTCTGAGGCACCAGTGTGGAGCTTACCTCTAATGGGACGGATCCACAACAGCATGATGGCAAAATCCACTTCAGTTCTCCATATCCCACACTGTAAAGTGAGGTGTAGGTAATTCCTGAGGTTTCTTCCAGTTTCCGATAGTTGGTGATCCATGAATTTGTTTCTATGAGCTCTCATAACTGACATTCTTAATTGGACCAATTATTGGGCCAAGAAAGATAAACTGTGACCTGAAGAGCTAGACCTGAAGTGCAGTGGGTGTGTGTCCTTCCCTGAGGAACTCGACTCCTGGCTTTTGTTCAGAATTGGTGAGAAATATTTATGCATGGTAGGAAACTGAGGGGCACAAATCAGAAGGTGCCGGTGGACTGTGAGTTTTTGATTTGCATGATGGAGAGAAGCATGAAGGGCATTTTAAAGCTGATTTCCTCCACTCACCTTCTGCGAATGACAAACGCTCGTTGATTGACGTCGGAGAGTTTACTGACTTCTGGGGCGAGCAGAAGTTTCAAGTGGAATGTTACCTGCAGAATCCCCCTCTGGAGCCCTGACACTTCCCTTCTCCTCTCAGAGTAATCCACGCTATGATGGCACTGCAGCATGTAAGGGAGTTTTTCAATTCATTGCTTGCTAAATTGAAGCTATTTGATAAATGGGATACATATCACCCACTCATACAGCAGTGTCTACTAAAGCTATGGAGTCTGACAGAAAGCAATTGTAAAGCTTTTGCTTTTGCATTTTATACACACACACACACACACACACACACACACATGTAGTCCTGGTCCACGTTACCTTCAGAAGCAGCCAGGATATCAGATCGTATGCGTTCCAACATACTTCAAGACACATTTCAGATTGGAGGCAAGTATGCAGTGTGTTCTAGGTGGTGCAGTGGGAAAGAACCCATCTGCCAAAGCAGGAGATGCAGATCCCTGGGTTGGGAAGATCCCCTGGAGGAGGAAATGGCAGCCCAATCAATATTCTTGCCTGGAAAATTCCATGGACAGAGGAACCTGGTTGGCTATATAGTCCATGGGGTTGCAAAGAGTCAGACATGACTGAGTACACAGATGAGGTTGTGTTTTAGTGGCAAATAAACAAGCAGATAAAACAATTATGTATTTATTCATTCACTGTATGATATCAAACATCGTATGCACCTTGGAGTTAAAATCATTTTATTAGAAATTAATCTTGTGTACTTTTTAGAAATAGAATGGGTTTTAAGCATAACGTGGTTACCTCTCATAAACTAATGGTGAAGTGAATGATGAGATAATTTATACTTTGCTGTTGCTTGGCTGCCATTCTTCAAAAATGTATTTCTGAAGATCAGCAACTCAAAAAAAATTGTTGACAGTGTACAGGAGTTTTCATCTTCTATTATATTCTTTTCTTACATTTTTGGTGTTTTGTTGTGAAATTTAACCTCCTCTAGGGGGGGATTGGAGAAACAATGGCACCCCACTCCAGTACTTTTGCCTGGAGAATTCCATGGACGGAGGAGCCTGGTAGGCTGCAGTCCATGGGGTCACTAGAGTAGGACACGACTGAGCAACTTCACTTTCACTTTTTTTCTTGCATTGGAGAAGGAAATGGCAACCCACTCCAGTGTTCTTGCCTGGAGAATCCCGGGGATGGGGAGGCCTGGTGGGCTGCCATCTATGGGGTCGCACAGAGTTGGACACGACTGAAGTGACTTAGCAGCAGCAGCAGCAGCAGGGAGGGATTGGGGGCAGGAGGAAAAGGGGATGACAGAGGATGAGATGGCTGGATGTCATCACTGACTCGATGGACCTGAGTCTGAGTGAACTCCGGGAGTTGGTGATGGACAGGGAGGCCTGGTGTGCTGCGATTCATGGGGTCGTAAAGAGTCAGACACGACTGAGCGACTGAACTGAACTGAATACCTTAGTGGGGCTTCCCTGGTGGCTCAGACAATAAAGAATCTGCCTGTAATGTAGGAGACCCAGGTTCAATCCCTGATTCAGGAAGAGCCCCTGGAGAAGGGAATGGCTCCCTACTCTAGTTTTCTTGCCTGGATAATCCCATGGACAGAGGAGCCTGGTGGGCTACAGTCCATGGGGTGGCAAAGAGCTGGACACAGCTGAGTGACTAACACTTTCACTTTCACTTTCAGTACCTTAGTAAGAGAAAAATGCTTAGTCACTCTTGAGACAAATTGATTAAGTAAAAGACTGGTGATATCTGACTGACTTCACTTGGTACGATAATCTCTAGGTCCATTAATGTTGCTGCAAATGGCATTATTTCATTCATTTTCATGACTGAGTAATATTCCATTGCGTATATGTACATCTTCTTTATATCTATAGCACACTTCTCTATATATGCACCATTCTTCTGTTAATGGACATTCAGGCTGCTTCCACGTCTTGGTTATTGTAAATAGCACTGCAGTGAACACTGAGGTGCACGCGTCTTTTCAAAGCATGGTTTCCTCCAGGTATATGCCCAGGAGCAGGATTGCTGGATCAAATGGTAGGTCTGTTTTTAGTTTTTTAGAGAAAGACAAATGTCACTGGATGCTACTTATATGTGGTATCTTAAAAAAATATATATGATACAAGTGAACTTATTCACAACATAGAAACAGACTCAGAGATGAAGAAAACAAACTTATGGTTACCAAAGGGAAAAGGGTGGGGGAGAGGGATAAATTAGACGGTTGGGATTAACATGTAGACATTACTATATGTAAAATAGACAACTAACAAGAACCAGCATAGCCAGGGAACTATACTCCATATTCTGTAATAACCCACATGGAAAAAGAATCTGAAAAAGAATAGCTATATGAATAACTGAATCACTAGCTGTACACCTGAAGCTACCATGGCATTGTAAATCAATTCTATGCCAAAGTAAGGTTTAAAAAGCAGTTTTAAAAAGATTGGTGATGGAAGTTCATAAATGACAGCTACTTGTCAGAATTGGTTGCGAGTCAGTTGCCGCACCCTGTCAATTAGAAGAATCCCCGTGAGCTGATCACGCCCTCTTCGAACCATCACTACCCCCTCCAGGTCAGCACACACAGCCTTGAGGGCATTGGCTCACTGTGTCCCCTTTGCCTGCAAAGCAAGGGAACAATTCACCCAAAACTCTAGTTTCTGAGATTTAATTCAGCGTCAGGGTACAGAGGCCAGAGACAGCATGTCATGCTTCATTTAAGATGCCATTGTTTTGTTTTCTCTTCCTTTACATTTTCTTGGCAATTATTTTTCTCCTTTGGAAGGAGCTCCAAATCAAAATAAGATTATTTTCTTTGGCATACAGGACTTCAGCTAGAACAGATTTGGGGCTGGATAAAGAAGTGTAACCTTATTGTACTCTTATGTGAGCCAAATACTTCTGTTTTCATGCTTACAGGAGACACAGAACTACTGAAAAGTTGAATTTCATCATTAACTTCGGTGCGGGCCCTTCTGATCATCGTGTATTAGCAGATAATCAAATTCCAGTGGTGAGGAAAGCTAGCGCTGTTATCAGTCAAGGACCCGTGAATCTTTACTTCTGTGTGGGCTTCCCTGGAGGTTCAGACAGAAGAGAATCTGCCTGCAATGCAGGAAACCAGGATTCAGTCCCTGGGTCAGGGATCCCTTGGAGAAGGGAACGGCAACGCAGTCCCGTGGGTTCTGGAGAATTCCATGGACGAAGGAGCTTGGTGGGCTATACAGTCCATGGGGTCCCAAAGAGTCAGACACAGCTGAGCGACTTTCACTTCCACACAGATTTTAGATGGTTTACAAGGTGATTGTGATGATTCATTAAACACCAAGCCAGGTTTTAGAACAAAGGTTTATAATTGTTAACACCATTAAGGATTAATTTTGAATTTGAATCATAATGGTTTATTTAGGCTGCTGCTGCTGCTAAGTCACTTCAGTCATGTCTGACTCTGTGCGACCCCATAGACGGCAGCCCACCAGGCTCCCCCACCCCTGGGATTCTCCAGGCAAGAACACTGGAGTGGGTTGCCATTTCCTTCTCCAATGCGTGAAAGTGAAGAGTGAAAGTGAAGTAGCTTAGTCGTGTCCGACGCTTAGTGACCCCATGGACTGCAGCCCACCAGGCTCCTCCATCCATGGGATTTTCCAGAAGGACTGGAGTGGGGTGCCATTGCCTTCTCCTTATTTAGGCTAACAGAGATTAAAAGTACATTCAATAAACATAAGTCTTTACACGGTGGTTTTGAGGGAAACTGTGATTCCAGATATAAATTACTTCCTGGACCTTCCCTATAGAACTAAAATAAAAGAGGAAATGATATTTATTATATCTTTGCCATTGTTTTGGTCCCCTTTACAGAATGGTTGCCTCCAGATCATTTTGAAAAACTGTCCTCTCTCAAAATGGATCATAGCATTTCTTGTTTCATATCTTTATTAATAATGTTTGAGTTTCATATGAAAATGTGATGTGTATAGACGGCTGACTTTCTCTGACAGAAAAGCAGTGCATGTTTGTAAAATACATAGGAAATACAGAAACTTATAAAGAGGAAAAGAAAAATCTCATCATGATGTAGAAGCTACTGTTATGTTAAAGCATTTTCAGCTTTTGATTGTTTATTTTTTTACACAGTCATGTTCACATTAATATACAACTTTATAATAAGATATTGTCACCTTGGTCTCTGACATACGTATTTCTCTAGCGACATAGAGAGTGAGCGCATGGACGCCATGCTGGTGAGGGAGGGAGGAGCTGGGAGACTGGGACTGGCGTGTAGACACCGCTGGGTATGAAGTAGATGACCAGTGAGAACCTAGTGCGCAGCGCGGGAGACCCTGCTCAGCGCTCTGCGGTGACCGAAATAAATGGGAAGGAAATCGAAAACAGAGGGGATACGTGCATATGTGCAACTGATTCACTCTGCTGTACAGCAGAAACTGCCACAACATCGTGAAGCAACTATACTCAAATTTTAAAAAAAGAGATAAGCAAAAGGAAATATTGTACAGCACAGGGAATGATAGCCATTATAATAACTTTTAATGGAGTATAATCTGTAAAAATACCGAATCCCAGTGCTCTACACCTGAATCTAGTTCAATATTGTAAAGCAACTATACTTCAATAAAAAAAAGTCTGATGTAAAAAAAAAACCCCAAGAAACATATATATTTCTCCATCTACTGGAAATGTCTTGAAAATATGACTTTAATTGATACATATCATTGCATACCTTTATTTCACCATTTTTTTTACTTTTTAAATATTAGACTACTTACTCCTCACTTTTTAAAAATATTGTAAGTAGTACAGCAATCAATGTCTATTAAATAAATCTTTTTTCTGAACTTTAAATTTTTTCTTTTCAGTGTATTTCTGAAAATATAGAAATGGGCATAATCCTTCTAAGGTAAATTGGATTTTCAAAGGACTATGCCCATTCCCTCTCCTGTGAGTCCTATGCAATCAACTTTGCTGGCTGCTCAGCTAGCTTGGAGACCTGTGGCATTCATTTACTCCTTTCTAAGTTAACAGGCCCTTGAATGGACTGAAAAATCTCCATGTCAGCTTTTCTTTGTTCTCAATATAGGGAAGTGAAGCCCCACATGAGGCAAATACTTCTTAACTAGTGTCCCCATTTCAATGCAAGTTTTTTTCCTAAATTCTACTTTTCACAGAGCAACCATTAAAAGAATCAAGTCATGTTATTCATTTGCTCAAAATCTCAGAGTAAATTCCTGGGTTGTAACAGCGACTCCCAAGACCTTACCCAGTCTTGCCCAGAACAAGTTAATGAGCTGGGTGGTTTCCCACTCTGTGGGAACTTGCCTTAGACACTGAGAGGGAGTATAGCTGTGCTCACCAAATGCTGGCAGGTACAGAGAAAACTGACAAGCGTGTGATTAAAATGCTTAACGCGAGAAGATAAATTGGATTGGGGGAAAGCACAGAGGGTAACGGACTGAAGTGATGTGGGAGTTTCCCAAAACGATGCCGTGAGTTGGCGTGAGCTATCTCAGCTTTGATTCAACGGGGAGTCGTGGCGAATGTCGGTGATGAGGAGCTAGGTACAGTTGTGGCAGGAGGGTGCTGAGTTCCCGGAGCTGAGGTCTGTCCTGGGCATCATTAGTGCGGGTCTGGAAGCATCCCTGTGGAACACGGGCTGAATGGAGTCAGCCAACTCCAGCACCATTGGTCTGTGAGGTTGGGGAGGAGAGCTGGCTTGGGGAGGAGGCACAGAAAACTCAAGGCTCACACCTCATTCCCTTTAAATAAAGGCATTGGAGAGGCTGTTCTAGAAAGAGAGTGAAGAAACAGAGGATATTATTGTGGAGTAAGAATTGAAGCAAATGAAATAAAAGGATTGTGGAGAGAAGGAAGAAATCTATTTTTAAATATTATTTCTAATTGGAGTATAATTACTTTACAATTTTGTGTTGGTTTCTGCCATACATCAACATGAATCAGCCGTAGGTATATATTCCCCCTTCCTCTTGAAGCGCCCATCCCTTCCCATCCACTGGATTTGCGTTCCAGGCTTCATACAGCAAATTCCCACTGGCTATGTTACATATGGTTCCCTCTGTGTCCGAAAGTCTGTTCTTCATGTCTGTGTCTCTGTTGCTGCCCTGCAAATAAGATCCTCATACCAGGAAGAGCTCTATGAAGTGAAAAAGCAAGTTTCAGAAAAGTGTGTATAATGCAATTTGATTTTAATTAAACATATATCAAACCTCTGATCTGTATGTAGAAGGATGTAAACACCAAGCCCTGACAATAGATTTCAGGAAGTTTAAACTGCCAGCGATGTGTTGATATTTCTGTCCTCAATTTAGTTTTCTATCATGTGTACTTCTGTGATCAGAGTAAATAAAATACAGTTTAAAAAATTACCTGAAGCAAATCGGAGTGAATGTGATCACACCTCTACAAGGATGGAGAATGTCATGGATTTGTCACAGCCTTTGAAGAGGCAAGTGATGAGAGCTTTGTACTTCAATGGGGAGGTTCATCTTTTGACTTAGAGGTTTATGGATAAAGTTATTCTGTTGGATGCAGCAGAGGCAAGTACAATGATCTTTTAAGAAATTTTATGTTCCTTTAAAGAAGGGTTAGGACAGCACTCAACTTTCTGGAATGTCAGCTTATTAGCTAAAATACAGGTTGTGTGATGTGGGGGATTTTGTGTGTGCGCTTTTTTTTTTTTTTTTTTGTAATTAGAGTTCTATACTCAAATCTTGATTCCACCTGTGACTGGCTTTGTGACCATGGGTAAATGACTCAATTTTTCTGAACTATAGTCTTCTTATCTGTGAGATAGAGCTAGTAATACTCACCTATAGTTTGTTGTAAGAATTGAGACAAGAATACAAGACTTTTCAGTTATGATGCCTGGCTATGTAAGCCCTCAACAAATTAAGCACATTCGTAGCTATTGCCATATGAGTTAACTGAAAATATTGTCAATATGTCAGTTCTTCATTAATTGTATTAAATTATCAAAAATTTGACAAAATATAAGCAGGATAAAGCTGTAACATTCAGACATCGATGCAATTTGTCAAAGAAAAACATTGATCTGTTAATACATCATTCATCACTATTACTTGGAATGAAAGAAATCTGGAATTTTGAAAGTAACCCTTTTAATAATCTTTCTTTATCACATACGAAGTGTCACGGGATTTCTTTCTAAAGAATTTAAAATAAAACCAGAGACATTTTCAAATGTCTCATTTGTGCTCAAGTGATTTTCTTCCAAACCAGAAGACACAATTTATAGTTTATCATCCAAGAGAAATTGTGAATATTTTAAAACTTTTCAGGGATACAACAGTGAAATGTTAAACTCCCAAGTCTTCAAATATTTTAAGGGCAAAAATGTGCTTTTCAGATGAGAAAAACAATTATTAAAAAAAGTCATGGCAGTTTCTCATTATATCTGGCATTTAAACAGTGCGTTTCAGTTTTCCCATGCTCTGTTTTCTTAATCCTTAAATTCTAATTTAAAGAAATTTTAAAATAGGATGCATTATATCAGAATTTGACAGCAGTGCCTTCTGGAAAAGTGTGATGTTTTAGGCTGATAGCCATTTTATCAAAACAAAGGCAACACTACCACGTACAAAATAGATAGAGGGAAGCCTCTTTAAAGCACAGGGAGCTCAGCTCAGTGCTCTGTGGTGACCTAGAGGGGTGGGATGGAGGGGGAGGGAAAGTGAAGTCGCTCAGTCGTGTCTGACTCTTTGCGACCCCATGGACTGCAGCCTACCAGGCTCCTCCGTCCATGGGATTCTCCAGGCAAGAATACTGGAGTGGGGTGCCATTTCCTTCTCCAGGGGATCTTCCCCACCCAGGGATTGAAACTGGGTCTCCCGCATTGTAGGCAGACGCTTTACTGTCTGAGCCGCCAGGGAAGTTAGGGACGCTCAGAAGGGAGGCGATGTATGTATAAATATAGTTGCTTCACCTCGTTGTACAGCAGAAACTAACACAACGTTGTAAGCAACTATATCCCAATAAAACAAACCAAAACCAAGCATAGGACTGCAAAACGTAGAAACGACAGAAATTACCTGGAGTCAGGGACTCCTCGGACAACCGTCATATCCCATGGTTACCTATCACTGCATGATGAACAACCCCAGACTTAAATGCCTTGCACAGCAACCATTTTGCAAGCTCACAATTCTGTGGGGCAAAAATTGGGACCGACCACAGCAAAAGTGGTTTATCCTTGTTCTATGTGACGTCTGATGGGGCTGGAAGGTCCAACTTTGCTCCTATAGCTGGGCCACCAGCCAAGGCGGCTTAAAGAGCTGGGACCTCTCCAAGGGAATGGATACATTTTATTATTATGGGTGTAGCAGTGTGTGTTGCTGAAATCCAGCTTCTGTACTCAGGTGATGGATAAAATCTCGGAGACAGAGTTTTGGGTGAAGTCGACAGAAAGAGCTCTATTGTTTTGCCAACAAAAGGGGTCACAGCTTACCACCCTCAAGACTGTGTGTCCTGCCCTGGAGCCGGTAGTGAGTAGTCTTATCGTGTTTAAGGAGCAGGGTGTGATCAGCCTGTGGATGTTCTTCTGATTGACTGGTGGTGAGGTAATGGGGAGTCAGCATCATCAGCCTTCTGGTTCCAACCGGCCTGGGGTCCGCATGCTTGTGGGCAATGTGCAGTGCGCTTCTCCACCTGGTGGGAGTTTGAATATTTGCAAAGCAGTTCAAAGGCCAGGGCTCAGAATATTATCTATAGCCCTCAAGGAAGAACTAAAGGTCCTTGACTTTTTTAATGACTAAAAGTACCTTTATTTTGTCCTGCTTGACTGTTTTCCTTTCTTTCTGTATTTCTTACTTCTCTGATTAAAGTTACTCTTTGACTAACGTTTTTCTGTGCACAAAAGGCAGGTGGAGGGCATGGGTTGGGATCTGTTCTGTGAAGATCCTTAGGGTCCGGCTCAGTTACAAGTGTGGGCCGGGTTACACAGGTGAAACAAATAACTCCCACATCCTACAAGCTGTCTCAGATGAGCTGAAGCTCTGCTCTAAGTTGTCATCCTTCTGGAACCCAGATGGAAGGAACAGGCACTCTTTGAGACACTGCTAGCTTTGCAGAAGAGGGAAAAGAGGAAATGACAGCAGCTCAGATGGCTCTTAAAATTTCACCTGGAAAATGCGCCTGTCACTTCTGCTCACATTTCATGGGCCAAAGCATTTGTCTTTGGCTTCCTTCATTCCCTTGGCCAAAAAGTTAGCATATTCTGCAGCCTCTTCATTATTTTTCTTAGCACTCGTTTTTGCAGAGCAATCCACTCACATTTGTGTTGCAGAACGTGGGGATTAGTAACAAGATGCTGTATCTTGGGTATTTGTGTCGTAGGTTTCTTGCCTTCTTTGTTGAGGGGTTTTCTCACTGGCAGACATCATCTATTATGAAAAATTGAAAAGTCTGAGGATTCTGCTAGATCTTTGGGGGCCCAGGTGATGAGACCCAGTAGTATCAGTGAATCCAGGAATATTGCAAACCTGCTAGCAACAAGGCAAGGATATATAATCCTCTACAGGGAAAAATACTGGATATATGGAATAATCACAGAACCCATGATATCAAGATATTGG
Source organism: Bos taurus (assembly GCF_002263795.3). NCBI lineage: Eukaryota > Metazoa > Chordata > Mammalia > Artiodactyla > Bovidae > Bos > Bos taurus. Next base: position 39,450,104 of record NC_037354.1, on the reverse strand, counting down.
TAACAGTACTTTACTCTTGGGTTTACTTTTTTCTGAACAAAGCAGATTGTAGAAACATTACCTTTCATAAGGATTGTTAGCGTATGATTTTCTCAGGGTATTGTTCCAGATGCTCTTTAAAAACAGTCACTGAGATGTGGCTCCTTCCTTGAAAGAAGATGCTCACACATGATCACAGCAGAACAAGTCTATTAAACTAGAGCCTTGATGGATAGTAACACATTGGCACATTGCAATTAAAGGTAATCTTTTCATTAAAGTTAATAGAAAATAGATGTTCATCCAATTCAGTAACATAGTTTGCATGGGCAGCTGCTTCCTGAAATTGAGTTGTCATGAAGGGACAGGTCTGCAGCCAGGGTGGGCCAATTTGCACAAACAAGTTTGTTTAAAATTTGCTGTTCCTGTTTGTGCTCCTGTTCAGTCGTTTCAGTCATGTCCGATGCTTTGCGACCCCAGGGACTGCAGCCCGCTAGGCTCCTCTGTCCATGGGATTTCCCAGGCAACAATACTGGAGTGGGTTGCCACTTCCTTCTCCAGGGGATCTTCCCGACACAGGCATTGACCCAGAGTCTCCTGCATTGGCAGGCAGAATTTTTATCCCAGAGCTACCTGGGAAGCTCAATTTTTCAGTTGCCTTCGTGCAGTTCTGGTTTCTATGAATTCCCCTTTAGTTCCACTGAAGGCCTGAATGTGCATGTCTGTTGGTAGCTTCCAGAAGAATGAGGACTTCTGAAAACCGTTACACGCAATTGACGGAACTCCATGAGGCACCCTGCACTCTGTCTTTAAATACATGCAGTGGCCATAATGTTGGTATTTACCGACAGGATATTTCTCTCCCACAGGTAAAAACTCAGACTGGCTTCAGAAAATATTTTCAAAGGATTAGCTGAAAAATGCTGGATGAGACTGGGAAACATGGGAGATCATTAGTAGATTTCATCCCTTGCAAGGGCAGATCCCATTCCTTTTCACTTTCTGCCTTTGGACCAAAGCCACAAGGCATGGAAAGTAAATGACCTCTTTTAATCATCGATGACTGTCTCATCACTTCCTTCCCTTTGTATTTTCAAAAACAAAGGGAACAACAGTTCCGCTGGCCAGAGTACCAGTTCTGCTCTGAAGCTGGTTGGCAGGTTAGTTTACAGATTAACAATTGGTGGACACATATTCATGGCTTGGAATCCCAAGTACTCACTTTATAATAGAAAGTGAGAGAGAGATGATAAGTGTCACAATCCAGCGCGGCATTCCCATGGCAACAGTGTCACAATGAAAAGTTCCTGCTGGTGTAAAGGCAAGATGCTTTCCTCCTTGGTGCAAAATTCTATGCTGATGGATGGGAGGTTGGTCCTGAGGAATGGCCCCAGGTCCCCAGAGCAGATAGATCTGTGTTCAAATCCCAGATTCAGCACTTGTGAGTTTGATGAATTAGGAAGATTATTTGGCCTGAGTGATTATAAGAGTATAAACCTAACTACTGTCTTGGGTTGAGATTCCCTGAGAGCAGAGTCCAAGATAAGGACCTGGGTGCGAGTGTTTTCTTCGGCAGATAATCCCAGGAAGCAACAATGAGGCAGTGAGGTGATTGAATAAGGAAGGAGGAGAAGGCAGCAGCCCAGTGGTTCCATGGCCTCCTGAGAAGAGTGCAGATGCCTCCCAGAATCGCTCATCGGGAAGACGTGAGCCTGGAGCCCTTGTCCATGGATGCTCAGTCCGCTTTGCTGAAGGTTGCCCTGGAGTGTTGTCTGCTCACTCCAGGCTGCTCCTGCAACGCTGAGTAGACGAGACTGTGACATCAGCGAGATGGGATGCAGAGTGTGCTGAGGTGGGAGGTGGCCAAAGAGGTGGCTCCGAGCTGGGCAACCGTGAGTTAAATAGGAGCGAGCTCAGGGAGGGCTCCAATCTGCTATACCTATTTTCCAGATTGGGTTAAGATTGGATTCAACAACTCCAAAGCATGTCAGACTGTAGTGGAGAAGAGTAGTCTCCCATTCTTCAAGGAGACCAATGGTCACTGGCCTGAGGTTTCAATTGCTTATTCTTCTCCTGCCACTGTTCCATACTTTCCTTGTTACGGCGGAAAAATGAGCTTTGAGTCATAAATTGTACCACACTAAAAAAATTCAACATTCATCATATACCTAAACATAAGACCTAAAACTACAAAATGCTAGTAAAGAATATAGAAGAGAACCTTTGTGATCTAGGGTTAGGCATAGGCAAAGTATGAATTCATTACAGAAAAAAATAGAACTTCATCAAATTTTAGAACTTTGCAGAAGTCACTACATTACAAATGAAAGGACAAAACATAGCTGGGGAGAAAATATTTGAAAATAAGATACTTATAAAGAACTTGTATCCAGAATATAAAAAGAACTCTCAAAACCCAATATAATAAGAAAAAAAGGCTATAAAACAATAAGCAAAAGTTTTGAACAGACTCTTTACCAAAGAAGACATATAGAAAGCAATGAAAATATACTCAGCATTATTTGTCCTCAGGGAAAAGCAGATTAAAACTACAAAGAGATGTCACCACACACCCACTTACAGTAAAAACTCTGAGCACACCAAGTGTTGGCAATGCCATCAAGCATCTGGAATGCTCATACACTGCTGGTGAGAATGTAAAATGATACGACTTTGGAAAACAATCTGGCATTTTCTTAAGATGCATACCATGTGATCCAGCCATTTCTCTCTTACCCAAGAGAAATGAGATCATATGTTCACACAAAGTATTGAATATTAATGTTTAGAGCATCTTTACTTGCAATTGCCATAAACTGAAATTCCCATCAGTAGCTGAACCAATAACAAATTATACTGTATTGATACAATGGAAAATATTCAGCCCTAAAAATAAGAAAAATTATTGATACAAAAAGGGCAACATGAATTAATCTCAAAATAATTACAGCATGTTTTAAAAAGCCAGACGAGAGCACATACTGCATGAATCTATTTATATACATTTGTCTAAGATGCAAACTTATCTACAATGACAGAAAATGATAGATTAGTGGTTGCCTGGCAAGAAGGAGGGGTGGAAAAAGATCTACAAAAGAGTATAAGGATATTGGGGGCTGATCGATCTGTTCACTATTTTGATTATGGCGACAGTTTTCATGGGTGTCTTTATACGTTAAAATTGATCAAACTGTATAGCCTAAGCACATGCAGTTTACTGTGTATTAATTAAAGCCATTAAAATAAAATGATGAGGTTCCCCTGATTTAAGCATGGAGGAATTTCTAGTACAGCCTCTTGTACCCAGGTATGGCAGTTCTCAAAATGTAGGTTGTTAATGGCACCTGTTTTGTCTGCTCACAAGCTCATATTTAACACGGTCCCTCCAGATTTCTCATAAAAGGAATTTAGCCCCTGAATGTGTACACATGTTTATATTTTTGAATTTCCAATTACATTGGGATTAGTGCTTAAAGGTCTTATCTTTATGGTCATTAATCCCAAGTCCAGATGGCACTGTGTCCGGAGAGAGATGAAATTTCATCCTCATCTGTCTTTAAAAAAATGGAAAAATGCTTATACTCAGAGATGCCCCATCTCACTGGAAAGAAACACACTCATCAGGAGGAAGCTTACTCTTAACGAGGAATCCTGCATTTAAAAAATAACGCAAACACTCAATTTACGGCAGCTGTTTCATATAGCCCGTGTCACAGCCACCACTGAGCTGAGTAGCTGTGGACTCACGCACTGGCTGCTGATACTGTCCCCCTGTTTTTCTGCCTCTGGGCTTTCTAGATGCAAGGAAGCCCTCTTAGCTAGTGATCCAGGCCAGAATTAACAGGATTTACTGCCCTGTAGTCAACCCTCAATTAATGGAGCAAGAGAGTTGACAGAAAACACTACCTACGCTTGGTAGTCCTTCAAACCGGAAAATCTAAGGCACGCGCCACGGGAAGCTGAAACTGAGCAGGACCCTGTGGGATTCCTGGGCATGTCCCCCATTTCTGGGTTACAGGAAACGGACTTCCTTCAGCCTCCACGGCCTTCCCTGAGCTCCAAGGGGCAGGCTTAAATCAGGGAAGGAAGGGGAGGCAGAGACAAGGAAGGAGCAGGTGAGAAGCCGAGTGGCCAGCCCCTGGTCCCCCTCAACAGATACTCAGCAATATCTTCGAGCTCTTTAGCAGAACGAAAACTGCCACCAGGAGGTGACGTTAACTGCGTGCTGCCCACAAGCAGGGAGCCCCCAGCCCGGTAGGAGCCAGAAGGTCGATGATACTGACGTCTGATCCCCTCACCACTTACCCGTCAGAAGACTGTCTGCGAGCTGATCACATCCTCTTTGAAGCCTTTCTGTACAACGCAGTGCGTCCTCCAGGGCAGGACAGTCTCACGGGCATTAGCCTGCTGAGGCCCCCTGTGCTTGGCAAAGCAGTGAAGCTATTTCCTCCTACTTCACCCCAAAGTCTGTCTCTGAGATTGACCTTGGGGTTGGGGTACAGAGCCTGGACTTGGCTTCAGTGCTTCAGAGGTACCCTGGCGAGACCGAACCCCAGGGCACAGATCTAGACAAGCACCTTACACGCTCGGTGGCCTTTGGTAACTTCTCTGTCTCCCTCTTCCCAGCTCCTCATTCTTCTTGCTTCCAGGAATCACCTCCCAGATGAACTTCGACCCACCTCAGTCCTCATCACAGGTTCCAGGTCTCATCTTCATCGCATCAGAGGGTGCACCTTCAAGCCATGAACAAGTTCAACACTGAGCTCATGGTTGGTCTGTAAGATAAGTTGTGCCCGGGCAGGAGGGGAGTGGAGGGCACTTTCAAAACCTAATGCCCGAGAGAAATTTTGACTTTTTTTTTTCTTTTAACTTAATCCTTAGTAACTAAAATTTTGACCTTCTAGTCACAGTAGGCTTCAGTCCATGGGGTCGCTAAGGGTCAGACATGACTGAAAAACTTCACTTTCAGTTTCATGCATTGGAGAAGGAAATGGCAACCCACTCCAGTGTTCTTGCCTGGAGAATCCCAGGGACGGGGGAGCCTGGTGGGTTGCCGTCTATGGGGTCTCACAGAGTCGGACACAACTGCAGCAACTTAGCAGCAGCAGCAGTCACAGTTAAATAAAAAACTACTTGAGCAAGGGGGATGGGGAATAAATATTTGTATTTAAAATCAGAATAAAAGAAACTCCAACCAGAGAGGGCCCTTTCGACTCATATTCACGTGACAGTCAATGGCACAGATACAGAGGAAAACATTATCTGCTTGGAAATTGCATGTCAGTGGTCCAGCCTGGCGTGTTGACATCAGGGTTCTCACTACAAACTACTAGTCTGTTTCTGCCTCATATACTGACTTTGTTTTGCTTAAAAGATGCTTGCTATCATTGGATACACCTGTGGATGGAATTAGCACACAGGAAGAGTAGATATTTATTATAAATATGCCCCAAAAGCTAAAGGAATTGTGATCATATTGAAAAGAGAAATAGAAATATGAAAAAGAACCAAATTAAGCTTCTAGAGCTGAATATTACAATTTCTGAAATGAAAGTTTCACTGTATGGGCTTAACTGCAGGCTGGATGCTGACCATAAACGTCAATGGAACTTGAAGACAGAGCAGTAGAAACGATCCAAACTGAAGTTCAGAGGGAGAAATACTTGAAATAAATGAACAGGACCACATAGGTCTTTGTGACATTATCAAGTGGTTTACGTATAAGTAACTTAAGTCCCAGAAAGAAGAAAGAAACACCAAATATATCTGAAGAATGACCAAAGCTAACAAGTTTTCAAATGTGTTGAAAAGTAAACCCCACAGATCCATGACCTCAATAAACACCAACTAGAATAAATACACAGTAAATTATACCAAAGCACATCATAATCAAATTGCTGAAATAAAAGATAAAGAGAAAATCTTAAACGCACACCTATGAGAGAAAGAGCACATTATATACAAAGGGAAAAAAAGATAAAAATAAATGCATACTTTTCATCATAAATAATGCAAGAGCCAAGATAATGAAACAACCTCTTTACTCTGTTTAAAGGAAGGGAAAAAAATCTGTCAACCTAGGATTCTGTGTTCAGGGAAAATATACTTCAAAAATAAAGCCAAAATAAATATTTTTTTAGGTCAAAGTAAACCGAGTTAATTTATCAGTAAACCCTCACTAAAAGAAATACTAAAAGATGTTTGGCTGATGATAAAATGATAGTAGATAGAAACTCTAATCAATAAAAGGATATGATAAAATAGCAAATATGTGGTTAAATCCAAAGATGATGACCTAATTGTTACTATCTTCAAGATATTTGGTTACAAGTTATGAATGATCCTGATGATTTTTGTAGATCCTAGAAGTTTTTATCCACACAAATCTTCAATAAGTTGAAGTTCTCCTTAAAAAAAAAAATTGGTTAAATCAAAAATAGTAGCAATTAATAGCAACATGTTGTTGCTGAGTTGCTAAGTTCTTTTGGACTCTTTTTGACCCCATGAACTGTAGCCCTCCAGGCTCCTCTGTCCATGGAATTTCCCAACCAAGAATACTGGAGTAGATTGCCATTTCCTTCTCCAGGGGATCTTCCCAATCCAGGGACTGAACCTGCATTTCCTGCTTTGGCAGGTGGGTTCTTTACCACTGAGCAGCCACCAGGGAAGCCCAATAGCAGCATGCTGTGGGATTATAGTATGTATATGCGTAAAACTATGAGAACTATTAAACAAAGTACTGGAGGGGTGACAGGATTGGGTTCACTGAGGTATGGGTCTCATAAGTGAGATAACACACTATTATATATAGGGAGCTCTATTAGCAAAAGAAATGCATTCTACATTTTAAACTCTTAGCAACAATTAAATCATTTTTTTAAATGACATGTAGCTAATAAACCAACAGAAAGGGACTACTAAATATAAGCATTAATTCAAAAGAATGAAAGACTGGGAAGAAACAGATGGAACAAAGAGAAAATATAGTAAAATGCTGGGTGTAAACTCAACTTTTGACCCTTTAATCTACATTTTAATGTAGATAACAGTGTAGTCACCTAACAGTTCAGATAAAGCCAGAGATTATCAGACTAAGCTAAGAAGCAAAACTCAGCTGTATATTTTCTATATAAAATGTATTTAAAATATACTCATTCACACAGGTAAAAATTGAGAATAGAAAGCATATATTGTACAAAACACAAATTATAAGAATGGCGATATTAGTGCCAGGGACAGTAGACTCCTCAACAAGGAAAATTATCAAAAAGTAAGAGAAACATTTTGCAATAATATCTAGTTTGGTTGATAGTATTGTGTTGAAGGTTACTTCTTATTTTTGATAAAGGCATCACAAATGTAAGATGTCAACTTTATAGGAACACCAAGTAAAATTTTGTGTAATCCTTGAAACTCTTCTGTAAATCTAAAATTACTATTTTTAAAATTTAAAGGCATCCTGATTGAAAAGGAAGATGAAAAACGGTCTTTATACACACATAAGGTGGCTCAGGTGTGCCTGCCATGCAGGAGACCCAGGTTCAATCCCTGGATTGGGAAGATCCCCTGGAGAAGGGAATGACAACCCACTCTAGTATTCTTGCCTGGAGACTTCCAAGCACAGAGGAGCCTGGTGAGTCCATGGGGAGTCGGACACGACTTACTGACTAACACTTTCATTTTCACTTTCAACATAATTAATTCTGAAGAAAATCTCAAAGAATATACAAAAATGTTCCTAGACCCAAGGGATAAATTTAGCAAATTGCAGGATCAAAGATCAGCATACTAAAACAAAGACCAGTATACCATATATTTAATATATACTGCTGATAAACTACCTGGAGCTGAAGTTTGATAATACAATTTGCAATGCCATCACTATATAAAATAGGGATAAGTGTGATATAAAATATGTAAGACCTGTACATAGAAAGCTACAAATATTGCTGCAAGAAAATAAAGAAGATGGATTAAGCAAATGGAGAGATGTACCTTTATTGAGGACTAGAAGACTTAATATGTGTAAGATGTCATTTCCCCTCAAATTTATCTATCCATTCAGTGTTATACCAAATAAAATCCAAATGTGTGTGCTCAGTCATTCAGTCACCCAGAAGACACTTAATAGGAATTGGCAAGCTGATTCAAATCGTTGCTTGAAAATGCAAAGGACCTAGATTAGCTAAAAACAACTTTGACAAAATATGACAAATTTAGATAGGTTGTAGTACATGATTTCAAGACAGTATGATGCTGGCATAAATTTAGACAGATAGATCAGTGGGGCGAAATATAGTGTCCTGAAGTAGACTTGCACATATAGGATATACTGATTTTTGATAAAGATGCAAAGGCAATACAGCGGGGAGAGGTTATGTTCTTCGATAAAAGGACCTGAAAATTTTAACATTCAAAAATGCAAACCAAAATTGATGTCCCCCCAAAAAAGCGCCTTGATTTCTATTTTAAACCATACACAAAAATAACTCAAGGAGGTGATAGACTAAAAGTTAGACTAAATGTAAAACCTAAAGCTATAGAACAAATAAAAGAAACACTGAAAAAATTCTCTGTGACTTTAGGTTAGGCAAAGATTTCTTATATGCACCAACATCATAATCCGTAAAAGAAATGTATAAAACTGGATTTCATTGAAAGTAAGGATTATCTCTCTGGATGTCATTCTTAAGAATAAAAAGATATGTTTCTACAAATCATGCATCTATTAAAGGACTTTCAAGCAGAATATATAATCGACTGTCTAAATAATAACAAAACAAGACAGTCAAAAAAATGGGTGAGAGATTTAAAGATATACAGATGGCAAAAAAGTCACACAGGACGGCTGACGATCACTAGTGATTAGCATGTGTCAGTGCTCAGTTGCTCGGTTGTGTCTGATTCTTTGCAACCCCATGGACTGTAGCTCACCAGGCTTCTCTGTCCATGAGATTTTCCGGGCAAGAATACTGGAGTGGGTTTCCATTTCCTTCTCCAAGGAACCTTTCCTATCTAGGGATTGAATCCCTGTCTCCGGTCTTGTAGGCAGATTGTTTACCACTGAGCCACCTGGGAAGGCCCAAAGCAGGACATTTGAGCTCAGTTCTAGTACTACATTCCCTGAAGTGGGAAATAAAAGAAGTATATAAGTTGAAAAAATAAAAAAACTAGACAGATTAGTGTTTTTATGGCTTCACCACTAACACTGTTTTTGAAAAGAACAAATTCTTCTGGGAAAGAGAGCATCAGAGCTTCTGGCTTCGCATATTGGACTGTGCTCGTGAGTTTCCATAGTATTGCAGCTGGATCCTCATCCAAATAAAAGGCACTAAGTGCCTGTTTGTGTGGAGTAGACTCTGAACAGAGAGCGTGTTGGGTACTGCACACAATTACCTCCATCCACGAGGGAGTTACTGTTTCTGAAAACATGTACAAAGTCAAAACTGAACAGCCTTGTCAAAAAGGGAAAAAAAAAAAAAAAAAAAGATACCCGACACTGGATACACGGCAGTGACTTAGCTTTTCCCTGGTGCCATTAGGTCAGTGTGGGGGTATCATTTTTGAGACAGATTCACTGGTTTTTGACAGAATCATGTGTTTAAGTGTATTTGGTTAGAGAGCCTGCCTTCGTTTTAACATTTTTCATTTTTGCTCAGGCTTTTAGCTAGATGTGCAAATAGCTTTTCCAATCAGCTTTGTATTCTCCATGAATACTGAGAGCAGAAGCTGATAAACCTGAGGCAAGCCCAGGGATTTTCAGGAAATCTGTAGGCCTCAGATGAAGCCTCTAGAGAACTGGGACAATATACTCAGGTACCTGGCTCATTTCCTGGTCCACGATGAAGGAAAGAGAGGGAGGGAGGAAGGGAGAGAAGAAGGAAGGAAGGAAGAGATAAGGGAAGGTATTCATGCTTCAAAACAGTAGACTTCCCCTTGGGAGATATATATATGGAAAGGACAAATTCTTCTGGGAATTATATATATATGTAGGTGGTTTACCACGTGTGTTAGTTATCTATTGCTCCTTAAAAATGGACCCCCTAATTTAGCAGCTTAAAACAACATTTCTTGTCTCATACAGTTTCTGTGGAACAGAACTTCCAAAGTGGCATAGCTGAGCTGTCTGGCTGTCCCGTGGTTGAAAACTAGCAGGACCCTGTGGGGCTATTGGGCAAGAAAGCCTTTCTATGTCCCCCATTTCTTTCAGCAGTTATTTTATTTTATTGGCTGTGGCCAGGTCTTAGTTGCAGCGTGTAGGATCTTTGATCTTCACTGTGGCATGTGGGGTCTTTAGCCGTGGCATGTGGTGCCTGGTTCCCTGACCAGAGATCAGACCCAGACCCCCTTCATTGGGAGTGTGGAGTCTTAACCGCTGGACCACCAGGGAAGTCCTGCCCCATTTCTTGGTTATAGAAAACAGGCTTCATCCAGCCTCCATGACCTCCATGAGCTCCAAGAGGCAGGTTCAGACTCCTGCTAATCAGGGGAGGGCAGGAATGTAGAGACAAGGGAGGAACGGGGAAGAAAGAACGGTGCAGCCTTGGGGCAGGGCCTTGGCTCCCCCTCAAGGGACACACGCAACATTGTCTTCGAGCTGTTTTGCAGATACAGAAACCCCCATCAGGGGGAAAAGTTTTACCTGTTTGCTGCCCACAAACATGTAGACCCAAATCAGTTGGAATCAGAAGGTTGATGATGCTGACTCCCAATTACCTCATCACCAACCAATCAGATGAATATTCAGTACTGAATATTCATTGGAAGGACTGATGTTGAAGCTGAAACTCCAATACTTTGACCACGATGCAGAGAGCCGACTCATTTGAAAAGACCCTGATGCTGGGAAAGATTGAAGGCGGGAGGAGAAGGGGATGACAGAGGATGAGATGGTTGGATGACATCACCAACTTGATGGACATGAGTTTGAGAAAGCTCCTGGAGTTGGTGATGGACAGGGAGGCCTGGCGTGCTGCAGTTCTTGGGGTCGTGAAGAGTCAGACACGACTGAGCAACTGCACTGAATTGAACCAATCAGAAGAATGTGTGTGAGCTGATCGAGCCGTGCTCCTTGAACACTGTGATTCCTCACTGCACCCTCCAAGGCAGTTTTGAGGGAATTAGCCCACTGTGGCCCTCTTGGCCTGTCAGAGAGGTAAAGTATTTTCTATTTCACCCAAAACTTTGTCTCTGAGATTTACCTTGGTGTTGGGATACAGAGGCCTTATTTGGCTTCAGGGTCTCTTATCAAATATTATAGTCAAGATGTCAGCCAGAACTGCTCAGAAGAAAGCTCTGGCTGGTACTGGAAGATCCACTCCTCAAGTAGCTCCTTCCTCACCAATATGTGAATGCCTTTGGCTCTTGGTAAAGGCCGCGGTTCCTTAGCAAACGGGTCACCGCTCAGCTGCTCAACTGCGTGTGTTCCTCCCATGACACCGTATCTGATCTCCTCAAGAGCGTGTTGTCTCCAAGAACAAGATGGAAGCGACAGTGATTTTTGTGACCTAATCTCACAAGCGATACCCCATCCTTTCTGCAGGATCTGCTTGGATTCACAGGCCAACTCTATTCAGTGGAACAGCCTAAGTAAGGGTGTAAAAGAGCAGAAGAGGGGGTCACTGGGGACAGTGTTGGAGTGTGGCTACCACACCACGCTTTCAATTTTTTAGAGCATTTCACATGTAGCATTACATGTGAATACTGCTTGAGCTTTGCAGAAAGCACCAAGCTCATGATCACCATCGTTTTATGCCCTCAGTTTTCCTGTCTGCATCAACTACAGCTTCTTTTGGTAAGTGACTGACAAAGGAGCCTATACATGTTTATTTGAAGCGTAATGAGTCTGCATAGCTGACACTGGCTGTATTCCATCTAGACCTCCTCCAGTCCCTTTTTACCATTCATGCATTCCTTTTCCATTTTCAGGTTTTTGTTTTGATTTTTAGGGTTTATTTTGCCTTTGGCTGCCTATGCCTGCTACTCTCTTTGAATTACTATTCTTGTGCTAGAAGCCTGTTAGAAGCCCTGTTAGCAGCCCTGAGCCGGGTTACCGAGCCTCCCCAGTCACCATGTATAGTTCAAATGAAAACAACTCTAACATGGAAGGAGGGTTGATAAAATTGTGCTATCTGCCATGACCACAGTTTCAGTGCTTTTTCTCTTAAAATCTTTTTTAAAAAGTATTCTTACTACTCTAAGACCCCTCAGTGTTCTTGAGTGATTTAACATGGATCAATCTCATAAAGCTGAATGTGACAATCAGGATCAAAATCAATGAACGCAGTGAATAAATAGGGCAGCCGCAGAAGGCAGATGCATGGAAAGCAAGGGCGCAGTCTCCAGACTTCCCTGGTCATCCAGTGGTTAATCTGCCTTGCAATGCAGGGGACCCAGGTTCGATCCTTGATCACGGAACTAAGATTCCACATGCAGGGCAACTAAGCTTGTGCTTTGCAACTACTGAGCCTGAGCCACAGCTAGAGAGTCTGTGCGCTGCAAGAAAGACCCCTCGTGCCACAGCCAAGACCCATAACAAATAATTTTTTTTTTTAAAGAATGCAGTTTCTACGCAGGCATCACTGAAGCTTTCTATAGCCAATGCCCACCCCCAGATCTTGTCGGAGGTCACTATTCCCATGCACCCCAAGAGCTTCTACAGCCAGTATCAGCAACTCTGTGCCTGAAAGCTTTCTTTGGCCAAAGAAATTTACTCAGCCTGAACCATGTCCTGTGCAGTTAATCCCCTGGGAGCAATCTTCAGCCACCTAGGAAAGTCATGAGAATAAGTACTGTCGGGGGGACAGCTCCGAGGCAACCCCACAAGGTCTTTGAGAGCCTTCCAAGCGGATTGAAGCTCAAGTGACCACAGAGGCCTCCTCCCTTCTTTGACTTACCCCTCTTCTTCCCTTCTGGTGCTCCTAAGGGTCGACTCCAAAATGAACTAATTACAGTCAGAACGTTATCTCAGGATGCGTGGAAATCCAGCCAAAGACAGACCAAGGGAAGGCCATGGTCTGGCCATTGCAAAGCCTCCCAGGGTACATTTTCAAATGAATTGATAAACACAGACTGGGATTCAACCAAAGAGACAGAGAAACTAGACATCTTCAGTTCATCGGCAGGATCAGTGTTTGGTGTTAAACATCTTTTACCTAAGTGCCGTGATTATATTGAATCCATGCTGCTGCTGTTAAGTTGCTTCAGTCGTGTCCGACTCTGTGTGACCCCATAGACGGCAGCCCACCAGGCTCCCCTGTCCCTGGGATTCTCCAGGCAAGAACACTGGAGTGGGTTGCCATTTCTTTCTCCAGTGCAGAAAAGTGAAAAGTGAAAGTGAAGTCGCTCAGTCGTGTCTGACTCTTAGCGACCGTACGGACTTCGGCCCACCAGCGTCCTCCGTCCATGGGATTTTCCAGGCAAGAGTACTGGAGTGGGGTGCCATTGCCTTCTCCATTGAATCTATATTCAATGCCAAAAATTCAGTGAATAACTATGATCCCAGTGAAAGTGAGATTCGTGTCTCGTTGCAAATTTTTACTCCTAGAGAACAACCTTCTTTCCAAATATTGAGTGGACCACTGCCCCCACCCCCACCCAACACACACACACACACACATATTGCCCACAAGCAATATTTTAAACTTTTAAAAATATCTCACTCTTTTCTAAAAATAACTTAAGATAACTCATAATAATGCATAAAATGCCACAAGAGAATGTAAATCAGGAAAAGTGAGGGGAAAGGTAGGTAAACTTTAGGAAAGTACCCCAAAATGAAGCTAGGAATAATGTTAAAATCAATACAAGCAGGCCATTTTAACTCTCAGCTTTTTTAATACTGAAAAGGGATGAAAGCGACACATATAAAGCCACCAGTGAGAATTCCAGTATCCACAGTTTCTGGATCCTGACTGTGCTCTGTCTTAGACACAGGCCTTTTGCTGGCCCACAGAGGACCACTCAGGAGCCTCCATCAGATGAAACGGAGCACAGTTCAAAGAGCTTACAAGCCTTCCTGCCCCTTGGGGTCGGGGCAGCAACAGGAAAAGGCGGAGTTCTCTCTCCTCCTCCGGTCCTCTCCTGCCAACAAGAACAGTCACAGGAGCGGCAGGAGAATAAACAGACTTAGTGCTGTCTACAGACAGCTGCTGGAGCACTCCGTCATCTGAAAAGAAGCAAGCTGAAAATATGAATGGCTTTGCTGCCGTTCAAACTAACGCAGACGCTGCCCCCTCCTCCCTTCTCCACTCCTTTCCCCATTTATTTTCCTGGTGACAGTTTCCAGAGCTTTTCTCTTTGATTTTCTTATAATGAAATTCATGAAGGAGTGAACAGAGAGATTTTCGAGGAGAATTATAAGCTTGACAGACGATGGCTATTTAGGCTATTTTAATTAAGTCCTAAATGCTTCAAGAGAACACAGGACGTCAACCGCCACCACAAAGAAACACGGGAAGGGTGTCAGCTTTACTGCTAGTGAAACAGATAAAACGCAGTAACGCCATCCTGCCCAGCACGAATCTTCTGTCCTTTATTCCTCAGGCTGTGCTCATCTTGGGTCCGTCCTGTTCCATTGCTGTTGTCGCGTGGCTCGAGGCAGAGCTGTCTAAGAAGCAGCCTCCGATTCTGTTCTCATCCCTGGGATCTGAGGTCTTTGCAGGCCGATAGGCGTCTCTGGCTTTCCTTTGTTGGAACAGATAACTGCATTTCCGAGATGGAGGGAAATCTGACTTTGCAGGCCACACGGAAAGCTTCCTGGGCCCCTCTGATTTCCCCCACAGGGCCTGCTGACAGAGGCCTGCTCTTTGACATCAAATTTAACCATCATTTCACTGAAGAAGCCATTATTAAAACGATGTTCCCTTTCTGAAATTAAAAAGTAAAAGAAGGAACTGGATTTTATTCTCAGTGAACTTGCCACATCTCTACAATTATGGTACGGCCAGTACCTATCACAGAAGACTAGTATGAAAATTAAAAGAAAAAAAAAGTAAAGTGCTATGTGCCCTGTCTGAAATATAGTTAAGTACTCAGTAATGTTTAATAACAGTTTCTTCGTTTTTATTTATCTATTTTTAGGCCACTCCACGCAGCATGAAAGTGAAAGTTAGTCACTCAGTTGGGTCCCACTCTTTGTGACCCCATGGACTGTAGCCCACCAGGCTCCTCTGTCCATGGGATTCTCCAGGTAAGGATACTGGAGTAGGGAGCCATTCCCTTCTCCAGGGGATCTTGCTGACCCAGGGACTGAATTTGAATCTCCTGCATTGCAGGCAGATTGGTTACCATCTAAGCCACGCAGCATGTGGGATCTTAACTCCCCAACCAGGGATCAAAACCTTTCCCCTGTGCTTTGAAAGCACAGAGTCTTAACCACTGGACCACCATGGAAGTCCCTAACGTTTTCTTGGTTTTTAAATGATCATATGGGCTTCTGACACGACTCAGCAACTAAGCCACATATTCTGTGTCATGCACTCGAACAGATACTTTCTTTTGGTACAATTATCGTTTACCCTCACAAGAGCCCTGAAAAACGGGCTTTATAAAACGTGTCTTTTTTCTGTTTATCGTGTCGTAGGAAAAGAGCAAATCAGCCAAGATGGCGGGGTCATGCTCTCTCCCCGCGGCCTGTCCCTTTCGCCCCGCGCTTTGTGAACGATGATTACGTAGCAGCTGAGCGCACATATAAGCACTGCGCATGCGCCTCACAAGGTACTCGCTTGGCCCCGGCTGCTTTTGCTCTGTAGGTATATACGGGCTTCACCCGGAAAACCCCGGAAGGCTGTGTGCCCTTATGTTGTGTTATGTTATGTCTGCTGCTACGTTGTGCCAGCCAGGAGAGAATAAACATGTCTGCAGTTCCTAGGGCTCCTCGAATCTTCCAGCCTCTCAGCTCCTGCCTTGCCTACCACGGGTTCAGGGAACAGTGTGCACGGTGAGACACAGCAAGACAAGGGGCGCTGTGAGCAGGGCCAGGGATACAAGTGTAATGCGAGCTCTTTGCAGAAAACTTTAAAAAAGAAGAAATGATAGATAGAAGTGATTTATTGTCTCATCACTTAGAATTAATCACAATCTTTTAAGTATGATTTGTCCTGATGAGTGCCCTTGTGCATAAAATATTTGGTACTTTACAAAATTGGACTCATATTGCAGATAAACGTGGCTTCCTGTGTTCACTTAACTCTATAGCATGAGTCTTTCCTCAGGACCTTTCATATTTTTGACTAACATTGGTTATTGTATATGCCATCAGAAAGATGCATACTAATTTATACTTAATATTCTGCCAGGTAGCTATTGCTGTCCTACTTTTCAGCTAGGAAAATTGATGACAGGACAGCTGAGCCATGTGCAGACCCAGGCTAATTATTATTTTGTATAATTTCCTGTTGATGCCATCACACATAGATCCTCTGTTAACCATTCCTGGATTGCTCCATTATTTTACAGCCTAAAATAAAAAGGAGCTCTGGAGAAAAAATATTAATTGGTTAATTAAAAATTAAATAAAATGCTTAAAATCCTTAGAACTACTAAGTGTCAAAGTCTTTCCTGTGAATTGAATGAATTAGTAATACAGTTTGAATAACAATGCATTTAACCTTCTCTGCTAAAAAAGATGAATAAAATATGAAAAATGAAAGGTCACAGTTTTCAAAGGTGTCCTTGTTATGTATACATTTTCTTTTCTGTCTGACAAAACGTCTGGTTAGAGCTAATTGGTCAACATCAGGAAAGTGTATAGATGGCATTTCATTCTGAATGGAAGATTTTGAACTGATCGCATGAAGCGGAGTTGCTCTGGGTGAAAGGCTGAGATTTCAATCTCAATAAAACCATGCAGGAAGCAGCTCACTGCTACGGCTCCCTCTGTTGAGGCTGCCCGAGAGCCTGAGGCTCTTGGCTCCGTTTTTCTTGGGTTTTCTGTCTTAGAGAATCCATCACCCCCATCACCATGCTCTTCTTTTGATGTTTTCTTAATCCAAATCTCAAGCTGTCTTTCATTCAGACTCCAATCTCTTTTCTTCAACTACCAACTGGGAGTTTTTATTTAGATAGCTTAGAATGGCTTCGAACTCAAGGCTTTAGAAGCAAACGTTGGTGTATCTTTCCAACATCGCTGTCATGGTCTACACCTTCCTTGGCCTGGAAATGGTGCATCTTCTCTGACTCATTCTTCAATGTTCGCCATCCCCAAAGACTGATTTTTGTACTTTTCCCCGTCCAGCCTAGAGATTGTCATACTGAGTGAACCTAAGGCAGACAGAGAAAGACAAATATCATATGATATTGCTTATATATGAAATCTTAAAAAAAATGGTAAAGATTAACTTATTTACAAAGCAGAAGCAGATTAACAGATTTCTAAATCAAATTTATGGGATGTGGGGAAAAGTGATAAATTGGGAGATTGGGATTGACATATACACACTTCAGTTCAGTTCAGTTACTCAGTCATGTCTGACTCTTTGCAACCCCATGAACCACAGCATGCCAGGCCTCCCTGTCCATCACCAACTCCCGGAGTCCACCCAAACCCATGTCCATTGAATCGGGGGTGCCATCCAACCATTTCATCCTCTATCGTCCCCTTCTCCTCCTGCCTTCAATCTTTCCCAGCATCAGGGTCTTTTCCAATGAGTCAGCTCTCCCATCAGGTGGCCAAAGTACTGGAGTTTCAGCTTCAACATCAGTCCTTCCAATGAACACCAGGATTGATCTCCTTTAGGATGGACTGGTTGGATCTCCTTGAAGTCCAAGGGACTCTCAAGAGTCTTCTCCAACACCACAGTTCAAAAGCATCAATTCTTCTGTGCTCAGCTTTCTTTATAGTCCAACTCTCACATCCATACATGACCACTGGAAAAACCATAGCCTTGACTACACAGACCTCTGTTGGCAAAGTAATGTCTCTGCTTTTTAATATGCTGTCTAGGTTGGTCATAACTTTCCTTCCAAGGAGTAAGCGTCTTTTAATTTCCTGGCTGCAGTCACCATCTGCAGTGATTTGGGAGCCCAGAAAAATAAAGTCAGCCACTGTTTCCACTGTTTCCCCATCTATTTGCCATTAAGTGATGGGACCAGATGCCATGATCTTAGTTTTCTGAATGTTGAGCTTTAAGCCAACTTTTTACACACTACTATATATAAAATAGTTAAATAACAAGGACATGCTGTATAGCACAGGGAATTCTACTCAGTACTCTGTAATGACCTATATGGAAAAAAAATCTAGAAAAGAGTGGACATGTGTATATGTGTAGATGATTCACTTTGCTGTATGCCTGAAATGAACACAACATTTTGGATCAACTATAATAAAAAAATTTTAAGGAAATTTTCCCATCCAAAATGGGATCTCATTGCCCAAAGTCCTGTAATGATACCTGTTCCAATTATCTCTGCAGCCCTCTCAGCCCACTCAGCCTGCCTCTTGCTCCAGGTGCTATCAAGGCATCCTTCTGACCGAATTCCAACAGTGCCTCCCTCTACCAAGGGTAATTTCCTTTGTTGGAGTCTCAAAACATTTCCTACTATGTCTCCATTTTGGCCCAACCCTACTCTTTTGTTTGTTCTGCTCTGTGTACTTTCTCTGTTCAGTGTCCAAGCCCCACGGGTTTCCCTGGTGGCTCAGATGGTAAAGAACCTGCCTGCAATGCAGGAGATGCACGTTTGATCCCTGGGTTGGGAAAATCCCCTGGAGAAGGGAATGGCAACCCACTCCAATAATCCTTCCTTGGAGAATCCCCATGGACAGAGGAGCCTGGCAGGCTACAGTCCACAGAGTTGCAAAGAGTCAGACACAACTGAGCAGTTAAGCACTGTCCCCATGGTGCTATCTTGAAATGATGGTTTCCAACTCTGAATGCTCATCAAAATTCTCTGGGGATCTTTTCTAAAGAAATGCACATGCCTGAGCCCCACATGCCTGAGTAAACTCATTATCTGCAGTTGCGTGGGTGCAGACTTTAGTATCATCAAAAGCACCCCTCCACTTCCCGTGACCTTGATAAACAGCCAAGGGGTTTGAACCACGGACTTGGAAACAAAACCCACTACCATTGACACCCAGCTTCTAAGTGGTCAAATTCAAGCATCACTTGACTCAACTATAAGAGATTTAACTTGTAAAATGACGCCTCATGCAGTATTTAAATTGCTTTCCTCTCTATCCATACAACATGAATTTTCCCTTTCTTCTGTAGTCAGGAGAAGAGAGCTTGTCTAAGCAAGGATGAGGTTTAGGTTGAATGAGGAGAGGGGATTGGAGGCAAGGTTGTCCTACCAGCCACTCCATGGAAAGAACAGCGAGCTTCCTGCTCTTCTTCAAGGTTTCTCCAGCCACAGTGGGATCAGGCCAGATGGGGTGTGAGCAGAGACTCGGGAGCTAGCCCCTTGGATCCTGCACCAACCCAGGGCAGCCCACTGCTTTGTACTTGCTGGCTGCCACACCCTGGACCTAGACAACAATGTATTTTTCCCTGGGGTGTGGGCTGCAAGTGACCCTCTCAGCCTATGAGTTCTGAGGCAACGCATCAGCTATGATGCTTATAAGAACCAATGCAAGAACTCAGTGACTATAACTGGTATAAAGTGAAACTTATTCTATGGCCTAGGATATTGGTATGATAGACCTGTTTTTTGGCATCTGTGGTGTGTACTCTTTTCTCTCAAAAATGAGGATTTAGCATTTAAACTTAATGGGTCAATGAATGATTGTGGAATTTCTACTGTGCTTCACACTGTACCAGGCACTTTAGTGAATAGAACATCAGAAGTAAACCCCCTGCCTTCAGAGAACATCTGTTTTGTGCACCTGTGTAAGCTAATGAAAAAATTGTGAGTTGAAAGGGCAGTGCTCTCTGGATCTTTGAGAGTGTGTTAGTCGCTCAGTCGTATCCGACTCTTTGCGACTCAATGGACCATAGCCCGCCAGGCTCCTCTGTCCATGGAATTTTCCTGGCAAGAATACTGGAGTGAGTTGCCATTTCCTCCTCCAGGGGATCTTCCTGACCCAGGGACTGAACCTGGGTCTCCTGCATTGCAGGTGGATTCTTTACCATCTGAGCCACCTGGGAAGCCCTGCCATGGGATAGATATATGTGTAAGCTCCTTTTTGTCTTAGGAGTCTATGATTTGACTGAAAAAAACAAGTTCTATGTCAAAGAAGGTAATTCTGAGCCAGAAAAACATAACTTGGTGGGGAAAAAAGTGTTCTTTAGCCCATCATTAAATTATATTCTTCCATGTAGAGGACCATAACACAGCTATATGTTTAAGCTACTCTCCTTCCAAAAGTTAAAGGGAACAGGTCTACTTGTTGACCTATTGGGTTCTGAATAGCTACAGTTTTCAACATCTAATGGCCTTCCATTTCAGAACTAAGAAGTACTTTAAACCTAATTAGAAACACTCTGTGCAATATTTTCAAGTAGGAAAAGTTCAAAATTGAATCAACAAGTAGGAAATGTTCAAGCAGAAAATTTGTCAACAGGGACCGACTCAAAGGAAATTGACATATTTTAAACTGAGAGAAAGAAAAACCACTGTTTTCTCAAAATAATGAACTCCATAAGTCCCCTCTCATTCCTAAAAGGTTTGTCACTTTCTCCAGTTCCCTTCCATCTTCCTATTCAGTTAATATGTTTGCATTTCCATATAAAATGTCAAATTACATCACTAGTCCACCACTAACAAAGTTACATAAAATATTTTGCTCTTTCACAAAGCTTCCATTTATTTTTGCCACTATCTGCAGTGTGCATTCAATGTAAAGCATCACCAAATGAGAAGTTTTCATTCTGATATGGATGTGATCATTCTCTGAAATAGGAGAGGGTTTTATCTCAGGACTTATTGGCCCTATGGTTGGTCTTGAAAACGCACTGCTTGTGATCCATTTGGGAGTATCTTGTATAGACCACCTCTTAGCCAATCAATGGAACTTGATGCCTTGGTTTCTGTTGATTTAGAGTAGCCTTACGGAAAGGAGGATTTCCCAGGTGGTGCTCCTGGTAAAGAACCCTCCTGCCAATGCAGGAAACATAAGAGACACAGGTTCGATCCCTGAGTCTGGAAAATCCCATGGAGGAGGGCATGGCAACCCACTTCAGTATTTTTACCTGGAAAATCCTATGGACAGAGGAACCTGGCAGGCCGAAGTCCATAGGGTCACACAGAGTCGGACACTACTGAAGTGATTTAACACACACAAACAGAAAGGAAGGGCTTCCCCAGTGACTCGTAAAGAATCCACCAGCAATGTGGTAGACTCAGAAGACATGGGTTTGATCCCTGGGCAGGAAAGATCTCCTGGGGGAAGGCATGGCAACCACTCCTGTTCTTGCCTGGGAAATTTCATGGACAGAGGAGCTATAATCCATGGGGTCACAAAATTGAACACGACTGAAGCAACTGAGCACACACACACACACAGAAAAGAAAAAGATGTATTTTCCATTTCAAACTAAAGTCCTGTGGATCTGAAACTCCGCATAATATATTCATTTCTTTGGATTAATTTTTTTGCTTCATGTGAGACAGCTAAACCTATTCAAAGCCATTTACACCGTGGTGTGAGCTAGTTCATTAGCCACTTTCTGCTGTGGCTGCCAGCTGTGATGTTCATTTGGATCAGAGAGAGTAAGATGGATAGAGTCACTTCTGGGATAGCAAATTGCTGTGAAGACCACCAACCCCTTGGGACAAGGGCAGGGATCCCTCTGTAGCAATTAAAGACTTGGGTCTGAAGCAGCAGTGAAGTAGTACAGCCTAAGGTCAAGGAAAATGCTCCTCCCACAGCACTAAGAAATGACCTAAGGCCTTTCTTGATGGCTTTGTGGTAAAGAATCTGCATGCCAACGCAAGGGACAGGGGTTTGATCCCTAGTCCAAGAAGCTCCCACGTACCATGGAGCAACTAAGCCTATGGATGACAACTACTGAGCCTGCGCTCCAGAGCCTGGGAGCCTTAAGTACTGAAGCCCGTGCACCCTAGAGCCCATGCTCTGCAACAATGAGAAGCCCGTGAGCCACAAGTAGAGAGTAGCGTCCCCTGGCCTCAGCTAGAGAAAGCGCGGGTGACGCAATGAAGCCCCAGCACAGCCAAAAATAAATAAATAATTTTAAAAAGAAATGATTTGAAATGGAAAGGCATGCCCTTAGCTTCTCTGTCTACACCCTTTAGCTACCAGCTAGAAAAAGAGAATTGACGAGCTCCTAAAAGCCCTGCCTGGATTCCTGGGATTCTCTGGATGAATTGTGAAGGTGCTTTCCTCCCGGGTAGGTTTCCCTCTGGCCGATTCTCAGCTGTTCAGTAGCCGTGAAGTGGGCAGAGAGCAGTCCAGTGGTGGTGTGGGACCTTCCAGGGCAGGGTGAGGGGTTTGGATCATGAACTCTTCCCCGGCCTTGTGGGGGCATCCTGAAGGTCAGAGAAACCTCAGTATCAGAGGAGGAGCCTAGGAGAGGAGGCCTAGACATGCTCAGAGGAGAGAAGTGGAAACATCACCTGGAGATTTCTGTCTCTGTGGTGCCATTGTTTTTCCTCTTACTCAAGCTGAACCTTTCTTTCTTAATGCTTTGTTTTTTGACCCTGATGTATGGCATGCAGAATCTTAGTTCCCCAACCAAGGATCGAACCCACACGGCCTGTGTTGGAAGTGTGAGTCTAACCACAGGACCACCAGGGAAATCCCCAAGTTGAACCTTTGGAAGGCATTTTAGATTCTATTTTTGAAGTCAGTCTCAAGTATGATCTCTGTTCCCTGAATATTTCATCAGTGATGTCTCTCCTCCATGTCTCCACAGTGGGTCACAGTCAGACCTGCATCACCCGTCACCTGGACTGTGTCACCTGTCACCTGGGCAGTGTCACCCGTCACCTGGACTGTGTCACCTGTCACCTGGGCTGCATCACCCGTCACCTTGGCAATGTCACCTGTGACCTGGGCTGGTCTTCTGGCCAACAGTCCCAGTCCCATCAATTTGGCCCTCATCATATAGCCAGAAAGATGTCCTCCAAGGGTAACTTTTCTTCCCCCAAACCTTTAAAAGATCTTCCTCTCACTCCTAAAGGGTTCCCCTAATTGGGGCACCCTTACCACTGGTAGCTCTGAGGGCCCCTTTGGAGACCTGTGGTGACGGCCTCACTCACAAGATTCCGCATCACCAGGCCTGTTCCCTTTCCACCTTCACCTCCATCCTCCTAGGTGAGAAGTTTGCCAGATGTGCTCAAAGGCTTTCACACTCTTCAGGAACCTGCTGGTTTCCCTTTACAGCCCAGAGACAGTAGGCTCGGAGCCTTTGCAGACAAACGTGTATTGCCATTACGGTTCATTCATCCCTTTCCTTCACCATCGCATTTTCTTAGTTCCTGAGCTGGATTGTGTCCTCCATGTTATGAGAAAAACTGTACAAAATCTGATGGTGAGTCTGTGTCCAGGGAATCTGGAAAAGCAAGCTCTCTATTTCTTTCTGTCTCCGGTCAAAAATGGGTGAGTGATACAAATGAACTTATTTAAAAGAGAGAAACAGACTCACAGATTTAAAAAAAAAAAATTAGGGTTACCAAAGGGGAAACGTGGTAGGGAGAGGAATAAGTTAGGAGTTTGAGATTAACAGATACACACCTACTATATACAAGACAGATAATCAACAAGGACCTACTGTATAACACAGGGAATCCAACTCAATATTCTGTAATAAGCTATATGGGGAAAGAATCTAAAAAAGAGTGGATGTATGTTTCTGTATAACTGAATTGCTCTGCTGTATACCTGAAACTAAGACAACATTGTACACCAACTATACTCCAATAAATATAAAGTAATATAGCTGGAAAGAGATTGAAAGTATTTAAGGGTCAAAAATATTATGCTGAGTAAAAAAAAGAGTCAGTTGGGAAAGAATATATGTTATATGACTCCATCTATTTGTATGTTGCATGTGTGTTAGTCGCTCAGTCATGTCCAAATCTTTGCGACCCCATGGACTGTAGCCCACCAGGCTCCTCTGTCCATGGGGTTCTCCAGGCAAGAATACCGGAGTGGGTTGCCGTGCCCTCCTCCAGGGGATCTTCCTGACCCAGGGATCAAACCTGCAGCTCCTACACTGCAGGTGGATTCTGAACCATCTGAGTTAGGAAAAGGCAACTCCAGCAACAGAAAGTAGATCACCCTGGGGTTGAGCACAGGAACAGCACTGACCACAAACAGGTGCTTTTGGAGCTGGGGTGGGCATGGAATTTTCTAAAACTGAACTGTGGCGCCGGTGACAAAACTCCGTAAATGTAATGAACTGCAAAAGAAACATTGAATTATGCATGTAAATGAGTGAGGTTTATGATATGTAAATTATAACTCATCAAGGATCTCAGTTAAAAAAAAAAAGTGTGTGTGTCCTAAGAAGAGTTAGCTGCCGTCCACGTATCACATGTTACCTGAGGCACTCTGAATGATGTTAAAAGAGAGAATTTTAGATAGCATGCCTCTCTTCCTGTTTCCTGGAATCACGGGGGCTGTCGGGTCCCTTTCAGGTGCTGACATCAAATGCTGGCAGGTGATGAAGTCCCACAGGCTTCCCTATGGCTCAATGGTAAAGAATCCACCTGCAATGCAGGCTACAACGTGGGAGCCTCGGGTTTGATCCCTGGGTGGGGAAGATCCCTGGAGAAAGGAAATGGCAACCCACTCCAGTGTTCTTGCCTGGAAAATCCCATGGACAGAGGAGCCTGGTGGGCTCCTGTAGCCAGCCAGGCTTCTCTGTCCACGGGGTCGCAAAGAATCAGACACAACTTAGCCCAAGAAACAACAATGAAGTTCCACATCCGTGGCTTCCCACGAGCCCACAGCTGGCCCGTGTCCTCATGTTCCACAGGGGCTGATCTCCGAGGCCAATCGCGTCTTAACAGAAGAAGTGCCTGTCAGTTCTGAGATTCACTCAGACACGCCCTAGAGCTTTCGTCTTGGCCAACTTCTCCCTTGGACGGTTCACTCAGAGGAAGCCAGGTGTCACCTTGTCAGCGGCCCCGCGGGCAGGCCCACGTGGTGAGGCAGTGAAACTGCCACCGGCACCGGGTGAGTGGGCTGGGATCTTCTAATCCAGGGAAGGAGCGGGTGACCACAGCCCCAGGAAACCTCCTGACCGCAACATCTAGGGAGACCCCGTCCACCAGAACCACCCAGCTGAGTCTCCCTGGCTCCTCGTCCTGAGAAGGTGAATGAGGTCATCGAGGTTTGTTATCTTAAGCTGCTGAGTTTGGGAGTAACGTTCATGCAGAAACAGTTAACTAGTACAGCTTTGCAGCTAGATCAGGGAGTCAAAAATCAGCACACTGGGGCTGGCGTGGCTCCTTTCTGGCTGTGTGACTCTGTGGGCTCTTTACCTCTCAGAGCCCCAGGTTCCTCATTTAAAATATCCACTTTCTCTCATAATTCTGACCTCACAGAGATATAATTAAGTGGGAAAAGAGGTAAGCGGCACACTTAATACTGGGCTTGCCTAGTGTCAATGACAGTTCAGTGCTCATTAACTCATAACTAACTTAAAGAAGCACCGGATATTAATCTACATTTTTTTTTAATTTTAAAAATTTAAAAACACCTCCTTAATCTACCTTTGGCATGAAAATAGTTTCTAGATTGGAGAAAACAGGTTGACTAGCAAGAATCCAATGAGCGGTACAGATGAGATGGACAGAAGGCTGGTAAAAATAGTGATTGTGTGGTGACCCAGAAGGGGCCCCCAGGGCCTGATTCATTTATGCATGAAATATAAATCCACATGGAGAGATTTTTAGCTTGCCAGCAGGACCTGGAAGGTTTCTGCTTGATGGCCCTGTCCTGGTGGGAGGTCTGGCTCAGGGAGATGTGAACAACGTCTTCTCCTTAAGGATGTTGTGTTGGAAATTGTTAAGGAGATTGCTCCTATTTTCCTGGCACTTCCACACCTCCTTAAGCAGGCTGTGAGCACCTCTCCCAGGCGACCGGGTATGTAGGTGTTAGAAGGTGGGTCCCTGCCACGAGTTCGCCTTCTTGCCCTCCCCTGCTGTGACCTGGTGCTATTCAGATACACCAGGGACACCCCTTCCTGTCCTTGTCTCCTGCTCTCCTCCCTGAGCTCCTGGACAGGCAGTTGCTCCGGGTCCTCACTCTCTCTCGGCTTCCCTTCTGTTTGGTGGAGTCGGCTCCCCAGTCCTGAGCCAGGCAGAGATGGGGGCCAGTGTAGACAGTTACAACCAGCCTCCTGGTTATACTCTGAAGTAGAAATAACAACAGCAGCAGGAGTAAATCACTGGGCTTTGTCTCCTGTGGATGCTTTAAGATAACAGTAAGGGCTTCCCTGGTGGCACAGAGGTAAAGAACCCACTTGCCAATGCAGGAGACGTGAGACACAGGTTGGATCCCTGGGTCAGGAAGATCCCCTGGAGGAGGGCGTGGCAACCCACTCCAGTATTCTTGCTTGGAGAATCCCGGGGACAGAGGAGCCTGGCGGGCTACAGTCCATGGAGTCACACCCAAGGAGTCAGGCACGACTTAGAGACTACACAACATTAACAACAATGACAAGGACGTAGAGGGGCTAACTCTGAGAGGGTAAAGCAGCACGAGGTCACATATTTCCCATCCTTGGGGGTGGGGAGACCTCCACTGCACCTGCACAGAAAGAAAGACTCCCTGGGGGTCAAAAAGGGAGCGGACTCCAGACCACAGTAAGTTTTGCCATTAATAACTTCCCAAAGGCCCTTGGGCAGAAATCCATCTTGCTAAAGGATGCATATGCACAGAGAGGAGGGCCCTGAGTCAAAGAAAAAGTAAGACGGTTGGCCAGAGGGAAACAAAGACTGCCTTGTATAAATGACTTAAACTTCCCCAAGGCACACCTGTCTGAGCTCAGCCACGCATCTGTCCACATTCTTTTCTGATAAACACCTTACTTTCCTGTGTACTTGCTGTCTCCTTAATTTTTTTTTTTTTCCAATGCAGACAAGAGCTGGGGCCAAGACTCTAGACTCTGGCCCTCGTGGTCTAGCGGTTGGGATATGGCGTTCTCACTGCTGTGACCAGGTTTGGTCCCTGGTCAAGGAACTAAGATTGTGCCTCAAGCTGCTGCTCACTGAAGTGAAGTGAAATGTACTCAGTCGTGTCCGACTCTGCGACCCCATAGACCGTAACCCACCAGGCTCCTCTGTCCATGGGGTTCTCTGGGCAAGAATACTGGAGAGGGTTGCCATGCCCTCCTCCAGGGGATCTTCTTGACCCGGGTCTCCTGCCTTGCAGGCGGATTCTTTACTGTCTGAGCCTCCAGGGAAGCTGCTCTCTGGTGCTGCCCCAAATCCGTCCTTCATCCCATGTGGCCTCTGAGTGGTGAGCTGTGCACCCCTCTCTAGGATCCGCAAGTGTAACAAATGTCTCTCTTTTTCTTACAGGTCTTGAGTTATTTTGTGTCTGCACTTAACTGATTAGGAAAAGAACCCATTTTAAGTAACATAATGATTACTTACAACACAAATGGTTTATCCTCAAGAAAAATTTTCATCAGAGATGAGGATATGAGTCCCCAGGGTACAGAGAGAAACCCTGAAGCCTTCTGGCTGGAGGTTTCTGGAGAGACACGTGTGGGGCGAGAAGCCTGGTCCTGCTCTCAGACTGTGAGTCTCTTATCTCATCTCTGAACCCCAAGGACGCACCCCAGAGCAGCTGAGGCCCTTCCAACCTCCTCTTCTTGCTTCAAAAGAAAGCTGAGCATAGCAATGTGTGCCCAACACTTAAAGTCAAACTCAGGCTGAAGGCTTCACCTAGGACTTCTGCTCAAGACTCTGCCTCTTTTTTTTGTTTTAATTTACACTTTTTATTTTGTACTGGAGTATAACCAATTAACAATGTTGTGATAGTTTCAGGTGAACAGCAAAGGGACTCAGCCATACATATACACATATCCTTTCTCCCCCAAACTCCCCTCCCATACAGGCTGCCACATAACATTGGCAAGGCTCTGCTTCCTGATGTCCACGTGCAAAATGCAGGCCAGTAGAGCTCCTGCAGACGAAGGCTCTGCATCCAAGTGACCCTCCAGGGTCCCAGATGCGATCTGGACCAGCTTCACCATTTGGGGTCGCTTCTGACACCCTGATGCTCTGACACCCTGACATACTGACACGCGGCCCTCCTCGTGGCTCTGTGATGCCATGGGGGGCTGCAGGCTGGTCACAGTTCCAAAGCACTGGGGATGCTGCCCGCTTTCTCAGGTCAGGAGGAGCTTGCTGGAAAGCACACGGCTTCCCTGTGCAGACAGTACTGGGGAGATTCGCCAGCTCCACAAGCCCCTCTGCTCCATGTGGTGATCTCAGCCCTAACAGAAGTTCAAGAGTCTGCGATGGTGGCCAGTTTTGCAGAAGGGGTCTCTCGGGCTGCCAGTTTCATGCCAGATTTTTCGGTCATTTTCTCAAGTTTCTCAAACGGGGGTTCCAGATATGCAAGTGGCTTATGTAAGGGAAGAGATCATTTTCCTCCCTTCTCTTAGGGTCCCTGGATGGGTGTGAAAACTAAGTTCACAAAGACAGATTAGGAGAAAAGCGTACACATTTGCTTGAATGTCTACATGTACACAGGAGCCTTCACAGGCAAGGGAGACCTGGAGGAATAACTAGAGCAGGAAGACAAAGAAGTAATACATTTGTAAAGACCTGCAAGAAGGTTCGAGCTAGGAGTAGGAAGCGACAAGGGAACTAGGAGGAAAAGGGTGAGTTGTACGAGGTTTGTGCAGCTGTCTCTGCCCCTGATCCCCTGTCTCAGGGGATGAGAATGCCGGCCTCCTTTCTGGTTAGGGGGGCACCTTCCACAGGGCAGATTTATCTCCTGCTTTCCCAGAAGAAGGGCGAGGGGTGGAGTCAGAGTGATATTTTGGCTTCTGCCGTTGAAAAAAAGTCCTTCAGCTGAAGATATTAATATGCTGGAGATATAATATTTGGGGGAGTGGGTCCTGGACTCCAGGCTTTCCTGGTGGCTCAGCAGTAAAAAATCTGTCTGCGATGCAGGAGACCTGGGTCCAATCCCTGGGTTGGGAAGATCCCCTGGAGGACATGGAAACCCATTCCAGTAGTCTTGCCTGGAGAATTCCATGGACAGAGGAGCCTGGCAGGCTATAGTCCATGGGGTCACACTGGATTGGACACGACTGAAGCGACTCAGCATGCACACACATCCTAGACCCCCGTAAGTTACAATAGCAAGTCTCAGAATCAGGGCCAGCTGAAGCCACTTTTCTTTCTGTTGACCCAGACTCTGCTTGTTGCCAAGGTGAGCTTGGCTGGTCACCAGTTAGCATTTACCAAAGTGTGTTTCTTGAAACCCCAGGCTGCCTGACCACTTTGAATTATTCCTTCAAGGTCTGAATTCTCAGCTCAAGTTTTTATCCAAATGACACCTTCTCAGGGAGGTCTTTACTAGCCACTCTACCTAAAATTGGAACTGGCCGTCCAATTCCCTTCTTTTCTTTCCCCTCAGGACTTATCACCTCTAACAAATTAAATTTTTGCTTCTTTTGTCCATACCAGGATGTGTGGTGAGGAATTGTTTTATTTACTCCCTGTCGTCAGAGCCTAGAACATTGTTTGGTACTTCATATGTACTCCCTGAATATTCGTTATATTAGTATTGGCAGAACCTTGGTCTCCCTCAGTGCAGGCAGATTCTCTGCCCTCTGGGCCACTAGGGAAACCAGAATTACAAGTAGATACATACAACATGCTTTGCAATGTTGCAATTCCCTAGCATCTTACAACATCTTTTGTAGGTCCTGCCCCATCATGATCCCACCTTAGGCTGGCATAGCCAGCACTTTTGTGACACAACCCCATTTGGGTCTGCTCACCCACATGCAGGGAAGGCAACCTACTGACATGGGGGTGTGAAGAAGGAAAGTGTGGTGTTTACTACAGGAGTCAAGAAAGGAGTATGGGCGGCTTCTCAAGATCCCCTCTCGCCCACCCCATGGGTTTCAGGCAAGGTTTTTTAAAGGCTGGGGGAGGGAGGAAAGTCACAGGGTATGTGATCAATTCCCTGACTGGTTGACAGTGAGGTTGCAGGGCAGTGTCACAGGGGGTTAAATTATCATCAACTTCAGGCTCCAGTAGGTCTTCGGGCTGTGTGCTCATAGTCATCATGCAGTCAGCTTCTTTCATCTGGTGTGGATTTTTGTGTCTGTGAAACAACTCAGGAGTGTGTATCAGACACTGTTATCCATGTCCTTCAGGGAGGAACTAACGATTCTGTGACTGCTATATGTCTGATCTATAGTTTAAACTGTCCTCAATTCTATTGATGCCCAAGTGCTATTTTTTTATGACCAGCTGGTCATTCATTAATTCTTGAGCCAGGCTTTTGTGACTCAGCAGAGGCCTAGGAGACTGCAGCTTTTCTACAAATAAGAGGCAGGCAGAGGATATGAGGGTCTATCCTGGGAAGGCCCCATAGGGTCTGCCTCCGTTTCACTATTATGACCCTCATTTTGTGAAAAGCCAGGCTCAGAGTGGTGAAGTGGTTTGCCTAAATTCACAGAGCTGAGAAGGGCCATAACACCTCGTGCCAGTGTGCTATGACTCTCAAGTGCTTTCTTCTTACAGATGTGGTCAGTGATTTAGAGGAGATACAGAGAAGGATGCTGAAGCCCTTTGATGTTCTTCAAAGAAGGCTTTGATGTTTTCTTAAAGCCCAAACCTTACTCTGTCTCCCCGCTCTTCTGAAGAACAATAAATTCATCAAACAGCATTTTTGCTGGTAGGATCAAGGATCAGAAACTTTAAAAGCAAAATCTTTCCTTTTTTTCTTGTTAAGGAATTTCACATTTTGAAAAACATCCAGATGGGAGCACAGACAGGGATGGACTACATGGTGGCTCAGAGGTTCCTTCTGTTCTACCCTATAGGCTTGTTTCCCTCTCAGCACGGGATTGTGTGGTGGAGTGATGCTGACCACCTCTGAATGGGGCTCTAGATGACATGTCCAGCCTTGACCCTTCAGAGAACCAGGCTGAATGCATTCAGAGAGCTCCAGGGGAATTTTGTTAATTATAGCAGACAACGTGCAATAGCTGCAGACAGACGTGGGGTTCTGATCTCCGGCTTGTCACTTACCATCTGTGTGACCTTTGGCAAGTTAATTAACTTCTCTGAACCTTGATTCTTTGTATGAAAATGAGCACCGATTCTTGTGCCCAGGCCGTTTGCCTAGAATCCTGGTTCCTCTGTAACCAGGTGGCTGACCAAGGATAAGATAGTGTATGTCTTGCTTTCCTCATCTCTGATGTGATAGAGATAATAACACTCAGATCGTTATGGTAACCTGAGAATGAGGTGAGCTCACACACATAAAACCCTTGGAAGAGTAAGTGATCATGATCATCACTCCATTACTGGACTCAGCGGTTCCCTGCTGGCATCCAGTGAAATGCATACGTGGTCCTGTGCCGGCCTCCCCCAGAAGCAGCTCCTGTGGCAAGAATTTGGATGTGGACCGTGTGTGGTCTCAGGAGGCACTGGCAGGGGTCCAGAGGCTCCAGGGTGGGGAGGGAAGGCAGTGCCCAGGTGTGCCCTGAGGTCAGGCTACCACTGCGCGCACAGGAGACGCGGATCTGGGGGAGCCTTCGGGAAAGTGGGCCAGATGCGCCTGAAAGCTGTGTCTCTGAGGGGTGAAGGGTTCACTTGTCCACTGGCTGCCAACCATGCAGTTGGGAATTGCTTCAGGAGCATTCGGTCTGAGGAGGGCTGAAGCCGCCTCACCGCAGGGGTGAGCATTGCCATGCAGGCAGACAGGGCAAGTGGCAGGCAGAGAACCTGCCTCTTGTGAAGACACCAATAAATGTCTGAAACGCCCCCTCTGCCTCTGCTGGGACCTCCCTGGTGGTCCAGTGGTTAAGAATCTGCCTTCCAATGCAGGGGATGTGGGTTCCATCCCTGATCCGGGTACTAAGACCCCATATTCCATGGGGTCAATGAGGGATCCCAAGCGCCCTGGAGCCTGTGCTCCAGACAAGAGAAGTCTGAGCACCACAAAGGAGATGCAGCAAACCCAAAACTTAAAAAAAAAGTTTTGGGGGCCAGATTCTATCCTTCAGCTCTGTGGAGCGAGAGAGATGGAGTTCAGATGGTTTACTGGAAAGGTGATGGCTGGAAGCAAGGTTGGGGGGTTGGGGTGGAGAGGGGAGAGCCGCTCACAGAGGCTGTGTCATCATCTACCGGGGTCCTGGGCTGACTCCTGGGGCTCAGCCCCCCGCAGACTCTGGAGTACACAGCACAGAATCATCTCAGCCAGGACAGTGACGCTGGGTGGGTGTACCTACAAAGCCCCTGTCTGTCACGGGATGACAACCACATTCTGTCTCCAGCAGGAGGGGGAAATGTGGCCCAGGCCTCTCTTCCCGTCACACTTCAGGGCCTGGTTACTCATGGTCTAACTGGTTACTCATGGTCTAAGCACTGGTTTACCCTGGTTAGCAACTAGTTGTCGCTGTGTTGTTCCATGGCTTCGTCGTGTTCATGGGCTGCAGCACGCCAGGCTCCTCTGTCTTCCACCGTCTCTCAGAGTTTGCCCAAGTTCATGTCCACTGAGTCCAGTTCCTCTAGGAACCAGAGATTAGTGATTTTGCCAGCTCTCAGCCACACAGCTTCTGCTGTATTGGAAAGCAGTTGTGAGCAAGTTCTGGGCGAGGACATTGCCCTTGGACCCTGACCACCCCGTCCTTGGCCTCTGCATCCTTGCTAAGGCCACCCTGCCCTGGATCCATCCCTCCATGGTCTGGAGACAGGATAGCCTGACCCTGCCTGACCTACGTGACCCAGACAGAGCATCCCCCAGGTTCCTGGGATAAACAGCCTGTCTTGAGTTGGTCTCTCCTGAGTGCTGTTTGCAAGATACATCCGTGTGGCAGGCACATCCCAGAGACCGGAATTTCAGTTGCTGATGCCAAACACATTTTCAGAAACGTTTTGGGGTTGAGTCAGGCTGGGAGTGATTTCACTGAACGAAGCATGGTGCTGACGTTTCTGGTGGCTCAGCTGCTCCAGGCTGGGTTTCCTTTGCTTCACGATGGTGTAAGATGGGAGGACGCAGGACTGATGAGAGCCGGCTCTACCAGCTCCAGCTTGGGCTGTTCCCAGGCTGGAGGCTCACTAGGATGGGGGCAGGTGGCCCGCTAGGTCAATTTAACACCATTACCCCTGGGGATTCATTATCACAAGGCGGTCCTGGTTGCAATTGGTTTGGAAAACATGGGAACACCTCAAACCCACAAGAGACATGCTAAGAGCTACAGGACATGGATCGTACCTAGAGTTCTTCAAGGAGCTAGAAGTCTATCTGAGATGATAAACATCGACAGATGGACAGATACTCAGCAACTCTCTGCAACATGCAATGGTGCCAGAAAAGACGTAAATAATAAAAATGACCTCAGGATGCAGAGGAGAAAGAGGAGAGAGTCCATCAGCTGATGTGACCAAGGTTCATCACCATGATAAGGTGGGGTCCGAGCTGAGCCTTGAAATTTAGATCCGTGGGACTGAGGTAGGTTGAGAAGAAGCTGAGAAGGAAGATAAAACACGCCTACTCAGAAAGCCCCCACCGTCACAGGGCAAAGCCTGGACTTCTCAGTCAGTCATGTGGGGCCTCTCCTATCCGTCTGGCTAGCCTGTCCTGATCCTAGAACCTCTCAGCACGTAGTTTCCCCCCAGCATCCACAGGGGATTGGGTCCAGGCCCTCCACAGGGTCCAAAGTCCTTGGATGTCCAAGTCCCTTATACTAACCTACGCCCATCCTCCTGGCCACTTTAAATCATCTCTATGCTACTTATAGCAGCCAACAATACAGCGCTGCTGCTGCTGCTGCTAAGTCGCTTCAGTCATGCCTGACTCTGTGCGACCCCACAGACGGCAGCCCACCAGGCTCTCCCATCCCTGGGATTCTCCAGGCAAGAGCACTGGAGTGGGTTGCCATTTCTTTCTCCAATGCATGAAAGTGAAAAGTGAAAGTGAAGTTGCTCAGTCATGTCTGACTCCTAGCGACCCCATGGACTGTAGCCTACCAGGCTCCTCCATCCATGGGATTTTCCAGGCAAGAGTACTGGAGTGGGGTCCCATTGCCTTTTCTGACAATACAGCGCAAACTTCTGTAAATCATTTCCTGCATGTGGCAAATTCAAGTTATTCTTTTTTGGAACTTCCTGGAATTTTTTTCTGAATGTTTTTGATGTGTGCTTGGTTGAATCCACGGATACAGAACTGGTGGATTTGAAGGGATGACTGTACTCTGCATGGGCGGTATCTTGGGCACCGCAGATACAACAGGCAACTGGATGGGGGGAGCTTGTGCCTGGACGGCATAGACGGTGATGGATCCGTGGACAGGTTAGCCAAGGTGACATTCGAGATTGTGGTTAGGGTGGTGTCTTTTGAATAGGTTTGTTGGGAAGAGTTTCTCTGAAAAAGAGTCATTGTGTTGAGTCTTTTTTATATATAATTTTATGTATGTCTTTATTGATTGGCATTCGGTTGTGCTGGGTTTTCCTTACTGTGTGGGCTTTTCTCTAGGTGCAGCGAGCTGGGGCTACTCTTTGCTGCCATGTGCGGGCTTCTCAGTGCGCTGGCTTCTCTTGTGTGGAGCACATGCTCGAGGCACTCAGACTTCAGAAGTTGGGGCTCCCAGGCCCTAGGGCACAGGCTCAGGAGTTGTGGCGCACGGGCTTCGTTGCCCCTCGGCATGTGGGACCTTCCTGAATCAGGAATCGAACTTGTGTCTACTGAACCGACAGGTGGATTCTTTACCACTGAGCTATCTAGGAAGCGCTGTGTTGAGTTTTGAATGATGAGGAGGTAACCATACAAAGAAAGAGGGAAGAACTTCGTTTGGCCAGAAGAAAAGCAAAGATAAAGCACAGAGGAAGTGACAACCTTCTCCTGTTCCAGGGACACGGTCATAGGGCCAGGACGGGAGGTGTGGTAAGGCAGGTGTGTTACAGTGAAGGCAAGATGGAGGGAAGTTGTGCAGGCCAGAGAAAAGGGTTTATTATAAGAGCAACGAGGGAGTCGATAGCACGATTTCTACTTTGACCAACACAGAAAAGCATGTGAGCTGGGCGCTAAGGGCAAAAGCAGAAGCAGGAAGGGTTCACAGGAAGCCTTTGCAGTGTTCCATGGGAGTGATGTGTCCTGGGCTGGATGGTGTACGTGGAGACAAATGAATGGATATGAACTTTCTTTTAAAGTAGAATGGATAGGACTCTAGACTGCTCACCCCTCACCAACCCATCAGTAACTCAGGTCTTACCCAACTCCTCACCCACCTACACATGTTTCACTGCAACAGACAGAGCTCTCTTCCTCCAGCCACATCCAACCCCCACATGGCTCTAAAATAGACCTTATTCATCATTACTGCCTCTCAAGGCATCTCCCATTCTTCAGGGGCCAGTCAAATCTGATCTTCTCTCCAAAGACCTCCCAAATCCTCTGTTAGAATTTTCCTTTTTAAATACTCCCTTTGCACTTTATTCATAGCCATCCTGACAATCACTTTAAAGTGGAGGTACTAATATGACATTTTGTTAGCCTTGGAGGTACTACTCAGGTTTCACTGAGATTTCCCTTGATACCGCTTTGGGTGCCGTCGGCCGTCAAAGAGTGTTACGTTGCATTGAATTAAAGTGAATGACATCAAGAGTCCAAGTGCAGTGTTTCAGGGTGGGGAAACTCCCTAGCAATGCCGGTGTCCCGATGAGGGCCATGATGATGATGATGATGATGCTACTGACAACTGTAATGATGACCTTGATCAGGACAACCATGCTCTGAGCACCTGCAATATGGACACTTTGCAAGGTGGACACTTGGCAAAGCACTTTAGACATTTCCTTCTCATCACAATCCTATGACACAAGATGTATTCTCATTCTCATTTTCTAGATGAGGAAGCTGAGGGCTAGACAGTTTAGGTAAATTACCCAAGTTCATACGCCTTCAATCTCAGAAATCCCTGCTCTAGGAAGATTGCTGTGACACAGAAGGTGAATTGTAGGGAGATGGGAACCGAGGCAGGAAAACCAGGTGGGAGACTCTAGTGAGAGTCCTGGCAAGAGGTGGTGGGCGTGCACGTGAGCTGTTCCCACAGTGAAGAGAGGGTGACTCCGAGGCCCAGTGCTGATGATTAATTCCATACAGCATGTGAGAGAGGAGTGGAGATCCTCTCAAGGCTTCTGTTGAGGCAGTTGAGTAGCTGTTGGTGGCAACAACAGACTCTATGGAGAAAGCAAGACTTTGCAAAGAAAAATAGTTGGACATTCTCTGGTGTGATGTGTTGACACTGTGACATCTGTGAGGCGTCAGTTCTGCTCTGACAGTTATTTTGAAACTTGAGTTGTTTCCAGTGCTATCAATACATTAAGAAACAGTTTGAGCATAGCAGGAATTTTGTGTCTGTGCACGTGTGATTTCATCCACAAGAAGTGTTAGGTGAATGCTGAAAACGGCGCCTGGCTGGACCAAGCCGTGCAGGAGTATCAGAACTCTCTTTCTCTCTCTCACACATGCGCACACACACGCTTCACACACGTAACAGCCGCCTCAGGTCACACGTGTTACGAGCCACCCCCATCACATCTAGTGCTGCACATTTCTTTCTTCTTTTTTTTCTGTTAAGCCTTTGACTATATGGAGGCTACTCTCCAACACTTTGAATTTTCACCAATGCAGTGATAATTATTATTAATAATCATACAATTTGGTGTAACTGCAAGTTCAGAAGTATTTCCCAAGTTATCAGTGACAAAATGATCTGATATTCATTAAAATTTCACTAGTAAATGTATTTGTTGGTTTTTAAATCTTTTGAAAATGGGTATATATGAAATTAATTAATTAATTAGAATATAATTAAATACAATAAACTCATTCAGGACATGATTTTATCCAACCATATTATACAGTAAAGTGTTTGATATAAATAGAAGAAAGTACCAGGACTAATGTTTTGTATCTACAATTTGTACCTAGTTAACTGGAAATTGCAACATAATACTGTTTCATGCCCTATTAATGCAATAAATATCTGACTGTGATAGAGTCAGTTTCTCTGAATGTTTACAGGAAAATTATATCCAGCAAGTCTATCGTTTATGTATGGGTGAAACCATGATGAGCGATAATGTTTTGCATGCTATGTTGGTCGCTCAGTCGTGCCCGACTCTTTACGACCCCATGGACGGTAGCCCCCAGGCTCCTCTGTCCGTGGGATTCTCCAGGCAGGATACTGGAGTGGGCAGCCATTCCCTTCTCCGGGGTTTGTGTTCTACACCTTTCTGAATGACCTCACAGAAACCCTCTTTCTACCACTTTACAATAACTCACAAAATATTATGATTCCAAAGCACATTTCTACAGGCAAACTTCAGGTTTTGTTCAAGGTAAAGTGCTATATTTATTGTAGTATTGTGAACTTCTTAACCTTTTAGAATGTGTAAATCACTTCCCCGGTGGCTCAGTGGTAAAGAATCTGCCTGCCAACACAACATGTGAGACATGGGTTTGATCCCTGGCTTGGGAAGATCCTCTGGAGAAGGAAATGGCACCCCACTCTAGTATTCTTGCCTGGGAAATCCCGTGGACAGAGGAGCCTGGTGGGCTATAGTCCATGGTCACAAAGAGATGCAACTGAGCGACTGAGCATGCATAAACTCTTAATTCAAGGAAGAATTGTGCCCTGAGGACTGGACTTTACAGGCAGGCCAACAAAAGGCTGTCAACTACTTGTGGCTGTTTCTCTTGGAGTATTTCTCTTCCCAAGCCACCAACTGTCTTTTCAGAAACTGACCTGACTCTCCTACTTTCCAATACCATAGACTACTTCAGTGAAAGTTCCAGCCCCATCATTTTCTGCTATTTGGGGGAAATTAGTTAACCACTCGCTGCTTCCGAATTGTCATCTATACATTGAGGATAGATGGTCAATAATCTGTATAAAGTTCTTAGAACAGTGTCTGCTGCATGTTTTAAGTGTTCAGAAACTGTTATTTTAAATGCCTATTTAACTTTCCAACATACTTTCCCCAGAGAATATTTAGTAAAAGCTGAAAGGGGAGAAGTAAGAGTGACATCTTTTCCAATTAGAAGCAACTAGTTTTTTTTCTATCTTTCTTAGATCTTTGAAGTTAAATTGTGCCTCCCGTCCTAATTGGCATTAAATGGCCCTTCAATCATTCCTTTACCCATAAGAATGCTTTCGGAAATACTTTAAAGAAAGACGAGAGTGGTGACCCATATGGATGGACGTGCCAGGTCAAGCCGCAGAGTTAGCCACTGGTCCTACCAGGACTCCAAAGCCCATCTGGGTTTCTTCAACCTTACTGACGGTTCTCATCCAGGAGCAATTTTGCCGTCTAGGTGACATTTGGCCACGTAAGGGGATGGTGGTGGGGCAGGGATGCCACTAACCTCTAGTA
The DNA here is from genome assembly GCF_002263795.3 of Bos taurus. NCBI lineage: Eukaryota > Metazoa > Chordata > Mammalia > Artiodactyla > Bovidae > Bos > Bos taurus. The sequence continues at coordinate 39,411,635 of NC_037354.1, read as the reverse complement.
GGCAGAGGGAAGGGATGCTGGGAAACATCCTACAATGCCAAGAACATTATCTGTCCCTCCAGTTATCCGTCCTCCAGTTTTCCATCCCAAATGTAAATGGGGCTAAGGTTGAGAACCCTGGGCAAGATCGTGTTGCTTCAGAGATACTTTCATTTTGTTTAAAGAAAATAAGTGAAAAGAACATACATGCATGTGATGAGACAGACTCGGACCTGGGACCCTCTGCTTCAGTGCTAGTACCCTGGACAAACATCTCCTGGAGCAACAAAGTATTGATGCAAAGAAACTAGAAGGGATTAAAAATAACAGCATGCACGTGCAGCTGGGCTGAATTATGGACAAGAAGATACAAAAAGACTGAAGACCCAAATGCTGCTTGTCTAGAGCCGGGAGCAAAAGAAGGGGATGGGAGGCAAAAGTAGGATACTATCCATGTCCCCTGCACTCAACACCACCAAAGGGGTGAGCAGACCACCGAAGCCACCACTCCAGCCCAACCCCTGGACATACCCTTACCCTCCTGCCATGTGAGGAACCAGCTCCCCGCCTCAGGGGAGCAAGCAAGGAAACCTGTTCCTTGTTCTCAATCCTATGTGTGTAGCAGGGGCCCCAATAAAGCTTTGCCTGAATTTCTTGTCTGGCCTCTGATCAATTTCTAGTGATCGGGCAAGGCCAAGGGCCCTTGTTGGTAGCAATAATATTTCTAAAGAACTTGCTGAAATGGTTTCAATTGATTATTATTCAAAGCTGCTGATGAAATGGGACTCTTTTAAAAAAATCTTTAAGTTAGATGATTTAACATCTATTTTTATAACCTCTTCCACTGCTGTCTGAGACTTGTTAATATGGCTTTTCTGGAAGATGCGTGGAGCATTTCAAGGAGAGAAGGAGATGTTATTCAACATTGCAAATACCATGTGGACATTGCCCTACATCAGCAGAATACCCTGAGAAGAAACTCAAGGGACCTGGCATGATTCTTAGGGCACTGTGAATAATGCTGTGGCCAGCAGGGATGCTTAGAGGAAGGGCTCTGGGGAATTCTTTTAAAAGCTCTGATTCATGTCCCTCTGGGACTCAGGCAGACAAGAAGCAAATGCTGCTGGTGCCTCATCCTAGTCCCCTCACAGGACAGAACATCCAGCTTCTGTGATCAGTGACTACTGGGGTCACGGCTGACCCCATGGAGGTCATGTTCCATCCTGCTGAGCAGAGGCCCAAGACAGACTGTTTACCAACCAGGGTCCTTGGTCTTCCCCAATGACTAGAAACTGATCAGAGGCAAGGCAAGAAATGCAGACAAGGCTTTGCTGGGGTCTCTGCTGCAGCAGGAGAAAGGAGAACAAGTAACAGGGGCCCCTGCTCACTCCCTGAGAGGGAAGGTTTGGGAGGGTTCCTGTATGAGGCGTGGATAAGGGTGGGTGAGGGGTGGCTTAGGTGCCTGCCCACCCCTTTGATGTTATTGAGTACAGGGGGCGTGCCCAGTACTGTGCCTTCGCTCCTGGCTCTTCACAACTGACAGTTGTGGTTTTGTCTTTTGTATCTTATTTTTCATAATCTGGCCCAACTGCAGCACGCTGGCAGTTACTTTTAGTCCCTTAGGATTTCTTAGTATTTTGTTGCTGGAGGCGATGTCTGTCCAGTTGCAGGCTCTGCACCAACGGGTCACGGGTCCCAGGTCCCAGCCTGGCTCCGACTGACAGAGGGATGAGAGGATGGCACCCTTGCCTAAAGGAACACCACCCAGGGTACTCCAGAGATCTTCCCCTGAGATCTGCTGGAGGCCGGACTCCAGCTCCGATTCCTGCCCCGTCTCCTGAGAGCAGCCCCCAATACACCACGTTCCTAAAAGGACCCGCTGGGGCTCTGGGTCAATAGTACCTGGCCCCAAAACACGTGGGGTCAGCAAATCCAAGGGATGAGGGGTGCGCCAGGGCGTCCTTCTTCGCAATACACTCGCCTCCCTCCCTGAGGCTCCTCGGCCCTGGCCGGTAGTAGATGTGGAGGCCAGAAGTAGATGCGGGGGCCAGAAGTAGATGCGGGGCCGGAAGCAGGTGTGGGGGCCGGAAACTGGTGTAGGCAGCCATCTGTAGCTCAGGCAGGTGCGGCGGGAGAAGATGCCAGGCTCTACCTGGGCAAAGCCCTGTTGGAAGGCTGTCTCTCCAAGCTCTAACTTTTCCCTGAGAGAGCCGTTTGTCTCTTTGGCCTGAAACTAGGCCCAAGGCAATCGGAGCTTTGCCAGACACCCAGGTCCTATACAAGTTAATGGGGAGGAATTTTTCTTACTTTTCCTATTCAGTTTATTCATTTAGGATTATCCACACAAAATAGTCCATGAGACTGCATCCCTTAACAATACTAGTAGTCATATCTTACGTGAATAGATCTAACTGAATGTTACTCTTTTCTTCCATGATTTCTGAAGTTCTAGAGAAATAGGCTAGAGAAATTGAGAAACAGCTTTGACCTATTTATACTACTCTGTTCACAAAGACAGGTTATCGTCACCATACACAGCCATCAGGTCCAAAGGAAGTTTATGCTTTTTTTCCTCTTTATCCTTACCAACATCCTCTGGATCATTGAAAAAGTAAAATAGTTCCAGAAAAACATCTATTTCTGCTTTATTGACTATGCCAAAGCCTTTGACTGTGTGGATCACAATAAACTGTGGAAAATTCTGTAAGAGATGGGAATACCAGACCACCTGACCTGCCTCTTGAGAAACCTGTATGCAGATCAGGAAGCAACAGTTAGAACTGGACATGGAACAACAGACTGGTTCCAAATAGGAAAAGGAGTACATCAAGGCTGTATATTGTCACCCTGCTTATTTAACTTATATATAGAGTACATCATGAGAAACGCTGGGCTGGAAGAAGCACAAGCTGGAATCAAGACTGCTGGGAGAAATATCAATAACCTCAAATATGGAGATGACACCACCCTTACGGCAGAAAGTGAAGAAGAACTAAAGAGCCTCTTGATGAAAGTGAAAGAGGAGACTGAAAAAGTTGGCCTAAAGCTCAACATTCAGAAAACGAAGATCATGGCATCTGGTCCCATCACTTCATGGGAAATAAATGGGGAAACAGTGGAAACAGTGTCAGACTTTATTTTTTTGGGTTCCAAAATCACTGCAGATGGTGATTGCAGCCACAAAATTAAAAGACACTTACTCCTTGGCAGGAAAGTTATGACCAACCTAAATAGCATATTGAAAAGCAGAGACATTACTTTGTCAATAAAGATCCATCTAGTCAAGGCTATGGTTTTTCCAGTAGTCATGTATGGATGTGAGAGTTGGTCTGTTAAGAAAGCTGAGTGCCGAAGAATTGATGCTTTTGAACTGTGGTGTTGGAGAAGACTCTTGAGAGTCCCATGGACTGCAAGAGCATCCAACCAGTCCATCCTAAAAGAAGTCAGTCCTGGGTGTTCATTGGAAGGACTGATGTTGAAGCTGAAACTCCAATACTTTGGCCACCTGATGTGAAGAGCTGACTCATTGGAAAAGACCCTGATGCTGGAAAAGATTGAGGACAGGAGAAGGGGATGACAGAGGATGAGATTGTTGGATGGTGTCACGGACTCAATGGACATGAGTTTGGGTAAGCTCTGGGAGTTGGTGATGGACAAGGAGGCCTGGCGTGCTGCAGTTCATGGGGTTGCAAAAAGTTGGACACAACTGAGTGACTGGACTGAACTGATCCTTACCATACTCACATTTCTGGATGGATTTTTTTCTAAGTAAACACATGCCACACATGTATTTATCTATTTCTCACCAGTCAGTGGGCCAGGCACTGTTCTATGTACTGAAGATACAGAGATGAGTAAAACAGACAAAACCCTGCCCTCTTGGAGCCCAGTTTCTAGTGGGGAGACAGGAGCCACAGTGCACTGATAAATATATATTTTACTATGGTATAGATGTCGATAAAGGAAAAGGAGAAACATTTAGCAAAATAGCGTCTCACCTGAACAAAGGGGATGCTAATTTAGATAAGACTGTGACACTGTTTCTCATCAGACAACAAATTAGCTGAAACCTGGATGAAGTGAGAGAGGGAGGCTATGGGTTTTGGGGGAAGAGCCTTGAGGCCAGGAATGACTGGTGCCAAACCCTTGAGATGCCAATAAGATTGGCAGGTCTAAGGAGGATCAGTGGTGCTGACTGCAGCACAGACAGCCGGATGGAGAATGGGGTTGACAGGGAGGCCGCTGTGTTTTACCAGGGATGATAAAGAGTACGAGCAAGTCAGTTCTTTTTAAAACTTATTTCTGTTTTATTATTTTTATTGAAGTATAGTTGATTTACAATGTTGTCTTATTACTGTTGCACTGCAAAGTGATTCAGTTATACATACACATATATTCTTTTTTATATTCTTTTCCATTATAGTTTATCATAGGATATTGCACACAGTTCTCCATGTGGACCTTGTTTATCCATCCTATATCCATCCTTTATCTAACATCTGCTGACCCCAACCTCCCACTCCAATCAATTCTTCATAATCCCTTCTAGTAGAGAACATTTGGCTTCCTCTGTTCCCCTTACTAAAGGCTAGCAGTGCCTCACTTGTCATGACTATCAAAAACATGCCCACTCATTTCCAAAGGCACACTGGGATGTGGGATTAGCCCCAGTGGAGACTCAGCTTTCCAGCAAGGAAGTGACATGATCAGTTTCACACAATTAAGGTCACTGTGCATAGGACAGAGATTGAACTCCTGGAGAGTTGAAGAAGAGAAAACTTTGGGAGGTTATTGCAATGGTCCAGGTGGAAGACAGTGATGGCCAGGCTAGGAGGCGTCAGTGGAGCTGGTGAGAAGCAGCCTGTTTGGTAGCAGAAGGGGCAAGTGGAGCTAGGAGGATATGCTGATGTTGGGAGTGAAATGAGGGAGAGAGAAATGCCACGGAAAGCATCAGGGTGGGCTGTTGCTGTGACCATTCTTGTTTTGCTCATCATGTTAAAATTAATGCAGATGGCTATTTTATCCTCTTCTGAATGCTGTATGTGTGTGTCTGCAAGACTTTACACTTGAATGTCACTTCTATCCCTGGGTTCCTAACCTCAACCATACCAGGTTGGAGAGCTGTTCTGTGAACTGTAGGATGTTTGACAACATTCCCGGCCTTTACACACTAAATGCAAGAAGGCAGTATTGTGCATGGAGTACCTTCCTCCTAGCTTGACAACCAAAAATGTCTTCAGACACTGTGGAATTTTTCTTAGCAAAACGGCCACCAGTAGAGCATCACTGCTCTAAGCAAGAATCTCACTGAGGCTGTGACCTGGTTCTGCCTCTAATGGGGTGACTTTGGGCAAGTCACCCAACCTCTTAGGGCTCTGTGTGTTCATCATAAGTGTGAGTTAGATGCTAGCCCAGGTTGGAAACCATATACTTTGGTAAACCAACTCTGTCTTTCTGAAAAATTAACTTCCACTGAATTTCAGATGCACAGTGTCTCAAAAATATCTTAGTAAAAACATAACAGGTTTTCTTCTGGGAGTGAACAAAATGCCCCCACCAATTATAGCACTGATTTTCTCAATGTAGGCCAATATTTGAGCAGGCAAAATTTGCTAATAGACATTCCCAGCTTCTGAAAAATCATCTGCAATTTCCTTGTTTTGCAAAGGACAATTGAGGACTTGTAACCTCAGCTGTCCATATGTGGTTTCTTGTGATTCTTACTGGGTAATTTGGTCCAATGAAGTTTAGCTTTCAGCTGACAATATTGAATTATGGCAGGTGCTGTTGGGGGTTCTTTTGTTACATCACATCTATTTTTTTGCCCAATTAGAGCTCTAGGTAATAATTGTATATTTTCCCTTATCCACCCTGAAATTTGTGGCTGAGAGGTGTTCATCATCAAAAGGATGGTACTCTTTTGAGTAAATTGAGACTGAGATGGGCTTGTGTCTCCCTCTAAGCAGTAAGGAGTTGGAACCACAGACTGGATCTCTTCCTCCAAGGTCTGGGCCTTGCTCAGCACGGCCTGCTGAGCTCTGCTCTTTTGCCAAATGTTGAGGAAGCAGGTCAGCACACAGATTCACCGTGGGTTCTGAAGGTGTATTTGCAAAACTGTGGCTCCAACAGGAAGTCAAATCACATTATTATATATTTGTGTATGTGTTGTAAGATGGCTGAAGGCTAGTCTCGTGTGTGTGTTTGTGTGTGTGTGTGTGTGTGTGTTTGTGTGTGTGTATTCTCTATTTGGATGACCTATATGCAGGGTTTCTACTTTATGAAATCTATGGATGCTTTTTATTAAATGAAAAAGAGAAATCAATTTTCTATATTTAATCCCTGCATTTGAGCTTCTCCCAGCTTGGCCACTGCCAGAAACTTTTAAGGAAAGCAGCGTCAGCTGAATGTGTCTGCCCTTTTTGGCTTTTCCTGAATTCTAGATGGCCAGGGATTTCCTTCCTGGCTGTAGTCGGTGGTCAAGGCTTGATGCTAAATGGTGGATTGATTTTTGGCATTGATTACTTTTAATTAAGCAGCATATGTACAGAGTGGTCCCAAGAGGACTGAATCTGGTGACTTTGATGGGGGTAACCTTGAGATGACTTTCATTATTCCAACAACTAAGCTCTTCAGAGATGGCAGTGATGTGGTCCAACATGGTGAAGACCCAATATTATTTGAGCATCTGGAACCCTGAAGAGCTCTATCAATCAGAGTTCTACCTGGAAAAGTGGTCACATAAGAAAACAGAATACATTATAGCCCAAGGCAGCTCATCAGCATACCTGAGAAGCCACTAGGTCTGCTTGTTGGAAGTTCTAAAATTTTTGTTGGCTAGAGGAATTGCAAAGCAATGATTACTTCCTTTATTCTTTCATTCAGCAAACACTTGAACATTCAGGGAGCTTAATACTAGGCAAAGACAAAGGTCAGTAGGACACAGGGCCTTCTGTTAAGGAGTTTGTGAAGTTGTATGGATCAGACTGTCATGGATAGTTCTAAATGGATGACATACACGTGACAAAATAAAATGCACCCTGTGACAGTGGGAGAGCACATATGTAGAATAACAGAAAAAAAGTGCAATTGATTATGATTATGAAAGCTGTATTTAGTGTCTTAATTTAGATTCTTCAACCACGAGTAACAGAACACAGTTTGCAATTAAGAATGACTTATACTGGTGCTGGTCATCTTGTTAAGATGCAGATTCTGATTCAGCATTTCTGGGGTATTGCCCAAGATTCTGCTGTTTTAACACATTCTGGATTTTGTTGATATGGTTGGTCCACTTGCCACCCTTTGAGCTGAAAGAACTTTCAAAACAAGAGTTTCTATTATCTCATATAACAAAAGTTTAAAGGTAGTTAGGTGATGATAGGGCTGATTTAAAAGCTCAAACAACATCAGGATGGACCCAGGTGCTTTTCAACCTGTTCTCAGCCTTCTGGCTTTGTCCTCAGGCTTCTCCCTCAAGGTCTCAAAATGGCTGCTGGGATTCCAGGCATCACACACAGGCATGAAAAAGGGCATGAGAAGTAGAAGATAAATTTATTCCTCTTTTTATTCTTTTCATACAAAGAAAGGCTTTTACTAAAACAATTCTTGGCAACAAGCATCCACTTAGTTTCCATTGACTGAAATAATGTCTGATGTCATCCTTCACTGCAAAGCCTTCTGGGAAAGCAAGTATTCAGCCTCTGCAGTGAGATATAGGCTCTGTTAGAAGAATGGTGGGAAGGAGAATGATCATTTTGTTGGACAGCCAACCACATTAGTCAGAGGGGTTAGAGTTCTTTTGGCTAAGGAAGTCTTGCAGGGCTAGGAACACCCTGCTGAGTTGGCGCAGGGCAGGGAAATTGTTAAGTGTCACTTAGATGATGCCAGAGCCATCTTCCTCTCTAGGTGCACACCTCACTACCTTCCATTGTCTGGACTCAGAGCCCAAACGTTTCTCACCTAGAGGATTTAATAGGGTCTTAAATGATCTCACCACCCCATCCCTCCATTTACACCTCTCATCTGCTCTGCATAGAGAGTCAGAGACTTCTAGCATGCAAATGTGACTGTGATATACCTTGTTCAAAAAATTGTAAAGGTTCCTCATATCATTCATGATAGATATTAATATTAAAATGTTAACTCCATAGTATCGTACAGTCTTCAAATCTCATTATAATTTCCTCTCTACCACTTATCCTGTCTCCCCTCCCAACACTCCCCATTAAAAATCCATGTCTTCAGGGAGTTCCCTGGTGTCCTAATGGTTAGGATTCTGGGCTTTTACTGCCATGGCTCAGGCTCAATCTCTGGTCAGGGAACTGAGATCCCAGGGGACAGAGATCCCACAAGGCTGTACAGGGTGGCCAAAAAAAAAAAAAAAAGTCAACACCTTTGATGTTACAGAGAATACTAATTTTGCTAGAACCAACTCTGGGTATAAAATCATCTACTTAAGAATTTCTTTCAATATCTCTGCAGATCATGAAGAGTGATTACTGGGATTCCTCTGATTTGGAACATCGGCATTTTTCTGATCTACTTTGTATGCTAGATGCCTAATTATCAAGGTCATCTTCAAATATGCCAGGAGGCTTTAAGGTCAGGACTCCAGGGCCTTTTCAGTTCCTGAAGGAGTTGAAGTCATTTGGAGTGCATGGAGTATGCAAGTGTGCTCAGGTGTGCCTTTGGACTGTAGCCCTCCAGGCTCCTTTGACCATGGGATTCTCCAGGCAAGAATACTGGAGTGGGTTGCCATTTCCTCCTCCAAGGAGGATCTTTCTGACTCAGGGATGGAACCCACATCTCCTGCATTGCAGGCAGATTCTTTACCTGCTGAGCCATCCTAAAAGTCTTGGAGCCAACGTTCTTACTTCTTTAACACTCCCCTTAATATGGTCTCCATTTCATGAGTAAGTGCTGCCTAAGACTGGAGGACTTTCCCACTTACTGACTTCTCACTAGGCATGTTTTTTCATTATTGATGTCTCTGCCCATCCTCTGATCACTCTTTTATTCCATCAGGTGTGGGTCATAGACTGCTTCCTCCCCATCCTGTCCCTCAGTGTCCTCCCCACTGCACCAAACCCAGCACGGAGCTGGTCATGTCTTAGGTGCCTAGCAAACACCCTTTCCATTTTCTTTTTCTTTTTTTCCCAAGCTCAAAATTTAATTTAAAAACATACAATGGGAGTTTCTCTGTTTTCCTCTACATGTACATTTTACTGAATTTTGTGTGTGTGTGTTTGTGATTTCATACTGTTAAAATAAAAAACAAATACACACCATGGTCATACTTTATCAACAATGAAATAATGTACTTACTAGACAGAACAAGGGAGATCAGTCCTGAGTGTTCATTGGAAGGACTGATGTTGAATCTGAAACTCCAATATTTTGGCCACCTGATACAAAGAGCTGACTCATTTGAAAAGATCCTGATGCTGGGAAAGATTGAAGGTGGGAGGAGAAGGGGACTACAGAGGATGAGATGGTTGGATGGCATCACCAACACAATGGACATGAGTTTGGGTAAACTCTGGGAGTTGGTGATAGACCGGGAGGCCTGGCGTGCTGTAGTCCATGGGGTTGCAAAGAGTCAGACATGACTGAGGGACTGAACTGAACTGACTGAACTGAGACAGAACAAAGTTTACATAAAGAAAATAATACTGTAATTCAAGTCATAAAACTTTTGTTTAGTAAGCTAATTTCCTAATAAAAGAAGCAGAGAGCTTTTATTTACCTTTTTACTAATTCCTGCCTTGTTTGCATGGACACCTCTTATCTGTTTGATGCTAGGGACTTAAACATCTGACACATGGCTCCAGCCTTGAGATGATCACGTGTGTGCTCTCCATGACCATGCTAGTTTGTTGATCACCACCTTGAAAGAGTTTCCATGGAGCACTGACAATGGGGGAGCCAAAATAACCCTTAGGTCTTCCTGTGAGTTAGGAAAGACAATTTGGGGAGGGTGTTGGTGACAGAAACCTACAAGCAAGGAGACCCTGGCTACAGAGATGGAGATGCCCGGCAGGACCTCACTGAGGGCCACCAGTGGGTAAGGAATTTGACGGAACCCTGAGCAGCTAAGCATGACCGAACCAGAAGAAGGGGGTGTGGCAGAGGGCGAGACTAATGACACAGGCAGGAGAAATGATAATGAACTTGGAGGCTGTACAGGGAAGTCAAGATTTTTAATCCTGAACCACTGAAGAATTCTGAGCACGTATGTCTCACATTTGCAGGTTCTAGGGTCATTTCCAGCTGCTGTGCTGAGAAGAGAGGAATTAGAGAGTGAGCCTTTCAACAGAAGTCCAGGGTTCAGGTGAGAAATGACCGTGTTCCGAAATCAAGCCAGCAGTGGAGGGGGCCTGTTAGTGTGGTGGGGACTGTTAAGAGAGCCACAGGGAGGTACACTTGGTTCAATCAGGTGATTCACATGCAAGAGAAGAATATGCCTTTCAGGTTCTTTCATTTTGAAAAGATCTCCCTCGCTGGAATCGCTGCCCGGCTTCTCGTGTACAAAGGTGTGTGCCAGGCATACCCCGCAGCCCACAGCTTAACTCAGGCTTGATTGCTGGTCAAACTCCCTAGCAAATGCTTCTCCACGTTTGACTCTGAAGGAATTGAATACCATCGCTCACAGAAGCAGAACACTGGCCACGTGTGAATATTGCACTCTTCCTCCTGGGTACGATCTCTATTTTTATTGAACAACTGTCAGTAGACCATGCAGCATTGCCAACAACACGCTGAAAATAGAATGAAGGCAATTACCTCAGCAAAGATTAACGCAGAAAGTAAAATTGCACTTATGTAACGCTCATCTTCCAGGCACGGAGACCAGCCCGCCTCTGGTTTCTCCGTCTGTCTCCGCATGGGCATCGTAGTCCAACGGCACCACCCCGGACCACACCGGAAGAAACAACTGTCTCCGCCCTTCCCTCTTCCTGTGTTCGCTGAGCCTTTTCTCAGAGCGGCCCGCGGAACACGGTGGTGCTCTCGGGGATGGTCCCCTCAAGACGCCGCCAGCAGATGAGAGAGAATATTAGCCAAGAAGGCAATGGCACCCCACTCCAGTACTCTTGCCTGGAAAATCCCATGGATGGAGGAGCCTGGTAGGCTGCAGTCCATGGGGTCGCTAAGAGGCAGACACGACTGAGTGACTTCACTTTCAGCTTCTAACACCATTTCCGCACTCTTCTGCTGCTTGGCAATTACTCGTCAGTGAACTTCAGGAAAATACTTGTGTTTTGGAGAATGTCAGGTCTGAGAGGAACTTTGCGGATGACTTAAGCCAATCCTCTCAAGGTACAGAGGAAAACACTGAAGCCTGGGGGATTAAATGACTTGACTGTGACTTCCTTTGTGGCTTAAATTTAGAGAGGCCTGAAACCCGAGCTGCACTCCAACAAGGGCATTTCCCCTATGCCCTTGGCTTCTTGCAAAGAAACAGGGATGGTAGGAAAAGCCTCCTTGTCAAATCCCCAACACCCCCCAGTGGGTGGAGGAGACTGGAATACAAAAGAAGAAAATCAACCCCATAATTAGATACAGCACTGACTCCAGACCAACTAGCGGAAATATTGTGTTGGCTTCCATAAAAGCTACAGAAGGAAGAAAACAAAGCCTGCATCAGCAACTTGAGACCCAAGTGTAGGTCTGACAGAATACCATTTTCATAAAAGCCAAATATGACAAAAATAGCTTTTATGGGATGCAAGAGAAACAAGAACAACTAATTCCTAAGGATGGCTACTTGGGTATCAATTGTCAATGTCACCCTGCTTTTCCCCCCGAATCTCTGGCATTGCAAACTGAGCTGGCTCATTGCATCTATTGAACTGCAGTCATATTATAAAAATATTAACCTTGACTTCCCTGGTGGTCCAGCAGCTAAGACTCTGCGCTCTCAATGCAGGGGGCCTGGGTGTGATCTTGGGTTAGGGAACTAGATCTCACACGCTGCAACTAAAAATCCTACGCGCTGCAACTCAGACCTGGCACAGACAAATAAATAAATAAAATACTAAAGAAATATTAACCTCACAGTTGGAACTCTGACCACATCTTGTCAGGCCAACTCTTATATCAGAAAATTAGCAAGCGGACATGGAGGATAATGGAAATCTTGGGAAGAGATGGGGTACCTGAGACACAATGGTGATTCTGTCCTATGCACCCAGGTCTCTATTTAATTTTGCTCAGAGAGAGGCTGTTTGCAAATACATTGATGTCATATACTCTATCTCAATTAACTCCTACAGCCACCTGATGAGATGACCATTAGAATAGTGTTGCTTCTTATAAGTAGAAAAGGCTTCCCTTGTGGCTCAGCTGGTAAAGAGTCCGCCTGCAATGAGGGAGACCTGTGTTCAGTCTCTGGGTTGGGCAAGTCCCCTGGAGAAGGGAAAGGCTACCCACTCCAGTATTCTGGCCGTGGATTGGGTGGTCCAGAATTCCATGGACTGGGTAGTCCACGGGGTCACAAAGAGTTGGACACGAGTGAGCGACTTTCACTTCACTTAACTTCATAAGCAGAAAAACTGAGTCCGAAGGGTTTTGAACCTTCTCAGGTTTGCACCTTCTCAAGTTCGTGTGTATGCATGCTCAGTTGCTCAGTTGTGTCCAACTCTCTGTGGCCTGATGGGCTGTTGCCTGCCAGGCTCCTCTGTTCATGGGATTCTCTAGTTATGAATACTGGAATGGGTTGCCATTTCCTCCTCCACGGGATCTTCCCAATCCAGGGATCAAACCCACGTCTCCTGTGTCCCCTGTGTTGGCATGCAAATTTTTTACCACTGAGCCAACTGGGAAGCCCTCTTCTCAAATTTAGACCCACTTAAAAATTATTTTGCAATAGTTTCACCTTTATACAAGAGTTGCCAGTTTAGTACAGAGTATTCTCATAGACCTTTTACCAGCTTCCCCTAATTTTAGCATTTAGCATCACCAGGTAGTCCTAACTTTGACAGGTTTCTTGAGATGTGATTCATATACCATATAATTCACCTCTTTAAAGTGTACTTTCAATGGCATATTAGCACATATGGGCAACCAGGGCATCCCTGGTGGCTCAGACAGTAAAGAATCCACCTGCAATGCAGGAGACCTGGGTTCGATCACTGGGTTGGGAAGATCCCCTGAAGGAGGGCATGGCAACCCACTCCAGTATTCTTGCATGGAGAATCCCCATGGACAGAGGACACTAGTGGGCTATATAGTCCATGGGGTCACAAAGAGTAGGACGTGACTGAGCGACTAAGCACAGCATGAACATGTTCAACCAACACTCTAGTTAACTAGGACATTTTCAGGACCTCAAATAGAAACCTCATACTCTTTACCCATCACTTTCTCTTCCCTCCTCCATCCTAAAGAATCTGCCTGCAATTCAGGAGACCTGGGTTCAATCCCTGGGTTGGGAAGATCCCCTAGAGAAAGGAAAAGCTGCCCACTCCAGTATTCTGGCCTAGAGAATGCCATGGACCGTATAGTCCGTGGGGTCACAAAGAGTTGGACACAACTGAACGGCTTTCACTTTTCTCCATCCTAACCTTCACCTGACCTGCCTCTTGCGAAATTTGTATGCAGGTCAGGAAGCAACAGTTAGAACTGGACATAGAACAACAGACTGGTTCCATATAGGAAAAGGAGTACATCAAGGCTGTATATTGTCACCCTGCTTATTTAACTTATATGCAGAGTACATCATGAGAAACACTGGGCTGGAAAAAGCACAAGCTGGAATCAAGATTGCCGGCAGAAATATCAATAACCTCAGATATGCAGATGACACCACCCTTATGGCAGAAAGTGAAGAGGAACTAAAAAGCCTCTTGATGAAAGTGAAAGAGGAGAGTGAAAAAGTTGGCTTAAAGCTCAACATTCAGAAAACGAAGATCATGGCATCTGGTCCCATCACTTCATGGCAAATAGATGGGGGAACAGTGGAAACAGTGTCAGACTTTATTTTTTTGGGTTCCAAAATCACTGCAGATGGTGATTGCAGCCATGAAATTAAAAGACACTTACTCTTTGGAAGGAAAGTTATGACCAACCTAGATAGCATATTGAAAAGCAAAGACATTACTTTGCCAACAAAGGTCCGTCTAGTCAAGGCTATGGTTTTTCCAGTGGTCATGTATGGATGTGAGAGTTGGGACTGTGAAGAAAGCTGAGCGCGGAAGAATTGATGCTTTTGAACTGTGGTGTTGGAGAAGACTCTTGAGAGTCCCTTGGACTGCAAGCAGATCCAACCAGTCCATTCTGAAGGAGATCAGCCCTGGGATTTCTTTGGAAGGAATGATGCTAAAGCTGAAACTCCAGTACTTTGGCCATGTCATGTGAAGAGTTGACTCATTGGAAAAGACTCTGATGGCTGGGAGGGATTGGGGGCAGGAGGAAGAGGGGATGACAGAGGATGAGATGGCTGGATGGCATCACTGACTCAATGGACGTGAGTTTGAGTGAACTCCGGGAGTTGGTGATGGACAGAGAGGCCTGGCATGCTGCGATTCATGGGGTCACAAAGAGTCAGACACTACTGAGCGACTGAACTGTTCAGTTCTGTTCAGTTCACTTCAGTCGCTCAGTCGTGTCCGACTCTTTGTGACCCCATGAATCGCAGCACTCCAGGCCTCCCTGTCCATCACCATCTTCTAGAGTTCACTCAGACTCACATCCATCGAGCCAGTGATGTCATCCAGCCATCTCATCCTCTATTGTCCCCTCTTCCTCCTGCCCCCAATCCCTCCCAGCATCAGAGTCTTTTCCAATGAGTCAACTCTTTGCATGACATGGCCAAAGTACTGGAGTTTCAGCTTTAGCATCATTCCTTCCAAAGAACACCCAGGACTGATCTCCTTCAGAATGGACTGGTTGGATCTGCTTGCAGTCCAAGGGACTCTCAAGAGTCTTCTCCAACACCACAGTCCTAACCTTAAGAAACCACTAATCTATTTTATGTCTCCATAGCTCTCCTGGACATTGCATATGAATGTGATCATATAATATGCCTATCTTCTGCGACTGGATCCTTTCACTTACCATACGTTTTTCAAGGTCCATGCATGTTGTAGCATGTACCACTGCTTCATCTCTTTTAATGGCCAAACAATATTTCATTGCATGGATACAATATATTTGCTATATTTTTCACTTGATGTATATTTGGGTTGCTTCCACCTTTTGGCTTTTATGAATCATGTGGCCCTATTCTAGACAGAATCTAAATGTCCACTATGTTGCTAGCAAAGCTGATTGGAGCACGTGATTTTAGATCCGTAAGGACCTAGAGGGTATCCTCATACACCACTCTTGAATTAAACTGATTTATCCATCCAGTTGTTAGTTAAAGACCTTCCCTTGGGGGCAAGACCTCACACATGGCAGGAGGCAGGATAAATATGCATGGCCTGTGGACTTGCCGTCACCAAAAGAGGGGCGGTAAAGGGTAGTGCCCAGTTTCTCCTTTAAATTCATCAGTCAGGTAATCTGACCCTCTCCTTTAGGGACTTATTGTCCCAGAAGCAGTCTTGACATAGAGATGAGAGTTCAGTTTCTCTGGAAAGTTTTATTAGAGGTCTGGGAAAGTGAAACAAAGAAGCCAGTAAAAGCTTCCCTTTTGAGTGAGTTAGTGTTGTCGGTAATTGGGGCACAGTGATGCTGAGGGCCTCCGGGAGACAGTGTGGAACATGCCTTAGCGTCATATCAGCAGAGGAGTCATGTAGACTTTCTACCCATCACCCGGCATGAGTCACTGGGGGAGGGGCAGTTGGTCCCCAGCGCTCCCAGGCTGCTCCCCATGGACCAGGCACGGAGTAGCAGGTGCTTGCAGTTGGGAGATGTGGGGTTGAGGATGCGGATGCCACCGGAAGGTGGTGGAGGGCCAGCAGTGACCAGGGACTGAGAATCTTCTGACAGCCCCTCATGGAAAAGCAGGGGGAGGAGGAGGGCTTCCGTCCCGATGATGATATTTCCATGGAGATGCTGATTAATGCCTATGGGAGGCAGGATCGCAGACCTGCATTAACAGGTCTGTAGAATGAGGACTCATTCTGTGCTCACTACCCCCTTGATAATTAGGGCTGAAGTCATATATGAAGCAATACTTCAATCCAATATTCCTACCCTCTTTCAGTCTACTGCAGATGTTTCTGCCTATAGATAAATAGGTTGGTACATGATTGTGGGATGGTAAAGACAGCATACATTTCAGAGACTGATGCTCCTGGGTTCAGATCTTGACCCCAACACATATCATCTGTGTGTAAACTGAGGGAACAATTTAATCTCTGAGCAGGAAAGAAGTTGTGAAGTTGCCCCCCACCCCCATGCCAAAGCCGGGTAACAAATTACATCAGACATCTGATGATACTTAGCCCCATGGCTGGTTTATAAAGTAAGTTCAATACATGGTCATTTTTCTTATTTCTTCCTGGGAGCCAGGAAGAAATACAACAAAGAAATACATTGTCACTCAACAAATATTTATTAAACCCCTACGTATGTGCAGAATTCTATTTTCATCACTGCAGAAAATGGCAAAGAATCCAAACCTCTGCCCTCATGAAGCCACCATTCTAATAAATCACAGACATTCGGATCCCGTTTCTACATGTCAGGTCCTCTCTTTATTGCCTACAAAAATAGGGTTCAATTTACGTTACTCACTGGGCTTTTAACTTCTCACAACAGAAGCTTCATATCAAAGTATCCCCAACTGTTCTCTCTCCAACTTTAATCAAGTGTATTTTGGGAAGCATTTCTCAGATCTCTCTTTGATGCTGCATTGGTTGGAATCCTTTTTGGTCCCAAGTGACAGAAACCAAATTTGAGCTCGTTGAAGCCAAGAGGCACATTTACTGAAGAGAGGATGAACAAAAAGCTGTGGCTGGACCTCCAAACTGCTGGAACCAGGAACTCAATTGCTCTTCCTCTCAAATCTGTCCCTGGGGGGCAGCTTTATGTCGCGTGGAAGTGTGGCTTTCTCCACGTGGCAGACAGCATTCCCGCCCGTGGCTTCTATGATTCACTAACCCTCTCCTAGCAATTTTCCTGTCCAACATTCTGATAATTCCAGCTTGGAACAGGGGTTCCCTCCTGGGTCATTGAGCTTTGAAGTCACATGACATTTCCTATGGTAATTGCATGGCTGGGGGACTACAAGGGCATATCACTCACACGTGGAATCTCATTGTAAAGTGTGATACAAATGAACTGATTTACAAAACAGAAACAGATTTACAGATGTTGAAACGTATGGTTACCTAAGGGAAAAGGGGAAAGATGGGGGCGGGAGGGATAAATCAGGAGCTTGGGATAATCAAACACACACTACTATACATAAGACACTGAATGTATAAACAGTAAGGGCCTACTGTATAGCACAGTGAACTCTGCCCAACCTTCTGGGATAATACAGATATGAGAAAAGAATCTGAAGAATAGATACATGTATAACTGAATCACTTCCTTGCACACCTATACCCAACACTAGTTGGGTTTGTTGTAGTTGATCATAAACCACTAATTGTAGTTGATTGTAAATCAGCTACACTCCAAGACAACTTTTTTAAAAAGAGGGCACTCCTAGAACTCCATAGGTGCCCACACTACCTGTCAAGACATAGAATCCCCAGAAGGCTGGTTCTCACATCACAGTCACCTTCCTGGCAGGAAGTATGTATAAACAGCAACTCTGAAAGCTGGAGAAATGAACAAACAACAGAGCTAGAAGAAGCCACAACTTATTCAGTCCACACAAGATGTCCATCAATAGAAGTGAACCAACAATGCATTACCACCTGTACATTTATCTAGTATGTTCAAAACAAACACATTAAAAAGGGATTACTCACTATTTATGTGTCAGGGAAGTAGTAATAATGTCTTTATTGCACATATTCGTGTTCTTGAGTGCTTCCAAAGTGTTGTGGAACTTGAAAGCATTTTCCGGTTTCAGAGAATTAATTAGCTCCCCTGTGGAGCAACTCGTGAACAGTACTGCCACGCTGGAGATAGACTGATTGAGTCAGAAAGGGGAGCGATACTGGATTATTCATCTTTGCAATAAGTGTGCATCAAGCATCCACCCCATGTGTGGCTCTGGGCTGAGGGCTGTGAGCACATAAATGGATTGAAATAAAGTCCTTGCTCTCAAGGAGCTTGCAGCCCAGTTGGTGGGTGGGGCGAGTTGGGGGAGGGTAGTGAACTTGTCAACAGCTGGCTCTAATCAAAACAAACGGCCCAGGTAAGAAGGATAAACATTGAGACGCTGGAGGAGGCTATGAAATAGTGTGTAAGATAGGGCTGGGAAGAAAGTTAAAGCACAGAGGCTGATGAAAACCGTGATTAGGAATTTGGTCTTTTACTAAATGGAGCCATTATTAATGATTATGTATATATACTTACATATATATTTGTTGTTTTTCAGTCACCGAGTCATGTCTGACTCTTTGCAACCCCATGGACTGCAGCACGCCAGGCTTCCCTATCCTTCACTATCTCCCAGAGTTTGCTCAAACTCATGTCCATTGAGTTGATGATGCCATCCAAGCATCTCATCCTCTGTCATCCCCTTCTCCTCCTGCCTTCAATCTTTCCCAGCATCAGGGTCTTTTCCAGTGAGTCAGCTCTTTGCATCAGGTGGCCAAATTATCGGAGCTTTAGCTACAGTCTCATCCTTCCAATAAAAAGTCAGGATTGATTTCCTTTAGGATTGACTGGTTTGATCTCCTTGCTGTCTAAGCGACTCTCAAGAGAGTTTGTGTGTGTGTATATTTAATTACTTTGAATTCATTTAAATGGATAATCTTAAAATTATTGTTGTTTTTTTGGTGCTAAACAATAAACTCATTTTTCCCACCCATCAACCCCTTCCTTTGGCAACTACCAATCTCTTCTTTGTATCCATGAGTCTTGTTTGGTTTGGTGGATTCCACAAACATTGAGCTCATACAGTGTTTGTCTTTCTCTGACTTATTTCACTTAGCATAATACTCTCAAGATACTCCATGTGGTCACAAGTGGCAGGATTTTTCTTTTTCATGGCTGAGTACCATTCCATTACATGTATATACTCTACATTTACTTTATCCTTCTATCTGTTGATAAACACAGGTCGTTTCCTTATCTTGGCTACTGCAAATAATGTTGCAATGAACATGGGGGTATAAATATCTTTGCAAGACAATGACTTTTGTTTCCTTCAAATAAACACCCAGAAGTGGGACTTCTGGGCATATGGGAGTTCTCTTTTGAATTTTTTTGAGGAACCTCCATTCTGTTTTCCATAGTGGCTGCACCACTTTACATTCCTAGCTAGTTCTCCAATTCTTAATGAAAAATCTCCATACATGGAAGGAAAATCGATCCACCTGCCTAAATTATTCAAATGATTATCTTTTTAAATAGTTTGCCTGGTGAGTTTCAGATCAAAATGTATACTATTGTGTGAAGACTGGATTGTTTGTAGAATGGGCAATACTTAGTTTAGATTTTCCACATTCACAGAAGATCTGATTTCTGTTGACGTTCCTTTTTTTGTGAATCAGATTGCCATGAAATGAGGAAATCTGTGAGAAGCTGTGGAGAGAGACACATGGAGGGGTGAATGCGGAAGGACAGTGAGGACCCCACCCTCAGCTCCTGGTGACCCCTGAGAGCCTGTAGCCCGCCAGGCAGCGGGGTAAGCCATCTGGGAGGCAGAGAAGGTGTCCCTGAGTTCACACAGCACAGGCCAGAGCTCAGCCTTCCTCCCTGAGCCTCGTCCAGATTTCAGATTCAGCACAAGGAAGGATTGTTATTTTAAGCCAAGAAGTTCTAGGGTGGTTTGTTATCAAGAGCAGTTAACCGGCACACCTTCCACAAAGAATTCATGACAGTAACACCTTTTCGCCTTGATCCCATTCATTCCTTAGACGCCAGAGTTTTTGACACCCCAACTCTTCAGATTTCAGAAATTCAACTCAAGGGCTCAGAGAAATGCATTTCTCTTTCTGGTGAGAGTTTCAAAGGGAGACAATTCAAAGACTTTCCTTTACATGCAAAATTACTGGAATATATTCCTTTTAAAACAATTGACCCCTATTTTTTAAAAAAAGTTGCACTAAGGACACCAGTAAGTATTGTTGGCCTTTACATTTCTGTAACATTTGTAGTATGCTCAGACAAGTTTTACAAAAGCTTCACCTCCAACCACAGGGACTACCGCTGTACACGTGAAGGTCACAGACACTCATGGCCCTTCACTGCCGGGCTTTGTTTCCTAATTCACTAATCAAAAGTTACAAATATAACTTCTCTCTCCTCTTCTTTTATTTATGTGTTGGCTCTTAAGACAAGGCGGGAACAGCAACCAGTCAGCTCTTCATATTAAGCAGCATATTTTGCTGAGCTGGACTTGACTCCTGGTTGCTACAAAACAAATCCAAGTTTATATGGAAGGTGACAAACTCCATGCCCTGTCATTCATCCTTTTTATAGCCTGGGTGACACCAAGAGTCAGCAAGTCTTGTTGATTATGTGAATCGACTAGAGCACAAAGCGTCCTAGTCTAGAGATTTCCTGTGTCAATACTTAGAAATTGTTTGCTTTAATTAAGAGAAAACTAATTCCGCTGCTTTTGGTTACTACATAAATGTTTAAAAAGAAACCCATAATCCCAGTATTAAGAGGGATAAACAATGCTTATCGCTTCAGCTGCATATTTATTGTCTAGAGTGCATATTACTCTACACAGGAGTCTAAATGCATATATATGCAACAAAACATGTATTCAACTCATCTTTAACAGTTAATAATGGCCAAAAGGAAAACATATTGAGATTTTACTATGCCTTAGGCATTGCACTGTTTTTCATAAATACTATTTAATTTAAAGCACAAAAACACTACGAGGTAAATAACAATCCGATCATACAACCAAGGTGTTAGAGAGGAACAGCACAGCTGGCAAGTAAAAATGTCTGACTCCAAACCGATATCTGTCCGTTTCAGATTTTAATTTTCACTATTTTTTCATCTTCTGCATCTGATTTTTTCAACTAAAATTGTATTATAACCATCATTCCCGACCATATTCACCTATCCACTTATAACAACAGTTCAATGTCTGACTAATATTGAAATAGTTATTCAAACTATTTCACCATTTCTTTCTTGTGAGATATGAGTTTGGTTTTGATATTCTACTAGTAAAAGCAACACAGCAATAAACATCCTGGTAGATAAATCTTGTCGTACATCCTCAATTATTTACTGAGGATGAATTTCTAGAAATAGAGTCATGAGGACAATGACATGCGAATACTTTATGTTTTCAGTAGTAATGCCAAATTTCTCTTCAGAAAAAAACTATACCAAATTACATACCTGCCATCCATATTTACCTGTGACTTTATCTAAAAGACAAAACAAAATAAATAAAACTTCAAACTACAACCTTTCCAATCACATCTTAGAAAATATTTTAGGAGTCATTTTATTTTTTTCCCCTCAATTTCCTACACATTTATGGACCCTTTTCATAGTGCAGCCCTGATCTGGGGTATCTGTCCTATAGTTGATAGAAAGTGAGGGCAGAAAATAAAGGATTATTTAATATATCCCTAAGCCACAGAGCACAAACTCTCTCGGCGATGAAATACTGCTCAGTTTGAAGATGCATCCAGAATAAGAGAGCCACACTGGAAATGAGGAAATCTTGGCAGGCTTCCAACAGACTTGACACGGGTCATGAAATGATAAAAAATTGTCTGGTCCTTCTCACCTGGAATGGGTTTGCTCTAGGTGTTAGCGCTGGGAATGTACCTCTCACCCTATGCAGCTGTGCAACAGCTTGGTTTTCTTTGCCTTTGGAAATTCTGCAGACAGAGGTGGGGTGATCAGTGAGAGAAGATTATTTAGAAACAAGACTGAAGTACACAGTTGTACATTTCTAGCTCAGACAGGTGTGAGTTTAACTGTCTGTGTCTTCTGTCTCATCCAAACTCTTACAGATTTGATCACTGAGTCCTTGTGATTCTACAGACACTGAGATTTAGCTGCTTGAAGGAGAAATCGACCTTCCACTGGTTAAGCTTTCCTTGAGAACCCTACCGGTTAGATACAACACATTGCTGGATGTTGCAGTGGAGAAAGAAAAATTAACAATACTCACAGGTGAATGAAGCCATAGAAATCTATAAACAAATCTATAAATATGCAGATCCTGCAAGTGAGTGGCAAATGCAACGGTGACAGCAAAGAGAAGGGAAGATTAATTCTGCCTGGGGTGAGAGTGAGGATAGGCTATAAAAGAAGGTGCTGTCTGTAGACCCTGGGGAGGCCAGGTCCTCTGGCCCAATTTTTTATTTTTTCCTTTTGGTATAGACCTGATAAATAATTCACATCATGAAACAATACCGTTATGAAAATCAGTACGTAATTCGCTTTCATCTTACACACACTTTCTTAAGGGACTTACAGACTCCATTTCGGCTGCACATACATGCACAGTCCTCCCCGGGAGAGGAAGGAAAAATTAATTTTCTAACACCTTCTGCTTTGGGAAACTGATTGGAATGGCTGGGGGGAAGGGCTCTGAGCCCAAAACTTTGGGCTTCCGGAACTGCAGGGGGCCTTTCCAGGGTCTTATCTTGGAGTCTTGAGTTGGGGGCGGGGTGGTATCCACTTAATCACCCTCCGGCAAAATAGCCGAGCGCGATACTCTGCACCAGTGGACCATCATCTGTCGAAAGGATTTCAAGCATCCTCCTTTCTTCCCATTTAGAGGTTTATCCACCCATATCCCCACGTTGTGTTGCTCCGGCCAGCTAAATTCGGTTCTGATCTCGAGAGTTAGAAAAAACAGAGGAGAAAGGATTGGGCCGTAGCAAGCTGAGAGTGGAGCTATGCCAGGAGGTGTGAGAGAGGGGGGCGAGGGCGGCGCGCCGAGCGAGCGCTTGCGCCCCAGCTCCGCGGCTCCTGCGGCGATCGCTCAGCCCCCGCCCCCTCGCTCCCTCGCGGACCCCCGCCCGGGAGGCGGGAGGGCAGCGCCCGCGCCGCCGAGGCTGGGCTCGGGCTGTCGCGCTCGTCCCCTGCTGCTCTTGCCGTCCCCAGCCGCCGCCTCCTCCTCCTACTCCCTCCTCCCCGGCCCGGCTTTGGAGGCGATTCCCCTCTAGCGACCGAGCCGATCGCTTCTGGGCGGGCGGCGCTTTGTCTGCTCCCTCCAGCGAGGCTCCGGGCCCGGCGCCGGGTCTGCAGCGACCGCCGCTGCAGCCGGAGCCCGGCGGCGCCTTCTCGCGCCCCCGGGGGCCGCGCCCTCTCCCCGCCGAGGCGCCGGGGGACGGCGGCCCAGCCACTCACCGCCCGCGTCCCGCGCACCAACGCCGCCGCCGCCGCCGCCGCCGCGGGAGAACCGGCCCAGCCGGCCGGCCAGGTTCGAGGCAGGCAGCCCGGCGGGCAGTCGGGCGGGGACGGCGGCTGCTGCGGGTCTGGCAGCGCGCACGCCGCCCCGCAGACGCACCCAACGCCTCCGTGCGCTGAGAGGATGGAGCAGCCGCCCCGGCCGCGGACTGGCGCAAGGTAAGGTGCAGCCGCCTGTTGCTTTTCGCCCAGCGCCGCGTTGGCCCCTCTGCCCGGGTACCTAGGCCGTCCCTCCCCGGAACCCGTAGAGAAGAACCATCATCACCCCATTTCTGAGCCGTGTCCAACCCCCAGGCTCCCTGGCGCAGATCCTTGGAGAGACCCCCTTCCTGGCGAGTGGCGGGAGAGGTGGGGGCGGGGGCTGTCGACCCTCTTTGCTCGCGTGCCGCTGGCTGCAGTGCCACAGTCTGCAAACTTTTGTGCCCCCTCGCTGCGCGGCGCTCAGCCAGTGCGTGCAAGTTGCACATCTAGTTCTCGCTTGCGCCCTTCCCCCCATCCCCCCCCCCCGCCCCCCTCCCCGCCTCGCAGGAGGCATCTGTCTATTTCTCTGTGTGTTCTTGCCAGTTGACTTTTCGCTCCCTGCAGAGGGGCGAGGGTCTGGGACCCAGCGGTGCTCATCCTGCCTGTAGGGGTTGAGTAGGAGCCAAGAGGGTGAATAGAACTGGTGGGACGTGGCGGGGAGGCTGCCCCCTCCCCTCGCCCCGGGGCTCCGTCCGGCGCGGCGGGAGTCGGTCGGTTCTCCCGTGTGCCACCCCCAACTCGGTCATGAAACCCTCGGAGTGGTTTGCGGCTGTGCGCCGTGGGAAGGCAAGTGCAGATCCGGGTGGGTGAAGTAAGTGGTTTGGGGGGGCAAAGGTGGCCGGCGGGGTGTTGTGGGGGGCGGTGGGAGGAAGCTGAAGGTGGAGACGGATCGGGTTGAGGGGAGACCCAAAAGCTCCGCTCAAGTGGGCGAGGGGCCGGCTCCCCAGCCGTCTTCTGGGAATCTGAGTGTGGAGGGCACCGACTGGGTGTGTAAATACGGCTGGGGGAGGGGGCGGGTACCCGGGGAAGCGCCGGGGGGCCAACCCCAGCCGCCGAATGCTGGGCCCGGGGTGGGGGGCGTGGGAAGGCCGGCTTCTGGATGCCTGGACTGGGGCGATCTCCGTCTCCGGGTGGAACAGACCGTGTCCGTTGGCGTCTTGGGCGGTGACTGAGTGGTCGGGGGACGCTTTCCCAGCTCCAGGAGGACCCCGCGTCCCCTCTTCCCCAGCACCCGCGGCTGCACCTTTCCCCTTCCGCAGCCTGGCGGGCCGGCCCACGCCCACCCTCCAGCCCGGCGCCCGGGAGTTCGGGGTGTTTCCGCAGCCGCGGGGTGGGAAGGGGATTCCGGGACTCAGGGGGGAGGCTTGTGTGCTGCTTGGGGAGTGTCCCCGGAGCCTGGGCTTGGAGACCCGGATCCCAGGCTGTGGGAGGACGGCGCAGGGGCCGCAGCTGCAGCGCCAGCCCCCTCCCCCGCCTCCCGCACCACCCCCCTGGGCGGAGCGAGCGACCCGGGGAGCCCCGAGCCCCCCGGGCGGCTCCGGAGCGCTGCTCCCGGAGGGGATGCGGCGAAAGGCGGGGCGCGGGGCGAGGGGGTGCGGGCCTCAGGGGAGGGGAGGCCTGGCTCCCAGACCCGGGGCCCCGGGCAGAGGGAACTCGGTCCACCTCTCTGCCCCCAGGTAGACCCTCTGGGCTGTTTCAGACGTCTTGGCAGATGCGGGAAGGAGAGCCCCTCTCCTCCTTGGCACCCCAGCAGTCTGGTGGGGAAGGCCATTGGGAGGGGGGTCCCTAGAGTGCTGTGAAGAAGAAAGGGGAGCCCCCCTCACCCCGCGGCCCCGCGGAGGCCGGCGGGGAACTCGCTAGGCTGTCAAAGGCCTGGCAGCTCCTGGTTTAACCCTTCCTCTCTGAGGAGTGCACGCCCCTCTCAAAGTGGCGCCTTTGGCTGAGACTCCGGTCCGGGTCGCTTCCTCCCGGCTGCAGAGAAGAGGGGTTTGAACGTTGCCTGGATCTAGAGCGCCTGAAACCCTCGGGTCGTCCCTGCGCAGCTCTCCACGTGCAGGCTCGGAGGGGGACCCCTGTCTCGTCCCTGCGGTTCCCCTGCAGACATCTCTGGATCCGAGCTGGGAGAAAGCAGAGCTCCGCGCAGACCCCTCTTTTGGGCCCCAGGCTTTGCAGACCCTTCTGGAAGAGACATCGACTGGCCCGGACTCAGGGAGGAGTCCTGAGTTGGGTCATTCCCCTCCATCCAGATTCCCCTGCGGCCGCGCGCTCCCTGCCTCCCGAAGGCAAGCTCCAGAGCCCCAGGCAGCTGTCGTGGGGCGGCGAGGGGGTGCCCTGGGACGAGGCTGGGGTGCAGCTTCTGAGCGCCAAGGCCACACCCCACAGTCCCGCTTTGGTCTCTTCAGAATTCCCCGGCTCTCCAGGTAGGATCCTAGAATTAAGTCCCTCGCTCAAGCTCACCATTGAGCTTTTGACTCCCAGGGCCTGCTTCTCTCTGGATGCTTATGGCCTGGTTTGGGTTCTGCTCACTTGCTTTGCTTGTAGAAAGAGACTGAACGTGTCCTTGGGCAACTCTTTTGAAATGGTTCCTTTGGTTGCTGTGGGTCTTGTGGCGGGCAGGCTTTTTCTAGGTGCAGGAGAGTGGGGCTACCCTCCCTAGGTGCCGGGTCGGTGGAGCCCTCAGACTTCAGTAGTTGCGGCGCCGGGCGCAGTTGTTCCCTGGCGTGTGGAATCCTCCCGGACCAGGGAGAGGACCTGTGTCCCCCATGTTGGCAGCCAGATTCTCAACCCCTGGACCGCCAGGAAAGTCCCCTTGGCAACTGCTGACGGAGGACTTAAAATTCGCACCAAGGTGCTTATGCAGGTTGCTGGGGAGTTCTTCTGAGGGGCCAGGTAGCAGGGACGGTGGTTCACACTGGCCTTTACCCTGTGCCAGGCTCTGATGGTTTCCTGGGCACAACCCTGCTCACAACCCTGCAGGAGAGTTATTTTGAAAACTAAGTGGTGGAGAAAGTAATCGGTTTGCTCTTTGTCACCCAGCCAGTAAGTGGCCGGCGGGTTAGTCTTGGGTGGAGGACAGTTGGTGTGTCCCTGCTTTGAACCCCACTTGCCCCCAAAGACCCTTTGGCCACAGGACGTGGGTGAGGCCCTAGTTTTCTACTGCAACCCAGGGCTGTGTTGGCAGCTCCATGCTGGCCTGTGAGGCTCCTGGGGCTGTGACACTGATTGGTCCCTTGGGGCTCACCTCGGCAGGGTGGGATCCTGGCACTGGAAGCAGATTTAGGGAATTGGCCACCGGCACTGGACTTCTTTTCTGATTCTTTTGGAGAGTGTGCGTGGTAAGTCGCTCAGTCGTGTCTGCCTCTTCGCGACCCCATGGACTGTAGCCCACCCGGCTCCTCTGCCCATGGCATTCTCCAGGCAGGAATACTGGAGTGGGTGGCCATGCCCTCCTCCATGGATCTTCCAGACCCAGGGATCGAACCCATGTCTCTTATGTCTCCTGCATGGACAGGCAGGTTCTTTACCACTAGCGCCACCTGGGAAGCCCCTTTGTAAAAGTGAGGAGATATGGGAGCGGGGATATGAGTGTGAGCAGGGTCTGCTCTAGAGACAGAAATTGTAGGCACTGGATTCTGCAAGAGTCTATTTCTCATGACTGAATCAGAATATCAGAGCGAGGGCCTTCTCAGATCTGTCCCTCCCAGCCCAGAGGTGGAAGGATATTCCCTGATGAAGGTCATTTTTGTGTGTTTCTAGCACTGCTAGTACTAGAACCACTGTCTTCTGACCCTTGGTTGAAATAGCCCATGTTGATGCACGCATGCATTGGGTTCACTGCGGTTGTTTCTCAGCATCTTAAAATTAATCTGTGAAAAATTGATTAGGGAAAAACTTTATTAAAAAAGTAGAGCTCTTTGCTAATTTGGCATAAATGCCTCCATCTGCACAACCAGAAAAAAGCTGCTATTGTAGAGTGGTTAAACCACCACAAACGTATGTCTTTTGCCAAAAATTGCAGTAGACCGTTTATAAGTCTTCTGGTAAAAGACTAACTATGCAGCCTTTTCAATAATTCTAAAGAAAATTAAAGGCATTCTCAGCCATTTTAGCCAGGTCCTTCTGTCCAATGGAGTGGATCTGTCTTCCCCCACCCGCAGATATTCGTGAAAATAAGAGAAAATGTCGGACTTCAGAGGGAAAGATCCTTTTGCATTCTATGATGCGGTTTGGTATTATTTCTCCCGGATTTCTGATCATTGGTTTCTGATTTCTGATCCTAAACTTTAGGCTGCTGTCAACTTGAGGCAAAAACCACATCTTTCTGGCGGACATACTTGGGTCTCAGAAATAGACATACTTGGGGCTCAGAAAAGGGAAATTATTCTTTGCCACGTCTCACTCACTGAGCCCCTTTAACAAAGGGGACTTTCTCTAGCAGTTTGGGCATTCCTTATGCCCCTCAGTGTTCTTGTAGGACAGAATTCTGATTCCTAAGAACATCCCCTGTCTTCTCCCCTGCAGCTACAGTATCAAGATGCTCTTCCCCTGGAGCTGAATCAACAAAAAGTAAACAGAGAGGAAATTGGGAAAGCCTGTTTCTCAGACTCACACTGAGGCGGGGGAGGTAAGAGTTGCAGGCAGATGGTGGAGATTTGGTGCCTTTTATGTCCCCTAGAACAAGCTTTTCACCCCTGTTGCTGTGACAAGCCAGGATGGAGGCCCTTAGGCAGCAAGGACACCCACGTGGGGATGAGGCAGGGGTGGGGGAGGTGGAAAGAGGCTTGGGTGACAGAGGGCTTTGGTGGGCCCTGCCCGATGCTGTCCTTCCTGCCTCCCCTTCTGCCCACCTCCTCAGTCTGCCCTTACGGCAGGGCTGACTGATCTGAATCCCAGAGTCCGTGGTTATCTCAAGGGAAGCATTCACTTTCTAGAAAGTTCATTAGAAACGCATATTGTTTTTACTATAAGGAGGGAAAAGTGTGTCCTGATGCCCCAGTCCGCAGGGAGTGCCCTGAACCTCAAGTCATCCCAGAAGGGTGATCTTCTGAGGGAGGGGCCGCTGCTTTAGCTGGATTCCCGCAGCGTTGGAGCAGTGGCATTGAAATCAGGCGCGACAGCCTCCCAGAGAAGGGGTCTCTCTCAGGAACCACAGGAGGAAGACACCGCTCGCCCCTGGGCGGACATCCTGGTTTCCAGTTCCTAGCTTTTCAGGCGTGCCAGGGGAGTTCCTTGTCTCCTTGTCCCTCGTATGTGGTCCGTATCCCCTCTGCTGACTCACACACTCACTGCCCGAGGCCCACACAGCGCTTCTACGGGGACAATTCATTGGGGGTATATTTATCTTAAACCATATAAACACAAGTTTGTTGACAGAATAACTATTATTATTGAGCAACATGCTCTGGGAAGAGGTTATGAAACACATGAAACTTTTTTATTTGGAACACAATGAATAATATTGTTATACAATACATAGTAAGAATTAAAATTCTCAGTTTTGGTGAGATAGTTAAAAATAAGAGAACCAAGAACCACAGCATCTGAATTTGACCTGTTTTTATTAACAAGAGAATCCAAATAATAAGGATCTGTGGAATTTGAAGGTGATGACAGGGGGAAAATAAGGAAAAGAAAATATAGCCAAGTAGAACCTGAGAAGCTATTTCTTCATTGGCTTTATTTTAAATAAAAATATAATATCTTAATCTAGATTTAAATAATCCACAGGATTTATCTTCAGATTGTAGCTATGACGAGCTTTATTCCACAAGTGGTTGGGAACCATAATGACAGCTCTTAGATCTGACATACTGGTATATACCCATCTGTGCTTTGTAAAAACTTGGTGAATTAATGCATCACAGCATGACATATGAAATGGCCATTTGAGGTAAGAATGAAGTCTGCAACCTTCTCCAGACCTGACAAGTTTGGACCATATTTTCCCAAAGTGAGTAAGTTAAGGGTACGGACTGTATAATATTTAAAAAATTTTTTTAAATATGAATTAAGTATTGAAAAGGGCTTTCCAGGTGTTGCCAGTGGTAAAGAACCCACCTGCCAATGCAGGAGACTTAAGAGATGCAGGTTTGATCCCTGGGTTGGGAAGATCCCCTGGAGGAGGGCATGGCAACCCACTCAGTATTCTTGCTTGGAGACTCCCATGGACAGAAGAGCCTGGTGGGCTACAGTCCATAGGGTTGCACAGAGTTGGACATGACTGAAGTGACTTAGCATGCATGCATGCATGTACAGAAAAAGAACCACTCTGATAAAGACTTTTTTCTTTTGGAGGATAAATTAACAGCTGTTATAAAATTTATGGTTTCAATTTCTCCTAAACTCTCTGAGCTGCTTTTTATGTTAATACTTGTCCAGGGACAGGTTTTGAAAAAAGGATTTGAGACAGTGTTTGAAAAAGGATTTGTGCCTTTTAGTAGAAGTAAAATGGAGACAAATATAAAAAATAAAAATATATAATATTGTGAGTCACTCTTAAGCATGGAGTGACAAAATTTAGATTGATTCCTTCTTTCTTTCTTTTTTCCTGCCTTCTTTCCCTCTTCTTCTTTTCTTTAGATCATTGATAGACTTTTCAGTCTGCATATAAGTCAGTCCCTTGCTGGGGGAGATGGCTGTTTCAGGACACAAATTTCCCCTAGTGGGAGGAGGGAGAAGGCACAGGGCCCTTGTATATTTGTCCAGAGCTAAAGCACAAAGATCTTAAGTCACACTGACTTCTCGAGTCTGCCCTCCGTCCTGATCGAGAAAAGCAGTGCTTGTATAGGCCTGCATACAGAGGGCTCACCCGGGTAGCAGTGACTAAGCAGGATCCTTTCTGTGGCTACACTGGGAATTTATGCTCTGAGAGGAATCCCGGTCCCAGCTTGCTGACCTTCCCTAGACATCTGGTCATGAGGGATTATCAAGCAGGAATGCTTGCCATCCTTTCTACAGAGTACATTTAAGCTTGGATTGTCAGAGTAATAGCATCTCCTGCCGTGGACTGTTTCGGAGTCATTTATTTGGGTGGGCAGTCTGTTTTTTAGTTGCTTCTCAAAAGCACTTCCTATCAACAGAATGAATACCCCGCCCCAGTGAAAGATAGTATGAGACCCTTGGTGCACAAAGCACCTGCTACAAAACTTCTGGAAAAGGGAAGGCTGAGAGCCCGCCGGGTCAGGAGGCCCAGGAGACAGGTCCGGGAGAAGCAGTGGAGGTGGGGGTAGGGGAAAACGGGGGTGGGGGGGCAAGCGTCAGCGGAAATGGGCCACCCAAAGGAAGAGGGCCCAGCGATCAGCAGCGGAAGATGAACAGATACTTGGTTTAAGCCAAACCCAACAGATAAAGAAAGGCATAAAAATAAGAGGAGATGAAGAAAGCTGATGGGAATGCTCAAGGCCTGCAGGGGAGGTGTGCGAGCTGTCGGGTGCACCTGTGTAATTCCTCAAGGTCTGGATCAACTCAGTGGCAGGCTGAGACCTCACCTAGAGGGCAGGATTTCTTTCCCACGTCCTCTGTCCTTGGCGAAGGTGGCTTCTGCAACACCAGGCCAAAGCCTCTTAATCTTATCTATGCCATGGTGCCCTTTGGCGGTCTGACAAGTTTAGGGACCCTGGAACGATGCGTTTCAATGTACACATTGCAATGCGTAAGATTATAACACAAATCTTATTGAGGCCATTTTACATTCTACATAAACCACTGTGACCTACGAGCGTCAGTGTAACAAGATCGGACATAGACCGATAATTGGGTGAGCGTGATGCAGCCTTGGGTAACTGCAGGCCTGAACCACGATAGGAAAACATCCCATTTGTATGTTTGGGTGACAGCGTCGCTGGTACCCGTACTCCGTCTAAAGTTTGTGGCCTGCATTTATAATAGAATGAAATGCTATGTTGTAGCTTGTTGTTGGGAAGCACATTCATGACTGTTGTCATATTCAAGTTCATGGATTCTTGGAATTCTGTTGATAGACGCCTTGGAGAGGTCTGTGGCTAGAGTGACCACAGATGATCAGGTACTTTCAAGAATGAAAGGGAGCCTAGTTGTTGCTGTACAAAGTGGGTGTGAATTGGGATGGGCCTGGGCAAATGGTAACGGAAGGTCCCTCCTCTGCTATCCACCACTTCCCTGGTGGCTCAGATGGTAAAGCGTCTACCTGCAATGTGGGGAACCCGGGTTTGATCCCTGGGTCAGGAAGATCCCCTGGAGAAGGAAATGGCAACCTACTCCAGTATTCTTGCCTGGAAAATCACATGGACAGAGGAGCCTGGTGGGCTACAGTCCGTGGGGTCACGAAGAGTTGGACACGACTGAGCGGCTTCACTTTCTTTTCTTTCTTTCAGCTGCCATCACCTCCCCGAGGTCTCTCTCCCCAGATCAGTTTTCCCTTCTCTGGCCCAAGGGATTGTCATTATCTGCCCTATTCCCAGGGGTCATGGTGGTGGCTACTGATGGGCTTTGGGAAGTGGAGAACAACTCTAGCTGAAAGAAGCCATGAGGCAGGCCGCAGCCAGGCTGGAGGAAGCCTTTGTAAGGACTGGACAATGGGCTTCCTTGGAATAGCTGCAGCCTCTGGGTCCTGGCTGGGTGAACGCTGGCCTGCATTTCAGTTCCCGATTGCTGCCTTGGCCAGATGTCCTGAAGCCTTGGCCAATTTCACCTGAAGCGAGGCTGAATTATTAGACTACGGTGCAATTCAGCAGAAGGTTTCACCTTCTCCAACAATCTTTTTTTTTTTTTTTTCCCAAAGCAGAGCTGGCACAATGGCTTTGCAAGGTTCACTTCCTGTCCCTGCCCATCCTACTTACCAGGAAATGGCCTCAGTGCAGGCAGGTGGAGGGAGGCCCCGTGGGAAGAGCCCAGGACCTGGAGAGTCCTTAGACTGGATCATAAGACCTCGAGTGAGGGAGGTGGACCGAGGTCACAGCGTGTTCCCTGAGCAGATGGCTCGGGTTGTCCTGTGCTGGGGGAAGTGGCAGCAGGTCCCTGCTTCTGGAGATTGCCTTGTGTCTGTCTGTTCCAGCTGGTGAAGTGGAACCAGCTAGGTAGAAAAAAAAAGACTCTTCTAAGAAAGCCTTTGACTCTGTAGGGGGTACGCAGCATCTCAGAAACATCGTCTTTATGTGCACGTAGAGTATTCGACCGGGAGCCAGGCAGCTTGGTTCTAGGTCCAGCTCTGGACCTTACCAGCTCGGGGTCTTTGGGCTGGCTAAGACAATTGCCTTCTGCTCTCCTTCCTTGGTGAGAGGGTGTTTGGAAGCCAGCTGGTTTCTAAAGCCCCTTCCAGCACTGTGGTCTGCAGGGGCATTGTTTCGTTTATACTCTCCAGACCAGGCTCCCTCTGTAAGATGGTTCAGGCTCACTGCTTTGCGCTGCCTTCCTTAGATAGCACAGATTCAGCAGTGACAGCTGGAGACTCCCCACCACCCCGAGGGGCTGCGACTTGAGTGAGGGGATGGAGGAGAGGAAGCCGGCAGGCACAGGGATGGAGTCGGGAAGGAGCGGGATGGTTGATAGCTTTCCTAGCAAGAGTCATCGCTCAGGAGAGACAGAGGAGGAGCTCCTGAAGTGTGGACGGTGTGCTCATCTGCGTCTGACCCTCCATAACGGTGGAGTCATGTCCCTCCCCGCTGAAAACGATTCAGGCGCTCCTGGTTGCCTCTAGAAGAAGTGGGTCCTTATGATGCTTTAGTGGGTCCTTCCTCACCTGCCTGTGTCTTCAGCGGGCATTTTCCACTTCTGCACCCTGAGGCATTCAAGCTGGTGTGCTCGTACTATTTAGTACTAGCTAGTAAGTGTGTTAGGCTTCACACCTCTTCTCTCAAGCTCTGCACTGGGTGGGCTCATACGGCAGCTTGCCGTCAGCTGTGGTCAGCCGTCTACACCCCAGAAACTGACTGACGTTCTGAAGCAGGGCAGTCTGCCCAGAGAGTCTACTGTTAAAAATGACGCTCACACCACAGCCCCTGCCCCCACCCGAAGACTGCAGTTCCTGCCACGAAAACGCCTCCATCTGCTCTTACCAACTCCTGACAGCTCATCTGTCTTTCCTTCTCTCTTGCTTTCCCTTCTTCTTTCCCTCCCTTCCTCCTGCCTAAGGGTCCATTCAATCCACCTTCTCATCCAGACGTCGCCAGACTCCATTCTCTTGCCTCTTCTGCCACTTAGCGGTTGGGTCAGAGAATCTGGGAGGCTCTCCTAACTTTTAACACACCTCAGTTTTCTCTATATCAAATGGGTATAACTGGTTGTCGTGGGGCTAAAGTGAGTTAGTATGTATAAGGCACTTTGAATAGTCTGATGCATGGTAAGTCTTCCATTTTAGTATTGATCACCACATTGGGGATTGCTTACTCTGTACCCAGAACTGAATAGTGCATGTATGGTCCAGTAAAAAAGCACAAGAAAATGTCGAAGAGACTTAAACAAAGCCTGATTAGCTCTCCCAGGCATATCAGAATGGACTTTACGGAGCCAGGGGCATTTGCAGCGAATCCAAAAAAGACATGATAAAAGCCCGTGTAACTGGCAAGACAGCTGGTGGCCTCTCAGGAGAAGGAGGGTCCCATGACCAGAGGCGCAGAAGAGAAGAGCAGCACAGTGTGTGAGGCTTTGTGCGGCTGAGCGTGAGCCAGTGGGAGGAGTGGGGCTTTGGTCACACCTGGCTTATGGGCGGAGTGCCCCGCGGCCTCCTCTTAGCCCTGCCGTCCTCCTGCCCGCAGCAGCACAGGTCTAAGCTTTGGATTTCCCCCCAAAAGTCAGACATCTGGATTCACATGCAAAAGCTCCTGATGTTTAATGGTAGAACTAATTCAATTTAAAAAAATAAGCAAAATAAACAAAGCAAAGCATATCCAGAGGCTGTATCCAATCTCCTGTAAGAGACGGGGATCCCCAATCTGTGTCCCCATAAGGTTGCAGTCGAACACGGGACCCCATTTTGAATGTGGTTCTGACCGTCGCATCCCTGGTGGCTCAGCTGGTAAAGACTCTGCCATCAGTGCAGCTGGTAAAGTCTCTGCCATCAGTGCAGCTGGTAAAGACTCTGCCATCAGCGCAGGAGACCTAGGTGCAATTTCTGGGTCAGGAAGATCCCCTGGAAAGGGAATGGCAATTCACTCCAGTATTCATGCCTGGAAAGTTCCACGACAGAGGAGTCTGGGGGGCTCTAGTCCATGGGGTTGCAAGGAGTCCGACACGACTGAGGGGCTAACACTGACAGTCGCTATGAGGCCACAGGTGAGAGACCCTCAAGGTCTTGGAGCTCTGGTTTTCTGCCACGTGGCTCTGCTGTTTCTTGTCCTACCGGCCTTGGGGTGAGGAACCTTTTGGACTACGGAGATAAAAGCCCTTGCAAAGTGCCAGACATGGGTTAGAATTGGGCCTGGGGCCCTGTGTGCTGTGGGCAGAGCCCCGCCTTCAGTGCCCCCCAAGCCTGATCCCATCTCATTCATCCAGAGCTTCCTGGGTATCCTCACCTGCCTTTTTAATTTTAACGATCGATGGGGGAAGAGAAATGGAGGGGTGTTTTTTCTCCTTCATTCTGTTAAAAACTTCGCAAGGAGCTTGACATGCCATTTGGAAAGGCTGGATGTCACAGATCCAGCTGAGAGCTATTCATTGCTTCTGCTTGGATTCAGGATTGTGGGGAAGAGGGGGCACGCAGCCTCCACGCCGTGTGTGGTGCCTCTTCCTTCGAGGTGCAGTCAGCCCTGTGAGGTGTTAGTTGGGGTCATGTCAGGATCTGCACTTCCATTTGTGCAGTTTCCTCTCTTTGGAGTCCTTTCCATTCCAGGTTGGCTTTGACCACGCAGGCTTTTACAGAAATGATCATACCTTAAGAGGAGAGTAGAATTATTTCTAGCTGAGGGAGCTTGGTGGATGCTGGCTTCTGTACAGTAGAGGGGTGGACAGGCCCCCAGCCTACCTCATCAGGCCTGGTGAAAAGCATTCTGTCACTTCAGCTTTGTGAAAACTGGCTTTCCTGGTGGTCCCAGATGGTAAAGGGTCTGCCTGCAATGCAGAAGCCCCAGGTTCTATCCCTGGGTCAGGAAGATCGCCTGGAGGAGGGCACAGCAGCCCACTCCAGTATTCTTGCCTGGAGAATTCCATGGACAGAGGAACCTGGTGGGCTACACTCCATGGAGTCACAAAGAGTCAGATATGACTGAGCAACTAACACTTTCTTTTCAGGCTGATTACAATGCCTTGAATCCTGTTGTTACTCTGATTTTGTGTTATCTATATTCATTTCGTGGCATTTCCTAATTGAACTTGATCAGGAGACACTTCAGAGTTACAGGCGGGCCTTGAAGTCGGGACAGCTGTCTCTGAAAATTGCATCAGAGCTAGATTCTGGCCCCACTGCAGAACACTGCCACCTCCGCTCCAGGATCTGACCTGAGCCTTGGTTTGCCTCAGTCTCCTCCAAGCGCTGAGCCACCTGGGCCCTCAGGACTGAGGTGTCTGATGTTACTGTGGCCCCCGCCCCCTATCGGTGCTTCTTCCTCACCAACCTCTGCAGGAGCCAAACTGCAGAGAAGCCAAGGGCTTACTCTTCTGAGGTGGATACGAAACACTTGCATGTGTGCGTGCATGCTAAGTTGCTTCAGTGTGTCTGACTCTTTGTGACCCCATGGACTGCAACCTGCCAGGCTCCTCTGTCCATGGGATTTTCCAGGTAGGAATATTGGAGTGGGTTGCCATTTCTTCCTCCAGGGGATCTTCCCCACCCAGGGGTTGAACCCGCATCTCTTACATCTCCTGCGTTGGCAAGCAGGTTCTTTACCACTAGCGCCACCTGGGAAGCCCTATGAAACACTTCAGTTCAGTTCAGTCGCTTAGTCGTGTCCGACCCCATGAATCGCAGCACACCAGGCCTCCCTGTCCATCACCAACTCCCGGAGTTCACTCAGACTCACGTCCATCGAGTCGGTGATGCCATCCAGCCATCTCATCCTCTGTTGTCCCCTTCTCCACCCGCCCCCAATCCCTCCCAGCATCAGAGTCTTTTCCAACGAGTCAACTCTTTGCATGAGGTGGCCAAAGTACTGGAGTTTCAGCTTTAGCATCATTCCTTCCAAAGAAATCCCAGGGCTGATCTCCTTCAGAATGGACTGGTTGGATCTCCTTGCAGTCCAAGGGACTCTCAAGAGTCTTCTCCAACACCACAGTTCAAAAGCATCAATTCTTCAGTGCTCAGCCTTATTCACAGTCCAACTCCCACATCCATACATGACCACAGGAAAAACCATAGCCTTGACTAGACGGACCTGTGTTGGCAATGAAACACTTAGGTCTATAGAAATTAACATTATGGGTCAAATAGCATATTTACTGTGAAGGAGGTGTTGGAGCCGCAACCTCTAATGTGATGTTGTTTGGAGATGGGACCTCTGGGCAGTGATTAGGGTTGCAAGAGGTCAGGATGATGGGGCCAGACAGTGAGAGTTCCCTTCCTCTCTTTCCACGGACATACACCCAGGAAGGGCCACGCGAGCATACAGGAAGAACAGGGTCTTCTGTGACCCAAGGAGAGGGCCCTCACCAGACACTGCCCATGCTGGCACCTGATCTTGGACTTCCAGTCGCTAAAACTGAGAGAAACAAAATTCCCGTTGCACCTAGTCTATGGTATTCTGTTATGGCAGCCTGAGATGACTAATACAGGAGGTTGCTATAGATTAGCCTGGTACCTAGCCACCTTGTGAAACATCTCTGGGAAAAGATGTGCCTTTTTTATGGCATGATATCTCATGCTCACTGCCAGCTTGGCACTTAGTAGGCACTCAGTAACTTCTTGTCAAATGAAAGAATGAATGAACACTAATGAACGGAGTGGGAAACGTTCAGTTGATAAACGAACATTTGGAAAACAGTTCATTTGAGTGTTGGAAATTTCCTGCAGTCGTGGTTTTGGAGATGAAGGAAAAATAATTCTTGTAGAGAAGAAGCTGTGAGTAGTCTGAGTTTTTCCTCGTTCACCCCACATAAGGTCTCCTGGACCGATTCTCCATAAGAAAATGCTGAGTTAAGCTGCTGACCTAGAGTACATCATGAGAAACGCTGGACTGGAAGAAACACAAGCTGGAATCAAGATTGCTGGGAGAAATATCACTAACCTCAGATATGCAGATGACACCACCCTTATGGCAGAAAGTGAAGAGGAACTCAAAAGCCTCTTGATGAAAGTGAAAGTAGAGAGTGAAAAAGTTGGCTCAACATTCAGAAAATGAAGATCATGGCATCTGGTCCCACCACTTCATGGGAAATAGATGGGGAAACAGTGTCAGACTTTATTTTTCTGGGCTCCAAACTCACTACAGATGGTGACTGCAGCCATGAAATTAAAAGACGCTTACTCCTTGGAAGGAAAGTTATAACCAACCTAGATAGCATATTCAAAAGCTGAGACATTACTTTGCCAACAAAGGTTCGTCTAGTCAAGGCTATGGTTTTTCCTGTGGTCATGTATGGATGTGAGAGTTGGACTGTGAAGAAGGCTGAGCGCTGAAGAATTGATGCTTTTGAACTGTGGTGTTGGAGAAGACTCTTGAGAGTCCCTTGGGCTGCAAGGAGATCCAACCAGTCCATTCTGAAGGAGATCAGCCCTGGGATTTCTTTGGAAGGAATGATGCTGAAGCTGAAACTCCAGCTGAAGCTGAAACTCCAGTACTTTGGCCACCTCACTCGAAGAGTTGACTCGTTGGAAAAGACTCTGATGCTGGGAGGGACTGGGGGCAGGAGGAGAAGGGGACGACAGAGGATGAGATGGCTGGATGGCATCACTGACTCGATGGACGTGAGTCTGAGTGAACTCTGGGAGTTGGTGATGGACAGGGAGGCCTGGCGTGCTGCAATTCATGGGGTACGAAGAGTCGGACACGACTGAGCGACTGATCTGATCTGATCTGATCTGAAGCTGCTGACCTACCAACACATTATTACCTTTAGTTTAGTCAAGTAACAAAGAAAAATCATTTCTTTATAAGAGAATCTTAGGACCTCAAAATTGGAAAGGACTTCCAAGGTCCTTTTTTACTTTAAATGCCCAGTGGGCAGGTTGTCATAGAAGGATGTGATTTTTTTCTGAGAACACGGTGGCTCTTGGGGTCTTTCTTGTTCCTCCGAGAGATTCCCTCAGACGCTAGGAGGACTTTGCTCCACGGCTTTTGCCATTTGAGCATGGAGATGCTATTTCCTCAAGATGCTCTTCATCTTTATTCATATCTGGGTGCAGATGAGTTCACGATGTGTGGGTGTGGGATTTGAAGAGTCTGACGTGCTTAGGTAACAGTTGGCGTGTCATTGTGTAATGAAGAGTATGTATTGACAATGT
Source organism: Bos taurus (assembly GCF_002263795.3). Taxonomy (NCBI): domain Eukaryota; kingdom Metazoa; phylum Chordata; class Mammalia; order Artiodactyla; family Bovidae; genus Bos; species Bos taurus. The sequence goes on along the minus strand of NC_037354.1, from coordinate 39,372,874 downwards.
TAAATTGTGGGCTGAATCTTGTTTTTGGTGCTTAAAAAAAAAATGAAGAATAAAATTTCTAAAAGCAACAATGTTGTTTTTAAGCCAGGGGTGTTTCTGAATGTTGGGACAACAGCGCTGAGAAATGTGGGCTTCCAGCAGGCATCACTTTCTTCTGCCCAGCCCGGTTTTACTGTGGAAGCCTCACTCCAGTTTCTTTTTAATTGGAAGGTGCTGTACTGCTTCTAAATATACATTCATGTTGTACTCAACCCATGAAGGGAAGTAGCTTCAGAAATAACAGGTAAAATTTTAATGTGCTTTTCATATTGAGGGTGGAAGAGCCAGCTGGTTTCTAAGAACAATTAATGGCGTTTTACTGAATTACTAGGAGGTTACTGTTTGCTCCACAGGCTCCAAAATCTCTCAGTCATCGTCAGCTTCCAGGGCTTTCTCAGGTGAAGCTGTGCACCATGGCTTCTGTAAACAGCCACGTGCCTTTCTCTACCTTTGCTGTGTGCTGGCAAGAATAGAGACTGAAACACAGAGAGACTTTCTGCTACTCAATTGTGGGCTGAGAAGGCAGTGTGAGGGTGATCCTGATGGGCGCTGGGTAACCCTGTGGATTCTACCAGATGCAGGTGCCCTGAGTTAAAAACACGTGGGTATTTGGAGTCCTGTACGGCTTGGGTGAATTCTGGGAGATGGTGATGGACAGGGAGGCCTGGCGTGCTGCGATTCATGGGGTCGCAAAGAGTCGGACACGACTGAGAGACTGAACTGAACTGAAGGCTTGGGTAAGGGGGTTTTAACTTTTTTTCCTGCTATGTATTCTTTTGGCAGTCTAGTGAAATCTATGTACACTTACTATTTTTTTTTTACATTTTATTTTGTTTAAATAAAATTTAAAATATTAATGTTAAAATTAATACTTTTATTTGTTTAAATAAAATACAAAAAAAGTCAAAACATAAAAGGTATGTAGAATTACTAAGAACAAAAAAAATACAGAAACACACTGATTTTCACAGAACTTACAACCTTATGCATGGTGCCCAATCTGTCACCGTATTTTAAAAATGACTTTAAATAACACACTTTAGTTAGCTTAACCATCAGATGTGTTTGAATGTGCCTGGTAAAGACTTGTAGCTGACTCACCCATCATATTTCAAAAAACAATGCTAACTTACAAAGAGTTACAAATTCTCATTTTTGCAAAACTCTAACAAATAATTTAAATAGCTGATTTCTTCCCATGTGTCCATGAAGGACAAGCAAGTGTAGACAGGTAAGACCATAAAGCATGTTCCGTGTCTGGATCGCCAGGTGGAGAAAGCACCTCATCCCAATGACCAGATTAGAGATTGACCAGGAGTTGCCTCTGTGTTATGAGGTGCTGCTGTGCATGTGTGCGTGCTGAGTTGCTTCAGTCGTGTCCGACTCTTTGTAGCCCTGTGGAGTGTTGCCTGCTAGGCTCCTCTGTCCATGGCATTCTCCAGGCGAGAAAACTGGAATGTGTCTGGGGATTGGGGGCCCGGGGCGGTCCAGGAGGCGGGTGATGCATGGCCTGGCCCAGCAAAAAACAAAAAAAAAAACTGGAATGTGTCATCATGCTCTTCTCCAGGGGATCTTTCCGACCCAGGGATCTAACCCGCATCTCGTAAGTCTCCTGCACTGGCAGGAGGGTTCTTTACCACTAGCGCCACCCGGGAAGCCCATGAGGTGCTATAGTCAGGAAGAATTAACTACCATAAAGTTATGACGTGCATAAATCATATTTCAGGATTTCTGAAATAATTGTGTTGTTATGAGAAAGAAAAAAGCTGTGATTTTTATTGCTGATATCATAGGTCCTGATAATAGTAATATAGTTTGTTGCTTGCCTTGAAATTTGAAGTGAGGTGATGTGAAAGTCACTCAGTCGTGTCCGACTTTTTATGACCCATGGACTGTACACTCTATGGAATTCTCCAGGCCAGAATACTGGAGTGGGTAGCTGTTCCCTTCTCCAGGGGATCTTCCCAACCTAGGGATCGAACCCAGGTCTCCCACACTGCAGGCAGATTCTTTACCAGGTGAGCTATTAGGGAAGCCCTGAGATTTGAAGGACATGCTAAATTTCAGCTGCTAATCAGTGGAGGAAAAAAAAAATCAGAAAAGACCTTCCACCATTGTGGATCCCTTTTATTCTAGCCACGGCTGTAATGTTGAGGAGTGGTGGATGGACCCTGAGTGAGAACCCTCTGCTCAAGGTGTGAGTAAGCACCTGGTAACAAACAAAGCAGTTTTCGGGGGGATGAGACCTGTTAGAAGGAATTTTTAAAAGAATGTCATTTTCTGTTGGTAGTTTATTTAGCAAACACGCCAGGATTTAACCTAAGGAGCGGTTGGTTTTGTACCTGGCCCCTTTGGAGAGAGACGCCATTGATTTTATTTAAAATACTGTTGGGTCTTCTTTGACAGCTAGCAGTATAATATTTGGAAAATTCTTATCAATGCTAGTTCTTGAACTATTTGGGCTGGTTTGAAATAAGCCAAAGTCGCTTGAAAGGAATGCTGCTGGAGGCAGAGGGTGCTCGCGGTGTGTGGACTCCAGACTGGGGGTTGAAAATCCCAAGGCTTCTTTTCAGAAGGGACTTGTCAGCTACCCTGGAGGCTGCTCCGTCATGGGTGGAGGTGGGGTAGAGGCGAGATCCAGAAAAGACTGAGTTTCCAAAATGGTAGCATCTTTGGATTCAGTCTGTGGTCCTCTGGAATGACAACTTTATACACGCATTTCTGTCTATAGAGTAACGTTCCAAGATGGTTTAAAAATATTCAGTGACAACATTCGGGGTCAAGGTTTACATAATCTTGACTGCACTGAACTGTCCAATATGAACATAATGCTAGCTACTTACTTAATTTCAGCTTCCCAGTAGCTACACTCCACATCTAAAAAGAAAACGGTGAAATTAATTGTAATAACTTATTTTACTTAAACCCAATATCTCCAAAATTATCATTTAAACATAAAACCAAATTAAAACGTATTAAATATTTTTCACACCGAGTGTTTGAAATTTCATGTGTATTTTATACCCCGCAGCCCATTGCATTTTGGACACTGAATTTTCATCAGACTTATTTGACCTACATTTACATTTCATAAAATGTACTGTTGAAAATCGGATTTGCGTATCCAAGTTGTTTCAAATATACCTAAACATCTTCCAATAACTGAATGAGTGTTAGTTTTTGCATTTTGAATAAATCACAATTAAAATTCAGCCTTCGGCTTCTTGGTCTTGCCATTTTGAGCGCTGGAAGCTGGTTACCATATTAAATGGTGCAGGTCCAGATTATACGGAGCGCCGTTGGAGAGGGGTCCCTAGACACAGAGCCCACAGGGAAAACTCGGTGGGAAAATTACAGAGAGAGCTTTGTCCTTCCGATTCTTTGTTCTTTCTGTGAATCCGTTCTATTTGTCTTTTTCTTAATCCAGTATTTTTCCAAAAGCTCATGATCGTTTTTCTAGGACCTCTCTTGTAACCAAAAGAGACTACTGGTCACCTACATCTGGGGACAACCCGCACCTGTACCCTCGGCTTCCTAGGAGGAATGTTCGGGGTGGGGCAGGTGCCAGGAAGCTCACACCTCTGCCTCAGGGTCTCAAGACTGAGAGTCTAGTTCCTGACTCTCCACCCCGATGCCTATGTCTGTCAAGGTACCTCTGATTCTGATTCTGAGAAATTGGGCAGAGCCCAGGAAACTGCATTTTTATCAAGTCTTCCTCGCTCTCCCTACCTTCGCCCACCAAGTGATTCAGAACAGCTTTGTCTGAGAACTGCTGACCTTAGCATCCTTCCCACCACTGTGTTCTTTTTGCTGGTGGTTTGGAGCTGTGCTCTGAGGACCCTCTTCCTCAGGAGCCCTTGTGTCTCCTTAAACTGGAGAGTTGTAGGCCCTGCTCCAAACCAGCTAAATCAGAATATTTGAAAGTGTGGCACTAGGAGTCTGCATTCTGAACAAGCTCCCCAAGTCATCCTTATGCCTACAAAAGCTTGTACAGACCCTCCTGCCTAGAAATATGGAATTCTTCAATTCCAGCTCTTCTCACTCAGCCTTTCCCCTCATGTCTGACCTTTAGAAACACATATCCCATTTTTATTCCACCTCCCCTGTCTTAGGGTTATTTCACAAATATGCGTTTGTTCCAGGCACTGAGGAAAGAAAAATACAAACCATGAGATCCTGTCTTTGACAGTAGAGAGCCTGCAGAACATGGAGGGGAGAGACAGATCTGTGGAAAACTGAGGTCACAGAGGAAGGCAGGTGGAATGCTGTATAAATGTGCTGGACTCCAGGGAGAAGAGTCATGCGTGTGCACCTGGGCTTTGAGTTGATGAGGATGGCTTCAAAAGGGCTTCAGGACCTGTTACCAACCAGGGTTCTTGGCCTCCTTGATCAATAAAAATTGATCAGAAGCCAGACAAGAAAATCAGGCAAGGCTTTATGGGGATCCCCGCTGCATAGAGGGGATGAAAACAAGTAACAGGATTCGTTTGCTCACTCCCTGACGAGGATGTGCAGTTCCTTCTACAGGGTGAGAGCAGGGGTGGATCCAAGGATCGGGCTGGAGGGGTGACTTAGGTGGTTTGACCATCCTTGGGTGGTATTGAGTACAGGGGGCAATATGCAGCACCCTGCTTTCGTTCCTGTCCCCAGCTCTTCACAAGTGGCACTTGGGTTCTTGGTCTCTGTGTATCTTGTTGTCCATAATTTGCCCCAACTGCATGCAAGCAATTGTTTTTAATCCCTGATAGTTCCTTTGTATTTTGTTGCTGGAGGAGACGTTTGTCCAGGTGCGAGCACTGCAGCAAAGGGTCCCAGGTCCCGGGTCCCAGCCTGGCTCAGACTCAGAGTTAATTGAGGAAAGCTACCATTAGGGGGTTTTCCATCCGATGGAGGAGGGGGGCACCCTGATGACTTAGTATGAATTAGAAAGTGGGAAGGGGAGCTGGGCCATCGCAAATGACACAGCCTAATGCATTCATCTCAGAAATCAGGCCTCATGGAGTCCTGGGAGAAGCTCAGCATGCAGATGTCCACAAGGGCACAGGAGAGAGCAGAGGAAAGCCACTGCACAGGGCCCAGGGAGGGAGCCAGTGAGACCTCCAGAAAGCACAGCGTCTCCTGGTGATGGGCCGGAAGTTGCTCTAGGTCAGCAGGGCTCGGAGGGGGAATTGGGAGGTGAGGGAAGCAAGGGCCATCGGAGCCTGGGAGGATGAACTGGAGCCCCTGCCCATGCGAGAAGCTGGAGGAGCTGAACACGCACACTCAGAACCATGGGCCACCTCCACGCTCAGCACTGGGGGAGCCACTGCCTGGGAGCGGCCATGGGGCCATCCAGTCTGATGCCATGGCTTCACTTCTGCTGCCAGGGTTCACATGGATTTCTGCCAAGGCCAGTCTTCACTTGCACCCCCAGGCTAGAGAACTCCGGAGAACACGGGCAAACGAAGCAAAGTCAACACAACACAAAACCAGTGCAGCTGGCTTAGGACACCTGTGTGGGGCGGCTCCATGGAGGAAGGGGGTGGGAGTGGGTGGGATGTCCAGCCTCAGTCAGTCAGTTCAGTTGCTCAGTCGTGTCTGACTCTTTGTGACCCCATGGACTGCAGCACGCCAGGCCTCCCTGTCCATCACCAACTCCCGGAGCTTACTCAAACTCATGTCCATTGAGTCGGTGATGCCATCCAACCATCACACCCTCTGTCGTCCCCTTCTCCTCCTGCCTTCAATCTTTCCCAGCATCAGAGTCTTTTCAAATGAGTCAGTTCTTTGTATCAGGTGGCCAAAGTATTGGAGTTTCAGCTTCAGCATCAGTCCTTCCAATGAATATTCAGGACTGATTTCATTTAGGATGGACTGGCTGGATCTCCTTGCAGTCCAAGGGACTCTCAAGAGTCTTCTCCAAACCACAGTTCAAAAGCACCAGCTTTGTTTATAGTCCAGCTCTCACATCCATACATGACTGCTGGAAAAACCATAGCTTTGACTAGATGGACCTTTGTTGGCAAAGTAATGTCTCTGCTTTTTAATATACTGTTAAGGTTGGTCATAACTTTTCTTCCAAGAAGCAAATGTCTTTTCATGGCTGCAGTCATCATCTGCAGTGATTTTGGAGCCCCCCAAAAATAAAGTCTCTCACTGTTTCCATTGTTTCCCCATCTATTTGCCATGAAGCAATGGGACTGGATACCATGATCTTAGTTTTCAAGGCCCTGCTAAATTCATGAGGACTTTACCTCTGGGTAGCAACAGCTCATACATTGCAGGAGTAGCATGATAAATGAATGTTCTTTAAGAAAATAACTCAGGCAGTGGTTCTCAAACTTTCTGGCATCAGAAACCTTTTGGACTCTCAACTCTGATGGAGGATGTCAAAGAAGTTTTGTTTACATGGATTATGTTGCCCATATTTACTGAATACTGTAAATTAGAAATTAAAACCAAGAAATTTTAGAAATGGTTACTAATGCATTAAAACTAACAACAAAAAGCACATTATATATTAGCGTAAAAACAATTTTTTATGAAAAAGAATTTATTTTCCAAAACAAAAATTCAGCGAGGAGAGTGGTTTCATTTTAGGTTTCTGCACACCATGTGAATATCTGCTTCCTCCACTTGCTCCGGGTTCACTGCTGTGAGAGCCCATGGCAGAGAGCCTTGGGAAAACCCCACAATCCACTTGTGACAGATGAAGAGCAGAAAAGGTGGATCATGTCTATAGTGTCCTGTCTATAGTATTATGGAAACAGTCTCCATCATATCTACAAGTCAGGTCATGTCTGCAGTAGTATGGAGAGTCTCAGCCCCCTTCATCCCTGGGAAGGGTCCTGGGGGGCCCATGGACCACACACCCACTGGTGAGCAGGCAGTGTGACCAGGATACTCCGAAGGAGACCTTGTCACAGTGTGTAGGGAGGTGAGGGCCTGCCTCAAGGGGTATCAGTGGGGATGAGAAGCGGGGTATTGGGCAGAGAGGCTAAGGAGACAGATGCCACAGAATGAACCAGCTGATGTGGGGATGAAGGAGGGGAGAGGCCCCTGGATCCAGACACCTTGAGGGTGTCCTGGATCAGTGGAGATCCACTAGCCGCTGGTACCCAGCCCTGAGCCAGCCAGGCCTCTAGTTCACAGGGTCATAGAAGACAGGAGAAAGGAAGTGGCCGACCCAGCCCTGTTGTCTGCAGGTCTAAAGCTGCCTTCTGTAGTCTGGTTGAGACTTCCCTGGGGCTCAGTGGTAAAGAATCCACCTACCTATGAGGAGATGTGGTTTCAACCCCTGGGGCAGGAAGATCCCCTGGAGAAGGGAATGGCAACCCACTCCAGTATTCTTCCCTGGAAAATCCCATGGACAGAGGAGCCTGGCGGACTACGGTCCACGGGGTCACAAGAGTCGGACATGACTTAATGAGTAAACAGCAACAAATATTAATGGTATAATTATATACTAAGGGGAACTCCCCAGGTCTGTAGGTGCCTAAGAGGAACTAAAAAGCCTCTTGATGAAAGTGAAAGAGGAGAGTGAAAAAGTTGGCTTAAAGCTCAACATTCAGAAAACTAAGATCATGGCATCTAGTCCCATCACTTCATGGTAAATAGATGGGGAAAGAGTGGAAACAGTGTCAGACTTTATTTTTTTGGGCTCCAAAATCACTACCAACAAAGGTTCATCTAGTCAAGGCTATGGTTTTTCCAGTGGTCATGTATGGATGTGAGAGTTGGACTGTGAAGAAAGCTGAGTGCTGAAGAATTGATGCTTTTGAACTGTGGTGTTGGAGAAGACTCTTGAGAGTCCCTTGGACTGCATGGAGATCCAACCAGTCCATCCTAAAGGAGATCAGTCCTGGGTGTTCATTGGAAGGACTGATGTTGAAGCTGAAACTCCAGTACTTTGGCCACCTCATGTGAAGAGTTGACTCATTGGAAAAGACTCTGATGCTGGGAGGGATTGGGGGCAGGAGGAGAAGGGGACGACAGAGGATGAGATGGCTGGATGGCATGACCGACTCGATGGACATGAGTTTGAGTGAACTCCAGGAGTTGGGGATGGACAGGGAGGCCTGGCATGCTGCGATTCATGGGGTCGCAGAGTCGGACACGACTGAGCGACTGAACTGAACTGAACTGAACTGAATTATACACTGGCAGGGATATTAGATGGGCAGAGATCCTGAAAGTGTTCCAGGTTGGTTGTGTGGTTCATGGAAACAGGGTTACAGGGAGAGATGGTTGTTTGGTGAATAACAAACACACTGGGGAGGAGGGGAGTTTTGGCGAATGCCCTTCTCTCTGGGGCACGGTGGTGGTGAAAGGTGTTCAGGAGGCATGCAGGAAGCAGGGACATGATTTTACATAACATAAGTATGCATGTGTATACGTGTGTTGTATACATATATATAAATATGGTTTTATGTGTGTATATGGTGTGTGTGTAGGTGGTTTTACATATAAATAGCTATGTAGGCTTGGCACGGGGATTTCCAGAAGGGTAGAATGAACTGACCTGGGCATCTGAATTTGTGGATGAAGGTCCTGATTCACCAGCAACCCCCAGTGTGGTGCTGGACAGCCCACAAGCATGTGTGGATCTCAGTCTCCTTGTCTGGGAAAAGCAGAGAGTGAAACAGCGGAAGTCGTGTGATCCAGTCCACTATTTTACACAGAAGAGTCATCTTCCGGAGGACACAGCGGTTCTGTCGGTGCCAGCGTTTGTGCGAGCAGCATTGTCCCAGCCCCGGTTTCAGCCTTTCCTGCTGAGGGGTTGGGAAATGAATGGAGAGGCCATCCATCCGGTATCGAGGGACAGCAGCTGTCTCTCAGGAGCGGCAGGTCTTGTCGTGTTTGAATGTGGCCCCCGGCTTGGCCTGGCAACCTTGGCATCTTCTTATTTCCTTGGTACTTGAAAGAGCTTTTTGTGCTGTGTCCACACCTGCCCACGAGTGCTCACACATGCCCACGAGTGCACACAGAGCTTTTGACCCCACTCTGGTCAGTATTTCCCCAGTGTACAATGGAAGTTGTAGATGTGCTTTAGATGTGCACAATTGTGGTTTTTTTTTTTTTTTGTATTTATGTATACTTCGATAGTATAGAAAAATACAGCAAAATGGCAAAACTATTTATATTGGCATCATTTCTTAGGATAAGAAAGAGTTTAAATAAACTGAATTTTTAAAAAGATAGCATAAATGCTAGTGCAGGTAAAACTGGATGTGTTAGTTGCAAAACTCTTGATGGTACAATGTGAGTGACTGGTGTGTGGGGAACACTAAATTGCCTTAATGAGCCTTTTAACAAACTCAGACAAGGACACAGTCTTATCAGGGGATCCTTGACTCTGATACTTAAGTTGGAAGTGTTATTCATCACAGGTTTGGTATTTCAGCCTAAAAATTCCTTTTGGGGAACCTTTTTTTTTTTTGGCCATCCTACGAATCTTGTGGGATCTTAGCTTCCTGACTGGGGGTTGAACCCAGGCACTCGGTAGTAAAAGCATGGCATCCTAACTACTGAACAGCCAGGGAATTCCTCTGGGGACCTGAGTTTTTATATCTACTTTATACTGGTCATGTTAGGTACTTAAAACATTAGACTTTAACCTGGATTTAACTAGAGGAGAAAAATCAAGCAACTTAAAATGAAGGGAAACTTTATAAAACAACTGGCCCTGTAGTATACAAAAATGTCTTGTCATAAAACACCAGCACCCCCCGCCCTCCCAAAAAACACACACACCCCCAAAAAAGCATAGCTGGTAGCCATTCTAGAGTAAGGAGACTAGAGAGGAATGACAACTAAACACAACGTGTGATTCTTGGTTGGACCCTGAATCAGAAATGAGACGTTATAAAGAACATTAGGACACTTGGGGAAATTTGGAAACCAGTTGCTTATTAAGATGAGAATAGAGTTATCAATTTTAAATTTCCTGAGTGTGATGATCATCATATGGGGACTATGCTTGGTTTTAGGAGATTCACGCTAAAGTATTGAGGGATGAAGCCCATTAATAATTAACTCCCAAATAGCTCAAGCCAAAATATATGTACATTCACATATACTCATTTGTGTGTGTAATGCCCACACACACACACACACACATGCACAGATACATACACACACAAAACACACAGGGGCACACGTAGATATAGACACACACACACACATGCCCATATATACACACAGATGCAGAAACACAAAAACACACATGCACATAGACATGTACACATGCATGCCCAGATGCACACAGATACACATGCATATAGACACTGACATGTACACATGCTTGCCCATACGTAAGCACACATGTATACCTTCATACATACACACTCACATACAAGGAGAGGGAAAGCGAACGTGACAGAAAATTGCCAGTTCATCCAGAAGGCCCAGGGTAGCAATTCTTGTACTCTTTGGTAGATTTAGACTTAAATATTTTTCGAAATACAAAGTTGGAGAAAATATTAGACTTTGTGAAGTAGGGAAATCTCAGTGATAAGCTCAGTCTTTCACGAAGCAGATCAAACAGTAAGTGTTGAGAATTTGGATAACATTTTCCCAGTCTTATTAATGTTACCAAACCAGACTTGCATGCACTCCCCACACAGTAAAGCTGGTCCACTGACACTGGGTTGTGGGGAAGAAAAGTGCAGCCTTTATTGCAGGGTACTCGCAAGGAGAATGGGCAGCTCACACTCAGAAGCCCTGAACTCCCTGATGACTTTCAGGGAAGGGGTTTTAAAGGCAGCGTGGGAGAGGGTCTGCAGGGTGGGCCGTCAGCTCAAGCATGGTTCTCAGACTAGTTGGCTTTAAGGTGAAGTTTCAAGCATCATCAACCTTCTGGTTTCAACTGAGTCTAGGGTGTATGTTCTTGTGGTCAGCAGTTTTCGTCTGGAGGGAGTCTGCTTCCTGTAAAAATAACTTAGGGACCTGTGTCAGACTTTTTTCTGTATCTTTCAGGGAACTGGGAGTGGTGAATCCCCCATCTGCCGTGTGGCAGATTTATAGTCCAAATTGTAGCCAGTTCCCTAGCCCAACTGGTATTCTTGGTTTCTACCTATTTGCATTTCCCAATCATTAACTCTTGAGTCAGCTTTTTACTTGAAAAGACAGGGACACAGTGGCTTATACACAGTTTCAGTAAGGAGTAGTCTTACATTGTGCAGAAATTTTTTGCAGCTGCTCCCCAGCTAAGATTCCTTCCTCCAAGTAATGTTGGTCATAGTCCGTCTCTGGTCAGCAGAGCCAAGGATGGTTCATGGGGACAGCCTAGGTTCTTGTTTGCACAGGCTTTGCTACGACAGCTGATCAAACAACAGTGTTAATACAGAATAGCCTCTGGTATAATAAGAATTTTGTGGATTCAAAAGTCCTTCAGTAAACATTCATCGAGGGCCTACAGGCTCTGGGCATCATTCCTAGGGGCTCATGGAAGACTGTGGAATCCTCTTCCTCGTGGAGATTGTGCTTCTTGGTGGGGAAACAGAAGTATCTAGGTAAGGAATGAGATGAACTGAGTAATTTTAAAAAATCACTAAGTCTTAGGAGGAAAAAGAAAATCACGAGGGAACATGACAGAGAGAGATAAGGCACGTGAGAGGATGGTGGTGACCTGAAGGCTTCTCTGAGGAGGTGACCCACTGTGAAGATCACTGGGAAGAATATTCCATTTTACACGTCTCCGTGATGGATTCCTCGATTCCTCATTCTCCCAGCCTTCAAGTCTGCCCCTGATGTCAAGGTCAAGGATCTTCTGAAACCTGCGTGTCTGCTGGGCTGCGTGGGGTCTGTCCCCCGGTTCATCCACACCCAGTGACTGCAGGGTGGGGCCGACCCTGGGTGTGCCCGTGTCCTCATTCTTGGGTGGATGAAGGCAGATGTTCTCTGTGCACTTTTCATCTTTATGACGGACTTTTAAGAAAGTTAGATCTAAAAACCACAGAAAGCCCATCATTTGCTCACCCTGACACTCGGTGATCAAAGTGAGTTATTGTCCCCGAATAACGCTGCAGGAAGCCTTCCAACCAGCAATGCTCAGTAACGCCACACTGGCACCCCTCTGAATTACTATCTCCTTTTGCTAATTCACTGTGACAGGTTTCTAAAGCAATTTGAGTTCATGTAAAAGCGGTGACAGGGAGATTATTCAAACTTGCGTAAAGGAGGGTGGGGGACAGAATTGATATCATCTTCCTTGTAGCACCGAGCAGGATCCATTCGGTTTCATTTCCTGGAGGCATTAAATCTGTTTTCTTTATTTTTTTCTTTTTCAGTCATCTTTTCAGTTTCATCTGATAATTATATTCTATCTGCAGTGCTTGAATTTATCCCAGAGCATAGAACCAGTCAGCTGATTCTCCAGCCCAGAGGCCGCCAAAGACAGGAAGTGAAGACGATATTCCTTAGCATTAAAGAAATTCCGATGTTTAAAATCCAGGCCCAAATGATGTCCTTCATGTGAAATCACTCCGGGGATAGGTCGGCAGGTAGAAGGGATTCAAAATGTCCATGTTCCTTAATGTGCCCTGTTTCCACCTGGGTGAACTGAATGGTGCCCCAGATGGCAGAGTGTGGGCTGGGCAGGATGGCATGGTCTGGAGCCCTGGGCCGAGGCACAGCCTCCCTACTCACAACCCTGAACTTGGCTCAAGGCCTGGCTCAGAGTGAACACCCAGCAGACACGAGCCGGTCTCACCCTGTCTCGCTTCCTTAAGCCTGGCAGCTCACACTCCAGCCCACCTCTCACCATCCTCTTGCTCAGCCCCGCCAGTCTGCTGGCTTTCGTTCTGTTTGCAGAAGATGCCGCCCGGCTTGTTCCTGCTTGGAAGCCGCCGAGCCTGCACTTGCTGCGGCCCCATGTCCCTCCCTCGGGTCCCCAGTGGCTCCTCCTCACGCTCAGTTCTGAGCTCAAGCATCACCACTCAGAGTAGCTCCCATCCTTGGTCGCTGCAACATGGTACCCTGATGGGTTTTCTTCACATCTTCTCTCCCTCTCCTAAGTCACCTTGATGCTTTCTTTGCTGGTTTTGATGCTCTGTCCTGTGCACCCTTGAACTTGGTGGGAACAGCGGCCTTGACTACCTTGATTGCCCAGTGCATGGTTATGTACAGTTCAGTTCAGTTGCTCAGTCCTGTCCAACTCTTTGTGACCCCATGGACTGCAGCACACCAGGCTTCCCTGTCCCTCACCAATTCCTGGAGTTTACTCAAACTCATGTCCATTGAGTCGGTCATGCCATCCAACCATCTCATCCTCTGTCATCCCCTTCTCCTCCCGCCTTCAATCTCAACAAGTGGCTCGCTAAATATTAATTGCACAGGAGTTACGGGGGACTCCGCTAGAGATGGAAGAGCCTTGCGGAGCTGGTCTGCAGGTCAGATGGTATGAGGTTTCCTTTTTTGACATTTTTATTTATTGATTCATTTTTGGCTGTACTGTGTCTGATTTTCTGCGGGTTTTTCCCTAGTTGCAGCAAATGGGGGCTACTCTCTAGTTGTGGTACTCAGGCTTCTCCACGCTGTGGCTTCTCTTGTTGCAGAGAATGGGCTCCAGAGCACGGGCTTCAGTAGTTGGGGTTCCCGGGCTCTAGAGCGCAACCTCAGTGGTTGTGACTCACATTGGCTTAGTTGCTCTGTGGCACATGGGATCTTCCCGGACCAGGGATCAAACCTGTGTCTCCTGCATTGGCAGGCAGATTCTTAACCACTGAGCCACTTGGGAAGCCTGGGTGAAAGATTTCTGAGAAGACTTTAGAAGTTGTAAAACTCCATGCAACTAACGCGTCGGTCAGTCTCCCCTCCCGTGGGAGCACCCCTTCCCCGGTGGGGAGCACCCAGACCCAGGCACCGTCTTCGCATTCTTGCAGAACTTTCTGTAAAGATCCCGGCAGTTCTGACATCAGCCTTAACCCCTGATACATTTCATTAGCACCAGTTTCCAATGAAACTCGGAAGAATTTGAAGCAAGAGGAAAAAAATCCTCCGGCTTGGAAATTGGTCGTCAGCAGGCCAGCAGGTGTAGCCGGAGTGCAGAGGACCACGCAGAGCCTGCGCCGTTTCGATTGTGGCCGGCACAGCTTCCTGTGCCACGGTTCGCTTCAAAAACCGTCCTGTCCCTGGTCTGGGACGTGGAGACAAACACAGAGGGGTCAGCTCCGAGGCGAGCGCAGCCCTCGTTCCCTGCATTTCTTCAGGACGGCAGTGCGGTGGTCCTCAAGGGCAGTGCTGATCAGGAACCTCTGAGTACCTCCCCCTGGGTTCAGTGTAAACATTTTTTCTTTTTTTCCCCCATCTACCTACCACTGTGGAAAACTTTCAGCCTTTACTATTGATAACCTTTTCAGGCTTCCATTAAGATGTAGTATGCTGACTTTGAAAGAGCTTGGTTTAAATTGCAGAGGGAGAAGAGGGGCTTTCAGGAATCTCAATCCATGATTCCTGGCTAGAAAGATGTGTTTTTTATTTTTGGAAGTGTGGCGATCATCCCCAGAGAGGCTGATTGGCCAGATTTCAGACGGCCAGAGCCCCGCGTGGCGGCCCCCTGGCTGTAGACACAGCATGTAGACACAGGAAAGGGTCCTGTGCCCTTTCCCCTCCCCAGGCTCAGTTTTCGCAGGAAATGAACAAGGGCTCAGGTTTCCGAGGAAATTGAAATATCCAGTTTAGGAAAATGAAAACAAATCTTGAATTTGGGGGAAAAAAATTACTTTATCTGTGGCTCTCAAAATGGATGGTTTCCCTCTGTATTGAAATGTGATTTTGGTAAACTGAGTCAGAAAAGGAAATTGCACATTGCATCTGTTTCTCTCCCCTCTCCAGAAAACTGGGTCCTGCCCTCTTCCTGGAATGTACGGTTTCTTTGTCAAACTCGAAAGAGAAACCCTTATATAAAGGCACCTGCCTACCAATAAAAGAAGTATATAGCACAAGGATTTTGAAGCTTGATGCAAAACTATTATCATTATATTCTTTTTAATTTTTAATTTGAATGACTTGAAGAATGAACAGTTGCAACACCCAGGTTTTTTTAAGCAAAAATTTCCCCAGCTTTTTTTAGAGATATAAAGCTGTATCTGACATATCACACTGTGTAAGTTTAAGGTATACAATGTAATGATTCAGTATATGTACATATTGTGAAATGATTATCTCAGTAAGATTAGTTAACCCATTTACACACACTTAAAAAATTTTTTTGAGAACTTTTAAGACCTGCTCTCTTAATGACTTTTAAATAGACAATACAGTATTAACCATCATCACCAGCTGTACATTGCCTCCCCAAAATATTTTCCTCTTACAACTGGACGTGTGTACCCTTTGAATACATTCACTGATTCCCCATACAATGAGTAGACTTGAAGAACTCACCGTATCTGTTCTTATAAAGTTCTTATGATTGAACTTTGCTTCAGCTACAGCATCCTGATTCTAAGCTATCCTACTAAATAACTGAGCACAGGAGAAGTGATTACATTTATTATCAGTATCCTACTAGGTGGAGACTTAGATATTACAGCTTACAGATTTTCTGTTATGAACATTATACCATTAGACTGTTGGTGTTCATAAGAAGCCAAGAGAATCCAGGGGTATTGCAGGTCATGCCAGTGGAAACACCAAATTTCTAACATGGACTCTGACTTAAATCAGCAAACTATCCATAACAAATATATTGACTCTACAGACTCTTAAGGGCTTTGCTGGTGGCTCAGTGGTAAAGAATCTGCCGCAATGGAGGAGACCAGGGTTCGATCCTTGGATCAGGAAGATTCCCTGGAGAAGGGATAGGCTACCCACTCCAGTATTCTTGCCTGGGAAGTCCTCTTGGGCTATAGTCCGTGGAGTCACAAAAGAGTCAGACACGACTTAGCTATTAAACAACAACAAAATTCTCTTAAACTTTCATTCCTCCCTTAAGCCAACTCATAAAGAAGAACAGGGCACTTTCCTCTTCTGGAGAGTTTTAAGGGTTCCTGAAGGGAGCTTTAAAGAGGAGAGGTGATTCATTCCCCATTATTTCCACCAAAAGAAAAGAAAAGAAAGAGGAGAGGTGAATTAATTAGCATGGGAGAAATCACAAATTAATCACAGCTCTGAAATACCACTCATTCAGACCAAGGATTAAAGCATACCTCTTTTTTCGATTGAAGTTACTTATGTTTTCAGGGAAGCTTCCCAGGAGGTGCAGTGGTAAAGAATCTGCCTGCCAGAGCAGGAGATGCAAGAGACGAGACTTCGATCCCTGGGTGGGGAAGATCCCCTGAAGGAGGAAATGGCCACCGGCTCCAGTATTCCTGCCTGGAAAATTCCATGGAGAGAGGAGCCTGGCAGACTACAGTCCATGGGGTCCCAAAGAGTTGGACAGGACCGAGGGACTGAGCACACACACATTTTTCAAGGAAAAAAATAGAAATAGAAGGTAGATGCTAAACTCCTAAGGGGCCCAGCATTTCCTATGACATCATCTGAGCCAAGGAGGGTTGTCTCAGGTGGGGCCAACCACCAGACAAAATATTCTTGAACACCATGCAAGTGATTCTTCTGGGGGTTTTCTTCTTTTGGAGGATGGAAAGCTTTTAGTGGCTTTTGTGGAAAAACTGAACATTTGAGCTGTAACTTTCAAAGGGAATCCTTTGTTCCTCTGGCCTGTCTGGGCTGCTTCTTTAGGAACATTCATGTCAGAAACATTTCATCTTCAGTTCAGAATCCAACATCCATGAACTGAAGAGAAATTTCCTAGATGACGCTTGCGAGACTGTTTTCCCCACACCCTTGTCTTCATATTCTCCAAATTAAAAATAAATGCAAACCCTCTGAGTTTTAATTTTGTGGTGTTTGATCTCTGCTCTAATATCACATGTGTGTGCATGTGTGTGAGTCACTACAGTTGTGTCCGACTCTTTGTGACCCAATGGACCAAAACCCACTAGGCTCCTCTGTCCATGGGATTCTCCAGGCAAGACTACTGGAGTGGGTAGCCATGTCCCACTCCAGGGAATCTTCTGGATCCAGGATGGAACCCTTGTCTCAAGCATCTCCTGCACTGGCAGGTTCCTCCACCACTAAAGCCCCTAAAGTCATACATTTCCATTCACTTTGGAGGAGACTCACCTCACTTCAGGCCTTGATCGCTTTTCACCTTAGGCATCCAAATTTGCACCTACTTCAGCCTCTTCCTCCAGCTCAATTCTTACTTTATAATTCCACCAGATTCATGTCTCAAAAACAAGACTTTGAGTTGGACTGATTTGCTTAAAACAGTTGACGACCCTTGGTTGTCTAACTCAGGGATCAGGGAGATCCCCCGGAGGAGGGCATGGCAACCCACTCCAGTATTCTTGGGCTTCCCTGGTGGCTCAGCTGGTAAAGAATCCACCTGCAATGTGGGAGACCTGGGTTTGATCCCTAGATTGGGAAGATCCCCTGGAGAAGGGAATGGCAACCCACTGCAATACTCTCGCCACGGGGTTGCAGAGAGTCAGACACGACTGAGCGACTAAGCACAGCACAGCACAGTTGTCTATAAAGTCAGATTCCTGAACCTGGTGTGCGAGGCCCCCCACGGCCCCACCTGCTACCCCGGATGTATTTCGGGGTGCATCTCAGCGTTCATGCTGGACCATTATCCACACTGCTTGACTCTGACCCGCTCTGCATTTTCTGTCTCCTCTTCCTCTTTTCTTACGCCCATCAGTGCCGTGTCTGCAGGGTGGGGGGTGCAGGCAGTGGGAGTAGCAGGCAGGGAGAGTTTAAAACTGTTGTGAATGGGCTTAGAGTGGTTCTATTTCTCATCATGACCAACACTAGCATTTCTAAATAATGTCAGTGATAAAATACTTTTTCCTCCCCAAAATACGCGTTGCTGTGGCTACCGTTCAACTTTAATAATACATGTGAGCTCCAGATTAGCAGACTCTTTTTTTAAAAAAAATTATTTATTTTGGGCTGTGCTGGGTCTTCGTTGTTACCTGCGGGCCACTCTCTAGTTGCGGTGTGTGGGCTTCTCGTGGTGGTGGCTTCTCTCATTGTGGAGCACGGGCTCGGGAGCACATGGGCTTCAGTAATTGTAGCTCCTGGGCGCTAAGGTACAGGCTCTGTGGTTGTACAGGCTTAGGTGCTCCCCTGAATGTGAAATCTTCCCAGGGTTGGGATCAAGTGTCCCTGTGTCCCCTGCATTGGCAGGCAGATTCTTTACCACTGGATCGCCAGGGAAGTCTCAGCACATTCTTCTTATTATGTAATAAAGGCTGTATTCTACATGAAAGTTGATTCCAAGGGAGAAGTCCCAGTTATGCAGACTGCTCACATGATTTCAGCCATCCAGTCAACAAGGGCACAGTTGTTCTGGGATCCTTCTCCTGCTTCACACACAGCTTGGGTCTCCAGCACCTCTGATATTCTTGCATTTATTTATTAAATTTTTTGGCCACTTCACGGCATGCAGGGATCTGAGTTCTCTGACCAGGGACTGAGCCCACGCCCCCTGCAGTGGGAGCATGGAGTCAATCACCGGACCACCAGGGAAGTCCCTGTTCTCGCACTGAAGCTGTAGCTTTGGAATAAACCACAACAACACAGCAATTGTAAGAAGGAATAGACTTCGAGTTGCTTGAATTCTGTCATTCCCTGAGACCACTTGTGGCTTTTATTTGTGTTTAACATTTGGCTCCTTCAAGTGCATGATTTCATCTGGTGAGGGCACATTTCATGATTATCACTGAAAATCACTTTTTCAGATAGAGGAGGGGTATGTTGAAAATGAATTACTCTGCGAGTCATGTAGACTAAGAATTTCTGTGCATCAGTTGGGTCCATCTTACTGAAGAATGGTTTCCAAGGAGGTGTCCAGAGAAGACTCCACACAGATGTCAGAGGGTCTTGTTCTGTCCATCCCCTGTGAGACGTGATCACTCCGTACCCTCTCACACTCCGCTCTAGCATCCTTACCCCGTGAGTTTTCTCCATACACTCATCACCTGCTGATACATCATACGTGAGCATGTGTGTGTGTTGCCTTACTAGTCAGTATTTGTCATTTTTTCTAGTCTTGAGTTCCATGGGGTCTATAAATATGTTTTATCAAACTGTATCCCAGGCACCTATCAGATAGTCCAGCCTATGGTTGGACTCAGCAAGTATTTGCTGAGTGAATGAATAAATGAATGAATGGGAGAATTGTCAGAACAAATCCCACACAGACCTTTTGTTCATTTTCTTCTCTCTGGAGCCCCTCTGAAGTGGGGAGAATGAACAGGCCTTCAAATGAGTTACAAAAGTACCTTTTGCCCATCTTAAAGAATATAGTTTGTTTGTTTGTTTTCTATAAGTGAAAATGAAAGTTTCTCAGTTCTGTCAGACTCTCTATGACTATACAGTCCATGGAATTCTCCAGGCCACAATACTGGAGTGGGTAGCCTTTCCCTTCTCCAGGGGATCTTCCCGACCCAGGGGTCAAACCCAGGTCTCCCACATTGCAGGAAGATCCTTTACCAGATGAAACACCAGGGAAGCCCAAGAATACTGGAGTGGGTAGCCTATCCCTTCTCCAATGGATCTTCCTGACCCAGGAATCCAACTGGGATCTCCTGTGTTGCAGGCGGATTCTTTACCAACTGAGCTATCAGGGAAGCCCTTTCTATAAATACTTCAAACAAACTTTTAAATTAATTTTTATAGTTTCTTTACAATGTTAAGAACGTGGTTGTCCCGAGGTAGATGGAAAATTACTCCAGCTTGCCCTCCTCATCCATGGAGCCTGTGCATCTAACTCAGAAGGTGCTGGTGTAACAAAAATGACCACATACTGAGAATTTACTCTAGGTAGGCCCTTGACTTTGTCTCCTGTCCTCAATGGGTTCTCAGAAAGCCGTCGTATAGATGAGAACAGGACACCACCCTTGTGATCCCCTGGACTGGCTGGGTCCCTGGGCCCGGGCGGGAAGAACGGCCAGCCTGCAGGGCGGAGCCGACCCTTGGTGGCCCCAGCGTCCCTCTCGGTCTCGTCTGCTCACCCAGCATTGTCGCCACCACATGTTAGGTGTCACCGCACAGCTGGCCGGTGGGGCCAAAGAGGGAACCTAAGGGAAGAGCATGGTGGAGCCCAGGAGACTAACACAAGGCTGCAGAGAAGCTGAGCCGGGTCAGCTCCAGGTCCGCAAGAAAATGAGCACCGCCTCGGGGAAGGATGCACGGGAAGCCTTCAGTCCAGAGAGTGTGCTGTGCTCCGGGAGGACCAGCCGTTTCAAACACCCACGCACTAAGCCCTCCTCTGCCAAGGCGCTCATTACTGTCTGCCTCACTCTTTGAATTACTCACTCTATGAGCCCACTTTTTAAAAGGCAATCCACAGGTATTTTAGAGATAAGTCACTTTTTTCATGGGCTCCAAAATCAATGCAGAAGGTGAAATGAAAAGATCCTCTCCTTGGACGGAAAGCTACGACAAACCTAGACAGCATATTAAAAGCAGAGACATCACTTTGCCAACAAAGGGCCATCCATATAGTCAAAGCTATGGTTTTTTCCAGTAGTCTTGTACTGATGTGAGAGTTGGACCATACAGAAGGCTGAGTGCCAAAGAACTGACGCTTTTGAATTGTGTTGGAGAAGACTCTTGAGAGTCCCTTGGACTGCAAGGAGGTCCAACCAGTCCACCCTAAAGGAAATCAGTTCTGAATAGTCATTGGAAGGACAGTTGCTGAAGCTGAAGCTCCAATACTTTGGCTACCTGATGCAAGAAGCCAACTTATTGGAAAAGCCCCTGATGCCGGGAAAGATTGAAGGTAAGAGGAGAAGGAGACGAGATGGTTAGATAGCATCACTGACTCAATGGACATGAATCTGAGCAAACTCCGGGAGATAGTGGAGGACAGAGGAGCCGGGCGTGCTGCAGTCCATGGGGTCACAAAGAGTCAGACATGAGTTAGTGACTAAACAACAACACTTTTTAAAAAATCATGCTTTTTTATTCAAAAGTTTAAAATTCGATTAACAAAGGAATAACAACACTAGCGAAAGTAAAACAAAGCATCTCCCTAAATTTCATGACCCTACAAAATATTTTCAATTTTTTCTGCGTTCTCCCCTTTTCAGTCCTGGTCCTTATGCCTGCCCATTTTTATTACGGTGTACACCTGTATCTTTAATGTGCTTCCAGATGGAGTTGTTTCCACTACCACCAGTGTGGGCAGGGCACTGCCAGGGCCAGGAGGAGGTGAGGGGGTGACTGCATCCCCAGTAGGCTCACATTTAGGGAGGAGTCACCCCAAAACCAAAGGCTGAGCTTGTGAGATAAGAGAATGGAGGAGATAGCAGAGAAAATCCCGAGAAAGAGAGAACAAAAAGTGCCTAAAACACTAGATAAAAAGCATAGACCATAGTGAGGGGCAGAGAATAATGAGGGGAAGAGAAAACATTAGTGGGGCTTAATGAAAGGAAAATGAGGTGCATCTCCCTGACATGTAGCTCAGCTGCCAGCCCCTGTCTGGACAGCTTCTCCAGGAAATCTGGAATGCCTGTCATTTTTCTACAGGCAGACTAACAAGATGGCAAAAGGACTGATGGAAAATATCCTCTGAGATGGGCTTGGATACACATGTGGGTTCAGATGTGGCGGACACTGCTCTGCCATTAATCATGTTTTAGGAGAAGCTGACATGTCATTTCTCACTGATTTCAGAGCCTGGGGGGCTGAGAGGGATGGTGAGTAACACAAAACATGTCAGAAAAACTCAGAGAGTAGAAAGCTCACAGTGTCTTTTAAACAACGGTAAGATAACCTGGAGATAGACAGAGGAGCCTGGTGGGCTACAGTCCAAGGGGTCGAAAAGAGTCAGACACGACTTAGTGACCGAACAGCAAGATACCCTAAAACCTAGCAGGGATTCTGAGAGCTCTTGTTTGTGGTGAGTGTTCTCGGCTCTTGAATCATACCTCCAATTACAGCTCATGGCCAAGTGTTAAATTTTGCTTTCTGCCTGCAATGTGGGAGACCTGGATTCGATCCCTGAGTCAGAAAGATCCTCTGGAGAAGGGAATGGCAACCCACTCCAGTATTCCTGCCTGGAGAATTCCATGAACACAGGAGCCTGGAGGGCTGCAGTCCATGGGGTTGCAGGGACTCGGCCGTGAGTAAGCGACTAACGCTTTCACTTTTTTCTTTCATAATGATAACATGCATGCTCAGTTGCTTAGTTGTGTTTGCGACCCCATGGACTGTAGCCGGCCAGGCTCCTCTGTCCATGGGGTTCTCCAGCAAGAATACTGGAGTAGGTTGCCATTTCCTTCTCTAGGGGATCTTCCTGACTCGGATCGAACCCATGTCTCCTGCATTGCAGGTGGATCTTTATACTTGAGCCACCCGGGAAGTAATGGCAGGCGTTTAAACTCACTCGGAACTGTGTCTTCTGGAGCACAGCCTCTCCCACGTGTGTGCCATAGTGTCTCCAGGCACAGCCATGCTGAAAGACACCAGATTGAAAACAACGGCTCCTCTAATCGATAGGATTTAGTTTACAGAGTTGAATTATATCACGTGGATATTGGAGGAAAAGTTTTTCGTGTCCTTACTCAGTGGCACCAGATAGATATTTCTTTCCAAGTTTAGTTAGCATCCTAAAGTGGCCTGCATGATACTTTTCCTAGATGTGGAAGCAGTCCAGTGCCTGGCTGAATCGTTATCATGCCTTCCTGTTCCTGGTGGTCTATTTCTAATAACCTGTGCAATTATGTAATAGAGTCATGACTGAAAAGCCATCAGAGATTTGGGTGTCTTAGCCAGCCTAGGCCTAGATGGATTCAGACACTGAAATGGATGCTTGAGGCTTTCTAGACCATTCCATCTATGCCAAGATGAGCAGACGTAGAGACTGATCTTTCAGTAGCAGGGGCCTGGAGGAGATCCCAAGGCTCTACAGCAGTGGTTCTCAGACTTTGCTGCAGACTGGAGTCTGTTGCACAGCTTCAATGATTCTCTGAGACCTGGGTTGTCTCCTGCGCACAGCAAACCAGGATTTCTAAGGCTGGGGCTAAGGCATTGGTCTTCCCAGGTGGCGGAGTGGTAAAGAATCTGTGCCAATGCAGAAGACTCAAGAGACACGAGTTCGAACCCTGGGTCTGGAATATCCTCTGGGGTAGGATATGCAACCCACTCCAGTGTTCTTGCCTGGAAAATCCCATGGACAAAGGAGCCTAGCAGGCTGTAGTCCATCGGGTCACAAAATGAGCTGGACACAACTGAGCATGCCCGCACGTATGCAAGGCGTCAGTAATTTGAAAAATCTCTCAGGTGGCTCTGATACATGGCTGTAACATAAGGTAAGGTAGAATCATGCTCATGAAATGTGCAGATTGCTCTCAGAGCCCTTCACAGAAAAGAGAAATAGCAAAGACTTCTTTGGCAGGGAGTATGGAGAGTGCTAGGCGGACGGAACTACTTAGACAAAAAAGCAGAAATAAGAAAGCGGGTAGTGGCCCAGTGTGGAGTTCTTTTTGGCTAGAATGAATGTGGCAGCATAAAGGAAAAGCAGAAGAGAAAGACAGGGAGTGTTAGAATGTGCTAGAAAGAAGGGGCTCAGTTGCCAGGCTTAGTGGAAAACTGGTATCAATTTTCATAAATAGAAGTTTAACCTTAGGAACTAGTGCCATAAAAATAACACAGAGTGTTTCCTGTTAGATGCCCTCCCCTGCCGGTGATTTTTCTTTAACACCTTTAACTCTTTGCACAAACGAAGATTTGCAAGGGGTGTTACAGACAGAGTAGCCCTGAGCGCCGAGTGGAGGGGAGTGGCAAAGACGGAGGGGAGGGATGGGGTGAGGCAGCTCGGGGACAGACACACGCAGCCTGGCCAGTGGCCCTTGTGGCCTCTGCATAGGATGAAGGGGATTTTGTCAGCGGCGTCCCAGAGGATGCGGTCAGAGTCTGCCATGTGTCAGCTTGGATGCTACAATACCTGCACGGGGTTGGCTGAGAAACACAGTTCAGATCATGCCAGCAAATCTCTGAAAGCGCTTCTAGATCTGATCCTCCCTCATATTCTGCCTACAGAAAAGGCAGCTCCTGGTGGTTTGATAATCCTAGGAAGAATCTGTTTGTTCTCACTGTCAATGAACTGAACTGGTAACATATAATTTCACTAAACATACCTGGATTTGGAGAATGTCATTTTTAAAATGAAATACTGAATAACAGGAGAATTTGAAATGTCATGGAATTTGAAAATAATGTACCGCATGGCTAGAGTTTATAGGGTGCCTTTTATGTTGGTGATCATTGAATGAGGTTTGAAGCAATGCAAAAACTGTGCTGTCCCTGTGTGTGTGAGTTTCCCTTGTAGCTCAGTTGGTTAAGAATCTGCCTGCAATACAGGAGACCCCAGTTCGATTCCTGGATTGGGAAGATCCGCTTGAGAAGGGAAAGGCTACCCACCCCAGTGTTCTTGGACTTCCCTTGTGGCTCAGTTCGTAAAGAATCCGCCTGCAATGTGGGAGACCTGGGTTCAATCCCTGGATTGGGAAGATCCCCTGGAGAAGGGAAAGGCTACCCACTCCAGTATTCTGGCCTATAGAATTCCATGGACTATATAGTCCATGGGGTCACAAAGAGTCGGACACAACTGAGTGACTTTCACTTCATGTGTGTGTGTGTGTGATGTTCACGAAGCACTAGGGTAAATGGGAACTTTCCAAAGTAAAGTTCTGAAATTACTAGGCAAGGAAAGCAATGAAAGAAGTAAGCCCGAAGTTATAGAACAAATATTATGACCCTATCTTTAAAGTCTGTGGCCAACGGATAAAGAAATGTAATTTTCTCTAACACTCTGATGTTCTCTTAAGGACTATGAGAGGCGTAATAATGTCTGTATTTGGGTTACATGCTGCTTTGATTATGTAGCCTATTAGTGAAATCCAATCCACAGCCTCCTACGAGATCGAGTGACTAAGGCATTTTGCTGATGAGTAGATCTTACTTGACAGGTTGACCTAGGATTATTAGTGAAGCCAGAAGTACTGCAGAGAAATACACTTCTGCTCTAGTCACTGACTCATCAGCCCATAAACAGCGCTTAAACCTTTATCTTTTCAATTGTCTTAACTGCCTTTCCCAGCAGCGTCCGCTTTCGAATAACAGATGGAGAGCTGCAGTCGCTGCTTCTCCATTACTAAGCACCCATATCGCCCTCAACTACAACAGAGTTCGTTGTGGTGACAAAGCTCAGCAGTGCATCACCTGAAGATGGAATATGCCTGCTGGAGACCAAATATCCTTCACCCCCTGGTCTGTGCCAAGCATGTCACCTAAGTGGTGATATAGCTTAAAATTGACCGTAACATTATTGCTGTTTATTATCACCATGATCATGCATGTATTATGCAGAGTACATCATGAGAAATGCACAAGCTGGAATCAAGATTGCCGGGAGAAATATCAATAACCTCATATATGCAGATGACACCACCCTTATGGCAGAAAGCAAAGAAGAACTAAAGAGCCTCTTGATGAAAGTGAAAGAGGAGAGTGAAAAAGTTGGCTTAAAGCTCAACATTCAGAAAACTAACAACATGGCATCTGATCCCATCACTTCATCACAAATAGATGGGGAAACAGTGTCAGACTTTATTTTTTGGGCTCCAAAATCACTGCAGATGGTGATTGCAGCCATGAAATTAAAAGACACTTGCTCCTTGGAAGGAAAGTTATGACCAACCTAGAGAGAATATTAAAAAGCAGAGACATTACTTTGCCAACAAAGATCCGTCTAGTTAAGGCTATGGTTTTTCCAGTAGTCATGTATGGATGTGACAGTTGGACTCTAAAGAAAGCTGAGCGCCGAAGAATTGATGCTTTTGAACTGTGGTGTTGGAAAAGACTCTTGAGAGTCCTTTGGACTGTAAGGAGATCCAACCAGTCCATCCTAAAGGAAATCAGCCCTGAATATTCATTGGAGGGACTGATCCTGAAGCTGAAGCTCCAATACTTTGGCCACCTGATGCGAAGAGCTGACTCATTGGAAAAGACCCTGATGTTGGGAGGGACTGGGGGCAGGAGGAGAAGGGGATGACAGAGGATGAGATGGTTGGATGGCATCACAGACTCAATGGACATGAGTTTGAGTGAACTCCGGGAGTTGGTGATGGACAGGGAGGCCTGGTGTGCTGCAGTCCATGGGGTTGCAAAGAGTCAGACACGACTGAGGGACTGAGCTGAACTGATCACCATTTTACACATGGGGAAACCAAGACTCAGAGATGCTCAGCGACCAGCCAGAGTTTGCATAGCTCATAAATGATAGAGCGGGATTTCAGACTGAGGCGTGTTCACACAGCCTGGTCACATCTGCCTCTCTGCCCTGCCTCCAATGGCTCCGTCTGCAGGCCTGGCTCCCCTAGTGCCCTGGGAACCACTGCAGAGATGGATTTGATAGTCTGTATGAAGTAGAGCCAGAGACAGGGTGCTGCCCCAGACAAGCTGGCCTGCAGGACAGCTTGTTTATCACAGCCAAGAAAAATCCACCAACTGACCCACCCAAATGTGACATGACTCAGTATAACAAAAGTTTACTTCTTAAGCACGTGATTGTCCAGTCTGAGGGCGGTTGAGGTCAGTGGTGGTGAGGTGGGAAGCAGACTTTGCTCCACACAGTCATTCAGGGACCCAGGCTCACTGTGGCTCTGTTATCATCAATACGTAGTTTCCAAGTTTGTCACTGTCATCTCCACTGCAGCCCAGCCAGGAGCAGAGCAGGCTTAGAGGTGTGTGCCTGGGAGACTTTGTGGTCCAAGTCTTAGAAGAGGCACGCACGTCTTGCATTCCCGTTTCATTGGCTAGAATTCATAGTGTGACTATGGCTAATTGCAAGGAACGCTGTGGAAGGTAGTCAAGCTGGGTGTCCAAGAAGAAGAGGGGATAGATGTTAGAGAGTATTCATACAGGAAAACAGGGGAAAGGTCCCTAGGCTTAAAATCCAAAGACTGAGGTTTTGGTCTGATGACCCATTGTAGGGCCACTTGACAAGTTTTTTGTTTGAAAATCAGAATCACCACCACCTGCTGATTTCTGCTCTGTGTGTGCGTGCGTGTACACTCAGTCGTGTCCAGCTTTTTGTGACCCCATGGACTGTAGCCCACCAGCATCCTCTGCCCGTGGAATTTTCCAGGCAAGAATACTGGAATGAGCTGCAATTTCCTACTCCAGGGAATCTTCCCAACCCAGGGATTGAACCGTGTCTCTTATGGTTCCTGCACTGACAGGTGGGTTCTTTACCGCTGTGGCATCTGGGAAGCCCTTTCTACTCCATAGGATAATTGAAGATCAAAATTAGGATTAAATAAGATATCTGGGCATGCAATTTAGGACTAGCATGGGAGAGTAGGAAAAGCTCTATATTAAGACATGGAGTTCAAATTCTTTTCTCTAGTTCTTTGTGGCTGTGCAAACATGTCTCCCTCATGCTTTCTGAGCTGGGAAGCTTTTCTGTTAATTTAGGAGGAAAAGCACTTGCCTTGTCTTCTTTATAGGGATCCAGAGCGTGTACAAATCAGTAACCTAAGTGAAAGTATCTGAAAGCCATGAATGTCAAATTTCTGTTTTGGGTATCACTGGGAACTATTTTACCCGGAGACTTCTTTCTTTTAAACAATTAATTAATTAATTGCTATGTATTGTTATTATCATTTGGCCCTGCCAGGTCTTTGTTGCTGTGAGGGATTTTCTCTAGCTGTGGCTCCCAGGCTCCAGAGCTTGGGCTCAATGGTTGTGGTGCATAGGCTTAGCTGCTCCCTGGCATGTGGGATTTTCCAGGACCGGAGATCAAACCTGTGTCGCCTGCATTGAAAGGCAGGTTCTTTACCACTGAGCCACCAGGGAAGTTTTAGAGATTCCTTTCTGAGCCCAAACTCCCTGCTTTGTCCTTTCATCCTGGCTAAATGAAGTAGAGTATTTATGTACAAAATAATATTTTTTTCAAAAAATTGAGATAGATGTCTCAGCACACATCATGAGTGACTATAAACTCCTGAGGGAACAGCCTGAATCATCTCCACGTTTGAAATTCATACTCACTGAATTACGTTCAAGTTTCTTTCTGTTTTCTTTTTTTTTTTTTAATGTAAACAAATCAAATGGAAATAGTGGGTTTTTTTTTTGGAATATAGTTGATTTGTAATGTTGTGTAAGTTTCAGATGTACGGCAAAATGATTCCTTTATATATACATGCATATCTGTTCTCTTTCAAATTCTTTTCCCATTTAGGTTACTACAGAATATTGAGTAGAATTCCCTGTGCTATACAGTAGCTCCTTATTGGTTGTCCATTTTATACATAGCAGTGAGAATATAAATAACAAAATACTGAGTTGGCCAAAAAGGTTCACTTGGGTTTTTTCCATCTTATGGGATATGAATGAATTTTTTGGCTAGCCCAATCTTAAAAATGATACAAATGAACTTATTTACAAAACAGACCCACAGACTTAGAAAACAAACTTATGCTTACCAAAGGGGAGAGTTGGGGGGGGGAGAGTGGATAGACAGGGAGTTATCAATTTATCGATTGATTTATTTATCAATTGATTTATTTATCAGTTTATCAATTTGGGATTGATAAATTGAGGTTTCAAAGAGACTGTCTGGCTAAAGACAAGGGAACCATGTGGCTGGCACAGCAGTGGTTAGTGGCTCCAGCCCACAGCGTGGAGCTCTCCTCACTATTTGTTCTGTCTTTGAACCAAGGGTTTATCCTAACTGATCACATTCCCACTTTCTGATTTGCAAAGTCACTTCTCTGAATTGTTGGTGTTAGTCACTCAAGCAGACTCACCGTTTCTTTCTTCATTCAGTTCCACAATTAGAGTGATTCATTAGGCTGTCTTCCTTTCTCTCCTATTTTTCCTGTTGTCTCCCGAAACTTCTTAATTCCGGCCAAGACGCTGATTACCTTCCAGGTTGCCTTTGGAGCCGAGTTGTGCAGAAGGGGATCGTCTGTCTGACCTGGCTCTTCATTCGTTTCTGGGCTCAGTCAGCTATGAAGTGCCGGGCTTGCTCTGCTAATCGCGGTGTGCGATGAGTCACTCTTCCGTTTTTCTGGCTCGTTGCAGGTGAGGTTGCATCTGCTTTTTCAAACTTTAATAAGTAACAAGAGACAGTAGAGAAAATCCGGGAGGGGCTGGCTTGCTTTTCCTTCTAGAATGGTTGCCAGAGTGTAGCACCAGCTATCCAATTTAGGCTAATCTCCACTTTATCCACCCACTCAACAGCTAGCAGCATGTCCTTCTTTAAACGGCCCCTCCAGGAAAAGAGACACTGTAAGTGACGCCCTTGCAGAGCGGCCCCTCTGCTTCTCAAACCTTCACCTGCCCAGGGACCACCCGGGATCTTCTTGCCACAAAGATTCTGACACATTCGATCGGAAGTGAGACCCAGGATTTGGCATTTCAAAGAAGTTCCCCAGGGACGCTACTGATCCAGCAACCAAACTTGAGGAGGTGGAGTTGTTGAGGTGGGCCCGTTCTTACTGAGGTCTCATTCTTCACATACATTTTCAGATGATGGGCTTTCTGGAATAAGGAGAAATAGCTGGGATGCACTTGTCAAAATAGATAAGAAATTGTAACCAGGAGGAAAGTGGGATCCCTGATGTCTTTTCAGTTGTGAATTTCCATAAGTTGAACAGCTCCAATTCTATTTGCATTTACATTGACAATAAGCAGGAGGGTGGCAGATCCCATTCCATTTGAGGGATGGCATGGGTGTCACTACCACCAATTAATTACCCTTGCTCTATTAATTAAGAGCAAGGGTGTATCAGGGTCACGGAAACTGAGGATCTGGGCTGTAATCAGAGGCTAACTTGCTAATGATTTTGTACAGAACATTGGGAATTTGGGGATATCCAAATATAAATATTGGGAACATGACTTGACAAATATATTTGTATGTTTTAAAGGGGAGGTAGAATCAGCTAGCTGTACTTATGTTAATAACAGACACATGTATGGTGCCTACTGGGTGCTGAGCACTTTACAAATATCAACTCATTTTATCCTGACAGCAACCTTAGGAAGTGGGTATTATTATTGTCTCTACTTTTATAGATTAATTGAGTTACAGAAAGGTGACGTTCTCCAAAGCAGCAGTGTTCAGGTTTTGAATCTGGGTAGGCTGGCCATTGGGCTTCTCTGGTGGCTTAGCTGTAAAGAATTCATCTGCCAACTCAGAAGACCCAGGGTTTGATCCCTGGGTTGGGAAACTCCCCTGGAGGAGGGCAACCCACTCCAGTATTCTTGCCTGGAGAATCCCCATGGACAGAGGGGCTTGGTGGGCTCCAGTCCATGGGGTCACAAAAGATTCAGACATGACTTAGTGATTGAGCACATGCATGAGGCTGGCTATTACTGGGGCTTTCCTGGACTCGTGTATAGCAAGAACATACTAGTTCAAGGTCAGATTCTGCCATTTGCACTTGCCCTTGATTAAATCTTCTGGTCTCTGTCCTCATGATGCCCTGGGAACCTCTCAAAATTGTTGGGAAACTGAAATAAGATAATGCACATGAAACTTAATAAATTATATGCCACTGTACAGACAGATTCAAAGATTAGATGGATACATTTGATTGCTATTGTTGTATTTTGAATAGTACTGTGTGAATAGCCAAATTCTGTTTCTTTCGTGTCTATGTTTATATTTCTGCTGCTTCCTCAGGAAGAACTCGTTTTGCCCGAAATCCTGAAATAAAAAACAAGAACATCTTTTTGGATTTGTTTTCTTAGGTTTTCTGAAAATAGGATATTTTGTAGAGGCTAAACACCAGTAGATGGCCAATCTGCTGATTTCATCCGTTCTTATTTTGTGATATCGTGCCCTGGAGGTTCTTCTCAGCAGTGTTACCCCATCTGAATTGAAATGATTTTCCAATGCCTCTTGCATTTTGCTATTCATTTGGTAAAGTGTCTTATGATGAAATCAATTTTGTCTTAGAACTTTGTGCTCGGATGTAAACCATGATTTTTCTTGTTACCTTGCCTCATCGTGGCATAGTTATCTTTCTTTAAAAGCCCTCACTTTTCTTAGAGTTTTAATATTGCAGCTGCATACATTTTCCCTCCTCTGAATTTTAGCAGGAGTTAATGTAAGATTCCCCCACCCCCATCATTACATTACTACATTCTTCCTCAGGGGACTCGAGATTATGGAATTATGATAAAGGAGGATTATAGGGGTTCAGCTTGTGTTGCTGGGGCCAGGACATCTATGTCTCTGGTTCCTGGATGCAGGTGATGAAAGTGCCTCCTAATTATTTAATTATGAAAATTATGATTAGAGATTAATTTCCTTTTCTTTTTGTCAGAAATCCATGGAAGTAAAGCAAGGAAACTTTATTTATTTAAAATTTTCATTTTATGCTGGAGTAGAGTTGATTTCCAGCGTTGTGTTGGTTTCGGGTATACAGCAAAGTGATTCAGTTGTACATATACATCAGTCATTCATCTTCAAATTCTTTTCCCATGTAGTTTATTACAGAATACCGAGCAGAGTTCCCTGTGCCATATAGTACATCCTCGTTGGTTATCTATCTTATATATAGTAGCATGTGTATGTCAGTCCCAAACTCCCAGTTAATCCCTCCTCTGGAAAGCAAGTCAGTTTTAAACCAGAACTTAATTCTTTTTCATTTAATTTAGCCAGATCAGAATCTGTTTCCTTTTCAGCAATAGAGCATGGTAAGTCTTTCAGAGTAAATGTTAGAGCTGGATACAGTTATTAGCTCTCTCCTAAGTCAAGTAGCAAACTCAAACCAGACCAAAGATGCAGTGAACTTTATGTTTGTAAACAGGTGACATTTTTAAGCTGATTTAATCAAAGGCAAACCACAGATAATGGCATCACCATTTTCTTTTAACTGGCTTCTAAGACAGGGTTCATTTAGGTTTCTGGAGTGGCGGGTATAAGCAACTTTATAGTTGCTACGTGTGTATCTTCCAGAACATTGCTTGCCTTCTCTAGTATTGTTCTAGAGCAAATGTGGATAAGAGAAGGATGGTCAGTGAGGACCAATTAATTCCAAGATATCTGGGTGTGTATTTCTGGTGTCAAAATAGGCAGATAATACAGAGTAGCAGTCTCAGAGGCAGACCTGAGGTCAGAGAATCTACAGCTCCATGTCTTAGCTGTGTGACCCGGAGTGAGTCACTGTCTTGCCTAAGCACTTCTTTCTTCATCTGTACAACTGGAATGGTACTAGTGCTGACCTTAGGCCTTTGTGCTGTGTGGCATATCACACACAGGCGTCTCTTGAAAGTACATATAATTCTTAAGAAGAGTTAATCTTGGAAAAAATCTAAATAAGAATGAGTGATATATGAATACGTATAACTGTGTTTGAGCAAACTCCGGGAGATGGTGAAGGACAGGGAAGCCTGGCGTGCTGCAGTTCATGGGATTGCAAAGAGTCCGACACGACTAAGTGACTTAGCAACAAATATATATCTGAACCACTGTGCTGTACACCTGAAAGCAATGCAACGTTGTAAATCAACTAAAATCAAATTTTAAGAAATGCTTCCTACCCCAGGGAGCCTGTTCTCCCACACAAAAAAGTTAATTTTGATATAATTTTATCCTTGACCTACTATTAATCCAAGTGAAATCCTAACAGCTCCAATAAATCTTTGTAGACCTTTGAACAATTTCAAAAGCACCCTGAAAGGATGATTGAGTATCTTATGGTGGTGGTGGTGGTGGTCATTTATTTGCCAAGTCATGTCCAACTCTTGTGACCCCATAGACTGTAGCCCACCAGGCTCCTCTGTCCATAGGATTTTCCAGGCAAGAATATGGAGTGGGTTGCCATTTTCTCCTCCAGAGGATCTTCCTGACCCAGCGATTGAACCTGCAGGCAGGTTCTTTACCGACTGAGCTACCAGGGAAGCCCAAGTGTCTTATGAGTGTCTTTCAGATTATCCCATAGAAATGCTGACCCCAGAGCTTCGTGCATCTTTTAACTGAAATCCCCTGACTACTACAACACACACACACAGAGAGACAGACACACACACACACACACACAGACACACACATACACATGCGTTCATTGGCCTTTGCTTGTGGGAATGTCTTGTGCAAAGAACATGGAAAGATGTAAAGTGTCATAGCTTTGAATGTGGAGCCAAAAGGGTAATTCCTCTCTGAAGACCACACTTACTAACCACAGAACAAGTGGAAGTGCCTACACTTCATCCAAAGCAGACTCCTGCTTTCAATTCGTTATTGCATGGTTATTTAAAGTAAACTGAGAAAATACTAACAGATAAAAGGAGGAAGAAATGACCCTCAAAATCCCAATCCTCACCCCTAAATGCTGTTGTTATAACATTTTGGTGATTTTTGTGACTTCAGGTGGTTTTTGTTGTTAGTTGTGATCATACTATACCAGCAATTTTATCTCCTGCCTTTGACATATATACATATGTATATATGTTTTTATGGCTATGTGATATCACACCAAAAGGATGTATTGTTGACTATCTGCTCACATTTGTAGAGTAAACATTGATGCTTTCCTTATTCCTGGCTGTCACACACACTGCAGCCTTGAACCTCTGCTCGTACGATGCTGATGCTGCAGCATTTACGGCAGCGACCTGCCCCTGCCCCGGAGCCCTGCATGTGCCAGACCTGTGAAAGTCAGTAGAGTTGGAACTCATGAAGCCGAACCCAGTTCAGTTCAGTTCAGTTGCTCAGTCGTGTCCGACTCTTTGCGACCCCATGGACTGCAGCACACCAGGCTTCCCTGTCCATCACCAACTCCTGGAGCTTACTCAAACTCATGTCCATTGAGTCTGTGATGCCATCCAACCATCTCATCCTCTGTCGTCCCCTTCTCCCACCCTCAATCTTTCCCAGCATCAGGGTCTTTTCTAATGAGTCAGTTCTTCGAATCAGGTGGCCAAAGTATTGGAGCTTCAGCTCCAGCATCAGTCCTTCCAATGAGTATTCAGGACTGATTTCCTTTAGGATGGACTGGTTGGATCTCCTTGCAGTCCAAGGGACTCTCAAGAGTCTTCTCCAACACTACAGTTCAAAAGCATCAATTCTTCGGTGCTCAGCTTTCTTTATAGTCCAACTCTCACATCCATGCATGACTACTGGAAAAACCATAGCCTTGACTAGATGGAGCTTTGTCGGCAAAGTAATGTCTCTGCACCCCAACACTGAATTAAATCTGAGACAGAGTTTTGGATGGAGAATTGGTTTACCAGGCAAAGAAGGCCACACCAGATTCATGCCCTCAAACCTGTGTCCCCAGGATGGGAGGATTTGATGAGATGTTTTATAGTAATGGTTCAAAGAGGGTGTGATAAGCTCATGGACATTCTTCTGATTGGTTGATGGTGCTTTATTCGGGAGTCAGCATCATCAACCTTCTTGTTCCAACTAGTTTAGAGTCTACATGCTTGTGGGCAGCAAACAGTTAACTTCTCATACCTAGTAGAGATTTCAGTTTGTGCAAAACAGCTCAAAGATGTAGCTGTGTGTATCCTTGATGGGGAGGCAGGATCCTGCCCCAGGGCTGCACTATTGCTTCTTGCTGTGCTCATTTGCTCAGTCGTGTCCGACTCTTTGCTACACTACCTACTGTAACCCGCCAGGCTCCTCTGTCCATGGGATTCTGGAGTGGGTTGCCATTTCTTCCTGACCCAGGGATTGAATCCGTGTCTCTTGTGTCTCCTGCATTGGTAGACAGATTCTTTACCACTGTGTCATCTTGGAAGACTGCTTATCTCTCTATGCACTCCCTTTCTCGAGCAGGAACTGTGTGAACCTGCCCTTTGGAGCTCAGGGAGGGTTGTGGAGGCTGAATGAAGCCCGTTTCCCATAAGCGAGACATGGAAGGCTCAGAGAGGCTTTTGTGCCCCGGAGCCCACGGGTCCTGCTCCACATCCCTTGGTTGATGAGCCGCCATCGGGCTCACAGTCACACTGCGTTTCCTGAGGTTCTTAGATTCCTCAGGCTTAAGATCAAAGTCCAGAGTTGCTCTCTGACATTTTGCTGGTTCTGAAAGGCTGGAAGGCCAGGAAAGTGCAGAAAGGTTGAGAATGGAGAGGGGATCCCCATCCTGCTGATCACTGTGATCCTGGATGGGGTTACACGTTGCATCTCTGGGACCCCACAGGAACTTCTAGTAATTATCCGAGGATCTGGAGTCTCCTTTGAGAAATGCTATTGTCCTTAACGTATCTCCTGAGAATCCTTATCTGTCCCAGAAAACCAGTCACATTCACCTCGCCGTGAAAGAAAGAAACATCTCAGGATTTTGTGAAATCCTTCCTTTATCCATCTCTTGAGTTAGATAATTAAGTCCTTTCTTCTAGTTATTAAAGCTAGCCTGTTCTAACTTTTTGGAAACATCATTATTGTCAGTTTAATTCATTACTCTTAGACTCTCTACCATGCCCTACTCATGCTTGATATTCTGTGATTTGTGGAGTGTAACACGAGAAAAATATTCTTGTTTTCTAGGACTGATAGCCGTCTGATAGGTGTGGCACCAGCTATATCAAATATGGAACTCCATTAGTACTTATTAATAGTTTCTGCCCCTGAGTCCCTTTGAAGGGCCCGCATTGACCCTTTAACTTCTCCCTGGTAGTCCAGCCTGTGCTCTGAAGTTTTCTACCGTCCAGTTCTTCAACTCTGTGGTCGCTATGGCATTGTCAGGCTGATTGGCTTCTGTTTGTGTCTAAAGATAAGCAGGCGTGTGTGTGTTTGTTAACACCACACTTTGCTTTATTCTAATTGTAGTTAGAGTCTATAACTGCAAAGTTATTGGAGAGAATGTACCTACTTTGGTGGTAGTGTCATCGCTTGATTCCTACCACTGCCCGATGCTCTTAATGGATCTGTTAGTGGAAGCCTTAGGTTGATGATAGGATAATGAAGCCAGTTGGCATCTCCATTACTTTTAGGAAAGCCTGAAACTGGTCGTTTCTGTTGCCATTTCCTTCATTTTGGATCCTAAGTAGTTGAAGTCAGATAAAGCAGAAAGGAGGAAAGGTGTGCATCCTCGTTACTCAATGAGTCTTTCTAAGAATAGAGAGATGGAACCCTTGGGCAGAGGGGAACTGAGTTCTCATGCTGAGTCTGCCCGTCTGTCCCCTTTGTGCCCAGTACATGAGGTACAAGAGGAGGGGGCTGGATTGGATTGGACCGTAGGCCCCCCAGACACAGCGACACCAGTGAACGACCTCTTCCAAGCCATTTCCCCAAGCTTCTCCCTTTTGGCAGGGAGCTTCTGGCTTGATCAGGTTCTGTCTTTGGCAAAGGGGCATGTTTAATGGTTAGTCTTTATGAACTACAGGTTGGCTTAGGGTTGGGACTGTGCTTTGCTTCTGTCCAAATAGTAATCTATGGGTCTCATTTTGCAGTTTGCCTGTTGACAGATTATACTGATTATGTTTTTGCTCCCTGAACACCACTGTTCATTTTACCATTTCTTCTCCTAGTAAACGTCTGCATGTCTCTCCGTCTACTTTTATCAAAACTTTGAATTTTATTAATTACTTAAATACTGGAGCCTTTCACAAACTTCCCATTTAAAGTAATCATGCCTAAATTGTGTTGAATGAAAGGACTTGCATATTAATTGTGCCTGGTGTTTCTGTTGATTAGGCAATTCTGTACCAGCGCCAATCAGAGCTGCCTGTGTCTTTCAGCACTGATGAAGTTTTAAATTGACTGCGTTAATTTAAAATGTTAGTCATATTTAACTTTCCCAAGGTTGGGAGCAGGCTTCCCTGGTGGCTCAGATGGTAAAGAATGTGCCTGCAATACAGAAGACCCAGGGTCAGTCATTGGGTCAGGAAGATGCCCTGGAGAAGGGAAGGGCAACCCACTCCAGTATTCTTGCCTGGAGAATCCCATGGACAGAGGCGCCTGGGGGACTACAGTCCCTGGGGTCACAAAGAGTTGGACACGACTACGTGAGTAACACACACACACACAAGGTTAGGTGCAGCTCTCAGCATGATTCTTTTCATCCTGACTCTGGAGTGGCAAGATGGAAATGACTATGGCTCTATGGCTTTGTCCTCATCACACCCTCCCTCCCACTCACAACTGCATCTGTTCAGTGGAAGTCTTACCAATTTCACCTGCTAAATCCTTCCTGGGTTCCACATTATCCTCAAGTTCAGGCCTTTATTATATCTTGCCCAGACTGTCACTGTAGTCATTGACTCGGTCCCCTTGCTGATAGAATTGCCTACGTAATTCAGCCAGGAGAATCCTCATGCTGAAAATCCATCATCCCACACCCATCACCCACAGAATGAAGGCCACACTACTTAGCGGGACCGAGAAGTGTTTCTGTGCTTTAGAACGTCTCCATTTTTTCAACTTCATCACTTACCCCTCTTCAGTCTGAATTTAATGCCGGAGAGATGCCAAGTGATGCAGCATTTTCTGTGTTCCTCACCTCCATGTTTTGGTCCATGACTTTGGCTGGAATATTTTGTTTGCTTTCCATATCCTGGCACACCAAACCCCAACCACACTTCAGCAGTTAGCTTGGCCAATTGCCTCATATGTGAATTTTAGGGGAAATGTTTTCCCAGCACTGTTGAGAATTTCAGCTTTGTTATATCGTCGAGATCCATTCACAGGTCTGCTCCCCATCACGACTCCACTAGCCCCCAGTACCCGAGGTCACAGGGAGTCCTGACCTTGTTATCCTCAGACTCTAGTTAGTACCTGTTTCTAGAATTAGACTCTAGAAACAATTGACAATGTGACGCCAGGCTGCCGGCCTATCACCAGTGAAGCTGAAGTTTTCACAGAAGGAGATAGTTTGGGTTTGGTTCTCTAGGAGCAGACTGTGAGCAGAGGATTCGGTGAGACTGATTAATTAGGAAGTGGTCCTAGGAAAAACTGGAGGGGAGGGTGGGAAGGTGAGACAGGGAGGTGAAAGGAACGAGGCTGAGTTAGGCTGTGTTTTCAGGAGAGTCCCACAGAGGGCAAGTGTGGCTGAATTCTATAGGGGGTTCTGAAAACAGTGAGGGTCCCACCTGCAGTGAGGCAGGGGGTGTTGAAACACCCACTGCATCAGTGTTGGCTCAGGGTTGCCTCTTCCCAAAATACAAACTCCAAGTCATTCAACTGTCTACATGGAGAGGTGAGTGGGTCAGCATTGAGCGTGTGTCAGAACAGCCTAAGGGGCCTATTAAAATATGGATGGCAGAACCCTGCTCCTAGAGTTTCTGATTCAGCAGGTCAGGGTGGGACCCAAGTTTGCATTTCTAACAAGTTCCCATGAGATGTTGCTGCCACTGTCTTAACCCTAACTGTCTGTGGCTACTGGTCTGTGGCTCACACCTTGAGGAGCACTGATTTAAGCAAAAGCATTTACAGCAGCCCAGGGGTCATCCTACGATAAAGGCACGGCCCTGACTAGTGTCCAAGAAGACTGGAGCCCCACTGCCGGCCCCATTTCTAATCCAAGGCAGGTTGCAGTTTGCAGGACTGACTCAGCTGAGTATCCAACTTCAAACCAAGCTTCACTTTGCTGTGATTGAAAACCATACTAAACTATTTCCTCTTTTTTTTTTCTTTTTATATAAATTTATTTATTTTAATTGCAGGTTAATTACTTTACAATTTTGTATTGGTTTTGCCATACATCAACATGAACCCACCATAGGCATACACATGTTCCCCATCCTGAACCCCCCCTTCCACCTCCCTCCCCATACCATCCCTCTGCGTCGTCCCAGTGCACCAGCCCCAAGCATCCTGTATCCTGCATCGAAGCTGGACTGGTGATTCATTTCATATATGATATTATACAAACTATTTCCTCTTAACATCTTTGGCTGTCTTCTGCTCTTCCTCATTCAGTTAGGCTCAAAGTATTTCCTGGAAGCACCACTGCTTTGTCTTGTTGGCATGTTTCTCTTCCCAGCTGATCCTTTGTGAATTCTGTTATTAGAATCGACCAAAATTTCAAGAAGTTGTTATTAGTCAAGG
The DNA here is from genome assembly GCF_002263795.3 of Bos taurus. Lineage (NCBI taxonomy): Eukaryota > Metazoa > Chordata > Mammalia > Artiodactyla > Bovidae > Bos > Bos taurus. The sequence goes on along the minus strand of NC_037354.1, from coordinate 39,333,819 downwards.
GTAGAAGTCAGTCCCAATAGTTTAGAAAAGAGAGCTGAGGCAGTAAATCATACAAGTATGTACAGTGAAAGAGATAAATAACCAGATACCAAAATGGCTAGATGAGCAAGAAAGAACCTAGAGGGGGGAAAAAATGTTGATTTGCCAGACATTCTTTGGAAATAGGGAGAATTTTTTGGCAGCTGTGGGACTTATAGTCAAACCTTAAGGTATGTTTTTATTTTACTAAGACTTTCCTTCCTTGGTTGATTGAAGGAGTTCACACAACTCCCAGAAGCACGTAATGTTCACAAGAGGAACTTGTGTACTGGAAAGCCTGTCTAACCGGGTGCTTTGAAATACATATGAAAGAGCTAAAAGCTTAGTGTCATAATGAAACCTGGCATCAGGCTGGAAGGCTTGCGAAGTTAATAAATCATTCAGAAATCAGAAACGGGCCTTTCACTGTACATGGTGTCCGGTAATTTACATCATGCTCACAGACAACTGCTGAGAAGCCCCTCTGTGTGAAAACGATTCTGTCATTCCTGGAATGCGGCCACAACCTCACGGTCCAGAAGGAGGGAGACCTGAGACGAGTGGGACGGAGCCCCGTGGAGAAAAGGGGCGCTGTGTCCCGAGGGTTCCTGTGGGATGCACCTCTTATGACATGGCTCCTAAATCAGGTCGTAGCTGTGGATGTTTGAAAGTCTACAGAGAGAAGCCTTCAAGAAAGTGTGTGAGGAAAAGCTGACGACACATACCTTAGTCACGGTGGAGAAGGAAAGGGCAGGAAAACATACAGCCATCTTCATTCATGAAAGTTTATGACAAGAGGGTAAGTTACTCAGCCAAGACAGAAGTGCGTGTCAAAGAATACCTTTTGATTCCACCTATAGGAGGTAACGTGGAGAAGAAAATGGCAACCCACTCCAGTATGCTTGCCTGGAGAATCCCATGGACAGAGGAGCCTGGCGGGCCACAGTCCACAGGGTCGAAAAATGTCAGGCATGACTGAAGCGAGTTAGCACACAGCATGCATACAAGATACCTGTAATAGTCAAATTCATCAGGTCAGAAAGTACATTGGTAGATGCTGGGGCCAAGCATCAGGGGGTGGGGAATGGAGTGGGGAGTTAGTATTTAATAGGGACAGAGTTTCCATTGAGGAAGATGAAAAATTTAGGAGATAGATGATAGAGATATGCAACCATGTGAGTGTCCTTAGCGCCCCTGAACTGTAGAGCTCAGTGTGATGAAAATAGTATGTTTTATATTATATGACTTTTACCACAATAAAAAACATTAAAAAAATTTTTTAAAACAAGTACAAGTGAAAGAACCTGTCTGATCAGTTCAGCTCAGTAATGAAATAAATTGTTCATCTTGCATCATTTAGATTCACTTACTTTACAACTGACCCAATATTCTCCCCCTGAGGGAAGCAAATGAAGTTCCCTCTGTGGGATCGGAGGGCAGGGGCTGTGAGGACCGACTGGCTTTGTCTCAGGGAGGTTGTTGGGTGATTGTCCCTGGGCTGGGAGGAAGTTAGCCAGTTCTGAGTCTTACCACGAGCCAGGAGTGGAGCTAAGAAAAATGTTCAAGTAGGTATGCATGTATGCATAATGTCATGTACTGCTGGACAGATAATGGACTATTAATCCCATTTAGTCACTCGTGTGTGTGTGTGTGTGTGTGTGTATGTAGGCTCAGTTGTGTCTGACTTTTTTCGACCCCGTAGACTATAGCCCCCCAGGCTCCTCTGTCCATGCAATTTCCCGGGCAAGACTACTGGAGTGGGTTGCCGTTTCCTCCTCCAGGGGATCTTCCCGACCCAGGGATTAAACCCTTGTCTCCTGCACCGGTAGGTGGATTCTTTACCACTGAGCCTCCTGGGAATCCTCATTTCATCATAGTAAACCGTATTCTTGAATGGCACATGAGGAAGATAACTACTTCCTTTTTGGAAATAACATCTCAAACTAACTTATTGTAACACAAAAAGTTTGGTTTGAGGGAGCACAAATCTATCTTGGGAGCATATGCTCTTTTACTAAAACATACCCAGTTTAAAAAAAAAAATACCTGAAAAGGACTTATAACAAAAGCAATGGTGGGATTTTAAGGGTTTACTTGAGAAGAAGCACATGAGCACTTACGGGACTCCTTCTGCAAGCTTTTACACCAATTATCTCAACCGACCCTTCTGACTCCTTAGCAATACATAATGACATTTTTTAATCACACAAAGTTGTAAAGGCAGAACGCAGAGTTTCTGCGTAGCATCGCCCAGCTTCCCCGCTTGCTCACATCTGACGTCACTTTCTTTGTCGCAGTTACAACTACAGGTGCGTTGCTGTCACCATATTCCAGACTTTATCTGGGTGCTGCCTGGTTCCCACTCCCGTGCTTTTCTTTTTCAGAGTCCAGTCCGGGATCCAGCTTACCTTTCGCCATCCTGCCTTCTCTTCTCCGACCTGGGGCAATATCTCAGCCCTTCCTTGCTTTTCATGACCTTGACAGTTTTGAGGATTACAATGAGCTATATCATCGGGTGAAAATTATACAGAGTGAAGTAAGTCAGAGAGAGAAAAGTATCATATATTAGTGCGTATATGTGGAATCTAGAAAAATAATACAGATGAACCTATTTGCAGGGCAGGAATAAAGACACAGACATAGAGAACTGACTTGTGGGCACGTGGGGGCAACTGGAAGGGAGACGAATTGAGAGAGTAGCACTGATATATATACACTGCCGTGTGTGGGACAGCTAGTGGGCACGTGCTCCGTGATGGCCTAGAGGGGTGGGATGGGCCGTGGGAGGCTCTAGAGACGGGGGATATATGTACGTTCATGGCTGATTCACCTTGTTGTACAGCAGAAGCCAACACAACATTGTAAAGCAATTACCGCCAATTAAAAAAAAATTTTAAATACAAGTACTGTAACATTTTCATCAAAGATAGGAATTTCAGCTGAAAAGAGGCATCATTATGGTGGAGAGGAAATGACAAGGTAGTTGTTCCTGCCTGAAACTGTTTTTGTGGAATATGTTGTCATGGGAGAATGAATGTTTAGTTTTCCGTAATTTCCTATGACACTTTGCGGGAATGGGTCCCCAGGACAGACTGGGAGCGGATATTAGGGACATTTTCCAAAAATCTGAGGTTGTTTTTCTTTTAATTGGAGTACAGTTGACTTACAATGTTGTGTTAGTTTCAGGTGTGCAGCAGAGTGAATCAGTTATACATGACGTGAAAGTTGCCCAGTCATGTCTGACTCTTTGCAACCCCATGGACTGTAGCCCGGCAGGCTCCTCTGTCCATGGAATTCTCCAGGCCAGAATACTGGAGTGGGTAGCCTTTCCCTTCTCCAGGGGATCTTCCCAACCCAGGCATCGAACCCAGGTCTCCCGCATTGCGGGTGGATTCTTTCCCGTCTGAGCCACCAGTTATACATATTCATGCATTAGTATCTATTCTTTTTTACAGCCTTTCCCTTGCACATCATTGCAGAGCACTCGCTGGAGTTCCCTGTGCTGCGCAGTAGGTCCTTACTGTTATCTGCTTTGCGCACAGCAGTGTGTGCCTCTCAATCCCAGTCTCCCAGTTGTCCTCTCCCCACTTTCCCCTTGGTTAACCATAACTTTGTTTTCTGCATCTGTGTCTCTATCTCTGTTTTAAGTTTGCAGACAAATGCTGGGGCCTTCCTGATGAAGTGGCATGGAGACCTTTTGTTAGGTTTTTTTTGTTAGTTTGTTTTTACTACAACAGGGATGAATAATTTTTGCTGAGAATTTGAAAAATACAGAAAAGCAAACAAACCTCCCCAAGCTCTTCTAGTCGGCAGTGAATACTGTTCATTTCAGTGTGTGATACGCTGCTTCTTTATCAATGCATATAGGCTGCAAACTTTTGCAGGATAACATGCTGAAATGCCTTCCAAAGTCTATTTTTAGACCATGGAGTCTTTAGCAGAAGAGAAAGGGTTCAGTAGTTCCCATCTGGCAGCTGAAGAATCCCAGGGAGCCACGGATTACTTATAAGGGTCTTCAAATCCACATGTTTATCAAACGTTGTCTGTAGACGGAACAACTTGCTATGTCACACACACACACATTCAACCTTTGGGTAAACATACAAGTATGCTCTTCATTGAGATTAATACATGCAAATGCATTCAAAAGCCCTACCGAATTTAGAGGAGCTTGCTGCCATTAGTTACTTTTTTCAGTCAATGAATATTAAATAAGTTCAGCTCTTTAGTGGAAGGTCCACAGATGTGCTGATATTCCAGAGGGCTCTCGTGCTTGTAAAGGTGAAAACAAAAATGTGATGAGGAGATGAGTGACTGGCAGAATGTTTGCTGTTTCTACCACATCACGATTCAGCCCACGTCGGTCACACGTGTACAGATCACCTCTTTTGCTTTTGGTTTTACAGTTTAGCTCCTTTCAGAAAAAGTGAGCAGATCACATTGTTGGGTGGTCCTTCTTCCAACTCTGGATTAACAACCTTCAACTGGTGTAGCTAAATCCAGAAAATGAAAGACTTGATTATCAAAGCAAAAATATTACATCAATATGCTAGTATTTGTGGAGTATGGAGAAGGTGAATTTTACCTTTTTACCGCATGGTGACCCCAAGAGTCCTATTGCTGAACCCCAACCTTTTCTACTTGCTTGAAACTTTTTCTTTAAAATTTAGTCTTTTAGTAAAATCTGTCCTATTGGAAGAGAACAAACCAGTAACTTGGAAAATATTTTTAAAAGGTTTCTTATTTGCCATTCTAAAGAAAAAAACTATTTCACACTTTATTACTTTTCTTGCCCCAAAGTTGAATCTTACTTAAAGTCATATGGTTGCTGATGAAAGATGATTTCTTGGCTTTTCCATAAGCAGGATGTGTTCAAAGATACCCCTTTCCAGCCAGTTATTTTAGCTTGTTTTAGTTTGCTTTGGTTCAGTCTGTTACTTTGGGGTGGAAACTGGCTCCCAAGTGAAAGATCAAACCCTTCTCTTCCATGCCAGGAAATTCCAATTTAAAGCCCATTTTTTGAGCTTGGTAAAATTCTTCTCTTTCCCTCCTACACACCCTGATTAGCTTTCTCTTTGTAAGTGATTTGACTTACTATTCCCATCCCTCCCTGTGCCTGATGGAGCTTGCTGAGAGTTTAGTACCTCATTCTGATCATTTCTCTCCATCCCATCTACTTTTATCTGTGTGCTGTTCACTATTTTCATCACAGGAGCAGTGAGGCTGGTTTAGGGAAGGATGGACGTTTCCTATTAGGATGCCCAACTCTGAGGAGAAGACATTCCATCACTTGCCCTTTCAGTGATGAGACCCAGGGAGGCAGTCTCCCAGAATGTGGAGAAACAGGAGTGTTTCCCAAAATAACTAACAAGACTTAGTTTTGATGTCCATCCCCTCCTTCCTGTTTGCTAGAAGCACATGGTGGGCCATAGAAGGCAATGTTCTTTGAGTGATGATTCTGAAGGTGTGAGTTCTTGTTCACTCTGCCGCTAGATCCTTGGGCCAATTGTTTTTAGTTTCTCAACTTCTTAACCTATAAGATGGAGCTGAGGCTATTCCTAGGTTGTTAGGGTCATGGAGCATCACATATGCTATGAAAATATCAGGAATTATTACTGCATCAAAGACTTTATGAACAAGCTGAAGGCAAAAGCCATTTATTTCTTTTATTTTTGGAGTGGTTTTTGAATTTTTTATTTTACATTGGACTATAGTTGATTAACAATGCTGTGCTAGTTTCAGGCATGCCACAGAATGGTTCAGTTATACACAAACATGTATAACTGAATTTTCAAATTCTTTTGAAAATTCTAATTTTCAAGTTCTTTTGAAAATTCTAATTTTCAAGTTCTTTTCCCACTTAGGAAAAGAGTTTGAACAGAGTTCTGTGTGTTATACAGTAGGTCCTGGTGGTTTTCTACAGTACTGTGTATATGTCAATCCCAACCTTCCGATTTATTCCTCCCCTCCATGTTTCCCCTTTGGTAACCATAAGACTGCTTTCTAAAGCTGTGAGTCTGTTTCTGTTTGGTAAATAAGGTCATTCATATTTTTTTTTAGATTCACATATAAGCGTATCATATGCTTATCATGTGGTGTAAGCGTCATATCACATGATATTGTCTTTCTCTGCCCACTTAGCGTGATCATCTCCAGGTCCATCCATGTGCTGCACATGGTATTATCTCATCCCTTTTATGGGTGAGTAACACTCCAGTGTTCTTGCCTGGAGAATCCCAGGGTCAGGGGAGCCTGGTGGGCTGCCGTCTATGAGGTCGCACAAAGTGGGACACTGAAGCGACTTACAACAGTACTCCATTGTGTACGTGAACCACATCTTCTTTACCCAGTTCATCATGGACATTTAGGTTGCTGCCATGTCTTGGCTATTGTAAAGAGTGCTGCAGTGAACACTGAGGTGCGTGTAGCCTTTCGCACTGTAGTTTTCTCTGGATATACCCCTAGGAATGGGATTGATGAATCGTTTGGTAGCCCTGTTTTTAGTTTTTTATTTGCTTCTTTATTGTAGAAGGAGATCATGAGTCCAGGTATGGATTCCCAGTCCTGCTGGCTAACTCTGCTACCTCGGTCAAGTTACGTCTTTGCATCTCAGTTTCTCCAAGCATAAAACAGAGATTATCCTAGTAACTGTTTCATTAGGGAAGTGGAGAGCAACAGTCTTCATAAAGAGTTCAGTGTGGTGTTGGGAGAGCAGCGAGCTGCCCATGAGGTGAAGTGAGGTGAGGGTGCTGAGTGGGAGGTGGGCTGGCATCACTCGCTGCTCAGAAGTTCTGCTCGCCCCGGGTCACAGCACTTGGGAGCCCACTTCTAGCCTCAGCATCTGTCAATGTTTCCATGTGAAATAAACTTTAGCGACCACTCCTGAATGGTCCAGACAAAGGTCTGTTGTAGTGCTGAGCCATCTTTTTGTACAAATGTCATGTCAAAAAAAAAATCAGTGTTCGTAGGTTGCCTTCATTTCTTCCTAGAAATCATAACTTAAAAAAAAAAAAAAAACCAGAACACGAAGTGTCTAAAGCCGAGCCTATCCCTTCTTTCGTTTCTCGTAGGCTGAGGGTTTCATTTCAAGCAGTGCGTGCAGCGCTGTGTCTTTAGATGTGCCCTGTGTGAGACGAAAGACCACCTACGTGGAAGCGGGTATTGGTGGAATTTGTAGGTGGGGAGAGAAACTTGGCCCTGGAGTTGAGCCACAAGGCAATGAAAATGCCCTTCTGTTAAGGTTTGCTCAGCTTCCAGGGGTGGTTTTGAGGGGCAGGCTTAGGAAACAGGGCGACCCCATGAGGTGGGGTGGATGCCCAGACCTACTTGTGAGTGTGTGCCTGTTTTGTACCCACTGCCGGGCTGGATGTAACTCAGCAGAGAAGAACTCAGGGGTCCCAGCGCCCTGGTGATGGGGGAGATGCCGGAAGCAGTGCCCTCTCTCTCCTTCCTGGCTTGCGTCGCTCTGGCTGCTTTCCCTTCTGTGGGGTCGCAGGCCCTGTGAGGTCCCGATCGCCGTCTCCCTAAGAAGGTCCCCGTCCCTGCTTCAGTCCTGGGACAACGTCCTTCTCAACCTTCCCAGTGAAGAGTCACCCGCCTGATCCTACCCATGGTCCCTCCTAACTATTTGTTAGAGAGGATACACGCCAGTACAATCCAAGATGGGTTCAGAGTAGTTCATATTGGCTCCAGTGTTGATGTCCCATGACCTGCCTTGAGATCCTTGGAAACACCCTGGGATTTCCCAGCGGAAAGAACAAGAATCCTCCTCTCATCATTCTCTAGATTGGGTGTGTGTTTTCTGTGTCCTGCGTGGGATGCCTTCCTTACGGACTGCTTACCCACCTGATTTCAGACGTGGAGTCCGGATGAGATCTGCTAGCTCTAAGTGCGTTTTCTAAATGCAGCCGCTTGACTTGGTGAGTGACACTTACCCCTCTCCACTTTGCTGTTTTGAATTCCTTGTTTGTGGGTGGTACACTGCATTAGAAAGCTAGACAGGCTGCAGGAGACACCGTCTCATCTCCTGGCCTAGTGTAGATGGGGTGTGTGTGTGTGTGTGTGTGTGTGTGCGTGCACGCTCAGTCACTTCAGTCGTACCCAACTCTTTGTGACCCTATGGACGTAGCCCGCTTAGGCTCCTCTGTCCATAACAAGTAATAATAAATAACAAACCAAAAGATCTGCTGATGAGAAGGTTTTGAACTAAGTTTATTTACTCCGTGATTTGAGAGAGAGTCATTTAATCCACTTGAATTTTTTAGAGCAAGCATACTCTGCATTTTACAGGAGAAGCTATGTTGAGTTAGACTTTGGATTAATGGTGCAACATCATCAGAAATGTGGCTGCGAGGCTTACCATCTCCCAAGGTTAATAGGGATTTCTCTGAGCCTGTGGGAAAACTATCTCCAATTCAGCAGGTTAATTACTCACATTTGGTCAATATATTTTGTCATGCTGTCATAGGACAAGCGCAAACAAACCAACAGATGAATGAAAACTATTAAGATGAAATTAAATGGACTAAAATAAAATGTAAGCTCTTGACTAATGTAGCCAGATGAACAGAAGAAAAGTAAAATATGGGATTATGCAAATCCCAGCACTTGGCTTCTATTTCTGTTTTCTCATAAGAAAGAATGAAGGATGCTCTTTAAAATTTCCAAATGAATCATATATTTTAAAACAAGCTTTCTCAGAGAATAAAAGCACTCTATCAGTTACCTCAGAAATTATTGCTGTGAAAGTCCAGGTTCACTGTGGAAGCAATGCCATTTTCTTTCTTACCCATAACACCTCCCACAGAGTTTGACATTCAGATGATGTATGTAAATAAATATTTTTAGATAAGTAAGTGGATTTATAAATTCATACCAGACCTCACAACCTGCAAGTCCCACGAGTACTTCAAACTGAGCATTTATAAAAATGAGCTCAAATCTGCCCCTTTCTTATCTGCTCCTTGCATATTTTCTTTCTCACCGAAGAGTCATCAGGTTTGACCTGAGTGTCAGCATGGACAAAGGCCTCTTCATTGGCCCTCCTGCCTGTTTCTCCAATCAGATCAGATCAGATCAGTCGCTCAGTTGTGTCTGACTCTTTGCGACCCCATGAATCGCAGCACGCCAGGCCTCCCTGTCCATCACCAACTCCCGGAGTTCACTCAGACTCACGTCCATCGAGTTAGTGATGCCATCCAGCCACCTCATCCTCTGTCGTCCCCTTCTCCTCCTGCCCCCAATCCCTCCCAGCATCAGGGTCTTTTCCAATGAATCAACTCTTCGCATGAGGTGGCCAAAGTATTGGAGTTTCAGCTTTCGCATCATTCCTTCCAAAGAAATCCCAGGGCTGATCTCCTTCAGAATGGACTGGTTGGATCTCCTTGCAGTCCAAGGGACTCTCAAGAGCCTTCTCCAACACCACAGTTCAAAAGCATCAATTCTTCGGCGCTCAGCCTTCTTCACAGTCCAACTCTCACACCCATACATGACCACAGGAAAAACCATAGCCTTAACTAGACAGACCTTTGTTGGCAAAGTAATGTCTCTGCTTTTGAATATGCTATCTAGGTTGGTCATAACTTTCCTCCCAAGAAGTAAGCATCTTTTAATTTCATGGCTGCAGTCACCTCTAGCATGTGCTTAAATATAATATTGAATGTATTCAAAGTAGTTTATATCAACTGTTTTGTTGATGTTCCATGACTTGACTAGAAATAGCTGGAAATACCCTCAGGTACCTACCATAAGCAGAAAGGACAGGAATTGTTCTCTTTACTGGCGTTTCATGGGTATTTTCCAGGCACTGTAGGAGAATGTCTTCTCTCCAGGGCTCTTCTCTGACTTTTATTGCAGATAAGTAGATGTCTGTATATGTTGGTAGTTACTGTTTGGGTGATTTTTTTTTAATAAATGAAGACTTGCAGATATAGTGTGGGGACAAAGCCAACGATGCTCACTGTCAGGTCTGCAGTGAGATGCTGTGCTCCAGAACTTGCAGCTGAACTACCCACCACCTCCCCAGCACTCCCGAGAGAGACGGCTAGGGGCATGGAAGCAATTAATCCTCCACTTTTTTGCTTGCCCAGAATACTCCAAGCCAGGTGAAGAAGTGAGTGTTGCTTCCATATTTGCCAAGCAGAAATAAAACTGGAGGTTTTATTATTTATTATTATTATTATTATTTATTAACAATGTGGATAAAAGTGAGGTTAATTGGAATGACTGTGTTTTTCTTACATTGTTGAATAAATATGTATATGTGTTTGTGTGTATATATATATATATTTGTACACAAACACGTGTACCAGGATTGACAAACTTGTGTCAATGAATAAAAATGTACAAAGCATGCAGAAAAGTTATTTTCATTTTTCTGCATGTAAATTCAAAATATAATTTAAAAGAGTGATGTAAAATGCTTTCACGGTTGTTTCCTAGAGAAGACTTAACTCTTAATCACAGATGTTTCCCACCCTATTTGTATGGTGAACATGTCACTTCTGTTACAATACAGCAGTGGTGGCTCGCGGAAGCAGACGTGACAACCCTGTGTCAGTTCTCCATCTGTTTCATTTTGAAATTGTGCACGGCCGTGAACATGGGGCTGGCAGCCCAGTTTTGGAGGGTGGGGTTCTAGACTTCATGGCAGGCACTGCCCTCGATAGACATGGTTGCTGTTCAGAATCACAGAATAAAGTCAGAGCCCTGTGAGGTGTTAGAGCTAGACTAGGAACGCCACCGGTTTGGGAGTCAGAGAACAGGGCTGCTCACCTCATTCCGTCACTGATTAGTCATAGAGCTGAGTCGTCAGTCTCCCCGCCTGCAACATGGAGACACGGACCACGTCCCCTTTACTCACAGGGAGGTTGAACAATCCAAGTAACGTGCGGGAAGCACTTTGAAAGCCGCATGGAGCTGTACAAAAATAAAGCATTAATCATACAAGGAGGCCATGTTTTCCTCCAGGGAAGTGGGAACGTGTGTGGTTGTTACGGAAAATATTTACCCACCCGGGCCATGTGCTGCAGAGACTGCGTTCCCTTGTCATCCACGTGGGGGTGAAGCTGAGGGAGGCCCTGCCAGGCCAGGGGGCACCTGGCTGTCTTGGAGATCGCCCTGCCCGGGGCAAGTTCCTCCACCTCCTCTGGAGGGACTGGTAGTCTTGTGTGTGCAGACGGGTAGCTTGTGTGAGTCAAAGTAGATTGGCCAGTTGGTTGAGGGGCCCTGGGAGAACGCTTGGGCCAATGCCATGGATCTTTGATGGCTATTCAGGGTGCTATCAAGACCATAATTCTATAACTTCAAAGAAACGCACTGTACACATGAAATACATTCTCGTTGTTAGCCAACACTGAGCTGCCAATTAGCGTTTTAAAATTGGTTTAGGTATATATGAAAGCTCCAGAGAGGCCTTCCTGATGAAACTCAGACCATCCGGAGAAGCAGAGGGGTTGCTGGCTGGTGCTGGCAGCTGAGGAATCAGACTTTGCCCCTGGGATCCTGGGGACCCTCGTGCTAATGACAAGCGTGACGACACTGGTTCCTGACTCTTCCTTTGGAAGAAGGGCTGGGAAAGCACCACAGTTGGAGGACATAAAATTATGGATTCCTAAAACCAAAGATCAAAGTGACTAGGAGGTCATCTCATACCCAGATTACGTTCTGCTGAAGCTCGGCATGAAAGCCTCTGAGAGTTAAGAGGAAAGAAGAACTTTCTGGGAGGAAGGATATTTAATTTCTTAAATTCTAACTATGAGAAGAAAAAATGTATATTTTTCTGATGTCCCATTAGAAACTAAGTAAAAACTAGAATTCCTCTTCCATAAATATTTGGGTGGACTTTCTGTTGACAACATGCCTGCTGGCTTATAACAAGTCCAGGTGGATTCGATGAGAAAGGACTGTAGCGAGTATGGAATAGCATAGGATTCTTTGCCTTGGGCAGCCAGAGCACGGACAACCAGAACCTTTCACTGACATATTCATTCAGTTATTCGTTCAGGCGTCAAAGATTTGAACACGAAGCCACAAAGCCCTCAAGGGTGGACATTCTGTGATATTGTAGGTGTTTGTAGGAGAGCGGACAGCAGGTGATGGCCTTCTTGCAATCACAACAGCCAGAGTGATTTTTCTAATGTATAAACCAGATCATCTCGCTTCTCTGCTTACAATCCTCCAGTGGCTTACATGCTTAAATAAACTCCAGCCCCCACCGTGTTCTTTGAGGACCTCCCTAAACATTTCTCCACCATTCCGCCCTGCCCATGTGTCTTCAGCCACACTGGGCTTCTCACTGTTCCTCAAAGAAGCTGAGAGTGTCTCAGGGTTTTGGCACATGCTGTTCCTTGTGCCTGGAACACTGTTCCCCCCACTAGCTTTATAAATCATTTCTCTGCTCAAAAGATGCCTCCTTGGGTAGGCTTCTGCCAACTAAGCACCATCACACCCCAGGACACTTCTTTTATTCTGCTTTATCATATTATGGAAGAAAGGTCAAATATGCTTAAATAGCCCATTTTTTTTTTCATGGAAAGGGATTTTATTTCAAATATAGCAATGTGTATATGTCAGTTGCAAACTCTTAATCCCTCCTTTTCCACACTCTTCACCCCTGGTAACCATGACTTTGTTCTCCAAGTCTGTGCGTCTGTTTCTGTTTTGTAAGCAAGTTCATTTGTATCATTTTAAAAGATTCTTCCTGTAAGTGATATCGTATGATGTTTATTTTTCTCTGTCTGACTAAGAGACAGAGGTGCTTATTCACTTAGAATAAGCATCATCTCCAGGCCCATCCTTGTTGCTGTAAATGGCAGTATCTCATTCTTTTTAATGACTGAATCGTATTCCGCCGTATGCGTGTCCCACATCTCCCGTACCCACTCCTCTGTCAATGAGCGCTTATGTTTCTTCCTTGTCTTGGCTATTGTAAACAGTGCTGCAGTGAGCACTGGGGTCCATGTATTCTTTCAGACCATGTTTTTCTCTGAATTTACACCCAGGAGTGGGATTGCTGGATCATATGGTAGTTCTGTTTTTAGCTTTTCATGAAACCTCCGTACTGTCCCCCATAGTGGCTGCAGCAATTTAGATTCCCACCAAGAGTGGAGGAGGGTTCCCTTTTCTCCACACCCTCCACAGCATTTACTGTTTGTAGATTTTTTTATGATAGCCATTCTGACTGATGTAAAGTGATAACTCATTGTAGTTTTTATTTTAAATGCTCCATTTCTTTTTAATTAAGAAAGGAATGCACAGAGCTTTAGTGTTAACTGAAATTTGTGGGAGAATTTCAGGACATTTCCATAAGAATGTGAATCTCCTGGTTCTTGCCATGTCAAGTTTTTTTCTTCTTATACATATCCAAAGGTATCAATAAATTGTGATTATTGTCCCAGAGTTTCAAGAGTGTTCTCAGTAAAGATATTCAAAGAGGGAGAAAAAAATGGCATGCACACACGCTCTTTTTATTAAAGTTTCTGTCTTTAGGAGTCCTACTGAATTGCGTTTTGACATATGCGTCTCCTTAATCTATTTAGGGATTGACTATTTATTTATTTTACAAATGAAGTTCTGATGGTATTTCTTCTGGACGATGTCTAATGCCAGTGGCAGAGACTGTAAATTTCCCAATGAGCTTGAGAACTAGGACTCTACATTTTATCCATTTGCTGGAAGGTTATCCCAGAAATGTCACACATAGGGTACTTCTGTAGTTTCCCAAAGCTTCTCTGTCACCCCAACTCACAAACGTGCAGTTTCTACTCTGCAAGCCGGAGTTGTTGAAGCAATTGAAGTTTTACACCTTCAAAAAGAATCCCACCGAAAGCCCGTGGGCAATATGCAAACATTGTTTGGACTCTGCATCTGGCAGAGGAAACAACAGCCGGCTTCTCCCTCTTGGTCTCGAAGACTTTTCATTTCGTTGTGATCAAAAGAATCAAACGATCCTCCAGCCCACAGAGAGAACCTGTTTTGGCATCTCTTAAAACACAGATTTCCAAATATTTCAGACAGTATCCTAATCCAGAAAGAGGACTTTATCTTTCCTATTTCATTATTAATCATAGAGTTTTCTTTTGGAAACTAAAACCCAAAGGTAACGTTAGACAGAGAAGAAAGAGCCTGTTGTTTTGTTCTCTCCAAAATGTGTTTTTGTGACTTACATGATACACCAGATAATTTAAATACTGTGGTCTGGATCAGTCGTGTCTGACTCTGCGACCCCATGGACAGCAGCATGCCACGCCTCCCTGCCCATCACCATCTCCCGGAGCTTGCTCAAACTCATGTCCATCGAGTCAGTGATGCCATCCAACCATCTTATCCTCTGTTGTCCCTTCCCTTCCTGCTTAAAAAAAACATAGCTTTTAAGGGAGTGAGCAAGAAGTAGGCAACGATTGGAGAGTGAGATATTATTATAAAGTTTCTGTTCTCATTGGCATTTACTTGTTCTTTTGTGTTTATGGAAGTTCTTTTTCACAGGTAACCTGAGATGACAGCAAATTGTGTAAATGAACATAATTATAGGTGTTGATTTTATGATTAAAAAAAGTAATATTAAATATGTAGTTGTAACAGGGAAAGCGTTTTGAAAACAAAGGCTGAATTAAACATATTTACGGGAACACACAGAGCTTCCCAGGTGGGCTAGTGGTAAAGAATCCACCTGCCAATGTGGGAGATGCAAGAGACTCTGGTTTGATCCCTGCGTTGGGAAGATACCCTGGAGGAGGGCATGGCAGCCCACTCCAGTATCCTTGCCTGGAGAATCCCATGGACAGAGGAGCCTGGTGGGCTACAGTCCATGGGGTTGCAAAGAGTCTGACATGACTGAAGTGACTCAGCATGCACTCACACACGATAGGAGCATCGGGGTAGCACATGAAACCTCCCTTCCTCACCGTCTAATAGGCGAGAATAAAGCTAAGCCCCATTAGTTCTACCCAGCAAGAGATGGTATTCCGTAATGTTGATGGACCCAAGACTGTGAATTGGCAGACTCAGGTCAGTCTGTGGCACGGACTGAAGTGAGCTTTTCTGAGCGCTCGGACTTTCATCTGTGAAAGGGAAGACCGTGGTTCACACCTCTCTGGGTAGCTCTGAGGGTGGGATAGGATGATGCGATGTGTACAGAGCATCTGGTCCAAAGGAAGGGCCGTATAGCTCTCAGCCACCACAATTACAGTCATCCTTCTCATCGCCTGACTATCATGAATGTCAATCACTGCCTGGTGCGAGAGTAACAACCAGATGGCTGATGAACCTGCTATAAGCAAAAGCATTTCTGAAGTGGCCGAGGCTCTTGAATTGAAAATGTAAACAAAATGATTCATTTAATAACCCGGCCGATGCAAGGTGCTTACCAGACTGAGCAGGGTTTAACCAGACCCACTTCACGCCATGGCCAAGTTACACCATTAACCTGCGGTGACCCTGCAGTGACCAAGTCTCACTCGGGACTTGGCAAGAGCTGGGTTTTGTTTTTTGTTATTTTGCCCTGCTGGGTCTTCACTGCTGCGCATGTGCTTTTTCCGTCGTTGCAGACAGCGGGAGCTACGCCTTGTTGCATTGCCCAGGCTTCCCATTGCGGTGGCTCCTCTGTGGAGCACCAGCTCAGGGCAGAGGCTTCAGTGGTTGCAACACACAGGCTCCCACGCGGGATCTTAGTTCTCCGACCGGGGACTGAACCCGAGTCCCCTGCACTGGCAGGCAGATTCCCAGCCCCTGGACTACCAGGGAAGCCCATTGGCAAGAGTTTTGTAGTCATTCCTCCTCCTTTATCCAACACATATATCTCATGCTCCTTTTGTTTCTCACGTGCTGCCAGAATTCAGACCCCTCTGGACACTCACTGTGTCTGGTCATCGCCCCCTTTCCCTCGCAGACTTTCCTTCTCCTTCGCTTTCCCCTCCCCAGGTACACGCGTGTCACCTGCAGGAGAGGACGTCTTTGGTTGCTGTCTCAAAACCCGGTTTACTGCGTGACTACATTGCGTTTTGCTTCTGTTCCTGGTGGAAAGAGCTATTTACTTTCCCCCAGGAAGTCCTGTCGTTGAAATGGGAAAATACGCTGCTTGGCCGAGTGCTTCCAGAAAGACCGTCCCCAGCCTGGAGAAAAGCCAGACGCTGCTTTGGTGGGGCGTTGTCTGCTCCCTGGGCCCCTGCCACACCCCCGCTCAGGGTGCTCATCCAGGAGCCTCACTGTCCCCCTTGGGCAGGTCCATTCCTTTCCGTTGCAGTTGCACGTGGCGTCTACCCACAAACATCAGCGTCAAAAGATTACTATTTTTCCTCCTTCTATATCAGTTATTTCCTGTTTCCTCTTCCTTTGTGTTTATCCCAAACGATGCAAGATCTCAGGTTACCTAATTGGTACTCTGTGTTTCCCTACACGAGCATTCTGCCGCATGCATTAAAAATGGCAGACCAAAACAATTCCGGCCATATATATTTATATATATCAGGTAAGCCTGGGCAGGCAATTCTGAGATCTTTTATATTCTAGTCGTGCTGAGTTCCAAGGCGTGCTGAGGAGTCAGCTGCCCCTTTGGAGAATAGGAGGAGGTTCAGAAAGGTCAAGATCTGGGAGAGGGAAATTCATGAGGTTATGAGGCTTCCCTTGACCCATCCACGAAAGGGACAGCAGGTCAGGTCACACCTATAACAGAGGCGTGGCAAACACTGGCTTTTCACATCAGGTGGCCAAAGTTTTGGAGCTTCAGCATCAGGCCCTCCAATGAATATTCAGGATTGATTTCCTTTAGAATTGACTGGTTAGATCTCCTCTCAGTCCAAGGGACTCATTGGAAAGATTCCTGGTCGCTTTACCACCCTGTCCAGCCCAGTGCCCATCAGTTCTTCTGGGCCAAGAGAGGAATCACTCAGGATTCCTTTGGTGCTTCTGCTGCTGTTTAGCCACTAAGTTGTGTCCGACTCTTCTGCGACCCCATGGACTGTAGCCCAGACTACAGTCTGTCCATGGGACAGATCAGGCTCCTCTGTCCATGGGATTTCCCAGGCAAGAATACTGGAGTGGGTTGCCATTTCCTTCTCCAGGGGATCTTCCCGACCCAGGGATGGAACCCACATCTCCTGTTTGGCAGGCAGTTTCTTTTCTACTTTTTTTGCTTATTTTACAGAGCTGGGATGCTCACTTTTCCTGAAATACATGCCAACAGAATTCCTGAGGAATAAACCTCTGTTCTTACCTTCAGGACAGCTTGCCAGACGTGTCTCGGCACTGGCTCTTTGGGCTCTCAGTCATGGTGAAGTCTGACGGAGCCTGACCCTCCGGCTACACGGCTTCCACCTCTCACCGTTTTCTCAGGCTCCTTCTAGCTGGAGCATCTCATCCCATTTCTGCTGGTGAATCAGCCAGTGTAGACAGTTTGCCTAAGTTATTCAGTAGAATCATGGATGAACAATTCCTTTGGAAGCCTCCCTCTTCCCACCCTTTAAAAAATAAAGTTTTGATACATGTATACCTATGGCTGATTCATGAGGTTTAACAGAAAACAGCAAATTTCTGTAAAGCAATTATCCTTCAGTTAAAAAATAAAAAATAAAGTTCCAGCCCTCTCTGTGAAGCTTTCCATTTTGTGATAGTGGCCAAGGAGCCAAAGGTGAAAGCAGATTGCGTGGAACTGGTCAGTAGAGCTGGTTGCCATGGCATCAAGTCAGAGAGTCAATCTACACGGCATTTAAAGGACCAGCCAAGGTCAGAAATTGGGCCTTGGTGGTGGAAAATCTTGCTGCTGCCTTGGCCTTGAGCATGACATGAGCTGTGTCTCTGTTTACACTTCTGTGTCTCTTTTCTGACAATTTCCAGTCCTTTGCTCCAGCTTTCTTACTGACCTTCTGTAAACATATTTAATAGTTCAGAGTGAACTTGATATTCCTGTGGAATTCAGAACCCAGATTTTGCCCTGTCGGCATCAATCCATTCCCCGCCCCCCCACACTGGAATATTTGCAGTGGCTCCAATGTTCTCTCCGGCCTTCTTGACTTTGCTGGGGTTCGTGTGTGTGTGTGTGTGTGTGTGTGCGCGCGCGCACGTGTGTGTGTGCCTCCTAAAACGATCTCTCTCCTCAATCTCTGCTTGTCAAAGGGTTTCCCATCTTACTACTGTGTGTCCATGGACAAATGGTTAAACCTGTCTGAACCTTACTTTCTTTATCTGTAGAAGGAGGATAAGCACTTCAGAATGGTGAAGATGGGCTTGGTAATGCCACAGTAATACATGATCCCCAGATCTCAGTGGCTTCAAAGTACAAATGTTGGGGAGCTGCCTAACAGTCCAGTTAGTTAGGACTCCAAACTTGCACTGCCGAGAGTGTGGGTTCAACCCCTGGTTAATTCTTATTCCTGCTGTGTGTCCAGTGTGTTAGTGACGGGATCTGCCTTTTATGAGTTACTTACAGACTCAGGAAGACAGAGGAGGAGATTCAAAGGGTCCTTAAAACTCACCTAAGTTCTGCTGAGAATGCATCAGCCAAAGTGATCACACAGAGACAGCTAACTTCAAAGGGGGTGGGGAAGTACAGCCCTCCACCTCCACCAAGGAGCCCTGAAGATGTTCTGAAGCACCGTAGTGACAACCACACCTCCGTCAAGGCACCTGGTAATCCAAGGGTCTCATACAGACGTAGGTGCTGTCACTATACTTCCTCTTTGCAGGGCCAGCTGCAGTGTGGTGGTGAGGGAGACAGAGCACACGCACACACGCATGCACACACACCCACATATTAAGAGAGAGGGAAGGAGGGAGAGAAAGAAGTGACCTGCAGGGATTCTACACAAGTTCAAATCCTGCCTTAGCTAGTTACTAACTCTGTGACCTTGGGCAAATTATTTAACATCTCTGGGTCTTAATTTCTTCACCTGGAAAATGGGGGTACAATTGGCAACTGTAAATTCCTCCAGAGGTGTTTATGCATTTTAAACATGAGTGATTATAAGATTATCAGATGTAGTAAATGATGCCACAGATGTATGTGCTTATTGCATGAATTAGACAACTGCCTTTTTTCTTCTAATATTAAGATGTGGTAGACATTATATATCTGTGTGTGTGTATGTGTGTGTGTGTGTATTGTTTGTTTGTTTGTGAAAGTCACTCAGTCGTGTCGACTCTTTGTGACCCCATGGACTATATAGTCCATGGAATTCTCCAGGCCAGAATACTGGAATGGGTAGCATTTCCCTTCTCCAGGGGATCTTCCCAACCCAGGGATCTAACCCAAGTCTCCTGCATTGCAGGTGGATTCTTTACCAGCTGAGTCACAAGGGAAGCCCATGTGTATATATATATATTTCTGTGTGTATATTGGTGCTTTTTTGTGTGTATATTCTTCTTGTTTTTTAAAACAGCTACATACTATCCTATTTTTTGCCATATCTTAATTGAAGTTCAATTGTTATAGTAGAATTCAAGGAGACCTTGGTTTCATGAATCCCCATTCACTGAGCTGTTTCCTGCTTTATTCCCCTCAAACATAGGGTCTAAAGGCTGTGTCTGGTGCCATTCAGTGGCAATGATAATTTAGTCCAGTCTCTATGTTAGGACACCTTTTTCTGGTGGCAAACATTCTCTTCAGATTGTATTGCCAAAAGTTCCCCCAAGTAGAAAGCATCCTGCTCTTAGATTTAGCCCCAGTGGTCACTTGCCCACTAGTGGACTCAGCTGTGGTGTAGGAGTCATCCGAGCTCCACCCCTTATCTCACCAGCTGAGCACCACTCTGGACCCCTTCGCTGCCCTCCTCCCATAAGCTTGGACCTGATCTGGGTGCCGTAATGTTTGCTGAGTGATGGACCTGATCTGGGTGCTGTAACATTTGCTGAGTGATGTGCCTGTGACTTCTTGGTGTTCCCTATTCCTTAGGGTCCCTTCCACTGGTTTTTTTAAAGTTCAATTTGAAGCCCAGTCTGGTTATCCTAGTCCCACTCGGCTCACGCACAGCCTTTCTGTCTCTTGCATCTCCCACGTCCTCAGCTTACATGTCTTCTTGGGTGTGTTCCATAGCTTCTCTCGTACATACCAATATCATAACCAAGAGTGAATCTTTAGCTCAGAAAAAAAAAAAAATGATCAACTGTACATGCCAGGCAGGATGATCACTTGTCAAGCTTTCAGGGGAGAAGACTGGGAATGGGACTCTGCAAACAAGAAGTTTATTAAGAAGTAGTGCACTTGGGATCAGCATTTGTGGATGGGATGGGATGGACTGGCGAGAGGAAGAAGTTACCCTGTGATGCAGAGCCTTGAGATGACCTCAGCCCACCCCGAAGCAGCTCAGAGCTGTCCCAGAATGGTCCAGTGTGGCCAGGACTTTCTCCCTTTCCCTGGTCAGTCATTGCGTGTGGGTTCTTCCTGGGAGGCAAAGTGATTCTGCTTTGGAGACGGTCCCTGAAAAAGGTTTTCCCCGTCAGCTTCCCAGTATCTGGAACAAGCCCTTCCTATTACATAAGCTCTTCCTTGCAGGGCCATGTGGGTGGCACTTTGCAGGGTCGGCTCCAGAGCAGGACAGGACACTGGGAACCAGGGTCCAGTCCCTTCCCATCACATGAGCTCAGAGTGAAGAGGACACGCCCGGCCATTCCAGCTTCCTTCCCTCTCCTGCAGCCTACCTGTGTGAATGACGGTGGGTTAAAGATACTCCTGTGTTTTGTTTTCCTTTCATTCTTCTTTCGGGTTTTCATACAGTTCTTCCTTGCGTCTGTTGTTGCTGTCCTCAGCATACTCTTTGCAGAATACTTTCTTTTTGTTGCTATGAAAGTCGGTGCATCTTCTGCATTATAACTGCTCTCAGTGTGGTCTTCGCATCCCTTTCCCTCTACTTCTAAGGGAATAAGATGAGTCCAAACGTAACCTTGTTTTATAAAACTTGGGCTACTCTGTGTGACATCCTTTCCCTTTCCTTTGAAGAAGTTGCTGCCGGAGTGAGCTTCCCCACCGCCTCTCTGCTTCTATCCCAACAGCTCATTTGCATCCAGCCCCCTCAATATTGCCTGGCAGCAAGGGGCACAGGAATAGCTCAGAGACTCGGAACCCACAGAAGAGCAGCCGCCGCCTCGCCCCTGTACGCTCGCAAGCTGAGCTGCAAACAAGTGGCAGGATTGATTCATTTGAATTTCATCTCCCTTCATTTCCTCCACTTTCCTTCTGGTGCTGGCGATAATGAGTGGTGAAAATGACCCAGGACCCAGGAGGTGGATGAAAGAGAGAGAGAGAGAGCCCCAGGGGTTGGAAGAATCCAGAGTCTGACTCATCAGACATTAGCCCGAGGCTTCTCCACCTCCTGCAGCAGCAGCAGCAGCAGCAGCAGCAGCGTTGCCTGTGGCCATGGGGCAGAGCCTCCAAACAAGGAGATGTC
Source organism: Bos taurus (assembly GCF_002263795.3). Lineage (NCBI taxonomy): Eukaryota > Metazoa > Chordata > Mammalia > Artiodactyla > Bovidae > Bos > Bos taurus. The sequence continues at coordinate 39,312,427 of NC_037354.1, read as the reverse complement.
CCCACGGTGGCCTCTGGGAACACTGTCTGCGAGCGCTTCCTTTGTTGACATTATAAACACGCCTCTCTGAAGCTTCCACCTTGGTCATCTCAGAAAAAGGCTCAGGAACCTCACATGTATCTGGGAAGACTTACATGGAAGTTTTATGATAAATTAAGAGAAAAGAGACCTTTATAAATATGTCCACAGCCAGACACCCAGGCAACTACCCTTCTCAGGTCAGCAGATAACAGATGTGCTGCCCTGTGGAGGATAACAGACATACATTTAATGTATTTTTTTGAAGCATAGTAGATTTACAATGTGTTAACTTCTGCCGTACAACAAAGTGATTCAGTCATTCTTTTCCATTATGGTTTATCGTAAGGTATTGCACATAGTTCTCTGTGCTCTATGGTAGGACCGTGTTGTTTATCCATTCTTTACATATAACAGCTAACATGTGCTAACCCCAACCTCCCACACCATGCCTCCTCCAGCTCCCTTCCCCCTTGGCAACCACCAGTCTGTTCTGTGTCCATAATTCTGTTTCTGGGCCACAGATAGGTTCCTTTGTGTCCTATTTTAGAGTCTACCTGTAAGTGATATGATATGATATTGTCTTTCTCTGACTTATTTCACTTAATGTGATCATCTCTAGGTTCGTCCATGCTGCTACAAATGGCATTCTTTCATTCTTTTCTTTTTATTTTGTTCTTTTTGATGGCTGATTAGTATTCCACTGTGTACACACCACATACCCTATATCCGTTCTTCTGCCGATGGACATTTAGGTCATTTCCACAGACATATCTTGCAAAGAAAGGGCCACAGAGGTAAGAGAGCTTGCTGTTTCTTTGTTGAAATGGAAAGTCCAGCCTCATCAGGGCATATTTGCCTGTACCAAAAGACAATAATGACCTTTTCCAAACCACCCCCATCATCCCTGCTTAGAGCAGACTTTCAACCACTCTGTCCTAGTTCTGCCTACAGAAAGGCAAGCACGGTCCCAATCTTAGATAGTTGTTAATCAATTGGAACAGACCTCCCTGGATGCCCAAAGAGATAAGAGTCTACTACCTGGATAATAGAAGAGTCAGCTCTTCATGTGGTCAAGGCCTCGGCTTCCCCATCATGAGATGAGTGCCATCTGTTTCCTCCACTGAAGAGAACTCGGTGTTGGAGTCCTTCCAGGACAGCCTCACCTCCGGAGAGCTCCCTGCAGCTAAGCACCAGGAGGCCTTATAGACTCATAGACGCTCCCTCTCCCTAAGGGTCGATGGTGAGCTGAGACAGAGGACAGGCAAAGAGAGAAATGCTGCACAACTAAAGTGAAAAGTCCACTTGGTACAGATTCAGTCTGTCTCTGCCACTTATAGCGTTGTTTAGTCCCTAAGTCGTGTCTGACTCTTCTGGGACCTCTTGGACTGTAGCCTGCCAGGCTCCTCTGCCTGTGGGATTTTTGAGGCAAGAATATACTGGAGTGGGTTGCGCTTTCCTTCTCCAAGGGATCTGCCTGACCCAGGGGTCAAACCCAAATCTCCTGCATTGGCAGATGGATTCTTTACCACCAAGCCACCAGAGAGGCCCCCTCTGCCTCTAAAAGTGAAGTGAAGTTTCTCAGTCATGTCCGACTCTTTTCAACCTCATGGACTGTAGCCTGCCAGGCTCCATCCATGGAATTTTCCAGGCAAGGATACTGGAGTGGGTTCCCCATAAATATTTTACCTTCATGTTTTGACTATGTGTTTCTGAAACTCACAGTCCAGGCCAATGTCACTGGCTTGATGAGACAGCATCTGAGAGGCCGAGACCCATCTCGGCATGTTAAACACGGTGAGCCCACCTGGCATGCTGGGGCATCAGCCTACTGATTCTGCTGGATGCTGGTGTTCTTGAGCGGGACGCTGCCTTCTTCACTTTCTCAATGTGGAAGGCTACCCGCGTCGATTTGGGTCCTGACTGCGTGAGAAGCAGGTCGCCATTAGTGGTGCTCTCTCTTCCTTGGTTTCTCGGCTACCATCTAGATGAAAGACAGGGGGCACGTCTGCACCCTGTCAGGCTCTTTGGTTCTTGAGAAACGTCTGCTTTGTTTTCAGCCATTCAGCCCTTCATTGAGCAAGCAGGTCCTGAGCACCTCCTGGGTCCCTGACCCTGAGTCAGCCCTGAGGCTGCTCACGACCACCCTGTCCACCCTGCCTACCTGTCACTTTAGGAACTGCTGAGGTGCAAAGAAGTGTGTGGGATGCAGGGTCCTGGGGTAGGGGCAGTGGGGAGAATGATGTCCTCATGCTTAAGTTCAGTGTCACTACGTCAGGGAGTCGGGAGGCCAGCCCAGACCCAACATTTCCCCCGTTCTCACATCCTGAGACAAAGCAAAATGCCAAGGTGGCGTAAAAACCACCCACCTTCTCCTGACCAGTCGTTACTGGAGCTGACTGTGTGCGGACTTGCTTTAATACATAGGCAACTTGGTCACAGGTGCAAGGGTCAGCAGAGGATGAGATGGTTAGATAGCGTCATCGACTCAACAGACATGAGTTTGAGCAAACTCTGGGAGATGGTGAAGGACAGAGGGGTCTGGTGTGCTACAGTCCATGGAGTCACAAAGAGTAGCACACGACTGAGTGACTGAACAAGAACAATTTGGTCACAGCTTCTGAAACTGTCCAATGGGCAATCAAGCTGGTGACTGCTTCTTAATATTCTGATGATTTACATTTTAAAAACTGTGCAAGCCTTCAGAGGAAACAGAAATGGGAATTTGTTATCTTTTTCTGGGAGTGGCTCTCTCCTCTGCCTGACTTTCTTATCTTCACCTGGACCGATTCTTACCTTTCTTACTTATCTTACCTGGCTGGTTTCTTCCCCAAGATAGAGTACATGCTGGGATGGAGAACACACATTCGGTTTTATTTCAATTGGCATTTTACCTCTGAGTGAGGTGTTGAGGAAGTCTTACTGCATCCTGCAGACAATTAAGTGAGTTTGGAAAGTTTTATTTGGTTGGTTGTTGACAAAAGCTAAGTCCCTGGATAGCTGTTAATTTTTCCGGGTGATTCCCAGAGGCAAGTCAAACCAACACAGGGCCCCACAGTTCCCCATGGACGTGCCATGAACTACGTAGTATGGAAACTCAGTTCTGGTTTCCTTTTTTTGTTTTGTTGAGTTTCCTTACGTAAAAGGAAGTTTGGGGGGAAGAAGCCTATGTTTCACTAAGAAGATAAAGGACTCGGGTGGAGAACAGGAAGAGGTGAGAACAGCTCTAGGCTAGACCCAAGCCATTAATCTGAAAGCACAGCCTCGTTCACCCAAGGGCATAATTTCATGAACAGGAGACTGCCTGTCTGAGGATCCTTTGGCTTGAATTAAATTGTCATCAGTAGTATCCAAGCAAGCCTTCTGTGTGACTCTATAATTCTGCAGATACTGTTTTTCCACCTTATCTTCTTCTCTAAGGAAGACTTAAGTCTGTTTTTTTTTTTTAATGTATATTAACATATTTGTTTATTAGCATACTTAATTAGTGCATATTAGCAGGCTAGCATATTTATTTATTTTTTTTAAAAATGGGAGTGTAGTGTCACTTACAATGCTGTGTCAGTTTCCGATGCACAGCAAAGTGATTCAGCTATTCATACACATGTATTCATTCTTTTTCAGGTACCTTTCCCATATAGGTTATTACAGAGTATTGAGCAGTGTTCCCTGTGCTATACAGTAGAGGACATAGCTTTTTGAAAAGCATGTATCACAGGATAAAATCAGTGAGGAAAAGTTTGATCTTACCTGATCCCCCATGAGGTCACCAAGAAGATGGAATTTGACAGTGTACCTTAGGATCCTTAGTGGAATGAAGACTCAGCCTGAAATTGAAGGCAAATCACATGAGGGTTCAGGATAATTTATCCACTGCTTGTTTTCTCCTAGCATGTTGGAGGGGTGGCAGTTCTACTTGGTTTTTCACACAGGCATTCTGGAAAGGAAAAATTGTCAGGTTCTAGAAGGAAGGATAATTTGAATGCAAGGGAAATCAGGGTCCAGATGTCAGCCTCAGGTTATCAGCCTGGATTACTCGGTGACACTTTCTGTGAAGTCACAGGTCTGGGCAGGCGTGCTGGTGGGTGAGTGGCCAAAATGAAATTGGAGAAAGCCTTCCCTGGGGGGTCTACCTTTAGGTGTCTGCAATGGAGAGCAGGTTTCATTTGATGGACACCTTTTGCAGACAAAACAACAGGTGAGCACCTCAGAGTAACTGCATGCTGGCCATAGCGCCTGAATTAACAAAATATTGTTTATTTCCGTTCTGTTTCATCACAGTTGCTAAGGCATGACCTTGAAATTCTTCATGGAGATTGGGATTGACATATATACACTCCTGTGTATAAAATAGATAACCAATGAGAACCTGCTGCATGGCACTGGAGGAAAAAAGAAGGCACAGTCTGTTTGCAGGACGTAGATTACGTTAACTTAGAAATGCATTCCAGTGTACATTAGATGCAGACAAATACTGTGTGATTCCACTTATACGAGGTGACTAGAACAACCACATTCAGAATCAGAAAGTACGTTGGTCGATTCCAGGGACTGGGTGGGGCGCTGCTGTTTAATGAGGACAGTTTCAGTTTAGGAAGGTGAGAAATTCAGGAGACGGATAATGATGAGAATTGCAATGTGAACGTACCTACTGCCACTGAACGGTACGGTTAAATACAGTTAAATTAGTATGTTTTATATTGTGTGACTTTTACCACAATAAAAATATTTTAAAAAATAAACATGATAGATTAAAAGATTATGTGATAACATGGGAAACTATTGATAAAGTGAAAAATTCAGCCAATGGTATGCATACAGTATGAGTTTCATATCAGTATGTGACACTCTTTATATATATTTTTTAAGTTTTTCAAAACTTATTTGGAAATAATTTCAAATTTTTAAAAAGTTACAAAAATAAAAGTAGTACAAGGAAGACTCAAAAAAACATTCTCCACTGAATCTCTAGAAACTTGGTTTTCCCTGTAGTTGTCCCTCTGATATTTGTCTCTGTTTGCATGATGGCTTCTGAAGCCCTGTCTCCAAGAGTATGTGTCAAGCAGAAATCGCTCAACAAATAGGAATAACTAACATTTACTGACTTAGTGCCACATCTTGTTTCAAGTGCACCTAAATGATCTCCTTTAATCCTCACTACAAATAGAAGAGGGTTTCCCAGGTGGCCTGGTCGTAAAAAAAAAAAAAAAAAAAAATCTGCCTGCCAACGCAGGACACCCAGGTTTGACCCCTGGATTGGGAAGATCCCCTGGAGAAGGGCCTGATAACCCACTCCAGTATTCTTGCCTGAAGAATCCTATGGACAGAGGATCCTGGTGGACTACAGTCCTTGGGGTCATAAAGAGTCAGATATGACGGAAGTGACTTAGCACACACCCACAAATAGAAGAAGTATAGCTACTGCTGTGATCGTTGTTTATACAGGAGGAGACTGAGGCAAGGCAAGGTCATGGATGGAGCTGGGACTCAGTGTCAGATACAGTCTGACCCCCGAGGCCCTGGTCCTAGCTACACAGATGGAGCTCTGACCCCACTCTGGGCGCTGAGCCATAGGCACCAGGGGTATGGGAGCAACCAGTATTTAAAACGTATTATCCAGATTTGATCTTGGTCTTGAATGAATGTCTTTCATCTATGTATTGGCTTTCCTGAGCTGCTTGGGGGATGCCGTAGCAGTTTGGAACATTATTGACGCTCATGGTCAGTAGACAGAGTTCTACTGATAATGTAACTGCTAATGCCCTTCAGCATTGAGCCACTACAGCCTTCTTGAATGAGTTTTCTATTAAACTTTAAGAAGCATTTTTTTCTAATAGCTGTTGGTATGAATCTGTTAAATGTCAATCGGGCCTTGTGATAATTAACATAAATATGTTAACTTTTTAAACCGTTAAATGTCCATGTGTATCAGCTAGCTTTTTTGAGATAATAGTGTGCCCAAACCTGGTGGCATTTGCGTACAAGTTCATGAGTACCTGAATGGTCCTCTGGTCTAAGGTGGGCTCACTCATGAGTCCATGAGTCCAAAACCCGCAGATCCGATAGTTGACTCTGATGCTCTGGTTTGGGTTTCCCACATGTCAGTGTGTGGCTGGGTCTAGGCTGGGACAGTGGTGAGATTCATGGGATCACTCACTGCCCAGTGTGCTGGCCGTGATGGCTGGGCAGATGCCAAGAGCAAAGCAGGGGCACGTGCTCTTGAAAAGGCCGAGGCTCAGAACAGGCAAAATACAACTTCTGCTCCATCTGCGATCAAAGCAAATCCTAAGGCCACTTCTTTTTTTTTCTAGGAGTTCAGATTTATTCATTTTAAATAATAAAAATACAACTTTCCAAGAATTTGATGCAATTATAAGAAATTACTCTGAAAATTCAGTTTCCCTAATTTAAAAAGTTCCAATTTAATTACAGCTTACAGTGGAAATATGCATAAAGTTGTCAGTTTGTGTCAGTAAGTTGCATGAGAAAGAGGATATAATTTTGAGAAGGCAAATATAATGTACCATTTATAACAACTTTTCTTAAAACCATAGTCTAAATATTCTATTTCTCATATTCACATTTCTTAAAATCTAATCCTGTTGAGATATGAGTTAATAAGAGTTGTAACTGTATATGTTTAATAACTATTTGCCACTCCAGTATCCTTACCTGGAGAATCCCATGGACAGAGGAGCCTGGCAGGCTACAGCCAATAGGGTCACACAGAGTCAGACACGACTAAAGTGACTTACCACACACACAAGTGATTGAATGTCAAAGTTAGAGGCTTCAGTTCAGTTCAGTCGCTCAGTCATGTCCGACTCTTTGCGACCCCATGAATCACAGCACGCCAGGCCTCCCTGTCCATCACCAACTCCCAGAGTTCACTCAGACTCACATCCATCGAGTCAGTGATGCCATCCAGCCATCTCATCCTCTGTCGTCCCCTTCTCCTCCTGCCCCCAATCCCTCCCAGCATCAGAGTCTTTTCCAATGAGTCAACTCTTCACATGAGGTGGCCAAAGTACTGGAGTTTCAGCTTTAGCATCATTCCTTCCAAAGAAATCCCAGGGCTGATCTCCTTCAGAATGGACTGGTTGGATCTCCTTGCAGTCCAAGGGACTCTCAAGCGTCTTCTCCAACACCACAGTTCAAAAGCATCAGTTCTTTGGCGCTCAGCTTTCTTCACAGTCCAACTCTCACATCCATACATGACCACAGGAAAAACTATAGCCTTGACTAGACAGACCTTTGTTGTTAGAGGCTTAGATATGGCTAACTCCAAAGCCTTCTCTTTGAGTTACCACTCTCTAAGGTTTTCAGGGGGCTTCCCGGCTGACAGTAGTGGTAAATAACCTGCTTGCTGACGCAGGAGATGCAGGTTCCATCCTTGTGTTGGGAAGCTCTCCTGGAGAAGGAAATGTCAACCCACTCCAGTATTCTTACCTCTTAAATCTCATGGACAGAGGAGCCGGACAGGCTATGGTCCATGAGGTCACAGAGTCGGACACAGCTGAGCACACATGTGCAAGGTTTCAAAGCCCTTAAGGATCATGTTATTAATGATTTTCCAAAAATAAAAGTGGTGCCTGAGGCAGGATGAGGAAATCGGAGAGCCTGAAATTGAAACACAGTAATATCCCATTTGTTGCAATTTATTTATGGACATGTAAGTTTTAATCGAGATATTTCTTTCATTAAACAAAATGATCCTTTGTGCTAGCTATAGATTAGTCATTTTTTCATCTCTGCCTGCAATGAATCTTATTAATAGTTGGTGGTGATTATTTCTGTATGGTAATATTATTTGGCCTGAGAAGGATCAAGTGGCAAATTGAATTCTCATTTGCAAAACATGTCACCTCGTATTCCTTCAGAATATTTGGATGAAGTAAGAGGAGAAATAGTAGAGATAATATTAAATGTTCTTTAGTTAGATCTGAATTTACCAGTTATCATATTCTGTGGATGGTTATGCTATAAAAATTACAGGACACCAGAGGCCTTTGGCAGGGGGACCAAGTATGTTTGGATAATTCTGAGTTAATAGGTTCCTTTGCTGTAACTTCTCAGAACCTTAAATAGGCTGATGACCATTGTAACTCTCAAAAAGTGTGTTTCTCAGACTTACGAGACTGCAACTCACAGATGGTATTCCACAGAACCCTTGGGAAATCTGAACTTGACTGTGATGCCTTTGAAAGCGTGTTCAGAGTCTGTAATATTTTGTCAGGCATCTGCTATGAGAGTGGCACAGTTACAACCATACATGAAACCTGTGAAATGAGTGTTATTCTTATTTATAGCTGAGAAACCTTGGACTCCAAACAGTCGCTTTGTTTTCCCAAGCTCCCCCAGCTGGTACCCAAACTGAGGGTTGACCCTGGTTTTATCTAACCTCAGGCTTATGGTGTGCTGTACTCTTATCTAAGACTCAGACAGTTTAAACGACTTTTTAGGGTGACTCAGCTGGTCAGAAGAGACATTATGTCTTGCCTACTTTTGTACTTTCTGTAACTCCTAACAGAAAATAGCTTATCAGTCAGTAGCTTCAGACCAACCCCTTTTTTCCTTACCTAGTTAATACTATGACTGTGCTCATGGCAAAGATTGAAATAGTAGAGAAGATTATAAGATAAAAAGTCAAAATTCTCTACACCATCTGCTCTAGAACCATACTCTGAATATAAGACTATTATCTATTTTTTATATAAGGTTTTTATATAGGCATTTTATATAAACATTCTTCCATAATGTTTTAATTATACGTGTGTGTGTGTGTGTGTGTGTGTGTGTGTGTAGATTGATCTCTTTTGTTTTACATCAGTTCAGTTCAGTCGCTCAGTCGTGTCTGACTCTTTGCAGCCCCATGAACCGCAGCACGCCAGGCCTCCCTGTCCATCACCAACTCCCAGAGTTCACCCAAACCCATGTCCATTGTGTCAGTGACGCCACCCACCCATCTCATCCGCTGTCATCCCCTTCTCCTCCTGCCCCAATCCCTCCCAGCATCAGGGTCTTTTCAAATGAGTCAGCTCTCTGCATCAGGTGGCCAAAGTATTGGAGTCTCAGCCTCAACATCAGTCCCTTCAATGAATACCCAGGATGGACTGGTTGGATCTCCTTGCAGTCCAAGGGACTCTCAAGAGTCTTCTCCAACACCACAGTTCAAAAGCATCAATTCTTCTGTGCTCAGTTTTCTTCACAGTCCAACTCTCACATCCATACATGACTACTGGAAAAACCATAGCCTTGACCAGACGGACCTTTGTTGGCAAAGTAATGTCTCTGCTTTTTAATATGCTATCTAGGTTGGCCATAACTTTCCTTCCAAGGAGCAAGTGTCTTTTAATTTAATTGCTGCAATCACCATCTGCAGTGATTTTGGAGCCCAGAAAAATAAAGACAGCCCCTGTTTCCCCATCTACTTGCCATGAAGTGATGGGACCGGATGCCATGATCTTAGTTTTCTGAATGTTGAGCTTTAAGTCAATTTTTTCACTCTCCTCTTTCACTTTCATCAAGAGGCTCTTTAGTTCTTCTTCACTTTGTGCCATAAAGGTGGTGTTATCTGCATATCTGAGGTTATTGATATTTCTCCCGGCAATCTTGATTCCAGCTTGTGCTTCTTCCAGCCCAGCGTTTCTCATGATGTACTCTGCATAGAAGTTAAATAAGCAGGGTGACAATATACAGCCTTGACGTCCTCCTTTTCCTATTTGGAACCAGTCTGTTCGTCCATGTCCAGTTCTAACTGTTGCTTCCTGACCTGCATATAGGTTTCTCAAGAGGCAGGTCAGGTGGACTGGTATTCCCATCTCTTTCAGAATTTTCCACAGTTTATTGTGATCCACACAGTCAAAGGCTTTGGCATAGTCAGTAAAGCAGAAATAGATGTTTTTCTGGAACTCTCTTGCTTTTTCCACGAGCCAGCAGATGTTGGCAATTTGATCTCTGATTCCTCTGCCTTTTCTAAAACCAGCTTGAACATCTGAAAGTTCATGGTTCACGTACTGCTGAAGCCTGGCTTGGAGAATTTTGAGCATTACTTTACTAGAGTGTGAGATGAGTGCAATTGTGTCGTAGCTTGAGCATTCTTTGGCATTTCTTTGAGATTGGACTGAAAACTGGCCTTTTCCAGTCCTGTGGCCACTGCTGAGTTTCCCAAATTTGCTGGCATATTTAATGCAGCACTTTCATAGCATCATCTTTCAGGATTTGAAATAGCTCAACTGGAATTCCGTCACCTCCACTAGCTTTGTTCATAGTCATGCTTCCTAAGGCCCACCTCACTTCACATTCCAGGATGTCTGGCTCTAGTTGAGTGTGAGTGATCACACCCTCATGATTATCCGCATTGTGAAGATCTTTTTTGTACAATTCTTCTGTGTATTCTTGCCACCCCTTCTTAATATATTCTGCTTCTGTTAGATCCATACCATTTCTGTCCTTTATTGAGCCAATCTTTGCATGAAATGTTCCCTGGGTATCTCTAATTTTCTTGAAGAGATCTCTAGTCTTTCACATTCTATTGTTTTCCTCTATTTCTTTGCATTGATCCCTGGGGGGATCATATATGTACATCTTCACTTAATATTTACTTGACATCTCTTATTAAAAGTAATTATATATAATGGTATATTAGTTTCAAGTATACAACATTGATTCAGTATTTGTATATATTGCAAAAAATTTTACTACAATAAGTCTAGTTAACTTCCATCATCACTCATAGTTACATTTAGTTGATTTGCAGTATTATGTTAGTTTCAGGTATACATTATAATACTGCTATACTTTTATAGATTATATTCCATTTAAAGTTATAAAACGTTGGCTGTATTCCTTGTGCTGAACATCTCATCCTTGTATCTTGTTTTTTAATACTTAGTCGTTTGTTACCTCTTAATCCTCTTTCCCTATTTTCCTCTTTTCCCGCCCCTCTCCTCACTGTTAACCAGCAGTTGGTCTTCTGTATCTTGACACTGTTTCTGTTTTATTTGCTTGTTTCTACATATTTTGAATTCCACATATAGTGAAAATATACAGTATTTGTCTTTCTCTGACTTACTTCACTAAGGATAATATCTTCCAGGTCCATCTGTGTTGTTGGAAAAGGCAAGATTTCATTTTTTTTTAATGGCCGATAGTATTTCATTGTCTATGCACATGCCACATTTTCTTTATCCATTCTTTATCCAAGTGTTAATGGACGTTTAGGCTGTTTCCATATCTTGGCTATTGTGAATAACGTGGCTGTGAACATTGAGGTACGTGTGTCTATTTAAATTAGTGTTTTCATTTCCTTGATTTTAGATCTGAATCCTGTACTTTCCCCACCAAGTCATTGATTATGATAAGTTGGTTTTTTGTGGGTTTTGTGTGTGTGTGTGTGGTAAGAGTCATCCATCCCAGTCAGAAATGCAGCTGAATTCAGCAAGGATAATGCTTTCTAAAAGCAGTGTTCAAGTTGCCTCTGCACCTTGGAGCATCTTTGGGAGCCTACACTTAAACGTAGATTGTGTGTTAAGAGTTTGCAAAGCTCTCACTCTTGCGAATACCTTAGGCACTTGGTGGGAAGTAATAATAACAGAGAAGCTGAAAGAAACTGAGACAGATGGGTTCCCACTCGGCCTTCCTATAACCTTGCAGCATGATGAATAATAAATACAGATGTCAGGGAAGACATAATCTTATCTTTATTCTTTATTTAGTACCCAGTGAGAGAGAGATAGAGAGTTCAAAAAAAAAAAAAAAAAGTGTTGTTTATTTGTTAGTGCTGACTCAAAAAAAAAAAAAAATCTGAAAGTTTCCCGATAAGTTTTGTTCTAGGACCGTAGTGACGACTATAGCCTGAGAGAGACAGCCTCTTCTTAGCTCCAAGGAAGTACTCTGGAGAGGGAACGGCGCGGCCAGGATATACAGTAAGGCCCTTGCAAATGAACGAGTTCCTTTCCGAGAGTGTGTTCATAAGTCCATCAAAGTTAGCCTAGATACCCAGCTAACGCAATCAACTGTATAGTACTATTCTGTAATGGTCTTATAATCCTTTTTGCACAAATAATACACTAAAAAATACAAAAAAATAAAGAAACATTTCCAATCTTACAGGACAGGACCTTGTAAAGTGCACAAGTACCAGCTGCATCAGCCTGCTTTTTCACTTGCTTCCTCACATTATAGGCTTGAAATAAAAATACTACACTAATGTACTCTATTCAGTAAAGTACACAAAAGCCCAACCACTTACAGAGGATCCACATATATAATAACGTACACCAGACTTGTGATTGGACGTTAGACTGAGCAACAACTTAGTTGACAGAAAACTTGAGCAAATAAAGAAATCAGTATGTAATTTCCTAACCACTGGCCCACCAGAGAATTCCCCTATTATGCCAGCTTTTTAGACAAAGAATTTAAATGCACAGAAAGGTTTGACCAAGGTCACAAATAAGTGACAGCCTGTATTTAAACTTAGATAATTAAGTTACACCAAAGCAGAGCTATATATTTGTCTAAGTTGGGGCGCTTCAGAGAGTTAAAAGCAAAAGTAAACTGGTAATGTCTAGGTTATACAGTCCCCTGGGTTTTTTTTTAGATTTTTATTTTATATTGGGGTTTAGCCGATTAACAATATTGTGGTGGCTCCAGATGAACAGTGAAGGGACTCAGCCATACATATCCATGTATCCATTCTCCCCCAAACTCCCCTGGCATCCAGGCTGCCACATGACATTGAGCAGAGTTCCCTGTGCTATACAGTAGGTCCTTGTTGGTTATCCATCTTAAACACACCAGTGTGTATTTTCCATCCCAAATTCCGTAATTATCCCTTTTCCCAGGAACCGTTTGTTCTCTGTGAGTCTGTTTCTGTTTGGTAAATAAGTTCATTTGTATCATTTCTTTTCAGATTCCACACATAAGGGATGTCTCCTTCTCTGCCTGACTTAACTTCACTCAGTATGTCAATCTTTAAGTCCATCATATGCTGCAAGAGGCCGTATTTCATTCTTTTCAATGGCTGGGTAATATTCCATTATAGGGGCTTCCCTGGTAGCTCAGTCAGTGAAGAATCCACCTGCAATGCAGAAGCCCCAGGTTCAATCCCTGGGTCGGGAAGATCCCCTGGAGAAGGAAATGGTAAACCACTCCAGTATCCTTGCCTGGAAAATCCCATGGACAGAGGAGCCTGGTGGGCTGCAGTCCACGGGTTCAAAGAGCTGGACATGACTGAGCAGCTAACATTCCATTTTATGTATGTACCACATCTTTATCTATTCCTCTGTCGATGGACATTTAGGTTGCTTCCATGCAAGAGAGAGTTTAATGAGCCATGGAAAGAACTGCCTTCTCACTTAGTAGGCTGCTAAGTACATTTTTTTTTTCTTTCTGGAAACAGTATTTGAGGATTGCCACCCGATCCCAGCATTAATTACTGAAGCTCAGAAACTTGTGTGACAGGGGACCTCCCTGACTGTCCAGTGGTTCAGGCTGCACTTCCACTGCGGGGGGCACAAGTTCGATCCCTGGTCAGGGGAGTTCTGCATGCCGAGGAGTGCAACCAAAGGGGAAAAAAGGAAACTTGTGTGACAGGGACACGGGAGCAAGGCTGGGGTCTGGGGGTCAAACCGTCCTCTGTGGGGGCGCAGCTCAGCCCTGACAGCACAGCCAGAAACCCTGCAGCTTCCTCGTGGCCCCGGACTTATTGGAAGGGAATGAGGGCATGAGGATGGGGCAGAAGTAATGAGTTGAGGGATGCGAAGGGGAATTTAGGAGGCAGAAGAGGTGCTGTTTCATTTGGGCTGTCCCCTTGCTGGGTTGTCTTCCTCCTCAAGAGGGCAGGCGGAGAGCTGCTGTGCCTGTCACCTCACCAAGGTGACCCCAGGGCTCCTTTATGTCCCACTCACTCATTCTGAAGTTAGCAAGGAGGCTTCCCCACACCCCAGCCCCTCGCCCCGCAGAAGGATGGCTTGTTTGTTACTCTGGGTTTGTGGTTAGACCTGACAGGGTCAGAACAAGAGGGCATTTAGGCGCCTCCTTAGCTCTGCCCTCTGCTGGAGAAGCACTGGTGTCTGCAGAATGCCTGGTTTTCACTCTGAGAGTCACATCTCCCCACAGCTTCCCTTCCTGGGAATAGCTGTTCATCTAACCAGTACTTGCAGGCAATGCCAAGCTGATAATCCCTTTGGAAAACAGTCAGTCAGCGCGACAGAGCAGAGAGACAGTTCTTCTGTCCTCCCTGCTGGAGGTAACCTTGATGCGATGTCTTTGGACGTCTCTACATGCTGCGTCTTTCTGTCACTTCAAAGTCCTGGGTGAGAGTGAAGGCTCTGGAGGCTGTTGCAGCAATAGCGATGTAGCCAACCCCAGAAGATTCCATTCCCTTTTTGTGAATCACAGAGAGAAAATGAAATAGTTTTGAGTCCAGCCTCTTTGAGTGCAAGGAATATGCAGGATTTATACTCCCAACAGGCATTTCATCCTGTGTATGGGTGGACCATATAGGGCATGAAGGATTTCATCTCGAGACAGATTGCACTCTGATGTTGAGAAGATACGTTCTAACCATCTCTTGTCTGTGACCATGAGCATTGGACTGACCATTCTGGAGAAACAAAGCCTAGAGATGTGTGCTGAGAAAAAGTTCTATTCTTCAAGTGGGAATCTACACTTGTGATTTTGCCGGAGGCTACTACTGTTTTGACATGTAAAACCAACAGATGTTTGATGAGCCGACGTTTATGTGCCAAAATAATGAAAATAATTACCGTAGGGAAGAAAAAGCACAGCTAGATTGCTGAATATTTCATTGATTCATTCATACGATGATAGATATTTATGTAGCACTACGCTACAAGTTGGAAATGGTTCTGGAATAATAATAATAACTATAGCTAGCAAGTGTTGACCACTTGGTACCTACTATGCATTGTACTAAATGCTTGGCATGGATTATCTGATACAATTTTCATGTCAACATTGTCATCAGATGCTTTTATAATCTCTATATGAGGAGGAGCAGAGTGAGGTAGAGAGGTTAATAACTTGCCCACGGGCACAATGATCATAAGGATGAAAGCTGAAAAACAAACTCAGTGCACTGTTTACCTTGTAATTATTTGCTATTATTTCTACACGAGGCAGAAACCAGTCCCTGCCCTCACAGGGCTTAGAGTCGAAACTGTTGTTGTTATTTAGTCACCAAAGTCGTGTCTGACTCTTTTGCAGCCACATGGACTGTAGCCCAGGCAAGAATATTGGAGCAGGTTGCGTTTCCTTCTCCAGGAGATCTTCCCAACCTGGAGATCAAACCTGAGTCTCCTGCCTTGATGGGTGGGTTCTTTACCACTGAGCCACCTGGGAAGCTCATAGTCTAAATTAGAGGATACTTTTCTCCAGATGGATTCGGTCTCTGGAGAGATGTGAGTGTGCTCCAGAGGAAGGTTTGCACCGATTCACAGGATTTAGGAGGGTGGAGGTGGCACATACTCAATTGGTGGAAGTTGCTTGATGACAGGAAACTCTAGTTTCTCTATTCACATTCATTTGTCCATCTCCTGTCCTCCACCCAGGAACCTGTGCCTGTCCTCTGCCACCCTCCTTCTTCTCTGAAGTAGCCTCCAGTACCTTCCTTTTATGTCTTTTCTCCCCCATCTAGGCAATGACTACAGTCCCCAAATGCCCCGCAATGAAGGTTTGCAGGAGGGAAAACACGGGAGGGAGGTGAGCCTACACTGCAGATGAAACGAGCTGTTGACGGATGGCTTAGTCAGCCTCGGGGTTCAGCTGCAGCCTCTCTGGCATTTGAGGGACTCGAGATTCCAAAAGCACGTTCGTTTCATTCTGCTGTTGCTAATCTGATTTTTTTCCGTGATGAACAACCCAGTTCGTTATGTTTTCAGCTCACATTAATCTTCTTTTCTGTGAGTTTGGTAACATTTGGAGTCATTTCCCTCTCTATTTATCCATCTGGGATCTTTAGAAAAGACAAGTTTGCAAAGTCTTCTGTTGCTCACGGCTGTAAGAGGGATGAACCTTTTCCTAGTTCCTTAGATCCTGAGAGAGAATCCTCTGAAGTCAGGCACAGGTTCCCAGGGCAGGGAGCCCCCTCCCTGGGGCTCATGGGATCCTCCGTGTGGCACTGAGTCGCAGCATAACAGCATCGGAAGCCGCAGCAGTCCCTGGACTTTGTTTGTCCCCATGGAGCAAATGGAATCGAGAAAGAGCTGTAGGGGTAGCGAGAAGAATTGAGATTCACCAGTCAGAACAAAGGCTTTGGCTTGATTGCCATCTGTACCACTTATGAGCTCTGTGATTGTGGACAAGGCCCAGAGTCTGTCTGAGAGCCACTTCCCCAGTCTGCAAGAATGCCTGTCCTCTTTACACAAGCGAGCGGTTTCAAGTGTAAACTTATATTCACATCTCTATTTTGGGGCAAGTTCATAATCTTGCTCATATCACTAAAGCTTTGCAATTTCTTAGGCCTTTTCCCAACAACAGCTCAACAGGAAATATATATATAGAGATGGATATATGTAAAAGATATATGTATATATATATAAAGATATATACATATATTTTATATAAGTATATATAAAAGATATATATATATATGTGTGTGAAAGGTGAAAGGCACTCAGTCGTGTCTGACTCTTTGCAACCCCATTATTCCCTAGGCCAGAATTCTGGAGTGAGTAGCCTTTCCCTTCTCCAGGGGATATGTACATATATTATGTACATAATATATATTATATATATAATGCTTCCCCGGTAGCTCAGCAGTGAAGAATCTGTCTGCTAGTGCAGGAGACACAGGAGACATGGGTTCAATCCCTGGGTCAGGAAGATCCCCTGGAGAAGGAAATGGCAACCCATTTCAGTATTCTTGCCGGAAAAATCCCACAGACAGAGCAGCCTGGTTGGCTATATAGTCCATAGGGTCGCAAAGAGTCGGACATGACTGAGGGACAAAGCAAATAAATATGATTTTATATATATAAATGATTTATATATATACACACACACACACACACACACACACACATAATGGAAAGAAAAGAATAGGGTATTGAGGAAGACTTAGAGGCTAGTATTTCCTTTTTGGGGGAATGTTACATTTTTATTTTAGAACATTTCCCTAGAATAGATTACTTGAAAGAAAATTACAATGTCAAAAGATATATGTATATATATACACACATATATATATATGTAAAATTTAATGTTCTCAATAGATATTGCCAAATTTCTTTCCAAAACATATTCTCAAAATATGTGTTTATGAGGATGCCATATTATTCTGTTCTTATAAGCATACAGATGGTATTTTTAAAAATTATATTGATAGAAGAAAAACATTCATAGCTCATTTTACAGTTGCATTTCTTTGGCTGCTAATTATGTCATTCCCCACCCCCCACCCCCAGCTTCACTGACATAACTTCATACAGCACTCTATAAGCTTAATGATTTGGCTTACATATAAGAGGCTAGTATTTCTTAAAACTCTTTTTATACTAAAAAAAAAAAAAAGAGCTGTGTGTCATATTCGAAGATCTATTGGAGAGGGACTACACTGTTTAGCAAACAAAGAGAATCCTTTGGAAATTCAGGTAAGGACATCCTTCTGGGTGTGGTGTAGTCCCCAGAGGCCCCAAGGGAGGCAGCTCCTTTGGAGAATCCAGGCTGGAGGCCCCTGGAAACACTGTGCTGGGAAGGTTGGGATGTACCCATTCGTCTCATTCATAATTCAAGTAAGGGGTTTCTTTAGGGAAAATACTCCAAATTGGACAGCCGTTCAAAAGCCATGAAAGTCGTTGTTATCTGCGGTCATCAACTGTAAAATATCAGGGCGATTTCTCGTTGCGGCTCATGTGAAAGGCTCATTCGCATTGATGCCTCTTGCAAGAGGAGGGAGAGGGGTGACTCCGTCTGGTTGCCGTCAACTTTAGGAAGGGCACAGGATGTGGCGCAGGCCAGTGGAGAGGAGAGGAATCTGGACTGTTTGCTCAGATTCCGCACCAGGAACAACAAGGCGACGTCACTTGGAAATGTCGTCGTTTGTTGACCTTCCGCTCCCCCAGCACCTGGGATTTGAGCAGAGACGCCATTACACAGATAACGCCCAATGGTGCTGATGGAAATTACCTGCATAAACAGCTCGCCTGCCTGCATAAAATGCCAGATGCCTGTTTCGTTGCGATGCACCCCCACTCCCCGTTTGCAAAAGAGCTCATTACGTCTGCTTTCTTCCCTTTAGGTGCCCACGCAAGGACCAGCACGATGAAGAGATGCGTGTGTGAGTAGCAGCCCTTTGGACCACGCCGGAAGGAGACCAACCGTGTGGACAGGCTGGACCGTGAGCACACGTGCTTGCCGGAGTAGATGAGGCTTGGGCCTGTGATTATGCTGACATTCCAGCATGAATCTGGTGGACCTGTGGCTAACTCGCTCCCTCTCCATGTGTCTCCTCCTCCAAAGTTTCGTTCTCATGATACTGTGCTTTCATTCCGCCAGTATGTGTCCCAAGGGCTGTCTCTGTTCTTCCTCTGGGGGTTTAAATGTCACCTGTAGCAATGCGAATCTCAAGGAAATACCTAGAGATCTTCCACCTGAAACGGTCCTCTTGTACCTGGACTCCAATCAGATCACATCCATCCCCAATGAGATTTTTAAGGACCTCCATCAACTAAGAGTTCTCAACCTGTCCAAAAACGGCATTGAGTTTATCGATGAGCACGCCTTCAAGGGAGTCGCCGAGACTCTGCAGACTCTGGACTTGTCTGACAACCGGATTCAGAGCGTGCACAAAAACGCCTTCAATAACCTGAAGGCCAGAGCCAGAATTGCCAACAACCCCTGGCACTGTGACTGTACGCTCCAGCAAGTCCTGCGGAGCATGGTGTCCAATCACGAGACAGCCCACAATGTGATCTGCAAGACCTCCGTGCTGGATGAACATGCTGGGAGGCCGTTCCTCAACGCTGCCAATGACGCCGACCTTTGTAACCTCCCTAAAAAAACGACTGACTACGCCATGCTGGTCACCATGTTTGGCTGGTTCACCATGGTGATCTCTTACGTGGTGTACTACGTGAGGCAGAATCAGGAGGACGCGCGGAGACACCTTGAATACTTGAAGTCCCTGCCGAGCAGGCAAAAGAAAGCTGACGAGCCCGACGACATTAGCACCGTGGTGTAGCGTCCGAGCTGTCTGGTGTCGAAAAAGAAATCCGTTTGGGATTGCGGTAGAATAAGCTGGTTTACTTCTCTCATCCATTGTAAACATTTGAAACTTTGTATCGCAGTTTCCTTTGAATTATGCCACTGTCGAACTTTGAACAAACGTGACAACCTAACAACTCATTTTCGTTTAGGCAATCCACCCCTGAATTGTACCCCTGGCGGTATATTCCCGAGTCGGCTACTTCTCTGAACCTCAGTTAGATCCATCTCACTATTTAATAATGAAATTTATTTTTTTAATTTGAAACCAAATAAAAGCCTAACTTTGAATCATGAAAAACAGAGTGACTTATTGGTCCAGAAAACTCTACAGTCATTCCATTGCTTTAGAGAGAAAAACAGACAACCCATGTGAACCCAAAGAGCGATCCCAATGAGAGATGTGTTATTAAGTTCTCCTGTACACTGGGGAGCCATAGCTGAGTTTTCAGCCAAGTAAAGTGTCTGTCAGACTTCAAAAGAGTAAGGCTTAGCAAACCCGGGTGATAAGATGTTGCGTGACATCCTGCAGAGCCTTAAGTTCTGTTGCTTCTAAATGTTTGGTACCTAAAAGTCAGTGTGTTTAGCTAAACACACCATGTCTACTCTCTGCTAGACACATGGGAAAGAAAAAGACCACACACATTTTGTCCTCAAGATTACCTTGCGGTGAACAGAGGCCTCTGACCAACACAGAAATGCCTATGCCAAAAACGAAGGTCCTGGTAATCATGCAAACATCAGCTTGCGAGCCCGGTACAAGGCCTTTGCCTACTATTACTATGGCTCTAGGGCTTCCCTGGTGGCTTAGTGGTAAAGAATCTGCCTGTAATATAAGAGATGCGGGATCCATCCCTGGGTGGAGAAGATCCCCTGGAGGAGGGCATGGCGACCCACTCCAGTACGCTTGCCTGGAGAATCCCATGGACAGAGGAGCCTGGCGGGCTACAGTCCATGGGGTTGCAAAGAGTTGGACACGACTGAAGCAGATGAGCAGGTATGAACACTCTACCTCTAAACCCTCACTCCTAGAGGAGAAAGTGACAGCCACCCCATCTACAGAGGAGGAAGCTGAGTGTGAAAGAGGCCCAGTGTCCTGCCAAGGAGAAAGTTTCAGAACTTGAACCAAGTCTCCCTGTCCCCAGAGACTGAGGTCTTCTCATCAGGTTCTGACTGGGTTGGTTGATAGAGGTACAACTTAACGTGGTAAAAAAAAAAAAATGCACCCATGTTAAGCGTCCAGTTCCATACATTTGACAGACACATACACCTCTGCATCAAGACACTGTGTCCCTGATACTGTTCAGAGGTAGGAGAAACCTCGTCTGGTTCTTGGAGGAGGAAATTGTGTCTCTTCGGTTTCAACTGTAGTTAAACATCAGAGACCTGGGTGAGACCTCATCAGATGGTGAGGCTGCTGAGGAAGCAGAGGGAACATGGGGATAAGCGTGTAGGGGGGGTGGGTGGGATGAAGGGGTCTTCGTAGCTGGAGGAGAAAGACCGGCTGAGGCCACATCATGAGGACTGGACCCAGACTCTGGAATAAAAGCAACTAATTGTGTTTATGGGACACTTCCTGCACACCAGACACTTCCTCTGGGTTGTCTTGGTTAATCCTCCCATAGTCCTATGATGTAGTCTCTTGTGAATGAGGAATCAGAGATGTCGGAGCTTCAGTAATTAGTTCAGGATCCTAGAGCTTCTCAGTATTGCAGATGTTGACACCTGGTCACCTGTGGACCTCACAGCCGTCCTGCTGTATGCTTCGCAGTCATGGACTTGACTACTTCAAGTTGCTGGCTCCTGAGGCCTAGAGGTTTGCAGACTCCCAGGTGATGGTTTAATTAAGAAAGAACAGCAAAAATAGCCCTTTGCAGGTTTAATTAGGAAGGAGGGATCCTTTGCCGTTTTGACTTACATGGCCTCTTCCAACTCATATGAGAGTATTTGGGGGCCTTCAAGACTCACATCTTTGCCCATGGAAAGCCCTATGGGGCCTGTCCTGTCCATACAGTTCCTGAGATGTGAAATTCAGGGTATGGGCCCTAGAATGCCTGCATCCCAGAGAGAAGGAAGCCTGATTGTCTGCCTGTCTGTGCTAACTGGCTTCAAATGCCTTTCAGCAACACTGTAGCATTGCTGAAGACTTAACACCCCCTGGAGGACAACCTTATAATATATCTGTAAGTATTACCATAGAAAGATGCCTAACTGGATACACTTTCTTCCCCTGAAGAATAAGACCATTGCTAAGGTCACCTTTTAAAATATTCAATTAATTCGTTGTATTTATTTGTGTGTGTGAGTTACATTCGTTTTAGAGAAGCTTTCACAAGTCATGTAATCCATTTCAGGTTGCTCCAGATAATATTTTGTTCCTGTTGATGATGTTCAGTCGCTAAGCTGTGTCCGACTCTTTGCAACCCCACAGAATGCAGCATGCCAGGCTCCTCTGTCCTCTATTGTCCCTCATGGTTTACTCAAATTCATGCCTATTGAGTTAGTGATGCTATCTAACAATCTCATCTTCTGTCACCCCCTTCTCCTTTTGCCTTCAATCTTTCCAGCACCAGGGTCTTTTCCAATGAGTTGGCTCTGTGCCTCAAGTAGCCAAAGTATTGGAGCTTCAGCATCAGTTCTTCCAATGAATATTCAAGGTTGATTTCCTTTAGGATGGACTGGTTTGATCTCCTTGAAGTCCAAGGGACTCTCAAGAGTCTCCTCCAGCACCACAGTTTGAAAGCATCAATTATAAAAGAATATAAAGAACTAACATAAGTGGTGTAAAGAATTTATATAATTTAATCATTAGGTTCTTACAAATAGGAGCCTGTTTTCCTTCTGATCAATTACATTAGTCTAGTAAAAGCACCTGTCCAGACAAAATGTCTTCAGATTCTTGACGTGTAGTCCTTGTCTCGTCCAGATGTGGCCAAGTTTGATCCCCACATTTTAGTGTGTAATTCTCCACGTACATGCAATTAAGAGAGCATCCTAGGTTAATCCTGTTCATTTCCAGTGAACATTGTAAGTGCAAGTCCTTAAAAAAAAAAAAAAAGTCACCTTTTAAAATTGTCATGGATTGGAGAATATAAGCCATTGGAGGAGAAAATTAATTCTCTTTTTTCAAATAATAACAGGCTACTGGGCTCCTCTGGGGCCAGAATGGAAAAGAAATTATAGGGATGTTTGACCCACCAGCCCGACAGGGCTTGATGCCAGGGAGTGGAAAGCGCTGCCCGAAGCTCACAGCTGGCTCCTCAGGGTTGAGCCCAGCAAGCTCCGTACTTTCTGAACCCTCACACACATTTACATGTATGGAGAGCAACCTATTTTAGGGCTGTACGGTTTGGGAAATGAACTGTTATCTGAGGCACATACCACCTTCCCTTCTGAATGTTCTACCTAAACAGCTTCTTTGCTCAGCATCACTCTTCTAACCTCCACGTTTATTTATTTAATTTTTAAATTCTTATTTCATACTGGAGTACAGCTGATTGACTGTGCTGTGTTAGTTTCAGGTGTACAGCAGAGTGACGCAGTTATACATATATAAGCATCCATTATGTTTCAAATTCTGTACCCATGTGGGTCATTCAAGAATACTGAGTAGAGTTCCCTACACAGTAGGTTCTCGTTAGTTATCTGTTTTATACCTAGTAGTGTTATATAGGTCAACCCCAGTCTCCTAATTTACCCCTTCCTAACCACAACCTTTTCAATGAGAAAAACACCTGAGAACTTTCATTGTTTGCAAAGTGCTTATCTCTGAAGCAAGGCAAATCATAAAACATGCCAATGCGACTGGAGCATTTTCAAGAAAGGGATAGAAAGTTATGTAATGGGAGATTTAACTTCCGGGCACACGTCGGCAAATTGTAAGGCTCTGATACTGATATACACAGTGTGCTATGCACACTTTGTTCCTTTTTATGTCCTTCTCTGATTGCCCACAGTAATTCTTGCTCTGACATCCTCTAGCGGAAGGCAGTCTGGGGTAGATTTTCTTATTGACTCACACAGTGAGTCCTCTCATTTGTCTGGCACAGCTGGCAAGTGGAAAATTCTGCTTAATTAAATGTTCGGGTTACTAGAGATACATGAACTCATAGAATGGCAGAAATGAAAATGTCCCAGAGCTGAGCTCACCCATTGATTCTCAGGTGTTGAAATCTTTGCAGGCTTGGGGACTCACACTCGCCCTTCCTCATAACCATCTGTGTCCCTAATAGAACACCAATGAACTGTCCTCATAAACTGGCCCCCGTTTTCAAAGAAACAGAGCAACATAAACATTACCCGCTGTGAGAGCATCCATGGCTCTCGGTAAGTTTATCTCGGGATTCAGAAGGCGCTTTCCTGCATTGCCACAGAGTTGTCATCAAGAATACCTATGGTTCAAAAAAGCTTCTTGTCCGCTCAACTTGTGACAGGGGGGCTCATTTCCCTTTCACGAATGGGCTCTGTGCCGCGTGTGATCTGGCTTCCCGGTGGAGAGATGGAGACACTGATGTCAATGCACCTTCCTGGGTCGGGAGAGGTGATCGGTGCTTGTTCCTTTGAGGGGCAGCATAAAAACAGCGTGCTCAAGGACCACCCTGTAGGCAAGAGGTGGGTGAGCACCTTTAGAGGATCTTCTGCTCTGGGAACCCACTTCAGTGTTCTTGCCTGCAGAGTTCCATGGACAGAGGAGACTGGCCGGCTCTAGTCCACAGGGTTGCAAAGAGTTGGACACGACTAAGCAGCTAACACACAGCCACAAGAGCTCTGTTTTCAGAGTTCTTGTCAGCCTGGCATCCCAAAGTGGCACCACTGATGGATCAAGCTGGCTGGGCCAGACCCAAAGTAACCTAGAGGCAAACTCATTTACTGCACGTTTGCAAAGGCCTTCCCCGACCCTTTGCTGAATTCAAGCAAATGAATCAGAGTTTAGGGAAAAGGGAGACTTGAGTTCTATATCTCACATTGGCCCAAATTCATTATATAGATGGTCCCAAATGCACCAAATGAATTATGGGTCACAGAGGCCCAGAAGGGGGCACTCCTCAAGGTCCAAGACCTTCTCCTTGCAACCCAGGGCAGTTATGGTCTTGAGGACAGTAGACCTCACAGGGTCCTCATGAAGCCACATAGAGCCCTGTGTTTCATAGGTTTCATGGGTGAGTGACAGTAAACGAAAGTCTATCTTCACGACTCTAACTTCTCCAGCTTGAGAAGGACCAGAAGCTAGTGTGAATCACTTAAGAAGTGTGTGTGTGTCTACACGCACACTGGGGTAACGTGGGGACCAGGGTCCCAAAAGCACCAGGAGACAAGATCACGGGAATAATGAAAACAAAACCTGTCAGTCATCTGGTCTAGAGAGAGCGCAGCTTTGGGTTTTCCAGGGAAATGATTAGACGTATTTTCAAGGCTGTCCCCAAGTTCACTGAAAAACATTTACACTTGTCACCAATGGCAACTGAGTCCATCAAGTTTGTGAACTGTGCTCTTTCTTTGGCTGACAGATCTGCACTTTGCTCACTATTTTCAAAAAAGAATCGGCTCGTTTGCTTTATTTGCCTATGGCCATATGAGCTTTCAACTGATGAGAAGTTTCCAGATATAACCTTGAAAACTAAGCCTGAAATGAATACATCGTGGGTTTCTCTGGGGTTGAGACCAAAAATCTATTTCTTTTTACATTTCATTTATTGTTTTTCTCTCAGAGGAGTGTTTGCAAAATGAAAAGCAATCTAAAGTCTGGTTGTTGGTCTAAAGAAGAACAAGCCAGTTATTGAGCTAATGACAGCCTGTTGAATAGATGTTAAAATAAAGTGGCTCATGCTTCGTCGCTCAGTCATGTCCAACTCTTTTCAGCCCTATGGACTGTAACCTGCCAGGCTCCTCTGTCCATGGGATTTTTTTCAGGCAAGAATACTGGAGTGGGTTGCCATTTCCTCCTCCGTGGAAAATGGCTCATAGATAACCAACAAGGACTTACTGCATAGCACAGGGAACTCTACTCAGAGGTCTGTGATACCCATGTGGGAAGGAATCTGAAAATTAATGGTGGATGCGTACGTGTAACAGATCCACTTTGCTGCACCTGAAACTAACACAACAATGTAAACCAGCCATGGTGCTGCTTAGTCCCTAAGTCGTGCCTGACCCTTATGTGACCCCATGGACTGTGGCCCACCAGACTCCTCTGTCCATGGGATCTCCCAGGCAAGAATACTGGAATGGGTTGGCATTTCCTTCTCCAGGGGATCTGCCCAACCCAGGAATCAAATCTTCATGTCCTGCAAGTCTCCAGCATTGCAAGTGGATCCTTTAACACTGAGCCACCAGGGAAGCCCAACTATACTAGACCAACTATAACCAAGTATCAGATCAGATCAGTCGCTCAGTCATGTCCAACTCTTTGTGACCCCATGAATCTCAGTACGCCAGGCCTCCCTGTCCATCACCAACTCCCGGAGTTCACTCAGACTCACGTCCATCGAGTCAGTGATGTCATCCAGCCATCTCATCCTCTGTCATCCCCTTCTCCTCCTGCCCCCAATCGCTCCCAGCATCAGAGTCTTTTCCAATGAGTCAACTCTTTGCATGAGGTGGCCCAAGTACTGGAGTTTCAGCTTTAGCATCATTCCTTCCAAAGAAATCCCAGGGCTGATCTCCTTCAGAATGGACTGGTTGGATCTCCTTACAGTCCAAGGGACTCTCAAGAGTCTTCTCCAACACCACAGTTCAAAAGCATCAATTCTTCGGCACTCAGCCTTCTTCACAGTCCAACTCTCACATCCATACATGACCACAGGAAAAACCATAGCCTTGACTAGATGGACCTTTGTTGGCAAAGTAATGTCTCAGCTTTTGAATATGCTATCTAGGTTGGTCATAACTTTCCTTCAAAGGAGTAAGTGTCTTTTAATTTCATGGCTGCAGTCACCATCTGCAGTGATTTTGGAGCCCAGAAAAATAAAGTCTGACACTGTTTCCACTGTTTCCCCATCTATTTCCCATGAAGTGGTGGGACCGGATGCCATGATCTTCGTTTTCTGAATGTTGAGCTTTAAGCCAACTTTTTCACTCTCCACCTTCACCTTCATCAAGAGGCTTTTGAGTTCCTCTTCACTTTCTGCCATAAGGGTGGTGTCATCTACATATCTGAGGTTATTGGTATTTCTCCCTGCAATCTTGATTCCAGTTTGTGTTTCTTCCAGTCCAGCGTTTCTCATAATGTACTCTGCATATAAGTTAGGGACAACCGTAAGGAAGCTGGATTTGTATAAATTAGCGCCATTCTCCTCCCTATGAGCTACTTTATTTTTTTTTATTTTACATGAGCATAGTTGATTTATAGTATAGATATGTAAAATAAAAAAAATAAAGTAGCTCATAGGGAGGAGAATGGCGCTAATTTATGCAAATCCAGTTTCCTTAGGGTTCTCCCCATTTCTTTTGGAGGAAAGATACAGGAAAGACGTTAGTCTGCTTTCAGAGTCTTTCGTCCTCACTGACAGTCGTCCTGATTCTCTGACTCTCTGGGGAGCAAGCTGCAGTGACAAGAAGAGAATGACACACGAAGAAAATCTCGGGAAAGTGCTGCCTGGAAGTGAAGCTTTGGGGGGACAAACAGGACTGACTGAAACAGACATTGACAAGGACTTTCATCTTCATGTTAAAACATGGGCCGAGGAATCCCTGTGCACAAGTCACAGATAAAAAAACACGTAAAATAGAAGACCCTTCCATCAATTAATTTCACCTTTCCCTCACTACAGTTATCACGTACTTGGCATAGGAAGCGGTTCTGTTTACACGTTTCTTCTCACGACAGCCCTGCCGAGAAGATATCATCATTGTTCCTCTGATACCGACGAGGAGACTGAGGTTCAGCGTGACCCAGGCTCACTCAGCTGATGTACCACAGCAGAGCCCAGGTCTAACCACTTGCAAAGCCACATGCTTATTTATCCTGTACACTTTCATTCTGTGAAGCTGCACCTTAAGGTTCATGAGAATAAACGGAGTAGAATAGGGCAAGATATTTTTTCTTAGGTGCAAGGGAGAAATGAAGTTCAAAAGGAAAGAAGAAAGTTTTTTCATTCAGCCAGTTAGCGGAGCCTGTGCTTGGGCACTGCATCAGGTCAACCCCTTTGCACACCCATCTCTCTGTGCCCAGCCCTGACATCCCGTGGACACAGAAAGTAAACCCTGCTCCTGGCAGGACAGATGTGTGTGTAGCTCTCAGTCCTGGGAATGATGACAACGCTTGGTTCCCCAGTTCCTGCTGGGGTGATGCTGAGGGTGGGGCTCAAGACGCTGCATTGTGGAGTCATGTCCCCATGAGTCCGGCCAGCGCCATCCACACCAGGCGGATTCCCCTGGAAGCTCCTACAGACGTTCACCAGTGGGTTTTCTCTGGCTTCCGCAGCACACTTGGCAATTACACAGAAGGTTGGGGGTGCCAGGGAGATGCCACCTGTGAGTCACCTGTAAGCAAGGACTCCTGGGAACTTGGTGGGGACACACGAGACCCCTCACTCACTGGCAAGGGGGACCCACCCTGGGTCCTCAGAGTTTGTGCTTAGCAAGACTTTGCTGCCACAAAGAGGGAACCGCTCTCCCCTCCTGCAGAGTGAGTGTCAGATCAGCCTAAAATAAAGTTCTTTGGCCTCCTATGCCAGGAAATTAGGAGAAAAATATCCCTGCTTCTAGTTTAGTGACTATATACGATCTTATAATCTGTCTAGCTGCAGTTTAATTTACTTTACTTTTGACCTGCTGTTACATGTAGGTTGTCGGTTATTCTGACTGGTTTCATTTACTATTTGCACATTTTTATTTTAAGAATCTCCTTAAGACCCCTCCAACCCTCGATGTAAGTAAACAGGGAAGTCATTTATGTTTATGTGCTACCTGTCACATTCCCTTAGATGAAGTGTATAGATTGTTGTAGACTCATTCCTTTTTTAAAAATTGAAGTGCAGTCGATTTATAATGTTGTGTCAGTCACTGCTGTACTGCAAAAGGATTCAGAGATACACACACACACACACACATTCTTTTTTAAAATTTTCTTTTCCGTTATGGCTTATCATGGGATATTGAGTATAGTTCTCTGTGCTCCATAGTGTTGTTTAGCCATTCTCTATATAATAGCTTGCATCCACCAACCCCAAATTCCCATTCCATCCATCCCCCACCTTTGCAAGAAGAACAATGATCTGTTTCAAGAGAACACTTGGCTTTTGGGAGTTTTTGAAAAGAAGTCCATGTTCACTTCTGCTCAAAGTTGACGGATCATATTTTAGGACAAGTAATATTTTAGTACTTTACTGCTTTTTCCCTCTGCTCTTTCCAGCTGATACCATGTGTTATCAGCTGAGTGGTATCCCCTTCTAACGTTATATGTTTAAGTCCTAACCGCCAGTATGGTGACTGTGGTTTCTCAGATAAAGCTACGTTTTGGGGGTTTTTTTTGTTTGTTTTTTGGTTCTTTTGTCTGTGCTCCTTGGCCTGCAGGATCTTAGTTCTCTGCTCAGGGATTGAACTGGGGCCCTGGCAAAGAGAGCAGTGGAGTCCTAACCACTGGACTGCCAGGAGATCCCCTGAATGCAACTGCATTTGGAGATAAACCTTTAAAGAGATAATTAAGTTGAAGCGAGGTCTTTATGATGGGCCCTCATCCAGTCTGAGGGTTGTCCTTATAAGAAGAGATCAGGACACACAGAAAGCCAGGACACTCGTGCAGAGAGAAAGAGAAAGACCAGTGAAGGTGCAGAGAGAAGGCGCCGTCTGCAGCCAAACCTCAGGAGAAGCCGATCCGCCGACACCTTCATCTTGGACATGCAGAACTGTGAGAAAACACGTTTCGGTTAAGTCATCCAGTCTGTGGTATGTTGTTATGGCAGCCCTAACAAACTGATACATCACATTAACCCTTACTTTCCAGGGCTGACAATTTTGGAAGATTTTCTAGAGAATCAGTTATGAGAAATTTCAGGAAATGCAATCAATCACTGAATGCCATTGCATATCTGGATCTTCCTGTTTTGCTCCTAGTTTGCAGGGAGAATTTTGTTTGTGAAATAAATCTATTTCTGTCCTCTTGAAATGCCTCAGGGCTGGAAAGTAAGTATAATAGCTCTAAGAAATGAGGACTTCCCTCTAAAATTACAAGAGCAAGAGACAGAGTGACTATGTGATCAGCTTGTGCTGGCTTCCTTTCCAGAAAGCAAAGACAATTTTTAGAGAAAATGGCCATAGGTAATAAAATAGTTTAATTGGAAAAATTATACAATGATCTGTGTGCCCCATATCTAATCACATCTGAATTCCTACTACACCTCCTGTCTCAGCTTCAGTTTCCCCAGAGCTAAAAATCCCAACTATTAAAATATTTGTCCTTAAGAGCAGTGGTTCAAAAGTGGGAAGTTCTTTGGATAAACAACAAGATCCTACTATATACATAGCACAGGGAACTATATTCAATATCCTATGATAAACCATAATGAAAAGAACAATAAAAAGAGTGTACATGCATGCATCATTTTGCCTTTTTATACTAAGTTTATGGGGTTCTCATGGTAAGTATACTGGAGTGGTTTGCCATTCGCTCCTCCAGTGGATCATGTCTGGTCAAAACTCTCCACCATGACCCGTCGGTCTTGGGTGGCTCTGCAGAGCATGGCTCACGGCTTCATTGAGTTACTCAAGCCACTTCACCACGGCAAGGCAGCGATCATGAAGGGGTAGCCTGGCGTGCTGCAGTCCACGGGGTTGCAAAGAGTCGGACATGATGTGGTGACTGAACAACAACAAATATACACGTATAACTGAATCGCTTTCCCATCCAGCAGTAATTAACACAACATTGTAAGTCAGCTGTAAGTCACATTCAATTTTTAAAATTTATTAACATTTTAAAAAATCATGAAAAATTTAAAGTTTTTTATCAATTCCTTTACAGCAATTTTCACACAGTTCCCAACAATTGGCTTCAGTGATCACTTCGTCCAGCAGTTTACACAACGCCCCCCGCCTCTCACAGAGCAACACAGACATTGTCACCCCAATTGACTTACGTTTGGTTGATGGCGCACACAGCTGGCTCCAGTTACCTCAAAGACTTTTCTACGGGCAAGACACTCAAAAGCCAGAGACGGCGGGAAGCCCATTAGAAAACAGTTAATTGTGCTGCAAATGCAGGTACTATGGAGGCATCAAGTGCAGAGAGGCCCAATTAACCACGTGTTTTAATTTGCCTTGTGGTGTGGCAAAAAGAGCACAGGATTTATTTTGCTTACAAAGTAAAAATAACTTGTGTTTAAACATCTGAGAAGACGGAATCATGCAGAAAATGAGAGTATATAAGGAACATGAAGAAAAAAGTATAAAGTAGTCCAAGTCCCACCACTCAGAACTACGGTTGATATTTTCATCTCTCTTCTGGACTTTTGGTCTCTCTTTTCCCCTCAACAATGCCAAGATGCTGACATGGCTCTCTTCCCCACCCCCACCCCCAATAATGCCAAGACGGTGACACGGCCCTTCCTGACCAACTCTGTCCAGATTTCCAGAACGATCTCTTGCTTCTATCCCCCAAACCCAGTAGGCTTCTGCTTCTCTCATTCTGAAGTGCCTGGAAACTCCTGCTGCCTCTCACGGGATCTTTAGAGAGACCCAAGCCCAGATGAGTATGTGATCAGCTTTGCGTTTCTGAAGGATAACTGGCAGAAGCAGTCAGGAGTGGGGAATGATTGGGGATGTGGAACTCGGGTGTTTATTGCACTAAAGTCAGGTAGAAAAGGCTGGGCAGAGATGTGGCCGTGGAGATGGAGCTTCAGTGACTTGCAGAGATTTTCGGGAGATGCGATCAGATACGCGGTCTGTGCTCCTATCACATCCTTGCCACCATCGTCGTGGTCGCCACTGTCATCATAGCTGTTGCTGCTGTGACTGTGCTCCAAGATAAGTCAAATAGGAGATTATACACAAAATCAAAGCAAAATTTGATTATACATGAAAAGAATGGAATCGATGAAGAGGCTCCATAAAACCAGCCTAATTATTCTAGCCAGGCTACATGATTTCACTGTCAAGTTCAACCTGATGTAGCCAAAAATAGGTTTGATTTCAACCGCATCACCGATTACATGGTCTTACATTTTCCCTTCTGGTTGTCATAAAAGGATGAAGTTCATTTCATCTGAAGACCTCTTTTAATGAAGGTTTTAAATCAAAAGCTGCAACTGCTTCTCACTGTGCAGGCTGGTGCCATTTATTAAATTCCTTGTGTGACACTTGACCTGAGAGCTGAAATCAGCTGGAATCTGTCTTTATAGCTCCTCCCACATCTCCACACACGTGGGGATCTGCTTCTTGGGAGACCTGGGCAACCTCTGTATTTTCATTCAGGAGATTAGGGTGTGAGATTCCTAGGCCTTGAGCTCACAAAAGGAGGTGTTCCCTTGCCCCTCGAATGCCATCTCATGGGGTCTAAAAGCCCAATCCAAAATACTCTATTATAAAAGTAATAATAGTTGCCAAAAATTAGGTGCAATGTTTTTAAGGTTCAATATAATAAAATGCCCTCTGGGGCCCTTTTGTGTTGCAGAAATTTAGCATCTACCATAAAATGATGAAGATAATCACTGTCAGCTGATAACATTTATTAAGCAGTGACTATGTGCTAGGTCGGAGAAGGCAATGGCAACCCACTCCAGTGTTCTTGCCTGGAGAATCCCAGGGATGGGGGAGCCTGGTGGGCTGCCGTCTGTGGGGTCGCACAGAGTCGGACACGACTGAAGCGACTTAGCAGCATGTGCTAGGTATCATGCTGTGTACTTTCTGGCCCTCCTCGGTTACTCTTCAGGACAACCATCAGAAGGAGATCCTATTACAGTTCACATTTCCAGATGCGGGAACTGCAGCTTGAAGAGGTCACACCTTCTCCAAGTACAGCAGGGGCTTCAGTTCCCTGAGCTGACTCCAGCAGCAGCCTAAGGATGCTGCTCCGTGTCAGGAGAACACATGTCCCCACATTTGTCATCATCATACTAACACTTTGGTTAATTCATTTACACTTGAGAACCTTGTGTGTCCTTATTATCCTCCTTCTCTACCTAAGGGTCTATACCCCCAAACCTCTAGTGGCTTACCAGGTCTCCCAAGTTAGGTAGGAAAAATGGGGGCCTCAGCCTCAGTCTTCTGATACATGGAGGGAGGTGCCTATGTTGGCTCCTCTTGTGTTAATCTATGTCATTCCAAGCCAACCTGTCAAGGGGATGCCTAACTGGACATTTTGTGAATTCAGGGACATTGGATTTTGTCCAGGTTAACAATTTGCATGTCTTAACTGAGCTGCTATGATTTAATAACTCTTGCTCATCATAAGGAATGGACCATACAATTTAATAACTTCAGGAATATTTGATTTTCACCATGTTACACTATGGGTTCCCCAGTGGCTCAAACAGTAAAGAATCTGTCTGTGATGCAGGAGACCCACGTTCGATCCCTGGGTTGGGAAGATCCCCTGGAGAAGGGAATGGCAACCCACTCCAGTATTCTTGCCTGGAGAATTCCATGGACAGAGGGGCCTGGTGAGCTACACTCTATGGGGTTGCAAGAGTCGGACACGACTGAGTGACTAACACTCACTCACATGTTACAGTATATTGCCGTTACTGAGAAAGTACCAACCATTTTGAGTTGACAGCTATAGTTAAGGTAAGAGGTCTTAAGACAATAAATTAATAATGTAATACATGTAGTACATTATAAGTGCATGCTGAATCCCAATTTATTAATGTTCCCATTGCTCTTCTCCATGACAAGTTGGGTGCTATTAGCCATAACACACACTCTTTTCTTAGGGAATGTATGCAGCAAACTCCGTTTCTGATTTTTTGTGAACAAGAGAGAGATCATCAAAACATAACTTTGTGATTCATGTAGACAAAAATCAAAAGTAAGAAAAATAAGCAGTTTGGGAGATGAAGTACTCCTTGTGTGATTTCAGTCTTCCTTTTTCTAGAGTTTTATTCTTTTTAAAAAAATTTTATTGGAGTATAGTTGATTTACAATGTCTTGTTAGTATCAGGTGTACAGCAAGTGAATCAGTTACACGTATACATCGATCCACTCTTTTGTTCTTTAAATCCTTTTCCCATATAGGCCACTACAGAGTACTGAGTAGTATTCCTTGTGCTGTACAGCACGTTCTTAGTAGTTATCCATTTTGTCTATCAGTTCAGTTCAGTCGCTCAGTCGGAGCAGACTCTTTGCGACCCCATGGACTGCAGCACACCAGGCTTCCCTGTCTATCACCAACTCCCAGAGCTTGCCCATACTCATGTGCATTGAGTCAGTGATGCCATCCAACTGTTTCATCCTCTGTCGCCCCCTTCTCCTCCTGCCTTCAATCTTTCCCAGCATCAGGGTCTTTTCCAATGAGTCAGTTCTTAGCATCAGGTGGACAAAATATTGGAGCTTCAGCTTCAGCATCAGTCCTTCCAATGAATATTCAGGACTGATTTCCTTCAGGATTGACTGGTTGGATCTCCTTGCAGTCCAAGGGACTCTCAAGAGTCTTCTCCAACACCACAGTTCAAAAGCATCAGTTCTTCAGCACTCAGCTTTCTTTATGGTCCAACTCTCACATCTGTACATGACTACTGGAAAGACCATAGCTTTAACTATATGGACTTTTGTCAGTAAAGTAATGTCTCTGCTTTTTAATATGCTGTCTAGGTTGGTCATAGCTTTTCTTCCAAGGAGCAAGCATCTTTTAATTTCATGGCTGCAGTCACCATCTGTGGTGACTGTAGCAGCAGCGGCAGCATATGTCCATCCTAATCTCCCAATTTATCCCTCTCCCCACCTTATCCCCTAGTAATCATAAGTTTGCTTTCTACATTCATGAGTCTACTTCTGTTTTGTAAATAAGTACATCTGTATCATGTTTTAGATTCCACATGGAAGTGATACCATTTGGTGTTTGTGTTTCTGTCTGACCTCACTCAGTATGACTATCCCTAGGTCTATCCATGTTCCTGCAAACACAGTTATTTTGTTCTTTTTTTTTTATGGCTGAGTGACATTCCATTGTATATATGAACCACATCTACAGTTTTAGCCTTGCCTAAACCAAATGCCATTTTGAAATGGTCTTTCATATATATATTACTGGATGCTAAGTTGCTTCAGTCACGTCCGACTCTTTGTGATCCTACGCACTGCAGCCCTCCAGGCTCCTCTGTCCGTGGGGATTCTCCAGGCAGGAATACTGGAGTGGGTTGTCAAGCCCTCCTCCAGGGGATCTTCCCAACCCAGGGATCAAACCTGTGTCTCTTATGTCTCCTGCACTGGCAGGCGGGTACTTTACCAATAGCGCCACCTGGGAAGTCCCATGAAGGCAGAATTTTAAAAAGTCAATCAGGAGAAAATAAATACTCCTGTGGTACATCAGACCATGTCTTACCCAGGGCCATGTGACCAGCACTGCCTCTTTCTGGAAAGAAGGCACAACACGCCGATTTAGGGTCTAGGCCTGAAAAGGCATCAGGTGTTTGCACTCACGCTGCTGTGCTCCTGCTACTCATCATGAGAACACAGACCTCAGGTAGCCACTGGTCCGAGGAAGATGAGAGACCATGAAGCGGACATCCTCAACTCCCTGAAACAGATCAGCCGCTAGCTGGAGGCAGAGTCTGCTGACTGTCGGAACTGGGAGCAAGAGAAATAAATGTTCCCTCCTTGTCTGACTCGGTCCAGGCTCCTATAACTGAGCGCCATGCATAGGTTGCATGAAACAACAAACAGAGTTTGTTGTTTCTACTGTTCTGGAGTCTGGGAAGTCCAAGATCAAGGTGCTGGCGGAGTCAGTGTTTGGCGGGAGCCCATGTCTTGGTCCGTAGACGAGCATCCTCTCGTGGTCAGAGAGCAGAGGGCAGCAGAGTCTTTCGGGATTCTCACAACAGTGCTGTGCTGGTTCATAGGGCTGGGCCCTGGTGACCTCATCTGATCTTAATTATGTCCCCAAACCCTTCCTCCTAATGCCATCACACTGGGGGTTAGGGTTTCTACATATGGATTTTAAGGGTACACAGTTCAGTCCCTAACACTCCTCTATGGCACTCAGATTGTCAGGTTGTCTGTTATGTGGTATTATGGCTCAACAGCTGACTACTACAATCCCTAAGAACTGGATCATTGAATCCATAATACTAAAAGTGTACCAGTGGGGATGAGCAAAGAGGCACCCTCAAGGACTCTGCCTATTGCCATTAGTGAGTGGTTCCCCAAGATTAATGGGGAGAACTAGATCATTGCTGCTGCATTCCCAGCCTGAAGGGCACACTTCATTTCAAGGGGAAATAATGTATGTGTGTGTTGTGCGTAGAGACAAGTCACACCTCTACTTGGTAAAATTCTGTGAGCAAACCTTTCATCAATACCAAAATGCCACTCCGCTGTCTTCAACCTGATTCTCACAGAAAGGTGAATAACTATAGGTGCAGATAAGATGGCAGTAAATGTTTAGCTCGTTTCCAAAACTGTCCATAGATGAGGTTGATCAGAACCCTGCCAAGCCATGTGTTTGCATTTTAATCTGAAGCATCTTCCTAAGATTGGCCTGAAAACTTCTTAAAACTCAAAGGACACAGAACCCAGGGGAATGGAAGGAAGGTTTATCCAAGATAGTTAGCACCTTGTACCGTGACTGTTTTGCACTGAACTTTGCATATCTCTGGGAAGAGATGAATTTGTCAGAGGAAAAAATATTCCATAGTCCACAGGAAAAGTAGTTGTCTGTGGTATCGATTAGTGTCACTTTAGCATGTGATCATGGCTAAAGGGTTATCTTGGTTAAATATACAGTGGTTAGACATGTAAGTGCATTAGCACGCATTAAATGACTTTATGCATAGTTTCCAGGGGTGGGTTAAGAGTGGCTTGTGAAGCAACTGGAAGCAAATGGTGGCCCAGAGCCTCTCCAGGGAAGACTTGGTGTAAGGGTCTCTCATAAAGAGTGAGGGAGAGAGACTGTGTAACAGTTATTGTTACAGATTCACTGCATGGAAAAATATTTTCCAGAATTATGAATTAATCAACAGCCTAGAATTCTATTTTTCATGATAATGAACTATATAATGAAGGACTACAATGCATTTTGCATAGCTTTCATTTCTTTAAAATTGCTACTTTCTAAAATTCTCTTGGTCTCACATTTTGTTGGGGAACCCAACTTACTGATCAGTAGAGTTTCACCCAAGAAATAGCAATAGTTGGACATTTCTGAATTTTTCCATATTGCTTTTTTCTTGTTATATTTATGCTTGATTTTGAAGGATTGCTTATGTTTGTGTCACTGCAAGCAATCAGTCCCCAGTCATTGTGTAATACCTAATGATACTCATTATACATCAAAGCCTGAGTTTTTACCAACTGGAAACCCCTAGAGTTAAGTGTCTCTCTCCTAATCCATCCATCTGTACCATGGCCTTTTCTCTTCGTACTCAGCAGATTCATAAGGTTATTTGCCTTTAGTGATTTCACTTTCTTACAGTATGAAATGATGAAGGCTGATGAAAGGAGAGATTACATTGTTTAAAAAAAAATAAAGAACCGGAAAGCAAAGCTAAAAGAAACAGCAGCTCTGATTTATTTCTCTGTGAGAGTCTCAGGGCTCCTTAAGTGTTTTCCTGTTTCGGCTCTTCAAATCCAGCCTAAGCTAAAATGAAGAGGTATGGTAGATGCCGTTACACACAAGCACAGATCCCAAAGACCCCAGTAGGGTAAAGACCAAAAGGAAGCAAAATTAAAAGAAGATAAAACAGGAGAGCTGGGTTCCATCCCTGGTTTAGGAAGATCCCCTGGAGAAGGGAAGGACAACCCACTCCAGTATTCTTGCCTGGAGAGTCCCAGGGACAGAGGAGCCTAGTGGGGTGCAGTCCATGGGGTTGCAAAGAGTCAGACACAAAGAGTGAAAGTGAGCAGCTTTCACTCACTCACACTCTCTTCGGGACCAAGGTATGCACTGTACCCAAGGCTTCCCATCACCGGGGCCACAGTTCCCACTGTAGGTGGCAGAAGTGTCAGGCATCTCCCTTTCACCGTCTCATTCACATCGTGATGTCAAAGTGCATTGTTTGTTAGTTGGAGACATGGCCTGGAATTATTTGCAGAGAATCTCTCAAAGCTGTGTCACTGCATAGATCACAGCTATGGTATGATATCCAGCTTTGAATCTTGGATTTTTCCATTTTTCCTAAGAAGTGACTTGAGATGACTGTGAACTTCATTTCTTTACTGTGAATTAACAAATAATGACTGCATGGGCTATTATGAATGTTAAATAAGACACTGTGTGTCAAGTACATGCTATAATGCTTAGATATAAGACCTAAGTGCAAGTCAGGCTCAATGCTATGTTGCCACTTCGACGGCTCATGAAATTGGGAAGGGCATGAGTGGCTTACCTACTTTTCCCCTCTCTACCCCTCTGCTCCCAAGGACAAGTTCCCTGGACCAAACAACCCTCCTTATCACGGGAGCCAGTCACAGCCCTTGCTTACCCCCAGATAGCAGGCTTCAGTTTCCTGCCAGTCCACAGAATTACTCTAATAAGCCCATCATTTTCTCCCGTGGGAAGTGGGGGTACCACACCTTCTTGGTGTTCCCAACCAGGATATTTGGCCTTCCCCAATCAATAGAAATTGATCAGAGGCCAGACGAGAGATTCAGTCAAGGCTTTATTGGGGCTTCTACTGCCACAGAGGGGAGCAAGAACAAGGAGCAGTTTCCCTGGCTCATCTGCTCCCCAGGGTGGGGGCGAGCTGGTTCCTTACAGAAAGTGAGGGTCTGGGCAGGTCCAGGGGCTGGGCTGGAGGGGTGCCCACCCCTTTGGTGGTGGTGAGCGCCAGGGGCATGCACAGCGCCCTGCTATTGCTCCTGACTGCCTAGTCTCGCTCCTGGCTCTTCAGAAGTGGCGGCTGGGTTTTCGGTCTCTGTGTATCTTATTGTCCAGAATTTGCCCCAACTGCACATTCACACAGTTATTTTTAGTCCCTTATAGATTCTTTGTATTTTGTTGCTGGAGGAGACATTTGTCCAGGTGCAAGCCCTGCAGCAGAGGGTCCCAGGTCCCAGCCTGTCTCACTGGTACTGCAAAGCCTGCCCCCACTGCCGGTTCACCTTGCTCTTCAGCACCATCCCTGTGTAACTCTGCAGGAGCCTCCGCGCCTGGGCTGTGAGTACACGTGACTAAAAGTAATGTCCATCCACCGGATCTGCTGGCTGTCGGGTGTCTTCTGCTTGGCCATCCATTCAAGGTAGGAATGTCCCTGCACAATGTGGTAAAGAGGAGACAGTGAAAGCAAATACCTGGCACGTTGCAAATCATCAGTGGTAAATGATGTCATAATTTTCAAGAAAAAGAAACCCCCAACTGCTCTCAGCCTCTTAGAAACCCTTTTAATAAAGTTGTCTCTCCCTAAGGCATGGAGAGGCTCGTCCCCCATCTTTCATTACTCAGAGCTGACATTTGAATACTGGGACCAAGGGTGGGGAGCGAGGACACAGCTGGGGAGAAACCGAGGGGCCTGTGCAATTGATTCCTCCCTGCATGTGACCCAGAGTGTGAAGGGAGTCGGCGTGAAAGTCAGATTCCATAGCCACTGCAACTATCTCAATATTCCCAGGGTGTCCTACCCCACTGAGATCTGATCCGGCCGCCCCAGGCACATGCCACGCTGTGTCTGCATCCCAGGCATTTCCTGGTCCGTGAGCCTGGACTTACACGCCCAGCGAAGCTTGGGTGTGAAGAGTTCTTAGCAGGACAGAAGCAGAGACTGTGCATCCGCTGTCACTGACCGCTGCTGCTCCCTAAGGGGCACTTCTTCCTGGAGCTTCAGCCATGCTACTAAGTAAGGTACAGTGACCGTGCCATCTCCTGTTGCCTTCACTGTACGTGGAGGAATGCCTCATATTCAGAGGACTCTCCACAGACACGTGTTGAATGAGTTATTGATTGAATGATCAGTCATTTAATTCAAAAGTCAGCTGAACTTACCACACACCTAACACACTGTAAGTGTATAAGAATCATGAGACAAGATCCCTAAACTTCAGGAGACTGCAGTCTGTTTTGAAGAGACAGAAACTGGGAAGGAAGAGTTGGTGATGACTCCTTAAAGAGGGTGGAGGATTTGACTGGGTCTGAAAGGAGAAGAGGAGGAAAGCGAGGAGTCAGCCGGAAGTGGGCAGGGTGAGCTGATGCCTGTGCTGTGATTGGAGGCTGACCTCCATGCTTCTTGCCTCCTATTTCCAGAAGAAGGAAGCAAAAATGAGGCTGAATGGGCCTATGCTGTTGGGTAGGAAATGCTGGTGCACCTTTAAAACAAATCATCACTCTCCACATATGCAAATTAAATCAAAGAGTTTCTTGTGACAAGGAGACATCAATTTTGTCCCATTTTGCTTTCTTTTGAACAGCAACATTATCAATTTTGATTGTTCTCATCTATGAAATTTACTGTATTCGGTGTACTACTAAAGTATTATTCACATGATGTAAATGAATTCCAACCGCACGATAAACCCATGGAAAATGTCAGTTTTCCTTTGATTTTTTTTTTTCATTGTGTACAGAATAAAATGGGAGCTACGGTATAACAAGACTTGGCAAAACAATGTTGTTGTGACAAATATCTGAGACAAATATATGTGGCATAAAATATGACCACTCAAGGGAAATAACGGAACCTTTCAAATTCCACCCCCCAAAATGCCATTATAGAAATAGGAAGCCAGGAGCTATGCTTTTAGGAAAAGATGTGAAGCCAATTTCTTTCTCTCCTTCTGTAGAGGTTGTGGTTGTATGTCAAAATATTAGAATTAGAAATTGAGATACAGTCTTAAAAGCCTGGATTAATGGACAAAAATCATATTACCAACCTGAAAAGAGCTACTAAACTTCAAAAGAAAATAGTTACATTTTGCAATATTATCCCAAATCCATTGTAAATAGGAAAGATACAGGCCATTTACTGATATTTTTAGAATGTTTTTTGGCTGATGTAAGTAGCTTCTGAGTATCAACGTGTACATATGTACACACAGAGAGTTCCTCAGTTATTATTTTGGAAGAGATCTCATTTTTAAGCCAAAGAGACCATGTTTTCTGTTCACGTCTGATGCATTCATGACTCGATATCTCACAATTTCCAAATAATCTAATTCCTTCCTTTAGTTAGAAACTCTGGAGGACTAACATTTTGAGGTGTTGACTGAGCATTTTCCAGGGCTTAGGCGTTTGTGATTTGGGTTTGGAGAGTTTCATTGTCATGGTAATGTGGGGTGCTTTTCAATAGAACGCAGGGAAATCAGTGAATGGTTTCTTAGACATACAAGGCTAAGCTATTAGTTCATAAGAAAGAAAGTCAAATTAATATGAGGAACAGGGCTTTCTTCTTCAAGCTGTTCACATTTGAGAGTTCAGGAAGGGCATTAAACATTGCAGTAGTGTGATGAGCTTGAATTTAGATATTCCTAGAGAAAGCCACCCATTTTCTAGAGCAGAACATCCTTCTCCTCTTTCCCTCCCCACCTCGCTACCCTGAATGCACGGGAGCCAAGATCAATCTCTTTGCTCTGTGAGTCTTGGACACAAGACCAGATCTGCGACTAGCAGAGGAGGAAAAAGGCTGCCAACCAGCGTCCAAGATCACACAACTTCTAGGCTGTTAAAAGAGAGATGTAGGGGGGTGGGGGGAAGGGATAAATTAGGAGCTTGGGATTAACATATACCCACTACTATATATAAAATAGATCATGAACAAGGACCTACTGAATAGCACAGGGAACTCCACTCAATATTCTGCAGTAACCTATACAGGAGAGGAATCTGAAAAAGAATGAGTGCGTGCATAAGGATTCACTTTGCTTTATACCTGAAACTGCACAACACTGTTGTTCAACTGTACTCCAATAAAATTCCTTAAAAGTGAAGAGAGAGTTGGAGACTAAGATCTGCTTGTGTTCTTGGTAAATCTTGTGGTTCCCCAAAGAAAAGCTAGATAATGGGGACACAAATGAAAAAGTGTGGACATTTTTATGAAGCGGGAACTAAAAAGCAAAGAAGTAAAAGGGAGGTCATGGCTGACCCTCTGTTCAGAGGCTTGCAGAGCATGAACTGTTCCATGTGCCCTTCCCGAAAGCGGGTGCAGGATGGGCGGCCGTCCCCTCCACCCCCTCCCTTGGGGTAATCCCCCAGACTCCTCCTGTAAGGGACTTCTAAGCCCTCTTTGGGATCTCCTGGGTGCAGAAGACACTCCTTTCCTCCCTGGTCACTGTTGGGCAGATGTAGCTCCCCAGACACAACACAGGAAAGGAAGGAGCTTCTATCTGAGACCAAGTACCTGGTGAAAAACCCTGGAAGGTTGAGTCCCTACAACCCACCAACTTCTCCCAGAAAGGCAACTGAGAGCAGAAAAACGGGAGCAGGGAGGGGCTTCTTCTTGGGTTAATATTTCAGTCACTTTCTGTAGTTACAGAACTATGTACACAGGAGAGAGTAAATAAAGAAAAGGCAATCTGGGCACGATGGGCGGGATGACGGCTAAGTCAAATAGCCAGGGGCCACCACGCCTGGCAGCCAGGGTCTGACATCAGCCCCATGTACTGAGTGCCGGCTCGCTCCAGATGGAGACACGGCCTCTGGAGCAGTTTCCTCATTCACATCTGTCGTGGCAGCTCCTGTGAAAATTTAGCAGGGGATAGAGACAGGGGCTTTCCCAACGGCTCAGCGGGTAAAGTATCCACCTACAATGCAGAAGACACAGGAGATGCAGGTTCGATCCCTGGGTCAAGAAGAGCCCCTGAAGGAGGAAATGGCAACCCACTCCAATATTCTTGCCTGAAAAACCCCTTGGATAGAGGAGCCTGAGGCGCTACACTCCAAGAGGTTATGCAGCGTGGGACATGACTGAGCATCTAAGGACACGCACACAGAGGCGGGTAAGAGGGAGGCAGGGAAGAGTGCCTAGGGCAAATGACGTGAACTCTGTGGCCTCTAGGGAGTCACAGTCTTTGCTGCACCTTAGAATCACTTGGGAGGATGTTAAAAGTCCTGGCGTTCATGTCCGGACCAAGTATGTCAGTGTCTTCACGGGTGAGACCCAGGCATCAGGATGTTTTAAGATCCTTGGGGGATTCCAATGTGCAGCCAAGATCATGAATCATGGCACTGGTACATTTTCATGGCAGGGAGCACAGATTCAATCCCTTAGCAGCTTAGGAGTTTTGAGAACCCCTGTGGTAACGTGTAGGTCGACAGGGGCAGCTGGGAAGGGTCGTGGCTGTGGGTAGAAGCCCAAGATGACACACTTGGGAGAACTTCTGAATCTGAACACTCGTGACTGCATTAAAGGCTACATGGTCACTGTATTGTCTACGATCAAAAGAACAACTTTAAGATGCCTCCAAATTTCTCAGACCCTCTTTTAGTTATAAAGCCAGACATCTAAAAGGAGGCAGGGGTGGGGGTGGGATGAATTGGGAAATTGGGATTGACATACACACACTAATCATGCATCAGATAGATAACTAATGCAAACCAACTGTATAGCACAGGGAACTCTACTCCATGTTCTGTGGTGACCTAAATGGGAAGGAAATCCAAAAAAGAGGGGATGTATGTATCTGAAGAGCTGATTCACTTTGCTACACAGCAGAAACTAAGAGAACATTGTAAGGCAACTCCAACAAAACTTAATTAAAAATAAATCAATAAAAGGAGGCAGGGTTCCTAAGGTGTCCAACTAGAGACTGGGGTATGATTGACAGGAGCCACTCAGAGCCTTGGAGGCAAAATGTCCCAAAGGGACATTCAAAAGGGGAAAAGATTGCAGTCAGTACCGGGGAATGAAAAGCAAGGCTGCAGAAAGAAGCAGGTGCTGAAAAATAAAGTGCAAGAGGCAAAAATACAGCCTTGGAAACCTGATCAGCAGCCCCTCCCTGGGTCAGTAGACTGGAAGAGGCAGATGTGTAGAAGATGGATTCGGGTAAATGACTTTGGAGCCTACTGGGCCTCTTTCCTTGCAGCCAGCCGTGTGACCAAAGATGCTCCCTGGCTCTGGAAAACCAGACCACTGCCCTAGCCCGGACCCTGGGACCACCAGCCGGGCCTTGTGTCCATGAGGAGGTGACCAAGGCGAACCAGTTTCCCTGTGCTTCTTCCAGGCCATGGGCTATGACTGGTGGCAGCGATTCCCTCCTTTAGCTACTCACAGACTTGGTGAATATCAACCAGAGAGCCAGCGCTGATAACTAGAGCACTCAGCCCCCAGCTGTGCTCCAGAGTGGACAGTAGTTGGTGCTGGCCTGGTTGGGAGAGAAGAATCAAGTTTTCTTACTTCTAAAAAATAGCATCTTTGAACGGATTCTACACTTTCACATCCTTTGTGTTATTTTCACATCTCACGCATTCTGTACAGGTGAAGCTCAGGCTGAATTTCCTAACAATATCCTGTTCCACTTTGTGCTGATGTGCTCAGCCATGGCCACCTCTTTGCAACCCCATGGACTGTAGCCCGCCGGGCTCCTCCATCCATGGGATTTTCCAGGCAAGAATACTGGAGTGGGGTGCCATTTCCTTCTCCAGGGGATCTTCCTGGCCCAGGGATTGAACCTGAGTCTCCTGTGTCTCCTGCACTGCAGGCAGATTCTTTACCACTGTGCCACCCAGGAAGCCAAAAGTGAAAGTCGCTCAGTCGTGTCCGACTCTTTGTGACCCCATGGACTATACAGTCCGTGGGATTCTCCAGGCCTTTCCCTTCTCCAGGGCATCTTCCCAACCCAGGGATCAAACCCAGGTCTCCTGCTTTGCAGGCGGATTCTTTGCCACTGTGCCACCTGGGAAGCCAAGGAGAGATGTAGATCGCCCTCCCTTGGGCTGCTCACCAACTGCTGTCACCGTGTGGTCCACAGATGGAGAGGGGGCCAGCTGGTGAGTCAGAGCAGAGCGGGCAGCTCCAGTGTCTACAGGAAATTCAGTTACCTGCCACACCAAGGGTGAGTCGGGACTCCTCTGGGGTAATGGGAAGGATCAGGTGGCATCTGCAGCCAGGCAGGCCCTCGGGCCTATCAGGCGCTGTGCGGGCTCTCTCATCCGACTTACTCACAAAGAGCTGGGGCTGGTCGGGGTTGCCCCTGGGGTGTCGCCCAGAAGGGTGCTCAGGACATTCCACTTCAGTTCTCACTATTATTACATGTGGGTCTCTGGCGATGCTATGGACAATCTGCAAAAAGTCCTTGAAATTACTGTAAAGCTATTCTGGAAATAGTACTATTTTCACTAGAATTAATAACGAACCCCCTCACCCAACTCATCAAGCCTCTAAAAATATTTTCTTTTTCTTTTTTATATATGTGTATATATACATATGTGTATCTTTTTTCTAAATCGG
Organism: Bos taurus; assembly: GCF_002263795.3. Classification (NCBI taxonomy): domain Eukaryota; kingdom Metazoa; phylum Chordata; class Mammalia; order Artiodactyla; family Bovidae; genus Bos; species Bos taurus. Next base: position 39,267,716 of record NC_037354.1, on the reverse strand, counting down.
AGGATAAGTGCTTTACAATATTGTGTTGGTTTCTGCAATACAACAGTGAGAATCAGCCGTAAGTATGCAAATGTCCCCTCCCTCTTGAGCTTCCCTCCCTTCTACCCCGCGCCCCCATCCCACCCCTCTACGTATCATAGAGCCCTGAGCTGAGCTCCTGGCACTCTAAGCAGCTTCCCATTAGCTATCATTTTTACGCATGGAAGTATATATAAGTCAATGCTACTCTTTCACACAGAGGAATTGAGAGTAGCAGTCTTTTTAAAAATTCTTACTGGAGCCCAGTTTTGAGTCCCACTCATTGAATCCTTCTCTTTAAATCACTAGTCAACAAACTTTATTTGAACATTCTAGGCTTAACAACAACAACAACAACAAAACAATCAGGATGAAATAAGAAGCCATTCTTTGGCTCAGCGAGTTGATCTGGATAATCCAATTGCAAATCCTTCTGTTAGGAGCAGATTTGCAAAACCTCAATCAACACAAAGGGGACCTTTCATAAAAGCTTTTCTCTGCCACAATGTTTCACCACCTTATTCTCAAAAACAGGGATACCTTCTGTGAAGATGCCTAACACAATACATGATTTAAAGCATTTTTTAACCTATTTAAGGCATTGCTTCATTAAAAAATAAGGTCAAGGAATAGTAGGTGTTATGGTAATAACAGGTACTTATAATATGATTTGAAAAACTGTCTTATACCTTTAATTATCAATTCACCCCATTACTTCCCTTCTTTATGCTCATCATTATCTTTTTACTTTTTTAGTTCTTATTCTTTGCTCTCTGTCTCATCAGCCTGTCCTTTCTTCACTGCTTTTGCTTCCCTGGACAGAGCCACACTAGCATATATTCTGTATGAAACTTCTAGAGAAATAGATTTTTCATGAATTTTCAAAGAAACAGATTCTTTCCCCACAATCATTCCTCGTTTGCAATGGGATGTGCATTGGGGTTATAGAACACCTCTAGACTTCTCAGCCTCTTTGGAACTGGAGATGAAGAGGGAGAAAAGTTCTCTATTTTTATCTGTGAAACTTCCACTTGACAGCTCTGCTTGTGGATGACTTTTTTTTATCACTTTAAAAGTTTAAGGAGGACAAAGACTGATCCACCTCTTTTCTAAAGAAAAAAAATCTCCAACTATCGTGATAATCTTGTTGAAATAATGATCTCTCAAGGACAAACTGATTTTATTTGAAAGGTTTCTGGAATTCTACAGCATTTTCTGGGAAAATGAGCAGATGGCCATAGGATGGAGATTGTTATAACTTGACGAGAGTTCATCCACCAGGAAAGATAAGTGATCAGCTCTAGAAAGGTCCGTCATGTTGGAACTTGGCATTTTGTCCTCAGTTTAGCCAAGGGCTGTGGTTCAATTCAGAGTCAAGATACAGCCAGTATGAGTGAATTCCTTCTAATTCTACAAACTTTACTTTTATTCTAATTTCTCCAGTGCTGAACTTAGAGCCTGGCTCAGTCTAGACTCTGAATAAATATTTGTTAAAAAAAAAAAGTAACAAATACTTTTTTGAGGGAAGGCTTACTGGGACTCTTTTTATTCTGAAGGAATAAAGGGAAAACCATTCATATAAATCCAAACTTGAGTGGTTCCCCATGGTGGTGACGCCAGTGATGATGGTCTTAGGTCCATCTTAAAAGCACCTCTCTGAAGACACCCAAAGCCTTGTAAAGTAGGAGCCCCAGGACCCTGTAAACTCGGCCACTGACACAGATTTCCACGGCCACCTTCAGTGACTGAGCAGTCACTTTCTGATGGCTCCTTCTTTTTTTTTTTTTTTTGGAATATAATTGCTTTACGATGTTGTGTTGGTTTCTGCTGTAAAATAAAGTGAATTCACTATATGCATACGCACACCCCCTCCCACCCCTATCCCACCCTTCTCAGTCAACGCAGGGCTCCGGGCTAGGCTCGCTGCTAGACAGCACCTTCCCGTCTGCTTTACACGCGGTAGTGCACACGTCTCTGCTACGCTCTCAGCTCACCTCTCTCCCTTCCCCGTGTCTGCACGTCTGCACCTCTATTTCTGCCCTGCAAATAAGTTCATCGGCACTATTTTTTCTAGATTCTCTCTGTCTGTGTGTGTTTTTCACTTTGATTTCCTTTATTCATTCTTGGCTGCGCTGGTCCTCGTTTCTGGAGGCGTTTCCTTCGTTGCAGCGGGCTGCTCTTCGTCGTGGTGCGCTGCTTCTCACTGCGGCGGCTTCTCCAGCTGCGGAGCACGGTCCTGGGAAGCGTGGGCTTCGGTAGCTGCGCCGCACGGACCAATGCCCCCTCAGTTGCTCTGTGGCAGGTGGGATCTTCCCAGACCAGGGATTAGACCTGTGTCCCCTGTACTAAGCCACCAGGGAAGCCCTATATGTGTTTTAAAGTAGAAAGTTATTTCAAATTTGAATTGTATAAAGCACCTGAAGGGTTTTAAATACCAAAGAAAAAACCTTTTTGTGTATGTGTATCCAGAAGTGGGGATAAAGTGCCAATACTGAAAGGGTTAAAGCTCTCAAACCACATAGAGATAAAAATATACAATGACCCCAGATAGACAAAAATATTAATTAGGATACGTGTTGAGATTGACTTCTCTATATTGAGCATACTTATGGTTCATGGCATGGTGCTTTTGGAAGTAGGGAAGAAAAAGACGGTAGAAAAAAACAAATATATGTGACCAAACCAAGATGGTGAAACAGAAGGGTGCTGAGCTCGCCTCTGCCCATGAACTCATCAAAAATACTGTACACGTGGAACAATCCTCTTTGAAAACAGTTTGGAGACTGGCAGAAAGTCTCCTGTACAACTAAGACTGTAAAGAAAGATCCACATGGAGTCAGAGGGGAGGGAAGAACGTGATCCGGTCAGAACGTATGTAGAAGAGGTGATCCTCCCTGGAGGGTGACGGGTTTAAATGGAGTATAATTTATAAAAATAATGAACCATCACTATGTTGGACACTTGAAACCAATGTAATATTTAAAGCATCTCTACTTCAACACAAATAAACAAACAAAATTCCTGAAACAAAACTGACCTCACTTTTAAAAGATTTCTTAAATAATACATTGAATATTTAATTACAAATCCATGTGGTAGATACAGGTGGAAGGATGAAGTGGTAATTTTTCTGGCTTTATGTCATTCATTCATCCTTTTATTCATTTACAACATCTGTCATTTCCTAAATGATTTTAAAGGAAGCTTGAAAACATCTAAACAACACCAAAGGTAATGTTTTATTATATAATAATATATGTAACACTATATTATATATAATAATATGTTATCTAATGTTTACTAATTTACTCTCAGGGTAGATGACTGGGCAGAAATAACTGAGAGAGGTTACTGACTGTCATCAAATGGGGGTCTTTCCTGAAAAGAGGTAGGAGAAACAGTGTAAATGCTGTACATCAAATAAAATGAATGTGCCTCCTTTACTGAACAGGAAATTTCTCTGACTTCCTTTCCTCCTCTCTGTGGGTTCCCTTGTCTCCTAGGAAGGGCAGCTCATTGGAAACAAGATGGTAGATGGCATGAGAGGAGGTGGCATGGGCCACGCGATCAGAAGAGGAGGTCACGAGACGGTGAGTGTGGAATGGGTCCTCTTCCTCCTGTGGTCCTGCAAAACTCGAACAAATGTAAGCTGGCATTCTTGAGAAGCTGTCAGGATGGGCAGAAGGTAGAGTTCAGCAGCAAAGCTAGAAATAAGTAGGGTCTAAATTTAACATCAAAAATGCAGGGTCAGCATGGAGGGTGTTTGACTTCAGAGATCTCAGGAGAGTCACATTTTTCAAAATCTCTGATGAAGTAAGAGCACAGATGACGGTTTCCATGTGGCTGCAGGGGCAACAGCAAGCCACCCTCTGCTTGCCTTCCCTGCACTTCATCACGGCCCCATTCATTCTATCATCCTTGCATCTTTGGGCCACTGATAGGTCTTCTGAAAGATTACCATGTGATCTTTTCCCTCTGGACTTCATTCAGGGTCTTCCTACACTGGATTCACTGAAGCTAAGACCTACTTAAGGCCCAATGGATACATCAGAATTCTGCTACTGCTTTAAAAGGTAATTGACTCTTCTCCTCCAAGGGAGGAAAATTTTAACTGTGTTACATTGTGTTACCTAGGTGCTTGTGTCTCATGGCTGTTTCTCAATTTTGCCCAGAAGGTCTCAGGTTGGGGTTTCACTAAGTTCTTTTTTTAATTCATTCTTTTTGAAGGAGATGCACCTCTAGATGGGGTGAGCCATGGGGCCAGAGCCCTGGGTGCGATGGAAGAATCTAACACTCTACAGGCACAGAAATCTCCCTTCAAACCTGCTTCCAGAACTGCCTTGGGAATTACCTGGCGGTCCAGTGGTTAGGACTCTGCAGTTCCACTTCAGGGGGTATGGGTTCGACCCCTGGTCAGGGAGCTGTGAGGTGTGGCAACACACACACACACACAGGAATAACATGTGCATTTTTAAAAGGTGCCAGGTGTGGAAGCTGCTATGCATCATAGACTATAATTGTTACTAAGTTTTGGGAAAATCATGATAAATCATTTTTAGAAGTTTAACAAAATGCACAGTGGCCAGATAAAAGTCAGTCTGCTTAAAGTCTTGTCATGAAGTCACTTAGTCATGTCCGACTCTTTGCGACCCTATGTATTACAGCCAGTCAGGCTCCTCTGCCCAGGGGATATTCCAGGCAAGAGTACTGGAGTGGGTTGCCATTTCCTTCTCCAGGGGATCTTCCTGACCCAGGGGTCGAAGCCCGGTCTCCTGCAGACACTCTCTACCACCTGGGCCAGCAGGGAAGCCCTTATTTTGCAAATGCTGCTGTGTATTTTAGATATTCAGTTTAGACTCTGCTTACTTCTAACTTTGTTGCTGAACTCTATACCCTCTGCCCATCCTGACCACTTTTCAAGAAATCCCACTTATGCTTATCAGAGTTTCATAGGATCAAGGAGAAAAAGAGAGCCCATTTCACTCTCCCCAACTCATGACCTCTTCTGAGAATAAATAAAATGAAAAAGAACCACTCTTTCACCAAAAACACAGCATCTCTTTTCTAAGGAGGGTCCTCCTCTAGTACAGAGCAGTGTGTTGATATTCACGACGAACGGCACCACTGAACTGGCCGTATCCAGCCGGGTCACCTGCTGCCCAGGCCAGCCCACTGCCCCCCAGACAGTCCTTGGAGGCAGGGGGACAGGCGAGTTTCCGGTGGCTCCATGATTGGCCACAGTCCCTTCCAGACTCACTCACGTGTCAGTTCATATGCTGGCCGTAGTCCTTGCTTGTTTTGATAGAACACAGAAAGCCTATTAATAAAGTAAACAGACCCTAGCAGTGAGGAGCCAAGGTCCGGCTTTGTCTAGGACACATCGCCCCTCATTGTAATTCTAGCTCCAGCCCATCAGGCCTTTGGGAAGCAATGTGAAGGGTACAGGACAAGGAAGCCTGGGAACCAGACGCTCTGGGTCCTTTTCACTAGCTGGGTGGCTTCAGACAAACAATTGGCTTGTCTGCCAAGTGGCCCCTCCATGAAACAAAGACTCGGGCAAAGTCATTCTGGGGTCTCCTCCCTTAGCAGAGGCCATGGAGACTTCATTCACAAGTCCCATCTTTTTTCTGCGGCTTATGAGACAGAGTTCAGATGTATCAGCTTGGCTTTATATGCCGTGCAGCCACCTGGCCCCAACTTGCACTCAGGCTCCTTCCTCCGTGCACACCCAGTGCACAACCCATTCTAAAGAGGCTGAGAACTGTGGCTGTCTCTGCATATATGCCCGTGACTGGGACTGCTGGAGCATATGGTGGTTCTATTGTTAATTTTTTAAACAAACCTCCACACTGTTCTTGCTAGTGGCTGTACCAGTTTACATTCCCACCAGCAGTACGAGGTGGGGGTGTTCCCTTTTCTCTACACCCTCTCCAGCATTTATTGTTTGTACATTTTGAGATGATATATTCCAAAACAGCTTTTTTGTTTTTTTTTTTGAAGAAAGGGGAGAGATGTGTATGGTTATCCTTTTTGAAGACCATCACAGGTTCACAAATCCTGTGACATCTGCTGACCCCACCCCAAGTCCCTCGTGAGACGTCAGCCTTTTTTCCCCTTCACTGGGTACCCAAGCTAGCCCAGAGCTTGGCACTTTCTAAGTGCTCAATAAATACTTGTAAAATGAGAGAATTCAATATGTTGCTTTTCCCAAGGTCATTTATCAAGTGGAGATGCACAAAGGCTAAAATTGCTGTAAATTTTCCAAATACCAGTAACTAGCAGGCGGCAACCCACTCCAGTACTCTTGCCTGGAAAACCCCATGGACAGAGGAGCCTGGTAGGCTGCAGTCCACGGAGTCACTAAGAGTCGGACACGACTGAGCAACTTCACTTTCACTTTTCACTTTCATGCCTTGGAGGAGGAAATGGCAACCCACTCCAGTGTTCTTGCCTGGAGAATCCCAGGGATGGTGGGGCCTGGTGGGCTGCCATCTCTGGGGTCGCACAGAGTCGGACACGACTGAAGCGACTTAGCAGCAGTAGCAGGCACTTTTCTGAAAAATAGGGAAGTCTACTGATATGCTTGAAGGCTCATATCCTGGGTGCCTGTATACCCTATGTATAAAGATTCTTCCTTTATTCTCAGTTCTTTTTATTTTTCATGCATTTTCTGGGTCTGTTTCTCTCTGTCTCTCTTTTTCTCAAGCCCTGTACCATCCCTGAAAGCTTCTCAATCTCCAGGCCTGTATTCATCTTGCCTCTCCTAAAGTCATATACTGACTGCTACCATCCAGGGTTTATTTATTAATATTTAAACACTTCATAGGGAAAAGTACAGAGATCAGGAGACTCAGATTCCTGTCCTAAGCCAGTACTATCCAGCTCTGAAATTATGAATAAGTGTCTTTACTTCACTGACTCTAATGAGGGGATTAGATGAACCTTGCCCCCAAAGAAGTTTCAACCTTTGTGCTTAGTGATTGATCAGATCCATCTGGAGCAGGGTTCTGTACAGACTTTTAATACAGTCCTTAGGATTAGTGGGAAAGACTTGAGTTTGCAACATCCGCTGTGGCCAGAGTAGGAATCGCATCTGAGCGCTAGACCCAGGACTAAACTTCGGGAGTATCTGGGCATGGATCATCTTTCCTGTGAGCGCTGACATTTTCTTTGCCTTGTTTTTCTCTGAAAGGGCTCTTCTCTGATAAGGGTTCTTCTCTGACAAGGGCTCTCCTGAAGGCCTTTGCTCTGTATCACACACGTAGGAGCTACTCTGTCAAGATATTTTGAATGAATAAAGGTGTCACTGATCTGCACAGTTAAATGCAGATAAAACAGTATGTTCTGTATTGTATGACTTATAAACATTTTAAAAAGACTTAAATTTTGAAAAGTTCTGAAGACAGTCATTTAAATGAAATCAACATACATTGAAAGAAATACACAACTTTATTTTTCCACAGTGAATTTTTTCAAGAGTTTATTTTTACTTCAGTCTCTAAGACTTAAACGTGAGTTTCTCCAGAAAGAATTCTGTATATCCAAGGTGATGATGAAAAGCTCTTAAATGCTACCAGAAGGTTATACCCACATGCTTGATGAATTCTGTATGATTAAGTGACTGAGACTGGATGTTTTTGCATGCGGCATTTATTTTTAATCTTTTAAATAACAGCTTTATTGAGATATAATCACATACCATAACGTTTATCCTTTTAGAAGGTAGAATGCAGCGGCTTTTAATCTACTCACAGAATTGTATATTTACCGTCACTCTCTAACTCTGGAGCATTGGTATCACCCCCCAAATCAGCTCCACATCCACCTGCAGTTAGTCTGCCTTGCGTCTCTCCCTGACCTCGGCAGCTCCTTAACTGCCTTCTGTCTCTGGGTTTGCACGCTTTGGATGTTTCATGGTAATAGCGTCGCACACAACGTGACCTTTTGTGTCTGGCTTCTTTCACGTGTTTTTAGGCTCCATCCGTCTGTACCATGGATCGGCACTGCATTGCTTTTTCCGACTGAATGATTTTCCGTTATGTGGATGGACATTTTGTTTGTTTGTCCATCAGCTGATGGGTGTTTCAGTTGTTTCCACTTTTCGGCTATTTTGAATAACAGCCAAATTGCTGCTGTGAACATCTTTAGGTTTTGTGTAGTTGGGGGGGAATTAGGTCAGATGATTAATTTTTAACTTAGTGAGCGACTCCCCAAAACTGAGATACTGGGGGACTATTAGCCATATTTTAATGATGCTGCTCCCAAATGATAAGTCTTGGCTTCTCCCTCCACTCTTACAACCAAGCAGCTAGCTTAGTGACACACTTGATCGGTAGCAGGACCCTGAGGGGAGCCCTGGGTCTGAGCTGTGAGTAGAATGATGTAGAATGATGGGGAAGCCTCACCATGACTGGTCCCCACTCACCTTGACATAATGATGCCAGCGGGGCAGGAAACTTCAGCAGAGGCAGGAGTCACCAATGAGTCCTCTTCGAGGGGCTGAGTCTGAACTACATCGCATTCCCACTTCCCCCACCCCTAGTCCACCTCCACATTCTCCAGAATTTATCACCTGAACGATGCGGTTCTGAACCTGTGTCCTTACCCATAATAACACCTCCCTCAGGGAACGGTTAGGAAGAAATGTTGGGTAACAAATGAAAGTGTGTGAAACAGGGTCCATCGCACAGAACAGAAACAGTATTTCAGATTCTAACTGTTGTCTTCAATATAATGCAAATATGAGTGGTCCGAAGAGTGGTGCGCTTGTAACTAGAAGATATGGATTTGAGTTTTAGGTTAGCTTTTTGTTAGTTTTGTGAAGTGGAACAACTCAGTTTAAGCTGAACTTCCTCTGCCTTTAAAATGAAGATAATCATGCCTCCTGCCTTGCACTTACTTGACTTCCAAGACTTTTAAGACTGTATGAAGAAGTGCTTTGGGAAGGTATGAGTGTTCAATGAATATGGATGAGGACAACTTTTGACCTCCGTTCCTCCTGGCAGGTTTCATGCTTGATTCATGTCCTCATTGGCCACAAGAGATCAGAGGGCACTGCCAGGGGCTACTGTAATCAATCGTCATATGACACACGAACATGTGCTAAGTCGCTCTAGTCGGGTCTGACTCTGCGTGACCCTATGGACTGCAGCCCACCAGGCTCCTCTGCCCACAAGTGTCTCCAGGCCAGAATACTGGAGTGGGTGACCATGCCCTCCTGCAGGGGATCTTCCTGACCCAGGGATCAAACCCACGTCTTTTACGTCTCCTGCATTGGCAGGCAGGTTCTTTGCCACTAGTGCCACCTGGGAAGCCCATCCTGACACATAGATTCTGTAACATTTGGGGTCAAAACTTCTCCTGATTTCTGAAGCTCAGGCCTGAGACAAGCATAATACTGCACTGAATTGAAAGTAGAATCACCCAGCCTGGAGCAGCAGTAAGTCTCTAAGTTTCACAGTCTAGGATCACTGAGTCTGGCAGAGGTCAAGAGTACCCAGGGTCTGTGTAATTTTTAATACTGACCTTCTGTCTTAGCAAAAGTGCACAGTGCTGCGTGTTGCATACATGCCCCTACATTTCTATGTCGGGGGAAAAAACTCCAAAGAAGAAAGTCTAATGCTTATGGAAAATACTATAGCTGCTTGACTCAACAGATCCTAGCTTGCCTTCCAGAGCTATAGATACTATCACACTAGAAATTATAATTTGAAATTATTGAGGAATTCCCTGGTGGTCCAGTGGTTAGGTCTCTGCACTTTCACTGGGGTCCTGCATTTGCTCCCTAGTCAGGGGACTAAGATCCTGCACATCTCGTGGTGCTGCCAAAAACAAACCAGAACTCTTACAAAGGTAGAAATCTACGAGGAAACGGAATTGCACACACAGACACATTCTCACATGTCTTAGTGGGGAAGGGAAAACACTGAAGCAGAGCCCAACATCGAGAAGATCCAGCTTTTGGCAACCATGGGTACGGTTATTCTGGACCACAGGGAAAGTTCTAAGGTCTAGGCATATGGCATATACAAAAGGGTAGCTCTGCTCTGGCATCTGGTAGGCAGGGTCAGCAGTGATGATTCTAGTGGAGAGCTTCATTCCATCTGGCTGCATTGTTCTTCGCTGAGCAGCATCTAGGACTGAATCCCCATGAACTTCTTGTACCAAATCACATCTTTGTCTGATGAATAGCTATAGTGGATTCTGTTGTCAGTGACTAACAACCTCAACCAAGACTACTCCATCATAACACCCTAATGAGAATGAAAAAGAACCATGGAATTCAGATTTGAGAAAACATTTTTGGAAAAGGTGAAAAGAGGTTTTACTTTTTAAAATTAGTTTTATGTAATATCTCTAATATTATGAAGTTGAGTGAGAACTAGAGTTCTTTTTTCTGTGATTGTAATCAATTTTGTGCAATGTATGTGACATTTTTACAGTCATAAAGTCTGTTGTTGTTTTTGATAAAGTCCATTTTTGTTTAATACTTCCAAACTTTTCTTCTAAATGTGCTTTCTTCAAGTTAAGAATAGCACTTTCATGCCAAAAGTTAATAAAAATATTTTAATTAATGTTTGGAAAGTTTCCTAATTTGCAAACACAAATATTTTAAAATTATGATTTATGAAATTAGCACAGTATTAACCATATTTTACCCTTCTGGGGACCTTCTGCTGGAGGACTTTTAGCTTTTCAGTCTAGGATCTTGAGGCTCCAGATATAAATCATTGAGTCTTAGAAGAAATTTTAGAGGCAGAGACATCTTATTTTAGACAAGAGAGTCAGGCAAAGGTTATTCTAGCAACTGGCTACTGCCTTATTCTTGCAAAAAAAAAAAAAATGAAGAAGGAATAAAAGATAGAAAGAAAATTTCATATTACCTTCTACTTTTAGGAGCTGGGCATTTGTCCCATTTCTTCTAAATTGGAACCCTATTTTATTTTTGTTTGAATTCTCCAGACTGTTGAATTCTCCAGATTAAAGTTGTTTAAACCTTTAATCACTTTGCTGGGGAGCTGTACTCTATCAAATACACTGCTGAAGAAAGTCAAAGATGGGCTCCGTTTCTACCCCGTGTAACGTATGTCCTCTTCTCATAGTTAATTAATTCATTCATCTTCCATATATTCACCACAAACTGTTTCCCCTTTGTGATTGAAAGAATAAGCCCCCCAAAGACACCCAAGATGTCTGTATCCTAATTCCTAGAACGTGTGAATATGTGAGTTCAGTTCAGTTCAGTTGCTCAGTCGTGTCCGACTCTTTGCGACCCTATGAATCGCAACACACCAGGCCTCCCGGTCCATCACCAACTCCTGGAGTTCACTCAAACTCACGTCCATCGGTGATGCCATCTCATCCTCTGTCGTCCCCTTCTCCTCCTGCCCCCAATCCCTCCCAGCATCAGAGTCTTTTCCAGTGAGTCAACTCTTTGCATGAGGTGGCCAAAGTATTGGAGTTTCAGCTTTAGCACCAGTCTTTCCAATGAACACCCAGGACCGATCTCCTTTAGGATTGAATGGTTGGATCACCTTGCAGTTCAAGGGACTCTCAGGAGTCTTCTCCAACACCACAGTTCAAAAGCATCAATTCTTCAGCTCTCAGCTTTCTTCACAGTCCAACTCTCATATCCATACATGACCACTGGAAAAACCATAGCCTTGACTAGTCAGACTTTGTTGGCAAAGTAATGTCTCTGCTTTTGAATATGCTATCTAGGTTGGTCATAACTTTCCTTCCAAGGAATAAGTGTCTGCTAATTTCATGGCTGCAATCACCATCTGCAGTGATTTTGGAACCCCCAAAAATAAAGTCTGACACTGTTTCCACTGTTTCCCCATCTATTTCCCATGAAGTGATGGGACCAGATGCCATGATCTTCGTTTTCTGAATGTTGAGCTTTAAGTCAACTTTTTGACTCTCCTCTTTCACTTTCAAGAGGCTTTCTAGTTCCTCTTCACTTTCTGCCATAAGGGTGGTGTCATCTGCATATCTGAGGTTATTGCGATTTCTCCCGGCAATCTTGATTCCAGCTTGTGCTTCTTCCAGCCCAACGTTTCTCATGATGTACTCTGCATAGAAGTTAAATAAGTGGGGTGACAATATACAGCCTTGACATACTCCTTTTCCTATTTGGAACCAGTCTGTTGTTCCATGTCCAGTTCTAACTGTTGCTTCCTGACCTGCATATCGGTTTCTCAAGAGGAAGGTCAGGTGGTTTGGTATTCCCATCTCTTTCAGAATTTTCCACAGTTTATTGTGATCCACACAGTCAAAGGCTTTGGCATAGTCAATAAAGCAGAAATAGATGTTTTTCTGGAACTCTCTTGCTTTCTCGATGATCCAGCAGATGTTGGCAATTTGGTCTCTGGTTCCTCTGCCTTTTCTAAAACCAGCTTGAACATCTGGAAATTCATGTTTCATGTATTGCTGAAGCCTGGCTTGGAGAATTTTGAGCATTACTTGACTAGCGTGTGAGATGAGTGCAATTGTGCGGTAGTTTGAGCATTCTTTGGCATTGCTTTTCTTTGGGATTGGAAGGAAAACTGACCTTTTCCAGTCCTGTGGCCACTGCTGAGTTTTCCAAATTGGCTGGCATATTGAGTGCAGCCCTTTCACAGCATCATCTTTCAGGATTTGAAATAGCTCAACTGGAATTCCATCACCTCCACTAGCTTTGTTCGTAGTGGTGCTTTCTAAGGCCCACTTGACTTCACATTCCAGGATGTCTGGCTTTAGGTGAGTGATCACACCATTGTGATTATCTTGGTCATGAAGATATGTGAGCTTGCATAGAAAAAGAAAGGAAATCTCCAGGTGGGATTATCTTGAGAAAGGAAGATTATCTCACATTATCTGCACCAGCAAATGTAATCACAAAGGTCCGTATGTGATAAAAGCAGTAGGTTCAGAGTAAGAGAAGGTGGTGTGATGCCAGGAGCTGAGATCAGAGGGGGTGACAGAGGTTGGAGATGCTATGCTGCCGACTTTGAGAATGGAGGAAGCACAGCCTGCAGTTCCAGCTCCCACCCCAGCTTTCACCCTGTCTCCCTTCTCCCTTGGAATTTTAAACATGGGGAAGCTTCTACACCAAAAAATAAAAACCCATGCAGGTGTGAGCAGCTCCCTAGCCTTCTGCCTTCCCCTCCAGGACCCCACAGCAGTGTTGGAGGGCACATGGCTTCCCTTCGGATTACCCTGGAGGAGAAGCCAAATACTGCTTTTGAGTGACTACACTGGGTGATTAACTCAGCTCTTACCTTTGACCCAAAGGAAACTGGATGCAATTCTGTGATGCTCAGGGTTGAACTGCAGAGAAGGGAGTGCATTTTCTTCCCTAGAATGGCTCCCCACTGGGAAGCCTTCAGCAGAGACCACTGTACCTACTGCTTGTCTCTGACAGCTGTCTCTGTGTCTGCCAGATCCTCAGCCCCACTGGGCAGGCAGAACCAGGCTGCCTAGGAGTGATTTATATTCGGGCTCGATGTATACAGTAGCTCCTGGTACATAAAGGTAATGGTATTTCCCGCTTCCCCCGCCTCTAACTACCGTCTATACTAACTATACTGCGTGGTCAGTGCAGTGAGAAGAGCAAGAAAAAATGTCCAGTTTAAAAGCTGATAAAGAGAAAGGGGCCAAGGCAGAAGAGCAAAAGGAGAAAGTCTGTCCTGTTTAGAAAAGCTGTGTGAAAAGGGGAGCAAAAGTTTTCCAAGTGATTTACCAAAAGGGTTTCCCTCTGTGGGAAAGAAGGGTTGTTTTGAGGCTCAATAAATTTATTTTTTTTCTGGAAATGTTCCAAACATTAACCAAAGGATTAAGCTGAGAAATAGAAACCCCAAAAAATAATTATATTATTATTCTTACCAATATATGTGAGGTCCTGTAATACATTTTTAATGCTTTTAACTATATACATTTCTATTGCCTTCTCATATGACAAAGATCTTGTAATTTATCTCTAGAGAAATTAGAAAGTTATTTCAAATTTTCCTCTGGCATGAATACATGAAATTTGCTTTTCAACTATTGAACAAAAAGTTCTATCCAAGCCTCTAATGCTACTGATAGACAGGACACCCTTACTCAGACAATCAAGAATACTCACTCTGATTCTGGCCATAAATATGAGCTTTTCTTTAAAATTATTCAATCTCAGTCAGAACAATGAGCTACATTTCAATAGAAAGTTGTAACTTTCCTATTGTTAACCCTTCCTGAGTTATGGGATGGATTTATATGGCTAATACCAGGGTGTGGTTAAGTTTAAAGACCCCGCTATGTTGGGAACAATTAAATTGCACTATCCCAGGTAGAGCTAGTGGTAAAGAATTGGCCTACCAATGCAGGAGATACAAGAGACACAGGTTCAATCCCTAGGTCAGGAAGATCCCTTGGAGGATGAAATGGCAACCCACTCCAGTATTCTTGCCTGGAGAATCCCATGGAAAGAGGAGCCTGGCGGGCTATAGCACATGGGGTTGCAAAGAGTCAGACATGACTGAGAACAGCACCCAGAAAAAATAATGAGTCTAATAACACTAGAAAACTGGCCTGAGTACCCTACGAAAAATGCCAAAATCTTATTTCCCTTAAAGATAGTGATTGGTATGGAACAAATTGGGTCAGGCAACAGAAATATACAGGATCACACCTAATGAAACTCAATAGCTCTGAAGCACCTATCTACAGCCCTGGCTTCCACCAGGATGGATAGGAATGTGTACTTTAGGATTCCCTTGTTCTCAAGGCCACTTGAGTACTAATTTAGATGTGAATCTAGTAAATTTGCCATTAGCACAAGCCTGGTGGACTCAGAGATCTGTGTTCCACTGGTATGACCATTTAGCAGCTATTTTTGTGCCTTCAGTAGAATTAGAAGATGTAATTGCCCACACTGAAGCCTTAACAGAAACAAACCCTTAAATGATAGTAACCAGGCGATTAGCCTACTGAATTCTGAAGTCTCTTTGATGAAGTTGCGTTACAAAGTCACATTGCCCTCCATAATCTTACAGCATCTCAAGGAGGCACTTGAATTTGAATTAAAATTCAGACTGAATGCATTTTCACACCAGAAGAATCCTCTAATATTACACATTTAATGACACATGAAAAATTAGATTTCTGCCTTAAGTGTTTCACTTTCTAGTCTTGGTGATCATTATGGGAGTTAATTTGGTTCCAGAAGCTCATGGCTTAAATCCCACTGAAAGCTTTATTAATGTTACTAGCTGTATTACCTACATGTTATTTCATGAGATAGCTGTCTCTTACATTACTTGATGGGTAACCAGGCCTCCGATAAAATTAGTGATGGTTAAATGTCTTGAGGCAGTTGATCATATATATATATGAAGTGAAGTGAAAGTCGCTCAGTCATGTCCAACTCTTTGCAACCCCACAGTCCATGGAATTCTCCAGGCCAGAATACTGGAGTAGGTAGCCTTTCTCTTCTCTAAGCGATCTTCCCAACCCAGGGATCAACCTCAGGTCTCCCATATTGCAGGCAGATTCTTTACCAGCAGAGCCACAAGAGAAGCCCATATCACATATATCTCATATGAAACTCTAATACTTTGGCTACCTGATGGGAAGAACTGACTCTTTAGAAAAGACCCTGATGCTGGGCAAGATTGAAGGCAGGAGAAGGGGACAACAGAGGATGGTTGGATGGCATCACCGATTCAATGGACATGAGCTTGAGCAAACTGTGGGAGATAGCAAAGGACAGGGAAGCTTGGCATGCTGCAACCCATGGGGTTGCCAAGAGTCAGACACAACTAAGCAACTGAACTGAACTGAGCTGATTTATACACACATATATTCTACATATTCTACATATATACATATACATATATGTAGATAATTGTATAGCACAGCTCTGTTTATGGGAAAAGCAGCAAGGGGAACCTTTCCTGGGTCATAGTGCACTAGTAAAACAGGCAATCCACGTTCAGCACTGGATTCATACTCAAAATCCAGAGAACTTTAGATTGTCAACAAGCCTACTAAAAAATCAGTGCATTGACTGGCCTATCAACAGAATCCTTATCTGATGAGCCATTTTTTTTTCCCTCAGCTGACATACGTCATAATCCAGCAGGAGAACAGTGAGAATAATTTGATCTGGAGCTCAGAAAAGAGCCCTGGCCACGTGATTGATGAGGAAAGGAGTGGATTATCCTCACTTACTCCGTCTTCTCTAAGACTTGACTTAGTTCATTTTGTTCTAAGTCTTCGCCTTCCAGCTATTTCCATGGCACCCTTTGTACTCACATGTGTATTGTCAGATTTGACTGCCTACTTCCTAAACTGAATTTAAAATCTCATGCCACCTAGCCATTTCACTGAAATGTGTGAATATTTACTGCCAGCAATTAATTGCCCAAGACATTAAAATAACCATCAAAATGCCAAGCTTGGCAGACACAGCCTATTGTCTGCAAATGACATTTTCACCAGTTACTTTAAAGGGCTGAGCAGCTATCATCCCCTGGGCGAGAACTGGCATATTGTTTTGCAAAATATCAACTTCTCTCAAAATAGAAACACATTCTGTGACTATTAGTGCTTCTCTTTGAAAAAGTAATTATAGTACTTTACTCTTAGATGGTTCTTCATACCTTACAAACCATTCTATTATCACATCTTTTTTTTTTAAGCAATCACTGTTTATTAACTGATCAGATTGCAAAAATAATCTTGGTAGATACCTCAGTTCATCCTTCAGATAAGCCTGTTGATCTGCTCTTCCCTGTTTCCAGCATCTCCACCTTCTACAAAATGGGTGGTCTTTTTCTTCATTCCACTTCATGGAGAAGACATGAAGGGGCCACAGGAAGCTGCTGGCTGCTTTGAACTGCTTTCCAGCTACATAGATCTCATTAATTAGATCCTCCATGCAGATAATGCCATATTTCCCATGAGACTGAACAATCAACACATTATCTGTCAAGGAAATTGACTTATTTTAGCTTTGCCATAACCATGCTTGTAGAACAATTCATTTACAGACTTCAGATTTGGGTACCCTTAATGGCAGAAAGAATGCCAAAGAATGCTCAAACTACCGCACAATTGCACTCATCTCACATGCTAGTAAAGTAATGCTCAAAATTCTCCAAGCTAGGCTTCAGCAATACGTGAACTGTGAACTTCCAGATTTTCAAGCTGGTTTTCGAAAAGGCAGAGGAACCAGAGATCAAATTGCCAACATCCGCTGGATCATGGAAAAAGCAAGAGAGTTCCAGAAAAACATCTATTTCTGCTTTATTCACTATATCAAAGCCTTTGACTGTGTGGATCACAATAAACTGTGGAAAATTCTGAAAGAGATGGGAATACCAGACCACCTGACTTGCCTCTTGAGAAATCTGTATGCAGGTCAGGAAGCAACAGTTAGAACTGGACATGGAACAACAGACTGGTTCCAAATAGGAAAAGGAGTACGTCACGGCTGTATATTATTACTCTGCTTATTTAACTTCTATACAGAGTCCATCATGAGAAACGCTGGGCTGGAAGAAGCACAAGCAGGAATCAAGATTGCTGGGAGAAATATCAATAACCTCAGATATGCAGATGATACCACCCTTATGGCAGAAAGTGAAGAGAAGCTAAGAAGCCTCTTGATGAAAGTGAAAAAGGAGAGTGAAAAAGTTGGCTTAAAGCTCAACATTCAGAAAATGAAGATCATGGCATCTGGTCCCATCACTTCATGGGAAATAGATGGGGAAACAGTGGAAACAGTGTCAGACTTTATTTTCTTGGGCTCCAAAATCACTGCAGATGGTGACTGCAGCCATGAAATTAAAAGACGCTTACTCCTTGGAAGGAAAGTTATGACCAACCTAGATAGCATATTCAAAAGCAGAGACATTACTTTGCCAACAAAGGTTTGTCTAGTCAAGGCTATGTTTTTCCTGTGGTCATGTATGGATGTGAGAGTTGGACTGTGAAGAAGGCTGAGCGCCGAAGAATTGATGCTTTTGAACTGTGGTGTTGGAGAAGACTCTTGAGAGTCCCTTGGACTGCAAGGAGATCCAACCAGTCCATTCTGAAGGAGATCAGCCCTGGGATTTCTTTGGAAGGAATGATGCTAAAGCTGAAACTCCAGTACTTTGGCCACCTCATGCAAAGAGTTGACTCATTGGAAAAGACTCTGATGCTGGGAGGGATTGGGGGCAAGAGGAGAAGGGAACGACAGAGGATGAGATGGCTGGATGGCATCACTGACTCGATGGACGTGAGTCTGAGTGAACTCTGGGAGTTGCTGATGGACAGGGAGGCCTGGCGTGCTGCGATTCATGGGGTTGCAAAGAATCAGACACGACTGAGCGACTGAGCTGAACTGAACTGAACTGAACTGAATGGCAGAAAGCAAAGAGGAACCAAAGCATCAAGAGAG
The DNA here is from genome assembly GCF_002263795.3 of Bos taurus. NCBI lineage: Eukaryota > Metazoa > Chordata > Mammalia > Artiodactyla > Bovidae > Bos > Bos taurus. The sequence goes on along the minus strand of NC_037354.1, from coordinate 39,249,289 downwards.
TGGAAAGCTGGTTTAGAGCTCAACACTCAGAAACGAAGATTACGGCCTCCAGTACCATCACTTTGTGCAGATAGATGGGGAAATTGGAAATAGTGACAGACTTCATTTTCTTGGGCTCCAAAATCACTCCAGGTTGTGAGTGCAGCCATGAAATTAAAAGACGCTTACTCCTTGGAAGAAAAGCTACGACAAACCTAGACAGCATATTAAAAAGCAGAGACGCTACTTTTCCGACAAAGGTCAGTATAGTGAAAGCTATAGTCTTTCCAGTAGTCATGTACAGATGTGACAGTTGGACCATCATGAGGGCTGAGCATCAAAGAATTGTTTGATGCCACACCCCAACTGTGGTGTTGGGGAAGACTCTTGAGAGTCCCTTGGACAGCAAGGAGATCAAACCAGTCAATCCTAAAGGAAATCAACCCTGAATACTCATTGGAAGGACTGATTCTGAAGCTGAAGCTCCAATACTTTGGCCACCCGATGTGAAGTGCTGACTCATTAGAAAAGCCCCTGATGCTGGGAAAGATTGAGGGCAGGAGGAGAAGTGGATGACAGAGGATGAGATGGTTGGATGGCATCATCGACTCAATGGACATGAGTTTGAGCAAACTCTGGGGGATAGCAAAGGACAGGGAAGCTTGTCATGCTGCAACCCATGGGGTTGCCAAGAGTCAGACACAACTGAGTGACTAAATACCAACAACAGCTGCAATGTATGGTTCCACAATTCTCAGTGTGTTAATTGAAGCCTTGTTGAGCTTCACGAAGGTGCCTTGTTGGCAATTCACAAAGGTGCCATTGAAGATCTGACATAGGCAGAGAAGTTGAAACACATTTCAAGCCTTTGGGCTCACACAGCTGATACCTATGATCCTGATGACAAAGGCCAGTTTGGGTTCTGCAGGTATGTAGAAGTTGCTGGCTTTTTGTGTCATCCCAGTCTTTTGAATTTCAGTTCTGTTCATCTGCCTGTATTGCTTATGAAAATGCTTAGCTTTTTCACAGATAAACTTTCTCTTTGCCTTTTGAAGCATCTTTTGGACACACTTCTTTCTCAGGTGCTGGAGCTTAAGCTCTATGAAATTCTTTTTCTTAATGGTTTCTGGCATAGCAAGGACCTTCTTTTTCTTCTCTTCTGTGCTCTCTATGGTTCTAGCTGGGAAGGAGCTACATTTCTTAAAATTAATGCGTATTCCCATTTTATGTAAAAGGAAATCATGATAGTCAAATATTTAAATCCCCCTTGTATGTTGCCCATCTCTATAGATGTTGGGGTTGGTCATGTGACTTACTTTGGCCTATGGAATGCTCAGTGTCTGTGATGCAACCAGAGGCATGAGCCTGGTTTGTGATGTTGCACATGTCTTCTTGTGCCTATTCCAATGTGAAGAGCTTCCCCAAGATGGCTGAGTGCCTTCATTCTACACCCCAGAAGTGACCCATGTAGAGAAATTCTGAGTTAAACCCACAATGAGGAGGCGATCCCAGCTCACCAACCACTTGAAACAGAGCCTCTCCAAATCAGCCAACCTGCGGTGGACCTACAAACTATGAACACAAGAATAAACGCCTGTTGTTGTAACTGAGTTTTGTTACAAGGCTTTATTGTAGATGCAGAACCTGAAACTTACAGAGGTTAAAAAAATTTTTCCCAGGATGACACAACTGGTAAGTGCTTACAGTGAAATTCACACCCTGGTCTGTTACACTCTCTGTAGATTGCTTTCCCTACTGTACAGCTCAGTGGGGTGTGAACAAGAGAAAGTCCTGTTTATGCACTTACTCTTTCACTGCCCTTTACAGGCACCCATAGCCCAACCAGTTGAATGGTCCATAGCCCAACCAGTTGAATGGTTTTGTGGAGGCAGCGCAAAGAAACATATTTTTCTCTTCTGGTTCTATATGCTAGAGGAGATTCTAAATGAGACAGGGTGCATTTCCCTCCTATCTTGTTAATATCTTTCAAGTTAATGGAAGACTTGAAATAGAAACTTCAGAGGGCTAGAGATTAAGCAAGGGATCTATCATTGTGATCAAGAGCACCAACTTTGGAATCAGACAGACTTAGGCTTCAATACATACTCAACACTGTGTGTGTGTGTGTGCATGTGTGTGTGTGTTAGTTGCTCAGTCGTGTCCAACTCTTTGCAACCCCATGGACTATAGCCTGCCAGGCTCCTCTGTCCATGGAATTCTCCAGGCAAGACTACTGGAGTGGGTTGCCTTTCCCTTAGGCTCTGTACATGTGTGTCTATATATAGATGTGTGTGTGTATATATATATATATACACACACACACACACATTGGATACATTAATTTTCCTAAGCTTTTGTTTCCTCACATGAGTACAGTAATATGAACCTTACAGAATTATACTGAAGATAAATGGGATGATATAAAAATAGGATGCTTATTAAGAATATGGATTCTAGAATTAAGCTAATTAGTCTTTGTGAACCTTCATTTAATATGTGGACTTAGGTAAACTCATAAATTCTCTGTTCACTAGATTCTTTTCACATAGAATGGGGACATGATTGTATTTATAGGATTATTTCATAGATTAAATATGATAATAAAAGATCTGACATGCAATATGTACTCAATACATATTAGTATTATTTTTCTTCCGTAAAAGTACAGAGTAAAGAGTAGCTTCATAAAAAATTCATTATGATTATTCTATACTCTAATGCTATAGGGGATTGGAAAATCCTCATAAATTCTAAACCTCTTTGCAGGGAGACATTTTGAGTATAAATCTAGTGCTAAACATGAAAATAAAATTTCCAAAGAACAGTTTGATAAAAGCGTAGACTTTTAAAACTGGAGCCTTGTTCAAAATGTTATGTGAACATTCTCGTTTTATAGAATGTTATAGTGCAACCAAAGACCACATAGACCCAGTCCTCTTCTCAGAATTGCCAGGGGGGAGAGTGGGGGGAAGGGTGGTGTGTGTGTGTGTGTGAGAGAGAGAGAGAGACAGAGAGAGAGAGAGAGAGAGAGAGAGACAAGGCTTTCAAAGACCAGGCAAGCACCATAAATGCATATGGAATAAGAAAACAGTGAGTTGTGGGCACAGGTGAAAATGTAAAAATTAAGCCCTGCTTTAAAAATCTGGTTTCCAAATTCTGAACACATTATGTCGACAAAGCAAGGCACATGTATGAGCCGCACTCCGCGGTGGGTCAGCAGCTGATGCCTCTCTTCGGGAGGCAGGGGAGGGCATTTGTGTCACGGCCCTTATTAGCGGTGGGGGGTGGGGACATCTCTGTGTCTGCTGATGCACTGAGGATGGCAGACGACCTGGAGCACCTCTTTGCGTGGACTGGTTTCCACTCAGAAGAGGCCACTCTAAGCAGTGTGTGTGCCTGTACCAGGGGGCAGGCCCCAGAAAGAAGAGGGCAGCTTGCTGTCCATCGGGCCTGGGCAGGAGCATCCAGCAGAGGTGGGAGGTTGACGTGTGAGTGGCACCCCTAGGACTGCATTGACTCGCACGTCTGTGTAATGGCCTTGCAGCACCGGGGACCACAGATCTATGCCAGAGCCTTGTGTAGGGTTGGCTGTTTTCTGAGAAGCTCTGTAGTCCAAGCAGCACTATATGAGGCGCTGTCTAGCAGCATGTGATCAGTTCAGTCAGCTCAGTCCCTCAGTCGTGTCTGACTCTCTGTGACCCCACGGACAGCAGCAGGCTAGGCTTCCCTGTCCATCACCAACTCCCAGAGTTTACTCAAACTCATGTCCATCACGTCAGTGATGCCATCCAATCATCTCATCCTCTGTCATCCCCTTCTCCTCCCGCCTTCAATCTTCGCCAGCATCAGGGTCTTTTCCAGTGAGTCAGTATACCAAAGAACAAACACATCTTCCCCTCCTGCCGCAGAACAGACAGGCTGATTGCTTGGTTGTTGTTTTGTTTTTAGTTTATTTTTTATTTTATATTGCACTCATCTCACACGCTGGTAAAGTAATGCTCAAAATTCTCCAAGCCAGGCTTCAGCAATACGTGAACTGTGAACTTCCAGATGTCCAAGCTGGTTTTCGAAAAGGCAGAGGAACCAGAGATCAAATTGCCAACATCCACTGGATCATGGAAAAAGCAAGAGAGTTCCAGAAAAGCATCTATTTCTGCTTTATTGACTATGCCAAAGCCTTTGACTGTGTGGATCACAATAAACTGTGGAAAATTCTGAAAGAGATAGGAATACCAGACCACCTGACCTGCCTCTTGAGAAACCTATATGCAGGTCAGGAAGCAAGAGTTAGAACTGGACATGGAACATCAGACTGGTTCCAAATAGGAAAAGGAGTACGTCAAGGCTGTATATTGTCACCCTGCTTATTTAACTTCTATGCAGAGTACATCATGAGAAATACTGGGGTGGAAGAAGCACAAGCTGGAATCAAGATTGCCGGGAGAAATCTCAATAACCTCAGATATGCAGATGACACCACCCTTATGGCAGAAAGTGAAGGGGAACTAAAAAGCCTCTTGATGAAAGTGAAAGAGGAAAGTGAAAAAGTTGGCTTAAATCTCAACATTCAGAAAACGAAGATCATGGCATCTAGTCCCATCACCTCATGGGAAATAGATGGGGAAACAGTGGAAACAGTGTCAGACTTTATTTTGGGGGGCTCCAAAATCACTGCAGATGGTGATTGGAGCCATGAAATTAAGAGACGGTTACTCCTTGGAAGGAAAGTTATGACCAACCTAGATAGCATATTCAAAAGCAGAAACATTACTTTGCCAACAAAAGTCTGTCTAGTCAAGGCTGTGGTTTTTCCAGTGGCCATATATGTACGTGAGACTTGGACTGTGAAGAAAGCTGAGCACCGAAGAATTGATGCTTTTGAACTGTGGTGTTGGAGAAGACTCTTGAGAGTCCCTTGGACTGCAAGGAGATCCAACCAGTCCATTCTGAAGGAGATCGATCCTGGGTGTGCTTTGAAAGGACTGATGCTGAGGCTGAAACTCCAGTACTGTGGCCACCTCATGTGAAGAGTTGACTCATTGGAAAAGACTCTGATGCTGGGAGGGATTGGGGGCAAGAGGAGAAGGGGACGACAGAGGATGAGATGGCTGGATGGCATCACCCACTCGATGGACCTGAGTTTGAGTTAACTCCGGAAGATGGTGATGTACAGGGAGGCCTGGCGTGCTGCGATTCATGGGGTCACAAAGAGTCGGACACGACTGAGAGACTGAACTGAACTGATAGTTTATTTGTTTCCCTCATGGCCCAGTGGTAAAGAATTTGTCTGCAGTGCAGAAGACTCGGGTTCAATCCCTGGGTATGGAAGATCCCCTGTAGGAGGAAATGGCAACCCTCTCCAGTATTCTTGCCCGGGATATTCCATGGACAGAGGAGCCTAGTGGGCTATAGTTCATGGGGTCACAAAGAGTTGGAAAGGACTTCGAGACTAAATCAGCACTCCCGTAGTTGATTTACAGGATTGTGTTAATTTCAGGTGTACAGCCAAGTGAATCAGTCACACACACACATTCGTCCATTCTTTCTCAGATTCTTTTCCAATATAGGTTATTACAGGAAATTGAGTAGCATTCCCTGGGCTGCACAGTAGGTCCTTATTGTTTGTTATTTTGTGTACAACAGTGTGTATATGTTAATCCCAAAGTTCTAATTTACCCCCTGCCCCACCTCTTCCCTTTGGTAATCAAAATTAGTTTTTGAAGGCTGTCTCTGTTTTGTGAATAAGATCATTCGTATCATCTTTTTAGATTCCACATGTAAGTGAATCACCCCCTGACAGAGGTGGTGATTCTAACCGGAGGCAATGTCACCCCTCCAGGGAGCATAGCAGATGAGAAAAGAAGTATCATTTTGTAAAACTATATTCCAAAATGATTTGACTGGTTATTTTTCACTGATTTAAGTGACTTGGATGGGAAGCGCGGTATTATTTTTATCCACGCATTAGAGAAAGCTTGAGCCCTGTCATGTCCTGTCAGCCATGTCATGCCAAGCACTCCTGAGCCCGGTGTACATGGCAGATGCCCCAGAAAGCCCTGGGGCTGCAGGCTTCTTCCGACCTTCCCGAGGGCTCTGAGAAATCTGCACTCCTCAGGGCCTCAGAAAAAGCGGCAGGAGCTCAGGGAATTCGAATTTGGATATCACGGCTACTTTCTGCTTCTGCACCCACAGGCTGGAAAGCTCTGAGAATATAAGGAGATGAGACCCAGGTTTTGAACAAAATGCTGGTGAATGTTGTACAGTTTTAATATAAGCTGCATTCGTGCTGAGTCACTTCAGTCATGTCTGACTCTTTGAGACCCCACGGACTGTAGCCCACCAGGCTCCTCTGTCCATGGGATTCTCCAGGCAAGAATACTGGAGTGGGTTGCTATTTCCTCCTACAGGGGATCTGCCCCACCCAGGGATCAAACCCACATTTCCTATGTCTCCTGCACTGGCAAGCGAATTCTTTACCACCAAGCCACCTGGGAAGCCCAATTTTTACTGCTTATCCATGTGGATTATCAGTAATCTCCTCAGCCTTCTGGTTCATGATCTGTGAGCACAGCATTTCTGAAAGAGCCCATTAAATCTGGCATTGAATATGCTTCACCAAGTCCCATGGTCCGTGGAGAACTGAGTCATCACTGGCCCAGTGAAGTGGTGCTTGGGGCTATGGGATCATCCACCCACCTCTTCATCTACATCTTCTTCATTTACATCTCCATGGGAGATGATTGTAAGTAGGAAGAAAACCAATCCCCTGACTTCTCATGTAAGAAACAGATTCATGTATGTACGGATTTATCTTTGCAAGGAGCGTTTTACCCTTCATACCTCAGAGGGAGAGAAACATGCTGCATCTTTTTAACTGAAGAGAGGACTCTGTTTCCTTTTAACTGTGGGCTGATGTTTCGCCTCATGCTTTTTAGATTTTTTAAAAATAATTTTATTCAGGTAAATTGATGTCTGGGCTTCCCTAGTGGCACAGACAGTAAAGAATCTGCTCCACATATTTAGTGCATACCGTCTGATGTTAATGTATATTGGATGTTAATGTATATTGATATTATCATACACAGTTTGGACATAAACACACACGCAGTTGTGGGAGCATGACTGCAATCAAGGTAATAAACATAACTATTCCCTGCAAAGTTTCCTTGTGTCCCTTTATTTTTTGCTTTGTGTGTGTAGGGGGAGATAAAACTTGACACAAGGTGTACCCTCTCACAATATAGTATTAAATGCAGGCGCTATTTGTACAGCAGATCTCCAGAACTTATTCATCTCCATAACTAAAGCTTCATCCCCATTGAAACAAGGACTTCTCCATATGTTGGCCTTTGCAGACGATCCCATTTGGCACAGAATAATAACTTAGTGAGTCTGTTATGATGCTAAGGGCGTGTTTGTTGAGAAAGAAATTCCGCAGGCACATTTTCTAGTCCCCATGCATCCTTGATTCCCAGAAAAAGATGGAAAACATATGTAGAATTATGATAAGAGTCTAACATTTAAAAGTACATTACCAAGAGCTTACTGTATGTAAAGGGAAAAAGAAAGTTTGCCTTTAAAAGTTTCCCAGAAGGAAAAGATTATGCAAGGAAAAGAGAGAGCGGGAGGATATGATTGATTTTGTTGCAGTGCATCATTAAAAGAGCAGAGAGCAAGGGGGAGAGGTGTAAACTGATTGCTCTGGTGCCTTCCAGTTCTGATCCACTTGTCAGTACAGCGCAGAGGCTCGTGTTTCAGGAGCAAGGGCCCTGAGTGATGGTTTCAGTGTCCCAGAGAGTAGATTAATGAGAAATATCCCACCGCATGACAGATGTGTGTCTAAGCACAGGAGTCTTTTTTTTTTTGTAAAGAAGGAATTACTTTTTAAAAATTATTTATTTGTTTTGCATTCCTCCACTCAGCAGCAGAAAATCCTGGAGTGGAGCCCTTAGCTACAATTGCCGTGAATGCCAATTTCCAGTGTTTTAAAATGAACCGTTGGATGAATACTAATGTTCTCAAAAGAGAGCTGCCAGAGGTCAGAAAAACTCTGTTGGTGACTTCAGGATGATAAAATGAGGAAAGCACTAAACTGCCAGTGTATATACCTAATTTCGAATCCCATTTCTGCTTTGCACCAACTCTGTGACTAGACAACTCACTTTCCTCTCTCTCTCATTGGCTTTCTCCCCTATAAAGTAATTAGACTTCTAAGTCATCCAATATGCCAGGCCATAAGGTGGTGCTAGTGGTAAAGAACCCACCCACCAATGCAGGAGACATAAAGGACGTGGGTTTGATCCCTGGGTTGGGAAGATCCTCTGGAGGAGGGCGTGGCAACCCACTCCAGTATTCTTTCCTGGAGAATCCCATGGACAGAGGGGCCTGGTGGCCTACAGTCCGTGGGGCTGCAAAGAATTGAACACAGCTGAAGCAATTTAACACAACACAACACACAAAGCATGTGTAGATCAAATTAAAATTCCCTTCCTCAGCAACACTAGTCAACTTTAAAGTGGCACACGCAGTTAGTGGCTACGGTATTGACAGCACAGATTGTAAAGCATTTTCATCCTTACAGAAAGTTCTTTCGAATAGTTCTAGTAGAGATGATGTGTCTGTTCTATTCCGACTCAGAACTTTGGAATCCATTCCCACATGCCATCTGTGGAAATCAGGATGATAAAGCATGGACTCCTGGCCCTGGAACAGTAGCCCTTGTCTGCTAAACATGATAATCAGGATGGCATTTGTAACAGGGTTGGAAAGGATTGGCTGGGATCACTGTTCACCCACCAAGCAGATGCAACATGAAACATGATGGAAAACCCACCAAAGGGGAACGGAAGAGAGAGAGGCTGGCAGACAGCACGCCAGGATTCCCATCCCCAAAGCTCCATCATGATCAAACCTCCAAAAGGGACAGAAATATTAGACCCATCCCTCAGAGAACAAGGGTTTTCTTGTATGCCTGTGTGCATGCTAAGTCACTTCAGTTGTGTCCAACTCTTTGCAACTCTGTGGACTGTAGCCCACCAGGCTCCTCTGTCCATGGGAGTCTCCAGGCAAGAATACTAAAGTGGGTTGCCATGCCCTCCTCCAGGGGATCTTCCCAATGCAGGGATCAAACCCATGTCTCTTACGTCTCTTGGGTTGGCAGCAGGTTCTTTGCCACTAGGGCCGCCTGGGAAGCCCCTTTTCCTTGTATACCTACCCTTAACTAGCTGATGCTGGGTAATTCACAATTTAGAACCTGGTTCATGCTATCAGAACTAAAGTCCAGAGGAGCCTGAGTGCACAGAAGCTAGTATCATAGACTCAACTTCGCAGCAAACTAGGAAGAAAATGCAGCCTAGTGCTCTGTCTCTGCGTCGCCAAACATGGCACTCAGAGAACCAAGTCATGGTATTCTGGCCACTCAGCTCCTGTCCTTTGGCCACTTGGCTCCTATTCTTTCCTTGAGCACAGCTGACTTTTGGTTGCTCCAGGGGTTTGTTGGGGTTTTACTTTTTTGAGTCAGGAGAGCTCCGAGCAGAGAAAAAGGGCACCATTAGAAGGATGTGGGGATTCAGGCCAAATGCAAATAATCCTTGCACATTTTTCATCCTGATGGAGTGCAGCTGAAGCCACAGCCTACTCTCATTTAGTCACAGCCTCAGGGTCTAGAGAGGGGGCCAATGGAAAATCCACTGCCTCGCCCTTTTAGCCCAAAGTTTACATTCTCGACTCAACTCATTTCAGCCCTTGCGCTAATAAAATAAGAATGATCACAAACATTTGTCTAGCACAAGCTATGCCACTGGAATGCTTCCAAAGGCTCTAAATAGATTCACTCATTTAATCATCACAGTCAACTTAAGAGGTGGGTATTATGAGATGTTCCCATTTGACAGTGTGAAATGAAGGTGCAGAGTTGAGATCCTGTAGTTTCAGAATGTCTAATCATGATGCTATATAGCTTTTCTGAACAAAATAGATTTCAGCTGAAAACCAGCTTGTGAATAGCAGAACTTTTACAGTTCTGAGGTAGTTTCAAGGTTGACATATTAGAAAAGCAGACAGAGTAGATTGACCAGACAGGTGCAGGGGAGAGCCTAGTTGACCCTGTTTAAACCAAATCAGTGGCCACACCAGTCATGCAAATTAAAACCCCAAAGACATTCTGAGAACAGAGACTCTTAGCTAATACAGCACTAATGCATTAGACTTTCACCTTCGTCACCTCACTGGGAAAGTGCTGCAAACGGTGAAGTAGTCAGAAGGAAAGACATTACAAGGTCGATACAGTCATAAAAAGAGACATGAAAAAGAAAGAAGTTGAGAGTACAGATTTGAAATGTAAGGGAGGAGCCCACTTGGGACTGGGCTCAGATTGATGGTGTCTGTTGTATTTTAAGAGCATGTACTCTACCAAGTAGTATAGCAAAAGGCAAGGTCCTTTCCTGCAATCCAGGCAGGTGCTACCCCACGATTAGAGAATTTCCTGTGATCGTGGTCAGTGTTCGGCTGTTTGCAGACAGATCTGAGAACAGTCTAAGAGGTTAATGCACAGTCATATACCGAATATAGTTTGTCAATAGAATAACCCTCTCCTTTGAAGCAATAATACGAAACAGTTTAATGCTTTCCCTAAGACATTGAGGATCATGAGCAGCAACTTTAAAAAATTAGTTTATCTCAGTGCTGTCTACCTCTTTCATACTCACTTCGCGTTGATCTTTGGTGGTAAACATTCTTAAATTCCTTTCAGAGACAGAGGCCTGCCTTTAAAGAAGCTTTTTTCATTTTGCCCAGTCCTCCCACCTCCAACATCCTCATTTCAGCACACATGTGCTCACACACACACACACACACTTCAGCCTGAATCTCAGCCTCAAGTTCTATAAGCACTTAGCATTCCATTTCCCTGGCTCTGTTATTTCTATTTTTCTTTTTTATTTTATTTATTGTGGGAGTATAATTGCTTTACAATACTGTGTTAGTTTCTGCTGTATGATTCAACAAAGTGATTCAGCCATAAGCATATATATTTTCCCTCCCTCTTGGGCCTCCCCTCCCACCCACCCCTCTAGGTCATCACAGAGTGCTGGGCTGGGCTCCCTGTCTCTGCGGCAGCTTCCTGCTAGTCCGCCAGCTATTGCACATGGTAAAGAGCACACATCAACGGGCTCTGGGTTCATCCCACCCTTCCCTTCCCCCGCTGTACCCACAAGGCTGTTCTCGGCATCTGTATCTCTGTTCCTGCCCTGCTAAAAGGTTCATCTATACCATTATTTCTATTCATTTCCTTTTGCTCCTTCACTCCCATTCCCTAAATGAGATGAACTCTTGCTCTGGAGGCAAAGTCTGTACATTTTAGATTCAGCCATTACTAAGTTTGTAATTGGTTTTGGCCACTTACTAACTGTGCCCATGTGGAAAATGGAGATTTTTTTTATACCCCCCAAGCCTTATTTTCCTCATCTGTAAAGTACAACTGATGCTTTCGACTTCACAGAGTTGTTGGGTACAGACCAAATGTGTAAAGGATCAGTCTCTTTCACCAATTTCTTTCTTAGCTCTAGAGGGTGGACAATGGTAGATATTCACGAGATAACTGAATGTTTGTATGAATGAAAGAGGATGGATTTTCAGTGTATAGCAATGATTCTGAGCTTGACACAGTAAAGACATCTCCTGAGCACACTAGTTAACTAGATTTGATCCCTTACTTTCCTAATATTTTTCCTCTGTCTTTTTACTGAATGTACATCTGATTCCCTTTTGTTCATGCCAATATAATGGCATGCCTGACTCTATAGACATGTGGACTGACTATGAGCTGTGTGGATCTAATAGCTAGGAAGATGAAAATAATTCAGAATAAAACTAAGCAGTTGAATCCAACCAAGGTTAAGATAGCATGGACTGCAAATTTCCTTGAATAGACAAAAGAATAAGATATCAATAGGACTCCCACTCAAGATGGTAGGCACTCTGCCTTGTTAAACTTTTAAAGTCTCTGTCACAGAGATCATAAAAAGTCTGCAAATACATTGTAACCCCAGACAGTATCTCTAGGTACTTAGTAACCTTAGTACCTTTCACTATTTCACTAGTTACTTCATTAGTAACCTTCACTAGTTGATAAGATAACTCTTGTTATCAAATAAGAATCTGTTAGCATTGAGAAAATTTGGAAATAAATGTAGACATACTTAAGAGAATTCTGGCATTAGCATTTTGTATTAACTATGTGCTTGATATTTAAGGATTTGGAATATTTAAAATAAGTTTACCTTTGAGAGTGACAGATCAGCTTTATGATTCTAGTGTGAAATGTGTAATGGCAATTGATTTGAATGTGTGATCTGAGTCTGAAATCTCACTATGTATATACACAATGTGAGACTTGTGTTGCACTAGCCACTCTGTTGTGTCCAGCTCTTTGGGACCCCATGGACTGTGTGCGGCCCGCCAGGCTCCTCTGTCCATGGGATTCTCCAAGCAAGAATATTGGAGTGGGTAGCCATTTCCTTCTCCAAGGGATCTTCCCGACCCAGGGATTGAACCTGCATCTCCTTCATTGCGGGTAGATTCTTTACTGTCTGAGCAGTCAAATTTAAAATTTCTGTTTTTATAAGTTTAATTTCTAGATTTGAAAGTGACTTAGGTGCTTGAGAAGACTTTTTCATGTCATTTAAAGTTCTTAAAAAGAAATTTAATGTGTTAAATTTATAAATTGAGTTTAAAAGATTCAAAAGAGTTAAAAATTTCAAGTTTTAAAGGACAGAATATGAGTTGAAGTCCCTTTAAAACTGAGTGTTAAATTTTGCTAAATTTGCAAGTAAAATAAAAAGATTTGTAAGTAGAATTTAAAACAAGAAAAAACTGGAATATTTAATTAATTTTAATAAATTATATATTACTATTAAATGATATCTAGATAATCTTTCCTGTAAATGTCTTCCTGCTTATGCATACATGCTCAGTCGCTCAGTTGTATCTGACTATTTGTGACCCCTGGACCTGCTGGGACCCTCTGTCCATGAGGTTTTCCAGGCAAGAATGTCTTCCTAGGAAATCCCAAGTCTTACCCTAGCAGTTTATTAAGAGTAGTTTTTTCATTCTTTTTTTTTTTTTGGTGACTATCCCAGCAATGAAGTGGGAGTTGAATGTCAGTCCCCAGAGGGGTCGTGTTATGGAGTTCTAAACCAGTCTGAAGTTAATCAGGAAAATGACTTTAGGTAGCTTAGGTTTCCACACACAATGTTGTCTATAATGGGCAAAGAGTAAATATAGTCTCCTCTCCCAGAAATGCCCACCGTCTTAAGGGAAAACAGTTCCTCTAAAACTGTTTCCAGTTGGAAAACTAGAGTCTGAGGTTGGGCACCTTCAAGCAGAAAGCAAAGCATAAAGGAAGGTGTCATTCCAGCATGATGAGGAGTGATGGATCCTAATAGCTAAAGGTCAAGCCATTTCATACGCGTTACAAAAAAGAAAAGTGGAGTGAAGACAGGAACTGCAGAAAAATGGCAAGCATTTAACCTGCATGAAAGTATTTCAGAAGGTATTTTGCTGCTTTCTGCATGTAAGTTACATCTGTCTATAGTGAATAAAAATGACCATCTGTAATGTTTACAAATGCCAGAATATGCTGACATCAAAGTTAATTTCAAATAAAGCATAGCCTTGTATTATATTACATATAATAAAAGTCTTATTCTGAATATATGGAACGAGGTATACAATTTTATTTACAGACACTTAGCTCCTCACTAATAAGCGTTCAACAAAAATAAAGAAATGTCAACTTGAATGGTGTGCCGAGTGTGGCCTGTTGGGGCCCACATGTCTCAGTCTGGTCCTCTTACTATCCCGGGGTTAAATCCAGGAAGTCATGCTATAGGAAAATGTGCGTGTGCTAAGCCGCTTCAGTCATGTCTGACTCTTTGCAACTCTAGGATTGTAGCCCGCCAGGCTCCTCTGCCCATGGGATTCTTCAGGCAAGAATACTGGAGTTGGTTGCCACGTCCCCCTCCAGGGGATCTTCCCAACCCAGGGATTGAACCCTGGTCTCCTGTGTCCCCTGCATTGACAGGAGGGTTCTTTACCACCAGCGCCACCTGGGAGCCTGCTACAGGGAAGTATCCTACAGAAAAGTATGACGCTATGTACATATACTAGAGGCTGTGTTTCCCCAAATAAAACGAAGGTTCTGTTTAGTTTGACGTCACTCTGATACCAGTTGTTCACTCTGACATTCTGATTGCTTGAAGTGGTGTCAAGAACCTGTGGCGGATTCATTTTGATATTTGGCAAAACTAATATAATTATGTAAAGTTTAAAAAAAAAAAAAAAAAAGAAATCACGCAGTAGATTCCTTCTTTGGGGTTACGATATCGTCTCTGGCAAATCATTGCCAAGATTTTATGAGACACTATCACATTCTTTTTTTAAAAAAAAATATATAATCATTTAGCCATATTTCTCCTCCAACTACAGTTTCCTGGTCACACATACTGAATAATAGCTTCAGTTGATATTTGCTTGACTAATTATCATAAATCCTCTTACCTAGGCCATGTCTCAACACAAAGGAAGCTTTCAGGAAATGTCAATGCTGTTGAATTTTTGCTGAGAAAATTAAACCAGACAGAGATGCTTCCTCTTGGTAACTAGAAGAAAAACCCTATTGTCTCTTCAGGCCTGAGATATTACTGATTTAAGCTGATAAACTATCAAATCTGTCATTTTGTTAAATTTATAAAAACATATGTATCAACTAAATGAACACTGCAAATGCCACATTCAATATTTGAAAGCCCTATTCATTATCCTGCTTCCCTGGTGGTTCAGCACTAAAGAATCCTCCTGCCAATGCAGGAGATGAGGGTTCAGTTCCTGGGTTGGGAAGATCCCCTGTAGAAGGAAATGGGAACCCACTCCAGTGTTCTTGAGAAATCCCATGGACAGAGGAGCCTGGAATACAGTCCATGAGGTTGCAAAAGAATTGAACATAACTTAGCAAGGGAACAACAACAACAAATTCACTATTCTATTGTTAAGTGTTGTAAGACACATATAAAAAATGTTTAAGGCCCTTCTGAGGACTATAAAAATGACAATGACCATCTAATACTCAAATCCAAGATACTAGGCTTAGTCCAGTTTCCTGAACTTGCAGAGAATTTAATGAAAATTTCCTGAATAATGAATTGTTGCTACAATCTACTCATTGAGAGGAAAAATAAATAGGTCAACTAGCTAATAAATGTGTCACCTAGCTAAAATGACAAATTAGCAACATTTTATTTTACCTCTGGCCGGCCAGGAAAAGGACTCTGCCTACAGGACTCAGAACCTACACGCATTTCTGAATGGCTGGCTGGTGAATCAAGAGTCCTTATGACCTAATTATGGAGAAAAAGAGGAAGAAGAGTATGTTCTCAGCCACTGAGTTTCCTATTAGTTCATGTAGAAACAGGAAAGCATTCAGAATTTATTTTTCTTAAGAGCAATTAAGCTTTGTAAGAAAGCAGGCCACAATAAAAAAAAAAAAGGCACTTAATATTCTAGTATGCGTGTAGAATGATGATCTTGCAAGGAAGAGAAAAGATTACAAGGCCTGCTGTCAGAGCTTCTCGCTTTTGTGTCCTGTACCCCAAATCCTTACAGAAAGAGGTGAAACAGGGCTCGTGAGCCCAGCCTTCTCATCCACCCCTACTCACCTTTGTTTGGGTATCCTGTGTTGCTTAAATATCAGCTAGACACAGACCACCCCAAAATATAATCTCCAGCCCAAATTACTTGACTGAACTCTGCTTTTGGGTCCCCAATTGCTTACGGACAAGGTCCACCGGAGGGCCGTGTAGACGTCTCAGATTTAGCGCGCCCCAAACTGTCTCTTTTTTTAACCAGCCTACCCTCCTCCACAGGGAAGAGCACTACCATCCACACAGTCCCCAAACCCAGAAACTCAGACCTCACAGTGACCGCCTCGCTCCCTCCCCTCTCACCTGAGACCTGTTCATGATCTGTACTCGGACGATCCACGTATCAGCACACATGGATACTGGGTACACGGATACTGCACATCCCACATGTGCAGTATACCCTAAACCACATAGTCTTCTCCCTCCCTTGGACGATCCATGTATCAGTACACATGGATACTGGAGACACGGACACTGCACATCCCACATGTGCAGTATACCCTAATCCACAGTCTTCTCCCTCCCCTGTGCTACTGCTAATTGGAAAGTTGCTTTACAATTTAAAAAAATTGATTCAGTTAAATTAATTTTAATTAAAAACTTTCTTACTTTAAAATTAGAATTTGGGGGATGCAAATAAAATTCTTATAGGGTCTCATTACAAAGAAAAGCAAAAGGACATAGCAGTATACAGAATAAATTCCCTTACTTTTCCCCGCCTCACTCTCATCTTCAGAAGTAACAATTATTAACATATTAATTAGTGTCTTCCCAGATCTTTTTGTATGCATTTAAGGAAACATGCACTTATACCCATAATCATAGATATTCAAAGATAAATGGAATTATAGTGTCTTGATTTATGATACTGTGTTAACCATGAAAGTGAAAGTAAAAGTCACTCACTTGTGTCCGACTCTTTGCAACCCCATGAACTATACAGTCCATGGAATTCTCTATGTCAGAATACTGGGGTAGATAGCCTTTCCCTTCTCCAGGGGATCTTCCCAACCCAAGGATCAAACCAAGGTCTCCCACACTGCAAGTGGAGTCTTTACCAGCTGAACCACAAGCAAAGCCCAAGAATACTGGGGTGGGTAGCCTATCTCTTCTCCAGTAGATCTTCCCAACCCAGGAACTGAACCAGGGTCTTCTGCATTGCAGATGGATTCTTTACCAACTAAGCTATCAAGGAAGCCCATATCTTGGGGATTACTTTATATTAGTACATATAATAATATCTAACATTTAGTAATTATTATCCGCTAAAAATGATTCTAAGTGTTTGATATGTACTATCTCACCTAATTATCACATTATGTGTGATTAGTATTATAGATAGTATCCCTAATTCACACATCAGAAAACAAGTACATATAGAAGTCAACTAATTACAGATAAAATAGAGAAAACAACTTAGCTAGATCGTAGAATATAAATTTAAATTTTTGTATACCAGCTACAAACTGGAAGCACCAATATTAAAATATACAATAGCAGAAGAAATCAAGTAACTAAGAATAAGTAGAACATGTTGCAAACTAAAAGTTATTGGGTGTAGGTGTGTGAACTTCAAAATTACCTAAATAAACAGTGAGATGGTGTTCATGGAAGATTCTCCACAAATTGGCCTATAAAAGCAATATAATTAAAACCCCACAGAGGTATGTGTGTATAAACTGACAAGCTGATTCTAAAGTTTACACGCAAATGGAAAGGGACAAGAAGAGCCAAAACATTACTGAAGAAGGACAATGAGGGGAAACAATTAGGGCCAAGCACCAAATTTACTTTAAGGGAATAAGAACTAAGATGGTACAGACAGGGACTTCCCAGGGGGTCCAGTGGCCAGGACTCTGTGCTTCTAATGCAGGAGGCCTTGGTTCAAATCCTAGTTGGGGAACTTGATCCCACAAGTGACATGTGGGACATGGGTTTTAGTTGTCACATGTGGGATCAAGCTCCCTGACTACGGTTTGAACCAAGGCCTATCTATCTATCTATCTATATCTATATATATTTGAGGAAGGGAATGGCAAACCACTTCAGCATTCTTGCCTTGAGAACCCCATGAACAGTATGAAAAGGCAAAAAGATATGACACTGAAATATGAGCTCCCCAGGTTGGTAGGGGCCCAATATGTTATTGGAGAAGAGTAGAGAAATAACTCCAGAAAGAATGAAGAGACAGAGCCAAAGCAAAAACAACACCCAGCTGTGGATGTGACTGGTGATGGAAGTAAAGTCTGATGCTGTAAAGAGCAATATTTCATAGGAACCTGGAATGTTAGGTCCATGAATCAAGGTAAATTGGAAGGAGTCAAAGAGGAGATGGCAAGAGTGAACATCAACACTTTAGGAATCAGTGAACTGAAATGGACTGGAATGGGCAGATTGAACTCAGATGACCATTATATCTACTACTGTGGGCAAGAATCCCTTAGAAGAAATGAAATACCCTCATAGTCAACAAAAGAGTCCAAAATGCAGTACTTGGGAGCAATCTCACAAATGACAGAATGATTTCTGTTCGTTTCCAAGGCAAACCATTCAATATCATAGTAAACCAAGTCTATGTTCCAACCAGTAACGCTGAAGAAGCTGAAACTGAATGGTTCTATGAAGACCTACAAGACCTTCTAGAACTAACACCCAAAAAAGATGTCCTTTTCATTATAAGGGACTGTAATGCTAAAGTAAGAAGAGAAGACATACCTGGAGGAACAGGCAAATTTAGCCTTGCAGTACAAACTGAAGCAGGGCAAAGGCTAACAGAGTTTTGCCAAGAGAACACACTGGTCATAGCAAACACCCTCTTCCAACAACCCAAGAGAGGACTCTCACATGGACATCACTAGATGTTCAATACTGAAATCAGATTGTTTATATTCTTTGTAGCCAATGGAGAAGCTCTATATAGTTAGCAAAAACAAGACTGGGAGCTGACTGTGCTTCAGATCATGAACTCCTTATTGCAAAATTTAGATTTAAATTGAAGAATGTGGGGAAAACCACTAGATCACTCAGGTATGTCCTAAATCAAATCCCCTACACTTATACAGATAAAGTGAGAAATAGATTCAAGGGATTAGATCTGATAGACAGAGTGCTTGAAGAACTATGGACAGAGGTTCATGACACTGTACAGGAGACAGAGATCAAAACCATCCCGAAGAAAAAGAAATGCAAAGAGCTAAATGGTTGTCTGAGGAGGCCTTACAAATAGTTGAGAGAAGAAGAGAAGCTAAAGGCAAAAGAGAAAAAGGAAACCTATATCCATCTGAATGCAGAGTTCCAAAGAATAGCAAGAAGAGATAAGAAAGCCTTCCTCAGTGATCAATGCGAAGAAACAGAGGAAAACAATGCGAAAGACTAGAGATCTCTTCAACAAAATTAGAGATACCAAGGGAACATTTCATGCAAACATGGGCACAATAAAGGACAGAAAAGGTATTGACCTAACAGAAGCAGAAGATACTAAGAAGAGGTGGCAAGACTACATGGAAGAACCGTAAAAACAGATCTTCACGACCCAGATAACCATGAAGGTGTGATCACTCACCTAGAGCCAGACATCCTGAAATGTGAAGTCAAGTAGGCCTTAGGAAGCATCACTACAAACAAAGCTAGTGGAGGCAATGGAAATCCTGTTGAGCTATTTCAAATCCTAAAAGATGATGCTGTGAAAGTGCTGCACTCAATATTTCAGCAAATTTGGAAAACTCAGTAATGGCCACAGGACTGGAAAAGGCCAGCTTTCATTCCAATCCCAAAGAAAGGCAATGCCAAGGAATGTTCAAACTACTGCACAATTGCACTCACCTCACATGCTAGCAAAGTAATGCTCAAAATTCTCCAAGAATTTTCAACAATATGTGAACCATGAACTTCCAGATGTTCAAGATGGATTTAGAAAAGGCAGAGGAACTAGAGATCAAATTGCCAACATCCATTGGATCACTGAAAAAAACAAGAAAGTTACAGAAAAACATCTACTTCTGCTTTATTGACTAAGCCAAATCCTTTGACTGTATGGATCATAACAGACTGTGGAAAATTTTTAAGGAGATGAGAATACCAGACCACCTGACCTGCCTCCTGAGAAATCTGTTTGCAGGTCAAGGAGCAACAGTTAGAACTGGGCATAGAACAACAGATTGGTTCCAAATCAAGAAAGGAGTATGTCAAGGCTGTGTATTGTCACCCTGCTTATTTAACTTACAGGCAGAGTACATCATGCGAAATGCCAGGCTGGATGAAGCACAAGCTGGATTCAAGATTGCAGGGAGAAATGTCAATAACCTCAGATATGCAGACGACACCACCCTTATGGCACAAAGTGAAGAAGAACTAAAGAGCCTCTTGATAAAAGTGAAAGGGGAGAGTGAAAAAGTTGGCTTGAAACTCAACATTCAGAAAACAAAGATCATGGCAATTGGTGCCATCACTTCATGGGAAATAGATGGGGAAACAGTGGCAGACTTTATTTTTTGGGGCTTCAAAAACACTGCAGATGGTGACTGCAGTCATGAAATTAAAAGATGCTTTATCCTTGGAAGGAAAGTTATGACCAACCTAGACAGCATATTAAAAAGCAGAGACATTACTTTGCCAACAAAGGTCCATCTAGTCAAGGCTATGGTTTTTCCAGTAGTCATGTATGGATATGAGAGTTGGACTATAAAGAAAGCTGAGTCCTGAAGAATTGATGTTTTTGAACTGTGGTGTTGCAGAAGACTCTTCAGAGTCCCTTGGACTGCAAGGAGATCCAACCAGTCCATCCTAAAGGAAATCAGTCCTGAATATTCATTGGAACGACTGATGCTGAAGCTGAAACTCCAATCCTTTGGCCGCCTGATACAAAGAACTGACTCATTTGAAAAGACCCTGATGCTAGGAAAAATTGAAGGCAGGAGGAGAAGGGGATGACAGAGAATGAGACAGTTGGATGGCATCACCGACTCAATGGACATGAGTTTTAATAAGCTCTGGGAGTTGGTGATGGACAGGGAGGCCTGGCATGCTGCAGTCCATGGGGTCACAAAGAGACGGGCACAACTGAGTAACTGAACTGAATATATATTTTTAAGATGGTGCACACAGTAAAACATATGTCGCAGAAGATGAGTTCAGTAACAGACCCATCCTTATACAGGTACTTGATTTATGAAAGGGGCACCATTGCAAAGAAAGTGGGGGATGACTGTCTTTTCAATAAATGGTGCCAGAACAATGGAATACCCCATAAAAAATGAAAATGAAATCTTGACAATATTTTATCACACACACAATTCTGCATGAATTACATAGATAAGAAAAGTAAAACATTAATTTTCCAGAAGAAAACATGCAAGGATGTCTTTGAAACCTTGTGTAAGGTAAAGACATTTTAAGCAAATCACAAGCAGAGCAAAAACCATAAAGGAAAAAATATGATGATAAATTGACCTAAATTAAGACAAAGAAGAAATTCTATTCCTCCAAAGTGAAAGGCAAGACCTTGAGTGGACAAAGATATTTGTCCTGTACACATGGAATGAAAGATTTGCATCTAGAATATACATGTTTTAGAATTGAATATGAAGAAAAGCATGTGAACTAAAGGAAACATATTACAAAAGACATCCAGATGACCCATACATACATAAGTGTAAAAGGCTCAATATCATTATTCATAAATAAATGAAAATACAATGAAGAACTATTATATACCACCAGACTGGCTATAATGAGAAAAACTAAGAATATCAAATATTGGCAAGAACATATCACAACTGTGCTGATGAGAGTTTAAATGGTACCCCACTTTAGAAAAGCATTTAAACACGCTCATACATTGTGATCCAGAAATTCCATTCCAAAAGGCCTGTATAAGAACAGCCTGGAGCAGTTTATAGAAAATAGAAATTGTGGGTTCATAAAAGTCTGGTGAACTCACTCCTCAAATTACCTGAACCTAATTCCTATTTAGGGGCATTCAACTCCATTTCAATTTTACTTAAATAGACAAAACTAGAAACCACTCATGTATCCCTCAAAAATAGCACGAATAAATACATTTGTGGAGTATTGACACAACAGCAAAATGACCTACACCATCTGCTGATTGTTACAGGTCTTTAACAATAAGTGCAGACTGATGTGTGAATGTAAAGTCCAAAAATGAGAAGTACTAGGAATTATTGGAAGAACTCTAAACTGAAACTGCAATTCAGATTAATCAGGTTTTCCATGCCTAGGTCATAACAGATATTTAGACAACAGATATGTCTAAATATCTGTTAAATTCTTATGGTCAATTATTATTACCTCATTAGTTGGCACAATGTAGGCTTTCGGTGTATGTGTGTTAAATTGAAATTCTGGCTTGGAAACTGAGGATAAGAGAGCATTTCATCCTTTCTTGAAGTGATCAGTGGATTTTGGAAAATGTCTAAGATGATGGACTAAACAGATGAAGTTTACAACCCCTCAGAGTTGTTGGATTCCTGCTGTAAGCATGCCACAGGCTTCCGATAGGCTGGTGGGGTAACTCAAGATCCAGGCAATATACTCTCATCATCATGTCAAGCTCCGAGAAAGAGAAACATATCTGGGTGAGGGGATGCTAAATAGAAAGGCTTATAATTAAAGATCAAGAGTTCTTTCACAGAGTAGGTGGATGTAGAAAGGAAATTCAGCTTGCAGTCTCTCTCTCTACCAGAAATATACTTAGGGTGCCTTCTTCTGCCCTCTGTTTTAGTCAGGTTGAATATTCATGGGTCCATTCACTTTTCTAGCTAATTTCAAATGTTGTAGGATGTAATTAACCATTAAATCAGGCATAGAAACATGATATAAAGTGTATTTGTAGTTCATTCTTGGGTTTTTCCAGAGGCAATGTCATGGGAAATGATTCTCTAAATTTGGGCTTTTTTTTTTCCTTTCAAGAACTCAGCATTTTTAGCTGTATAACACAGGGGGCCCAGCCTGATGCTCTGTGATGACCTACAGGAGTGGAACAGGTAGGTGGGTGGAGGGAAGCTCAAGATGGAGGATGTGTGTGTGTGTGTGTGTGTGTATGTGTGTGCGTATACGTGTGTATACGTGTGTGTGTATATACGTGTGTGTGTGTGTACGTGTGTGTGTGTGTGTGTGTGTGTATGTATATGGGCTTCCCAGGTGGCACTAGTGGTAAAGAACCTGTATGACTGATTCTTTTTGGTGTATGGCAGAGACCACCACAACATTGTAAAGTAATTATTCTCCAAGTAAAAAAAAAAATAACATAGCCTTTTTATCATGTGACCTTCAGGGCACACAGGTGTCTTCCTCTGTTTTAGCCTCCACTTTGGATGTTAATAGTAAATGATTCTCTGCTTTTCCCCAAAAGATTTATGGGCTAACCTATCTGATTTGAAGTTGAAACCAACAATTTGATGTGTGTTCTCCCCTCAAAGATTTTGCGTTATCTGTAAAAGGCTTCACTTGACACCCAGTGCATTCATGTGTAGTCTGTTTCTACAAGAAGAATTATCTCCACTTGGCCCTTACTGGTACCTAGAGGTGGAGTAAAAATTGGGAGCTTGGGGTTGACATGTACATACAACTACACACAAAATAGATAAGCAACAAGGACCCACTGTATAGCACAGGGAACCCTGCTCAGTATTGTGTAATTACCCAAATAGGAAAGGAACTTGATAAAGAGTTGATATATGTATATGTATAATTGAATCACTTTGATGTACATCTGAAACTAACACCATATTGTAAATCAACTATAGTCCAATATAAAATGTACAGGGAGGGAGGTGGGAGGGGAGTTCAGGATGGGGAACAAGTGTACACCCGTGGTGGATTCATGTTGATGTATGGCAAAACCAATACAATATTGTAAAGTAATTAGCCTCCAATTAAAATAAATAAATTTGTATTAAAAAACTGACCAGTTACATCTTTGACAACTATATCAAAGTGCTCCCATGCATTTAAAATATGAAAAAGTACAAATAAAGAAGAATTTTGTGAAAAATAAAATAAAATAAAAATTTAGAAAAAAAAGAAAAATGAAGTAAAACAAAACAAAAAACAATACTAAAGAGGCAGCTGTTGATAGAAAAGAAAGTTGGTTTTAATCAGAAAGTTGGCAATCTGCGGAGAAGGCAGACTTGTGTCCCCCTAATACTGACTCTGAAGATTTTACTCAGTCATGAAATCTTTTAAAGTGAAAAGTGGAACTCATCTCAGTTAATCATAGAGGAGGGGGTCAAACTTCTAGCCACACCCACTTTATGCAGATTTGTCATCTCCTTATCATCTTTCTCAGAGGAGGCAATGGCACCCCACTCCAGTACTCTTGCCTGGAAAACCCCATGGACGGAGGAGCCTGGTAGGCTGCAGTCCATGGGGTCCCTAAGAGTCGGACATGACTGAGCGACTTCACTTTCACTTTTCACTTTCATGCATTGGAGAAGGAAATGGCAACCCACTTCAGTGTTCTTGCCTGGAGAATCCCAGGGACGGGGGAGCCTGGTGGGCTGCCGTCTATGGGGTCTCATAGAGTCGGACACTACTGAAGTGACTTAGCAGCAGCAGCAACATAATCTTTCTTTAGAGGCTGTCTTCTTTACACAGTTTGCTTGTGAGATTACTGAAGAGGAAGCTGTGGAAGAGATCTGGTCACCCATTAATTACTAATTCTTAATTTCTACTTTGATCTAAGAAAAGAACCAACTTGTTGGTCAAGATATCATGTGGGCAAAAGATTTGACAGATGTGCTTGGGCCAGAGACAAGTAGGTCATGCAGCTGCCTGGTTAAAAGTTAGTTACAGTGTAGCTGAGCTAAGATGACAAGAAAAAAGAGTTTTCTGCTGAAGGCAGTTTCTTGCAAAGAGCTCCCTACAACCAGTTCCCCATCAGATATCATTCCATTTCTATGGGACAGGGATGAAGGTCCATCTCCAGTAACTGCTTCATGCTGAGAAAGAGCATTGAGATCTTAGAAGAAAAAAAATACTGTCATGAGTTTGATGCATCTCTTTGCTGATAGTTTTAGTTGCTCATTTGCATGTACAGGCAGTACAAGTCACAATTATTTTGATGCCCACAGAGTCATAGATTATTGTGAGCAATAGGGTTAATCTCCTTCTTTTGAGGCCAGTTCTTGGAATTTGTGAAGCCCTAGATTCATGATGCTCAAGATTGAGCATCTGATATCATGACTACAGTCTGGTCATCATGCAGTTAGCTTTTTCCCTCTGGTGGCAGTAATAGAATCTATAAAATGATTCAGGGATGTGCATCAGATTCTGAATCTGTGACTCTATTGTCCTGATCACAAACTGCTTGAGCGTGATCTTTTGTGACTCAGGAAGGCCTGAGAGATTTTAGCTTTCCGACAACAAGGGCAAAGAAAAGTCTTTGTACTTGGAGAAGGGTGGCTGCAGAATCCTGCTTGGTTCCAAACAGAGACAAAAATGTGTAAGAAATTATTAAAGACATGGTTAGACAATAAGATGATGACATTTCATTCAAAGATATGGAACAACTTCAGTGAAAAATCATAGCAGATCAAGGACCAATAAATAGCTTGTGACATGCAGTGATAATAATGTTCAGTAAGTGCCAGGCTGGCTTAACCTAATGTCTGCTGCTGCTGCTGCTAAGTCACTTCAGTCGTGTCTGACTCTGTGCGATCCCACAGATGGAAGCCAACCAGGCTCCCCTGTCCCTGGGATTCTCCAGGCAAGAGACTGGAGTGGGTTGCCATTTCCTTCTCCAGTGCATGAAAGTGAAAAGTGAAAGTGAAATCGCTCAGTCATGTCTGACTCTTAGCGACCCCATGGACTGCAGCCTACCAGGCTCCTCTGCCCATGGGATTTTCCAGGCAAGAGTACTGGAGTGGGGTGCCATTGCTTTCTTCCACCTAATGTCTACGTTCCAGTAAATGGATCATTATTGAAAGTAGAATAATTTTCAACTAATTTGTCAATCACTGGAATATTTCAGCCAGTTGATAAATGTTAGCTAAGCATGAAAGAAAATAGATAGCAGTAGATAGCAGATCATTGTTAGCAAATCCCACTGTGAATGTCTAAACTGATATCAACATACTGTTAAAAAAAACTGTATTTTAAAACGATTGGAAACTTCCACTTCCAAAGAGAGTAAGGAAAATCACCTGTAAACATTGCTTTCTTCTGACAAAACACAAGCTAGATAAGCTATAAAATCAGTTTTTAAAAATATGTCAACTGGATGCCTGAGGCTGGTGCACTGGGACGACCCAGAGGGATGGTACGGGAGGGAGGAGGGAGGAGGCTTCAGGATGGGAAACACGTGTATACCTGTGGCAGATTCATGTTGATATATGGCAAAACCAATACAATATTGTAAGGTTAAAAAATAAAATAAAATTTTTTTTAAAAAATGTCAACTAATACAACATTGTAAAACAACTATCAGTTCAGTTCAGTCGGTCAGTCATGGCCAGCTCTTTGCGACTCCATGAACTGCAGCACGCCCAGCTTCCCTGTCTATCACCAACTCCCAGAGCTTACTCAAACTCATGTCCATTTGAGTCTGTGATGCCATCCAGGGTCTTTTCAAATGAGTCAGTTCTTCGTATCAGGTATCCAAAGGATTGGAGTTTCAAATTCAGCATCAGTCCTTCCAATGAATATTCAGGATTGATTTTCTTTAGGATGGACTGGTTGGATCTCCTTGAAGTCCAAGGGACTCTCAAGAGTCTTCTACAACACCACAATTCAAAAGCATCAATTCTTTAGCACTCAGCTTTCCTTATAGGCCAACTCTCACATCCATACATGACCACTGGAAAAACCATAGCTTTGACTAGACGGACCTTTGTCAGCAAAGTAATGTCTCTGCTTTTTAATATGCTCTAGGTGTGCCATAACTTTTCTTCCAGGAAGCAAGCGTCTTTTAATTTCATGGCTGCGGTCACCATCTGCAGTGATTTTGGAGGCCAAAAAAATAAAGTCAGCCACTGTTTCCACTGTTTCCCCATATATTTGCCATGAAATGATGGGACCAGATGCCATGGTCTTCATTTTCTGGATTTTGAGTTTTAAGCCAACTTTTTCACTCTCCTCTTTCACTTTCATCAAGAGGCTTTTTAGTTCTTCTTCACTTTGTGCCATAAGAATGGTGTCATCTGCATATCTGAAGTTATTGATATTTCTCCCTGCAATCTTGATTCCAGCTTGCACTTCATCCAGCCCAGCATTTCTCATGATGTACTCTGAATATAAATTAAATAAGCAGGGTGACAATATACAGCCTTGACATACTCCTTTCCCTATTTGGAACTATACTCCAATAAAAATTAATTTAAAAGATATATCAGAGACCTGATGATGCAAAGAAAACTAAATCAAGAATTTCTGGAACATGACAATTCTTTACAGCAGTAGATCACTTTCAGGACTTGCAAAGCAGTGAAAAAAGGAAGAATCTACCTTAAGGATAAAAAGAAACCAAAAAATTTAATGAACTCTTACAGTCATATGTCAAATGTTATGATAAACTGGAGTCCTGAGCAGCCTCAGCTACAGAGCAGTCTAAAGTCACCTACTAAACATTCCCTTCAAACCTTTGATAAGAGCAGGGGTAGCAGGCTGAAGTCTTCAGCTGGAGAGCTAGAAAACCCCCCTCCCACTCCCAGAAAACTTCAGGACTTCACCAAATGCGTTGTGACTGCATACCTTCTGAGGCTAGAGGTGGAGCGGCAGAGTACATTTTTCTAAGAGCAAAAAGGCAGTGGTGAGAATGGAGAATGAAGAAAATTCTTTAGCAACCCAGAGAGCAGATGACAAAGAACTAAACTGTAATCCAAAGTAATATGATGGCAGCAGGGCTATAAAGCTTAAAAAGGTTCCTAAAATCTCGAAGATGCTCAGATCCTAAGCCCTGCTAAAGAGAAACTGTGTCTATTCTATTATCAAAATATCCTAAGCCAGTGACAAGCTGAATCTAACAAAAGTGACATCTCAGCCTTTTCCTCAATTACAGAACGGGTTATCCAAGCTCCCCAAACCAGCAGCCCTACAGAAGAAGGTACAAGCCCTTTTTGGAGAAACATATTTATTTCTCTACACACACAAGATTCAGCATTAAAACAGATTATGAGACACGTAAAGAATCAAGAAAATGTGACTATGGAAAAGCAAAGATATTCTCAATGGAAATAGCCTCAGAAATGGGCCAGATGTTGGAATGACCAGAATTTTTTTTTAATGAATGTATTAAAACATATACTGTAAAAAGTAAACAACATGAGGTGAGAACAGTCAATGGGAAATTTGAGCAGACATGTGAAAACTACAGCATTCAGTTCAGTTCAGTCACTCAGTCATGTCCGACTCTTTGCGACCCCATGAATCGCAGCACGCCATGCCTCCCTGTCCATCACCGACTCCCGGAGTTCACCCAGACTCACATCCATCGAGTCAGCGATGCCATCCAGCCATCTCATCCTCTGTCGTCCCCTTCTCCTCTTGCCCCCAATCCCTCCCAGCATCAGAGTCTTTTCCAATGAGTCAACTCTTCGCATGAGGTGGCCAAAGTACTGGAGTTTCAGCTTTAGCATCATTCCTTCCAAAGAAATCCCAGGGCTGATCTCCTTCAGAATGGACTGGTTGGATCTCCTTGCAGTCCAAGGGACTCTCAAGAGTCTTCTCCAACACCACAGTTCAAAACCATCATTTCTTTGGCACTCAGCCTTCTTCACAGTCCAACTCTCACATCCATACATGACCACAGGAAAAACCATAGCCTTGACTAGACAGACCTTTGTTGGCAAAGTAATGTCTCTGCTTTTGAACATGCTATCTAGGTTGGTCATAACTTTCCTTCCAAGGAGTAAGCGTCTTTTAATTTCATGGCTGCAGTCACCATCTGCAGTGATTTTGGAGCCCAGAAAAATAAAGTCTGACACTGTTTCCACTGTTTCCCCATCTATTTCCCATGAAGTGATGGGACCGGATGCCATGATCTTCATTTTCTGAATGTTGAGCTTTAAGCCAACTTTTTCACTCTCCACTCTCACTTTCATCAAGAGGCTTTTTAGTTCCTCTTCACTTTCTGCCATAAGGGTGGTATCATCTGCATATTTGAGGTTATTGCGATTTCTCCTGGCAATCTTGATTCCAGCTTGTGCTTCTTCCAGTCCAGCGTTTCTCATGATGTACTCTGCATATAAGTTAAATAAGCAGGGTGACAATATACAGCCTTGACATACTCCTTTTCCTATTTGGAACCAGTCTACCAAATGGAAATGTTAGTAATGAAAATACAATATCAGAAATGAAGAATCCATTTAATGAAATGAACAGCAGATTGGACATAGCACAAAAAAAGAGTCAGACACCTGAATATAGGTCAGTAGTTTATTCAAATTGGAAAACACAAAGAGGGGGAAAAAAACTGAAAAGAAAACATAACAGATCAATATCTGTGGGAAAATATCAGGTAATTTATATACAAACAATTGGGGAAGCAAGAGAGAAGATGAAGCAAAAGAAATATTTGAAGAGATAACAACTGAGGATTTATCAAACATTATCAAAGAAATTAACTCAGAGATTCAAGAAATAATCTCAAGTAAACCTCAATCAAGACAAATTTAAAGTATGCTGAACTGTATCATAGTCAAGCCACAGAAAGCCAAAGATAAAGAGAATATTATCAACATAACCAGAGAAAAATGTAAGATATTCATAGGGGCACAACAGTAAAAGTGATGTCTTGCTTCCAATGAGAAACAGAATGGTCCAGAAAGAACATCACCTGCGATGCTCACAGGGAAAAATGTTAACCCCCAAATTCTACGTTCAGTAAAAAACTAGTGCTAAAGAAGGAAGATGAAATAAAGACATTTAAAAATACACATGTTGTTGCTTAGTCGCTAAGTCGTGTCCGACTCTTTGTGACCCCATGGAGCCGCCAGGGATTTCCCAGGCGAGAATGCTGGAGTGGGTTGCCACTTCCTACTCCAGGGGATCTTCTGGACCCAGGGACTGAACCCATGTCTCCTGCATTGCAGGCAGATCCTTTGCTGAGCCACCAGGGAAGCCCCCAAAATACACATAAACACTGCTATATGCGAAATAGATAACTAAAAAGGACCTGCTGTGTAGCACAGGGAACTCTAATCAATGCTCTATAATGGCCTACACGGAGAAAGAAGCTAAAAAAGAGTGGATATATGCATAACCGATTCACTCTGCTGTACACCTGAGACTAACACAACACTGTAAGTCAAAGTGAAATTGGAAGTTGCTCAGTCTTGTCACACTCTTTAAACCCTCATGGACTATACAGTCCATAGAACTCTCCAGGCCAGAATACTGGAGGGGTAGCCTTTCCCTTCTCCAGCGGATCTTCCCAACCCAGGGGTTGAAACCAGGTCTCCTGCATTGCAGGCGGATTCTTTACCAACTGAGCTACCAGGGAAGGCCGTTATAAGTCAACTCGACTCCAATAAAAATTAAACAAAACAAAGCAAAGTCCGACTGTACAGTGCAGAGAACAATATCCAGTATTCTATGATAAACCATAATGGAAAAGAATATTTCTTTAAAGAACATATATAATTGAGTCACTTTACTGTACATCAGAAATTATCACAACACTGTACGTCAACTACATTTCAATAATAAAAAGAAACAATGAGTAGGGAATTTGTCAACAATGAACTGACACTACAAGAAATATTCAATTAATTTCTTCAGGCTGAAGGGAAATGAAAATAGATGGATAGGTTTTTTTGTTTGTTTGCTTATTTTAGAGATACTCTTCCATAGAATTTGAAGTTAGATGAAAGAAATTTTTTTAAAGCATGATTCTTCAGCTTAAAAAGTACCTAGAATGTGCTGAAAAAAAGTTGTCTTTTTGTGTGTGTGTGTGGTAATAATTCCCCCAATGCAAAACAAACAAGTAAACTCAGCAAATGGAAAAGCTTATATAACAGCCTTTCAGTTAGGAAGATGTGAATAATTCCCAACATTTGTAACACTTCCAAGAATTTCATGAAATAATGCTTTAACATTCTGACTCAAAAGATAGTAGCAAAAGATACCAAACACTGACTAAGCCAAATGATAAATTTCATTTTGAGAAATATGGAAATATCACATGGCCATAATGAAAAATAATGACTTAATCAGACACTGTCTTGAAAAGATTCAGAGAAAGAATTCTATGGGAAAAAATGTTTTGGGAGAGAAATTAATCTGAAGACACAAACAGGCTGCTCCTTACTCCTAAAATAGATCTCAATTTCAAGAAGAAAATAGCCTATTTTTCTAGCGTTGTATCTAAGATATTCAGGGCACACACTAGAAGGCTGAAAATATGAGAAAGGAACGTGTCTGGTGACCTTTTATACTTTCCCCAGGAATTTTTTTTTTTCTGCTGGCAGAAAAAAAAATAAAAGCCACTTGTATACCAAGGATGCAATCAACGACAAGAAATTAATGTGTGCATATGTGCTGAAAACAGCATCACTCTCAGCTAAAAATTAGGCATGTCTTACCTATGCGTGGGCTTCCCTCATAGTTCAGTTGGTAAAGAATCCGCCTGCAATGCAGGAGACCCCGGTTCGATTTCTGGGTCAGGAAGATTCGCTAGAGAAGGGATAGGCTACCCATTCCAGTATTCTCAGGCTTCCCTTGTAGCTCAGCTGGTAAAGAATCTGCCTGCAATGTGGGAGACCTGGGTTCGGTTCCTGAGTTGGGAAGATCTCCTGGAGACGGGAAAGGCTACCCACTCCAGTATTCCGGCCTGGAGAATTCCAGGGACTATACAGTCCATGGACACGACTGAGCCACTATCTCTTTCAGTTTTAGATATGTGTGGACCATAAGAAGTCGGTCTTTTTTTCTGGGTAGGTTGTTTGTCTCAGAGCCTCAAAAGCAGCAAAGATTTCTAACTAATTCTCCTTCTGTGTACTTTAGGGCCCAATATATATTCCTTCCCCCTCTAGTTTTATTTGACACTCAGAACCTGCCTCTATTGATATTAATTTCCAAGGTTTTCTTTTGAAAATAAATTCAGTGTTAGGAGCAGCAGCATCTTTGATCTTAAAGATTGTTTTTCTGAAAATAATGATGGGATCCAGTTAAGGGAAGAGAAAGTTTAATATCGGGTTCTTTAAAATATACTAGCAAATATCCTTGCATAAAGTCTCAAGGAAAATAATTGAAATCAGTCTCTTTCATGAAACTTGAGTAGATTCATTAGGATTCCTATACAAAGATCATCTATTTGTCTAAAAAACGAAACAAGACAAAGAAGTCAACTGTATGTTAAGCTCTTTAGCCAGATGTAGTATCTAAGTGTGTCATCATCCTTGTAGCAAACTTAAGGAAATCAGTAATTCATTGTGGGTCGTAGCTGCTACCGGTGCCCCATGCAAATTCCCTGGCACTTTCCACTTGGTTTGCACCTGTTAGAATTTCAGCTGCGTTCCTGCTTTACCCAAGGCCTTTCCCCTTGGATCTTGGAGCTCACTTCACTGCCTTCAAGACAAGACAGAAATGCCAGGGATTACGTGTCCCTTGGACCAGCTTCCATCATGCTAGGTTGGAGTCATGTGAATATCCCAGCTCGCTCCCTTAGGAGGGAACCCTCTCGGGCGCGGTCCACATTGGTTCCTAAGGTTCACTTGAATGATACTAAGCCCTTTAGTGGCTGCCTTCTCCACTGTCTCATTTCCTCACTCCTCTCCTAGACATCTCTGAAACCACCACCTACGTAGGCTTTCTGTTCTCTAGTCCTGTGTCTCAGGATTTTCTTCTAGGAGACCCAAACAAAGGCATTCTGGAGGCATTGCTCATCTACTCTGCGATTGTTCAGAGGTTCAATTTTCTCTAGTGAAGTGAATCAGCACTTCTTGACTTCAGTTATAAAACTGACACTTTCAGTGGCTGAGTCAAAGCCTTAGCCAGTGAAACTACATTACAAAATTATGTTATGAATAACAGCGCAGGTTTTATATAATTTTGCTATCAAAAGTGGGGGTCCAGCTGCTCGCTGCTCAAAAGCCACTAAAGAGGGGAGGTTGGTGGAAAGGAAAGTTTGCTTTATCTTGGTGGCCTGCAACCGGGGCGGGAGGCAGGAGGACCCCAGTTCAACGACCAGCTCCTCCTGCTGACAATCATTGGGCAGGAGCTTTTCTGGGTAGAAGGAGGGGCCACATGTAGAGACCGCACAGCCGCCTCTCACAGTCATCCTGAAGTTGGTCATGCAGTGGTCTAATCAGTGTCATCCTGATTGTTTCAGGTATCGTTAGTCATTTCTTTGAGGCCGGTTGTCGTAATTGGGGCAGCTCATGACATCATGTGGTTAACTTCTTCCACTTGTGGGGGTTCCAGTCTCTGTAAGACAGCTCACAGGATATTGCTCAGGATATCATCTACAGTCCTTGAGAAAGAACTAAAGGTCCTTGACTTTGCCTAATGATTGTCGGACACGACTGAGTGACTGAACTGAACTGATTATTTTTTGATTGTTTTCCTTTGCTTCTGTGTTTTCTCACTTGTTGGTTAAACCGATTGGCTAAAGTTTTTCCACAAACAAAAGGTGGGCTGAGGACACGGGAGACGAGGGCTTGGTTTCAATGTCAGCCTACCATAGGAGACCACCCTTTCCCGACGACGTTCCAAAGGTCGTTATCTGCAAAGCTTTCCTGGGTGACCCATTATTTCCTAGACAAGCATTCTCTCATCTCCTCTTCAGGGAATTATAAGACTTGATGCTGGCATTCTGAGGACAAGACAGAGATGTTGTTGAGAGTTTCTGCTTGAGGCAGGCTCCCTGCTTTGACTTTGGTTTGCAACCTTTAACTTTATCTGGGTTGTGGGTCTCAGAGCCTCCAGACTCTGTTTCCTTTTTCCTTGGCAAAAAATCTCCACTTTTTATCCTGGGTGGAGAGAGATACTCGCAGAAGGTGAGAATGGTAAATACCTTATACATTGATTTAACCAAAATCCTTGTTTTCAGCCCCAAGCTTTCACCCACATTCCGCTGGTTCTCCAATTCCTGGGACTTTCCAGGGAGGAGAAAGGGACATTGGTTTCTCCTTAGTATCTGTCTTATGTGCTCTCAGGTTTCAGGTTTCTCTGCTACTGTTACCACTCCTCCAACTGAGTCCATGTTTCCCCTTCTGCTGTTCTGCTCCCAGTTCTCTCTGTCCTTGTAGCCTTATTCCTTTTAAGTAATTTTAGTGAGATTTCAGTGTGAAAAGAAGAAATGTTGAGATTAAAATCACTAGGTTGCACAGAAGCTATAAATTGGGTTTTGTTTTTTTTTTTGCAAAGAAATGTCAACTAAGGTTATCATTGCCATCATGAGTCCTACAATCCTTCCAGTTTTGCAAAGTGCACGATCTGAGCATGTGTTCAGCTTCTTTACATAAAAGTTTCATTTTTATAATAGGGAAGAATCAAGACCTGCAGGAAAGTATCCGATTTCTCTGCTGCAAAATCGTGTTTAAGACATAAAAGCCGTCACATTTCTATGGACCCTGTGCTGTTTTAGAGCCAGTAGCATAAAGGTTCATTTAATCTGCATGAACCAAGCATCAGTTCAGTTCAGTCATTCAGTCATATCCGACTCTTTGTGACCCCATGAATCGCAGCACGCCAGGCCTCCCTGTACATCACCAACTCCCAGAGTTCACTCAAACTCATGTCCATGGAGTCTGTGATGCCATCCAGCCATCTCATCCTCTGTCATTCCCTTCTCCTCCTGCCCCCAATCCTTCCCAGCATCAGGGTCTTTTCCAATGAGTCATCTCTTCGCGTGAGGTGGCCAAAGTATTGGAGTTTCAGCCTCAACATCAGTCCTGCCAGTGAATACCCAGGACTGATCTCCTTTAGGGCGGACTGGTTGGACCTCCTTGCAGTCCAAGGGACTCTCAAGAGTCTTCTCCAACACCACAGTTCAAAAGTATCAGTTCTTTGGTGCTCAGCTTTCTTCACAGTCCAACTCTCACATACATACATGACTACTGGAAAAACCAAAACCTTTTTTGGCAAAGTAATGTCTCTGCTTTTGAATATGCTATCTAGGTTGGTCATAACTTTCCTTCCCAGGAGTAAGTATCTTTTAATTTCATGGCTGCAATCACCATCTGCAGTGATTTTGGAGCCCAGAAAAATAAAGTCTGACACTGTTTCCACTGTTTCCCCATTTATTTCCCATGAAGTGATGGGACCAGATGCCATGATTTTAGTTTTCTGAATGTTGAACTTTAAGCCAACTTTTTCACTCTCTTCTTTCACTTTCATCAAGAGGCTTTTTGTTCCTCTTCACTTTCTGCCATAAGGGTGGTGTCATCCGTGTATCTGAGGTTATTGATATTTCTCCCAGCAATCTTGATTCCAGCTTGTGTTTCTCCCAGCCCAGCGTTCCTCATGATGTACTCTGCATATAAGTTAAATAAGCAGGGTGACAGTATACAGCCTTGACATACTCCTTTTCCTATTTGGAACCAGTCTGTTGGTCCATGTCCAGTTCTAACTGTTGCTTCCTGACTTGCATACATGTTTCTCAAGAGGCAGGTCAGGTGGTCTGTTATTCCCATCCCTTTCAGAATTTTCCACAGTTTATTTGGTGCCAAGTGGATTTTTTTTTTTTTTTTTTGCCTTAAAGGAAAAATAAAAGCATTAAGAGTTTGACTGTCTACTCACACAGCGGCTGTCTGCGACAGTCACACGGTCAGTCCGTCTGTGCTGGTAGATCAGGGCTGTTGCTATTGGTTGTTTAGTCACTCAGTCATGTCCATTTGTGACCACGTGGACTGTAGCCACCAGGCTCCACTGTCCATGGGATTTCCTAGGCCAGGCTACTGGAGCGGATTGCCATTTCCTATGGCAGAGGATCTTCCCAACCCAGGGACTGAATCCACGTCTCTTGGATCTCCTGTATTGGGAGGCAGAAAGCTTTATCTAACAGTAGGTAATGCATTATAAAAATAAAAACCTACTGAACATGGTTCAGTCTTGATGTGCTTATTTCCTTTTTGATTTTTAATTTCTTTCAGGTTGTAAACTACTTGTAGAGTATGAGGGAGGTGATAAAATAAGGTAGGCATTGTATATATAAAGGCTCCAAATGGTACATTCTTCATGTTTCATCAACAACACAGTTAAAATATGCAAGAAAAATATTAGGATTGGCTTTCTGTAGCTTCTGTGTTATATTGCTCCTGCTAGAACTGCACAATCAGAGGAGCAAAAGAAGGATGCTGGGTCGTACATTTTATATTTAGAGAGTCTTACAATAGGAGCAAATGCCAATTATTTTCTACAATATTTAGTTGAAGAGTTAAATGAAGCATTTAATACCAGTGAAAAGATAAAGAAATAGATATACAGGGGTCCCATCACTTCATGGCAAATAGATGGAGAAACAATGGAAACAGTGACAGACGTTATTTTCTTGGGCTCCAAAACCACTATAGACGGTGACTGCAGCCATGAAATCAAAAGATACTTGCTCCTTGGAAGAAAAGCTATGACAAATCTAGGCAGCATATTAAAAAGCAGAGGCATTACTTTGACTACAAAGGTCCATATAGTCAAAGCTATAATTTTTCCAGTAGTCATGTATGCGTAGAAGAGCTAGACAATAAAAAAGGCTAAAAAAAGGCTGAGAGCCGAATTAATGCCTTCGAACTGTGGTGCTGGAGAAGACTCTTGAGAGTCCCTTGGACTGCAAAGAGATCAAACCAGTTACTCCAAAAGGAAATCAGCCCTGAATATTCATTGGAAGGATTGATGCTGAAGCTGAAGCTCCAATACTCTGGCCAAATGATGCGAAGAGCTGATTCATTGGAAAAGACCCTGATGCGGGGAAAGATTGAAGGCAGGAGGAGAAGGGGATGGCAGAGGATGAGATGGTTGGATGGCATCACCAGCTCAATGGACATGAGTTTGAGCAAACTCTGGGAAATGTTGAAGGACAGGGAAGCCTGGTGTGCTACAGTCCATGGGGTCGCAAAGAGTTGGACATGACTGAGGGCCTGAACAGCATATAGGGGAGTGAGGGAGAGAAAGAGAGAGAATGCCTCTTGCACTTTATTAATAAATGCTATTAATAAATCTGGAATTTAAACTGAGAATTTGTTTAGGGAAAGTGTGAGCAAGAGGAGGCTCCTGTTGTGCCAAATTTGCCTAATTATTTAAAAATAAATGTTCAGTTCTGCTTAGGATTTAGTAATATTTTTAAAAAATATTGAAGTAGAGTTTATATGCAATATTATAATCAACTCCAGGTGTACAGTACAGGGATTTATAATTTTTAAAAGCTGTATTCCCTTTATAGTTATTATAAAATATAGGCTTAGGATTCAGTAACTTTAAATGGTAGAGCTTTATTAAGAAGTTTAGTATAAGTGATAAGTATCTTTGAACTCTTTCATGAGCTTTTCTTTAAGAAGTAAGAGTTAATAACTATGGAGAAGTGCCACCTGGTGCTTAAACAAGACAAGCGATCATATGCCAAGGGAAGACCATGACCGTCAGTGTCACCTGCTAGGAGCTAAGTCCACTCAATAAGGCCATGTGGCAATATCAAGGGTCATGTAGCAGATGTGGGTATTCTACATAGACTTAAGTCTTTCCCTGTGACAGACTTCAAAGTTTACTCCTTAGGTACAATAATTTCATGCCACAAAGACTAAACAACAGCTCAAACCTATAGCAGGGAAGAAATTTAGCTGTTTACACTTAGCAAATGTAGCAGATTCATGAGCTTAAATGCATAAATAAGCAGTTATTTTAAGCCACTACATTTTGGGCTGATTAGTTATAAAGCAATAGATAATACAGCAGATACTAATGATCAATCCATAACAATCAATTAGTTTAATATGCAGCGGTGTGAGATAAGAACTTGGGATCAGAAACTTATTTTTCAGAATTACTGAAAATATGTCAAAAGATAACCATAGGCTTACATCTCCATAAGTCATCCTTACTTACAAAATTGATAAAGCCATTGAAATTCTATCTTCAAATCTAACTCTACTGAATTTTCTTGGCAGTTACAATCCTCACACTTGCATTCAAACACACAATCATGTGAACATGACTCTAGGGTCTCAGTGCTGTTCAGCTATGATTCTAAATCTATTAATAAATTATAAAATCAATGGACATCACTCCATGGACCAATAACCAACTCATTTCATACAGGCCACAGAACAATTGGCCCATTGTAACCATCCTGCATTCTGGCTGCTCTGTGCTAAGTTTCCTCTCATGAGAGTCAGGAAGAAACCCCAGCTATTCCATCTCAACCTCTTCTCCACCCTGAAGAAGGCTAGTTTGCTTAATGAACACAATTAAGACATCATTTCTTCTCTAAAATGTCTATTGTGGCTTTCATTTGTGACCAGTTTGCCTTTTTTATATAGATTTTTATGAATATATTTAAAATAAAGCTTGCTTGCAATAAATACTAACTCAGAAAATTAGAAGTCAGAATTTTTAGGGTCAGTAGGATGTTTTCCAAGATGAGGTAAGATTTTAAGAAATTTTAAGAAATCTATAGGGTCAGTGCGATTATTCCCAAGATGAAGTCTCTGCAGCCTGAAGTGTCTGAGGGCATGCAACTACTCATCAGTGAACCCAGGTCTTATAGAATGCACCACAAGTGTGAGTATCTTTTCACCGATCTATCTGCATAATAGAAGAGCAGTCAGTGGAAAAGTGGCAAGATTGCTTTTTTATCCACTAGTACTTTTGTCTATGCTTTATATAAGTAGTGGCTGTAAGTTACAGTGTTATCTGTGTAGGTGAAATACAAGTTGCAGATACTATCTGTGAAGTCTGGCTGTCTCCTCCAGGCAGAAGATGGTAGGGGAATTTAAAGCTCCCTGTCCCCAGTTCTTAAACACACACACACAAAACAGTAAGAAACTCTTGTGATAGAAACCTACAGTGACTTTCAGAGACTACAACAGTAATTCTAACCTGTCCTTTAACTTCAAACTTATATAAACTTCTTTTACATATAAAAATCCGAGATATTTCAATTAAAGACCAGATTATATGATATTCACAGGTAACTTGCTTTTTTGAAATATTATTAACATATTAGTTGTAAGTGTTCAGTTCAGTTCAGTTCAGTCGCTCAGTGGTGTCCAATTCTTTGCGACCCCATGAATCGCAGCACGCCAGGCCTCCCTGTCCATCACCAACTCCAGGAGTTCACTCAGACTCATGTCCATTGAGTCAGTTATGCCATCCAGCCATCTCATCCTCTGTCGTCCCCTTCTCCTCCTGCCCCCAATCCATCCCAGCATCAGGGTCTTTTCTAATGAGTCAACTCTTCACATGAGGTGGCCAAAGTACTGGAGTTTCAGCTTTAGCATCATTCCTTCCAAAGAAATCCCAGGGCTGATCTCCTTCAGAATGGACTGGTTGGATCTCCTTGCAGTCCAAGGGACTCTCAAGAGTCTTCTCCAACACCAAAGTTCAAAAGTATCAATTCTTTGGCGCTCAGATTTCTTCTCAGTCCAACTCTCACATCCATACATGACCACTGGAAAAACCATAGCCTTGACTGCTAAGTCGCTTCAATCTTGTCCGACTCTGTGTGACCCTATAGATGGTGGCCCACCAGGCTCTCCCATCCCTGGGATTCTCCAGGCAAGAACACTGGAGTGGGTTGCCATTTCCTTCTCCAGTGCATGAAAGGGAAAAGTGAAAGTGAAGTCGCTCAGTTGTGTCCGACTCTTCACGACCCCATGGTCTGCAGCCTACCAGGCTCCTCCGTCCATGGGATTTTCCAGGCAAGAGTACTGGAGTGGGGTGCCATTGCCTTCTCCAATAGCCTTGACTAGACGGACCTTTGTTGGCAAAGTAATGTCTCTGCTTTTGAATATGCTATCTAGGTTGGTCATAACTTTCCTTCCAAGGAGTAAGCGTCTTTTAATTTCATGGCTGCAGTCCCCATCTGCAGTGATTTTGGAGCCCCCAAAAATAAAGTCTGACACTGTTTCCACTGTTTCCCCATCTATTTCCCATGAAGTGATGGGACCAGATGCCATGATCTTCGTTTTCTGAATGTTGAGCTTTAAGCCAACTTTTTCACTCTCCTCTTTCACTTCCATCAGGAGGCTCTGTAGTTCTTCACTTTCTGCCATAAGGGTGGTGTCATCTGCATATCTGAGGTTATTGAGATTTCTCCTGGCAATCTTGATTCCAACTCGTGCTTCTTCCAGCCCAGCGTTTCTCATGATGTACTCTGCATAGAAGTTAAATAAGCACGATGACAATATACAGCCTTGACGTACTCCTTTTCCTCTTTGGAACCAGTCTGTTGTTCCATGTCCAGTTCTAACTGTTGCTTCCTGACCTGCATGTAGGTTTCTCAAGAGGCATGTCAGGTGGTCTGGTATTCCCATCTCTTTCAGAATTTTCCACAGTTTATTGTGATCCATAAAGTCAAAGGCTTTGGCATAGTCAATAAAGCAGAAATAGATGTTTTTCTGGAACTCTCTTGCTTTTTCCACGAGCCAGCGGATGTTGGCAATTTGATCTCTGGTTCCTCTGCCTTTTGTAAAACCAGCTTGAACATCTGGAAGTTCATGGTTCATGTATTGCTGAAGCCTGGCTTGGAGAATTTTGAGCATTACTTGACTAGCGTGTGAGATGAGTGCAATTGTGTGGTAGTTTGAGCATTCTTTGGCATTGCCTTTCTTTGGGATTGGAATGAAAACTGACTTTTCCAGTCTTGTGGCCACTGCTGAGTTTTCCAAATTTGCTGACATATTGAGTGCAGCACTTTCATAGCATCATCTTTCAGGATTTGAAATAGCTCCACTGGAATTCCATCACCTCCACTAGCTTTGTTCGTAGTGATGCTCTCTAAGGCCCACTTGACTTCACATTCCAGGATGTCTGGCTCTAGGTGAGTGATCACACCATCGTATTATCTTGGTCGTGAAGATATTTTTTTGTACAGTTCTTCTGTGTATTCTTGCCACCTCTTCTTAATATCTTCTGCTTCTGTTAGGTCCATACCATTTCTGTCCTTTATCGAGCCCATCTTTGCATGAAATGTTCCCTTGGTATCTCTAATTTTCTTGAAGAGATCTCTAGTCTTTCCCATTCTGTTGTTTTCCTCTATTTCTTTGTGTTGATCGCTGAGGAAGGCCTTCTTATCTCTCCTTGCTGTTCTTTGGAACTCTGCATTCAGATGTTTATATCTTTCCTTTTCTCCTTTGCTTTTCACATCTCTTCTTTTCACAGCTATTTGTAAGGCCTCCTCAGACAGCCATTTTGCTTTTTTGCATTTCTTTTCCATGGGGATGGTCTTGATCCCTGTCTCCTGTACAATGTCACGAACCTCATTCCATAGTTCATCAGGCACTCTATCTATCAGATCTAGGCCCTTAAATCTATTTCTCACTTCCACTGTATAATCATAAGGGATTTGATTTAGGTCATACCTGAATGGTCTAGTGGTTTTCCCTACTTTCTTCAATTTAAGTCTGAATTTGGCAATAAGGAGCTCATGATCTGAGCCACAGTCGGATCCTGGTCTTGTTTTTGTTGACTGTATAGAGCTTCTCCATCTTTGGCTGCAAAGAATATAATCAGTATTTTTTTGGTGTTGACCATCTGGTGATGTCCATGTGTAGAGTCTTCTCTCGTGTTGCTGGACGAGGGTGTTTGCTATGACCAGTGCATTTTCTTGGCAAAACTCTATTAGTCTTTGCCCTGATTCATTCCGTATTCCAAGGCCAAATTTACCTGTTACTCCAGGTGTTTCTTGACTTCCTACTTTTGCATTCCAGTCCCTTATGATGAAAAGGACATCTTTCTTTGGTGTTAGTTCTAAAAGGTCTTGTAGATCTCCATAGAACCGTTCAGCTTCAGCTTTTTCAGTGTTACTGGTTGGGGCATAGACTTGGATTACTGTGATATTGAATAGTTTGCCTTGGAAACGAACAGAGATCATTCTGTCATTTTTGAGATTGCATCCAAGTACTGCATTTCGGACTCTTCTGTTGACCATGATGGCTACTCCATTTCTTTTAAGGGATTCCTGCCCACAGTAGTAGATATAATGCCCATCTGAGTTAAATTCACCCATTCCAGTCCATTTTAGTTTGCTGATTCCTAGAATGTTGATGTTCACTCTTGCCATCTCCTGTTTGACCACTTCCAATTTGCCTTGATTCATGGACCTGACATTCCAGGTTCCTATGCAATATTGTTCTTTACAGCATCGGACCTTGCTTCTGTCACCAGTCACATCCACAGCTGGGTATTGTTTTTGCTTTGGCTCCACCCCTTCATTCTTTCTGGAGTTATTTCTCCACTGATCCTCAGTAGCATATTGGGCACCTAGTGACCCGGGGAGTTCCTCTTTCAGTATCCTATCATTTTGCCTTTTCATACTGTTCATGGGCTTCTCAAGGCAAGAATACTGGAGTGGTTTGCCATTCCCTTCTCCAGTGGACCACACTGTGTAGACTTCTCCAATTCCCTATTACATATATTGTGAGATGATCACAACACTAAATCTAATTAACATCTATGGTCATATAAATGTTTTCTTGTGATGAAAAGTGTTAAGGTTTACCCTTTAAACAATTTTAAAATGTGCAGTACAGTATTATTGATTATAGTCACCACACTGTACATTCCATTCTCAAGACTTATAACTGGAATTTTGTACCTCTTGAGCCCCTTAACACATTTTGCGACCCCCCCTACCCTCTGCCTATGACAATCACTAACCTGTTCTATCATTGAGTTTGGGGTTTTGTTTGCTTTGTTTTAGATTCCATGCATAAGTGAGATCAAACAGTACTTGTCTTACTCTGTTTGACATTTCATTTAGCACAATCCCCTCAAGGTCCATCCATGTTGACATGTAAAATGTATATAAACATCTACCATCATATGAGGCTTTCCCAGGTGGCTCAGTGGTAAAGAATCCGCCTGCCAACACAGGAGATGTGGGTTCGATTTCTGGGTTGGGAAGATTCCCCCTGAGAAGGAAGTGGCTATGTGAGGCTCCAGGACAGCTCAGTTCGGTTGTGGAGGTGAAGAGCCTGTGGCCAGAACAAGACTTCTGAGAAAAGTCAAAGTGGCTGGAGGGTGGTGACTGAAGGAGAGGTGGGAGGTGATGAGGTCAGAGAGAGGCAGGAGCCGCATCTGTCCAGGATAAGAAGCTCAGATCTTATCCCTAGTGTAAAAGGATCCATCCGAAGGCTTTCCACAGGGAAAGATATCGCAACTGATCTTTAGCTTTTTAGAGTGCTGTGACCGCATTCATGGAGAAAGACTGCTCTGATGCCCCTAAAATTTGGTCTATGTTTCACAACATGCAAAGGAGTGGAAAACAACCTAATCAAATAAACAAGACAAAATATAACTGGAATTATTTGACCATGATTTTGACCAAACAACTGGGGAAAGAAAGTCACAGAAAAGGGCAGCTGTGACCCAGTAC
The DNA here is from genome assembly GCF_002263795.3 of Bos taurus. NCBI lineage: Eukaryota > Metazoa > Chordata > Mammalia > Artiodactyla > Bovidae > Bos > Bos taurus. The sequence goes on along the minus strand of NC_037354.1, from coordinate 39,206,131 downwards.
AGTCTAAGAATCTAGGAACTTTGAAGACACTCATTAAAACTCATGGTAAAGGGGTCAAAATCAGTTTCGTGAAAGTCACAGAAATGAATCTCAATATGAACATAAATGTGTTCTGTTCTAAATCTAGCTCATTTTCACATTCTTTTTCTTGACTTTGATCATTTATTCTACATTTATGTGAACTGTCCTTGAAGGAGCAGAGATGCTCCATAAGCCGTTTGCCTCATTCCCTGAGGACCAAAGCATTAAGCTGCTGGAGAGCCCCTATAGTATCTTATGTACCATCCCACGTATCTCAACTGCAAATTTATGAGATAGGTGCTAGGTGTTTTTTTTTTTTTCTATTTTCCAAATAAGAAAGTTGAGACTCAAAATGTTTGGCAAACTGTCCCAGGTCACCCAGCCTATAAATATCAGAGTTGAGATTTCAATCCAAGAGAGTAAGGATCCAAAAACCAAAACCGTTTTCTTGGGGCATTCCAAAAAGACTTTTTCATGCTATAAGAGAAGCTCAGATAGAGTTCTGCCTTGCCTTTAGCAAACCTTGTCGTATGCATTAATTATTAGTAATTATTAACCACCTTCCCATCACTAATAGAAATATTCTTACACATTTTTAAAACCTTCAGTGATGAGTAATTGGATATCAATGGTGACCCAGGAAATTAGGACTAGTGTAGCATTGTAATGGCTTTAAAATTATCTTTTATTAAAAAAAAAAAAAACCTTTTAAAAGGTTGGGTGTCATGCAATAGCCTCCCCACCACTATTTATTGAGGTAAATTGTGTGTGTGTGTGTGTGTGTGTGTGTGTGTGTGTTTGGTAGTAATTTAATGCTCCTCTGAACTGACTCCTGTGGTTTCAGAAGCTGGCCTCTGAACAGTCATGCACATTGATACAGACTTTCATGATGAGAACTTCATTTTCTGCTTGACTTTGTAAGTGAAATTACACTATGACACCATTCTTTTCTGTTGTCACTAAAAAGTATTAATGAAACATGGCGCCAGAAATTTATTTGCAAGATTGCCTTCTATTATATCCTTTGATCTGAAAATACCTTTTTAGATTCTTGTAACAAGAGAAGGGGGAGAAAGAAAAACTGTTCATTAGTCCTGGAAATCAAACATTTTGTCTGGTCTCCAGATTGAAGGGAAGTCAACGTTTTCAGAGAGGTCTTAATGTCATACAAGAGAGCTATTCTCAAATGAAAACTATATCAGTGTTTATATTCTGCCACTGGATCCCATGCCTCAGGTTGTCTTTCAAGAGGATGTCCTACTTATCAAGAAACGAGAAATCACTGGAAAGCCTATGAAACTCGTTGTTCAGAGTTTAAATGTTTAGCATCTAAGCAAGATGTTTAGCATCAAGATGAAGCTTTTTGGAGTGTTTGCCTGTTGACTGACTCCTTGTTCTCACCACTCAGAGAATAAAAACACTGATACTTAAACAGCAGCCTGTTCAGATGTTCTAATCCAAAGACAACTCATCCAAGACTCTTAGAACATTCTGTCTATCTCCTGGGCTATTTCACCATGATTTATTCATCACACTAACCTAACCAAGGTCAGCGAGTTTTCATCCACTCTGCAGTCAAGGGTCATCTACACGTGTCCCTAGGTTATTCTCCAATGCCTTTCTTCTACACCCAACGTAAGCAACTTACACTCACCTTCCTGTATAGCTATGCTTACACAATAGAGTGAGTGCTTTGGTGTCCTGGGTAACATTGGCCGGCTGCTGAGAATATCCATCTTGACTTCTGCTATATCCGCAGCAGAAGCACTTAGCACATAGTAGAAAAGCAAAGAATATTTGTTGAGTAGATAAATGAATAAGTAATTCTAGAGAAGTTGTTTAGCTTCCAAAGTTATGCAAACCATGTTACTCTTATGGAATCAAAATTATGGACAGAACCGGACTTAATTTCCAGAAAATTCTCTACGTACTCCCAGGCTTTGAATTAATCTGCTTTTCACTATCCTTGTATGCTTGATTTCACTATCTGATGGTTGCAGTTTTTGCCACAAATTGTTTACTGCTTATTTTTAAAACTATCTGAACTGAACGTGGGCTAATATTTGATTTTTTGTTGATAAGATGCATTTTGATCTTTAATTTTTACTAGTGGCAACTGATATAGACAAATGGGACTATGATAGTTCATTAAAAATCATTTGTTTTTCTGGAATCTTGGAGGGGTCATTGTTTTCCCAGTAGCTCTAACATGAAGGTGAAAGTGTTAGTCACTCAGTCATACTTGACTCTTTGTGACCATATGGACTGTAGCCCACCAAGCTCCTCCGTCCATGAGATTTTCCAGACAACGGTACTGGAGTGGGTTACCATTTTCCTACTCCAGGGGATCTTCTCAACCCAGGCATGGAACCCACATCGCTTGCATCTCCTTCATTGGCAGATGGATTCTTTACCATTGTGCCACCTAGGAAGCCTGTATGTTTATATAATAATGTTAATATATTATAAATATTAATATTAATTAATAACAAGTAATTACAATATATTATATATTAAAATAATATTACATAATTATATTAATTATATTATCTAATATTTATATGTGTATAATAATAAATAATATTTATAAATAGTAATATATTATATACTATATAATCATATAGTATATAATATATATCATATATATATAATCTTATATAATAATATATCATACATATTATATATATAATCTTATATATATATTATAAATAATATGTATAATATAATGAACATACATAATATAATATAACATGGTTTGCATAACTTTGGAAGCCAAACAACTTCTCTAGAATTACTTGTTCCTTATAATATAATCTACTATATATAATATAGTATATTATATAATGTATTATAATATAATATATAATATATAAATATATATTATATATAAGATATAAATATATTTATATTATATATTAATATATAATCTATTGCAAATATTATATATTTAGTATATAATTATAATATATATTATATAATATATTATATAATTATATATGATATATAATTCTATACTATATATAATATATATTATATATGATACATAATAATGTATATATTTTATATATAGTATATAATATATGATATAATACATAATATATATAAAATTATATATAATATAATATGATATAATATAGAATATAATAATATGATATAATATAGACTATAATATGATATAATATAGAATATAATAATACTATAGAATATATATATGTAATATTGGAATTGTATTCATAATTATATTCATAATTATAATTATATATTATATACATTTATATTTTAATTGTAATTATATATAACATATTATATTAATTATATAGTATACATTACAAATTATAAATTAATTATATTATATATATTAGTTATATGATATATAATATTGTATACAGTATATATATAATTATATATAATATATAGTATATAATATCTATAATATATAACATATATGATATTCATAATTATATTCACAATCATAATTATATATTATATAATATTATATTATATATGCTTATATATTAATTATAAATATAATATATCATATATTATAAATTATATATTACATATACAATTTTTATATTCTTTCTATTACAGTTTATCAGAGGATATTGAATATAGTTCCCTGTTGAATATACACTAGGATCTTGTCGTTTATCCATCTTAAGTATGATAGTTTGTATCGGCTAATTCCAGACTCCCAGTTCTTTCCTTCTTTACCTCCCTTTGATTACCTTTGGCAATCACATGTCTATTTTCTGTGTCTATGAGTCTGTTTGTGTTTGATAGGTAAGTTCGTTCGTATTGCACTTTAGATCCCCTTAGGTTGTATTTGTCTTTGTCTGCCCGGCTTTCTTCACTTAGATGGTAATCTCTAGGTCCATCCATGCTGCTGCAAATGGGATTATTTCATTTTGTTTGGTGGCTGAGTAGTATTCCATTTTGTTATATTTATGTGCCACATCCTCTTTATCTGAAGATGGTTATGAATAACCCCAGGCTCTGGGCTATGTCCGATTGGTGTCTATCAACATACTTAATGCTCATGACAATCCAGTGAGATCCAGGACAAGTCACATTTTGTGCAAATTGGAATCATGCAAAATTTAATTATGCAAATCTGAAATAATTTAATAAAAATGATCAACACATTGTCAGTTTATTTACAAAATTTCAAGCCTAGCAAATGTCTCCTAATTTGAAAAAGTATGAAGAATTTCCACAATTAAATGATAAACCACAGGAATTTGAAATAATATTTATGCTTTGGTCACATGAGGACGTGCCACATTTGCTGGAAAAGAATAATTGTTAGAATGAAAGTTAATGGTTATTGAACACTACCTAAGTGCTTCATAGGTATCATCTTTATTTTTCATGCAAAAAATTTTATGTGGCATAACCACGTTTAGCCCCACTCTGCAGATGAGGAAAAGGTAAGTAACAGTGGAATTTAAATTCGAGAAGCCTGGATTCAGGCTTAATTAATGCCTACCTCATTTTCCAGGATTACCCTTGAAATATTGTGCACTTTGTAGTATATAACATTTATGAAACCTCCTCTTAGGTGAAATGCACCTGCATTTTACATAGTATATTCTCATCTTTAAAGCTTCAAAGTGGTAATGTAACACCTCCAAGACCTCAAAGCCAATAGAAGCCAAACTCATCTGTCAGAAACATTAGCTATTATGTCTAGATAAAGTCAGACACACCTGGCAGGCCTGTCTGAGATGCAAAGTCCTCCTGTCTCATGCCTTCATAGACTCCCAGATTTTTGCTTAATGTTAGGTAAATTAAGCCCACACAACCTCTTATGTTCAATTTTTAAGCCTCTTTTCTTTCCCCAAGGCCATTCTATTAACATTGTCCTAAGAAAAATGCACATTTCTCAAATTCTTGACTACTCTGCCATACCCTCCAATTAAATTCCAGACAAAAGAACCTTCTGGGCATTTCTCTAAGTCCCACACTCCTAACAATGTTTGTTCTGCAACCATAACACCATCTTGTCAAATAGCAACTAGAATCAATACATGTTCTCCCAGGCAAGTGTCAGGGAAGGTGGAGAGGGTTAGCCACTAATAACCCCACCATACATCCTTATCAAATTCAGAAAGGCTTTTGCAGTGCATGTATTCTCTCCAGATTGGAATCAGAATCAACAAAAACTAGGTTGTAAGTGTGGAAATTGAAAATTGAGGACATGTCCTCTTACTTTTCTCCAAATATAGTACCACAGCTGTTAAAGCAAAGCTTTTGTTTGAGAAGGAGTCCACAAAGATGTGTTATGCCGGATAACAAGGGGCAACATTTGCGTAGGAAGTGCTGAAGTTTTCTGCCATTGGTACTAGTGAAAGATTTAACGTTAACTCAGGGGTGTGTGTGTGTGTGTCCATGTATGCATATGTACAAAAGAACAAGAAAAAGGAATAGTTTTCTCAACCAAGATGGCCCCAGCCTACAAACTGTAAATCCTCTTTGTCACAAAATAAATCCCTTCCCATAAAACGGGAAGACACATAAAATAGGAAAGTCCTTAGCAACAAACAGCTCTGTGTCCTGTCTCCTGAGTGGGTGTGTGTGGGCAACGAACTTTGGTTTGAAAAAGCATTTGCTTCCAGGCCATCTGATGCAGCTACTGGAATCAATTAAAACAGAGCAAAACAAAACAAAACAAAAAAATTCTTCAAAATAAGAACAGAGCTGAGTTTCTCCTGTCTTATCATCAGCATCAGTACTCAGCATTTAAAATTTTCCGTTATCCATACCTACCTTGTAACAGTCAATTTTTTAATACAATAAGCTCACGAGCTCCACTTACAGATGTTGGAGCCGGAACCCAGAGAGGTTAAGTTCTTGTCCAAGGTCACGCAGTGATGGTTCTAAGGTGAGAACTTCGTGCCCACTGGTTGCTCTGTCACCTCGACAGCGATTCTTCCTTGCCTGAATATCTAACACACGAAGGAAGTTCCTCATGTTTCCTAATCTCTGCTTCCAAAAAATCATTGTCTCTCTAGGTGGGCACTTTTAAGAAGAGGGGCCTGAGGTCCTTTGCTCAGAGAAGCCCCTGAAGAATAAAGAAATGAAGACAAGTTGGGTCAGCCAGCAGGTGTGAAGGGGGCTGAGCAGCCGGACCCCCCCCCCCCCCGCCCCCGCGCCCTCAGTCTGCTTGAGTCTGCCAGGAACAGAGGTCTTTGAAGAAATGCCAAGGAAACGAGGCACCTGTTAAAGGCCAAGGCTGAATCGTTTCAGTTTAGTGTAAAGAACAGTCATTGCAGTTACATAAGGACAGAAGGAGGATGGAGACTGAAGCTAGGAAATGCCAAGGCGCTGGAGCACCTCTGAAGACAGGGGAGCAAGACCTCGACAAGGACAGATCTGGGCAGAGAGATCAGGGCTCCACAGCTAGAACTGATGGGAAACCCAGCCACAGAAATGCTCCAGTTTTCTCGCAAGGGACCCTCTCACTGGCCCGGTTTAGGTCACGTGTGGAAGCAAGGTCTGGCTTCCTGCTTAAATATGTATCTATGTGTGCATGCTCAGTCGTGTCTGACTCTTTGCGACCTTATGGACTGCAGCCCACCAACCTCCTCTGTCCATGGGATTCTCTAGGCCAGAATACTGGAGTGGGTTGCCATTCCCTTTTCCAGGGGATCTTCCCGACCCAGGGACCTTCCCACAGCTGCGTCTCCTGTGTCTCCTGCATTGCAGGCAGATTCTTTACCACTGAGCCACCTGGGAAGTCCCTCTCACGCTTATGGTTCCAAGAAAAAAAAAATAGATGGCAGGTAGTTAAAAGAAACAGATAGCCACCTCAGCATATTTTAAAAATATCTGAGTTTCCACACACATCTTCAAATAAGACATGTATTACATTTTAAAAGACTGGGCTTCCCTGTAGGCTCAGCAGTAAAGAATCCGCCTGCAATGCAGAAGACGTGGGTTTGATTCCTGGGTTGGGAAGATCCCCTGGAAGAGGAAATGGCAACCCACTCCTGTATTCTTGCCTGGGAAATCCCATGGGCAGAGGAACCTGGTGGGCTACAGTCCATGGGGTCACAAAGCTTTGAACATCACTGAGTATGCACTCATTAATTACATTTTAAAATGTATTTTCAAAATATTTTCAAAGTTCTTATTTTGTTTGAGTCTTACAAAGAAACTCACAGTCAAAGAACAAGTAGGTATTGATATTCTCATTTTTAAGGTGAGAAAAGGAAAGTTCAGAGATGCTTAGAGATGGACATAAGACCATGTGATAGAAGGTTGTGTTGTCTGCAGTTAAAGTTCTGTCTTAGGTATACCCCGCCCTCCAGCTCCATGATGTCATATTGATGATGGTTGATCATATCAGAGGAATAAAAATGGAATCAGATCACACTCAGATCAACTAGCAAAAGCCTCTAGGGGAAGAACCCAGGTATCTGTATTTTTTCAAATGCCTCGGGTAATTAAAAAATGCAAAGGGAGTGGAAAACCACTGTTCTAAAAAATACATCATTTGAATGTCAGAGGACCAGAGGCAAAATAAAGTTCTTGCAACTTTAAATGTTAAAGGTATGCTTACACGTTTGCAGTGCTTTCCATTTAAATGCTGTCCTATTCCAATAAGAACTTGGATTTATAACTGCCAACTCTGCAAAAGACTATGATTTGAGAGGAAGCTGAGGTTGGCGGGGCCATCCAAATTACCAAGAGATCTGGCAGAGTGGTAGCAGTGAGTTCAGCAGTAGCCCACAGCGAGACTTCTCTGTAGGAGGGCATACTCGCTTTGCTTCTTTAAGCAGAAATTAGAACGTTATTCCTTTACCACTGAAAAAAGAGCATTTCACTGTTTGTCAGAAGATGCATTCATTGGTGGCATTGGTTTTGTATGTATGGGGGAAGAAAAGAGAATCTAAGTAGAAAAAGATGGAACCACAGTCCTCTTTTCTTGGAACTACTTGATTTCTATACTCTTTCCCTCTTTTATGATGGCTGTTGGAGAGAGACTGCCAATGGCAGACATGCCTACCCACTTCCTGCTCCCACTGGCCAAAAATAAAATGAAACAAACAAACAAACAAAAAACCCAAGAATACGCAAACAAAGGGACACAGAACTTCTAGTACCAAACAGAAGATTTTGAGTGTTGCCATAGTCAAGCTCAGATCAGATTTGATGAAGATTTGGCACTGAGGCAGTAAAGAGTGAGTTTTCCTCTTTTTGCAAGTATTCCCTAGTTGTGGTAGCACCTTGGTATCTTCTGAGCTAGTCTTCACAGTCAGGATGCTGGCTGTGTATTTACCCACCATGCAGTTTGTATGGGCTCCCCAGGTGGTGCAGTGGTAAAGAATCCACTTGCCAATGCAGGAGACTCAGGAGATGCGGGTTCTATCCGTGGGTCAGGAAGATCCCCTGGAGAAGGAACTGGCAAGCCACTCCAGTATTCTTGCCTGAAAAGTTCCATGGACAGAGGAGCTTGGTGGGCCACAGTCCATGGGGTGGCACAGAGTCAAACATGACTGAGCACACACACGGGGCAGCTTATATATGTTGCTAAAGACCTGGCCGATTTACTACCAAAACAAAATGGTTCCATACAATTGATGCCCAATGACTGTTAGGGTTATTTTGAGAGGAAAGAAACATCAGCTGGGTGTGTATCATGGCAGAAAATAGAAGTATCATATATGGTAACTACGAGGTACCACAGTGTTCAGTTCAGTTCAGTCACTCAGTCGTGTCCAACTCTTTGCGACCCCATGAATCGCAGCACACCAGGCCTCCCTGTCCATCACCAACTCCCAGAGTTCACTCAGACTCACGTCCATCGAGTCAGCGATGCCATCCAGCCATCTCATCCTCTGTCGTCCCCTTCTCCTCCTGCCCCCAATCCCTCCCAGCATCAGAGTCTTTTCCAGTGAGTAAACTCTTCGCATGAGGTGGCCAAAGTACTGGAGTTTCAGCTTTAGCATCATTCCTTCCAAAGAACACCCAGGACTGATCTCTTTTAGAATGGACTGGTTGGATCTCCTTGCAGTCCAAGGGACTCTCAAGAGTCTTCTCCAACACCACAGTTCAAAAGCATCAATTCTTCAGCACTCAGCTTTCTTCACAGTCCAACTCTCACATCCATACATGATTACTGGAAAAACCATAGCCTTGACTAGACGGATCACAGTGCTAGCAGATTTGAAATAAAATCTCATTTAATCCTGTAACTATAATCCTGTCTCATGGATGTCTCAATAACTGATGAACTGAATGTGATCATCTGCAAATTAATTATTACTCTCATTTATCAGATAAGATGAAAATTCAAAAGTGTATGACTTGTATGAGTTATACCTTAATATCTTCATGAACTTGGCCAGTGGTGTCTGTATTATGTGAAAAATTCAGTCAAGATTTACTCTGTCCATGTGCTGTTTCTCAGCAATTCTTCCAATGGGTTCCTCAAGGTAGAGAGGAAACAGCCAATTAACAGAGTAAATGCTTGTTTATGTAACCTGTTATTGTGGTATTATATACACCAGCAATGCCTGAGACACACAGACAATAAATATGCAATTGTTATTAACAATGGATAAAATATTTATCTATAAACTGTTGCCTGGATTTGTCTGATAAATCACAAAGAATGCTCCCGCATATAAAATAGTCTTATGATTCCTGGGCTGTATATGCATTCTTCACCTTAAAACCATAGACTATTTCTCTGGTATATGAATGCTACGATACTTCAAAACTTGTCAATAACTTTGAAAGAAGTGAATAAATTTGCTTGAGTTAGACTTTTTAGATAATGAGATAATGGGATTTTTTCTTTTGTTTTTAGTTTTTCTTTTCATCAATGTTTTAAATTTTTTCTGTATGATTATTTTTCATCTTCAAATGCATTTATCTTTGGGGCTGGCTCAAGAGAGGAGTACTCAGGTTGATGGGCCGTGAGTGGATAGACAGCGAGAGATCATTTTCCTGGGGAGACATGGAATTTGGGGACCTACCATCTCCTTTCCTTGAATTCCCTCTTGTTTTTATATAAATTGTAGTTGTTGGCCACAAAGCAGGATGAAGTAGATACACACTGAGATGCTCAGTGACACTGAACTCAATTCAGGGTAAAAACAAGATGGTGTAGATGACCCTGAAATACTAGGCAGACGGTCTGAAGAATTTGAAAATATTTCAGCGTGTACTGGTCAATCTTTCATCTTACATTTTTCTCTTTGCCAATTAATAATGTCCAATTTTACTTGTTTTTGCACTCCGCAAGTTTACATGACTCTTTCATATGTAATTGCCAGACCAGATCCTGAAGGCATCTAGCGATACTTGGAATATATTAATTATTCCATTTTATAAACAAAGTTCTTCAAATGTGTCTGACTCTTTGCAACCCATGGACCTTCTGTCCGTAGGATTCTCAAGGCAGGAATATGGGTGTGGGTTGCCATTCCCTTCTCCAGGGGATAAACAAAGGTACTAAGAGTCAAACATGCGAATGTTCTGCCAAAGACTACCAGGGTCAGTAAGATTGGAAGCTGGGTCTCAACTATTGGTCCTTCTGGTCTGATGATCTGTTCAGGAGAGCAAAAGCCAAGCATGGTTCTCATACCAGAGATCTTGGCTCTTGTCTCCAGAGGCAGCAAACTTGAGTGTCGACAAGAAGAAGCACACAAAGGCAACGCTCATTCATCAAACGTGTGCGCACAGCGCAAGACCCACATCTAAGGGAACCCACACAAAGTAAATGGGAAAATGTGGAGTGTACTCTTAGAATACTCACCAGCGAAACAGAGCAACTCTAACTGAAAATTTCTTCCCATGCCCAGTAACTTCAGGAAGCTCCAAAGAGACAATCACCAATCACTTTCAAGGCTCCTGATTCTTACAGTGAGCGGTCAGGCCTTCCAGGACTCAGCTATTCAGATAGAGAACACCCATTAATCCTAAAAAGCATTCCTAAAAGACAGCCACACTCTTACATTTCAAATGGCCTTTATGTCTAAGTCTTAGCTATTGCACTATAACTAATTTCCATTAACCTGTTTTCTCTTTCACATCTATTTTATTTTTAATTTTTCTTCTTTATGGGAGCATAGCTGGAGAAGGGGGTGGCAGAGGATGAGATGGTTAGATAGCATCACCAACTCAGTGGACATGAATTTGAGCAAACTTCAGGAGATAGTGAAGGACAAGGAAGCCTGGCGTGGGGCAGTTCATGAGGTCACAAAGAGTCAGACACAACTTAGCGACTGAACAACAACAACAAACAGTTAATTAATAATGTTGTGTTAGTTTCAGGTGTGCAGCAAAGTGATTCAGCTCTACACATACATGTAACTATTCTTTTTCAAATTCTTTTCCCATTTAGGCTATGACAGAGTATTGAGTTCTCTGTTGCATTCATCAGGTCCTTGTTGGTTATCTACTTTAAATATAGCAGGGCTGTGTATATCAATCACAAACTCCCAATTTCAGGACAACAGAGGGATTTTCTGATCACCAAAGGGAGAAAAGCATATTGCAAAGTGATGCACACAAAATGAATGGCCCTGAAAAGCAGATCCGAGTGCTCTAGGAAAGCCTGGGGAGATGAGCATCAGAAGGAAGCATTGGTTATGCGCATCCACGCTCTTTAATGAGGATGACAGTCTTGAGAAAAGCTAAGGCAGCGGGGTTATGCAAAGAAGAGACAGAGCACACAAAAATAATTTTAATATTGGTTTAAGCAAAACAAAAACAAGAAGATGCATTTTCAGTCTAAGTGGAAAGGAAATTAATGTTTACCAAGAGCTACTATGTTAAACACTTTATATAAACCTCCCTGAATACCATTTGCCTTGGTTCACCACAAATGACGAGAACTCTTTTGCATTAATAATTACTTGTAGTTTTCAGTAATTAAACTCTAGTTCATTTATTTATTGAACTGAATTTAATGTATTCATTATGTTGTGGGGAAAAAGTAAATGTAGAGTTGCCTTGAAAATTGATCAGAAAGAAGGAACTAAAACCTGTGCATAAACTTAAGCCATTTATTTGCTGCACCATGTTCCTGCAGTCTTAGGCATTTGTGACAGTAAATGTTTTTCTATCATAAATAATGAGAATTGTTTTTTCATATATTCCTTTAAGTATCACAGGGCTACTTACATTCTTAAAAGTTAGTCACACTCATATTTGAAATAGCATTTATGTCTAAACCATAGCTGTTGCAGATGGATCTTAAAGTTATTAGTGTAGCCCATCAGATTTCTATCTCCCCTTTTCCACTGAATAAAGAGAAGAAACTCTCCACAGGCTCACAGATGATCCCAAGGTTTTCCTCTTCCGGTCTCTGCTGCAAAGCCAGGAGGAGACTATTAATTCAGCAAACACAGCTACCTCCCTCATACTTCGTGGCTGGGATTCTGAAAGATTCTGAAGCTGTAGAAAAGTTTCCCCTGTGTGATTTCCCGGAGAAAAAAAGAGCTAGCCTGAAAGATGAGGGTCATCTTAGAGTTCTTTTTGGCTATCCAGAGATGGTCTGTAGCAGTCAGAGTCCAATAAGGAAAAGAGAAATGACTAAATATTTTAAGCAGAGACATTTAATTCATATTTGGTGGAATAAGAGAGAGAACAGCTGTGAGAAAATAGGAGATGATGAAAAAGTTGGAGATCAGGAAAATCAGGATGCCATATGCACCGCTAGGATAGCGTGGCGGGGGGCGGGGGGTAACACCAGAACCCAAGGACTGGGTCACTCAAGGCAACTGGGGCCACACTGGGCTTGTCCAGCCTGAGCTGGAGCCATGGAGAAGGTAAAGCCTAGGCAGGGAAGGTAGAAAATGTCTCTGTCTTCTTCCTCTTCCCACACTCTGGTCTCTGGGAAACTCCGGAAGGGACCAGCAAGAGGACTGTCTCATCGTCATGTAGGGCACATCTTATCTAGCAGCACTGAGCTGCATGAAAGACACCCTGAGGTGCAACACCATCTCACAAGCCCAGGCCACCCCCTCTCCAGGATGAGAAGCAGCTATATAGGCTTGAAGTGCAAATGCCCATGAGAATTGTTTCTGAACTCATGTTTGACACCTGCAATGTCCCCTTTCCGATGGGGACTCCAGAAATATCTGAGGGAGGTAGGGAAGAGGGAGAGGTGGAGAAAAGGGAGTGCCAAAGGGCCCCCCAATACTCAAAGAGTGGAGTCAGTGAGACTTCAATCATTCCCATAATAAAGAAGACCTAGCATTACCTCTAGACTTCCAACACCTGGGAAATTTCAGATTATTGATGCAGATAACTAAAACATACACACCAAAATGTCAGCAGTGAGCATCATGTCCATATTTTCTAAAATTCATGCAATGAGTGTAATTTACTTTTATTATTTCTAAGGTTTCTAAAAATAAGGTAGCATAACCCATTTTATTTAGAATACTTGCTGCTTTCTGCTTTCCTGGTTGGACCTTGACTCACAAAAACCCTTTCTGGGTGACTAGCAGCTGATTATCCATCTTGAGGCAATTCAGCAAGGACCCATCTCCCAGGGTGCTGCTTGCTGTGAGCAGATTTAATTGGCCCAACTTGTCAAAACCAAGCATTCTGCTGTGATTCTTGATCTCTGAAAATCTCTGACCGAGGCAGCTTTAATGTTCCTGTTAGCATGACTGAACTTTGGGCAACTTTCTTCCTAATTAGAGGTCCCTGTCTCCCTTATTTTAGACAATTTACTTTAGAAAACTAGTACTCGTAAGTTTTTCTCTGTCTCCTTTTTGTTAAAATATAAATTTATTTATTTTAATTGGAGGTTAATTACTTTACAATATTGTATTGGTTTTGCCATACATCAACATGAATCCGCCACAGGTATACACATGTTCCCCATCCTGAACACCCCTTCCTTCTCCCTCCCCGTACCATCCCTCTGGGTCATTCCAGTGCACCAGCCCCAAGCATCTAGTATCTCTGTCTCCTTTGAAAAATATATTTAAATCTCCTTAGAAGCCTCTTGGGCTTCCATTTTACCTCAGCTAGTGAAGAATCCGCCTGCAATGAAGGAGACTCTGGTTCATTCCCTGGGCTGGGAAGACCCCTGGAGAAGGGAACGGCAACCCACTCCAGTATTCTTGGGTTTCCCTGGCGGCAAACAGTAAAGAATCTGCCTGTAATGCAGGAGACCTGGGTTCAATTCTTGGATCGGGAAGATCCCCTGGAGAAAGGAACAGCTACCCACTCCAGTATTCTTGCCTGGAGAATCCTATGGACAGAAGAGCCTGGAGGCCTATAGTCCACGGAGTCGCAAAGAGCTGGACATGACCGAGTGACTGAGCGTGCATACAAAGAGATAGCTCCCTACCTTCCAGTCTCTGGGGGAGGATAGGAGCCTAACTTCTGCAGGTGACTCACTCCATGTTGTAAAACCACCTCCTGTCATGAAGATAGGGGAAAGTTCACTTCTCCTTTGGGTAAAGTCAGTTAGCAAATACAGACGGCTATGATGTCCCCATCCCAGATCTTATACCCCCCAGAGAAACCTCTGTGAACTCATGTTCAACACCTGCAACACCCAGCTGGATAGTCTCTCTCCACTATTGCAACAGTCTTGCATAAAGTTGTCCTTTCCTGTTTAACTTTTTCCAGTGCAGTCCTTAGTTTGACACCTCCTTCCTCTCTCCTGGGCTCTCTCCTCTTTTTTCTCTCTTCTTTCTATTTCAATACACTATACCACACACACACACACACACACACACATACACACACTTCTTTCTATCTCATTTGAAAGACGTACTTGCTCTTCTCATTAATTTAGGAAAGAAACTCTGAGCCAGGGGTGTGGGACAACAACTAGACTTTCCTGTAGTGAAGGACTGTCTCTAGCAGCTGGGAGGGCAGTTGGTGGAACCCCTTCAGTTGCCATTTCCTTCAGCAATTGCCTCACTCATTTGCAGAGAGTGTCCATGCCTAAGATCCCTTGCCCATCAAACACAAAGCACTCTCACTCAGGGATGGGGCAGACCCCAGCCCTCTTGGCTCAACTCAGGACAAATCTTCAGCATTCCCTTCCAGCTCCAAGAGTGCCTGTGGAGTCTTCAAAAATTGCCATAGGGTGGGCATCACACTTCAACTTCTCCCTCTGCCTCATCCTGCTTTCTTCTCCCTCTTCCCTGGGTGTTGATCTCAAGAATACTTCATAATAAATATCCTAACCACTAAACCACTAATCACAGCATCTGCTTCCCAGCAAATGCAACCTGCAACAGGATTGCTATGAGAACCAAGTCAAAAGTACATGAAATTCCTGCAGAATCTCTGAAGTGGAACCAACTGAAAACTGTAAATAATGATGACCACTGATTGAGTACTGTGCTAGGCACTTTAATAAGCCTTTTATAGCTCTCACCAAAACTGCAAGATAGATATTTTCTCCTTATTTTCAAGTGAGGAAACTAATCTAACAGAGGTCCACATTTTGGCCCAGGTCACCCAGCTAGCTACTAAGTGTCCGGAACCAGGATTGGCTCTGGGATCTTTGGGGCTACACTTCATTCTCCTGCCTCATCACCTATGACAACCTTATCTTAACTGAGATAGCTTCTTGACTGCATGTCATCTATGA
This sequence comes from Bos taurus, assembly GCF_002263795.3. Lineage (NCBI taxonomy): Eukaryota > Metazoa > Chordata > Mammalia > Artiodactyla > Bovidae > Bos > Bos taurus. Next base: position 39,190,527 of record NC_037354.1, on the reverse strand, counting down.
ACTTGTGAGCCTTGACTTTAAGAGACAAGAGTATTAAGATGGGACATAAAAGCGCCTCCAACTGGGGGTGAGGGAGCCATGCATTTGATAACAACCAGTGAAAAGTTCAGCTTCCTCCTCCTAGCTGTGCCAGGAAGTGCTTCCTGCTAAGAACAGAGAAAGGTTATCAAGTCTATTAACCTCAGTGACTAAATGGGGACCCAGATGCTCTCCTTGAAAATAAAATCCTCCCAACAGATGGTCAGGTTTAACAAGTCAGGATTGAGACTGAAGCTTCCAAGTAGCTCATCTGTACAAAAACAGAATCAAAGAGAACCGAAGAACTGCAGCCAGCCCAGTTGGGGTTTAGATATTGGTACCGGGAATGACTTGCAACTAAAAGGAGCATCTTTCAGCAATGCCAGTGTCCGTGAGGTAGACCAGATGGTTTTATTACCTGACCAGAGGAGACCTGACTTGGTGACCAGAGACTGTCTCACATGAGACAATCCTGCAGAAAGACATAATTCACTCTTTTAAAAAAGTTTTTTCATTGCAGTTTAGTTGCTTTACAATGTTATGTTGGTTTCTGCTGCTACTGCCGCTGCTAAGTTGCTTCAGTCATGTCCGACTCGTAGCAGCCCCATGAACCACAGCCTACCAGGCTCCATGGGATTTTCCAGGCAAGAGTACTGGAGTGGGCTGCCATTGCCTTCTCTGCAGTTTCTACTGTACAGCAAAGTGAATCAGCTATATGTATACGCATATGCCCTCTCTTTTGGATTTCCTTCCCATTTAGGTCACCACAGAAAATTGAGTAAAGTTCTCTGTGCTGTACAGTAGGTTCTCCTTAGCTATATATTTTTACACAGTAACAGTGGGTCAGTGGTAAAGAATCCACCTGCCAATGCATGAGACACAGGAGACACAGATTTGATCCCTGGGTTGGATCAAATGGATCCCTCCATTTCCCCTGGAGGAGGAAATGGCAACCCATTCCAGTGTTCTTGCCTGGAAAATTCCATGGACAGAGGGACCTGGCAGGCTATAGTCCATGGGGTTGCAAAGACTCGGACACGACTGAGCACACATGCATGCATGCCCTATGCCATACGGTAGGTTCTCATTAGCTATCTATTTTAACAAAGTATCAATAGTGTGTATATCTATATCTATATATCTCAGTCTCCCAATTCACCTTACCACCTTTGCCCCACTTTGGTGGCCATATGTTTGTTCTCTCTGCCTGTGTCTTTATTTCTGCTTTGCAAATAGATTTATCTCTAGCATTTTTCTAGATTCTCTATATATGCATTAATATACTATATCGGTTTTTCTCTTTCTGACTTACTTCACTCTGTATGACAGTCTCTAGGTCCATCCACGTCCACTTGTTTATTGGATAACTATCTTGTGCCAAGTACTGACTCTGTGGTTGGAGGTACCAGGTAAGGAAGAGGCAGTTACTGCCACTAAGGAGGCCATGGGCCAGTGACGATCAAGAGCCGAGTAAAAGGCCAGTTCCTATGAGTGAGCCCAGGAAAGACTCTAGGGATAAACAATGGATGCAGTGAGAGAATGTCGAGGCCATCTCCTGACCACTTATCAGTCAAGGCCCACTTCCCAGGGGAGGAAGCAGAGGCTGAGACTTGGAAGATGAGTAGAGGTTAGCCAGGAAGTATTTGGAAGACAAGGAGAACTCACGAGAGGCATAGGCAACCATTTAGCAAAAGCTCAAAAGAAGAATTACCTGGGGCAATCTGAATTCATTTGGGACAAAGTTTTTGAATAATTCTTTTAAAAATATAAAATACTGAATACCATAATGTACTATTTTATATACTTTATGAAGCAAGAGAGAAGTTTGGACTCTAAAGAAAGCTGAACACCAAAGAATTGATGCTTTTGAACTGTGGTGTTGGAGAAGACTCTTGAGAGTCACTTGGACTGCAAGGAGATCCAACCAGTCCATCCTAAAGGAAATCAGTCCTGAATATTCACTGGAAGGACTGATGCTGAATTTGAAATTCCAATACTTTGGTCACCTGATGGGAATAACTGACTCATTTGAAAAGACCTTGATGCTGGGAAAGATTGGAGGTGGGAGGAGAAGGGGACGACAGAGGATGAGATGGTTGGATGGCATCACTGACTCAGCAGACATGAGTTTGAGTCAACTCTGGGAGTTGGTGATGGACAGGGAGGCCTGGAGTGCTACAGTTCACGGGGTCACAAAGAGTCGGACATGACTGAGCGACTGAACTGATGAAGCATGAAGATTCTATGTAACATTCACTCATTCAACAGATGTTTACTGAGCTTTTACTAAGTGCTAGGTAGTGTCCTAGCCCTCATGGTCACAGTCACCAATAACAAGAGCCATCCCCTCACAAACAAGACTTGCACTGAATGTCTGCCATAAGATCCCCTGGAGGCAGAAATGGCAACCGACTCCAGTATTCTTGCCTGGACAATCCCATGGACAGAGGAGCCTGGTGCGCTACAGTACATGGGATTGAAATGGCAACTTGCCTGGACAATCTCATGGACAGAGGAGCCTGGTGGGCTACAGTACATGGGATTGCAAAGAGTCGAATATGACTGAGTGACTGAGAACAGCACCTTGGTTTGCAGAAAATACTTTCAGTTCTCTTTTGTACCTGCCAGAGGAATGGGTCAACTATTCATAAGTCTTCATAGATCTGTCAAAACTCATCTTTCCCAGGCTTAGAGACTGAATCCCTTCTGGATGATCTTGGTCCATCAGAGGTGTCCACCTGAAAGCATTTACAGCATCAATGCAGCCAGCAGGGACGACAGGGAAAGGCCACAGTCCCAGTTCCAGACAGTCCTGGACTAGAGCCTGGTGGTCTCTGAACCGCCTCCCATGTTTTAACATGGGTTGAAACATCCACAGATGTTGAATAATGATGGCTATGTCAGAAGTTAAATTCACAAAGTATATGTCACACTTATTAGTTCTGAATGTTGGGTGGTTTTAAACTTTCAGCCTCCAGAACATGACACTCAAAGTCAAGGGTGAAAAGAATGGCCATAGGTCTCTCTACCCATCTGACAAAGGGCGGGGGGGGGGGGGGGGGGGGGGTGGTCAGCATCACTTGGTAGTCTCAGAAACTCTCTCCATAATGAGGAGAAGGAACAATTTTCAGCCTGAAATAGAAAGATGGAGGTAGGGATTTGAGCCATATAAACTTGGGTTGAAAGCTCCCTTATTTGCCAGTTTTATGGCTTTGGGTTAAGTCACTTAATCTTTCTGACATCTCAGTCTTTATCAGTAAAGTGGGGTTCCTTCATATTTGCTTTGCAGAAAAAAATAATAATGGATTTCATGCCATTCATTACACGCCAGGCAATACACTGCACAGAGCATTCTTCACTCAGTGGCAGCTTTGAGCTGCAGTGCTTGATTTATAGCACAAGCATGCCTGCATGCTCAGTTGCTTCAGCTGTGTCCGACTCTTTGTGATCCTATGGACTGTAGTCCCCAGGCTCCCCTGTCCATGGAATTCTCAGGGCAAGAATACTGGAGTGGGTTGCCATACCCTCCTCCAGGGGGTCTTCCCAACCCAGCAATCGAACCTGAGTCTCTAGGGTCTCCTGCATTGGCAGGTGGATTCTTTACCCACTGAGCTACCTGGGAATAATCCTATTAATACTACCTTCCAAGCTAAGCACTTGACTCATATTATGTTGTTCTTTCAAGAGCTCTAAAAAGAAATTCTGTTAATAGATGAGAAAACTCAGGCTTAGAGGGTATAGTAACTTAGCAAATGTCACAGAAATGAGAATGAATATATTCAGGCAGATTTTTCTGCTGAGTACTTACAACAATGCTTGTCAAACACTAACATGCATACGAATTGAATCACCTGAAGATTACATTCAATGCTCATTCTGGCTCAGTAGGCCTGGGGTGGGGCTGAAGGTCTACCTGTCCAGGTAGGACCAGGTGGTGTTAATGGCTGGGCTGAGGTAGCAGCAAGAGTGTAAAAAGCGGTCCTGGTGTTGCTAAAGCTCAGCCTCTGTACTTGGGTGCCAAATTAAATCTTTGAGACAGAGTTTGGGGTGAAGTAGAAAAGAACCAGAGGGATGGTATGGAGAGGGAGGAGGGAGGAGGGTTCAGGATGGGGAACACATGTATACCTGTGGCAGATTCATTTCAATGTTTGGCAAGACCAATACAATATTGTAAAGTTTAAAAATAAAAAAAAAGAATAGCTTTATTGCTTTTCCAGGCCAAGGGGGACACAGCCGGCTAATGCCCTCAAGATTGTATGTCCCACACTGGAGGGGGCAGGGAGGAATCATAAGCAGGTTCAAGGAGTGTGATCAAATCATGGACGTTCTTCTGTTTGGTTGGTGGGGAGGTGACTGGAAGTCAGCATCTTCAACCTTCTGGTTCCAACCCCTCTGGCCGGGAGGAGGTCTATGTGCTTGTGGGCAGCATAGAGTTAAATTCTTCTCCTGGTGGGGGGTTTCAGTATCTGCAAAACCTCTCAAAGGACATAGTTCAGAATACCACCTACAGCCCTTGAGGAAGGCTTACAGGTCCTTGACTTTTTTTAATGGCTCAAGTATTATTATTTTATCTTGTTTGACTGTTTTCCTTTCTTTCTGCATAGTCTCACTTCTCTGATTAAATCTATTCTTTGACTAAAGTATTTCTACATACAAAAGGCAGGTGGAGGACATGAGTGGAAAGGTCTGTTCTGGGAAGGTCTTATAGGGTCGTGCTAATTACAGTGGTGGCTGTTGGGAAGTAGGGCTTCCCAGGTGACTCAGCAGTAAAAATTCGCCTGCCAATGCATGAGACAAAGGAGACTTGGGTTCAGTCCCTGGGTCCAAAAGATCCCTGGGAGAAGGAAATGGCAATCCACTCCAGTATCCTTGCCTGGGAAATCCCATGGACAGAGGAACCTGGCAAACTATAGCTCATGGGGTTGCAAAAGTATCGGACATGACTTAGCAGCTGAGCATACATAGAGAAGTAAGAAATGATTGCTTTTCTCTGCCCCACAATTGGCCTTAGAGGGAATGACGTTGACTTGAGCAAATAAACAGTCTCATAGCTGCTCAAATTAACTAGCCAGTTCACTGCCGCGTTTTCAACATTGCCAACAAAATGCCAACCTTTGGAACTTCAGTGAGATCAGGATTCATATTCCCAACTGGTAAAAATAAGTAAAGGCTACAAGTTTTCATGAACTTGCATGCATGCGTGCTCACTCAGTCTTCTCCAACTCTACAACCCCACGGACTGTAGCCCACCAGGCTCCTCTCTTCATGGGATTCTCCAGGCAAGAATACTGGAGTGGGTTGTCATTTCCCTCTCCAGGGGACCTTCCCGACCCAGGGATTGAACCTGTGTCTTCTCTGGCTTCTGCATTGGCTGGTGGATTCCTTACCACTGAGCTACCTGCAAAGCCACCTTCATGAATTTAGATGCTTGTAACTTCTCAATGTAACCCCCACAGACTGAGCTGACTGACCATTTTACTTAGTTGAAAGTACATATATCTCCCTCAGATGCTACAGAGATTCTCACTTCTTTTTACAAGTTTGATTTTGTGTTATTGAAATCTCAAAGATTCCTAACTTCCTCAGCAGAGACCCTGTGGCCCCAGAGAATACAAAACTGTTCCCCTGAGTCCCAGAAAGCCCTAGAAAACCCCCAAGCAACTTGAAATTTGGCCAGCTGTTTCAGACAGTAATAAAACGTGGTGTTGCCGAGCAGCAATGGAGATGCAGACATAGAGAGCAGACTTACGGACAAGGGCAGGGAAAGGAGGGAGACGGTGGGATGAACGCAGAGAATAGCTGTAAGCACGTGCACTAGCTCACATAAACAGCCAGCCAGCGGACATGTGCTGTGTGACTCAGGGAACGCAGAGTGGGGCTCTGTGGTAACCTAGAGGGGTGGGAAAGGGCCGGGACTGGGGTGGAGATTTAAGACGAAGGGGACATATGCGCACCTACGGTTAACTCATGTTGATGTATGGCGGTAGCTCAGATGGTAAAGAATCTACCTGCAGGACAGGAGACCAGGGTTCAATTCCTGGGTTGGGAAGATCCCCTGGAGAAGGAAATGGCAACCCACTCCAGCATTCTTGCCTGGTGAATCCCATGGACAGAGGAGCCTGGTGGGCTACAGTCCATGGGGTCACAGAGAGTCAGACACAACTGAGTGACTTTCACGTGACAAAAATCAAACCAATATTTTAAAACTATCATTAAAAAAAAAAGATGAAAACCAGGAAAAGGTATTTAAAACATTAGCTTTGATAGGGATGTCCTTCTGCACTAAAACAAAAAAACACTTACGGTTCTTTCCCACCATATGGTTCTTTCCCAGCATTGCCCACCCCACCCCAGATGCATTTCTGTGGTTTCAGTTTTAATAATGTTATCAGGGCAAGTTCATGGGCCTGAGACATAGTTGAGGTCACACTACCCAGCCAAACAAACCAAAGCTTGGAGTTTGGAGCAGAGAAAGGTTTATTGCAGGGCCATACAAGAAGAATGTTTCCTTACCCCCTCCCCCTCGAATCCTGAAATCCCAAAGGATTTCTGCAAAGAATTTTTAACACATTGTTAACCAGGGGGTTTTGGCAGAAACTAATGCCACAGCTGGTGATTTGTTATGAAGTGAATGTTGTTGCTTGATGGCAATAAACCACCCTCTGCTCCAAACTTTGTTTTGGCTAGGTAGTTTGACCTCAACTATGTATCAGGCACATGAACTTCATTAACAACACTATTAAAACTGAAACCACAGAAATCCATCTGGGGGTAGGGGGCGCTCCAAAGAGCTTGGGGAACAAAGGATGAATTAATACATCTCTGGTCAATAATGTGTTAGAAAGGCCAGGTGAGGGAAGGAGATTGCAGGGTATGCGATCAGCTGGTGTACAGATCCCTGATCGGCTGATGGTGAGGGAACAGGGCCCTGTCACAGGGGTTAACATCATCAGGCCTTAGGCTCCAGGGGGCCACACGCTCCTGGTCATCACGCAGTTAACAATTTCCATCTGGTGGAGGTTTTAGCACCTGTAAAACAACTCATGTAGTATGCACGAGATACTGTTATCCAGGTTCTTTAGAGAGGAGGTACAGCAGAGGATAGGGGGCAGGAGTCTGTCCTGCTTGGTTACAATTAGATGCCCCTATGACTTTCATGGCTGTGAATTCAGAAATGTCTTAGGTTGAGAGGCGACAGTGGCAGGCAAAGCATCTGTTTTGCTGATACAGATCTAACAGGCCAGGCTTGGCTCTGAACTGTTAGCAGCTCCTTACCTCTGGATTTCAGCTAAGGCTGAAACAGTGTGGAGCTGAGCAGACTGGCAATGCTCCCTGATTTCCAGATCCCAGTGGAGACAACTGACGCCAGCACAGCAGGTGCCTCCTGCGGACTCAGCTCTTTGCTGTTGGCCAGGAATCAATCCTGGAGACCTGGCTTTTCAGATTGACAATGATTTTGTTGACACCAGATTCTCTGTATTAAATCACCCTTTTTAAGATGCCAGAATAGCTTCTGTTATCTTCAACTAAGCAATGATTCAAGTAAGGGTCCAGAGAAGGAGCCATAAATAAGTGACTAGGATTTCATGCTGCATACTAAATACTTAGGAGTAGTTTTCACTTTTAAGCAATAATTTCAGACTATATGTTTTTTTAAATAGAATGTATTCTTGGCCCATCTTTAGTTTGTCCTTTTTAATAGACACATCATAGAACTATTTCTGTACTAAGAATATGAAGGACTAGGCAACCGGGCAAACAAAGCTACAGAAATGTGTTTTGGGGGCTCCAAGTAGCTCCAGTTCTTTACATCTTGGCCCAGAAAGAATTTAGTGGAAGAAAAAGTGATGGATAAGAAGTGATTCATTAGAATAGGACTCTTGTGAGGGTTACAAGCAGGCAGGCAGGAAGGTGATGCTCTGAGAACTTGGTGGGCTGCAGTTTTATATTCAAAGGAAAAGTAGGGAGGGCAGGAAGACTACCTTCTTCCTCATGCTTGAATAGATGTCAAGCTTCCATCATCAGCTCCTCCTCCATGTCAGGCTGGAACGTTGTCTTGCCCCTGTAGAGTCAAACTGGGATTGTCATGGGTCGACGAAAATGAGCAAAAAGGCGGTGTATGCACTAAAGTATGGTAAATCATGTCAGGTTTCAGCATAATGTCACCCTTTTTCTTACATTTTTGTTTTTAATGTTCACAGAGGAGTGTGTCCTAGGAATCGTGAACTTGCTGAGCTCATTGGGCAGGTTGTGGGTCTCATCCCACCTTCGTTTTATTGTTTTGAGGACATGTCCGTGGTTCTTCTGTTGCATGACTTTTTGCTAAGCGAGTTTGCTTGGCTTTGTAGTTAAGCAAACCTGCTTTCTTGAGTGATCATTAACCTACATGGTCTTCCATACTTTTTCCTTTGCTTATGATCCCTTATGGGATTAGCTATTTAATCACCTGCTTTGTGCCTTTACTCTGTGCCTGTCACTAGCATGGTGCTAATTGGCATCTAACAATTGGCCACCACCTGGGGCATGTGTGCGGCTCTACGTGGACTGTGGGAAAGTCACAGTGGAACCTTGAGATGAGATGCTATAACGCCCAAGGGTAGGGGCAGCCAAGGAGGAAGAGGGCAAATCGGCTGGGAAGTTGTGTCCCGTGAAGAATAAAATCCTTTACAGCACTGGTGTGTTTTCGTGTGCATAGTAGGTCACTCCCATCTCACAGGTAAGGGTGGCATTGCATCACATGAGACAATGAAGCAGAGTTCATAAACGGATGTCCTACAGGCTGGACCAACGTTTCAAAATCATTTAGTTTGGCCAAAATTGTGTTTTAAGAAACTGGAACCCACACCGGAAAATGAGAGTACACTTTAGAATATGGATCTCGAGTTTTGCTTAGCAATAGGAAAGTCTGACAACACTGGGACTTCTGGGCACAAAAGCCGTTCTGAGTCCCTCATTTCTTTATTACAGGAAATAGGCTTCACTGAGTCTCCATGACCTTCCCTAAGTTCCAAAGGGCAGGTTCAGGCCGTTGTTAATTAGGGACGGGAGGGGCAGCGGAGGCAAGGCAGGGGCGGCCAAGAAGCAATAGTCCAGCCCTGGGGCAGGGCCCTGTTTCCCCACAAAGGATGCGCATAACAACATCCGTGAGCTGCTTTGCAGGCTCTGAAGCCCCACTAAGTGAGAGAAACTAACTGCTGCCCACAAGCACTAGACCCCAGACCAGTTGGAAGCAGATGCTTGATGATGCTGACCCCTAATTACTTCACCACCAACCCATCAGAAAAATGTCCATGAGCTGTCCACGCCCTCCTCTTTGAACCATCATTGTAAAACTCCTCACTACCTACTCTGGGTTGGGACACAGTTTTGAGGACGTTAGTTGGCTGTGGCCCCCTTTTCTTGGCAAAGCAACAAAGATATTCTTTTATACTTCACCCAAAACTCTGTCCCTGAGATTTAATTTGGTGTCAGGTTACAGAGGCCAGATTGGACATCAGAGTAGAATACCTTCCCATGTGGCGATGAGCACCTGGAGCTGAATCCAAGGACACCCCTAGTGTCTTGACACCCCTAGTCATCCCAGCCACATTAATCACACTGAGCTGTGCTTGTCTCTGTGTTCACCTATCTTTCCACTGGACTGTGAGGTGAGGCTGTTTTTTTTGTTTTTTTTTTTACACCTGTATTCCTACCACCCTGATGTACACAGCATCTACCAATTAAAACATTAATATGTTTTATGAAGTGAGTGAATGAATAAGTATAGGGAGTCGTGTTATCTACTTTTACTTATGTTAAAACAGCATTTATTGAATTCCTACTCTACCCCAGGCACTAAGAGCTTTTCAGGCACCTGTCAATCAGGCAGTAAGCCCTCTATAGCCACCGTCCAGAGTAGTCATGGAAATTAGAGGAAGCTAAGGTGACATGATGAGTCTCCTTCATAAGTGATATGAGACTTCAGTGCTGGGAAACAGACACTTAAATGAAGATTTATGAGCAGAAAGTACATTTGTGTTGGGGGAGGTGCCCTCTGCTTTGGTACCCATTGGAGACAGATGTTGAACTTCAGTGTACTTACAACAAAGGCCTCAGTGGATTTTGGAGATATGCTGAAGCTGTAGAGTCCAGATTTCTGCTGATTTTTAAAAGAAGGGTAAGATTTCAATAGATAAGATAGACATGGGACAGGGTCCTATTCTAGAAAGAATATAACTCTGGTACAAGGCATGTCTGAAGAATGAAGATCAGACCATTTTCTGTAACAGCCCGAAGGAGATGAAGCTAGAAAAGAAAATAAGGGTTACCTGCTAGAATAAATAAAGACCTGAATCAAAGCTTCAGATCTGATTCTATACACACTGGGTGCCATTTATGTAGATATAATCAGAGGTGGAGTGGAAAAATTTAACTAAGCACAATTTGTAGAAAACATTATGGATGGAAAAACTGTAACTTGTAAAAGCAGACAGCTTTCATGACATGTACGTATGTCAAAATTCATCAAGTTTTACACTTGGAGTGTGATGCCTTGTATTTCAATTATACACCAGGAAACCTGAGCAGAAAGGAGGTGGGCTTTCATAAATGCCTAATTTATATTCTCAAAGGCAGCAACATTGCCGCGACAGAAATGAGCTAACATTTATTAAATCTTACTAAGGGAAAAGCAGAGTGCTAGAGATTTTTATCCAAGCTACCTCAATTAGTCGCACAGCAGCCATGCAAGAGAGACGATATCATCTCCATTTACAGAAATTGAAACTCAAATATCAGCTCTGTTGCTGAAATTCAGCCTCTGTGAACTGGTGCTAGATTAAATCTCAGAGATAGAGTTTGGGGTGAGTGAGAAAGAAATAGCTTTATTACTTTGCCAGGCAAAGGGGGCCACGGCCAACTGATGCCCACAAGACTGTGTGCCCACCCTGGGAGGGGTAGCGAGGACTCTTACAGTGTTACGGAGCAGGGCAGTCAGCTTGTGGACATTCTTCTGATTGGTTGATAGTGAGGTAAGGGGGAGCCAGCATCATCAACCTACTGGTTCTAACCCGTCTAGTGTCTACGTGCTGTGGGCAGTGCATAGTTAACTTCTCCACCTGGTCGGGGCTTCAGTAACTGCAAACCAGCTCAAAAGACATGGCTCAGAATATTGCTTATGGTCCTTGAGGAAGAGCTAGCAGGCCTTGATTCTGTTTAATGACTAAATTATTATTATTTTGTCTTGTTTGTGTTCTTTCTGCATTTTCTCACTTCTTTGATTAAATTTGTTCTTTGACTACGGATTTTTTTTAACAGACAAAAGGCAGGCGGAGGACGCGGGTTCGGTTCTATTCTGGGAAGGCCTTGCGGGCTCCTACTGGTTACAGGTCCACAGGTCACAGAATTCGTAGCATGGAGTTAAGATTTGAACTCAGCCCCATTTCTCCTCAAAGCCCTCGTACTCTAAGTGGTGTCACTCATGGTGACTCCTAACGTAGAGTCTAGAAGTATCCATTCTTCACTGGTGACACACACCGAGCACACACATGATCCGATTAAAGATTTTGATCACTGTCCCTCAGGAGCGCTGGCCTGTAGTTTTCTGTCCTTGCGGTGGAGTTCTTGTCTGGCTCTGGTATCAGGGTAGTGCTGGCCTTGTAAAAATGAGTTTGGAAGTGTTTCCTCTTGTTCGATTTTTGGAAGAGTTTGAGAAGAATTGGCATTAATTCTTTAAATATTTGAAAAAAAATTAACTGATGAAACCACCTGGTCCCGATCTTTTCTTTACAGGGAATTTTTTTGAGACTCCTTCAATCTCTGTACTCCCTATTGGTCTGCTCAGATTTTTCTATTTCTTCATGTTCAACCTTTTTTAATTGGATGGATAGAATTTTGTTTTTATGATTCAGTCTTGGTAGGCACTAGGAGGATAGGTGAATGGGGAGATATTGGTCAAAGGGTTCAAAGTTTCAGTTATGTATGATAAGTTCTGGAGATCTAATATACAGAGTAATATTATGATTCATGATATTTTATTATATGTTTGAAACTTCCTAGGAAAGTAGATCTTAAATGTTCTCACCACAAAACACAATATTGTAACTATTGCTGAGGTGTTGGATATGTTATATAACTTGATTGTTGTAATCATTTCATAGAATATATATCACACTGTATACCTTAAACATATATAATTTTTTGTTTATCATTTATACCTCAAAGAAAACTGGAAAGAAATTAAAGACTTACAAAAATTTGCTCCAAAAACCTGTTCTGTATTGTTAATAAATTTGTCACATTTTAAAACATTCTTAAACTGACTGGAAATGCAGTGAAATAGAGAAGACAGAGAAGAGAGAAAAGGGGAGGGAGGAAGCAAGGGACAAAGCAAAAAGCATTCAGGCGGATGAAGATTACATTTGTACAATATACAGCTTCTGTGAAAAACTGTCTAATCCACCTACCCTGAACACCACCAACTCCACCTATGAAAGCTCATCCATTTTGCTAATTAGTAAGCCAGTCATATCACCAGTGGAAACCCATCGTGTTAGGTAACAACGCCTCTTGTGTTGATCAGAAATAAAGACAGAGAAGTCCTGAGTGTGAACTTTCTGAGAACTTTCTGCTCACCCTGTCTTGAGCAGAATTCCTCTTTAGGGACCCGACAGCAATGATGATGTAACTAAAGTGTATATGTGAATTTTGGCTCAACCTGAAGTATTTTAAAACAATCGAATGTTCAGTAAAATTTTGGGTTTAAGTTACGAGGGGTTCAATAAAAAGCGTAAACCATGTTAAACAACCCTGAGTATCAATGCATCATCTTTGAGTTACAGAAAATTTAGGCACAAAGTTGTTTTAATCATACAACCATGATGATCCAAGACCTGGATTTCATTTGCTCTTTTCTGAATTTTAGAAAATGTTTTCATTCATTCTACTTCATTTGCTCTCAGATGGTTTATTGTTGTTGATTTGCCCACAGACTACCGACTTTTGAGTGTTGTGTTTGGGAATTTTTGCTGATTTTCAACTTGGCATTTTCCTTGTAGACTTTTTCTCTATTAAGCTTCAACTTCATTGGAACAAACGAGAAATGCGTAGTCGTGTTGAAAATACTTCTCGATCTGGCTATTCCCTTGCTATCATTAATCAGGTTTCTGTGCTTCAAAAATCATTGTTTATTCCTCAACTATCTCTTTAAATTAGTATGAATTTCTTCCTATAGGAGAGAAGAATACCACTGCTGCCTGAGCTATATGTTAAGTGACTCTATTTCGCCACTGAAAATGGAGAAATGAACATCTTGCTCTAGTCTAGAATGTCACATCAGGCATGTGGCTTAGTCAAACAACAGGGCAAAGACTGAAAATATCCTCTTAGTAATTTTAGTACATATAATGGTAGAATCTTCTTCACTGTCCCCCGCATTTAATCCTCTCCTGTACTTAAGTGTTGAGGAAGTGTGTCAGAAAAGATTAAGATAATTAATATCAAAGAATTTCACATCTAATCCATGAGCTATCACACTTTTTTGAGGGAAGGACACAAACCACAAAATTATACAGGCAGGAAGTGGTGGTTTTCTTGTTATGACTCTCACTCTGAAAACCATGGCAGTTACATGACTCTTAAACACGGAGGGAAACGAAAATGTAACACATTTTCAAACTTCCACTTTATTGCTCACTGAGTCTCTATTTCAGAGGCCCAAGGCTGCCAGAAGATTGCAAAGACTGTGCATGCTTTCCTCTCAGTTAGCATCTTTTCAAAGAACGAAGACATCAGTTTCCATTGTCATCATCAGAAATGAGATACTGAGAGTGAAGTTGAGTGGTGTGAGAGCTGATGAAGGGTTGAATGATGGTCGAATTCTGAAAGCGCTAAATAATTTATTGAGGTATGTCCTTATTAGAGGCCAGTGTCAAAAATAGATTACAGAAATGGGATGAGAATATTGTCGGGATGGAATTAATTTCCCAAAGAGAAAAGAACCCTATTTTGTCAATGTACAGTAATTCTATCTTCTCATAAAAATTTTACCTCCGTAAAAGCATGTGTATCATTGCTAATGTTCAACTTTTGCCCAAGAGCTAAATGGATATTTTCCATTTTATGCAATATCTCCTATGCAGGATGCCCCGGGCAGCTTGTCAATGTACTGAAAATTTCCCTTCCCCTACATTTTACCACCGTATAAATTATGTATTTTATGGCTAATGTTCACTATTTGAGAACTACAGAAGTATTTCCCCAATTATGCAATTGTTCCATTTTAGAAGGTTACTTGTAACTCAAATTTCACAAGATCAAAAAATATATACTTTATGCATTCAAGGTACATAATGAGATTAAGGTGCAAAGTGGATGCTGAAAGTTAAGGGAACAGGGGTAAATTCTTCTGAGATCTTGGGAAGCAGAGAACCTCAGGGAGGAGACTGTGATGACCTAATCATCCCAGGGTTCCTTTAACAAGGAGGTTTTCTTTTTTAGTTTTCAAGAACATGAAAGAAGCATGGGATTTGTATGCTATCCTATGTGGATTGGGGCTTCCCCGATGGCACTCGTGGTAAAGAACCCATGTGTCAATGCAGGAGCCAGGGGTTCGATCCCTGGGTCAGGGAGATTACCTGGAGTAGGAAATGGCAACTCACTCCAGTATTCTTTCCTGGAAAGTTGCATGGACAAAGGAGCCTGGCAGGCTACAGTCCCTGGGGTCGAAAGAGTCACACACGGCTGAACATACACACACATTACGTGAATTACTCTGGACTTCTCTCCTAACACAGTGGGCCGTCTCCACAGCCCGATCCTACAAAACTCATCAAGGATTGGGACCGGAATGCCTGCTTGTGGTATCTGATGCTCACTTGCCATCTCACTTTAAGGCCTTGATTCAAGTACCTGACAACTTTGATATTCTATAGAACATAACACAGTATTGTCTGTCTCTAAAGAATAGCAAGCCGTATGGAATAAATTGTGCAAGACTTAATTCCTCCTTGTCAAGGAATTCATGACCGATAGAGCACCCATTTAGCTTCCAGAGTGATACGCATAGCTCAACACACACATATGTATAGTTCAACACACACACTTTACAATATGACATATGAGCCAACTTTCAGTTTTAGATTTGTGCCTGATAGAATTTTATACGGGAAGTCCCCTACGTATGAACCTTCAAGTTGCAAACTTCCAAAGATGTGAACCCTCCAGGACAACGTCATTGACCTCCTTGCTATGGAATGCAAGGAGCTTACTAATGAAGCCCTGATGGAATTGGGGGCCCAGAGGAAGGACGCAGAGAGACAGAGGAAGCAGAAGGAATTGAAGAACAGGAGAGATCACAATGCAGGAGATGGCCAGGGGATTTTCTGTATTTGAGGAGGCACTATTAGTTTTGAGACGCAGGACCTGAACCTAGAACGGTACACGATGGTTGCAGCAGCTGTTCAGAATGCAATCCAACGCTATCGTGTCATCTATGATGAGGGGAAAAGAGCTACTACCCAGATGTCGTGGAATCATTATTTTTCAAGAAGGAAGATAGAATTGAAACCAGCAAAGGAACCAGGAACCGTGCCATCAGCATCAGGCATGAGTGACATTGCAGCATGCCCTCTCTCTCCTATCGCTGCCAATCCTTCAGTGCTACCATCTCCCTCCTCCCCACCCTCCTCCACTTACAGTAACCCTTTTGCCTGCTCACTCGATGCCAGGCCCTGGGTGCCAGCTGTTGTACTGCACTACTGTACTTTTTAGGGTACTGCACATAAGATGAAAAATGCTTTCTTTAATTTTTGTTCATATTTGCTTTTTATGTATTATTTGTGTGAAAAGTACTTTCAACCTATTAGAGTACAGTACTATACAGCCGATTGTGTTGGGTACCAAGGCTAACTTTGTTGGACTTACAAACAAATTGGACTTATGAACATAGTCTTGGAATGGAACTCATTGATATGCAGGGGACTTACCATTATTTGGTGAATCTTTAAATCCATCTGTGCAAAACATGAAAAGGAGAACCTGTTTTGAAAACTCTGTTGAGCATTAAAAATGTTGAATTTTATCATGTGATTATATTATCACGATGTTTTGCAACCAGCAAATATTTATCTAGAAAATATCTGTTGAATGATAGACCAACTAAAATTAGATTTATTCAAACTATTTTTACTTGCCAAGTTAATCAAGAAATACATAGTCAATGAATTCAACATATGTTCATGTCTCAATTAGGTGTTCTACTTTCTTTTCAATAGAAAAGTATCCATTTCTTTCTAACGGTGTTCCTATTACTGAAAATATAGCAATAACTGCTAGCAGAAGCCTTCCACTGTACTCCTAGATCTCTGCATTGAGGATATACGTCTGTCAAAATTTGGTACCACTTTGAGCGCACATATGCGGATTAGTGATCAAAACCAGAATTGTTCACCTGCCATGTGTGTGAATCAGCATGTCCGTGTTCACACCTGGGCGTGTAATTTGTCTGAGGCAACACTGGTACCTATGCATCTCCACGCTCCTAAACAGGTTTAGAAATGAGACTGAGGAAAGTGAACACCTGCGATATGAGCATCTATGCCAACTTTAGCTCCAGATCTAACACCGGTGCTGATTCAGCTCCTAGTGCCAGTACTTAACGCTCGTCAGGCAACTAGGTGTCCTGACTACGTGAAGAATCTCCTTCTCTGTGGTGGAATAGCTCTTGTTTATCTCACTTTCCAGATGCAGAAACAAAAGTAAAGAGAGCACATTCCCGTAGCCAGTGGGAGCGGAAGCTCATTTCGAACCGGTATCTGTTAGACGAGACTAAGCAGTGTGTCACGTGTCATTTCCCGCCGCATACTACCGTAGATACCATCACTATCTTCACTTTAACACGTTTCCTGAAATTCTTGCTGCTTCTTGCAGTGCACTCTCCTTATATCAAGGATTTGCAGTTTCAAATGTTTCTGCCTTAAAAAAAGAAACGCCCACAGTGTTTCATTATATTCTGTAAATGTTTGCTGGGTTATACTCACTGTGCTCATTTCCCGGTCTTTCATTCAAGATTTTCTTTTTGTCACTGGGCCACCTTACTATCTGCTCTTTGTCAGTCGCAGACTGTCATAGTTCCGGTCATCCTCCTCGTTGCCTTACTCCAGTCCACCTTTAAATTATTACTGAAGCTCACTCCACTTATGGCTTACCAAAAATACCGATGCTATTTCTTTTTTCCCTGACCAGAACTATGCTGGATTTGATCCCTAAGAGATCTCTAACATTGTTTTTTTTTTTTAAAAAAAAAAAAAAAAAAACTTCTGTCACATGTATATGTGACCATGAATGTTTTTGTAATCTCCTCCTTCTTTGGGGGAGAAAATTCACTAACTAATCAGGTAATTAAACACTTGGGAAAGGATGAATCAGGAGCTTGGGATGAACACACCCTACTGTATATCAGATAGATAGCCAGCAAGGGCCTACTGTACAGCACGGGGAACTCTACTCAATATTCTGGGATAATCTATATGAGAAGAGAATCTGAAAAAGAATGAGTGTATGTGTGTGGATAACTGATTCCTTTTGCTGTACTCGTGAAACCAACACAACATTGTACACCTGCTGCTGCTGCTGCTGCTAAGTCACTTCAGTCGTGTCCGATTCTGCGACCCCATAGACGGCAGCCCACCAGGCTCCCCCGTCCCTGGGATTCTCCAGGCAAGAACACTGGAGTGGGCTGCCATTTCCTTCTCCAATGCATGAAAGTGAAAAGTGAAAGTGAAGTCACTCAGTCATGTCTGACTCTATGCAATCCCATGGACTGTAGCCCACCAGGCTCTTCTGTTCATGGCATTCTCCAGGCAAAAGTAGGGTGCCATTGCCTTCTCTGGTACATCAAGTATACTCCAATAAAATCAAATTTAAAAAAAAAGACAGTCATGATCTATTTGCAAATTTCGTTTCTGGGGACACTGTCTGATGCCGTGGGTCCTTTGTCTTCTCCACCCCTGGCTGTTCTTTCAGAATGGCCAATTGCCATATTTTCAGTCTTAGAATTAGCTAGTGTCTTTAACTAGTAATGACCAAGCAACACAGAAGGCTACAAATAAGAAAAGAATTTATTAGGGGGCTTAGGAATTGCAATTTGGGAGACACAATAGTTTCTATAAAATCCAGAGTGCTACAGGCAAGAGAAGGAGTTAGGGGCTTATAAAGGCAAAAGTCAAAAGGTTAATAAAGTTGTCTGGCAAGAGTTATTATTGACTCTACTGCAAGAAAGGCAATATTTGTCCTTAAGGGATAAGTTCTCACAAGTTATTGAGGGCAAATGTCCAATAAGTAGCTAGGCTGTCATGAGCTATTTGAAAGGAAGGGTCTGATGAGTGTCCTGAGTTTCTGGAACTTGGCAGAGGTTCTGGATGCCTGTGTAAAGACAGTAAGAGTCAAAGTTCAGATTCCATCCAGGCTATGCCTAAGTCATGCTTCCTCAATGTCTTCCTGGCTTCATTTTAGAGAGCTCTCTTGGCAATACTGACTTTATTCTGATCTTAAACTACAGACAAACCTAAAAGACCACTAGTAGCCTCCTTTCGGAGAAGGCAATGGCACCCCACTCCAGTACTCTTGCCTGGCAAATCCCACGGACGGAGGAGCCTGGTAGGTTGCAGTCCATGGGGTTGTGAAGAGTCGGACACGACTGAGCACTTTCACTTTTCACTTTCATGCATTGGGGAAGGAAATGGCAACCTACTCCAGTGTTCTTGCCTGGAGAATCCCAGGGACGGGGGAGCCTGGTGGGCTGCCGTCTATGGGGTCGCACAGAGTAGAACACGACTGAAGTGACTTAGCAGCAGCCTCCTTTTACCTAGAAGGTAGAATCTGGAAAGAGCTGACAACTTGCCTCATTGTCAGGCCACCTGGAGGTAAACAGACATGAATGTCCTTCACAGATGTCCCTTCCAACATTCCTCTTTCCCAGGACATGGCCACTTGATTTTCCAGTTAGTTCCATCCCCTCTCAGTGCAGAAATGGCCTTTCTCTGCAAAGAGACCCCCTTTTTCATTTTCCTCCTTTTGCTAAATATGTTCCTACACTCCTAGACTCACATGGAAGTCTTTAACTCAGCCCCATGGCTGGTGCTTAACTGAGTAACAGTTCCTCAAGGACAATAAGCATTTCTTGAGCACCTACTGTATACTGAGAACCTCCCACCACACAAGGCTTCCTGTTAGAAGATCGAGGTCACTTTTATCCACTCGGGAGACATCATCCAGTCCCTTTCACGCCCCCTTGCCTTCTTCAAACATATATTTGTTTCCTCTGGGGCATCCTGTTGTACATGTGCACACACACACACACACACACACACACAGAGTGGACACAAATAGGTATCATCAGTGAGAAATCCTGCAAGTGAAGACATACATCAGGATCCACCACCAGTCCTCAAGTGAGCATGGGGGAGCCCAGGTGTACAGAGTGGAAGGAACCTTTCCTGTGACATCAATCCTGGATCAAGAGCAAGAGTGGCCACACACAGGGTGCTCCTGATGGGGGCACTGAGACATGGGGTCATGGGTGGCTGACCACAGGGAGGCTCAGGCTCAGCTGCGTGGTCTCTGACCCTCATCCCCCTGTCTCTTTATAATTCTCCCTCTCTTCACATTATTACTGAACCCAGAAGTTACAAATTAAACCGGTGGCTCAGATGTTAAATCTAGCCAGCAGATGGCCAGAAGGGCGTAATCATAGGTTTTGGGTTAGTTGCTAAAAAGAGGAGGATTAAATACGAAACTCTGAAATTGCAGATTCCCTCCCAGCCCTGGGGTGCATGGGACCTTGAAATCTCAATGTCAGACCAGGCTGCTTCTAAACTATTATTTTATGTACCTTCCTTCTGGATGTTGGGAATCCTTAAACAAACTCCCCTCCCAGCAATCCTTTTGTTGGCAGAGCCTCCCTCCAGCTGCCAACTCACTACAAAACATTTGCCACGCACGATCCCCCACTTCCCTCACATCCCATAGTTCCAGCTGGCCCTTTTGTCTGAGCGGGACAAAGAGGATGGGAGGCAGGCACCCAGCTTTGACAGGAAGCAGGAGCCAGAGGGAGCCAGGTCCACTCGCTCCAAACTGCTTCATTAAATTATTCATTTGACAACTTCTGCCAAGACCTTGTTGCTGCTTAATTACTTGCTTTCTTCTTTCTCTTTTCAACTTGCTTTTAATTGAAAATCCAAGCCAGCCTTGTCGCAGCCTGGGAAGTTGGATCACTTGGAGGCATCTTCTGATTCTGTCTCATTAGGTGTCCAGCCACTGAAAAATGCATGTAGGAGAAAAGGATGTAAGAGCAAACAAATGCAAAAAATCAGATTTACCAAGAACCTCTAATGAGGGAAACAACGCTTTGAAACACAACCCAGTTTTCTGTTTAACAAGCAAAGCAGTAAACGGCAGTCACACAAATGAACCAGGAGTCCAAGAGTGACTTCTAGTAGATGATGGTTAGAGTCATGAATAGAGAAGACGAACAGCAGAGATGGACGCAGCCAGCACCCCGATGTGGTCTTAAAGGGATTTTAGACCAAATGAGGGATCTAAAATCCAGCCTTGAAAACAGGGAAACAGGTCCCGTCTGAACCATCAAACAGAAATAAGAACTCAGTGCTTAGTCGTGGAAAGAAGACTTGGCAATTTACCCAAGCTTATGAGTTTCAGGCTGGATTCTCAAGATGCCCGGAGCTGGTGGGAGGGCCAGAAAAGGCCAAACACATATACTTTCGATACACACTAGATCCTGCTTTCTCTACTAAGTGCCAGAAAAGACTTTCTTCAAAATGTTTCATTTAAATCAATAGCATCTTATTGTTAATAAATGTTAAATAGTACTACTTGAAAATTATATTTTACTACTGTTTATATATAAAATATTATTGCTAAATGTAACCAGTATAAAAATATTACTGAACTAGCCTACATTCTTTATTTTGTACTAAGCCTTTAAAATCTGGTATGTATTTAATAATTCCAGCATTTTGGACTCACTGCAAGGAGCTAGTGGCTACCATATGTGAAAATACAGGCCTAGAGCAGGCACTTTTTCTTTCAGATTTTCTCTCTATCACAGCAGAGCACCTCAATTTTATCTTCTGACTCTCTTCCTGCTAAGTCACTTCAGTCGTGTCTGACTCTGTGTGACCCCATAGACAGCAGCCCACCAGGCTCTGCTGTCCCTGGGATTCTCCAGGCAAGAACACTGGAGTGGGTGGCCATTTCCTTCTCCAGACTCTCTTCCTGGATGTTTTATTTCTGCTGTCACTTAAAACTTATCAGAATTTTTTTTTTTGTCTTATTATTATAAGTGAAGAAAATAGCTATCTGTAAGAGACTATCCAGTTCTTAATAAATCCACTATTTTCTCACATCTGTGTGCACGAGTAGATTTTGTTGTGTGTTTTGCTTTAGGTCGCTTCTATTCCAGGCCTCTTTCCTCTGCAGTCATTTTTCGCCTT
Organism: Bos taurus; assembly: GCF_002263795.3. Taxonomy (NCBI): domain Eukaryota; kingdom Metazoa; phylum Chordata; class Mammalia; order Artiodactyla; family Bovidae; genus Bos; species Bos taurus. The sequence goes on along the minus strand of NC_037354.1, from coordinate 39,169,021 downwards.
CGTTTACTACGGCCTTCCTGTGCCTGGTGATCTCTGTATGTGTGCATGCGTGCTCAGTCTTGTCTGACTCTTCAACCCCATGGACTGTAGCCCATCAGGCTGCTCTGTCCATGGGATTCTCCAGGCAAGAATATGGGAGTGGGCTGCCATTTCCTCCTCCGAGGGATCTTCCTGACCCAGGGATCAAACTCAAATCTCCTGTGTCTCCTGCATTGGCAGGCACATTCATTACACTGAGACACTTGGGAAGCCCTGATCGCTGTATAATCCTATTTAAAAGTCAAGAATGTTGATGAACCGAGGGAGGAGATGTACTTTCTTCTGTTTGGCACAAATGGGCATAGGGCTGGTGGTGAGGCTAAGGAACAAGGGAGAATTTTAAGGTGAACCTAGTTTCCCATGGGATTTTTAGTTTATTTAGAGATGAGTCCTGTGGGTTTTGGCTGGGGCAAAATGCTATATTGCTGAACTCTGTGATGGAAGATATGTGTCTGGGTAGCTTTCCTAAATTAAGATTTTCTAGTAACTCTTCTTCCCATTCATCATTTGTTCTTGACCGATGAGCAAACTGAGACTCAAGAAGCATCTCACGCAGATTCTGTGGCACATAATAGGACTGGGATCGTTCCCCTTTCCCCTGTTTGATGCTGAACCATCAGCCTCTCTGAAATGAGCACCTGCCTTGACTCAGTAACAAGCATGTGAGCTGAAATTCCCAGAGAGGAGAAGCTGTCTTTCTGGCCAAGGAATTGTACCTCTCCATGAAAAGACCCTGATGCTGGGAAAGATTGAGGGCAGGAGGAGAAGGGGACGACAGAGGATGAGATGGTTGGATGGCGTCACCTACTCGATAAACATACGTTTGGGCAAACTCCAGGAGTTGGTGTTGGACAGGTAGGCCTGGTGTGCTGTGGTCCATGGGGTCATAAAGAGTCGGACATGACTGAGAGACTGAACTGAACTGATGATCCCATTTTATTTTAAAAGGAAAACAGGAAAGAATGCTCATCCCAGGTCACACACAATTTGTTTACTTAGAAATCTTTCCCTGAATCATCTAATCAATCTTATGAATTATTTATATTACAATATTTCAAATTCTGAAATATTAAGTATCTTGCTTAGAGTAAACCAGATAGTGAACATTGGAGCTGGCATTTAAATCCCAGTCTTTCTAGTCATAGACGGATGTTGCTCATTATCAATCAAGAAGATACCAATTCAAGAGCCTGAAAAACTCCCTATTTGATGGGTCTAAAGAAGTCCAGATATGACACCAAATTCAATCAGTTCATTAACTTTTTTTTAATTTCAAGCTTTGTATTTGACAGAATAATGCCTAATAACAAGCACTGAAATCTAAGCAATTTAATGATTCGTATTTGTAAGGAGGTTACTGTTCTTGGAAGTTATCTAGACTGCTAGCAAAACAAAAAGAAATTCAACAACTGTCATCTATTTTCCAGGGAACTAACAGTGGGGATTGAAGTAAGATTTTCTGTTTACTTTCTGCACTCATTCTCCTATCAGTAAACACAGTTTATCTGCCCCCACAACGCTTCACTCTGCACGTCGATCAGTCCATCAGTCGTTACCATTGATCTCCCATCCAACTGGGAAAGATCATCACCGGTAGATGAGGATATTGTTTCTCATATAGTCTTATTTGGGGCACAGCTCTGATAAGATAATCTCCTCCAGGAATTACCTGGTTAGGTGGTTACCCAAATCTTCTTATTTGTCCCCTGTTTCCAAATAAATTTAATGAACAAACAAAACCTTTGCATCTTTCCCAGACTTTAGACATGGAGCTATTTCAGAATGTGTCAATGACACTTTTCCCAAGTCCTCCTTACAGTCTTCATGATTAATATGTTTGTGGCAGAATTGGGTCTCTAAGTGATTTTTAAATCCCAGAAGATAAAAGACTCCTGAAATCAAATCATGGTTCCTGAGTTTTAGTAGACCAGAACACTTTTTTCAAAGAATAACATCAAACATGATAAAGTGATATCCCTCAGCATATCCCAGTGATGATATCCAGAGAAGAGCAAAGACTGACTCAAATCTGTTGCAGCGCTAAATGCAATTTGATCTAATTGAGAGATTACAAGTTTCTGTAAGCAGGGAGTTCAGAAATTGATATGGGCTCCACATTTCAGTAGCAGAACACAGGAGTCATTGAACTAATAGATGCTTGGGGATTTCTGGAGGATCCTGTTGTCATTTTCTTTCATAAAAAAGTTTTAAGAATACACTTAAGTATTGCTAGTAAGTTTTCTGAGGGGAAAAGCCATCAAAGGCATAGTGTATTAGAACAGACAAGATAATCACAAAGAGCTGTTCACATAAACCCCCTGCCACTTTCTGCAAGGACTTTTTCTACAGCCGTATACACTCCGTAGATTAAAGAGTAAGACCAAACTAATAACAAGAGAAGTGATAATTGAAAGCATCCTATACAGGATTAATTGGGATCGAGTCGACATTCTTCTAACTCTGTAGTAACAATGCTGGCAAGCGCGGGTGGCAGATCGCTGGGCCACTCATTCTCATATCTTGATTACTAGGTGTGTTGAAAGACACAGACTAGATTTTATGAAGCAAGTTATTAGCTACCATTTTTTTTTCATTTTGGATTCACTGCTATTCCAGAATATAGACTCAGATTGTGTTATCAGTATGAAACATCGAACACAAAAATCTATTTAGAGGAACTAAGTTTTATCACATAACAGATTTTGAGTCTGAAAAATCAGTCAGAAGTATAAAACTCACTTATAAATTCTCATTTGGGCATAATGATTTAGGAAAGAGTGCAAATGGACACCTGGTCTTCATGATGTCTAAAGTATGGCTCCTGTCAACACAGAAGAGGATACTCTGATTGTAAGATGTGGGTTTTATGTATGTGAATATGAACCATGTTAATAATAACTGAAATTGTTTCTTCAGTGAAATTTCTCAGTATATTACAAGACCAAATCAAACCAGATTTTCAGAAAAGCAAAGCCTTATTTAGTGATTTGGCCACTAGAATGTTACATGTTTGTTTATTTGTTTGTAGGAGGAGCGTATTCTCCCCTTTTCAAGAATAACTTATTGCATTTATTCCTGAATCAAAATCTTGCTAGACTAAATATAATAGCTTCTACCTTATTAAAAAAAAATAAACCGATATTGGTACCATGCAATGACTTAACTGCCTGTTCCAGGAAATCCTTGAACCTGGTAGTTAAGGCTACTAGCTAACTCAACAGCTAACACATCTGAATGGATGACTTGCTCACTGAGACATTTCAAGACCTCCATCCCATGGTTACCACCCATCTAAAGCAACTACATCATAAACTCTACTCAGCCCCAAACAGCTACTACCTGCAAGACCCATGTTAAAGTCACCCTCTCAGACCCTAAACCCTGCTCCCCCAGGACTCTCTCAAGTCATGTTCTCCTAAGATGCAATCCATTTCCCAGAAAAACAGAAAAACTCCAGAATTCTTCAGCGTGTCCTACTTTATTGTCATGAGTTTTCATTCTATTAACAGTTTAAACTTCATGAGATATTATATTACTGCTATAAATAGCCAATATTTGCTTTTATTCACCCATATATTTAACCTTATCAGGAATCTTTCATCCCTGAAATTTTGATCTGTACCACCCGTGATAATTTTTCTTTTTGAAAATTTCCTTTATTTTGCCTTAATTTGGGAAAAAAAAAAAACTGCTTCTTGCCATACAGTTCAAGGCTAGCAGCCATGTTCTTTTATCAATTTGAAAACATCATTTCATTGCTTTATCTTTATCCCTGTAGATAGATCAGCAAAAATCAGAAGTCAGCCTTACTTCTGCTATTTTAGAGAAAGTCTGTCCTTTTCCCCCACCTATTTTAAATTACTTCCTCTTTGTCTTTGATTTCTAGCAGTTTTATTACGATGTTCTTAGCTGTGGTTTACTTTCCATTTCTTTTGCTTGGAGTTCGTTGTTCCTCTTGAATATGAGGCTCAATTTGTTTTTGCCTTGGGAACAGTTTGACCATTCTCTCTTCAGTTAAGTCTTCAGACCTGTTTCTCTCCATTACTGTTTCCAGCTGCATGCCGCATGAGTCTCAGGTACAGCTCTCTATATTTTCTGTCACTTCATTTCTCTGTGAAAAGAGGCAGATGTGGACCGCTGGGATTCAGCTGGAGAGCACTGCCGTGGAGAAGCCCATGGGACATCAGCAGAGCACAGGCAGCCATGCTCTACGTTCCCAGACATTAATTCCCTTCTTCCTTGGCTTTGAGTGGTTGCAGACTTTCCAGAGCCTTATCTGAACTAGAAAAGGAAATCTTTCACTAAAGGGCAACTCAAGGACTACTCCATGTTAATGAGCACCTCTTCAGGGGACTCCGCACACATGTTCCCTAATGACGTCCATGGAGTCGCTTCATTGCCAAGGCTTTGTGGCCAGGGGAAAGATGAAAGGAAGAAACAGACCCCCAAATAATAGCTATTACATAGGGGGTCCTTGGTCTTCCCAGGCGGTGATAGTGGTAAAGAACCCACCTTCCAATGCAGGAGACATGAGAGAAGGTTCAGTCCTTGGGTTGGAAAGATCCCCTGGAGGAGAACATGGAAACCCACTCCAGTTTTCTTGCCCGGAGAATCCATGAACAGAGGAGCCTGACAGGTTACAGTCCATGGGATCACAGAGAGTCAGACATGACGGAAGTGCCTCAGCAGGCATGCACGTGGGGGCCTTACCATGAGCAAGCATTGGGTTCACTGCTGGATATGCATTATTGCCCTTTAGCAATACCACAGTTAGGCATTTCTATTTCCATGTTACGGCAAGGAAACTAAGACTTAGGTTTAGCGAGTGGCAGAGCTGGGGCTTGAATCCGGTTAGATACTCTCCAGAGAAAACACACTTCACCCCCATGTTTGGTTGGGCTGTGTTGGGAGGAATGAGTTTAGACCTGAAATAAGTTCAGCCTTGTTCACCTCCAATGTCACTGGTCCAGAATTACAGGCTGCCCTCCAGGGCCTGCTGGTGCTGGGAAGACAGAAACCTGAAAACCTGGCTCAGTAGAGAGCCCTGGAGCAGGAAGAAGTGAGGGCACACCAGGCTTCCTTCCAACAGGAGAGAGACACCCACCTCCCCCAAAAGGGGGCCTTTCTGGTCAACCCGGCCCCTCCTGTGAATCTTGGCTCCTGCAGCTTCAACATTGTGAGAACCACAGGAGCCTGGAACAGCCCTCTGTGGGTATGGGGGTGGGGTGGGGCGGGGGCAGTGTGGGGGAGGGGGGTGCAGGGGGAGGGGGCCACTTAAGGTCTCTCTCGTCTCCCCTCGCTTTCCCCCTTGGCACACCTTCTCTCCTTAGTGTGTGCGTGTGTGCTCAGTTGACCAGTCACGTCCAGCTCTTTGCTGCCCAGTGGACTGCAGCCCACCAGGCTCCTCCGTCCATGGGATTCTCCAGGCAAGAACACTGGACTGGGTTGCCATGCCCTTCTTCAGGGGATCTTCCCAACGTAAATGTAGGAGACACAGGGATCGAACCTGCGTCTCCTACATCTCCTGCCTTGGCAGGTGGCTTCTTTACCACCAGCGCCCCTGGGACGCTTTCCGGAAGCGCTCTGGAGCCCAGCCTGTGAGCATCGCCTGCACAGCAGCTCCTTCCAGCAGCCCAGGAGGCACGTGGGCTTTCAGATGAGGCACGTGGGCTGTCTCTGACCCTGCAGCTTGAGTTTTTGAAGTTTTTCTAAGATGCCTCACACAATCTCCATTCAGGAAGGTCATGAATATAGTTCCCGGGACCTCTCCCCCTGGCCAGCAAAGGGCTCTCTGACTTTCGGAGAAGAGAAGGGAGATCTGCTATCCTGGGTAAAAGTATAAGCTTTGTAAAGCCCTTCTCAGGGTGGAAATAGATGAGACAATGGAGTCCTAGGGGTGAAAATGTCTAGGTTAATTGCTTTGATTTCAGGTAGACACGTTTAGGTCGTTTCATCTGCATGCCTCCCTTGGAGGGAGCACGTGCCTGGATTATTAATGAATTCTGGGTTACATTGGAGCAGCATCTAATTCCCTTCAGCGTGTGCAGGGGGACAACAGGAGCAAAGAGGAGCCTGGGGAGATGTGTGCCATGTGGAGGCCTAAATGCTCTTTGTTGTGAGCCTGGGATTTAAAGAGAAAGTGGGGAGCCCTCCTCACTCCCCGGGAGAGCCTGCCTCCTTGCAGGATCAGTATGAAGGCTCTTTTGTGTCCTGCGGAGGCAGGAAGGGCAGTCTGATCCCAGACCACTGCTCACAGCAGCGACTTCCCCATAACAACCGAAATACTGGCTACAATGCATACCCCCTTGAGGGTTCAGTGCCTCCTGACAATAAAACCGAAAAGGGTCCCCTTCCTGTTTCCTGACCTTTATTTCCAAACAGAGGTATATAAGAATCTTGTGTTGCCTCTCATGGTGCCTGCTGTATAATTAATGTCCCAATAATGGATGTATGGATGTCCAGATGTATTCATGAATAAATGGAAATATGAATAAATGAATGAAAAACTAAGCTCTCTTCATCAAGTCATACATAAGGCACAGTCAGATACCTGGGCCTAGAGTCTAGCCTCTGAGCAGCTCGGAAAGGCTTCTGGAATATTTTAGTTGACTTGAACAAACTCAGAATGGCAATGCTTGTCATGCTTCAAGCAGCAGCATAAAACTTGATTAAACAGCCTGAGCTACCAAGGAAAATGTCAGTCCACATAGGAGGAAGGTCTTAGATGTTTGCTTATGACTCTCCAAATGTGAAGCAATTGATTGTGGTCGCTCTGCCATTTTCCCTAACTCATGTGCCCATCTGTATCCCTTTGAACAAGTCCAAGGACTCCTACTGGTAAGGAATTAGCATGCTGATCAATTTAGATAACCATCAAATTCATAAGTAATATATTTAGAGACTGACTTTCCGAGTTCATGCCCATCTTCCACAAATCCATTAAGCCATGGCCATATAGGGTCAGGTTACAGGCTGCCATTTGTACCCTCTGTGCTTTGGAGACTAAAAGTTTCATAGATCCAGAGCCTATCGGGGGTAAGATTTTCTCCATGTAATCAGTGGTACTAGGAACAAAAAGAATATTCTGTTGATCCTGGCTTTTAATTCATAGTATGTTCGAGCCAGAAGAGAAATTAGAGATGACCCAGTCGTTTAGATTGGTGCTGGTTCTGATAGTTTAAATACAGAAACTTAATATGTTCTGCTTTTCATTTTCTTTGATGAATGGAAAGGTCAGTTTTACCCACACCTCCAAGGAAGTTTTGAAAATTAAGCCTGCCCTACCTTGGAAGGAAAGTTATGACCAACCCAGATAGCATATTGAAAAGCAGAGACATTACTTTGCCAACAAAAGTCCATCTAGTCAAGGCTGTGGTTTTTCCAGTGGTCATGTATGGATGTGAGAGTTGGACTGTGAAGAAAGCTGAGCACCGAAGAATTTATGCTTTTAAACTGTAGTGTTGGAGAAGACTCTTGAGAGTCCCTTGGACTGCAAGGAGATCCAACCAGTCCATTCTAAAGGAGATCGGTCCTAGGTGTTCATTGGAAGGACTGATGCTAAAGCTGAAACTCCAATACCTTGGCCACTTCATGGGAAGAGTTGATTCATTGGAAAAGACTTTGATGCTGGGAGGGATTGGGGGCAGGAGGAGAAGGGGACGACAGAGGATGAGATGGCTGGATGGCATCACTGACTCGATGGACATGAGTCTGAGTGAACTCCGGGAGTTGGTGATGGACAGGGAGGCCTGGTGTGCTGCAATTTATAGGGTTGCAAAGAGTCGGACATGACTGAGCGACTGAAGTGAACTGAACTGAACTGAACCATATGAGAACAAAGCAACAATTTGTTCTGTTTTCATGGTTACATAAGTTACCAAGTTAAATTGTTGCTCAGTCACTCAGTCTTGTCCAACTCTGCAACCCATGGACTGCAACACACCAGGCTTCCTTGTCCTTCACTATCTCTCAGAGTTTGCTCAAACTCATGTCCATTGAGTCAATGACACCATCCAACCATTTCATCCTCTGTCACCCCTTCTCCTCCTGCCCTCAATCTCTCCCAGCACCTGGTCTTTTCCGATGAATCAGCTCTTCGCATCAGGTGGCCAAAGTATTGGAGCTTCAACTTCAGTTTCCATCCTTCCAATGCATAGTCAAGATTGATTTCCTTTAGGATGGACTGGTTTGATCTCCTTGCTGTCCAAGGGAATCAAGTTAAATAGTCAAGCTTTATTGAGAGAAGGGAGAAGATCCTAAGGAAGTTTCCAGAGCAGGACAGGCCAACCACATAGTAAGAGCTGGGTGAGTGAAACTTCCCAAGTTCCCTGCAGGAGTCAGGTGTCTGGGAGAAACATGGGAGCTGATCTGACACCACCAATTACCAAGTCTTCACCTGGGAATGAACATCTCCCCACCCAGCTTGGGTGTCTTTACCAACTGTGCCTCCCATGGGTGCCCAGTAAGAATGGAACTTTGTCATTGTGCATTATTGCCCCAAGGACTGCCCACCAAGAGTGACATTTGATCATGAACTACAGTCCACCTCTAATTACTCCCTGCAGTGCAGCAGGAACCTGGAGACTCAGAAGAAGACCCTAGAACCCTACCACTGGAAGGGGCCGAAGTAAAGATGTCAAGGACCCTTGAGCTGTGTGACAAAGGTCACTTCAATACTGTTTTCCTTTTTCTTTTTTTTCCCCAATACTGTTTTATTTTACCTATGAAAAACAAGGATTCAGAGAAGATCTTAGGATTTGCTTGAGTCACAGAATATGGTCAACACCAAGACAGACTTAGGATCCAAGTTGCCTAAGTCCATGGACTTCAAGGTTTCTTTTGCTGAATGTAAGTAATATGCACATAATGGCTGTAACTGGTAGAATTCATCCTAAAACATTTTTTCAATAAATAGGGAAGTAACCTAAAAAGGTCAGGGTAGGAACTCCCCAAGTCCAACCGACTTATTGCTGGACAGACTCTGGGAACATTTGACTTTGTCTCACAGGAAGCCCTGAGTGAATTCTCGCTAATTTTTTGGATCACTTGGTCTTTTATCTCACACCCTGCCCACAGATTTAAAAAGCCTTGCCTAACAATGACCTCTCTGAGCTGACACCTGCCATTTGTAAATTTTACATTAGGGCCTGCAGTTGTACTGCTCAAGTTAAAAGTCTCCAAGAGGAAGAGACTGGGTACCCTGCTCCAAGAGGAAGAGACTTCTCCTCTGAGTCACTTTCAAATATTTTTTCAGTGTTTTAATTGGAGGATAATTGCTTTACAATGTTGTGTTGGTTCCTGCCATACAACATCACGCATCAGTCATAACCCACACATGTCCCTACCCCTTGAGCCATCCCGCCCCTCTAGGTTGTACAGGGCCGCTCTGTTTTGTAACGTCTCTTCCTTTCCTGACCTTTGGTTGTCTGAACTCTTCTCTCTGATTTCTCCTCCAAGTTGCCTCATTCCTGGGCTTTACAGAGACACTTTTCTTTTCGTATCCTTTTGTTAATTTTCCATTTGGAGTTTGGCAACTCTCTCCTTTACTGATTACCAATAATTATATTCAATAATTATATTCATGCAAGAGTTTCTCATTGCAAAAAAAAAAAGGCAGAGAAAAGCCCTACAGAGTCAGAGGTCAAACTAGCTCCTTTTTCTGACTCTGGAGCATAAAGCAACCCAACTCCACTGGGAGGGAAGCTTCCATCATATGGACCTCACCCCACGTATCTCTTCATCTGGCTGTTTCTCTGTATCTTTTATCCTTATCTTTAATAAACTGTAAGCATTTCCTGGAGTTCTGTGAACTGCTGTAGCAAATTAATCAAACCTGAGGAGGGGTCATGGGAACCTCTGATTTGTAGCCAAATTGTACAGAAGTTGATGAAGTTACCAGTTTAAGAAGAACCATTCTATCCTCTTAATCTCCTCCCACCGACTTTCACCGCCACTGGAATCTCAAAGAGCAGCTGGAGAGGGAAAAGGGGAAGCACAGGGTCGAGAAGTAGAGACGGGACTAGCGCACCTCACTTCCTCATCGCAGACTGGCCACCAGAAGCCAGCCAATGCCGGGGCCGGGAGGGGGAGTCTCCACAACCAGCTCAGGGTTCTGAATAGTATCTTTGCACACTCCAAGTACTCAAACAAACAAACTGTATTTTTACTTGCCTAATAGTGAACAAAAAGCCACAGACCTGCCAGAGTTTTCACTGGGAAAAGAAAATGATCTCCCTTGAATAAATTTAAAAGAGATGGTGGAAAACAAAAATGAATTTATGTTTTGATTTGTGAACTTGAGCTTCAGAAGTTCTGCATATTCCAAACAACAAGGTCCTACTGTAGAGCACAGACCATAGTCAATATTCTATGGTAAGACATCATGGAAAAGAATATTTTTGAAAAGAATAAACATATGTTCGTCAAAGCTGTATATTGTCACCCTGCTTATTTAACTTATATGCAGAGTATGTCATGTGAAATGCTAGGCTATATGAAGCACAATCTGGAATCAAGATTGCCAGGAAAAATATCAATCACCTCAGATATGCAGATGATACCACCCTTATGGCACAAAGTGAAGAAGAACTAAAGAGCCTCTTGATGAAAGCGAAAGAGGAGAGTGAAAAAGTTGGCTTAAAACTCAACATCCAGAAAACTAAGATCATGGCATCTGGTCCTATCACTTCATGGCAAATAGATGGGGAAACAGTGGAAACAGTGAGAGACTTTATTTTTGGGGGCTCCAAAATCACTGCAGATGGTGATTGCAGCCATGAAATTAAAAGACACTTGCTCCTTGGAAGGAAAGCTATGACCAAACTAGACAGCATGTTAAAAAGCAGAGACATCACTTTGCCAACAAAGGTCCATCTAGTCAAAGCTATGGTTTTCCAGTAGTCATGTACAGATGTACCTGGACCATAAAGAAGGCTGAGCGTCAGAGTTGATATTTTCAAATTGTGGTGTTGGAGAAGACTCTTGAGAGTCCCTTGGACTGCAAGGAGATCCAACCAGTCCATCCTAAAGGAAATCCTAAAGGAAATCAGTCCTGAATATTCACTGGAAGGACTGATACTGAAGTTGAAGCTCCAATCCTTTGGCCACCTGATTCAAAGAACTGACTCATTGGAAAAGACCCTGATTTTGGGAAAGATTGAGGGCAGGAGGAGAAGGGGGTGACAGAGGATGAGGTGGTTGGCTGGTATCACCGACTCAATAGACATGAGTCCGAGTAGACTCTGGGAGATAGTGAAGGACAGGGAAGCCTGGCATGATGCAGGCCATGGGGTGGCAAAGAGTCAGACACGACTCAGCAACTGAACAACAAGAGCAGCTATATATATATATAAAACTGAATCACTTCTCTGTACAAAGCAATTACCACAACGTTGTAAATCACTACATTTCAATTAAACAATAATAATAATAAAAATAAGTTCTCTGTATACCGCAAACCAGTTCCATTACTCTCAGAACCACTTGAGCAATATAATTCAGAGTCAGGGTACACTGTAGAAAAATAGGTTTTCCAGAAAATAGATATCTGAAGGTAGAAATATCATCCAGGTCCACTTAGCCTGATTTTAATTTCTCTTTCTGGATGAAGAGCCAGTCTTTATAGTATTGAGCATGTTTCAGAAGCCCAATATTTCTGAACATCCTCTTCAATAAGGATGTTTAAAATTTTAGTGTAGGACAATGGCTCTCAAACTGTGATCTCTAAACCAACCGTTGTCAGCATCACCCGGGCACTGGTTAGAAACACAGATTCTTAGGCCCCATTCCAGGCTTGCTGAATCAGATCCGTGGAGCGAGCCCGGCAGTCCTCATTTAACAAGCCTACCAGGTGGTGTCGACACAGCGTGAGAACCACGGGTGAAGGGTATTTCAGAATATTGACACAAGTCCTCATATCAGAAGGCAGCAAATGAACAAAAATCTCAGCTTTGAAAAAGAAGATTCAGGCAGAGGGCAGGACAGGATCCGAACTAGGAGAAGTTTGGACCAAATACAGACAGGGGGCATCTAGACACAGCTGACTAGCAGGAAATGACACCAGCCTCCTTCGGCACGTGTTTTACACGCCCATAAGAAGCCAGGTGAAAAGAAAGCTGAGAACAAAAAAGTGTTTATTCACACAGTTCACATAAATATCATGACCATGACTATTATGCATGTACAGTTGATTTTAAAAGTTACTTAGATTCTTCACTGGACATCTGGGAATCCAGGAAAGGGTTTTTATATATAAGCCATTGTTGTTGTTGTTTAGCTGTTAAGTTGTGTCTGACTCTTTGCGACCCCATGGACTGTAGCCTGCCAGGCTCCTCTGTCCATGGGATTTCCCAGGCAAGAATAATGGGGTGGGTTGCCATTTCCTTCTCCAGGGGGTCTTCCCACCCCAGGGATCCAACCTGTGTTTTGTGTATTGGCAGGCAGATGCTTTACCACTGAGTTCCTTTGGAAGCCATACAATTGCACTATTTATTATATGAGCTGGAAGCCTGTGGTTTGTTACATGAAAAAGTAGCTGAATGTTTCTCCCTCCCATGCCCTGCACACAACACACACCTCTGTTTATTAAAACTTGTACAAGAAGCGGGGGGAGGGAAGGATTGGGCTTAGCTTATGCAAACTTTTATTCAGAGAATGGATGAACAACAAGGTCCTGTGTATAGTCAGAGAATTATACTTAACATCCTGTGATGAACCATAGTGGAAAAGACTATGAAAAAGAATATGTATGTGTATAACCGAATCACTTTGCTGCACAGCAGAAATTAATACAACATTGTAAATCAACTGTATTTCAGTAAAATGATTTTTTTTTAAAATCCTGCATCACTGTACAAGTGCAAAGCTACAGTGAGGATCCATCGGAAGGGGATGACACAAGTCAAGTGTCTCAGATTTCTGAAAGAACAGGTCTGCCCAATAGCACTCATTTGTTCAACTTGCATTTAGCTGAGTTGGTAAAGGATCCGTCTGCAATGCGGGAGACCTGAGTTCAATCCCTGGGTTGGGAAGATGCCCTGGAGAAGGGAAAGGCTACCCACTGCAGTATTCTTGGGCTTCCCCTGTGGCTCAGCTGGTAAAGAATCTGCCTGCAATGTGGGAGATCTGGGTCCAATCCCTGGGTTGGGAAGGTGCCCTGGAGAAGGGAAAGGCTACCCACTCCAGTATTCTGGCCTGGAGAATTCTACAGACTGTATAGTCCATTGGGCTGCAAAGAGTCGGACGCGACTGAGTGACTTTCACTTTCACTTAACTGCTTGCACCAGCGTCATTACAACCTTAATATACTGAATAGCTAATGTGTCATATACCGTCTTACAAATCGGTCATATCATACTTATAGGGATTTTCTCATTTAAACCTCATGGTAATTTATCTTTGGAATACCATTATTATTGTCATTTCAAAGAGGAAACTGACTTTAATAAACACCCCAACTTTCCTATCTGGAAAGTGGTAGAACCAAGTTTTCAACCTAGGCAGTTATTATCTGATCTCTTAAGCATGACATTGTATTTCTCCCTACAAAACTGGTAGTGTTTTATATTTTAGTCTATAATAACATAATCTCTGCTTGTTGCGCACAGATTGCCCATTTTCTGCCTAAAATGTATCTGACATTTTAGGCAGATAATTCTTGGATCTGCCATTTATTACTTGTGAGAATGCGGGCATGGTACCTAATGTCACTCAGCCAAGCCTTTCTCTTCTAGTTTGTAAGGCTACATGAAAATAATGTGAAGTATCTGCAGCACTCGGTACATAGAAGGTTAATAAAACTCCAAGAAACACTTTGCAGAACAAGGGCACACCCCCACCACTATTCAGTCCTGACTCCATCAAAGCAGACCTGTAAAGTACAAGTCAGGGAAGGGTCCTGCTGTAGATTTCCAACTTGGAAACAAATCGCCCTAATAGTGTCTCCTGTGAATAATGTGAATTTATATACATTAATACAATCGAAAGATTAAGTCTATCAACATGGAGCCAATCAAATGAAGGTGCACGCCAGGGCCAGACAGCCACAAGCTACCAGGGGCCAGCTCAGGAAGTCACTCAGGCCACCAACAGGGATCTATTTACATTATCTTGCTTCATCCCCATGAAGTTAAGTTAGCGTCATTCTCATCACATTCTGGAGGAGAAAATTAAACCACGGACAACAGCTTATCCATGTCATACATCAGAAGAGCTGGGATTCCAATCCAGGCCAGTCTGAGTTTAAAAGTCCAAACTATTGCCTGTCAATGATGCTGACTCCCCAGTAAAATAATACATGTGGATTGCATATCATTTGAAAAATAGACAACCTCTGTTCTCCGCCATGAGTGTAAATGATTATGTACATGACTAACATAAGTTTCCTCTGCAGGATGTGTTGGCATGAGAATTGAGCCTCCTGACTGGTCAGCGGAGCTCTCGTATGTATGGGACGAGATGCAGGCTTTCCAGTCCTCACGCACTTGCCTGCCACCAGCTTGACTGTTGCTGTTTCCAAGTGACACTTGCAAGGGACCACCATTATTACCTACCCCAGACAGAAGGCAGCCGTGGGAATAGATATGATGAAAACTAAACAATAACGTTACACGCTAGGTATATCATGTGTCCTGTCTTTATGTGGAAACAAATTAAAAACATTAGAAAAGTGGTAAACACTTTAGCATCGACCTGAAACTTTCTATTGTACTTGATCAGAACAGTATTATAGTATTGAAAAGTGAACACCATTCAGTACATGATTTAGTATCATGTACTGGAGCTTGCCAACTCCAATCATCTCATATGTCACCCGAGAGCATTTGCTGTGGCCCCAGTGGTAAGCCTGGCATGCTGCGGTCATGGGGTTGTGAAGAGTCAGATACAACTTGGCAACTTAACAGCAACAACAGTGGTAACTACCACACTTTAGGGAATATTGAAACTAGAATATTGTCAGGGCTCCTTCGGATCCTTTGATTTTATGGAAAATGTTCCTACTTACGCTTTGGCAATCCACCTATTAAGATACCTAAAGTAATGTACATTTAAGCAGTGCTCAGCAAGGCCTGTGTGTGTGTGTGATAAATATTGTTGTTTTGTTGTTGTTTAGTTGCTAAGTCACATCTGACTCTATTTCAGCGCCATGGACTGTAGCCCACCAGGCTTCTCTGTCCATGGGATTTTCCAGGAAAGAATCCTGGAGTGGGATGCCATTTCCTCCTGCAACAGGATCTTCCTGACCCAGGGATGGAACCTGGATCTCCTGCACTGGCAGGCGGATGCTTTACCACTGAGCCACCAAGGAAGCCCATGATAAATACCGATAATGGACAAGTATTACAATCCTCACCCACTCAAAGGTTCACTAACAATCAGCACATAAGAAAGCGTGGTACATGATTCACCTGCACTGTTAACAGTTCTCTGAAGCTGAGAATGTACCCCATGACTAGGATCAAACCCTGGGGAAAAAAATCTGCCTATCAACACAACACAGCTCAAAATGGTGAGAAGAAACTCTGCTGGCTCTTCTCCACCAAGCAAGGTGCACTGTCGAGTCACATCTGGAGTTCATCTGTAATGAAGACTTGCCTTCCAAGCATTCCTTTCTGCCTCCCCAAAATATTTCATTTGTATATAAGAGAAAAGATAGACAATTCCTAGGAAGAGGAAGAAGCTAGGCAGAGAGAGAAAGCACCTACCTGTGTGGTCCCTGCTGGTTTTCCCCAGACTGTAAACATTAAAACAATGAACAATGTATTAGGGAAATAACAATTGATTACTAATAAGACTGCCTGATAAGAGACGGTTCTCTGTTGATCGGCCTCACTGTCGTCAGGCAGATGCTCCTAGACATGCAAATACTGGTGATTTTCAAATAAAAATGTCCCTTCCATTTATAATTACCCTCCTGGGAAATTTCTTTTGAAAATTCATTAGATACAGCCATCACCTCCATAAATTTTGCTGTCCCTTTCACAGACTTGAAAGTTGACAGAGAGCAAGTAGAAATGATTCAGTAAGCCAAGTGACCGATGTTACGCTTCGTTTTAAGCTATATCCAAAATATCAGCAGATATCCAATATATCAGCAGATATCCAATATATCCAATATATCAGCAGATATCCAATATATCGGCAGATGAATGGATAAGAAAGCTATGGTACATATACACAATGGAGTATTACTCAGCCATTAAAAAGATTACATTTGAATCAGTTCTAATGAGGTGGATGAAACTGGAGCCTATTATACAGAGTGAAGTAAGCCAGAAAGAAAAACACCAATACAGTATACTGTTCCTTGGTGGCTCCGGCAATGCAGGAGACCCAGGTTCAGTCCCTACACAGGAAGATCCTGTAGAGTAGGA
The DNA here is from genome assembly GCF_002263795.3 of Bos taurus. Classification (NCBI taxonomy): domain Eukaryota; kingdom Metazoa; phylum Chordata; class Mammalia; order Artiodactyla; family Bovidae; genus Bos; species Bos taurus. The sequence continues at coordinate 39,152,612 of NC_037354.1, read as the reverse complement.
AGTACCAACCCATTCCAGCATGCTTGACTGGAGAGTTCTGTGGACAGAGGAGCCTGGTGGGCTGCAGTCCATGGGGTTGCAAAGAGTCAGACAGGACTGAGCGACCAATACTTTCACTTTCATCGGATGGAAGATACATCATACACACACAAAATACAAAATGAAAATCTGGTGCATGTAAATTGGTGTCCATACAATTAAAAAATTAAAAAATAATAGCAAATGCAGAGAAGGATGTGGGAGTCCAGTTGTCTTCTATAAGGCCGGATGTTGAGGACATTTGCCAAATTTTAAAGCCGTTTTAAAAGTAAATAAGCTGCTGAAGTGATTTAGAAGCTGTTCCTTGGTGGCTCCTGAAATGCAGGAGACCCAGGTTCAGTCCCTACATAGAAGGATCCTGAAGAGTAGGAAGTACCAACCCATTCCAGCGTGCTTGCCTGGAGAGTTCTGTGGAAGAGGGGGCCTGGCGGGCCGCAGTCCATGGGGTTGCAGAGAGTCGGACAGGACTGAGCGACTAACATTTTCACTTTCATCGGATGGAAGATAAGGAAAACCTGTAATGACTGAGAAGCTCCTGGAAGGCCTCTGTGGGACAGCCACTTGATACTAGGACTGAAAGGAAAACAGGAGCAACATGTTGAAACCTCCTAAAGGACAACTAGACCATCAAGGCCTCTGGGCTTTTTTTTGGTATTGATTATAATTTTTTTTATTGTTCTTAGAGGTTTGGTTTCAGAACTCCTTTTGGTTCTTAAATGTTTTAAAATACTTTAAAAAAAAAGATGTTCTTGCGTAGCCTAAGAAGCTTTTTAAAATGTGTGTGCATGTGTGCTAGGTTGCTTCAGTCTGTCCGGCTCTTTGTGACCCCATGGGCTGCAGCCCGCCGGGCTCCTCTGTCCATGGGATTCTCCAGGCAAGAATACTGAAGTGGTTGCCATGCCTTCCTCTAAGGGATCTTCCCGATGCAGGGATTGAACCAGGGAACCAGCATCTCCTGTGGCTCCTGCCTTGTAGGCAGATTCTTTACAGGTGAGTCACCAGGGAAGCCCTTTTAAATGTAGCAATGTGTATTAATGTTTACCATTTTAGAAACTGAATTGGGGCAATTGTTAGAATATTTACATAATAACTTGTTTGAGAAAACAATGGGAAATCATTGCATGTTAACATATTTCATGAAACTAAAAAAATTTAAAGCACTTTATGAAAAAGCCAGCTTTATTTTACATTTTGGCAAATGTCTTTGGTATCTGACTTCATAGAAGGCAGCTGGATGCTTATATTTTTTCTGCATTTAAACTGTTTCAGTACAGAGTTTGAATTGGCATGTATGAGGAAAATTGGGCCTCATACTTTTTTTGTGTTGAGATTATCATAGGGTTTTTATCTTTCAATTTGTTAATATGGTGTATCACACTGATTGATTTGTGTATATTGAAGAATCCTTTCATCCCTGGAATAAACCCAACTTGATCATGGTATATGAAAAAAAAAAACAAAAAAAAACCCTGTATACGAGACAGCAAAAGAGACACTGATGTATAGAACAGTCTTTTGGACCCTGTGGGAGAGGGAGAGGGTGGGATGATTTGGGAAAATGGCATTGAAACATGTATAATATCATATATGAAACGAGTCGCCAGTCCGGGTTTGATGCACGATACTGGATGCTTGGGGCTGGTGCACTGGGACGACCCAGAGGGATGGTATGGGAAGGGAGGAGGGTGGAGGGTTCAGGATGGGGAACACTGTATACTTGTGGGGGATTCATTTTGATATATGCCAAAACCAATACAATATTGTAAAGTTAAAAAATTAAATTAAATTAAAAATAATAATAATACATAAATTTTAAAAATCAAGTCCTAAAAAAAAAAAAAAAAGACACCATGCCAAGTGACCAGAAGATGCTAAGAGAAAAGTCAGGGAGAAAACCCTTGCAAGGAAGTCCCTCATGTCTACTGTGATTATATATGTATCATCCAAACAGGGGTGGGTTTTTAATGAAGGAATGCATCGGTTAGATACTACAATGTTACAAACCACCCCAGAACTCATTGGCTTAAAAGAACTATTGTTTATTATTTCTCTCCAATCTTAAATTGGCTGGGGGCTGACTGATCTAAGCTGGGCTTGACTGGGAGTAACTGCTCCAGAGACTGAGTCCAGCTAGCTGGTCTGGGCATGTCCTTATGTCCATAGCAGAAATCATTTTAATGGTCTTTCTTCTTTTTGTTAAGAAGCGTACTTTATTTATGTAAGTGTTTTTTGGATGTAGACCATTTTTAAAGTCTTCATTGAATTTGTTACAGCATTACTTCTGTTTAACGTTTTGGGTTTGGGCCGCAAGGCATGTGAGATGGCTATTAGCTCCCCGACCAGGGATTGAACCCATCCCTCCTGCAACAGAAGGCGAAGTCTCAACCACTGGACAGCCAGGGAAGTTCCCTTAATGGTCTTTCTACGTGGTCTGTCTGAGCATTTGTGCTTAAGGGTAGCCAGGCTTCTTCTACGGCAATTGAAGGCTCCAATGCAAGTGTCCTGAGAGAGCTCAACAACACTGATGATATTAACACCTCCCGTCATCTGGCTTTGGCAGCCACCAGCTATTCCTTTTTACTAGGTTCTATTTATTAATGAAGTTACACAGTCCCACCAGTTTTAAGAGGAAAGATAGACTACTGCCTTTTAATGGGGGTCTGGCAAGATTCTAAAAGAGCATGCGAGAAAAGAGACATTTTTGTGCCAATTTTTGGAAAGTACAGTTTGCTAGAAAAGAATAATGGCATGGCGAGTCTCATCATTTTGTTGGCTGCTCTCTCCTTTCCCATTCCTGTCCTGGCTCTTTCGTGCCTTCTTCCCATGTTCTCTTAGAGCTCCGAGCTTTTCTCCCTCCGCTATGCAGAAGAGTTCAAGTCTCTCCCAGATCCTGTTTCTTCTGCTAGTCAGGACAAAGACACCTGATTTCCCAGGAAACTTAACTTCTATCTTCTTTAGAAAGGAGTTTTGTCTCCTTACTCAGATTTAGAAGTAAATAATACTTGGGCCCATTCTCTGCAGACTACAGAGAACAGTGTAGGGGGGAAAAAAGAGAATATCAGAAGGTAGGATGTTCTTTTGGAGAAGGCAATGGCACCCCACTCCAGTACTCTTGCCTGGCAAATCCCATGGATGGAGGAGCCTGGTAGGCTGCAGTTCATGGGGTCGCTAAGAGTCGGGCATGACTGAGCGACTTCACTTTCAGTTTTCACTTTCATGCATTGGAGAAGGAAATGGCAACCCACTCCAGCATTCTTGCCTGGAGAATCCCAGGGACAGAGGAGCCTAGAGGGCTGCCATCTATGGGGTTGCAGAGTTGGACACGACTGAAGAGACTTAGCAGCAGCAGCAGTTCTTTATGATCACCACATTCTTTGACAAAGAATTCTCCTTGAAAAGAGCAAAGAGAAGGGAGTCTCACATATTCCAAGAAATAGGACACATTCTTCACAATTCAAGGGAGAAAGCCATGTGGACAAGACTCCTGAGGTTTAGACAGTATCGTCTAATGGTCTTTGTGAAGATGGAGCCATTCTATTGCTTCAGCATGGAGTAAGTGATTAGTCAATAAGATTAAAATATCAGATACAGAAAAGGCCTCAGAAAGAGAAACAAAATTCCTATAACTGCTAGAGCAATATCAAAACCCTCCTGGAAGAGTCCTTCTTCATACTTTCAACTCCTGTGTGTATTTTGCAAGTGGAAGAAAATCATTATGATAATTTCACTGAAGATGCTTACTGCATAAAAATTGTTCTGATACAAAGAAAATTTAGTTTTCCTTGAGAAAACACACTTCAGATGTACCAATTTAGATTACACTCTATAGCATATAAGCACATATTTGATTAATGATGACAAATAACTAAGATTTTTTTTTCTTATGTAAAAAGAAGTCCAATGGTTGCCAGAACAGTCAAGCTAATAATTGTATGATTTCATCAAGGATTCAGTTTTCTTCTATTTTTTCCAACTCCACCAAGTTTCCTATGTGGCTTTTATTCACATCGTTGCAGTACAGCTGCTGCTGCTTCAGGCATCACAGCCACATCCAGGTCAGAAAAAAATGGAAGGCATCAAAAGCCTTTTCCTTGGGAGGATTTGTCTTTGTATGGCAAAGAGAAAACTCTTCTCAAGGACTTCTGTCTACATTATATTAAGCTTTTACACGTGGCTACAACAAATCAAAGTGATATTTTAGCTTTCCAGTAGAACTAGGCATTGGAGAAGGAAATGGCAACCCACTCCAGTGTTCTTGCCTGGAGAATCCCAGGGACGGGGGAGCCTGGTGGGCTACCGTCTCTGGAGTTGCACAGAGTCAGACACGACTGAAGTGACTTAGCAGCAGCAGCAGAGCTAGGCAAAATATAGGATGGAAATTGTAAATGACATTTGGTTACAAAACAACAGTGTCTGCCATAGTAGTGAACCAGGAGCCAAGCAACCTGTGGTGGTATCTGTCTAATCTTTTAACCTAACAAAGTTAGGAACTGTGGAAAAGCCTTTTAACCTCCATGACCCCAGTTTTCCCATTAAAAAATGAAATGATGAAATAGATCTCTGATTCTCTATGACTACCTATACCCAGGATAACCTAAAGGCAGGATTGTTGGGGAAGACACTGTCCACCTACCCAACAACTCTTTCCTTCTTGTCTTCCCTATTGGCAGAAGTCAGGTCCCGCTATAAAACCTGGTGAGGTTTCTAAATTTCTTTCCCAGCTAGAGCATGATCATGTGACCAAACCTTGGCCAAGGACACCCAAGGAAAAGTGTATGCCATGACATTTGGGAAAGATTTTCCACCAGACTATACGATGAACGTGTAAGGATTAGTCTTCTGGCTCCCTCTTCCATCTCTCTCCCTCTTCCATCTCTCTCCCTCTTCCATCTCTCTCCCTCTTCCATCTCTCTCCCTCCTCCATCTCTCTCCCCATCCGACTACTCGTCTTTGGACTCAGCTGTATGAACTGAAGCAGCCATTTTCTAGCAATGAGGAAGCAAACACACTGAAAATGATGGAATGGAAGGATGAGAAAGAATTTTGGTCATTGATGAAATCAGTTGTGGGACCACCATTTTCTGACTTTATGTTATGGGAAACAATGAGGACCCATTTTATTTATGTTATTTTTGTTTGATGCTCCAACTTGCAGCCCAAAACATCCTATATAGAACAGTGACCTAAAAAATTTACTCCACAGTTGCAGATTCTGAATTAATCCGTGGCTGTCTTACACATTATGTGCACATGAATCCCCAGAGTAGCTTGTTACAATGTGGATTTTTTTTTTTTTTTGGCTACAACGGGTCTCACTTGCTTCACTTGGGATCTTTGTCTCGGCACGTGGAATCTAGTTCCTGACCAGGGATTGAACATGGGCCCCCTGCATTGGGAGCATGGAGCCTTAACCACTGGACCACCAAGCACGTCCCAATGCAGATTTCTGATTCAGCGGGCCTGGGATGGGGATTAAAATTCTGCATTTCTATCAGAATTTCTAGCAGGTGGTATTGGGGCTCCTGCTCTGCAGATGATCCACACTCCGCTTTGAACGGCAAGATGCTAAACCAGGTGTGACTATTGTATTCTACAGCCCCGATCAAGTCACAGTGCTTCCCTGTCCTCGCTCGGCTCTCTCACAGTAGCCTACATCTACGATTCTAAGTACTAGCAGAAGAAAACATAGTCATTTACTCCACAAACGGAATTACACATGCAAAGTGACACGAAGAAGCATAAACCCTGAGATTTATTTTAATCCCTGTGCTGAATGGTCCCTCATCTCATTTCCTGATACAAGGGGCATCCAGGACCAGGCACCCAGGCCATTCCCATGACTGTTTGTCTCTTCCCCCCACCCCATCTCCCCATGGGAAGTAAGTACCACGGGAGCAGAATGTTAAACTGAGCTCTATTTGCAGCTGCTCCTTGGGACCTCAGTAGGTATAATGTGTGTGCTCATCAGAAATTCAACTAATAAAGATTTGAAAAGATTTGGAGCAATCCATCCTCTTATCCACCCCTCTTTCAATGAAAATGAAGAACGACTGTGGTTATTCTGATAACAAAAAAGCCGTCTGCCTGCAAAGGTGATGGCAGCTCGGTTTCCTCTGTCCCAGGTGCTCCTGGTAGCTCACAGGCGTCTTGTCTGAGATGCTCCAACGCTGAAATCTGGTGGCTGTCCGATCTGAGTGCTCTCTCCCTCCTGCCATTGCCGCACTTCGGTTATACACCTGCTGGAAAATAACCTGCTCTCCCCGGGATGCTTCAAACCAAATTCTTGGACATCTGTCTACTGTATCCTGAAACATGGCAGGGGCCAGGAAGGGATGGGACCAAGAGCTCTATGCCACCGTGAGTGGAAAGATGGGAGATAGTCCTTTTTTTTTTTTTGCATATTTTAATGAACATTATTTTTTAGAATTGGTTTATTTATGTATATATTTTTAGTTCTCATTGTACTATTTTTTCCAGTTTTTTCGAGACATAATTGGCCAGTAAAATTGTAACATATTTGAAGCATACATCATACTTCCATTTTATATGTGTATAATATATAAAAGTATACATAATATGTATTATTTAATGGGAAAATATTTACTCTCTTAAACATTTTAATTATACAACATAGCATATCAACTCTATTGGTCATGTTACATGTTATTCATTCATTCATGTTATTTATTTATTTATTCAGATTTTATTCATCGTATAGCTGAAAAAAAATAGCAGTTGGTCTAGAAGAACTGGTCTAGATTTTCAGAAAAATTAACAGAGCACAGTGTTTTCATTGACCTCACATTGGTGTCCCCTATTATCAGCATCTTAGAATAGTATGACACATTTGTTGCAAATAATGAGCCAATCAGATCAGATCAGATCAGTTGCTCAGTCGTGTCCGACTCTTTGCAACCCCATGAATCCCAGCACGCCAGGCCTCCCTGTCCATCACTAACTCCCAGAGTTCACTCAGACTCACGTCCATCGAGTCAGTGATGCCATCCAGCCATCTCATCCTCTGTCGTCCCCTTCTCCTCCTGCCCCCAGTCCCTCCCAGCATCAGAGTCTTTTCCAATGAGTCAACTCTTCACATCAGGTGGCCAAAGTACTGGAGTTTCAGCTTTAGCATCATTCCTTCCAAAGAAATCCCAGGGCTGATCTCCTTCAGAATGGACTGGTTGGATCTCCTTGCAGTCCATGGGACTCTCAAGAGTCTTCTCCAACACCACAGTTCAAAAGCATCAATTCTTCGGTGCTCAGCCTTCTTCACAGTCCAACTCTCACATCCATACATGACCACAGGAAAAACCATAGCCTTGACTAGACGAACCTTTGTTGGCAAAGTAATGTCTCTGCTTTTCAATATGCTATCTAGGTTGGTCATAACTTTTCTTCCAAGGAGTAAGCGTCTTTTAGTTTCATGGCTGCAGTCACCATCTGTAGTGATTTTGGAGCCCAGAAAAATAAAGTCTGACACTGTTTCCACTGTTTCCCCATCTATTTCCCATGAAGTGATGGGACCGGATACCATGATCTTTGTTTTCTGAATGTTGAGCTTTAGGCCAACTTTTTCACTCTCCACTTTCACTTTCATCAAGAGGCTTTTGAGTTCCTCTTCACTTTCTGCCATAAGGGTGGTGTCATCTGCATATCTGAGCTTATTGATATTTCTCCCAGCAATCTGGATTCCAGCTTGTGCTTCATCCAGCCCAGCGTTTCTCATGATGTACTCTGCATATAAGTTAAATAAGCAGGGTGACAATATACAGCCTTGATGTCCTCCTTTTCCTATTTGGAACCAGTCTGTTGTTCCATGTCCAGTTCTAACTCTTGCTTCCTGACCTGCATACAGATTTCTCAAGAGGCAGATCAGGTGGTCTGGTATTCCCATCTCTTTCAGACTTTTCCACAGTTTATTGTGATCCACACAGTCAAAGGCTTTGGCATAGTCAATAAAGCAGAAATAGATGTTTTTCTGGAACTCTCTTGCTTTTTCCATGATCCAGCAGATGTTGGCAATTTGATCTCTGGTTCCTCTGCCTTTTCGAAAACCAGCTTGAACATCAGGAAGTTCACGGTTCACATATTGCTGAAGCCTGGCTTGGAGAATTTTGAGCATTACTTTACTAGGGTGTGAGATGAGTGCAATTGTGCGGTAGTTTGAGCATTCTTTGGCACTGTGATCCATTATTAACTGAAGCTCGTAGTTCTTTAAATTCCCTGGTTTTGTTGTTGTTTTCCTGTTTTCTCATTCTCATAGAGCGGTCACTTTCTCTCCCAGGGTCCCACAGAACACTGACGTTATGTTCCTTAGGCGCCTCTTGGCTGTGGTTATTTCTCGGACTGTTTAGATGATCCTGAGAGTTTCAAGGAGCAGCGGTCACGTATTTTGTAGGATGCCCCACTACCTAAATTTGTGTGATGCTTTTACCGTGATGACCCTGGGCTTGTGGGTTGTTAGAAAGAAGGCAGAGTAATGCAGTGCCATTTTCAGCCATTCTGCCAAGTGTCTGCACCGTAGCGTGATTGGCAGCCACCGGTGTTGGCCTTGAATGCCTGGCTGAGACAGTGTTCTTTAGGGTTTTCCCTGTAAAGTTACCCTTATTTACTCTTCCCATGCTGTACATTTTGAAACAAATTCACTATGGGAAACCTATATCTAAGGGGTGAGGGTTTATGCTCCAGTTGTGTGATGATATAGATCTGCATAAAATATTTGGAATCCTTCTGTGTGGGAGCTTTGTCAATTCTCCCCCATCACTAATCTATTCAATAACTTATTTATGCCAATACAGAATCGTGTATATTTATTTTGGGATTCCCTGGTGCCTCAGTGGTTAAGAATCTGCCTGCAATGCAGGAGAAGTGGGTTCAATCCCTGGGTCGGGAAGATCCTCTGGAGAAGGAAATGGCAACCACTCCAGGATGCTTGCCTGGAGAATCCCATGGACAGAGGAGCCTGGCGGGCTACAGTCTGTGGGGTCACGAGTGAGACACAACTTAGTGAGTAAACCACCAACCACATATTTATTTTATACTTTGACTTAAAATCTGACGTTGATTGATTGAGTAAGTGAGTGCTCAAATTTTCATGGCGATTGGGAACTTCTATTTCCCTGCGGCATATTCCCATCCCTATGTGTAGGGGGTGTGTCCTTTTTCCTTGTCTTTCTTTCTTTTTTTCTTGGATTGCTTTCTTACTTTCTGGTGCTACAAGACGATAAGGTTCATCCTGTATATTTCCTCTTCCAGTTGTAGAATCAGTCATTTTTCCAAGTAACTGTTTTTTTTCCCCCTAAAAATTGAAGAATGGTATTAGAAACCAAGATCTAGGGTGTAGGTGTGTGTGTTGCTATTGTATCATTTCTTTTAGGCCCTCTCAGCTAGAGAAAAACAGGATGTGTTTATATTAATTCATGTATATACAGAAAACTATGAATATTCTTATATGTAAACAACTGTATCTATACAACACTAATCTGGAGTTCATACTGTTGTCTCCAGTTCTAATTTATTGCTTTTTGTGGCTCATCCTGGCTTCCTCTCCTATCTTGTCTGGAACCTCCCCCTCCAACAGTGAGAAAACTTGGCTCTCATCATCTGCTGTCCATTAATGGATTCTTCCGTTCCAGTATGCATGGCTGTACCAGAATCAACCTGCACCCCCACAGGAAATGACTTTAGCAACAAGGATACAGGTCTTACGTGCAATTCCTTCTGCCTTTAGTTTTACAAACTCAACTCGTTTCCAGAGATGCTTAGGTCAGCACTGTGAATGGAAGTTAGACATCCACAGGCCGCCAGTGTTGCATGAGACAGGGATTCTGGGCAGGACCAAAGGCCATGAGAGGCAAGCTTCATACCCCGTTTGAGGAAGCTCTTGGCCAAAAGACAGAAACTGATCTTGGGGTTCAAAGTCACAGGACCCCAAAGATCTTTCACAGAGATATGAAGAGGGTGACAGATAGAAGTTAGACTAGGTTCAGATGAAAAAGATGAAAAAAGAATCACCTTATATTATTGATATTAGACAGAATGATAGAAAAGGCTCATAATTGAAATAGCTTCAGAAAAACAAACAAACAAAAAGGAGTATAAAGTAACGTACAATGTCCAAGAATGTCTACAGAATCATATAGAGACAAATGCACATCTGGCCACTTCTGCTCACTAACTAGGTGACTTTGGACATGTTAGTTGTACTTCCCTATCCTAACTCTCAATCCTTGTAAAATCAGGATAACGATACTCATCTGGCAAGTTTGTTATGAGGGTGAAAAGAGAGAGAGAAAAAAAAATCTAGGTAAAACAACACAGCACCTTAATGATGGAGAAAATCAACAATCACCAAAATTTATTAAGTATTTATTATTTGCTAAACATTAAACCATATGTGTTACCTGTAGTTTTTATTGTTAGTATATAACTGACCTATAAGTAGTATCAGAAGGTTATGGATTTTCCTTCTTACAAAGTCCTCAAATCTGAATAGTTTTCTTCTACTTTGTAGACTTTGTATAAAGCAACCTAAAAGCAAGAGAATAGGAAATGATTCTCCCCCAAGTCTTTGGCAGTGGCAGAATCCATGACACAGTGAGACATCCAGGGCAATCCTGGACACAAAATAAGAAGTGGAGAAGGATAGTGGCATTTGTATAATAGCCCAATCTTCTAAAATATAGCCTTCGATATCTAGCGCCTTTTGTCAGGCCAGAGAACTGTTTTATGAACTAGTTTCTTCTCAGAGTCAGGTATCTGCTGATTGCATCTCTTTAGAATAAGGGCTACATTTCTCAGTAACTGGTAATAATTTCTCTCAATGAAGAGGAAAGCAAATTGTCACTAAAAAAAAAAAAAAAAAAAAAAAACCTGCATAAATTGCAGGAGCGGTAATTACTCTTGCCCTTAGGCTCCTGGGGACACATGCTGTCTTACTATGGTAATTACCATGATTACATGCTATTTAATTGTGTATTTAGATCTCTACAGAAATTGCAGACATGTTTCAGCTTTGCTAGAGGAGCTTTCAATAAATATTCCTTATGAGAATAAGGAATACTCTTCCTTATGCTAGGTTAAATACCATATCTTACATTTACCTTCAATATATGATCATATCCTTGGGATTTTTCATGGGGAATATTGAATAGACACCCAGTCATCACTGTCACCATCTGGAAAGCCTTGTGGGATCATTTGGTCTAAGTCCTGACCTTTAGGACTAGGTTAGTCGAGAGAGGAAATAGAGGCCAGGCTAAATCCTTCTTCCTTACCGGGTGGAAAGAATTTGAAGCTAATGCCAGATTCCCGGTAGGTTCATATTATCTTTGTCTGATACAGCACAATAAGACTTTCCTGGTCAGCTAAAGTAACAGATAATTCCTGACTAGTCTGGGACCCAGGAGAGTCTGTGCCTAGAGCTTTGGCGACCTTCTGTCCCTTCAAAATGAAGACATAAGTTGCTGAAACCAGGTGAAGACAGAGGAATTCGGCAAGTTCCCGGTTCTGTAAGGGTCTTTCTTTCTCTGCCCAATGGAACTTTACTCCCCAAACTCAGAGAACCTTGGGGCTGAATGACAAGCGTCTACTGAGTGAATGGCAAGGGAGAATGAGGAACTCATTTAAGAACGTCATGACCAAACCTAGGAAAAGGCCGTATCCACTAGTCACTTACATCAGGGCCCTTCAGTCCTGAGTTGCCCTTTCAGATTACTGTTATCCTGTCAGGAGAACCCAACCACTCAGGTATATGACAGAGAACTTGACCTGGCTTTGGTCAAATCTACCAACAATTTCAGGACTTTTGCCTTAAAAGCCTCTCGTTATAAATTAGACAACCCCCCTAAGGTACCCTATATTTGTTCAGCGCGTATCTTCCCTGGTGGCTCAGATGGTAAAGCATCTGCCTACAACGCAGGAGACATGCGTTCCATTCCTGGGTCAGGAAGATACCCTGTAGAAGGAAATGGCAAACCACTCCAGTACTCTTGCCTGGAAAATCCCATGGACAGAGGAGCCTGGTAGGCCAGCCCATGGGGTTGCAAAGAGTTGGACAAGACTGAGCGACTTCACTTTCTTTCAGGATGACCTGACCATAGCTGGGAGACCTGGATCTAACCCAGGCTCTGTCACTAACTGAATGCATCTGCTTCAAGAAGACGTGATCTTCCTGGAGTTCAAGTCCCTCATCTATGAAATAAGGTAATTAGACTAGATCAGTATTTTTCAGCATTGGGCATATTTGAATCACTTGGGAGGATTTTTTTTTAATATGATGGTCAGGCATTATCCTGGACTATTGAAATCAGACCCTCCGGGGCTACCACCATGTGTGTCGAGTTCCTTGGGTGATTCTGACTTCAGCCAGGGCTGAAGCCTGTAAGGCCGTGTTGTTCCTGAGTTCACACTGGGTGGATATTTTGTCACCCTGAGCTTTACACCACGTCGGAGATTTCCATCATCTCTGAACTTTCTCCTCCATGGAAGGAAGAATTCTAAGGTGATTCTCAATGATTTACATCCTTTTGTCAACTCCCCTTGGGTGCAGGTGGAACCTGTGCCTGGTGTCTGGCCAAGAGAACGCGGCAAAGGTGATGAGACAGTCACCTCTGTGATTAGGTCACATTTCATGCAGCAGATGGAACAGTGAGCGTCTCCCTCGGGCCTTGAAGGAAACTGACATGTTGTGAGAAGGTCTCTGATACAGACTGAATGTATCAGAGACACCGGCCCCCCAATCATAAACTGACATCCAGCCCCCAGCATGATAGAATTTGGAGACGGGCCTTTGCTAGAATGTCAATACTGTCATGCATACATGTATGTATGCAATCTATGAACTGTAGCAATATTTTCCTGAACCTATCTCCTAATACAAAGGAAATATGGGCAAAAATAAATAAACGGGACATAATCAAACTCTAAAAGCTTTTGCACGGCAAAGAAAACCATTAACAAAATGAAAAGACAACCTACTAAATGAAAGACAATATTTGCAAATGATATTGCTAAAATGTCAATCCTACCAAGAGCCATCCATCTATAGATTTAATGAAATCCCTATCAAGATTCCACTGGCAGTTTTTATAGAAGTAGAAAACCCTCCTAAAATTCATATGGAACCACAAAAAATCCCAAAGAGTCAAATAAATACTGAGAAAGAAAAACAAAGCAGGAGGCATCACACTTCCTAATTTCAAGCTAAATCAGTATGGTACTGGCATAAAGGTAGATAAACAGACCAATGGAACAGAATTGAGAGTTCAGAAATAAACCCAACATAACGTGGTCAACTGAAATTTGATGACAGCCGAGAATACGCAGAAAAGACTATCTCTTCAGTAAGTGGTGCTGGGATAATTGGATATTTACATATAAAACAATAACACTGGACCTGAGCCTGGCGGGCTATAGTCCACAGTGTCACTCAAGAGTCGGACACGACTTAGTGACTAAATGACAATGACAGAAATATCTTATTCCACTTAAAAAATAATAAAGTGAATGAAAACAATATTAATACCTGAAACCATGAAACTTTCTGAAAGAGAACATAGCAATAAAACTCCTCGACATAGGCCGTGGTGATGGTTTTTTGAATATGACACCTAAAGCACAAAGAACAAAATAAAAAACAAACGAGTGAGACTACCTCAGACTATAAACTTCTGCACAGCACAAGAAACCATCAACAAAGTGAGAAGGCAAGCTAAGGAGTGGGGAAAAATTGCAAACCTTGTATCTCATAAGCGGGTTAATGTCTAAAATATATAAAGAACTCATACAACTCAATAGAAAATAAAACCAAGTAACCTAATAAAAATGGACAAAGGACCTGAATAGACATTCCTACAAAGATAATGCAAAAGGCCAACAGGTACTTGAAAATACACTCAACATCACTAGTTATCAGGGAAACAAAAATTGAAATCACAATGAGATGCCACCTCATGCCTTTTAGAATGGCCAACATCCAAAAGCCAAGAGTTGGTGTGAATGTAAAGGAAAGGGAACCCTTGCAAATTGTTGTAGGGACTGTAAATTGATACAGTCATTATGGAAAATAATATGGAGGATCCTCAAAGAATTAAAAATAGAGCTACCATATTATCTAGCAGTGTCACTTCTGTGAGCACATCCAAAGGAAACAAGAACACTAACTCAGAAAGATATCTGTACCTTCATGGTCATAGTGGCATTACTTACAGTGGCCAAGCCACAGGGTCCACTGATGGACGAATGGATAAAGAAGCAGTCTGTGCCTGCGTGTAATGGAATATTATTCAGCAGTGAAAACTGAGCAAATCCTCCCATTTGTGACACCATGGGTGAATTGACTTTGAAGGCATCATGCTAAGTGAAATAAGTCACACAGAGAAAGACAAATACCATATGATATAATTTATATATGGAATATAAAAACAAACAAATTGAACTCAGAGAAAAAGAGATCAGACTTTTGGTTACCAGAGGTACAGTGTGATGGAAGGGAGAAATTGGAAGAAGATAATCAAAAGATATAGATTTCTAGTTAAAAGATAAACAAGTACTAAGATGTAATGGGGGGCTTCCCTGATGGTTCAAATTATTTAAAAAATCTGCCTACAATGCAAACGACCCAGATTCAATCCCTGGGTTGGGAAGACCCCCTGGAGGAGGGCATGGCAACCCACTCCAGTGTTCTTGCCTGGAGAATCCCCATGGACAGATGAGCCTGGCAACAGTCCATGGGGTCGCAAGGTCGGACGCGACTGAGCGACTGAGCACAGCACAGCACAGTGACTCAGAAATGGTAGCTGTGGTTGTTGTTGCCTTTGTCGTAAGCTCTTGGCTGGAGTGCATTAGGGACAATTTATTTTTAGCACCTATTATGGCCCTTCCGAGATGATTCAGAAAGCCTGAGAGGTTTACTGAGCACATTTTCAAGTGTGAGGTTGAGAGGAGAGTGCAGTAGTGCAACCGCGTCTGCAGGGGAAGGCACGTCCTCCCCTTGTTCCCCATCATCATCGCTCCAACAGCGAGAGGGTCGATGTCAAGAAGATGGACACTGGAGAGATGAACACTACATTCATAATCCCTTATCTGGATTCAAGAACAAAAAAAACCCATGATTTTTGCCCATTCTTTAACTTGTCCCTAGTATATTCTGTCCTTTTCACTATTAAAGCTAGTCTTTCTCAGGCTCTGTTCTGAATAACTTCCAGAGACTAGATGTCATTCTTTTGAAGTCATAGGATAGGAGGCTGCTTGCCAGCCTTAAAAGTCTTTAAAAACTTATTGTGTTTGAGCTGCTTCAGCCAGGGCGAGCACAGCCAAAATGCATCCTCTTGGCTCAAGCAGAGCTGTAAAAAAACGAAGTTCCAAAGTTTGCTTTTCAGAGTCTCACACTCAATGTGGACAATTAAAAAGCCTGACCCCAGAAAGACTTTCTCGTTGACTGACAAGAATTTTCAAGAAAGTTGCCCAGCAACCCCCAGAACTGCCATTTATTTGGCAAAGAGGGGACTGCTTTTTGAAAGAGACTGAGGATGTGCGTGCTCAGTCATGTCCAACCATGGACTTGTAGCCTGCCAGTCTCCTCTGTCCAGGGAATTTCACAGGCGAGAATATTGGAGCAGGTTGCCATTTCCTCCTCCGGGGATCTTCCCAACCCAGGAATCTAACCCATGTCTCTTCTGTCTCATTCATTGGCAGGCAGAGTCTTTACCACTGTGCCACCTGAGAAGCCCTAGAGAAGTCACTAAAATAAAAGGCAACTTCCCTTTCATGAAAAAAAAAAATGAAGAAATGAAAGAAGTATTTAGAGGACAAGTAAAGGAAATACTAAATTATATTGAAAAATGAAAGTAAGAACTTAACAAATTCATTACCAGAAATTTGGCTTGAACTAAAAACAAAGAAGCTCATAAAAATTCTTGGATAGGAGACCCATGGGAATCATCATTAAGACTTCCCTGGTAGCTCAGACGACAAAGCGTCTGCCAACAATGCAGGAGACCTGGGTTCGATCCCTGGGTCGGGAAGATCCTCTGGAGAAGGAAATGGCACCCCACTCCAGTACTCTTGCCTGGAAAATCCCATGGACAGAAGAGCCTGGTAGGCTACAGTTCGTGGGGTCGCAAAGAGTCAGACACGACTGAGCGACTTCACCTTCACCTTCAGGAATCATCAACCTCAGAGGTCTTCGAAATGTTCACAAAATCTGAAATACATGTTAGGGACATCAAGCACACCAAAAGGTCCCCTGGTGACACCGTCAGAAAAGCAGTGTATCACAGACTGATCCCTGCACTGCATTCATAGTTTCTTGGACACAGAAAAGAATAAGCGAGAAAAAAAAGACAGATTTTTGATGTTTTATGTAAAGCATAATTGCTTTCAACATCATGGTGTTTATCTTGGCTTATCTGAATGAAATTTGCCTTTGTTCAGGCTTCGTGATCACTGCAAGCTTTATGATTAAAACCAGAAGCAAGTGAAGCATGAGAATCATATTGTGATGTACAGCTGGCACTTGCTCACACAAAGCAGGACATGACTGCTGGCCTTCAGGGATCTTCTCTGGTTCACTCTGCAGATGAAAAGCTGAAAACAGAGCTGTCTAGAAGACTTAGAACACAGACTTATGGTTACCAAAGGGAACATGTAGGGAGGGGTAAATTAGGAGTTTGGGATTAACACATACACACTAGTCTATATTGGACTTCCCTGATAGCTCAGTTGGTAAAGAATCCACCTGCAATGCAGGAGACCCCGGTTCGATTCCCGGATTGGGAAGATCCCCTGGAGAAGGGAAAGGCTACCCACTCCAGTATTCTGGCCTGGAGAATTCCGTGGACTGAATAGTCCATGGGGTTGCAAAGAGTTGGACATGACTGAGCGACTTTCACTGCTATATATCAAATAGATAATCAACAAGGACCTACAGTATAGTATAGAGAACTCTACTCAATACTCTGTAATAACCTATGTGAGAAAAGAATCTGAAAAAGAGTGGATATATGTATATATATAACTGAATCACTTTGCTGCATGCCTGAAACTAGGGCTTCCCTAGTAGTTCAGTTGGTAAAGAATCTGCCTGCAATGCAGGAGACCTGGGTTCAATCCCTGAGTTGGGAAGATCCCCTGGAGAAGGAAGTGGCAACCCACTCCAGTGCTCTTACCTGGAGAATTCCAGGGACAGAGGAGCCTGGAGGGCTATAGTCCATGGGATCACAAACAGTCGGAGATGACTGTGCAACTAAATTTCACTTTCACTTTCATAGACACTACAAATCCCCTTCGAATGACCTGTGCACATTGGAACCAAACTGAACCATGAGACTCCAGGGGTAGCAGGTTATGGAAAGGATGTCCCAACTGCTCTGAATGTTCTCATGGAAATTCTTCTTCAGCAGTTTCCCAGGTCTGGTACTTCTCCAAGTAATTAGGAAATCATTTATTAGACCGTGATCATGTTTCGCCTCAAAACTCAGTTTAAAAGAATAACATCATTATCTTTATAGATGACAGAGGACTTGAGAGTGGAAACTGGGACTTATTTGCATTGAATTCCCATCATGTAACCAAACGTCTTTGACAAATGCAGTTTATCCTCCCCTTTCAACCACATGAGAGGAAAGTAGCCCATAATCCCTTCCATAGTTCACAAAACCGGCAGCTAATTAGGTGTTTTGTGGATCCATGATGAAACGCAGGACTTTAAAAATATTTACACATATTTTATGAATTATCAAGTTGCAGAGTAAGAAGCAAAATGACCAATACACATATGAAAATTACTGAACCTCATTTATAATCAAAGAAATAAAAATAAAGACATTGGGAAAGCATCCTTCCCATTAAATTGGTAAAATTGGTGAAGATCTTGGACTTCCCTGGTGGCTCAGACAGTAAAGCGTCTGCCTACAATGTGGGAGAACCGGGTTCAATCCCTCACTCAGGAAGATCTCCTGGAGGAGGAAATGCCAACACTCCAGTATTCTTGCCTGGAGGATCCCATGGATGGTGGAACCTGGTAGGCTACAGTCCATGGGGTCGCAAAGAGTCAGACACGACTGAGCAACTTCACTCACTCACTCATGGACAATAGTCATATGCATATAGTCCTGATGACAGTGAAGAATGGTCCACATCTTCTGTGGGGGGAGAAGGATTGGCAAAATTAGCAAACGCTTTAAAAATTCGCATGCCCCTTAAATCCAAAATTCCACTGCTTTGAATGTATTCTAACAAAATAATGGATGTGCATAAGCAGTCAACTTCAAGAACATTAAGCACAATAACTCGTGAAAAAGCAGAACCTACAATTTTTAAATTGTATCAAGTGAGATATTGTTTCTATCCATATCATGCAATGCCATTTTGTCATTGAAAATGACATTGAAGATCTTCTTTCTTGTTTCAAAGACGTACTTGTAGCGTATTTTGGTTTAAAAGAAGGTTAGAAAAATTATGATTTTATTTTCAGTAAAAGCAAAGTGTTAAAAGGCGAAAAGGTGGATAGGGTTTTGATGGCATTAATTGGGTCAGGAAAGTCAAGAATGGCTGGCTGCCAAATTTCCTTGTCACTTTAATTTTCCCAAAGAAGAAAAATGCAAGGAACAAATCCAAATAGCAAACAGAGCAGCGGCTTATTAGCTGAGTCGGTCCATGAGTTTTCTTGGGTGAATGGAGGACCTGTGTGGGGTTTCTGTCTCCCCACCACAGCCAAAAGCGGACAGAGTCCTTAGGCAGGCACACAGAGACAGGAAGGAAAGCCAGGCCTAAGTTACGGATCTCCCTGCATAGAATGAGGAGAGACAATGAAAGGGACTACCTGGGCACCACCTTTTCGTCAGTCCCCGGCCCACCAGTAAACATAGCCAGTAAATGCCATGGAATCCCATCAATAACAGTGGCTTCTTCCCTTCCCTCTGGTCCTGAGGGGAGGGGAGTAAGCTTGCAGGTGGACTGAAACATCGAGACGCAAGAGGTTCAGGCCACACTACACTGTTGCAATAATCTGCTGCTGCAAAACACACCACTCCAAAACCCAGAGGTTCACAATAGCATTATTTCTCATGTTCTGTGGGTTGGCTAGGCTCTGACACGCTGCTCACCCCGTGTGGTGTAGCTGAGCTGACTCATGCAGCCGCATTCAGCTGGGTGCCTGGCTGGTGCTAGAACCTCTCAGCTGCATCTTACACTCCAGTGTCTCACTCCTCATTCAGCTGTTGTTCGGTCACTAAGTCACATCTGACTCTTTGCAACCCCTTGAATGGCAGCACACCAGACTTCCCTGTCCTTCACTATCTCCTGGAGTTTGCTGAAACTCATGTCCATTGAGTCAATGATGCCATTCAACTATCTCATCCTCTGTCATCCCTTTCTCCTCCGGCCTTCAATCTTTCCCAGCATCAGGGTCTTTTCCAGTGAGTCAGTTCTTCTCATCAGGTGGCCAGAGTATTGGAGCTTCAGCTTCAGCAGCAGTCCTTCCAGTGAATATTCAGGACTGATTTCCTTTAGGATGGACTGGTTGGATCTCCTTGCAGTCCGAGAGACTCTCAAGAGTCTTCTCCAACACCACATTTCAAAAGCATCAATTCTTTGGTGCTCAGTCTTTTTTAGGGTCTAACATTCACATCTGTACATGACTACTGGAAAAACTATAGCTTTGACTAGGTGGACCTTTGTCGGCAAAGTAATGGAAAGCAAGTATCTGGAGAAGGAGGCAGCTTTCGCCCCTTATGAGGAAGCTCCAAGCCACTCAGGGATAGGTGTACACCCTCTATGAAGGAGACCACCATTACTTGCTATAGCTACTCTAGCTTGTTCCACAGGGTGATCTGTAACATCTCACATGAGTGCCTCTGACCCCCAGCACAGAGTCAAAATATGCTCTCTAAACAGAAAATAGACATCAAGTGGTATATTCTGATGAGTGAATGTTAAGTATGAGAAACTCAGAATTTCTCTTTTATGTATAAACTCTGAATCTTTTATGACTTTAGGGAGTGGGGTTCCAGAGAGCACACCAGGATATTATAGATAAAACATCACACTTTCCTCTTTGAAAGGCTCTGTGACTCTGATGATAAGGCAGATTTTGCTAAACTGCCCCCTCCCCCTTCAGTTTCCTTCCTCTGGGCTGAAATCATGCATGAGAAATTCCAAAGAGGATCATATTTTTCCTAAAGGTTACAGGCTTAAATTATAAACTCAAGTCAATAAGTTAGATGTCTAAAAATTCTAAAAATAGGGGTGGATAATAAGAGTGCTTTCTCAACCAAAACCACAAAGGGCCCTCTGTTGCACTCAGAAAAAGCAGTAGAAACTAATCTTTCTCCCCAAGTGGAAAAATGGGGAATAGAAATCTCCCAGACGCCTTGCATTGTGTGCACTGATGATGTATTTCCATCAATCTCATTTATTGTTGTCTGAAGTCTTATTTTCAGGCCATTACATTCAAATACTGAATCAGACCATATCCGCCAAGATCCTCTGGGAAGAGGAAACACTTCTTACTGGAGGCAGGCTTGTTCTCTGGTTTTTACCACCAATGATAACATGTTTCCGCTGAAAGAGGGTCACAGAATCTTAAGTAAGCAATTTTGGGGGTGGAGAGGGATCTCAGTTCCCCAAGCAGAGATCTAGCCTGCACCCTCTACAGTAGAAGCACCAAGTTTTAAGTTCTAGACCGCCAGGGAAGTCCCTTAAGTAAGAAATTTGATAGAGGTTCTTGGGAACATGGAGGAGTCTGGAAGTCTCTACTAGGTGAGCTGTGAAACGAACAGAGAACAACCTTGCCAGAATGGCTCCAGCTTCACGAAAGGGAGGGATAGGATATTAAAAAAAAAGAGAGAGAGAGAGACGAAATGTTCCAGCACTGCTATGGTCCAAGTGAGATGGAATGTGAGTTCAGAGTACTGCCCACCAAGCTTCCCAAATCCCACCTGCCTTCAACAACTAACCTATGTGACCAGTCAGAAAGAAAATAATTGAGGCCAGAAAAAAAAAAAAAAAAAAGTAGGGGGGGAGGGGTTCACATGGCAAGCTAGGAAGGCAGCCAAAACGGTAATCCGGAAGTACAACGATCTTTCTAAACCATTGTTCAACCATTGATTAAATATAACTTTATTCTTTTCAACATAGGTAATAAGTTTTACAGTGCTTCCCAGCTGGCTCAGTGGTAAAGAATCCGCTTGCCAATGTGGGAGACACAGGTTTGACCCCCTGAGTCAGGAAGATCCCACTCCAGTGTTATTGCCTGGGAAACCCCATGGACAGAGGAGCCTGGCAGGCTACAGACCCTGGGGTCACATAAGAATCAGACATGACTTAGTGACTAAATAACAACAAGTTCTATACATACTTAAAATTTTTTCAGATACACAAAGACATAGAAAACAAATAAGTAGATCTTTTTACACATGATTTAAAAAAAAAAAAACCTAGTTTCATTTATTTATTTTTGGCTTCACGAGGTCTTCACCGCTGCATGGGCTTTTCTCCAGTTGTGATGAGCAGGGACTCCTCTTGCTTGTGATGAGCGGACTGCCCACTGCGGTGGCTTCTCTTGTTGCGGAGCACAGGCTCTAGGGTTCGTGGGCTTCAGCAGCTGAGACTCCCGGGCTCTAGAGCACAGGCTCAGTAGCTGTGGTGCACGGGCTTAGTTGCTCTGCAGAATGTGGGATCTTCCCAGATCAGGGCTCGAATCTGTGTCTCCTGCATTGGCAGGTGGATTCTTTACCCTGAGCCACCAGGGAAGCCCCACAAGATGTTTCTTGCTTGGAATTTGAACAGTTCAACTGTCTTCATTTTCCTCACGGAAGCCTTGCTTTCAGGCATACGTTTAGCAAACTAGCTTTCTGTTTCCACGCTTCCGATCCCAGCTCTTTGTCAATTTCTCCCCTCCCTCTCCTGTTCTTTCTCTTTCTTTCCCTCCTTCCTTCCATGCTTGTCTCCAGTCCAGGAAGAAGTTTGACAGGTCTAATCCTCCCCCTTCTCCCAGGGGTTCACTGTGGGCATCTGGTCGTGTGACCTCTGGTCCCTACTCCAGGAGACTCTTCAGAATAGAAACCGTCCTCTGAAGATACCAGTGGCTCTTCCTATTCCTGGGAAGTTGAAGGAGACAGCAGCATATGCTGCCACCTCCTCCCACCAGGAAGCTGGGTTTGGGAGGAGAATACACAGCATGGCCCCTCCAATGCCCGCCTGCAAGTGACTCCACGTGGCAGGGGTCGAGGAAGGAAGCACATTCACGGTCCTGGGGGTCCTCCCCTGGGTGTTGCCGGTCTTCCAGGGACAGGACACAGCAGCTGCCAGTGGATGGGCTGAAGAACACATTACAGATTCTACTCCCAAACCAGAAGCTTAAAGCTAGTTCTAGTTACTTCAGTTGGAATCTATTAGACAAAGAAGAAAAAGAAGTTAGTTGCTCAGTCGTGTCCAACTCTGTGTGACCTTATGGACTGTAGCTCACCAGGTTTCTCTGTCCATGGGATTCTCCAGACAAGAGTACTGGAGCAGGTTGACAGTCCTTTCTCCAATATTAGGTGAAACCCCATGAAATTGCCAATATTTGACTGCCTTGACCTAAAAAAATGGTCAAACACAATCTCCTGCATGTCAACCTAATATATCCTGTATTGTGTCTCTAAATGACAGGGAAATCGTGCCAGTAAATGAAAACCTCCATTCATCATGTTGACTGCATCACTCCCATGCTCAAAAATATTCAATGGAAACCCCCTTAATGTCACCATCAAGTTCACATCCATCACAGTGGCAAGCAAAGACCTCTTCAAGGGTCTCAGCCTACCGATCAGTAGTACCCATTTGTGCTTCCCAGCACCCACTCAAATCTGTCTTCACAAACTTTCCAAACCTTTCTCTCCCTCTACCTCCTGAAGTTCAGTGCATGTTGTTAGTGTTTGCAAAGCTTCCAACCTGTCTCCATTTCTTTTACACAGTCAGTGTAACCAGTCTTCCAAAAAGCAAAAGATAACTATAATCAATGGAGAAGGCAATGGCACCCCGCTCCAGTACTCTTGCCTGGAAAACCCCATGGATGGAAGAGCCTGGTAGGCTGCAGTCCATGGGGTCGCGAAGAGTTGGACTCGACTGAGCGACTTCACTTTCACTTTTCCCTTTCATGCATTGGAGAAGGAAATGGCAGCCCACTCCAGTGTTCTTGCCTGGAGAATCCCAGGGATGGGGGGAGCCTGGTGGGCTGCCATCTACGGGGTTGCACAGAGTTGGACACGACTGAAGCGATGTAGCAGCAGCAGCAGCAGCAACTATAATCAAAGTGTGATGAAGAAATTGACCTTTTTCTAGAACCTGAATATTTATTTGAAATTGACCTCACAAATTCAAAAGACAGTTCTGAGTTTCTGTTCAAATAGTCATAACTTACTTGATCTTTAACCCACAAAAGGAGGGTTATGACAGGATAAGCCTCAGTCCACGGGACTCTTCCATGGGCTTGAGGAAACCGACAATGGTGCCTCTCCCGGGACAGTACCACCTGGAACTCCTCGGAGGAAAAAACGTTCTCCCAGCAGCTTAGGTGGGAGTTCTCACATTGGGGCTTCCTCTAGGAGTTCCTCAGGCAATTGGTTTCACAGAAAATTGGCCTTTCTGGCACTATATTCTTCCATAATAGTGATGGATGGTTGAATCATGAGAAGCCAGAGCCCAAAGGACCCTCTTGCTAATGAATGCTCACCCTAGGAGGTCACTGGGGCTGCTTAGGGGCCACAAATGTTGCTTCCCAAAGATTCTACAGTTCGTATTCCCTGGGTCATACTCTGACCCTGACAACGAGCGTGTGACTCGTCTTCTGGGACACTGCTAACGAGAGCCATGTTCCATAGGCATGTTTATCCCTTCCTCCTGACACCTGTGTCTTCTCCTACTTTTCTCTAGGAAACACTTCCCTCCCCCACCCCCCAGAATTGTTTTTAACTTTCAGATAGGCTGAACTATGAACGCATAGTTTAGTTTGGGTTGCTACAGCCACCGTTCATGCCCCCCAAGACATGGATTCTGTGAAAAGTAGTTTTTATGGAAGACAATTCCAACATATACTTGTAGCAGAGTGGGAAAGGGAGGTAAGTAAGGACAGGAGACAGTAAAAGGTTCAGGGTCGGGCAAGTCGTCTCTGAGTGCGATGAGAGTTTAAATAGCCGAGGATCTCTGGGAGCCAGCATAGACACTTGCTTCAGAGGTTCCTCAGGGAAAGAGTGTGTGTGTGTGTGTGTGTGTGTATACTTACCCCCTCCACCACCCAGTCATGGAGGAGAGCTGCTGAGGAGTAGGGGTGTGGTGAATTCCACAAATGTTTGGTCATCTGGCAGGTGTGCAAACCGAGTTTCATGTTAGAGAGAGACGTCAGGCTAAATAAATGCTGGAAATTGGAAGGTAAGGGGGAGAGAAGCCAAGAGTGGGGAAAGGGTGCTGACAGTGTCTGCTGCAAAGCTAAAACTCAATTAAAGCAGAAAAGAAGCAAAGGCATCAGGAAAGACCAAGTGGGAAAGATGCTAATCAGGAAAGAAGCTCTGGAGCCTGTAGGCTGTTGGGAGGGGCCAGGTCCTGATGCCAAAACAAGGGTCTCAGGGAGAGCTCATGCCCATCAATTTCCTCTGGTCCCTCGGCCACCAGTGTCCTTGTCCCCACAGTGAGCCACAGCGGCCCCCACCTCCCCAGGAGACCCTCCAGACCAGCAGGCAGGTCTGACTCAGGCTCCTGTGGAGTCACTGCTTTTGCTGGGTCCCAGTGTGCATGTAACTTTGTGGGCCTACCAAGAGCAGAGTCTGTTCCCCCCAGTCCTGTGGAGCTCCTGCACTCAAGCCCTGCTGGCCCTCAAAGCCAGATGCTCTTCGGGCTCCTTCTCCCAATGCCAGAGCCCCAGACTGGGGAACCTGACATGGGGCTCAGGATTCTCACTCCTGTGAGAGAACCTATGTACGGGGGAAAAAAATCTGAGAAAAAGAATATATGCATATGGATAATTGAATCACTAAGCTGAACACCTATGGCAATCTACTCCAGTACTCTTGCCTGGAGAATCCTCATGGACAAAGGAGCCTGGCGGGCTACAATCTATGCGGTCACAAAGAGTCAGACAAGACGGAGCAACTAAGCACATACGTGTACATGCTGCACACCTGAAACTAACACAGCGTTGAAAACCAACTACACATCAGTGAAATATAAACAGAAAAAAAAGCTCTGTTACAGAATCTTAGAAGGGTACTTAATCCATTCTTAATTTCCAGCAAAAGCCATCCATAAATTACTGACACGTTAATTGTGGAAAATGAGGCACCATCCTAAAAGTTTCCTAGTTGAATAATTGAGGCTTCATTCCAACATTTGCACAGCTCTGGTTCCCTTCCCTTTCCAGCTCCTACCTCTTGTCTTCAGTCAGAAGCGTCCCCTTCCTGCCCAGGACGCTCACACCAGGCTCACTGTGACTGCGAGCCGCACAGCCTGGTTGGGAGCCTCTCCACCCCCTGTGAACTTCCCACCTTCGAGCCCTAACGTGCACCTCCTCTGTTCCATGAGCTCTCACCTGTGCTGGCTGCTCCCTCCCAATAGACCTGTCCTTGCTGGTCCCTATGGGGGATGGAGAAGCCCATCCTGATTCCTGAAATCTGTGACTCTCACTGGACAGAAGGGACTTTGCAAGTGCGATCAAGTTAATAATTTTCAGAGGGGGAGATTATTTTCAATTATCCAAGTAGCCCAATGTCATTCAAAGGGGACTTAATAGATGAAAGAAGAGTCATAGCCAAAGACAGACCCCAAGAGTATGACCCTGTTTGGAAACAAGGTCATGCACCCTACATTTGGTACAACTGGTATCCTTAGAAGAAGAGGAGGGACACACAGAGAGAATGCCACTTGATTATGGAGGCAGAGATTGGAATGATACGTCTAAAAACTAAAGAATGACAAGGATTGTCCAAACACTGGAAGCTAAGACAAAGGGATGAAACAGATTGTCCCCCAGAACTTTCAGGGAAGCTAAGACAAAGGGATGAAACAGATTGTCCCCCAGAACTTTCAGGGAAGCTAAGACAAAGGGATGAAACAGATTGTCCCCCAGAACTTTCAGGGAAAGCATGGCCTTACCAGGGCTTCCCAGGTGATGCTGCTGGTAAAGAATCCACCTGCCAATACAGGAGACGTAGAGACATGGGTTTCATCCCTGGGTCAGGAAGATCCCCTGGAGGAGGAAATGGGAAACCACTCCAGTATCCTTGCCTGGAAAATCACAGGGGCAGAGGAGTCTGGAGGGCTACAGTCCATGGGATGGCAATAGAGTCAGACACGACTGAGCATCTGAACACATACTATGGCATTACCAACACTTTAATTTGGGTTCTTAGCCTGCAGGATCATTAGACATTAACTTTTCTACTGTTTCAAACCACTCAGATTGTGTTACATTGCTAACAGAAGCCCTAGAAACCAAGCCACTGTTATAGAATTGATGTGAAGGTTAAATTTAATAATACATGAAAATTCTTAGGCATATGGAAAGTTTTAAATGAATGTTAGCTATCATTATTGCTTCATAAGTATTAGAATTATCAGTAATAAGTATTGGATTTATCATTAATTTTTTATATTTCCCTTGGACATTTTAATATTTTTATTGAGGTGTAGTTGATTTACAGTATTATGTTAGTTTCAGGTGTGCAGCAAAGTGATTCACTTACACATTTAAATATATTTTCAGATTTTCTATTACGGGTATGTCATTCATTTTTAAAATACCAGTAGAGTGATTATTGGCATTATTCTTTAGGTACCTCATGTGCAGAGATGACTTCTCATACCTCCTCACTGATAATAAACCTTTTAAAAATTTAGTTTTAATTTCTAAGATGATATACATTGGTATATCTCACATAAAGGCTCTCAAGGGTCCTTGATAATTTTGTAAATTTATAAGATGCCTTGATAAAGGCATCTTGAGACCAAATGCTTGAGAAACTCTGGAATAAAAGCTTTAAAGTAGAGGTCTTCTTTATTTTTATTGTTCAGGAAGCTGGTCTTCCCTCAATATATAGTTTTCAAGCATAGTTGATGGTGTCAGCCTTCTGTGGGGTTGGACTTGGACAGTGAGATAGCAGAAAATTATTTTATGCTTCTTTAATACTGGCTGGGGTAAAAGGATACATATATTTAAGTGTGGGCTTCCCAGATGGCGCAAGTGGTAAAAAAAAAAAAAAAAAAAAAAAAACCTGCTAATGCAGGAGACAAAAAAGACACGGGTTCAATCCCTGGGCCAGGAAGATGCCCTGGAGGGGCTTGGCAACTCACTCCAGTATTCTTGCCTATAGAATCACATGGACAGAGGAGCCTGGTGGGGTACAGTCCATAGGTTTGCAAAGAGTTGGACACGACTGAAGCGACTTAGCAGGTACACACGCATATGTAAGTGTGTGCCTGTGGATTTCTGTATATTTACACACAGGAATTCCATCATTTAGTGAACACCTCCCAGTTGAAACTTAAGGAATGAGCAAGAAGAGAAACAGAAGAATCCAGTTGGGATACACACGGGAGACAAGTCTAGGTGCAGGAAATAAACACAAGTTAGCACATGTATACCTGTGATGGATTCATTTTGATATTTGACAAAACTAATACAATTATGTAAAGTTTAAAAATAAAGTAAAATTTAAAAAAAATAAAAAAAATAAAAGAAATGATATTGTCTACAAAACCCACGATTCCCATATATAAGTAAATAGATTTACTTTGATATTCTCTCATTTCTCTCCCTATTTTTTGTTATTTTAGGAAGCCATCAAAATTACTCTTAACACTGTGTACAATCCCGGAATCCAGTCCAAACTATGCAGACAAGTACGTCATGGCTTAGACCGAGGCAGGTTTTCCTTTTCCACCTAAAAGGCTCAGAGAAGAAGCCAGAAAAGCTAGATGTGGCATCTGAACCCAGTATTTCTCAGCAAGAAGGTCATCTCCATAGTTTTAAAATGGACTGAAGTGCTTGTCTCTCACATCCATCTTGAGTCTTCGGAACCCAAAATGGATCTCAGTCAGACATATGTAGACTGCCAAGGAGGAAACTTCTGAGTGCTGACCCAGATTTGCTCAGTCTTATCTGCATTGCTGCAAGAGTCAGTAGACCCTTGTCAATGACCTAGGACCACTGGGAACCCATACGCCTGAGATTGGGGATCTGGGTCCCTAGAAAATTGCTGATGTTGAAGTTGGGCAAGAATTATACCAGGATGGGTGAACAGACTTGCTTGAGATCCCCTGTTAAGTTCCTCCAGTGGTGAGAGAGCCTACATTCCCCTTCCATATAATTGGTTTATAACAGGAAATGATAACTTGTTCCAGTGTTCTTGCTTGGAAAATTCCATGGACAGAGGAGCCTGTTGGGCTCCTGGGTTTGCAAAGAATTGGATGCAACTGAAGTCACTTAGCACACACACATGGTCTGTCTACAGTACCAATTATAAACCTGAAATGTATCAACAATTCTTCAATAATATCACAGTAACTCCCTTCAGCTACCACAAGTGCTCACAGGATGTGACCTCAAAGACTGAGTGCTTCTCTTCCAACACAAGTAGAAACATGGAGACCCAGCTTTCCAGCGGAGTCCCTAATGAAACTGCCCACCACAGCCGTGGAAGGTGGTGAATTTCCCAGGCCTTGCATGTCAGTGAGACAACAAGGTAACCTCACAGGCCTCAGCTTCCACCTCTATAAGACGGGGGTCAGATGGCTCTGCAGTGACTGATTCTATGATTTCTGGAGTCCTAGTCAAGCCCTAGACTCAACTCCAAAAGAAATCTTTCACTTTTATTTATTCCTGTCTCCAAGACTAAAATCTGTGAATCTGATTGGCAATCACCAAAAAAAATTGATGAAAAGAAGAAACAGTTAATCGCATGAAATGAGAGGCATGGCTTACAACATAAATGATGCAACCACACCATCTGAGCACACGGGGGTTTTATGGCCTGAAAGTCTCTTTCGGGTGGTGACACTCGTAAACGTGCCCCCTGTGAATAAGGGACATTACATAAGGCTGCCTTCTCCTGCTCACTGAGGGTGTTTTGTCCACCTGTAATGTTAATGGAGTTGGCATCACTGCAGGAAGGTGGCATGGTCCTCCTGAGTCTCTCCATTCATACTCCAATAACAGTTAGGAACTAATAAGCGATAATCCAGGAAATTTTAGAACTGCCACAGAAAAGGAAAACAATGGTCTTCCTGACAATAAATTGTTTTTGTAAGGCTGCTTGATCGTGGCGTAGTCTGTTAGGCCAGGTTGAAGCTGGCAGGCACTGGTCAAGAGTATTTATTCAATTTAAGTGAAAGTAGATCTAGATTATGGAAAAGGAGTGAGGAGAGCAGCCAGTCAAAATAAGCCAAGGTTCCGCTAAAGGGAGGAAAGATCCCTAGGTCCTGAGATTACACGAGGTCTTTCCAATAACGTATATGATACTGGACGATTGCAAACGTCCACCAGCACCTTTATATACAAAGACTAGAGTCAGGACACATCCTTTAATTATGCACACACTGTTTTATCAAAGAAGTTGTGAACCATAGGCATCTCCGGATACTGCAGGATACCGCAAACATCCATTGTCTCAAACCAGCCTGCCAACTGTACCCTGTTGCCTTGGCAACAGGATGCAAGCAGGCATGGAAAAATCCTGTTGCCTCAGCAACAGGATCTCAAAAAAAGAGGGTGGAGGCTTTAAGCTGTGACTATGGCAAAGGCTGTAGGTTCAAGCTGATAGGTGAGATTTTAGTCCACTTACAGTGAAAAATACAGAATTTATGCTATGATAACAGTCATTTATCTATTAATTGACAAATATTTGTGGACTGGCCTCTAGGTGTAAAACACGAGCAATGCACTGTAATACACTGAGGAATGCACTGAGGACCACAGTCTGGTTTGTGCCAACACACAGGAATAAATATTAATTGATTAATCAAGGGATGTTCTTAAGAAGATCATAATACAGTGACCAAAACTTACTAGGTCTTGAGTGTATGTGATAAAAGAGTGAAGCCCCTGTGTATATTATCAAATTCCACTATATAAGACAATTTATTTCTAAGTTGAAATAAAATTCTATGACACTGAGTTAGAACCGTCAACATATGTATCAAGTGAGTAAGAGTATATAACACTTCGCAGAAACTGGAAAAGGCCAGGCGCATTTGTAACTTTCTCCCGGCAAGTGGTAATGCAGGCGGAGGGTTCTAGATCACTCAGATCACTGAAAATGACTAAAATTGGACATTGCAAAGGAAGTACTAATTATTGAATTTTAATTGTTTTTTCCTGACACATTAACTCAGATTTTTGCTAACTCTGTCAATATGCACAAAACATCGAACATTAACAATAAGAATATTTATATCATATGATTACTTCAAAGTAGATTTTTTGTGCATTTGACTATGAGAAGTGAATTCAACTTTCCTTTCCCTCTTCTTATGATTTTTGAGATGCACATATCAAAATAAAAGATGGTTTCCACACACACTTCAATCCGTCTCAATACACACATGGAGTTCAAATCTCTCAAACTGTGAATGTAAGAGGTACAATTTCTCTAGGAAATAGTTACTCAGTTTCTTCAAATTTAGTTATACATCGACCTTGTGATCCAGACACAAGGCGTTTACCCCAAAGAGGAAAAAAAGTGTGTGTCCATATAGACACACATGTTCATCACAGCTTTATTACTGGAACTCAAAAGTTCATTAACAGATGAATGGATTAACAGCTTGCAGTATAGCCATACAGTGGAAAGCTACTGAACAATATAAAGGAATGAACTATGAGACACTAGCAGAGACAGATCTTGAAATAATTACACTGACTGAAAGAAGTCAGGGAAATGAGAGTATGTACTGAATACTCTATGAGTCCCATTTGTATTAAATACTCAAATGCAAACTAATCTATAGCACAGCAAGCAGAGCCTTGACCGTCTGGGGTGAGGGGTGAGGAGCACCAGGACACTTTTAGATAGATATGTTCACTACCTTAATTGTGATTTCACAGGGATACGAAGATTCAAAAACAGAAATTTCACACTTTAAAAAAATGCAATTTATTTTCTATGGATTATACCGCATCGACTCTGTTCAAATAACTTCTTACATTCTCTAGAAAAGTTACTCAAATAGAACATCATATGATCTGTGTACCTTCATTGAAAGCAATACATAAAAAAGACATCATGAGGTTAACTTTCGTCTGCTTTTTGTTACTTACTAGATGGAACTTAAACATAAGTCAATTTAGCTATCTGTTGAAGAGAACACACAGGTGAATGAACATTTTAATATTCTTTGTCTGGTCCTCTGCCGGCTGTTCAAAGTCTTCCCGGTTTTGTGACTCAAAATTGCTCATTCCTGCTTATTGGGTCCACCCTGATCTGTTAACTTAGAATCTGAAATGGGAAATGCTTTGGATACCCTTTGGCAGAGCAAAATGTATGCTGCTCAGAAATTTGTCCAATGCTCTTCTAAAGGGCTTCCAATCCCAGCCTCGTTTGTGTTCATCCCCAGCCCTGATTCAAACCTAGGAGCACCTTCTGAGGCTCAAAACTTTCCTGCCAGACTCACTCAACCTTTTTCATACTCTCCTCCTTTTCCTGTCCCAAACCACAGATCCTTCTTCCTTAAGTAATCCTCAACTGAGATCACTAGAAATTCACTTAAACAATAAACATTTAGCTCAAGAAAAAGCAACTAGCTCAAGATTACAGAGATAGCTCATAGGTGTCAGAGGCAGGATATGCATATAGGTCTATCTACTACCAATATACATCCTATACTTTGAAAAAAAAATAAACTCCTCAATTTAAACAAATTTCAATCTCCCCTTGGTGATTCAATAGAAATTTCAGGAATATAATTGTAAAATAAATCCTTGTGGGTTATTTTTGCTCATCATAATGTTTCTAGAAAGTGATGCATTGCTATATTTAAGGAATACAACTGGCTTTCTACCTTAGGACATCTGGAATTTTTTAAAAATTCAAATCTGAAGAAAAATAGGCTTGAAACTTAAGGATTTCTCCTCCTGTGACTTTTTTTATTCTTCTAGTTTGAGAGTTGAGGCCATTACGATGTTTGCAAAAGTTGCCTCCAGCAAATACACAAACCTATTAAATGGAGTTAGTGAGGGAAATGTGCGTCCTTGAATTTGGCTGCTGTCATCATTTTTACTTCCTAACTACTTAAGATTTTTCTAGGAATAGGAGTTAATTAGCATCTGCATCCACGGAGAGGATGGACACATTCTGGGTATCAATATAGCAGCAAGGAGAAGGCAATGTAAATCAGACAAGAAAATTATCACCGATATGGAAATCATCACCATTATAGGATGTCACAGTGCTGTCACAGCGCTGGCACGATTATGTTTACTGCAGTTTTACTCATTATAATGCCATTTTTTTTTAATGTGTGCAGCAGATCATAATCCATTTTCAGTTAATAGTAATTCTAATAGTAACAGACTGACACTGCCCAGATTAACTGAGGCAGTAGGGGAGAATTAAAATAGCCTATTTTATTAAGACTAGTGCAATGTTTTAAATTGTCTAGAATGTTAGTTTTAGCAGAAGAGAGAGAAAGAAAAGCAAGAAATAAATAAAAGTGTAACATCAGTTACATCTTGTGGAAGCTTTGCTTTGGAACCACAAACAATGCACAATTTCTTTTGTGTTCTGAGACATCCATATTCCATCTCAGGTATACCTTTACCGAGTTTTTTCCCTTTGCTTAGTCAATAACCATGACCTTAAATACGTATATTTAGGGATCTCTGGTGCTGGATGGAAATTCATCTCACAGAGGGAATCTTTTCTCAGTGGCAAACCACATTCCACACTTTTCATGAATGATAGCACAAAGAAAATTCAAAATAGGAGACAGATCCCTGCTGCATATTACTGTACATAAACCCAATCCCTAAATTTCAAGGTACTAAAAATATCAGCCAGTGTGATCAGATGCTTAAACGGACCACGTTGGGAAACTGGTTTTGCCACCACCGACCAGTGGGCAGATGAAGCAAGCCTGGGGCAGGGTTCTTCGCTGTGGTGGATGGAAATCTGCTAGCTCCAGTGCCGTCTGAATCATTTCATTGCCTAATTTTATTTATGAAACCCTAAAGCACGCTTCTTCTTCTATGCCCTACTTACCAAGCAGAGAAGCAATATGTTCACATTAAACCAGAAAAATTGATGTCTGGAGCCCTGAAAATAGCTAAATCCATAAATATTTATAATAAAGGAAAATGTCCTCTTCAAATTTAGATATTAAGAATTACTTTATTTTGAACTTAAAGATAATTATACAAAGCTGGAGATTTTGCTTTAATATAATTAAATGCATATGATTATGATCCTGCTATTATGATAATACTTTCTTAGTTAGAACTTCTTAAAAGCACAAGAACGTACTAATGAGCTGTCACTGAATTAAATAAATTGGGGAATGCGTTAATTATTACAATTCCATCTAAAATTTGAGTATCATATTTACAGTACTTGATAATGTTTCACGGTCATCTCATAATTAATGTAGTACCCACAGTGCGTTCTCTATTATTACTATTCAAAGACAGGTTTTCAAGAAGCAATGATACTAATAAAGATGAGAACGGTGTCATAATCTGAAAGGATCATGTTAAAAATACAGAAGACACAGTCTGTGTCGAGTTACTGATCACCATTCTGTTTGCAGTCTGCGCATAAAAAAAAAGGGAAATAACTGAATGTGTGTGTTAATGTTTCTAAGAGCATTTCAAGAGGCCAGAATCAGGTAGTTCCTCTCAACATACAGAGGAAACAATATGCAGAGAATCATCATGTGGTCAAGTTTTAATATATTCTAATTCGGACTGCTCAAAAACAAGAAATGCCACTGAAAACCAGCAGTGCTCACTTCAGGCGTTACCTAGCCTGCAATTAGACGTGAACAAGGTAAAGGAACGCCACACTTACGCTCCATTTTTAACACAAATTACATGAGGTCCGGATCTTGCTACACTGCACACGTAGCACATTATAAACATCTGTCAGCAGAGAAAGAACTAAAAATCACGGAAAAATTGACAAATTACTATCATCTTTTGCCCGGTCTAGTGTAATCTTCTCCTTTCCAGTGTCCCTGCTTCCCCTTTGGCTCTCTGCAGTCTAAATAGCAGCTAGGTGCACCGTTTAAAACGTTATGTCAACCCTTTATCTCAACTCATAGCCCTTGCCTATATCATGACACCTCAGGATCCGCCATCATTGTTGAGCATCTGGATATTTGCATGACTGCCCCTTTGATATAATCGGGTTTCTGCTCAAATGTCACATTAGAGACTTTTCCATTCCATTTTGACATTTCTATGTAAAATAGCCTGTCTCTCCACGGCCTACAAATTACTTTCCATTTCTGTTCAGTCCCTAAGTTGTGTCTGGCTCTTTGCGACCCCATGGACTGCAGCGTGCCAGGCTTCCCTGTCTTTCTCTCCCAGAGTTTGCTCAGCCTCATATTCATTGAGTCAGTGATGCTACCCAATCATCTCATCCTCTGTTGCCTTAGCTTTTAAAATATTTTTGTCCATAACACTTTAAACATCTTTTATGTTTTGTGTTAGTGTCTCCCCTCACTATGAAGGTAGGAGTCTTCTAACTATTTTGTTCACTGTTACCGCATGAAACTGGATTAGTCCCCAGAAGAGAATAGTTGCTCAGTAAATTGTGTCGAATAAAGGAAATAAGAGACTGATTTTTTTAAGTG
Organism: Bos taurus; assembly: GCF_002263795.3. NCBI lineage: Eukaryota > Metazoa > Chordata > Mammalia > Artiodactyla > Bovidae > Bos > Bos taurus. The sequence continues at coordinate 39,117,755 of NC_037354.1, read as the reverse complement.
TTGCAAAGATATTTTCCACGTTAAAACAAGAGTTAGAAATCAAAATCATAGCATACTTTTTTAAAAGAAGTTGTCAAACTGATTCTAAAATTAATAAGGAGCAACAACAGACTTCAAAGAGCTAAATCAAACCTGACAAAGGAAACAAAATTGGAGAACTTACAGATTCCAATGTCAAGACATATTACAAAGCTATGATAATCCCGACAGTATGGAATTGGCCTAAGAACAGGCATACAGATCAATGGAGCAGAACAGAGTTTCAAAATAGATCCACATAGACAGTCAAATTATTTTCTCAACAAAGATTACTAGTACAATCAATGTAAAAAGATTAGACATTTTAATAAATGATGATGGAAAACCTTGATACCCATATGGATACTCTCTTTATTATTCTATGTACAGAATTAAATGAAAATGGATCATAGACATAAACATAAAAACTATAGCCATAAATAATTTATTTATAAAAAAGAGCCTGTTTTTGCAGCTATTGATATAGGGAACAATTTCTTTAACATGATGCAAAAAGCACTGACAACAACAAAAAGTAAATAAATTGGACTTTAACAAAATTCAAAATCTCTGCTCATAAAAATATCATTAGTAAAATAAATAATCAAGTCATAGACTGCGAAAAATATTTTCAATACATATGTTTGACAACAAATTCATATCTGGGACATTTAAAGTACTCCTCAGTTCAGTTCAGTCTCTTAGTCGTGTCTGACTGTTTGTGACCCCATGGACTACAGCATGCCAGGCCTCCCTGTTCATCATCAACTCCTGGAGATTACTCAAACTCGTGTCCATCGCGTTGGTGATGCCATCCAGCCATCTCATCCTCTGTCATCCCCTTTTCCCACCTTCAATCTTTCCCAACATCAGGGTCTTTTCCAATGAGTCCGTTCTTCAGGACTCCTATGTATCAACAAAAACAGACAGATAATTCATTAAAAATAATGGGGGAAAGAGTTGAACAGAGACTTCTTTCACACATAAATAGATACATCAATGGCCAATAAACACAAATAAAGGTGTTCCACATCCATGGTTATCAGGAAAATATAAACACAACTCACAAAGAAATATCCTTTTACATCCACTACAAAGTCTAAAATAAAAAAGATTGGCAATTCCAAACATTGACCAGAATGTGAAACATTTGGAACTCTCATATATTGTTCCCAAAGATTTTAAACAGTATATTTTTAGAGAACTGTTTGGTAGTTTTTTTTAAACATACAATACCTTATGACCCTGAAATTCTATCCCTAGGTATTTATCTAAGAAAAATGAAAATATCTCCACAAGAAACTTACAGAAGAAAACTCAAAGCAATCTTACTGATTCAGTTCAGTTCAGTTCAGTCACTCAGTCGTGTCCGACTCTTTTCGACCCCATGAATTGCAGCACGCTAGGCTTCCCTGTCCATCACCAACTCCCGGAGTTCACTCAGACTCACATCCATTGAGTCAGTGATGCCATCCAGCCATCTCATCCTCTGTCGTCCCCTTCTCCTCCTGCCCCCAATCCCTCCCAGCATCAGACTCTTTTCCAATGAGTCAACTCTTTGCATGAGGTGGCCAAAGTACTGCAGTTTCAGCTTTAGCATCATTTCCTTTCAAAGAAATCCCAGGGCTGATCTCCTTCAGAATGGACTGGTTGGATCTCCTTGCAGTCCAAGGGACTCTCAAGAGTCTTCTCCAATACCACAATTTAAAAGCATCAATTCTTCGGCACTCAGCTTTCTTTATGGTCCAACTCTCACATCCATACATGACCACAGGAAAAACCATAGATGGACCTTTGTTGGCAAAGTAATGTCTCTGCTTTTCAATATGCTATCTAGGTTGGTTTCCTTCCAAGGAGTAAGCGTCTTTTAATTTCATGGCTGCAGTCATCATCTGCAGTGATTTTGGAGGCCCCCAAAATAAAGTCTGACACTGTTTCCACTGTTTCCCCATCTATTTCCCATGAAGTGATGGGACCAGATGCCATGATCTTCGTTTTCTGAATGTTGAGCTTTAAGCCAACTTTTTCACTCTCCACTTTCACTTTCATCAAGAGGCTTTTGAGTTCCTCTTCACTTTCTGCCATAAGGGTCGTGTCATCTGCATATCTGAGCTTATTGATATTTCTCCAGCCAATCTGGATTCCAGCTTGTGTTTCTTTCAGTCCAGCATTTCCCGTGATGTACTCTGCATATAAGTTAAATAAACAGGGTGACAATATACAGCCTTGACGAACTCCTTTTCCTATTTGGAACCAGTCTGTTGTTCCATGTCCAGTTCTAACTGCTACTTCCTGACTTGCATACAAGTTTCTCAAGAGGCAGATCAGGTGGTCTGGTATTCCCATCTCTTTCAGACTTTTCCACAGTTTATTGTGATCCACACAGTCAAAGGCTTTGGCATAGTCAATAAAGCAGAAATAGATGTTTTTCTGGAACTCTCTTGCTTTTTCCATGATCCAGTGGATGTTGGCAATTTGATCTCTGGTTCCTCTGCCTTTTCTAAAACAAGCTTGAACATCAGGAAGTTCATGGTTCACATATTGCTGAAGCCTGGCTTGGAGAAATTTGAGCATTACTTTACTAGCATGTGAGATGAGTGACAGAAATATTAGCAGTCTGTCAAGGACAATGGATTGTATGGGAAGGGGCAGGAGGGAATTTTCTGAGGTCATGCAAACGTCCTGAATCTTGTTTTGGGTAGAAGTTATAAATGTACCAAAAGTTACTGAACTAAAATTTAAGGTTTGTACATTTTGTGTGCTGTGCTTAGTCACACAGTTGTTCCAACTCCTCAACCCCAAGGCCTGTAGCCCACCAGGCTCCCCTGTCCATGGGATTCTCCAAGCAAGAATTCTGGAGTGGGTTGCCATGCCTTCCTCCAGGGGATCTTCCCAACCCAAGGATCGAATTGAGGTCTCCTGCATTGCAGGTGGATTCTTACTGTCTGAGCTGCCAGGGAAGCCACTTTGTACATTTTACTGTACATAAATTATATCTCAATAAAAGGGAGTGTAGCATGGATGTAAGAATTGTATGTATAGCTGTGTGGGAGCCTGTAAAGCATGGTTTTATTTTTCTACAACAGAACAAGTATGGAACATTTCTAAAACAAATCGTGATTTTTCCTGATACTTCTTTGACTGCATCATTGCTTGTTGCATTTTCACAGCCTTGGGGAAAATTCAGCCAACAATTAACCAGACAATAAAAACAAAGCTGTTCACAAGAATATTGTAATTTTAAAATATATCATTTTCTACATGGCTTAATTTAATATCCTAGGAGAGAATTGCAGATACAAGCCTTTAGTAGGATTCTCAGCAATTTTAAATGACATATAGCATAATAAAAATTAAGCAATGCAGATAAAACATTTTAAAAATTTTGCACTAAGAGGGACTTCCCTGGTGGTCCAGTGGCTAAGACTCCATGGTCCCGGTGCAGGGGCCCTGGGTCTGACCCCTGGTCAGGGGACTAGACCCCACATGCAGCAGCTGAGAGTTCACAAGCCCCAACTAAAGATCCTGCATTCTGCAACTAGGACTTGGCACAGACACATAGAAAATATGTGTTTTTTAAAAATTGCACTAAGAAAATGAGAATCAGGTGTTTACACATTTGCTCAATTCTTAATCGGCCAACTTTAGGATATTTGAAAATTTAAGGAAAAATATCAACTGCTTGTGAATAAAGTTTGCTAAGAACATATATAAATTGGATTATAACACTACAGTCAGAATTTCAAAAATTTTTTTTAATTATTATTATGAAGGGCTTGTGAATTTAGAAAATAATCTTTGATGATAAGTACTCTATTAGTTGCCTTGGTCCCCAGATTCAATGGAATTTAAGATGATCATTATTTTTATTATATTTGAATAATGTGACAATATCAAATTATCATAAAAATCTTTTTTTTAACTCAATGAAACCTTAGAGTAAATATCTAGGACTCACTCTATGAACATTCAATTTATCCAGATCTGATGCAATTTTTTAAAAGATGATATTGGTAGGCACACACGGAGGAAGGAAGATGATTCTAAATAACTGAGAGGAATGGGTTCAATCATTTGGAATTTCCTGAAAGCAGAGCAGAGGCTTCTCTTAGATGAAAAGAAATTATATCCATGGTCAGCTTGTTTCATGCCTGTCCCCAAAGTTCCAGCCTTCCCTAGGGATTTTGGACTTGCCAAGCTAGCCCCAACTATCATATAAGCCAATTCTTTGCAATAAATTTCTTAATATGCATCTCCTCCTGGTTTTGCTTCACAGATCTCATGTAGGATTGTCCTACACAATGTAGGTGTAGAGGATGTGGTGTTAGCATCCATGGCTGCTGCCCCTTCAGTATCAGTACCATTCAAAGTCCTTGTGATAAACAAAATGCCACCTTTCAATATGTCCACCCACTTCCTATCAGTCCCTCTCGGATAGTTCAGAAGTGCTACCCTGAATCCCTGCTACGGATGAGGAAGAGACTCAAAGCAAGCAAAGTAGACATTGTAATGATCCAAGATGAGACATGAGAATGAGAACTGAAAGGCTAAGATGGATTTTCAGACATTTCAAAAGCTTGCTAGTGAGATGGATGGAGGATTTGCAGGAGAGTAAATTGAAGATGTCAGTGTTCTAGTTAAGGCGCTGGGGTGGAGACCATGACTAGGTTAAGAGAAGCCATCCACTTCGGGAGCTGCTGAGTGTGGGGTACTGACATGCAGGTAAATTTCCAGTTCAAAATTGAGGTCTGGCCCACAGGGGAGCTTGAGATCAGACAGGTAGTTTGGAAGTCTTCAAAATATGAGTACGGAAATTGTTGGTAAAACACATCCCAGTGTATTTTCTTTTCTTAGAAAATGTTGTATACTTCTCTTCCCAGAGCCTTTCTCTTAAGAGACCATGCCAAGAGGCTGAGGCTTGTAAACTGAAGTGTAAAGAACACCCAGGGAGAGAGAAGGACGTGACAGAGGGGGATTTCTGGCAGAGCAGACAGGGAACTAGGGAACTTCATGAAATGCAAAGAAGACACCTGATGGGAAGGAGATGAGAAAGCAGGAACAAGCCGTCTTATTTTCCTCCTCACACCCACGCCTGCAGGGCTGAGCCCCAGGTGGTAGAAACACTCAGAGGGTTGGAAGAGGGCAGCCCAGGTGCATCCAGAGAAGGCTGGAGGCTTCAGAGAAGCTCTGTGATCGCCATGCCACTGGGTACTCTGTGGTCAGTAGGAGTGCAGAACACAAAGCCCATGAGGGTAGACTGCTTTCTGCTTAGTTCACTGTGGCTCAGCACACCGACTCGTGCCTGACATCTATCCACTCGGTATTTATTGAATGGATAACTGAATGGCACGTGGAACAGAAGAGTTGGAAAATATGAGAAAGGTGCTTGGACTAGTAGTACCCTGACCGCCAGTTGGTTCCTCACGGGCTGTGGGTGGATGGATGGGAATCCAAACCTCCCCTGTGCCTTGGTGGGGAGCATAGGAGACAGCTGTGGTGCCAGCCAGCAAGTTCACCAGGCCACTGTTGCGTGGGGGGCCACAGAGAAGACAGCTCAACCCGTAATGCCAAGGCAGGTGCTCCGCAGCCGCAGAGATGGGTTCACCCCACCTAAGGTCAATAGATGGCAACAGAAGAAGGGGGAGCAGAGCTCCTGGCCCTCTACCAGCTGTGGGGGGATGCTGTTAGGGAAGTTAAATAAAAGCAGTCTTGTTCAGGCTTCAGAGGCAAAACAGCAGAGCAGGCTCTGATCTGGCTGGACACTGCCCTGACCACACACCAGTAAGCCAGGAGCTCCAGGAGTTGGTGATGGACAGGGAGGCCAGGCACGCTGCAGTCCATGGGGTCACAAAGAGTCGGACACGACTGAGCGACTGAAGGGAACTGACTGCAGCCAGGAGCACTATAGATAAGGTAGTGAGTGGATCTTGCAATTGCTGAGCCTTAGAGAGGGTCTGGTCCAGGGCTTAACAACCTCCCAAGACACACAAGACAAAACAAACAGCATTGTAAAAAAAATTTAACAAAATCAGAGCTGCAATTTGCTGGCAAACTGATGATGCGGCCTGGGATTTTAAGTAGGGAACCCCCAAAAGTGCAATTTCCAAGCCACACCTGTGGAGCAGATGACTGCCCGTGACCTTTTCCCAATCGGGACTTCAGCCAGACTGTTTGAGTCTGGATGCTGTCAGCCCAATTAAGTGATGTATGTGGGTTACTTTGGCCACCTGATGTGAAGAGATGACTCACTAGAAAAGGTCCTGATCCTGGGAAAGATTGAAGGCAGGAGGAGAAGGGTCAACAGAGGACAAGATGGTTGGATGGCATTACCAACTCAATGGACATGAGTTTGAGCAAGCTCTGGGAGATGGTGATGGACAGGGAAGCCTGGCGTACTGCTGTCCATGGGGTCGCAAAGAGTCAGATACGACTTGAGCAATTGAAAACAGCAAATGTCGGTTACTCTCCTCTACTGTTTCTTTCTTTTCTTTTAATGATTGTATATTGAAAGTAAGCTAGACAATTCTCTATTAAATACTGAAATTATTTATTTGTATATAACAAGTGGTTTCTTTTGTTAACAAATCCTTGGAACCTGAAGCAAAAGTTAAAACTGTTGGCAAGAGCTTCCTCTTATACCAGCTGCCATCTAGGGAGGAAGAGATGAAGAGGAGCACTCTTGAAATGGGAAAGAGACTTTTAGGCCAAAAGAGACTAGTAGTGTGAGTCGCTCAGTTGTGTCTGACTCGTTGCGACCCCATGGACTGTAGCCCCCCAGGCTCTTCTGTCCATGAGATTTTCCAGGCAAGAATATTGGAGAGGATTGCCATACCCTCCTCCAGGGGATCTTCCCAAACCAGGGATTGAACCCTTCCTGTATTGCAGGCAGATTCTTTGCCATCTGAGCCACTGCTGCTGCTGCTAAGTCGCTTCAGTCATGTCGGACTCTGTGCGACTCCACAGACGGCAGCCCACAAGGCTCCCCCGTCCCTGGGATTCTCCAGGCAAGAACACTGGAGTGGGTTGCCATTTCCTTCTCCAATGCATGAAAGTGAAAAATGAAGGTGAAGTCGCTCAGTCGTGTCCGACCCTCAGCGACCCCATGGACTGCAGCCCATCAGGCTCCTCCATCCATGGGATTTTCCAGGCAAGAGTACTGGAGTGGGGGCCATTGCCTTCTCCGCTGAGCCACTAGGGAAACCCAAAGAGAACAATACAAGCGATTAAGTAATGATGACGCCATTCATCATTTTCTGCCATCAGCAGGAAGGTGAGTTCAAAACAAAATGATATATGATTATAAAAATAAAGTTCCCACTTTGCACAACTGATTTTCACCCAAATTCATATGAAATTAAAAACCACTGGACTGAATGGAGCACATGAAGGGAAGAGCAGGAAGAGAAACAAACACCTAAATTTAAGAAGCCAGGGCTGAAAGAAAAAATAAGAGTGTATTCAGAAAGGTAAGATGGAAACCAGAATAGAGGAGTATAGTGGAAACCACAGCAAAAAAAAAAAAAATCAAGAAGTGTATGAAGGATAAATTAGCTTTCAGTTTGATAATGTGGGGGCTTCCCTGATAGCTCAGTTGGTAAAGAATCTTCCTGCAATGCAGGAGACCTCAGTTCAATTCCTGAGTCAGGAAGATACCCTGAAGAAGGGATAGGCTACCCTACCCACTCCAGTATACTGGCCTGGAGAATTCCATGGACTCTGTAGTCCATGGGGTCACAGAGTCTGACACGACTGAGCGACTTTCTCTTGATAACGTAGTTAGTTGGTCGGTATTTTGGAGAAATTCAAGGTTTTAGTTCATAGTACCCGGGGTTGAATCCAAACACCTTAATTTAGACATTCACAAACGTCTGCCATCTAGCACCAGCCTGCTATTACATTATATATACATACATACATACATACATATATATGTATATGTAACTCATTGTGTGTATATATATATATATATATATATATATATATATATATATATATATAAATGTAGTGCTTTGTGAATCAGGAGACCCTACTTTCAGCCATAGATCTGACACTAACTAGCATTAGCTCAGTGACCTTGAGTAAATCTCTTAGCATCATTGGAAGAGAAGTGGTTAATCCTACAAATCGCACACAGGGAAACATGCTTCTCTCAGAATCACTCTCCAGTCTCCTTGGAACATTCATGTCTGCTTCATTTGGACCCATAGAAATATGCTTTATCCAGGCTGGGTTTTTGGGTTTTTTTTTTAACACCCATTCTTGCATTTGCTGGTGAAGATCTAAGTAACACACTTTTTAAAAAAACACTTTTTATTTTGTATTAGAGTATAGCAGACTGATAATGTTGTAACAGATTCCTATGGACAGAGAAAGGACTCAGCCATACATATACATGTATCCATTCTCCCCCAAACTCCCCTCTCATCCAGGCTTCCACCTGACCTTGAGCAGAGTTCCATGTAGCACACTCTTTAGAAATGCCTGTAACCAATTACACTGTCTGGGCTGTAAGACAATACCCAAAAGAAAATTATGTTTAACATGTTGTATACAATGCCAAAACACCAATCGTGATTTTGATTCTACAATGTCACAGGACCTTCTCTATTGCAGTAACTTTTATCATTACACATTTAAGTAAACAGTGTATCTCACTTTTCTCTGCTATATTCTTTTCAGTTTTGACTCTGTGTTCTCCTCATTATTTTTCATTTTGAATTATAAAAATTAGAAAGCTTAACATTCTTCAAAATAGAAGTCTAATTCTAAAAATTAGAAAGCTTAACATTCTTCAAAATAAAAGTCATGTAGAGGGTAAATCACAGTATACAGGTGTGAAGTTTATTAGTGAAAATTTCTCTGTCCTTTTGAGATATATATAAATTTTATTTTTTTACTAGCCTGTTATGTAAATTGCTATTATTAAGAATAAAATAACATGTAAAAATAAATAGCATACATTCTATGAGACAGGAGCCTTTAAATTTTCTTATCAATTGCTCACTTACCCACTAAAGGATCTCTATCAGTGCTGGGAATTTAAAAAGTTCCACTGAATCCACTAACTTTTCTTTCTTTAGTCAAGTATTTATCATTGGATTATGTAATTGTACTATTGATATGAACTGCTCTGGGAGAACATTTCACTCCATATGAAATGAAACAATCGTAATACCGTAATACCACTGAAGACAAAGGAAACATCAAATCTGATACTTGTAATTTTTTCTGCATCAATGGTGTAGATAAAAGTTTTAAAAAGTAATAATTGGTACCCAGTGGTACCCAGTGGAAACAATTAACTACATGCTGTCTTCTAATACAGTGTAATCATACTTTCTTCTCAGTTCTTTAATAAAGCTACATTTTTCCTTTTGGAAAACATTCAGTTAATCTCAAAATGAAAACTTATCAGTATACCTAACATAGTGCAAGAGAAGAAGGTATTTTGCCACTCCTTTGAACAGGAGTATAAATTTTTCTCTGAGGCAAAGTAGTCCTCTAGGGTCCCTGTAAGACGGAACACTCCATGAGGCATTCACGCAGGCCCGCTGTGGTGCTCAAGAAATCTTTTTAAACCACACACATAGATTTAGTACTAATGGGCCAGTTAGTGCTGGTTTAACAAGTTGCATCAACAAACTATTCTGGGGTTCCCTGGTGGTCCGGTGGTGGAGCATCCACCTGCCAGTGCAGGGAACACAGGTTTGATCCCTGCTCCAGAAAGAATCCACGTGCCACACAGCACTAAGCCTGAGCACAGCTCCGGAAGGCCACGTGCCCTCGAGCCCGCGCTCCGCAACCGGAGAAGCCACCGCAGTGAGAAGCCAGCCCACCGCAGCTAGAGAGCAGCCCCTGCCGGCTGCAACTCGAGAAAGCCCACGTGCAACAACGAAGACCCAGCACAGCCACACGATGTGTGCGTGAGTGACTTGCTCAGTCCTGTCCGACTCTTTGCGACCCTTTGGACTGTAGCCCACCAGGCTCCTCCGTCCATGATTCTCCAGGCAAGAGTACTGGAGTGGGTTGCCATTCCCATTTCCAAGGGACCTTCCGGACCCAAGGATAACTCCCGCATCGCAGGCAGATTCTTTACGATCTGAGGCACCAGGGAAGCCCTAGCACAGCCAAATAAATAAATATTTTAAAAATATTATTTTTCTAACATATGCATTGGTCATTTTATACATTGATGTTATCTTACAATTTGTCATTTTAAGTTTTTCACAGTACATTTAAACATATTAACTTATTAAATTCTAGTGCCCTTTGCAATAGACAATATTTTCCCCTCAACTTAAAGATGAATACAAAGCCTCTAGAAGTTCAAAAAATCCTGTCATGACTGTAGATCTAGTCCTGGGGGCTAGATTTCTGCAGTTAAAATGTCCCTGCAAATACATATTGGAATATTGATGGATGAGATGGTATGGATGAAACGAATCTTGCATTTGATTCAAAATAATCTAGGGATGGCAATGATGAATGAATGGTCCAGAGTAGCAATTTTTGGAGCTGGAGGATGGGTACACAAAGCATTTCTCTTAACTTCTGTAAATGTATGAAACTTTTCACAACACAGGAGTTTTTTTAAAAAAGCTGAGGCCAATAAATAAATACAAAAGTCCTTCTCAAGGTGTTTTGCTAAAGATAAGAGGGTTTCTGCGGTTCGACTTTAGATTAACTCTACCCGTTCCCACATCAGCTACATGAATCTAATATAAATCTCCTTTTTTATAGCCAACTGGAAATTTGCTAAGTAGCTCTGCAGTGCAGAATGGAATAGAAGGCCCCAAATACTTAAGATATAGAAATATCTAAGTCTCTTGCTTTTGGAGTTTACTAGAAATTCTATACTCTGAATGCAACATAACATCCAGAGAATGATGTACGTCTCATTGTTGCCCAGTTTTTACAAAGTCTTGGAGTAAAATAAAAAGCAATGTTCCCTTGGACTCCCCTTGTCTAATACTTAACTGAACTCTGCAAGAGCTAAAACTCCAAATTATCTGATCCTAACATAAACCTGGGTCTTGGATAATCATCAGTGAAATTATAGCTGGGATCAGCATTTAAGACAATGAAGATAAAAGAATTTTTCCCCCAAATGAAACTATATGAAGCTTCAATTTCTGGATTCCAAGTATGCCAAGACAAACTCACCAAACAGTAGTGCGTTCCTTATTTAAAAAAAAAAAAAAATGGAGTTTTCTATTCAATATATCAGAATGGCTCTTCTTTGAGATCAAATTCTTATATAATTTTCCCAGCTGAGGCAGAACAAGTCCTTAGGATCTTGAAAAGGAATCTAATGACCAGGTACTCTGATCAAGAATGGCATTAACCCTATTGCCTTGGGCCCCACCCTCAGGAGGGAAGAAAAGAATGTGTGCCGACTGAAGGGCCCCTGTAAGATCCCTGCTCTGGGGAAGCCCAGGGCTGACTAAAGGAGTCGTGGGTCATGACCCACCAAGGACACAGAGGAAGGAAGATTAGCATAGCAACAAGAGCATCACCAGTACCTCCACTTGCACAGGTGGGAAGGTGCAGCTTTGACGTTCCTTTCTCCAGCAGATCTTCCCGACTCAGGAATCGAACCGGGGTCTCCTGCATTGCAGGCAGATTCTTTAGCCACTGAGCTGTCAGGGAAGCCCCTTCCTTCCCTAAGTTTACCTCGAAATAACATTAAGTATCAAAATAATAAAGAGGTTACTGGCAATAAAAACATATTCTGATTGGAAACATGGTAATATTACTGCTGCCACAGATAGTAATGAAAGCAATTACACTAACAAAATCATTTTAAGGCAAATATTATTTCCTTCTCTTCTAAATTAGCATACGGTATTTTCATCTATATTTTGATACTCAGACTGCTGAAGAAATTAAATATAAGCATTCACATGCTATTTATGCAAAGATCATATTATAAACAAAGAATTTCTAAGAGATCTTTTTGACACCTCTGGTTTTGTTATACACAACAAATAATGGGTTAGATCTTTGGAGCATCACTTACATTGACTTAATTTTAATTATAAGATATCAAAACAGATGCAAGTATGCAATTATATAGTAGCAAAATATTACACGTAGCAAAGAATATTTTTTCTAACTTAGGGTGCATTTTCCTTAAGACAAACATGAACAACTTCAGACAGCCTATCAGAATACATCTTGAAGAGACTGAAACGTTCCCGCTTACACGAGACAGCAGAACTGGCTGGCGCTGACATGTGACTGCGTTCCTGTTGGCTTCCATATAATACCTCCGTATATGCACCTCTGTTCCCATTCCAGCTTCTTCTCCAAGGGCGGCTGTGATGTGAATGAACTGCAAACACACTTCATCATGACGTCTGATATCATGGAGCTGACTTCTACAATATCTGAGCAGACTTCTGCTTCAGGAGTGAAGCATTTAAGAGAAGATAAGCTCATTACAACCCTCTGGTCAAAGCCCAGTCCATTCCACAGGGTGCAAGGGCCAAGGTTAAATTCTGCTGTGTGTCCACCAAGGTGCCTGCACCCAAGAGAATCTGAGGTAAGATGGACATCAAGCCTAGTTTCGAACGCAGGACTTCTCAACAGGCGTTTGGCAAGTTTGGGAAGGAGAGGGAGCAGCACTAATCTCTTTGCAGTTGGGCTGGTGGGCAAGGGCTACAGGCTGCGCTGGATGCTGCTCCCAGCTTCGGGATGGGCACGAGGGTCATGTCTCACTGGACAGTAAAACAGAGAGGAATCTCATTAACACAGGTCCTGATGATCAAGCCTGATGCACCAAAAGAAAGGAAGGATTCTCAGGGAGCAAGGAGCATGACTTACTGGTCTTTTCCAGCTGTATGGGAGAAAAGTCAACACAACTTGATTAGTGAGTCTTATAAAACATGAAGTCATAAAAATAAAACTCAACCCAGTTACTAGAGGTTTAAGATGTGTATTGTGATTTTTTAAAGTAGCTAATTTGACATATTCAGTTCAGTTCAGTTGCTCAGTCATGTCCGACTCTTTGCAACCCCATGGACTACAGCACGCCAGGCCTCCCTGTCCATCACCAACTCCCAGAGTTTACTCAAACTCATGTCCATTGAGTTGGTGATGTCATCCAACCATCTCATCCTCTGTCATCCCCTTCTCTTCCCTCCTTCAATCTTTCCCAGCATTAGGGTCTTTTCAAATGAGTCAGCTCCTTGCATCAGGTGGCCAAAGGATTGGAGTTTCAGCTTCAACATAAGTCCTTCCAATGAATATTCAGGACTGATTTCCTTTAGGATGGACTGGTTGGATCTCCTTGCAGTCCAAGGGACTCTTAAGAGTCTTCTCCAACACTGCAGTTCAAAAGCATCAATTCTTTGGCACTCAGCTTTCTTAATAGTCCAACTCTCACATCCATACATGACTACTGGAAAAACCATAGCCTTGACTAGATGGACCACATTACATGCTATCTAATAACATTCTCTGGGATTTTGGAGGCAGACAACACCAGTCATCCTACCAAAGGGAGTATTGTTCCTGTCACAGCTAAACCCTAGTAGAAGCCTATGCTAAATGCCTGTAGAACCAATTATCAAGACCACTGGTTATCATGCTTTAAATACTTTGGGCACTCGCTGTACTATTTTGTCTATTTTATTTTTAATTCAAATTCTCCAACTGAAGTCATGTGTACTTCTTAATAAAATTTAACATATTTGGACTTTGAGAAAAAAATCTAATTTTCACATCTTTCATTTCACAACCCATAGTTAATACAACTTTCACCTATACTGATGTCTCTAGGCAAGATTTAAGAATTATTACACACAATTACCCTTCATAACAGAAGTCAAAATAGGACTCTAACTTGTTAATTTCCTAATTGTTCTTTTTCAAGTTTTCTAACCATAAGTAAAATGTACACACCATAATCAGATTTTAAGTCATTATTTTAACGTTTCATGCTTTATCTATATGCTGTTTCTTTTAAGTTCTAAAGCAGTAGGCTTATACATGGTTATGACAGGCACTTCTACTTTTGCTGAATTCATATTAACAAAGTTCAGTCTATGCATTTATCACATACAAAGTAAGGCATGAGGTAACAGAAACAGAGTCAGCTACAATATTTGTGGGTGCCCCATGAGGAGCCTGGTGGGCTGCAGTCCGTGGGGTCGCGAAGAGTCGGACACGACTGAGCGACTTCCCTTTCACTTTTCACTTTCCTGCATTGGAGAAGGGAATGGCAGCCCACTCCAGTGTTCTTGCCTGGAGAATCCCAGGGACGGTGGAGCCTGGTGGGCTGCCGTCTATGGGGTCGCACAGAGTCGGACACAACTGAAGCGACTTAGCAGCAGCAGCAGCAGCATGCAAAATAAAAATATGGAGCCCCAGCAGGGAACGGGGAAGACAGTCTCCCCTTCCCACAATCCAGCATCCCAACTGGCAGTAAATGAGAGACCTCCCCCCCCCCACCACCAAGAAACTGCAACCTCCTTGCCTGCAGGATGCAGGCAAGAAACCACCACTGAATTGCTCACCATATGGGCCATGGTGCTGCCAGCTTGTTCAGGGATGGCCTCCTTGCCCCATCCCAAGATGTCACAACCCAGGACACATGCTCCCCCTTGACTTTTTCCGCTCCAGCACCCCTAATCTACAAGTGGAGGAGGGTAGGGTAATCAGACAGGCCCCCCCTGCTGACCCACCCAATCACCACACCAGGTGGAGGGCGGCTGCAGTAACCAGACAGGGATGGGAAGATGGAGCTGGAGGCCAGGAAGAGGCCCTGGGGGCTGGGAGCTGTCTGCTGAGTGTCTAAGCCAGGGAGAGAAGACCCTGGAGGGACCACGCATGGGCTAGGATCCAACTCCCCTACGTACATACTCCCTGACCCATCAGACTCCACTTCCAAACCACAGACCCCAAGGTTAAATTCTAAGAACTTCATGAGCTCAAATGCAGAGCCCTAAAACCCCAAGCACAGGGCCATTCTGAGAACAGAGTCCCTGTGCGTTGTTCAGAGCCTGCAAATCCGTCTTGGGTGACAGTGACCTATCTGTGTTAAAGTTTCTTCCTTTGGCTCGTAATCACAAAAGAAGCTGAGTGTTGAGTTGGACTGTCTAATTAAATCAGGTTCTTTACCTTCACTTCATTAGCAAAAGGAATTAAAGCTGATTAAAAAAGATGCTTGGCTAATCAAGTATTGGTCATGACAACCACATGAGCATCCAATCAGACCACCGCAGGACCAGTTTCGAGAAGATTCCCAGAGCTGACTGTGTGCTTCTGTATGTAGCCCCTTCCTCCATCTATAAAAGCGCCCCCCACCCCCTGATTGTCAGTGTGAGAAGTCAGCCTTTGGACAGGAGCTCCCCTCCCTCTGGTTGCTGGCCTCTGAAATAAAACAAACGTCCCTTTCCACCAACCTTGCTTCTTTATCTATCGGCTTCAAAACAATAGGCAGCTGGACTCCCCCTTTCAGATTTTTGGTGCCCAACTGTGAGGTTGCTGTGCTCTCATGATACTGCCTCCTGGGTTTCCCCTCTTTCAGCAGAGCTGTGGCCATGACGCTGGGCTGGCCGGGATGCCTGTGAGGAGCCCGCTGCAGGTGGCTCGCTGGCCCTGAGGGCCGGGGTTTGCGGGAATGTTCCTAGCAGCTGCCAAAACCACTTGTTTCGGGGATCCCCCTCTGTTTATCCCCTACTCAGCACTGGCTGCCAACTATGCTTTTCCCTGATAGAATACAAACAGACATCTGGACAAGTGGATGAAGTTCCAAGACCTAGTAAGTCCTCTGGCGCACACGTGGCAAACTTCTCTTTCGAGCAGGGGGTGCTGCTTGGGCGTTTTGCCAACTGGTTGAGACGTGTGTCTGCCACTGAGGACCGTCTCTGAGCACTGAGTGTCACTGGGGCGTGCTGCTTGCTGGTTCTGATGGGCGTCTGACACTGCAGACCCTGTGTGTTGGGAAGTGGTTGCTGGGGACTCCTTATTACTCATCCTCCTGGCAGATTCGTGACAGTTCTGTCTTCCGGTGTGTGAGTGTATATTTCATTCGTGTGATTGGTATCTTTGTTGTCTTTTGTAAAATGGGAAATTCAGGTTTAATTCATTAGAAAAATTCATAAAGAAAAAGAAAGATTTTTTAAGACAATGTATGGTGACAGTATTCTTTAGACTCCAGAGAAAATGGGTTAAAATGAAACTCTTTTAAAGCCCCCCAACTGGCTCTTTTACATATGCAGCTGAAGAAAGCTAGCTTGATAAAATACTGTTTTCAGAATTCTGACCCCGAGAGAACAAAATACACCTAAGAGAAAGCTTGAAGTTAACTCTTATCATGTCCATAAAATGTAAACACAGACCACTTTGCCTGAGACTTCAGCTTTGGGTTAATTAGTAGGGCTTTACAAGATGTTTGAGTTCACTAAACATGCATCTTGTACCACATTAAAAAGAAACTCTGCTATGAGAAAAATGCATGTTTTTAGAAGTTATGGAGAGTGTTCTTAAGTTAGCCAATTAAAAATTGCTAGTGTAACAATGCAATTATTTGTTTCTTGGTTTTGTTAAGGTCTTTTAAAGGTGGAAAATTGTAGTATATAATTAAAGCTACTAGAATAATAAGGGAAACATTTCCGTGTATAAAGCAAGTAGGGTACATGTTGTCAGTGAGAGAAGGTATAAAGACTGGAGATATTTTTTGCTGAAGAAGAAAAGGAGAAGAATTTTGTCCTAGAGCTGTTTATGTGTGGGGAAAGGAAGGGCCAAATTAATATGGATCCAGAAAGTGATAAAATAAAAGTGATAAAAGCTTTGTCAAAAAGCAACTTTGAGAAAAGAATTTGTATGTTGTCAGCATCGATTAAGATTAGATTGAATTTAATTAAATAAATGAATTTTGTTATTAATAATAAGCTGATACAAGAGTGGAATTTGGTTTCTCTCTCAAGGGAACAGTTTTCCTGGAAAATTAAACAGCTTAAAAAAAAAAAAAAAAAAAGTTTTTCACTTATTTCTTTGGATGCTCCAGGTCTTAGTTGCAGCATGCAGGATCTCTGATTGTGACATGTGGGATTTTTAGCCGCAGCACGTGAGCTCTTAGTTGCAGTATGTGGCATCTAGTTCCCTGACCAGGAGTGGAACCTCAGGCCCCCTGCATTGGGAATGCAGAGTCTTAGCCACCGGATCATCAGCAAAATCCCTATACTGCTTCTGATAACAGGTTGTAAGTTTCTTCTCTAGCTGACTTGGAGCATTCCAGAAGGCCCCTGAGGCATCTCAGAAGAAATATTAAGGTAACTAGGATTACTTGGTACAGTGAATCACATGGAAACTTTGTTAAATGAGAATACTAAACATTCTTAGGTTATACTGTATGGGTACATGTCCTTAATAGAAATGTTCTGCTGCTAAGTCACTTCAGTCGTGTCCAACTCTGTGAGACCCCATAGACGGCAGAAATGTTCTAAAAGTTATTAAATACAGGTTTTTGATAAATTTCAGATCATACTACTAAACTGAGCAAAAAAACATTGTTAAATTCCAATGGAAACTTATTACCTTGATTTTTATCCATATTTTTGATGCCAATATTTAGGATGGAAAAAAAAATTGTCTAGTGAAGTTGTCACAGAGCATAACTACTCATAGTGCATATCCACTGGCTTTACTATTTTTGTGACAATCGGGTATAAGTGATAATAGCCTGTAAAATACTCCACACCAGCATACCTCTGTGCTTCTTTGTATGTCTGATTAGTTTTCCTTCCATGTGGGAAACTAGGCTAACAGAGAAACAAAAACCTCTGTTCAAGGGACATGAGTGGACTCAGAGCAGGCGACTGAGCCACTTTGGCATGCTTAGGAAAATGTATTGATTATCCATGTCTTCTGTTGAAAGATTTGCCAATAAAATGGGAAAATGATGGAAGAAATTTTCACATATTGAGGTATGTGAAAGTCATTCTGGCTTATACATGGTTTAATTTGAACTTTAGGCTAACCAGGACAGCCTGTTTGTGGCCTCTTAAACATACATTGTAAACTGCTTTAACCATTAAGGGAAAAAATACATTTGAGAATAATACAAAGATGCATTTTGATTATTATTCTCATTGCAATATGATCACTAATTTTCAAATGTCCAGGTACTATGATAAGGTAATCAAAGAGAGAAGTAATGTTTTCATAATACAAAATATTGATGCTAAGCCTGGAACCTGAGATTGTTTTCAACTCTCTGTTCACTCTCCAAATTAGGCAGGACTGTGCCCCACTTCTGGAGAAGGCGATGGCACCCCACTCCAGTACTCTTGCCTGGAAAATCCCATGGACGGAGGAGCCTGGTAGGCTGTGATCCATGGGGTCGCTAAGAGTCGGACACGACTGAGCGACTTCACTTTCAGTTTTCACTTTCATGCATTGGAGGAGGAAATGGCAACCCACTCCAGTGTTCTTGCCTGGAGAGTCCCAGGGACGGGGGAGCCTGGTGGGCTGCCATCTCTGGGGTCGCACAGAGTTGGACACAACTGAGGCGACTTAGCAGCAGCAGCAGCAGGGCCCCACTTCAACAGGAGTAGCCAGGGTGATCATCACTCCATTCCCTCAAAGATTTGGGGGAAATTGGAACCAAAATGGAACTTAAACCAGGTTCCTCTGCCAAGTTTGATTAACCTCTCTATTAAAAACCTTATTCCCTTTCTCGCTGTGGACATGTCGCCCCTCAGGATTGGGGAGTATCAAAGAAAAGTGGGATTGAAGCTGTGCAGCACCCTGTGGTCCTCCCATCCCCACAATGTCCTCGCCCCAACTTTTGGAAAAATTTTAGCCAAACGGTAGGTTTAATCAGAGAAGTGAGAAAATGTAGGGACAAAGGAAAACAGTCAATTAAAACCAAATAATGATAGTTTAGCCACTGAGCAAAGTCAAGGGCTTTTAGTTCCTCCTCAAAAGCTATAGGGAATATTCTGAGCCATATTCTGTGAGTTGCGTTGTAGATATTAAAAACCCTACCAAATGGAAGACGTTAACTGCATGATGACCGGACTGTAGCCATGACATGAGCTGCCACAATTCTGAGAACTGGCCTCAAAGAAATGGGAATAAACTGACCCTGGAAATTCAGAGTAACTGTACTGAAAACAATCAAGATGACGCTGATCAGACCTCCACATGACTAACTTCCAGATGATTCTTAGGGCTGACTGTGCTGTTTCTATGTGGAACTCCCTCCATCCATCTATAAAAGCCCTTGTCTGCTGACTGTCAGTGGAGGGAGTCAGCCTTTGGACAGGAGTCCACCCTCCACCTGCCCGTAGGAGCTAGTATCCTAAATAAAGCAAACTTTCCTTTCCACCAACCTTGCCTCTTTATTGGCTTCAGAGTGGCAGGTAGCCAGACCCCTACTTTCAGTAATAATAGTATCTACCACATCAAGCCTGTTTGGTGATTAAATGAAGCCATGACTGCAAAGTGCTGGCATGTTGTAAAAGTTTAATAAATTAAAAAGAAAACTCACAATTGTGTTTCTGTTCCATACCCTCCATCATGTCAAATAACACCAAGTTTTGTGGCTTCTACCTCCTAAATATTTCTTGAATCTATATCCCTCCCCTCTAATGCCTTGGCTATTGGCCTATTTCATAAGCACTTGTTTAGACCATTGAAATAGTGTCCTAGATAACAGGCATGTCTTTGGTTTATCTCTGATCCATACTGTAAACTGCTACCAGCAAAATATCCCAAAGCTGACAACATCACTTCTGCACTCAGAATTCCTCAATAGCCCCTCGTGGCCCAAAAGTTAAAGTCAAAGTATTAGTTGTTCAGTCATGTCTGACCTTTGCCATGGACTGTTGTACCCTGCCAGGCTCCTCTGTCCACAGTTTACCCCCAGGCAAGAATACTGGAGTGTGTTGCCATTCCCATCTCCATGGGATCTTTGTGACCCAGGGATCAAACCCAGGTCTCTCCAATTACAGACAGATTCTTTACCATCTGAGTCAGCTGGGAAGCCCCATGGCCCAAGAGGACAAAATTAAAGCTCTCAGCATGCCACACAACCTTTACGGAACTAGCCCTTACCTCCCTCCACAGCCTCACCTTCCCTCCGATTCCTCAGCATGTCACACAACCCTTACGGAACTAGCCCTTACCTCCCTCCACAGCCTCACCTTCCCTCTGATTCCCCACCAGCAACACATCAAACACTCCTACCAGTTCTTTCCCCAACAGCCCGTGGCTCTCCTTGCCCCCATTTCTTGGTCATTTTATTCCCTCTGCTTGATTTGGCTTGGGTTGATTTTATCCACATTTCCCAAACAATATTCCTTATTTGCTTCCCATCCTTTTCTAAGTCTCCACTAAGAAGACTTCTTGAGCCTTGGATGCACTTACTGTCTCCCTTTTATATGTTCTCATCACACTGTCCACATTAAAGTACTTAAAATTACTATAATCTCTGCATTGCAATGATCTCTTTCATTATTAGAAACTGGAAACTTACTGAGGAACCTGTGTCTCCTTCACCATAATCTCCCCAGCATGTAAAATGGAATCTAAGTCCTGATGGGCATTCAGTGAATGAATGAATGAAATCCTAACACCTAAGAATTGATTGTTCATTAGTTCAGTTCAGTCACTCAGTCATGTCCGACTCTTTGCGACCCCATAGACTGCAACACACCAGTTTTCCCTGTCCATCACAAACTCCCAGAGCTTGCTCAAACTCATGTCCATCAAGTAGGTGATGTTATCCAACCATCTCATCCTCTGTCATCCCCTTCTCCTCCTGCCTTCAATCTTTCCCAGCATTAGGGTCTTTTCCAAGGAGTTAGTTCTTCACATCAGGTGGCCAAAGTATTGGAGTTTCAGCTTCAGCATCAGACCTTCCAATGAGTATTCAGGACTGATTTCCTTTAGGATGGACTGGTTGGATCTCCTTGCAGTCCAAGGGACTCTCAAGAGTCTTCTCCAACACCACAGTTCAAAAGCATCCATTTTTTGATCCTCGGCTTTCTTTATGGTCCAGCTCTCACGTCCATACATGACTACTGGAAAAAGCATAGATTTGACTAGACGGACCTTTGTCGGCAAAGTAATGTCTCTGCTTTTTAACATGCTGTCTAAGTTGGTAGTAGCTTTTCTTCCAAGGAGAAAGCATCTTTTAATTTCATGGCTTCAGTCACCATCTCCAGTGATTTTGGAGCCAATAAAGTCTCCCGCTGTTTCTATTGTTTCCCCATCTGTTTACCAGGAAGTGATGGGACCCGATATCATGATGTTAGGTTTTTGAATGTCGAGTTTTAAGCCAGCTTTTTCACTCTCCTCTTTCACTTTAATCAAAAGGCTCCTCAGTTCCTCTTCGCTTTCTGCCTTAAGTGTGGTGTCATCTGCATATCTGAGGTTATCAATATTTCTCCCTGCAATCTAGATTCCAGCTTGTGTTTCATCCAGCCCAGCATTTCACATGATATACTCTGCATATAAGTTAAATAAGCAGGGTGACAATATATAGATTTGATGTACTCCTTTCTCAATTAGGAACCAGTCCATTTTTTTAATGTCTGGTTTTAACTGTTGCTTCCTGACCTGCATACAGATTTCTCAGGAGGCAGATCAGGTGGTCTTATATTTCCATCTCTTGAAGAATTTTCCAGTTTGTTGTGATCCACACAGTCAAAGGTTTTGGCATAGTCAATAAAGCAGAAGTAGATGTTTTTCTGGAATTCTCTTGCTTTTTCTATGAGCCAGTGGATGTTGGCAATTTGATCTCTGGTTCCTTAGCCTTTTTAAAATCCAGCTTGAACATCTGGATGTTCTCAGTTCATGCACTGTTGAAGCCTCGCTTGGAGAATTTTGAGCATTACTTTGCTAGTGTGTGAGATGAGTGCAATTGTGCGATAGTTTGAGCATTCTTTGGCATTGCCTTTCTTTGGGGTTGGAATGAAAAGTGACCTTTTCCAGTCCTATGACCACTGCTGAGTTTTCCAAATTTGGTGGTATATTGAGTGTAGCACTTTCACAGCATCATCTTTTAGGACTTGAAATAGCTCAACTAGAATTCCATCACCTCCACTAGCTTTGTTCGTAGTGATGCTTCCTAAGGCCCACTTGACTTCGGACTCCAAGACGTCTAGCTCTAGATGAGTGATCACACCATTGTGGTTATCTGTGTTATGAAGATCTTTTTTGTACAGTTCTCTCATGTATTCTTGCCACCTTTTCTTAATAGCTTCTGCTTCTGTTACATCCATACCATTTCTGTCCTTTATTGAGCCCATCTTTGCATGAAATGTCCCCTTGGTATCTCTAACTTTGTTGAAGAGATCTCTAGTCTTTCTCATTCTATTTTCCTCTTTCTTTGCATTGATCACTGAGGAAGGCTTTCTTCTCTCTCCTTGCTATTCTTTGGAACACTGCATTCAAATGGGTATATCTTTCCTTTTCTCCTTTGCCTTTTGCTTCTCTTCTTCTCTCAGCTATTTGTAAGGCCTCCCCAGACAGCCATTTTGCTTTTTTGCATTTCTTTTTCTTGGGGATGGTCTTGATCACTGCCTCCTGTACAATGTCACGAACCTCCATCCATAGTTCTTCAGGCACTCCATCTATCAGATTTAATCCCTTGAATCTATTTGTCATTTCCACTATATAACTGTAAGAGATTTTATTTAGGTCATTCCTGAATGTTCTGGTGGTTTTCCATACTTTCTTCAGTTTAAGTATGAATTTGGCAATAAGGAGTTCATGATCTGAGCCACAGTCAGCTCCTGGTCTTGTTTTTGCTGACTGTATAGAGCTTCTGCATGTTCAGCTGCAAAGAATATAATCAATCTGATTTTGGTATTGACCATCTGGTGGCATCCATTTGTAGAGTCTTTTCTTGTGTTGTTGAAAGAGGATGTTTCTATGACCAGTGTGTTCTCTTGTCAAAACTCTTATTAGCCTTTGCCCTGCTTCATTTTGTACTCATTTTGTACTTCATTTTGAAAGAATTAGAGCAATACAATGTCCAGCTGCATAAGAAACAAAGAGTCAAAGGTAGAGTGCAAAATGTAAAGATCTCCTTGTCCTTAGAGCTAGCTGAAAGCATTAACTTTGCTAGTCATTACACTGCCTCTGAAACAATGAGCCAGACAGCTTATGCAACTAGGCACAGATACAAAAAATTAGGCAACGGGAATATTTTGTGCATGAAGGGAAATGTTCTTTCTTTTTAAAAAGTAAACAGACAAGACTCTCTTAACAGTGTACTGGAAGGTAAAAATAGTAATGCTGGTGTAAGGCAGAGAAACAAGATCTATTTTTTCTGCACCAGGCTCTTCAGGGTTACTAAGTGATTCTCCCAATTTAAAAGCCTGCTAGGAAAGAAAAGTTCCGATGACAATGTCCTTGTACACCACATGAACAAATAGGGAAAAGGGAAAATGATGCATATTAGATAATCAAACTGTGTGAGCTCTACCTGACAAGGATATGAAAAATAAATGAAAAGATAGTAACGCAGAAGGAGAAAGAAGATATGGAAGACTGAATACAACACCTAGTTTAAAATTAATAATAAGTCTAGCAAACCTCTCTGTCATTGGTTGTCTTATATTTCAAAGGCTCTGCAACGTTACCAGTGATCGGCTCTGAGCCTGATCTGCTGAGTCATGCCTGATTATTAAGAACACTTCTGCCTTTAGGTGTCCTTTGTACCAATTTCCTGAAGAATATGGGAAACAAAGAAAACAGGAAATTAAATCTGTTCTCTAATTCTTTTGGAACTTTAATTAAAAAAAAATAAAGTCTAAAAATTCAAAGCAAATTAAATGTGTAACTGTATACAACTCATGAGTGATTTTGGTTTTTTGTCAAATGTTCTAAAGATAAAACTTTATTTGTGATATGGACCCAGACAATGAGTCTTGAATAATTTAAAATGAAAACTACATCTTTATAGACTGCACACTACAATCTTAATTTTTAGTCATTTATAAAATTAAATTGCCCGTTCTTACTTCTCATGGCATCTTAGTATTTTGCGTTTAAAGCATACTCAAAACTAATCTCTGGAGTCCCCTGATAGAGATCACTCATTCTTTTAAGCACTCGGGCGATAGGAAATTCATCACTCATCCAGTAGCCAGCTCTGCTGCGTATATCTCTATTCTGACACGCACTTCCTAATGGTGAACTGACTTTGCCCCTGGCTCCAGAACTTCCACTCCACAGTCTTGGTCCCATTTGCTGAAGTTCCACATAATAAATTCAATTGTTTTGTATTTTTAATGTCACTAAATGTTTGCAGTTAGCGGAAGTTATTTTGATTGAACTCCAAAACCTGACTCGACTGCCCACTCACAATGGAAACAACCCCACTTCTCTCCATCAACACCGCTGGTCCAGCCCAAGCCACCAGCACCTCTCAGCGGACAGCTGGACCTGCTCTTCCCTCCCACTCTCATTCCCTGCAGTCTTTCCCAGACATCAGCCAGCATGATTTTTGCTACAGAAGAAATGTTCACTATGTCTCAACTTGTTAATAACCCTCAGTACTCTCTTCAGTACTGGAGATAAATTCAAAACTGTAATCTTTCATTGCTTCCTTTACCAACCTTCATCAAATTTACCATAACTTTTAATATACTTAATTCCATAAATAATAATATTATTACTAGCGACACCTAATTTATTGAGGGCTTACTACACACTGGGTACTATGCTAAGAGCATCAGAAACATTATCTTAGTTAGACTTCAAAGCAAGCCCATTACCATCACTACCCATACATCACAGATGAGGAAAGCAGGACTTGGGAAAGTTAGGGTAAGGGGAAGAGTGGAGATTAGAATCAACCCAATTCTGGAACCAATTGATGTTCTAACCTTTTCATGATGATGCTGATAACTGACACTTTCACTAACCTCCTAGCCCAAAAGTTGTAGAGACCAGTAGCCGAGGGAACTGTCAGAAGCAAGTCGTGGTCCTGTTTGCCCAACACCACTGAATCGGAATAATTAATGTCTCATTTTTTCTCTGCATTACTGTCCCTTGTTCTTTGTGGTGCTCAAATACCTCCCCACCCCAAAAAGAGAGAAATTAAGTGAGTAAACCTGGCACCCTTGTCTGGACATCTGTTGAGCCTTCTGGAATTTTTAAGGCCATTTCCACAAAAGAAATAGCAAAGAATAGGAACATATCATGGGCTTCCCTGGTGACTCAGACAGTAAAGAATCTGCCTGCGATACAGGAGTCTGGGTTCGATCCCTGGGTTGGAAAGACCCCCTGGAGGAGGGCATGGCAACCCACTGTGGTATTCTTGCCTGGAGAATCCCATGGACAGAGGAACCTGGCGGGCTACAGTCCGTGGGGTCACAAAGAGTTGCACACGACTGAGCGACTAAGCCCAGGAACATACCATGGAGATGAGCTGCTTAATTACATTTATCCGGATTCATTAGCAACAGGGAGGATCCAGCAGACAGAATCTAGAATAACAGCGAAGATTTAGCATGACTTCTGCATGAAGACGACGTGCAAAGCCTCCCACACTTCAGAGGCAGGAACAGGACGGCAAGAGGTGGGGGCTAGGCTCTAGTTGCAGGGTCCTGTGGTGGCTCTATCTTTAGGTTTTTAAGGAACCTCTGTACTGTTCCCCATAGTAACTGCACCAGTTTACATTCCCACCAGCAGTGTAGGAGAGCTCCCTTTTCACCACACCACCTCCAGCATTTGTTATTTGTAGACTTTTTGATGATGGCCAGTCTGACCAGTGTGAGGTGACACCTCACTGTAGTTTTAATTTGTATTTCTCTAATAATTAGTGGTGTTTAGCATTTTTCACATTGCCTTTTAGCCATCTGTATGTCTTCTTTGGGGGAAATGTCTATTTAGATCTTCTGCCCACTTTTTGATGGGGCTGATTTTGGTATTGAGCTGTATAAGCTGTGTGTGTATTTAGTAAATTAATCCCTTGTCAGCCACATCATCTGAAAATATTTTCTCCAGTTCTATAGGTTGCCTTTTAGCTTTATTTATCCTTTCCCCTGCTTTGCAAAAGTTTCTAAGTTTAATTAGATTCTATTCATTTATTTGTGTTTTTATTTCCCTTTACTCTAGGAGATGAATCCAAAAAGCTATTAAAGAACATTTTCTAATATCATATACAAAAATAAACTCAACATGGATTAAAGAGCTAAATGTAAGACTGGATACTATAAAACTCCTAGAGGAAAACATAGGCAGAACACTCTTTGATATACTCTAGTTAATAAAATCGTTTCCCTTAGGGGTAAAGACTAACAGCTTTGATACTGCTATGTATGTAAACCAGAATTGAACAATTAAGTAAATGGATAGCAGAAGGCAAAAGCCAGGTTTCTCTCAATTAAAATGGAAAATTACAGATACTCAAGAAAAGGAGTAGTACTCAAGAAAACTGTTATATTACCCTACGGGGGGTTAAGAAAAATGAGAGTTGGAGACACAGTATAAACTCATGTTTAGCTTAATATTGATAGAGATGGTTACATATAGAAATATTTATGAATGTGTGTATATGCACACATTAGTATACACATATATCTCCTTGTTCTGTCAGATGAAAAGGCCTAGAAATGATGATATCCTGGTAGCAATGAGCACACTTAGCAATAGAGTTTGGTTTTTATTTTTTATTGGAGGATAATTGCTTTACAGTATTGTGCTGGTCTCTGCCATCCATCAACATGAATCCGCCACAGGTATGCACGTGCCCTCCCTCTTAGACCGCCCCCCCACCCCTCGAGGGTGCCACAGAGCCCTGGGCTGAGCGCCCTGCATCACACGGCAAATCCCCCCGGCCGTCTGTTTCACACATGGTGATGGATGCGCTTCCATGCTCCCCTCTCAACTCGTCCCGTCCTCTCCTTCCCCCACTGTGCCCACACATGGTGATGGATGCGCTTCCATGCTCCCCTCTCAACTCGTCCCGCCCTCTCCTTCCCCCAC
The DNA here is from genome assembly GCF_002263795.3 of Bos taurus. NCBI lineage: Eukaryota > Metazoa > Chordata > Mammalia > Artiodactyla > Bovidae > Bos > Bos taurus. The sequence goes on along the minus strand of NC_037354.1, from coordinate 39,090,782 downwards.
TGTGCCCACAAGTCTGCTATATCCGTGTCTCCACTGCTGCCTTGCACATAGGAGAACGGTATGGAGATTCCTTCAAAAACTAGCAATAGAACTGCTCTACGACCCAGCAATCCCACTACTAGGCATGTGCCCTGAGAAAATCATAATTGAAAGAGACACATGTACTCCACTGTTCTCTGCAGCACTTTTTACAATAAGTAGGACATGGAAGCAACCTAGAGGTCCATCAACAGACGAATGGATGCAGAAACTGTGGTACATGTGTACAATGGGATATTACTCAGCTACAGAAAAAGAACACCTTTGAGTCAGTCCTGATGAAGTAGAGTTTGGCCTTTAATACCACTGTCCAGTAAAAAGAATGAGGACCTTGGGAGAAACCACTGATTCTAAGACTGGGGCTTGAAATACTCTAAATGAGCCTGCAGCACCGTGTGGTTCCAGAAAGTTAGTATTCAAAACAAAACAAAGCTCTCAATGAGAACTGAGTGTCAGCAGGGTACAGAAGACAACTTAAAGGGCTTCCGGTGGCCAAATGTAGACCAATTTGAGCGACAAAATGAGATAGTAAATTAGTCAGTTTGTGCTGCTAAAACAGATTAATACAAATTTGGGTGGCTTGAACATCAATAAACACTGATTTGTTTCTTACAATTCTGGAAGCTTGGAAGGCCAAGATCAAGGCGTTGGCTAATTCTGTTCCCCAGTGAGAGCCCTCTCCCTGGCCTGCAGATGGTTGCTCTGCCTTCACATGGCAGAGGTAGAGGGGGATGGAGAGAGGCTGAGCAAGCTCTCTGGTGTCTCTTCTTATGAGACATCACCCCATCAGGAGGGCCCCACCTTTGTGACCTCATCTAAACCTAATTAATTCCCAAAGGCTCATCTCCAAATACCATTACATTGTGATTTAGGGCTTTAACATATGCATGGGAGGGGGGCACAATTTGGTCCATAGAACGTATTATTAGTTTACAACTCAGAGTATAAAATAAATATTTATTAGTCAATGCTAATATAAATAAGGGTTTCCCTGATAGCTCAGTTGGTAAAGAATTCGCCTGCAATGCAACATAAATAAATGAGTGAATAAGTAAATAAATGGGGAACAAATAGACAAATATATTGAAAAATGCAAAAAAAAAAAATGTGGATGTCCCACCTTAAGGAGATAAGCTATAACTTCCCTTATGTTTGGGATACATGTAGGTACTTTCTTTCAAAGAGAAGCTTATAGAGAAAGAGGGAGAAACAAGCAAGTGTATAATAGAACTGACAAACACCGGCCAGGGCATCAAGGTTAACGTCAACAGTGATCAGTCATCTTGATAGTATGTACCTGTGATACGTTGTAATGAGAACAGCACTTTACATCTGTGATCTTCCTCCCCAAAACACATTCCAGAAAAATACCAGGCAAATCCCAATCGAGGAAAGTATGAAAAGGCTAACCAGTGAGCCTCAAAACTGTCAGTGTTACTAAAAATAAGGACAATCTGAGAAATCGTCACAGCCAGGAGGAGCCTAAGGAGACAAATGTACTAGCGTAATGTGGTCTCCTCGGTGGTCTCCTGAAACATAAAAACGGGTGTGCAAGAAAGGGAACCCTCGTATCCTGTTGGTAGGAATGAAAACTGTGGCAGCCGCTACAGAGGACAGCATGGAGCATCCTCAAAACACTAAAGACAGAGGCACCACTTGATCTAGCAATCCCATTCCTAGATGTATATCCAGAAATAATAAAAACTCTAAATTAAAAAAGATACATGCACCCCAATATTCATAGCTATTTACAATAGCTGAGACAGGGATGCAACCCAAATGTCCATCAGAGATGACTGTCTTAAGAAGATGTGGTGCACATTTTCAATGGAATATGAGCCATAACAAAAAGAATGAAATATAACCATTTGCAGCAACACGGATGGACCTAAAAAAATGATACTTAGTGAAATAAGTCAGATAGAGGGAGATACATATGATATCACTTACATGTGGAATCTGAAAAAAAAAATAGCTAATCTATATTCAAATAGAAATAAACTCACAGAAAACAAACGTATGTTTTCCAAAGGAGAAAGGAGGCAGGGATAAATTACAAGTATGGGATTAACAGATATACACTATTATACTCAACACAGAAAGCAACAAAGATTTACTTATAACACAGGAACCATCTTCAATATCTTTTAACAATCTATAATGAAAAATAATCTGAAAAATATATACATAGCTGAATCACTTTGCTGCACACCTGAAACTAACAGAATATTGTAAATCAACTACACTCAAATTAAAAATATATAAGACTAACCAAGCTATAAGCTTACCAACACCTCAGAAAATCCCCTGCATGGTCAATTATATCCCTTCCTTATCAATCTCCACCCCAGGAACGATCATCTATCAGCATAGATGAAATGAAATCATGCAGTGCAGAGAAGGAGCGGGGGAAGAGGAGGATGACAACTAACACGGGTCCTTCACAAACTGTTTTAAGAAACAGAAGAACAGGAAGACTTGCATGTTATTATCTGAAATAAGATGCATGTAAGCGTGCTAAGCCCCTTCAGTCTTGTCCAATTCTTTGTGACCCCATGGACTGTAGCCCACCAGGCTCCTCTGTCCATGGGATTCTCCAGGCAAGAATACTAGAGTTGGTTGCCATTTCCTTCTCCAGGGGATCTTCCTGACCCAGGGATCAAACCTGCATCTCCTGTGACTCCTGCATTGCATGCAGATCCTTTACCACTGAGCCACCAGGGAGGCACCTGAGATAAGATACCATGATATCAAAGCCAGACAAAGACATAACAAAAAAACTACAGACCAATATTCTTTATGAGGGTAGCCACAAAAATTCTTGACAAAATACTAGCACACTGAACTAAGCCACATCTAAAAGGATTATACATGGTGACAAAGTGGGATTTATCTCAGGGACACAAGATTGGTTCAAAACATAAAACAATAACTATAATACACCAGATGAAGAGGATGAAAGAAATCATTTCAATAGATGCAGAAAAACATTGAACAAAACCCAACTCTCTTTTGTGATGAAGATCAGTTCAGTTCAGTCACTCAGTCATGTCCGACTCTTTGTGACCCCTGGACTGTAGCACACCAGGCCTCCTTGTCCATCACCAACTCCCGGAGCTTGCTCAAACTCATGTCCATCAAGTCAGTGATACCATCCAACCATCTCATCCTCCGTCATCCCCTTCTCCTCCTGCCTTCAATCTTTCCCAGCATCAGGGTCTTTTCTAAGGAGTCAGTTCCTCACATCAGGTGGCCAAAGTATTGGAGCTGCAGCTTCAGCATCAGTTCGTCCAATGAATATTCAGGACTGGTTTCTTTTAGAATTGACTGGTTGGATCTCCTTGCAGTCCAAGGGACTCTCAAGAGTCTTCTCCAACACCACAGTTCAAAAGCATCAATTCTTCGGTGCTCAGCTTTCTTTATGGTCCAACTCTCACATCCATACATGACTACTGGAAAAACCATAGCTTTGACTAGATGGACCTTTGTTGGCAAAGTAGTGTCTCTGCTTTTTAATATGCTGTCTAGGTTTGTCATAGCTTTTCTTCCAAGGAGCAAGTGTCTTTTAATTTCTTGGCCACAGTCACTATCTGCAGTGATTTTGGAGCCCCCAAAAATAAAGTCTGCCACTGTTTCCATTGTTTCCCCATCTATTTGCCATGAAGTGATGGGACCAGATGCCATGATCTTAGTTTTCTGAATGTTGAATTTTAAACCAATTTTTCACTCTCCTCTTTCACTCTCATCAAGAGGCTTTTTAGAGTACTCAGCAAACAAGGAATAAGGGAACTTCCTCAACCTGATGAAAAGTATCTGTACAATCCTAAAGCAGCCTCATATTTAATAAGACTGAAAATAACCCCATGTGGGTAAATAACATGACTCTAAATAAACAGATTGAATTTTCCCTGATGCAGGACAGGAAAAAGACTTTCCATCACCCTTCCCCATTTTTCTTAATGCATTTACCTTAGAAGACTTGTAATTATGAATCTGTTCTAAACCCTTTTAATATATGTAAATCTTTTTAAAACTGAAATAAGCATCTCAATGTATTTACAACCTAGAAATCTTTTCTTAAAGACTCAGGAGACATCTCTTTGAACGTGATCATCGAAGAATAGAGTACGCCTACCTACCTCCCAGTTTTCACAGGAGTGTAAGAGCCAAACTTTGGCTGGCACCTGGTTCCAAGTTATAAACCTACTTCCTGTCATAAAGATATGAGAAATTTGTGAGGTCTCTTTGGAATAAAGATTAAAGGTAACTAGCCAACACAGGTGACTACCCTAATTACCAAGTGAATATAGGATGAACTATGTGTGACGAATGGCTGTTATTTCCTCTTACTAGTTACTTATCTTGAGAGCATGAATGTAATGGGCTGCATCTGCTGAGCTGTAAGAAATGATCAAACTTTCTTTCTGTCTTTGCAATCACTTCAGTGGATTATCTGTGACGAAGACCGAATTCTGGTGATTTCCTTCAGGATGGACTGGTTGGATCTCCTTGCAGTCCAAGGGACTCTCAAGAGTCTTACACCACAGTTCAAAAGCATCAATTCTTCGGTGCTCAGCTTTCTTTATAGTCCAACTCTCACATCCATACATGACCACAGGAAAAACCATAGCCTTGACTAGACGGACCTTTGTTGGTAAAGTAATGTCTCTACTTTTTAATATGCTGTCTAGATTTGTCATAGCTTTTCTTCCAAGGAGCAAGCATCTTTTAATTTCATGGCTGCAGTCACCATCTCAAGTGATTTTGAAGTCCAAGAAACATTAAGTTTATTCAGTAATAAAATTGTTTTCTTTCTCTTCTACTTTTTTGAGAGTTTGTCTAGGTTTGCAGCAAATTTTGTTTTTAATCCAAATTTTCCTAACAGCCCCCAAGAAAAGGAACAGGAGAAGGATATCTGACCTCACTATTTCTATTCAACATTGTACTGAAGTTTCTAGGGCAGTTAGGAAAGAGGAATGCTGCTGCTGCTGCTGCTGCTGCTGAGTCGCTTCAGTCGTGTCCGACTCTGTGCGACCCCATAGACGGCAGCCCACCAGGATCCCCTGTCCCTGGGATCCTCCAGGCAAGAACACCAGAGTGGGTTGCCATTTCCTTCTCCAATGCATGAAAATGAAAAGTGAAAGTGAAGTCGTTCAGTCGCGTCTGACCCCTAGCAACCCCATGGACTACAGCCCTCCAGGCTCCTCTGTCCATGGGATTTTCCAGGCAAGAGAACTGGAGTGGGGTGCCATTGCCTTCTCCAAGGAAAGAGGAATAATAGGCATTTATACTGGGGAAAAAAGAAAGCAAAAACTATTTCTATTCACAGATGAATTTTAAAATTCTAAGAAATCCACAAAAAATTTACCAATAATATTCAAGTTCAGCAAGGTTGCAGGACATAAGATCAATATACAAAAATCAATTATATTTTATACAGTAGCAACAAACAATCCAAGATTAAATTAAGAAAACAATTGTATTTAAAATAGCATCAAAAATAATAAAAACTAGAAATACATGTAACAGAAGAAGTACACAACTTTACACTGAAAACCAGAAAATAGAGTTGAAAGAAAGAGGACCTAAATAAAGAAAAAGTCATCTTGTGTTCAATTATTGAAAGAATTAATACTCTTAAGATAGCTGGGTTAGTTTTTCCTCTTGTTGCTGTAACAAATTATCACAAACAGTGGCTTAAAACACAAATTCATTATCTTACAGTTCTGGATGGTTCAAAAATGTTTCTTTGTAGGCGAAAATCTAAACTTTAGTAGGGCACATTCTTTTCTGAGACTCTAGAGGAGAATCCATCTCTTTGATTTTCCTTCTCCGGCTTGTACAAACTATACACATCCCTTGATTTATGGTCCTTTCCATCTTTAAAAGCCAGCAGTGGCCATCTGAGTCTTTATCACAGTATATCACTCTGACATCCACTGACTCCCTTTCATATTGGAAAACACTTACTGTATGTTGGGATTAGCAGGCTCAAATCCATATGCTACCTTAATTTTCCTTTATCTTATAACATATTCACAAGTTCCAGAGCTTATTTTAGGATAGTCTTTTCAATAAATAGTGCCCTGACAACTGGACACCCATGTGCAAAAGAATGAATTTGACCTCTACTTTGCAAGGAGATCCAACCAGTCCATTCTGAAGGAGATAAGCCCTGGGATTTCTTTGGAAGGAATGATGATAAAGCTGAAACTCCAGTACTTTGGCCACTTCATGTGAAGAGTTGACTCATTGGAAAAGACTCTGATGCTGGGAGGGATTGGGGACAAGAGGAGAAGGGGACGACAGAAGATGAGATGGCTAGATGGCATTACTGACTCAATGGACGTGAGTCTGAGTGAACTCCGGGAGTTGGTGATGGACAGGGAGGCCTGGCGTGCTGCGATTCATGGGGTTGCAAAGAGTCGGACACAACTGAGCGACTGATCTGATCTGATCTGATCTTACATCACATACAAAAATTAAGTCTAAGTGGATCCTGGACCAAAACATAAGAATTAAAACTACAAAACATAGGTATGTCTTTGTGACTTTGGATTTGGCAACTATTTATTAAATATGACACTTATGCACAGCATCCAAATTGAGCTTAAAAACTTACTTCAAAAATCCCTATCAAGAAAGTGAGGAAAGAATCCACAGAGTGGGAGAAAATGTTTGAAAAACATACATCTGGTAAGGGTCTGGCATCAGAATAAGTGGGCTTCCCAGGTGGCCCCGTGGTAAAGAATCTGTCTGCCAGTGCAGGAGACGCAGGAGACACGGGTTTGATCCCTGGGTCAGGAAGATGCCCCGGAGGAGGAAATGGCAGCCCACTCTAGTATTCTTCCCTGGAAAAACCCCATGGACAGAGGAGCCTGGTGGGCTACAGTCCATGGAGGAGTTCACAAAGAGTTGGACACGACTTAGCAACTGAGCATGCATACACGCATGCACACATGCAGGCTAAGAATTCTTACAATTCAATAACAACACAAATAATCCAATTGTAAATTGGCAAAGAAAAATTTGTTCAACGTCATTCAGTTCAGTTCAGTCACTCAGTCGTGTCCGACTCTGCAACCCCATGAATCACAGCACGCCAGGCCTCCCTGTCCATTACCAACTCCCGGAGTTCACTCAAACTCACGTCCATCGAGTCAGTGATGCCATCCAGCCATCTCATCCTCTGTCATCCCCTTCTCCTCCTGCCCCCAATTCTTCCCAGCATCAGAGTCTTTTCCAATGAGTCAACTCTTCGCATGAGGTGGCCAAAGTACTGGAGTTTCAGCTTTAGCATCATTCCTTCCAAAGAAATCCCAGGTCTGATCTCCTTCAGAATGGACTGGTTGGAAATGCAAATCAAGACCACAGTAAGATACTATGTCGCATCCACTAGGATGGCTAGTGTTGAAAAGACGGATAATAACAAGTGTTGGTAAACACGGGGAGAGGTTGGAATTTTCAAATATTGCTGCTGAGAAGGTAAAATGGTGCAGCCGCCTTAGAAGACAGCTCCTACAATGTTAAACATAGAGTTACCATGCTGAAGAGTAAAGCTCCTCAAGGCCAAAATCCTCTGTGTGGTCTTCCGGGTCCAACCACAGGCTTTGCCGAAGAAGCTGCCCTCCCCACGCCAGACTTGGTGCCATGCCAGTGTGTCACAGTTCCTAGAGAGAGCTGCAGTAAAGAGCTCAGCTTGCCTGCCAACCCCAATCAGCCATGCTCTCATATACAGCTGCATTCCTGCACTTGCCAGGAGCCCCAGCAGAGACCTTCTTGTGAGAAGCCTTGACTGAGGAGGGATGTTCCACTGCTGGTGAGTCTGCACACTCTTAGGGAACAGTCACACATTGTAGAAGTATAAAAACATAGAGAAGAATGATACACACCAACCTCCCAGTAGTGGTTACCTCAGGAAGGAAGGAAAAATAGAGTGAGGAGGGCCTTCAACACTTAAGATAGTTCTTTTAAAAAAATTTAAGTAACTATTTATTGTATCAAAGCCAGTGTGTATAAACAGATGTTTGTTAACTTGTGAAATATTTCACAATAAAAATGAATTTAAGATATGGAAATACTGGTTAGTGTTAGATGGTAGAATTATAACTTTTTTCCTTCTAACCATCATAATTTTATTTATAATGATAAAGAATACATATGTGTTTCAAAAGTCTGTCATGACCAATGAATTTACTTAAACAAAGGGCTTTTAAAAAATTAAACCACTATTAAAAATCTCATTTCAGTGTTAAATCTTCACAGGTGTTTTCAATAGCTCAGCTGTTTTTTAAATGCAAGCCAATATTTAACGGTGAAATTTACATATATCCAAATTTTCCGTGCTAGTCAGGAACTGAAACGCAAATCATCATAGCTATAATAGTTATTCTTGTGGTTAAGGTCCTTTTGAAAACACAGCCTTGAATAAACCAAGACTGTCTGAATGAGTTCATTCAAGCTATTACCATAAATTACCCTGTGTAGAGCTATAGCTAATAATAGACTTTTTTTTTAGAGCTGAAACATCTAACTCAATAGTTTTCAAAGATGTTTCAGAACTCTCTTCCTATTAAATAATGTGTAAAAACCCACCATATAGAAGAGATCCAAACGAAGGCACTTTGTTTAAAGTAGGAGGTTTGAGTTCCGAGTTCTTTACCCCAACAGATGAAGCTCTCTCTCATCTGTAACTTCCCCTCTGAGCACTAACCTGCTCACGCCTCCTGATTTCTAGCCATCCCTCTCGCACTCATTCTTCCACAACAGTTTCCTCTACTCGCTGTTGCTGTATTTCTGTCTGCCCTGGCTTGTCACCTCCCCTCCCCTCCAAAGTCTTGCCTCAGCCCCTGCTCTTCCCCCAAAACTACTCTTGATATGCCCATCTGCAAATCCAAGGGATATTCATCAGTCCTTTCCACGGAGCCAGGAAATCATCCTATGAAAATGAAAATTCTCATTAAGTCTTTCTGCAGCAGAGGGTGCTGCTGACCTGAAACAAAAATAAAAAGGCATTGCGTTCCTTCTCAAAAAAATTCTCATGTCTCAACTGACACTGTTTTCTCTTGGCTTTTTCTCCTTCCACCTCCTCTTTGCTGACTCCCTTCAAGTCTCCCCCAGGGTTTCCTCTCTCTGTGTTTGCCCTTTAAATGCCCGGGCCTCTCAGGTCCTGACTCAGCACTTGTCTATTTCACAGCCAGTCCCACCTAGCTACTTATGACTCTGTGTTCCCCCACCAGCCAAAACTCCTACTTGGATTGCTTATTGGGCACGACAGCCTTACTGCCTCGTGCTTCAGTCGTGTCCGACTCTTTGCGACCCTATGGAGTGTAGCCTGCCAGGTTATGACTGTCTATGGGATATTCTAGACAAGAAAACAGGAGTGGGTTGCCATGCCTTCCTCCAGGGGATCTTCCCAATCCAGGGATTGAACCTGTGTGTCTTAAGTCTCCTGCACTGGCAGGCGGGTTCTTTACCACTAGCGCCACCTGGGAAGGTAGGCAACTCAAATTCAACATACTCAAAACTAGATTAATCACTTCCCCTTCTTTGCCAATCCTTCCCTCTGTCTTCCCTAATTACATAGCATCTGATGTGAGTTGAACTGTGTCCCCCAAAAGATATGTTGAAATTCTAACTGCTGGTGTTACCAAGGAAGAACATGCATAGAAGCAAACATCATGGTACCAGATTTTGAGGGGGGAAAAAAAAACAACTTTATTGACAGGTTGACAGCAAGGAGACAGGAGGCAACGATCTAAAATCCACCAGATTTGGGGTTTGGCCAAACCTTTATGAGCCAGGAGTTGGGATGCAAAAGAGCTGGTGCAGCAGGTTTCTCCTGGAGAGCTTTAGAACTTGGCCATTAGTGGTAAAATACGGTCCAGAGAGCTTTGCCAGATCTTCCTGGATGAGGGACCCTTCACTTCTGAACATGAATCAGTAGTTAGAAATCTTAGATTACCTGGTAAACAAGCATCTGTAATGCTAAGATAATAGGGGTTGGGACTTCCCTGGTAGTCCAGTGGTTACGAGTCTGCCTCCCAATGCGGGGGACACCAGTTTGATCTTTGGTCCAGGAGGATTCCACGTGCCTCAGGGACACTGGGCCTGTGCACCACAACTTCTGAGCCCACGTGCCTACAGCCTGTGCTCTGCAATGGAAGAGGCCCCCACAGTGAGATGCCCATGCGCACCAGCTGGGGAGTGACCCCTCCTTGCTGCAACCAGAGAGAGCCCAGCAGCAGGACATAGCACAGCCATAAATAAATATGTTTGAAGATAACAGGGTTTTTATTCTTAGAAGGAAAAGATATATAAAAGATGAAAATACTTGAAGCAAAAAAAAAAAAAATTATTCTATCAAGTATATCCATCCATTGCACCACCAATAAATCTTATCCTCAAACATAGAATTCTAAAATTATGGGTTATTCCCTCTCCTATAATTCTCCTATATAACAACATATATAGTTTCAGTTCAGTTCAGTTCAGTCCAGTCATGTCCGACTCTTTGCCACCCCATGGACTGCAGCATGCCAGGCCTGCCTGTCCATCACCAACTCCCAGAGTTTACTCAAACTCATGTCCGTCGCATTGATGATGCCATCAACCATCTCATCCTCTGTCGTCCCCTTCTCCTCTCACCTTCAATCTTTCCCAGCATCAGGGTCTTTTCCAATGAGTCAGCTCTTCCCATCAGGTGGCCAAAGTATTGGAGTTTCAGTCTCAGCATCGTCCTTCCAATGACTATTCAGGACTGATTTCCTTTAGGATTGACTGGTTGGATCTCCTTGCAGTCCAAGGGACTCTCAAGAGTCCTCTCCAGTACCACAGTTCAAAAGCATCAATTCTTTGGCACTCAGCTTTCTTTATAGTCCAACCCTCACATCTGTACATATAGTCCAACTCTCACAGCCATATATAGTTTATACGTGAACAATGCAGGAGTTAGGAGCCCGACCCTCTACAAAGTTGAAAATCCTCGAATAGCTTATAATTGGTCCTCCGTATACTTGATTCCTCCATATACACAATTCTACATCTGCAGATTCAACCAACTTTGGACTGGTAGTAATGTAATACTTTCTGTTGAAAAAAAAATCCACCCTTTCGTGGACCCATTCAGTTCAAACCCATGTAGTTCAGGGTCAGCTGTATATAAAATAAGTCACCATGGATTTAAAATTTTTCCCGCTGAGTTTATATCCCACCTCTCCCTTTTTAAAAGACTATTTTTAGATCACTTTTGCTGCTGCTGCTGCTAAGTCGCTTCAGTCGTGTCTGACTCTGTGCGACCCCATAGACGGCAGCCCACCAGGCTCCCCCATCCCTGGGATTCTCCAAGCAAGAACACTGGAGTGGGTTGCCATTTCCTTCGTTTACCACAAATTGGAAGGAAGTCGTGGGGATTTCCCACACAGCCGGGCCCCCAGGCTCCCTTTCTCTTTTGCTCTCATTAACAGCAGGTTTAAATCAGCCCACACCTGGGTCATCACAAAAGCCTCCCTCCCTTTAGTATTTCATTTGTTTGTTCACTGAGCAATTGTCTACTAAGCACCTCCTATGCGCCAAGTCCTTTCTTTCAGAATTTTATTATGAAAGAGCAGAGAAAAGTGGGTCAGCAGTTGGAAGAGAGAGAAGAATGTGAGTTTGTTTGTTTAAGAAGGAAAACGTGACAGTATGCTTGTCAGTTAGTAGGAATGAATCAGTGTGGGCAGAGAGATTAGTGATGCAAAATTGAGAGGAGGGCCAGGAGGACGTGGAGACCCAGGAGCAGGGCTGGTTCCCACCAGGCCTGCGGGAGCGCTGAGCGCCCAGTGGGGAGTGCTGAGCACCAAGGGGGAGCGCTGAGCACCAGGGGGGAGCACTGAGCATCCAGGGGGGAGTGCTGAGCACCAGGGGGGAGCGCTGAGCACCAGGGGGGAGCACTGAGCACCCAGGGGGGAACACTGAGCACCAGGGGGGAGTGCTGCCCAGGGGGAGCACTGAGCACCAGGGGGGAGCGCTGAGCACCCAGGGGGGAGCACTGAGCACCAGGGGGGAGTGCTGCCCAGGGGGAGCACTGAGCACCAGGGGGGAGTGCTGAGCACCGGAGGGGAGCACTGACCACCCAGGGGGAGGCACTGAGCATCCAGGGGGGAGTACTGAGCACCAAGGGGGAGCACTGAGCACCAGAGGGGAGCGCTGAGCACCCAGGGGGGAGCGCTAAGCACCAAGGGGGAATGCTGAGCACCAGGGGGGAGCGATGAGCATCCAGGGGGGAGCACTGAGCACCCAGCGGGTAGCGATGAGCACCAAGGGGAGCACTGAGTATGGGGGGGGCACTGAGCACCTGGGGGGGGCACTGAGCTGGGGGGAGTGCTGAGCATCCAGGAGGGAGTGCTGAGTACCCAGGGGGGAGCATTGAGTGCCCAGGGGGGATCACTGAGCAACCGGGGAGGAGGGGGGCATTGCTGAGCACCCAGGGAGAGTACTGAGCACCCAGTGGGGGAGCACTGAGCAAACCAGGGGGTGGGAGCACTGAACACCCAGGGGGAGCGCTGAGCACCAGGGGGAGCACTGAGCAACTGGGGGGAGCACTGAGTGCCCAGGGGGAGCACTAAGCACCAGGGGGAGGACTAAGCACCCGGGCGGAGCACTGAGCACCTGGGGGGAGTGCTGAGCACCCAAGGGCACCATGCAGGCGGCTGGGCCAGCGTGGCCCAGAGCTCACGGAAGTTCTCTTCTGATAGCTCCCAGTTTCTCAGTGAAGCAGGGAGCTGAGTCACTAGTGTAAAGGGTACAACTGAAACTCTTCCCTCTTGCTGTTAGTCCAAACCTTCCTCAGTCAAACATCTCCTTCCCACAAGCCTCCAGCACACGTTTCCCATTTCACTAACCTCTTGAAGCCCCTTCAACCATTCATGTTCTTCACCAGGCTTGTTCTTCCATACCCCATCAACGTGGCAGAGAGTGGGTTGCTTGGATTCCATCAAAACACAGATTATTTGCCATTGATCCATTAATACAAAACTTGAAAATATATATCACTAGGTAGGTGATACCCATAACTAAGAAAACATAATTTTATTCATATGACAAGAAGATAGAGGATAATTAAAATCTTTTGTTAATTGTATCTGAACAGTTTAGCAGGAGCTGCTGCTGCTGCCGCTAAGTCGCTTCAGTCGTGTCCAACTCTGTGTGACCCCATAGACAGCAGCCCATGAGGCTCCCCCGTCCCTGGGATTCTCCAGGAAAGAACACTGGAGTGGGTTGCCATTTCCTTCTCCAATGAGTGAAAGGGAAGTCGTTCAGTTGTGTCCGACTCTTTGCGACCCCATGGACTGCAGCCTACCAGGCTTCTCCGTCCATAGGATTTTCCAGGCAAGAGTACTGGAGTGGGTTGCCATTGCCTTCTCTGGTTTAGCGGGAGAGACCTTGTTAATTGGAGAGGTGTCATAGGGATGGCTACTTTGCCAGTGGCTAAGAATTTGGTCAAAACTACTTAGATAAAAAGCATTCAAGTTAAGACTGACCTAGTTTAAACTCTGACTGATAGATATAAATGTATAGGATACATTTAAATGATATATACAAATGTATAGAAACTTTGAGCTAGCTGTTTTTATTTCAGTGGTCAAGAAAAAACTCTGGTAAAAATAAAAATTTAAGAAAATATGAAATTGATCCCAAATAATATTCACAACCTTTGGATTTTCCACATATTGCTAATTATTTTGCTGAAAAAACCACTTTTGCCTTTTTATTTATAATTTATTTCTAGCCAATCATATATATCTTCTGTTATATGAATTATGGAGAAGCTAGAAATAATTTGAATATCTTTAAAAGGGAGACTGGTTGAATAATTCTGATGTATACAAATATTTTAATTCAGTTTAATTATAGTTTAATACAGATATTAAAACTAAAGACACAAGGAAGCATTTACTAACACCAATGTGTGTGTGTGTGTGTGTGTGTGTACATAGAAAAGGATTTGAAGTTAGGGTACCAAGTTGTCTCCATGAGTTTTCTTCACACTCTAGGTTAGTAGGATTGTGAATTCTCTTAACTGAACTTTTTTCTTATTTTTGGCAATGAGAGTATAAAAGTTAATAAACAATGGCAATGTATGGCAAAACCACTATAATACTGTAAAGTAATTAGCATCCAATTAAAGTGAATAAGGAGAAGGCAATCCCACCCCACTCCAGTACTTTTGCCTGGAAAATCCCATGGACGGAGGAGCCTGGTAGGCTGCAGTTCATGGGGTCGCTGGAGTCGGACACGACTGAAGTGACGCAGCAGCAGCTGCAGCAAAGTGAATAAATTTATTTTAAAATGTTAATAAACAGAGACCTCAAATAAATAGAGTCAGGACAGAGGAGCTACCCCACGTCCGAGGTCAGGGGCAGAAGCCGGGAGGACCCTATGCCCGAAGGGCGGCAGCCAAGAGGAGTTACCCCACGTCCGAGGTCAGGGGCAGCGGCCAAGAGTGCCAGGCTGTGACAGCGCAGGAATGGCAGAGAGGAGCTACCCTGCGTCTAAGGTCAGGGGCAGTGACGAGAGGAGTTACCTTGCGTCCGAGGCCAGGGGCGGCGGCCGGGAGTACCAACCCCACGTCCAAAGAGTGGTGGCTGCGCGGGCACAGGACGGCCTAGAGGAGCTATCCCACGTTGAAGGTCAGGAAGGGCTGTGGTGAGGAAATACCCCTCATTCAAGGTAAGGAGCAGTGGCTGCGCTTTTCTGGAGCAGCCGTGAAGAGATACCCCACGCCCAAGGTAAGAGAAACCCAAGTAAGACGGTAGGTATTGCAAGAGGGCATCAGAGGGCAGACACACTGAAACCATACTCACAGAAAACTAGTCAATCTAATCACACTAGGACCACAGCCTTGTCTAACTCAATGAAACTAAGCCATGCCCATGGGGCAACCCAAGACGGGCGGGTCATGGTGGAGAGATCTGACAGAATGTGGTCCACTGGAGAAGGGAATGGCAAACCACTTCAGTATTCTTGCCTTGAGAACCCCATGAACAGTATGAAAAGGCAAAATGATAGGATACTGAAAGAGGAACTCCCCAGGTCAGTAGGTGCCCAGTATGCTACTGGAGATCAGTGGAGAAATAACTCCAGAAAGAATGAAGGGATGGAGCCAAAGCAAAAAGAATACCCAGCTGTGGATGTGACTGGTGATAGAAGCAAGGTCCGATGTTGTAAAGAGCAATATTGCATAGGAACCTGGAATGTCAGGTCCATGGATCAAGGCAAACTGGAAGTGGTCAAACAAGAGATGGCAAGAGTAAACGTCGACATTCTAGGAATCAGTGAACTAAAATGGACTGGAATGGGTGAATTTAACTCAGATGACCATTATATCTACTACTGTGGGCAGGAATCCCTCAGAAGAAATGGAGTAGCCATCATGGTCAACAAAAGAGTGCGAAATGCAGTACTTGGATGCAATCTCAAAAACGACACAATGATCTCTGTTCGTTTCCAAGGCAAACCATTCAATATCACAGTAATCCAAATCTATGCCCCAACCAGTAACGCTGAAGAAGCTGAAGTTGAACGGTTCTATGAATACCTACAAGATCTTTAAAACTAACACCCAAAAAAGATGTCCTTTTCATTATAGGGGACTGGAATGCAAAAGTAGGAAGTCAAGAAACACCTGGAGTAACAGGCAAATTTGGCCTTGGAATACGGAATGAAGCAGGGCAAAGACTAATAGAGTTTTGCCAAGAAAATGCACTGGTCATAACAAACACCCTCTTTCAACAACACAAGAGAAGACTCTACACATGGACATCACCAGATGGTCAACACCGAAATCAGATTGATTATATTCTTTGCAGCCAAAGATGGAGAAGCTCTATACAGTCAGCAAAAACAAGACCAGGAGCTGACTGTGGCTCAGACCATGAACTCCTTATTGCCAAATTCAGACTTAAATTGAAGAAAGTAGGGAAAACCACTAGACCATTCAGGTATGACCTAAATCAAATCCATTATGATTATACAGTGGAAGTGAGAAATAGATTTAAGGGCCTAGATCTGATAGATAGAGTGCCTGATGAACTATGGAATGAGGTTCGTGACATTGTACAGGAGACAGGGATCAAGACCATCCCCATGGAAAAGAAATGCAAAAAAGCAAAATGGCTGTCTGGAGAGGCCTTACAAATAGCTGTGAAAATAAGAGAAGCAAAAAGCAAAGGAGAAAAGGAAAGATATAAACATCTGAATGCAGAGTTCCAAAGAATAGCAAGAAGAGATAAGAAAGCCTTCCTCAGCGATCAACACAAAGAAATAGAGGAAAACAACAGAATGGGAAAGACTAGAGATCTCTTCAAGAAAATTAGAGATACCAAGGGAACATTTCATGCAAAGATGGGCTCGATAAAGGACAGAAATGGTATGGACCTAACAGAAGCAGAAGATTTTAAGAAGAGATGGCAAGAATACACAGAAGAACTGTACAAAAAAGATCTTCAAGACCCAGATAATCATGATGGTGTGATCACTGACCTAGAGCCAGACATCCTGGAATGTGAAGTCAAGTGGGCCTTAGGAAGCATCACTATGAACAAAGCTAGTGGAGGTGATGGGATTCCAGTTGAGCTATTTCAAATCCTGAAAGATGATGCTGTGAAAGTGCTACACTCAATATGTCAGCAAATTTGGAAAACTCAGCAGTGGCCACAGGACTGGAAAAGGTCAGTTTTCATTCCAATCCCAAAGAAAGGCAATGCCAAAGAATGCTCAAACTACTGCACAATTGCACTCATCTCACACGCTAGTAAAGTAATGCTCAAAATTCTCCAAGCCAGGCTTCAGCAATATGTGAACTGTGAACTTCCTGATGTTCAAGCTGGTTTTAGAAAAGGCAGAGGAACCAGAGATCAAATTGCCAACATCTGCTGGATCATGGAAAAAGCAAGAGAGTTCCAGAAAAATATCTATTTCTGCTTTATTTACTATGCCAAAGTCTTTGACTGTGTGGATCACAATAAACTGTGGAAAATTCTGAAAGAGATGGGAATACCAAACCACCTGACCTGCCTCTTGAGAAATTTGTATGCAGGTCAGGAAGCAACAGTTAGAACTGGACATGGAACAACAGACTGGTTCCAAATAGGACAAGGAGTACGTCAAGGCTGTATACTGTCACCCTGCTTATTTAACTTATATGCAGAGTACATCATGAGAAACGCTGGACTGGAAGAAACACAAGCTGGAATCAAGATTGCCAGGAGAAATCTCAATAACCTCAGATGTGTAGATGACACCACCCTTATGGCAGAAAGTGAAGAGGAACTAAAAAGCCTCTTGGTGAAAGTGAAAGAGGCGAGTGGAAAAGTTGGCTTAAAGCTCAACATTCAGAAAATGAAGATCATGGCATCTGGTCCCATTACTTCATGGGAAATAGATGGGGAAACAGTGGAAACAGTGTCAGACTTTATTTTGGGGGGCTCCAAAATCACTGCAGATGATGACTGCAGCCATGAAATTAAAAGACGCTTACTCCTTGGAAGGAAAGTTATGACCAACCTAGATAGCATATTCAAAAGCAGAGACATTACTTTGCCAACAAAGGTCCATCTAGTCAAGGCTATGGTTTTTCCTGTGGTCATGTATGGATGTGAGAGTTGGACTGTGAAGAAGGCTGAGCACTGAAGAATTGATGCTTTTGAACTGTGGTGTTGGAGAAGACTCTTGAGAGTCCCTTGGACTGCAAGGAGATCTAACCAGTCCATTCTGAAGGAGATCAGCCCTGGGATTTCTTTGGAAGGAATGATGCTAAACCTGAAATTCCAGTACTTTGGCCACCTAATGGGAAGAGTTGACTCATTGGAAAAGACTCTGATGCTGGGAGGAATTGGGGGCAGGAGGAGAAGGGGAAGGCAGAGGATGAGATGGCTGGATGGCATCACTGACTCGATGGACGTGAGTCTGAGTGAACTCCGGGAGTTGGTGATAGACAGGGAGGCCTGGCGTGCTGTGATTCATGGGGTCACAAAGAGTCGGACACGACTGAGTGACTGAACTGAACTGAACTGAGGACTATATTAAAAGCTCTCAAGTGATAGTAATGTGTTGCTTATTTTGTGAAGAACCATTGAGCTAGCCAATTGCATCCTGTTATTACGAATCACAAACATATCAATTTTCCCAATTTTATAAGAAACTGAAGTGATACCTCATTTTGACAATTTGTGTTTATTATTGTAATAAGGAAATCAAACTTGTCAGTCCTAAAGGAAATCAACCCTTAATATTCACTTAAAGGACTAATGCTAAAGCTGAAGCTCCAATATTTTGGCTACCTGATGCGAAGAGCTGACTCACTAGAAAAGATTCTGATGCTGGGAAAGACTGAAGACGGGAGGAGAAAGGGTGACAGAGAACGAGCTGTTTGGATGGCATCATTGACTCAGTGAACATGAGTTTGAGCAAGCTCCAGGAGATAGTGAAGGACAGGGAAGTCTTGCGTGCTGCAGCCCATGGGGTTGCAAAGAGTCAGACATCACGACTGAACAGCAGTTGTTATTTATTCTCATTATAGACTTGAGTCCCTGTAGATTAGACTAACCAAGATGAGACCTCAAATAGGAATTTAATTTATTTGGCCTCAGTTATCTTTAGTAATAAAATGAATGTGTAGACTAAATAACAAGTAAATAAAGAAGAAGAAGTTTAAAATAGAGTCAGAGGACCAGAAGGGGGCGCACTCACACCCTTCATCAATAGTAGAATCCAACAAGAAGAAAGATTCCCCTTGGCTGGCCAGGTATCCGCCCAGGAAAAGCCATGGACCCTTTGTTTACCAGAGCCCTCTCAACTTCCTGTCCCCACCCCATGCCTGCTATGAAACTGTTCTCCTTCCCTTGCTGTGGCTCAACATTGTTGCACACCCTGAATCACAATTTTATGCTGATTCTCAATAAACCTATCTTTGCTGGGGAAACATATGGCCGTCTGTTTGTTACAGGTCAATGGGATGTACTGCTTCTACAAGAAAGAAACAACAGAAACTTTAATCAGCAAGTTTTGAAATTTTCTGTGATAAAGGGGTTTTGTTGAGGCTTCTTGGTTTGTTTTGTTCGTCTTTATCTATCGTCATTCAGTTTTAATTTAACATTTTGTCCATGAAGCCTCTAGAAATATTTTCAGATAATTCTGCTTTTAATAGGATCATAATTTATATACCACCAGTAACGTATCTTTCCACTTAATAATATATTGCAGATATGTTTCTAGATCAACAAACACAGCAACATACTGCCCCTTACCATTATTTATCTAATCAGCCTAATCAGCTTCCCATTTCACTATAAAATGGCCGCAGTAGTTGAAAATGAATTAAATAAAATATTAAGTACACAGAGGAACAGAAGGAAAACTTAAATGTAAGTAAAAAAGTTGTGTCCGAAAATAATGTAAAAATTTCTGCAAATTACCAATAAATTTTAGAAATCAGTGATAAAAATATTAACTTATAGTAATTTCCTTATTTTGATTACATGATCACCACAACCAATTTATTTTTAACCACATTTCTTTCCAAACTGCCTGAAGCTCAACTGCTGTAGGGAAAGTCGAGGATCTGTAGTGAGAGGGCACAAATTAAATGGTCTTTTTCAGGTTTCTCTAATCCTGCTGCTTTATAGTCTCTATTAAGAGGCCTATAATGGGAACCAATTAACTGTAAATACAGTGAGGAGTCTGGGCAATTAAACAAATGGATTACATTTACCCAGTGATTACACTCTAGCCCTCATGATTATCAGGCACTGCCTACTTTGAGTCACAAATACAAATTAAATTTGGATCCAACAGCCTTGAAATTTCTCATTGTACGTCAACTTCCATTTGCTTATCTCTAACAATGTATTAAAAAATAGCTGGCATATAGATTGACGTCACACATTTTGTATTTATATTCAAACTGAATATCATCAGCTTTTAAAATTCAAGTACATAACTAAATAATTACGCTGATTTACAAAGAAGGATAATATAATCTGTCAGTTACAATACATCAGTATACAACTGTCTTTCTCTAAAAATAAAGTCACATAAAAATTTGAATTCTGGTTCCTTAATAAAACACTGATTTTTTTTTTTTTAAAGGAGTCAGGCAACTTCCAAGTAAACCATGGATAGTCTATGAGCAGAGGCTGTCACAGGCGGAAGGTTCTTTTCTGCTGGTGATTTACAGTTATTACTCTCACATCTATTTTTAAATGACCATTATATCATCAAGCTCATATTGCCATCTTATTTGCAAAGTCAGTGCCAGCAGCAGCAGCCCAGAGCTATAGGAGACAGAAAATTTCTCTGGATGAGACTTTGGGGGAAAAAAAAGTTCTCACCTCCATCTATCTGTGCTGCTGCTGCTGCTAAGTCGCTTCAGTCATGTCCGACTCTGTGAGACCCCATAGACGGCAGCCCACAAGGCTCCCCCGTCCCTGGGATTCTCCAGGCAAGAACACTGGAGTGGGTTGCCATTTCCTTCTCCAGTGCATGAAAGTGAAAAGTGAAAGTGAAGTCGCTGAGTCTTGTCCGACTCTTAGCGACCCCAGGGACTGTGGCCCACCAGGCTCCTCCGTCCATGGGATTTTCCAGGCAAGAGTACTGGAGTGGGGTGCCATTGCCTTCTCCGATCTATCTGTGAGGAATTTCTAAAAAGAATTGTCAGGGATTTCTTTAATGACTTCCAATTATCAACATGGAAGAATGTGTCCAGAAGGACTTGGGAAAGTTTAGATTTGTTTAGAGAACTGAAGAGGGTGAGACAAACAGCTTTCGCCTGGCTCACACAGAGGCTGAGGTCCTGTTGTAAGAATGCCTGAAATGCACCAGTTCAGAGCTTTTCACCTGGTCAGTCCACGCAGGTGCTGTAGGTGCCCTGCCCACATCCCCTACCCTCACAACTTCAGAGCACACTGGCCTGATGCCAATTATTAGCAGTACTGTGTGAGGATTTTCTCTCTCTGGACCTTCTCTGTCTACAGCTCAACAGACCTGAAGATGTTAGTTGCTCAGTCGTGTCTGGCTCTTTGTGACCCCTTGGACTGTAGCCCGCCAGGCTCCTCTGTCCGTGGGATTCTTAGGCAAGAATACTGGAGTGGGTAGCCATTCTCTTCTCCAGGGCATCTTCCCGACCCAGGGATGGAACCCTGGTTTCTTGCATTGTAGATGGATTCTTTAGCATTTGACCCACCACGGAAACCCTTGGCAGGCCTGAGATGTCAGTGAATTCATGTAGCCTTAAAATGGACTTTACTCAGTGAGCAGAATGAGTTGTACAACCACCCCACTCTCTCCTTTCAGGTGGGTCACTGAGTGATGCATTTAAACTGGCTCCAGCAGGTCTGAGCTCACAGATGTAGCTTGCCGCAAGAGATTCCTTATCGATTGCCTTCCCTTCCCTGTCTTGGGTCCCACTGCCCTATCCTTGTTTTCTAGGATCCAAACCGCTTGCACTTGAACCTTTGAGTGTGCTGTGGGGGGAACCCGAACTAAGAGACAAGCAAAAGGAGCCCGCAGCGTCAGCCAAATAAAGAAACTCATGGAGAGGCTTCTGCCAGGGCCGGAGGAAGAAAGCTGCAGTTGGGTCCCGGGGGGAGGAGGAGGGAATCTAGGGAAGCACGTGGTCTCAATCCTTCTCTTCTTCTCCCTGAGTGCTGGCCTCCTTATCTCAGGCAGACCTCCTCCACGGCTGCAAACATGGCCCCAAACAGCTGTGGGTCTTATAACCTCTGGCTTTATTCTTTCACTATGTCCTGCTAGATGCATTCTCAGGAAAGTATTCTAATCAGATCTGCTTGAATGAAGGAAATACTCCTGGTATTTCTGGCAACAAGGGCAGAAATGCTAGAGCCAGCCAACTGGGGACAAGTGTGAATCTGGGCAAAGCAAATACGGCCCAAGAGGCAAGGTTTCTGAAGCATGGGACTCACTTGGTATGGAGCAGAAGAGCTTTTCTCCTAAAAAATGAGGCTGTTGCTCCCAACATAATAACAGTTAATCTTTATTGAATCACTGTTATACTCCAGTGCTATTGCTACCTACTTCTATCTTTTGTCTGTCTATGTATCTCTATTATCTATCTATCCATCTATCTTTTTAATCCTCATAACAACCCAATGAGGTAGGAACTATCATTATCACCACCAAGTCTCCAGTTTCAAGTAAGAACATGGAGGCTTATAAATATTGTTATTCAAATCCAAACATGAAGATGGAGTCAGGATTAAACCAAGGCTGCCCAATTCTAGTCTGTACTGTGTTATATTGGCTCCTAAGGTAGAGGGACGGCCATGCAGGCAAACCCGCTGAGATCTCATTGCTTCTCTCATTGCTGCTGTTCATGCCACTGTTTACCAAGCTTATGTAAGAAATGCAAAGGATTATCAAGATAACTATGAACAGTTTCACACCAATAAAATGGACAAACTAGAAGATATATTAATAGATAAGTTCCTAGAAGCACACCACGTTCCAGAACTGAAACAGGGAAAATAGGAAAATATGACTAGTAAACCAGTTACTCAGAGAGAGCAAAGGCACCCCACTCCAATGCTCTTGCCTGGAAAATCCCATGGACAGGGGAGCCTGGTGGGCTGCAGTCCATGGGGTCGTGAAGAATCAGACACGACTTAGCAAATTCACTTTCACTTTTCACTTTCCAGCATTGGAGAAGGAAATGGCAACCCACTCCAGTGTTCTTGCCTGGAGAATCCCAGGGACGGGGGAGCCTGGTGGGCTGCCGTCTATGGGGTCGCACAGAGTCGGACATGACTGAAGTGACTTAGCAGCAGCAGCAGCAAACCAGTTACTAGTCATAAAATTGAATCAGTAATAATAATAGTAATAATGCTTCATAACAAACAAAAGTCCAGGAATGGATGGCTTCATAGATGAATTCTACAAAACATTTAAAGAGGAGATAAAACCTATACTTCTCAAATTATTCCAAAACAATGATGAGAAAGAAGTGTTTCTGAACTCATTCTACAAGGCCAACATCATACTGATACTAAAACCAGATTAGCTATCATACACAAAAAAGAAAATTACAGGCCAATGTAAGTGATGAACGTAAGTGAAAAGGTCATCAAAAAATTAACAGACTAAATTCAACAATACATTAAAAGGATCATAAATCATAAACAAGTGGGATTTATCCCAGGGATGGAAGGATGGTTCAATATCCCTAAATCAATCAGCACAATACACACATTAACAAATTCAGGAATAAAAATCATATGATCACCTCAAACTATGCAAAAACAGTTATTGACAAAATTTAACATCTATTTGTAATAAAAACTATCAAAAAATGGGTATAGAGGAAACATACCAAAACATAATAAATGCCATATGTGGCAAACCTATATCCAACCTCATAGTCAGTGGTGAGAAGCTGAAAGAATTTCCTCTAAATTTAGGAAAAAGACCTGGATGTCCACTCTCATCACTTTTATACAACATGGTATTGGAAGTCATAGCTACTACAATGAGATAAGAAAAAGAAATAAAAGGCATCCAAGTTGGAAAAGAAGAAGCAAAATTGTTAATCATTCCAGATGTGAAGGTTGCTCAGTGGTGTCTGACTCTTTGCCATTCCATGGACTATACAGTCTATGGAATCCTCCAGGCCAGAATACTGGAGAGGGGAGCCTATCCCTTCTCCAGGGGATCTTCCCGACCCAGGAATCTAACTGGGGTCTTCTGCATTGCAGGCTCTTTACCAACTGAGCTATCAGGGAAGATGCTATAAAAATTAATAGAACTAAAAAAATAAATTCAGCAACATTGCAGGATACAAATTAATATTAGGAAATTGTTTACATTTATACAGTAATAGTCAACTGTCAGAGAAATAAATTAAGAACATAATTCCATTTACATATGCATCAAAAAGAATAAAATACCTAGGAATGCTGCTCCTGCTGCTGCTGCTAAGTCGCTTCAGTCGTGTCCGACTCTGTGTGACCCCATGGATGGCAGCCCACCAGGCTCCCCGGTCTCTGGGATTCTCCAGGCAAGAACACTGGAGTGGGTTGCCATTTCCTTCTCCAATGCATGCAAGTGAAAAGTGAAAGTGAAGTCGCTCAGTCGTGTCCGACCCTCAGCGACCCCATGAACTGCAGCCTTCCAGGCTCCTCCATCCATGGGATTTTCCAGGCAAGAGTACTGGAGTGGGGTGCCATTGCCTTCTCCGATCTATCTGTGAGGAATTTCTAAAAAGAATTGTCAGGGATTTCTTTAATGACTTCCAATTATCAACATGGAAGAATGTGTCCAGAAGGACTTGGGAAAGTTTAGATTTGTTTAGAGAACTGAAGAGGGTGAGACAAACAGCTTTCGCCTGGCTCACACAGAGGCTGAGGTCCTGTTGTAAGAATGCCTGAAATGCACCAGTTCAGAGCTTTTCACCTGGTCAGTCCACGCAGGTGCTG
Source organism: Bos taurus (assembly GCF_002263795.3). Lineage (NCBI taxonomy): Eukaryota > Metazoa > Chordata > Mammalia > Artiodactyla > Bovidae > Bos > Bos taurus. Next base: position 39,066,279 of record NC_037354.1, on the reverse strand, counting down.
TAGGTGCCCTGCCCACATCCCCTACCCTCACAACTTCAGAGCACACTGGCCTGATGCCAATTATTAGCAGTACTGTGTGAGGATTTTCTCTCTCTGGACCTTCTCTGTCTACAGCTCAACAGACCTGAAGATGTTAGTTGCTCAGTCGTGTCTGGCTCTTTGTGACCCCTTGGACTGTAGCCCGCCAGGCTCCTCTGTCCGTGGGATTCTTAGGCAAGAATACTGGAGTGGGTAGCCATTCTCTTCTCCAGGGCATCTTCCCGACCCAGGGATGGAACCCTGGTTTCTTGCATTGTAGATGGATTCTTTAGCATTTGACCCACCACGGAAACCCTTGGCAGGCCTGAGATGTCAGTGAATTCATGTAGCCTTAAAATGGACTTTACTCAGTGAGCAGAATGAGTTGTACAACCACCCCACTCTCTCCTTTCAGGTGGGTCACTGAGTGATGCATTTAAACTGGCTCCAGCAGGTCTGAGCTCACAGATGTAGCTTGCCGCAAGAGATTCCTTATCGATTGCCTTCCCTTCCCTGTCTTGGGTCCCACTGCCCTATCCTTGTTTTCTAGGATCCAAACCGCTTGCACTTGAACCTTTGAGTGTGCTGTGGGGGGAACCCGAACTAAGAGACAAGCAAAAGGAGCCCGCAGCGTCAGCCAAATAAAGAAACTCATGGAGAGGCTTCTGCCAGGGCCGGAGGAAGAAAGCTGCAGTTGGGTCCCGGGGGGAGGAGGAGGGAATCTAGGGAAGCACGTGGTCTCAATCCTTCTCTTCTTCTCCCTGAGTGCTGGCCTCCTTATCTCAGGCAGACCTCCTCCACGGCTGCAAACATGGCCCCAAACAGCTGTGGGTCTTATAACCTCTGGCTTTATTCTTTCACTATGTCCTGCTAGATGCATTCTCAGGAAAGTATTCTAATCAGATCTGCTTGAATGAAGGAAATACTCCTGGTATTTCTGGCAACAAGGGCAGAAATGCTAGAGCCAGCCAACTGGGGACAAGTGTGAATCTGGGCAAAGCAAATACGGCCCAAGAGGCAAGGTTTCTGAAGCATGGGACTCACTTGGTATGGAGCAGAAGAGCTTTTCTCCTAAAAAATGAGGCTGTTGCTCCCAACATAATAACAGTTAATCTTTATTGAATCACTGTTATACTCCAGTGCTATTGCTACCTACTTCTATCTTTTGTCTGTCTATGTATCTCTATTATCTATCTATCCATCTATCTTTTTAATCCTCATAACAACCCAATGAGGTAGGAACTATCATTATCACCACCAAGTCTCCAGTTTCAAGTAAGAACATGGAGGCTTATAAATATTGTTATTCAAATCCAAACATGAAGATGGAGTCAGGATTAAACCAAGGCTGCCCAATTCTAGTCTGTACTGTGTTATATTGGCTCCTAAGGTAGAGGGACGGCCATGCAGGCAAACCCGCTGAGATCTCATTGCTTCTCTCATTGCTGCTGTTCATGCCACTGTTTACCAAGCTTATGTAAGAAATGCAAAGGATTATCAAGATAACTATGAACAGTTTCACACCAATAAAATGGACAAACTAGAAGATATATTAATAGATAAGTTCCTAGAAGCACACCACGTTCCAGAACTGAAACAGGGAAAATAGGAAAATATGACTAGTAAACCAGTTACTCAGAGAGAGCAAAGGCACCCCACTCCAATGCTCTTGCCTGGAAAATCCCATGGACAGGGGAGCCTGGTGGGCTGCAGTCCATGGGGTCGTGAAGAATCAGACACGACTTAGCAAATTCACTTTCACTTTTCACTTTCCAGCATTGGAGAAGGAAATGGCAACCCACTCCAGTGTTCTTGCCTGGAGAATCCCAGGGACGGGGGAGCCTGGTGGGCTGCCGTCTATGGGGTCGCACAGAGTCGGACATGACTGAAGTGACTTAGCAGCAGCAGCAGCAAACCAGTTACTAGTCATAAAATTGAATCAGTAATAATAATAGTAATAATGCTTCATAACAAACAAAAGTCCAGGAATGGATGGCTTCATAGATGAATTCTACAAAACATTTAAAGAGGAGATAAAACCTATACTTCTCAAATTATTCCAAAACAATGATGAGAAAGAAGTGTTTCTGAACTCATTCTACAAGGCCAACATCATACTGATACTAAAACCAGATTAGCTATCATACACAAAAAAGAAAATTACAGGCCAATGTAAGTGATGAACGTAAGTGAAAAGGTCATCAAAAAATTAACAGACTAAATTCAACAATACATTAAAAGGATCATAAATCATAAACAAGTGGGATTTATCCCAGGGATGGAAGGATGGTTCAATATCCCTAAATCAATCAGCACAATACACACATTAACAAATTCAGGAATAAAAATCATATGATCACCTCAAACTATGCAAAAACAGTTATTGACAAAATTTAACATCTATTTGTAATAAAAACTATCAAAAAATGGGTATAGAGGAAACATACCAAAACATAATAAATGCCATATGTGGCAAACCTATATCCAACCTCATAGTCAGTGGTGAGAAGCTGAAAGAATTTCCTCTAAATTTAGGAAAAAGACCTGGATGTCCACTCTCATCACTTTTATACAACATGGTATTGGAAGTCATAGCTACTACAATGAGATAAGAAAAAGAAATAAAAGGCATCCAAGTTGGAAAAGAAGAAGCAAAATTGTTAATCATTCCAGATGTGAAGGTTGCTCAGTGGTGTCTGACTCTTTGCCATTCCATGGACTATACAGTCTATGGAATCCTCCAGGCCAGAATACTGGAGAGGGGAGCCTATCCCTTCTCCAGGGGATCTTCCCGACCCAGGAATCTAACTGGGGTCTTCTGCATTGCAGGCTCTTTACCAACTGAGCTATCAGGGAAGATGCTATAAAAATTAATAGAACTAAAAAAATAAATTCAGCAACATTGCAGGATACAAATTAATATTAGGAAATTGTTTACATTTATACAGTAATAGTCAACTGTCAGAGAAATAAATTAAGAACATAATTCCATTTACATATGCATCAAAAAGAATAAAATACCTAGGAATGCTGCTCCTGCTGCTGCTGCTAAGTCGCTTCAGTCGTGTCCGACTCTGTGTGACCCCATGGATGGCAGCCCACCAGGCTCCCCGGTCTCTGGGATTCTCCAGGCAAGAACACTGGAGTGGGTTGCCATTTCCTTCTCCAATGCATGCAAGTGAAAAGTGAAAGTGAAGTCGCTCAGTCGTGTCCGACCCTCAGCGACCCCATGAACTGCAGCCTTCCAGGCTCCTCCATCCATGGGATTTTCCAGGCAAGAGTACTGGAGTGGGGTGCCATTGCCTTCTCTGATACCTAGGAATAGATCTCACTAAAAAAGTGAAAGATTTGTACTTTGAAAACTGTAAGACACTGATGAAAGGAATTGAAGATAGCACAAACAAATGAAAAGATACACCATGCTCGTAAATTGGAAGAATCAATTAACATACTATCCAAGTATGTTATTATTAATCATCATACCAAAGGCAATCTACAGATTCAATGCAATTCCTATACACACTATAAGCATTTTTCACAAAACTAGAACAAATACTTCTAAACCTTATTTGGAGCCACAGAAGATCCCAAATAGTCAAAGCATCTTAAGAAATAAGGACAACATGGAAGCCTCATGCCCCTTGATTTCAAATTATATTACAAAACTACAGTTATCAAAGCAGTCGGCTACTTGCACAAAAACAAACAGTAGGTCAAAGGAACAGACTAGAGATCCTACAAATAAGCCTATGGTTATATGGTCAATTGATCTATGACAAATGAGGCAAGAATACATAATGGAAACAAGACAGCCTCTTCAATAAATAGTGTTGGGAAAATTTGACAGTGACATGCAAAAAGTCAACCTGAGTGCTTTCACACATCATATTTAGATATCAACTCCAAATGGATTCAAGATTTAAATGCAAGAGCTGAAAGCATAAAACTTGTAGAAGAAAACTTAAGCAGGACACTCTGACTCGTCTTAGAAATATATTTTTACATGTCTCCTCAGTCAAAAGGGCTGCCCAGGTGGTACTAGTGGTAAAGAATCCACCAAAAAGTGCAGGAGACATAAGAGATGCAGGTTCAAGCCCTCAGCCAGGAAGATCCCCTGGAGGAGAGCATGGAAACCCACAGCAGTATTCTTGCCTAGAGAGTCCCATGGACAGAGAAGCCTGGCCAGCTACAGTCCACAGCATCACAAGGAGCTGGACAGAACAGAACTGACTTAGCACAGCACATCGGGCAATGGAAAGAAAAGCAAAAATAAACAAGCAAGACTACATCAAACTAAAAAGATTTTACACGGCAAAGGAAACTATCAACAAAACATAAATTCCATGGACTAAATAGGAAAATATATTTGCAAACAATATATCTCATAATCTGGAGGAGGGCATGGCAACTCACTCCACTATTCTTGCCTGGAGAATCCCCATGGACAGAGGAGCCTGAAGGGCTACAGTCCATGGGGTCGAAAAGACTCGGACAGGACTGAGCGACTAAGCAAACAATATCTCATAAAGAGTTAATATCCAAAAGATACAAATAACTCAGGCAACTCAACATCAAAAAACAAGCAACCCCATTAAAATATGAGCCAAAGACCTGAATAGACATTTTTCCAAAGAAGACATACAGATGGCCAACAGGCACATGAAAACATGTTCACCATCAGTAGTCATCAGGGAAATGTAAATTGAAACCATAAAAGACATTGTTTCATACCTGCCAGGATAAGAAGCATTAACCAGACTTGGGAGAAAAGGGAAACGTTGAGCAGTTTTGGCAGGATTGTGAATTGGTGCATCTACTACAAAAACAGTATGGCGGTCCCCCCAAAAATTAAAAATTAAACTCATACAATCCAGCCATTTAAATTCTGGTTACTTCCTTATGAAGGTGGGCAGGCTGATCAGACAATCAGATGTGTAGTACCACACATTGTTGAATTAGTCTCTGTAAAAATAGACACTCCCACCTACTCACCATGCTGCTTCAAAGAACACGCTTTGGGAAAATTCACAGAATGAAAAAATATATACATATATATTATGTCCAGAACACATCAGATTCTACTCCCTACGTTAAAAAGTTCTCGGAGGACTAAACCATATCCCAATGTGCCCATATGAAAACACACACTGGAATAATCTCTGCTTTATTATCCACCATTTTCAGTGTTTTTATATGGCCACATATACCCAAAAGCTTTTATAACCCAAACATTGGGAGGTTTTTGTTTCCAAATTCTCCCTGAGGTGGTGAAGATTTGGTACCTTCATTCCTGTCCCTCAGTCCACTGGCTCACCAGAAAAACCCATCAGTCGACTAGCCCAGGGTTAGGAACCCACCCTGCTCTGACTTTCTCTCCACTATTGTTCTCATCTTTTCCTTGAAGCAAGTGCTATTCAAATTTCAGAGTGACCCACTAACAGTGTGAGAATATTACACAAAATTTTTAGAAGTTGGATTTGACTGAATTTGCTTGAGCATTTCTTCATTCTATATGACCCAATGGTAATATAAGGAAGCTTGTTCTTTTTAGTAACAGGAAAGCAATATGAGAGAATTCCAGAAATTCTGTGGCTGCCCTTCCAACAACAGATGCTCTGATGGTATGCAAAACAAGTGACTCAATATTCTGTAGTATTTTGAGAGCACTCAAAGTTCTATGTCAGCTCACACTCAAGTAGACACTGTATAGGAAGTAAAGCACAGAACAGGTTCAAAGCAAGGTAGGTCAAGAGACCCACAAAAAGCACAGCTGAAGTCATCATACACATATTTACCAGGATATTTTTTACAGGCCTGTAGATAATGTCCATGTAAAGACTTTGAGTTCCCCATCAGAAGAGCGGAACTAATTCCTTCCTCCTGCGAGGACACAGATTTCTGAGCAGCAGTGGAACCAGCCAATAACAATTCAGATTCTCTAACCCTCCAGAAACCATTAAAACGCCAAGGATTCTGGCAATACAAGAAAGGTCTAATTTCTCAAACGTTGGAGGTATTCAAGAAAGTAACATCTTTCACTTAAACACGTTTGGGTTACACTGTTTGATGACATGACCTGGGGACCTGCATGCATCTTTCTCCATTTATGGACCAGATTTCCACATTTATCCCCAATTCCTCTTGCATTAAAGCACCCACTTCAGGCAATCTTGGCTATTACTGTTGTTGTTCAGTTGCTAGTTCATGTCCACCTATTGTGACCCCATGGACTCCTGGCAGGCCTCTCTGTCCATGGGATTATGGGATTCTCCAGGCAAGAATACTAGAGAGGATTGCCATTTCCTTCTCCAGGAGATCTTCCTGACCCAGGGATCAAACCCATGTCTCCTGTATTGGCAGGAGGATTCATTACCACTATGTCACCTGAGAAACCCCTTGGCTATCAATATTAAGACCTTAAACTTCATTCATTAATTTACTCATTCATTCATCTACCTATTTATTGAATAAATATTAATTAAGTACGATAAAGAACCTGCTAGCAATGCAGGAGACTCAGGTTCGATCCCTGGATAAGAACACCCCCTGGAGAAGGGAAGGTAACCGACTCCAGTATTCTTGCCTGGAGAATTCAATGGGCAGAAGAGCCTGGCAGGCTAAAGTCCATGGGCTTGCAAAGAGCTGGACACAACTGAGCGACTTTCACTTTACTTCTCCAGAGGGACAATCAAATTAGACCTGTCTTATATTGCCAGAATCCTTGGCATTTTGTTTCTAGAGGGTTTAGAGAATTTGAATTGTTGTTGTTTGGCTCAACTGCTGCTGAGAAATCTGTATCCTCACAAGAGAGTGTCAAGAAAGTTGATTTCCCTTACTTCAAGGAGGGGATGGTAATAAACCAATGTCTTTTGTGCTATGAGCAAGGCAAGCCCAGTGTACGAAGGGAGTGCAGACTCAGAACCCACTGGATGGGGATATTGAAGATGCCATCTGAAGGACTGACATTCATAGAGAGTAGCAGCAGGGCCTTCTGGACAGAGAGCAACAGGTTGGAAGCCACAGAGGAATACAACCACAGCCTGGTCTGTTCAGGAAACAGCCATCTGTTCCATGAGTCCAGAGCAAAGGTAAGATCAGGAAGAAAGGGTCTTCAGTGCCCTACGGAATCTAAACTCTCTCTTAAACATCAAGGGGAGCTATCACGATGTGAAGTGCTTTAACCAGGAATGGATAGAATGAGATTTCTAAATCAGTATGTCTACAATCCCACACCTTAAATTTCCTCTCCCAATTCTCTGCCAAAAATATCACAATCTCACAAACTCAGACTCTTTCCTTCTCAACTGTTCTCACACCTCATTAACTGGCCAGCAAATCTTCTTAATTCTGGGTCCCCAAAAAAGAAACTGCTGAATCTAATCCTTCTGCCATATCCTCTTCTCCTGCTGCTGTAGGGAAAACCTACACCATGTCCTTGCGGATGATAGTAAGAGCTGTTAGTGGCAAATACCACGAGCTAACTCTCCAAGAGCCACTGGCCACCCTCACCTCCCTTTCTCATCTCCAGCTGCAGAGGCTGGGAGGTCACCTGCAGAGTCTCCATCCAGCCAGGGTGGTCACATGACTCGGCTTTGGCCAGCAGGATGTAAGAAGTCCCACAGGAACCTCTGTGAAAGACTTTTTTTTTTTTTCCATGATAAAAGGGATAGTTGGTCAAAGCAGAGAACCTTTTCTTCTTTCTAGCTGCCTCCCTGCTTCCTGCCTCTGAAGTTGGTAATGATACCTGGAGATACTCTTGCCTGGAAAATCACATGGATAGAAGAGCTTGGTAGGCTGCAGTCCATCGGGTCACTTAGAGTTGGACATGACTGAGCGACTTCACTTTCACTTTTCACTTTCATGCATTGGAGAAGGAAATGGCAACCCACTCCAGTGTTCTTGCTTGGAGAATCCCAGGGACCGGGAAGCCTGGTGGGCTGCCGTCTATGGGGTCGCACAGAGTCGGACACGACTGAGTGACTTAGCAACAGTAGCAGCAGCAGATCTGGCCAACATGCAGAGAAAAATGTAGAGAGATGATTAAAAAATACAAACCTAGATTGTGGCTGACCTCCTTGAGCTGCTGAGCCAGTCCTGGGACCACCCACCTTCAGTCCTCTCGTTATGAGATATCTACGTGCTGTCAAGGATGAAATCACTGGTATCCTGGCTTTTTGCACACCAAACACATCCTACCTGAAATATCTCCTAAGTGGGAGGTCTGTCTCCGGTTGTTCCCCACCTGCCGTACAACAATCTCTCTTTCCCAAACCGGATCACCTTATTTTCAGTCTGAAACCCTGAAGCTACATCTTGGAACAGAGTCCAGGGCCCCAGCTTTCACCCGCCAAGCCTCTACGGAGGATCTTGCTGGTCCCCAGGCACACTGTGCTGCTCTGGAGCTCTAATCCTCTGCATCTGCTGTACTGACGCCCGAAACGCTGTGACCAGTCCTGCCCAGCTCCACACCAGAATGCCCCCACAGGCAGAGCTAGTCACGTCTATCCCTGTGCATAATAGTCACTGGAGACTATCTAACTGCTCGCTCATGTTCTCTCTGAAGAAGGAACACAGCCTCGCCCTGGGAAACCAGGCCTGCTTTGACCACTGGGCCCTGAGCAGAAGTAGCAAGTGACATTCTGGGGGCAGAGCTTTAAGAGCCAAGGTATGCTTTTCCAGGCTCTCTCTTCCTTGCTTCTGATGTGGAAGCAGGTACGCGGGGCTTCAGCCAGCCTGGTCTCTGAATACAGTTGGATATGACCCACAGGCTGTAGTTTGTCACTGTTTTAAGCTGCCGAGACTTCTGAGTTACTTGTTACTACAGCATTACATGGCCCATCCTGTCTAATGTAACAGTATTTTGCATAGACAATACTTCAGCCTTTATCACCCTGTGGTACAGCTATAAGCTCCTTGAAGATAGTGATCACATCTGGCACACTTGTCTTGTTCACCGCAGGATGTGTGGCAGCTCAGAAAATAATTTCTGAGTGAAGAATTGAAAGTCTTTCCCATAAGACTCAGGGGACAGAGACCATGTTTTTCATTTTATACCCACCCCTGTACACGAGAGCATCTGATGAGCATTTGAACCTTTGATAAATGTTCCATTGACTTGAGTTTGCCCCTGTTGTGATGACCAGGAGCAACAGCCATGTGTCATTGGAGAAACATCTAGAAATATGCACAACCTGTTTGGTTGCAGGATAAACATGTGACCTCTTGAGTCGTGCGCTAAAGCTCATGTATGGAGTCTATTATCTGCAGTTGAATAAGCTTTGTTTTCTTCCCGTTTCTCTTTTATCTGGAAGCAGGGGAGAAAGGAAGCATGCAAGTTTTACATTAAGACATGTATCTGAAAAGATCAAGAATGTAAATCAGAGGGTTCAGAGGCAAGTTCACTGTCAGCAGAGTCCCTCCTTCAGAGTCCTTCCCCTGTGATGGGATGGCGCAGGGTGGCTCTGACTGGGCAGGTGGTGGCACTGGGGAAAACCCTCTGCTTTGCCCAACATGCGCCACAGTCCGGATCCATTGCTTTGTATGGACTCCCAGGCTGCAGGGAAATTCAGGGCAAGCTTCGCAGCATAAGTCATTAAAAGAAACAGTCTTTTAAAGGAAAACATATTTGGATGTTAAGTTAGATACCATATCTGTAAATCCACATATCCACAAAGATGTTATGACCTTCTCCTCTGCTGCCTGAGGTCAAACTCCAGCCGGTACACTTATATGTAAATAATTGCAAAACTAACCTTACTCTTAAAAGATCTACTTTACCTACACTGAGAAAAAAGAACAGGGAAATTTTAGTTTTTTCAAAACTATTTTTTTGGGGAGGTCATATTTTCAATACATTTTGTCTCATGCAGATAAAACATCACTTGGCAATTCTGTACTTCTTTGCTGGGAATAAGTAAATCTTCTAGCCCAGGGGAAAAGAAAAATAAAATGTAGCAAGGCTGCCCCTCTGTGGAGATAGGCTTCTGTGCCCATGTGCACACACACACACCACAGCCTATTTGTACAGTGTCTATAAATTTAAACTGCATTTAAACCTCCCCTCAAATCTGGGAATCTTAAATACTCAGTTTCAAACCAGTGCTATAAGATTTTAATTTAACCATGCTGCTGCTGCTAAGTCACTTCAGTCTTGTCCGACTCTGTGGGACCCCATAGACGGCAGCCAACCAGGCTTCCCCTCCCTGGGATTCTCCAGGCAAGAACACTGGAGTGGGTTGCCATTTCCTTCTCCAATGCATGAAAGTGAAAAGTGAAAGTGAAGTTGCTCAGTCGTGTCCGACTCCAGCGACCCCATGAACTGCAGCCTACCAGGCTCCTCCGTCCATGGGATTTTCCAGGCAAGAGTACTGGAGTGGGGTGCCATTGCCTTCTCCATAGCTCCTCTTAAAGTTAAGAGTCTATGATGTCCACAGTGATAGTGGACGCTATCGATAGTGATAGACACTGAAAACATATTTCATCACTATTTTATTTAAAATCCTGTACAAATAATTATGTCAGCCGTGGGTGGATTATCTTCTTGCTTTATACTCATTGAAGGCAATAGCAGTTCATCGATGCCCCGTCCACATAATTGCTTTGGTGGAGAGGAACTGGACCAGGATAAGATTCTGTTCTGAGATTTATTACAGCTTCTTTCTTTGAAACTACAAACACACTGCTGCACTTAAAGCTATAAAGTCTTGAAAACTTAAAATAAATTTTAAGTGAATAATCCCTAAGTATAAAATAGCAATAAAAATAAATAGTAATAAGAATAAGGTTAGACAGAATAACAATGAGAGGCAAGGCAAAATAAATTTTTTTAGAAGTCTGCTTTTCCGTGTAAAATAAAGTAACTTTTTATAAAAAGTTTTTACAATTTGAGTACAAATAAAAAAATATGCTTTTATTAATGTTTGAAGGTAAACATGAAAGTGGGTATTTTGTTGAGTTTAACATGTAGACTTAAAAATGGAACTCACCTGCCCATTTGGGTTAAAGAGTAGTTTGACTCTATGCATTTATCTCACCTAGTTCTCAAAACCTTGATAAAATGAAGGAAAAGAAATTTTCATTGAAAAGTTGCTCAGAGGGACCATAAGCATATTCTTAGTGACAAAAGAGGATGAGATATTCCAATGAATTTTTGGAAGATGGAAACAGACAAGAGAGTAGAATCCCCAGCTCACGTGTCTGAGAATGGAAAGGTCAAAAGCAGCCCAGTTAGAGCCCAGGGTGTCCCCAAAGGAGTAAGAAGGGGAAAACACGGAATTAAGGTCAGGTCCTCAGTCCCCTTTCCAAACCCACACATGGCGCTGCCAGTAGACCCAGTTCCCTTTGTCATTAAGAGAAAAACAGAGATTTATTTTCTAAAAAAAAAAAAAGGACCAGAAAGACACCAAGCAGATGGAGGCTGAATTGTGGAAACTCAGTAAAAATCCATCAACATAACGTGGTTCCTTGAGACCCCTCCGTCCACACCCAATGACAGCCGACACATGGACATCATTTCAGGCAAGATATCGTTGTTCAGTCACTGTTGTGTCTGACTTTTGCAACCCCATGGACGGCAGCAAGCCAGGCTTCTCTGTCCTTCACCATCTCCCAGAGTTTGCTCAAACTCATGTCCGTCAAGTCGATGATGCTATCTGCCATCCCCTTCTCCTCTTGCCCTCAGTCTTTCCCAGCATCAGGGTCTTCAGGCAAGATATTGGGGGTGCATTATCTGGAAAAAGTTTAAGTCATGATTGGGTCTCCAAAGGAAAATTTCCACTGTGCTCTAATGAAGTCCACCAGATAATAGCCTTAACTGGAACACACAGAGCTTTCAACAGCCTTTTCAGGGTCCTTATAAGTAGTATTAAGGGCCAGCTTAGATCAACAGATATTTGAGGAAACTCTTCAATAAAAAATATAGAGCAAATGAAACAGGGATGGGGGGAGATGGACCAGAAGGTACAGACGCAGTGCAGCATGCTAAAGGGGAAGTATATACTAACCTGAGAGAGAATAAAAGTAGAACTCCATGAGAATGGAATAAAGAACACAGGAAACGGGGAATTCAAAATATGATTATCAAAGTTAAAGACTCAATACAATCACTAGAAGATAAAGTTGCAAAAATAACTCTGAAGTACTAAGAACTGAAAACTAAGAGAAGAATTATTTAAAAAATCAGATTATTTGGAATATACCACACCTAAGACTATCAGAAATTTTAGAAGCAGAAAAAGAAAGCAGAGCAAAGAAAAGCAGTGAAGACACTACGCAGGAAAAATTCCCAGGACTGAGGTTTTAAGTCTTCAGATTGAAGAGCACATCTAGTTCCAGACACCTTGAAAGAAAAGAGCAAAACCAGTCAACTGAGTTCCCTTTGTCACTAAGAGACAAAGAGAGATTTATTTTACCCAAAGAAATGGGTAAAGGGAACACCCTAAAACACACTAAAAGTTTTCACAGACATAAACAACTCACGCATCAAGCAGTGAAAACAGGAACAGCCCTGGATTTCTAAAGAGCAAAACTGGGTACTAGAAGACTGAAGTGAAGCCCTCAAATTTGGATGGACCATGACGTTAACCTAAGGCTAGTACATCTAGCCAAACTACCAACCAAATATGAGGGTTAGCAAAAATACTTTGACATGCAAGCATCTAAAAATTGTGATTTCAAATGGTGTTTGGAAAACTGGACAGCCCCAAGGAAAAGAATGAAACTCTATCTTACCCCATAAACAAAAATGAATTCAAAATGTATTGAAGACTGGAATGTAAGGCCTGAAACTATAAAACTCCTAGAAAACATAGGCTCCTTGACACTGGTTTTGGGAATAAACGTTTGAATTGAAACCAGAAGCAAAGCAGAAAAACCAAAAAACAAGTGGGACATCCTCAAACTAAAGAGCTTCTACACAGGAAAGAAAACCATCAATAAAATTTAAAAAAAAAAAAAAAGAAAAGCCCGCCTACTGAATGGGAGAAAGTGTTTGCAAATCATACATCCAATAAGGGGTTAAGGTCAAAATATACAAAGAACTCACACAGCTCAACAACCCAAAACTAACAGTCCAATTTAATAATGGGAAGGTCTGAATAGATCTTTATTTCTGGTGACATTTTCAATATCTGGGACAAGAAAAGAGAAAAATAAACTACGATAAAGCTGCCCTCTTGTGGAAATATGCTTGCACATGTGTGTGTTTGCCAGAGCACAAATAGACACACCACAGCCTATTTTTTACAGGCTCAATGAATTGCAGCTTTATTTCAAACCTTCACAAGTAAACCATGAGAGTAACTTGCATATCAGTAAGTGAAGAAGGGCAGGAGAAAGCTAATACATCTTTATAAACTAAAAAGTTTATTTATGATTGAGAATTAGACAACTGTGGGGGAGAAAGCTAGTTTTCTCATTTTTAAAAGTTGAAAGTTCAGTTCAGTCACTCAGTCATGTCCGATTCTTTGCGACCCCATGAACCACAGCACGCCAGGCCTCCCTGTCCCTCACCAACTCCCGGAGTCCACCCAAACCCATGTCCATTGAGTCAGTGATGCCATCCAACCATCTCATCCTCTGTTGTCCCCTTCTCCTCCTGTCTTCAATCTTTCCCAGCATCAGAGTCTTTTCAAATGAGTCAGTTCTTCACATCAGGTGGCCAAAATATTGAAGTTTCAGCTTCAGCATCAGTCCTTCCAATGAACATTCACGACTAATTTCCTTTAGGATGGACTGGTTGGATCTCCTTGCAGTCCAAGATGGTGGAGGAATAGGACGGGGAGACCACTTTCTCCCCAACAAATTCATCAAAAGATCATTAGAATGCTCAGCAACTTCCACAAAACAACTTCTGAACGCTGACAGAGGTCACCAGGCACCCAGAAAGGCAGCCCATTCTCTTTGAAAGGAGGTAGGACAGTTGAAAATATTGTGATAAAAACTGAATGTTGATGGATACAAATGGCTGGATTTCCTACAGCCCCTGATATGTACATCTGTCATCCAGATGTCCCAGACAATACTAAAATGTTCCAACATGTGCTCGTGTGGTGGTCAGAGAAGGCTTTGTTCGTGCAGTATTACTCTACAGAAAGAAAAGCACTGCTATGTCCTGGCTGTAGGTCCTTTTGGGTTCATCTTTTGGGGGGCCTGAACTTCCTATACCTGTGTATCTCTTTATTTCTTTGGTTTGGGGAAGATTTCAGCCATAATTTCTTCAAAAACATTTTTGATCCCTTTTTTCATTCTTCTCCTTCTGGGATCTCTGTTACATATTGATCAGCAAGCTTCCTATTACCCCATAGGTCTCTTATATTATAATCTTTTAAAAAAACATTGGCTTCCTGGCTACTATTGTGATGGGGGATTTCCTGTCTCCCAGATAATGTGTTTGCTCTTCTACATCATTCATTCTGCTGTTTATTGCCAGCTATTCTGCTATCTATTGCTCAGCTTTTGTCTTGGTGAATGAGTTTTCCAATTTTTCTTGTTTTCTCCTTATGGTTTCCAGTTGCTTTTTTACAATAATTCTGCATCTCGATAAATAGCCCCTCTTAATTCCTTCAGTATTTTCATTATCTCCTTTCTGAACTCCCTGTTAGTCTGAAGGGGTCTGTTTCATCATTTGTTCTTTTGGAACAATCCTTTTGATCTTTCAGTTGGGAGTGGTTCCTCTGCTTTACTTTACCTCTATGTCTCTTACTCTGAGTTTAGGAGAACCAATGATCTACTGTGGTCTTGGAGGGCTGTTTTTATGTGGGTGTAGACTGCTTGGATTTATAATTTTGGGGTGAGGGCTGTTTAGCACGGATGCCTGCAGCTTTTTCTCCTGTCTGTGGCCAGTGTTCTGACGACCAGCGCCCAGACTGGACACTGAGTGGGGCTCCTCTCTGCTCTGTGGTCCTCCCTGCCGTGTTGGAGGTGGGAGCTGCTCCATCGCTGTTGGAGTCGAAGCCTCCAGTCTGTTTCTGAACTGCCCTGTGACGTGGGCGGGACTAGAGCACTTCGGCTGTGAGTCTCGTCTTTAGAATCACGTCAGTGACAGTGTCACGTTTTCCTGGGCCATCAAATTCCTTTCAACTCTTTTCTTCACCTAATTAATACGGCTAGGACTTCGTAGACTTGGGCTTCCCTTATGGCTCAGCTGGTAAAGAATCTGCCTGCAATTTGGGATACCTGGGTTTGATCCCTGGCTGGGAAGATCCCCCGGAGAAGGGAAAGGCTATACCCACTCCGGTATTCTGGCCTGAAGGATTCCATGGATTGTATAGTCCACGGGGTCGCAAAGAATCGGACACGAGTGAGCGACTTCCACTTTGCTTCAGATCAGGCCAAACGAAAGTGGCAGAGCAGTCCTGGGTAAAGTAGGTTTAAATATTATTGGTCCTCTTTCCTTTACTCCCTTCTCCAACTCCTCCTTTTTAATTTAATTTTTACTTTATATTGGAGCAGATTTTATTTCAGATGTTGTGTTTTAGGTGTACAGGAACTTGATTCAGTTATACATAGACGTACGAATATTCTTTTTTACGGCTTTTTTAGCATACAAGTTATTACAGTGTGTTCAGTAGAGTTACCTGTGCTGTTCAGTAGGTCCTTTTTGATTATCTATTTGATATAAGGAAACGGCAACCCACTCCAGTATTCTTGCCCGGGAAATCCCACGGAAAGAGGAGCCTGGTGGGCTACAGTCCATGGGTCACAAAGAGCTGGGTACAACTGAGTGACTAAACAGACAGACAAGTGTGTATGTATTAATCCCATAATCACAAACTCTTAAATTACCTCTCCAGATAACTTCTTTTTTTTTTGACAATCATAAGCTGCTTTTCCAAGTCTGTGAGTCTGCTTCTGTTTTGTTAAATTAGTTCACTTGTATGAATTTCTAGATTCCACTTGGAAGTGATATCTTATGAAATTTACCTTTCTGACTTATTCACTTACTTTGATAATCTCTCAGTCCATCCAAGCTCTTGCCATGGGTGTTATTTTGTTCTCTTTTCTGGCTGAGTAGTATTCTGATGTATAGATGTACCAATTAGTCTTCATTTTTCGGTCACTGGACATTTTGGTTGATTGTATGTTTTGGTTATTATAAACAGTGCTGCTCTGAAAACAAAGGGGACACATATCATTCCGAGTTATTAGTTTCTCCGAATCTCAGCCCAGAAGTGGAATTGCTGTGTCAGACGGTTCCTCTGCGTTTAGGTGACTAGGATCCTCCATGCTGTTGGCCATAGTGGCTCCACCTATTTACACCCCCACCCAGCGTGTAGGAGAGCTCCCTTTTCCCTGCACCCTCTGCAACATTTATTCTTTGGAAATCTTTGTGATGATCACCATTCTGACCAGTGAGACGTGATTCCTTATTGTAGGTTTGATTTGCATTGATCCCAGGTGGCTCAGTGGCTAAAGAATCCGCTTGCAATGCTGGAGACACAGGAGACTCAAGTTCAACCCCTGGGTCGGAAAGATCCCCTGGAGAAGGGCATGGCAACCCAATCCAGCATCCTTGCCTGGAGAATGCCGTGGACAGAGGAGCCTGGCGGGCTACAGTCCACGGGGTCGCAAAGACAACGATTGAAGTGACTGAGAACGTAACACTGAGTGAGGAGGAGTCGCTTTCCAGGGGCTTTCCAAGGCTGTACAGTGTGAGTAAAATATGCCTCTTGAAATTGGCTCTTGAAAGTCGACTGTTATGAATTCTTTTCAGATGTTACCCCAGGCATTAATTAAAGGCAGGTGTTTTTTACTCACAGCCTCACAGGCCTTGTGAATATTATGAGCCTGTGAGTACTAGTTTTAAAGTTGCTGTTACAGGAAACGGCCACAGTGACAGCCTTTCTTCACACCCAAGTCTGGTTCCCCTGGCAATCAGAGCCTGGGGGAAAGCCTGTTCCTGGATTGTCGACAGAAGTGGAATGTGCCCAAAGTAACACCCAAGGCTTGTGCCTCATTCCTTCTTCCCTCTTACCCTTTATCTCTGCTGCTGCTACTGCTGCTAAGTCGCTTCAGTCGTGTCCGACTCTGTGCAACCCCATAGACGGCAGCCCACCAGGCTCCCCCATCCCTGGGATTCTCCAGGCAAGAACACTGGAGTGGGTTGCCATTTCCTTCTCCAATGCATGCAACTGAAAAGTGAAAGTGAAGTCGCTCAGTCGTGTCCAATTCTTTGCGACCCCATGGACTGCAGCCTACCAGGCTCCTCCATCCATGGGATTTCCCAGGCAAGAGTACTGGAGTGGAGTGCCATACCCTTTATCTCTGGGGTACCCCAATTCCTGCAGCACCGTTCAGGGGCGCAGGCTCCCATCTAGGAACCAGAGAGCACCAGGGACTTTTCAAAGCTCTTCCAGCCCCGAGGCTCCACCACGGGGAGCAGTAAGTCTCCTTTCACTGCAGGCGTGCCCGTCTGGATCCGGAGGTAATGGACCCATGCAGAGGGCAGCAGGCACTCCAGGCCCCGGGCATGGGGGCACACATTGGCAGGCACCCTCCCCAGCCCCACGACACTCCAGCCTTGGGACCCCAGCCTGCTCAGGCTCCAGGGGTGTGACACGAGCCCAGGACACCAAGGCCTGAGGGGAATAGAGTAAGGGTTGCTTGCCCTCTTTTTTCCACTAGTATACTCTTATTTTTTCTTTCTTGTTGATGTAGAGCAATTTGACTCACTTATACATAGACATGTACACGTTCTTTTCCCCGTATAGGTTATTACAGTGTGTGGAATAGGCATTCTGGTGCTGTTCAGTGTTTCCTTGAGGATGACTTCTTAAACAGTGAAAGGGTGTTAATCACTCAGTCCCGTCCGACAATGTGCAACCCCATTGGCTGTAGCCCACCAGGCTCCTCTGTCCATGGAATTCTCCAGGTAAGAATACTGGAGGGGGTTGTTGTTCAGTTGCTCAGTCATGTCCGACTCTTTGCGACCCATGGACTGCAGCACGCCAGGCCTCCCTGTCCATCACCGGGACAGGGAGTTTACTCCTGGAGTTTACTAAAACTGTCCATTAAGTCAGTGATGCCATGCAACCATCTCATCCTCTGTTGTCCCCTTCTCCTCCTGCTTCAATCTTTCCCAGCATCAGGGTCTGTTCAAATGAGTCAGTTCTTCACATCAGGTGACCAAAGTATTGGAGTTTCAGCTTCAACATCAGTCCTTCCAATGAATATTCAGGACTGATTTCCTTTAGGATGGACTGGTTGGATCTCCTTGCAGTCCAAGGGACTCTAAAGAGTCTTCTCAAACACCGCAGTTCAAAAGCATCAATTCTTCAGCACTCAGCTTTCTTTATAGTCCAACTCTTATATCCATACATGACTACTGGAAAAACCATAGCTTTGACTAGACGGTCTTTGTTAGCAAAGTAATGTCTCTGCTTTTTAATATGCTGTCTAGGTTGGTCATAACTTTTCTTCCAAGGGGTTTTGGGTTGGGGATTACTGTGAGTTTTTGAGCTGGTGATCAGAGTGAGGTTCGTTTTGCTCCTCTGTCTGCAGTGTTTTGCCCTGTGAAATGGGGTCTGAGGCCACCTGGTGACGTCGGCAATGTACGATACCTACTGCAGTTGGCATGTTGGCTGCTTTTAAAAGTTGGAGCATAAGCGGGGTTTTAGTTATGGGAGTCTTTAGTAGATAGGAGCCCTTGCTCCTTCTGTCGGGGGAGTTTGTAATTTCTTTGGTTCTGCCTCGTTGCAACAAAAATTTGAAGTGATGGACGGACCAGTGTTACAATCCCGTGTAATTTCCTTGGATGGACCAGTGTTACAGCTCCATGTTACAGCTCAGTTTTATTTAGAAAGTAAAGGAAAACACATCCTCAAGGCATGAGGGTGGGCTAACTCAAAAGACTCAAAGTGAAGAGAAACCCCTGGCTCTTTTTATATGTTATTTTCTCCTCCTCCTCGGCCTGCCCTGTGTAGATTGGGCTCGCCAGGAGTGCTGTTGGTTTTACCTGAGGTCCTTACTCCGGTCCTGGGAACTTCCTTTGTTCCATTTTATGGGCTTTCCCCTTCTTTGTCTTTTAGCCACTGCCATTCTGGATTCCTTTTTCTTATTCTAACCACCTAACACTTCCAAACGGCAGCATGTGAGTGTGTGATGTGGAAAGTATATTTAGAATCAGTGTACTGTCTGCTCCCTTGTTAGCTGTAAGGATAAGGGTCTAGTTAGTGCAATAAGTTCTGCCTTTGGGGAAGAGGTTCCTGAGGTGAGAGGTTGGGATTCAATAATTTCCATGTCAGAGACAATTGCGTATCCAGCTACTTTTTTCCTTCTGATGTCATAGAGGACATCAATATACCAAGTAAAGTCAGGGTTATTTAAAGGGGTTGAGGAAATGTGGGAGAAATGGGGCATCAGGTCTTCTATGCCTCTTTGCACGTATGGATGGGGGGCTCAGAAGAATTAGGGATAAGGGTGGCAGGGTTGAGAGTAGAACAGCGTTCAGAGGAGAACTCGGGAGATTCGAGGGTGCCATGAATTAGTTGGATGTGTGAAGGAGCTAGAAGGGTCATGGATTTGTGAGAAAGTAAGCCCTTAAAGTCATGCAGGGAACAAATGGCATTGGGTGCTCCAAAAGTGAGTTTTTTACTTTCCTGAGCAAGGAGCACTCCTGCTGCCAGAGCACGTGGGCAGGCTGGCCGTCCTCGAACTGTGGAATCTAGTTGCTGTGAGAGATGAGCGACAGGGTGAAGGAAGGGCCCTGATTTTGTCCCCAAGCTCCTAGGGCAATTTTGTGTCTCTCAGTAGTGCAGAGTGTAAAGGGGCAAGAAAGGTCAGGAAGTGCGAGAGCTGGGGCTGAGAGAATGGCTTCTTAAGGGTGTTAAAGGCTGAATGGATATTTGATTTTAGCTCTAGGGGTTCTGAAAGACCTCCTCGGGTGGCTTGATATAGGGGTTATGCCAAGACAGTGAAATTAGGAATCCAGAGATGTAGATATCCAGCTAACCCCCAGAAGGACAGGATCTCTGTTTTTGATGTAGGGAGTGGTAGGGTGGATATAAGGGACTTTCCATCGCTAGTAATACATCTTTTTGTTGGTGTTAAAAGGACTCTGAGATAGGTGACTCTAGGAAGAGAGAGCTGAGCTTTGGTGGGAGATACTCTATAGCCTCGATCAGCTAGGAAATTGAGGAGTTGTATAGTGTGTTGTTGAGAGTGTGTAAGCGAAGGACTACAAAGGAGAAGATCATCCACATATTGGAGAACAGTACTGGGAGTAAGGTCAAGGGAGGTTAGGTCTGATGTGAGAGCTTGGCCAAAGAAATGAGGGCTTTCAGGAGAGCCTTGTGGAAGGACTGTCCCTGTCAGCTGTTGGGAGCGATGATTGTCTGGGTCAGTCCAGGTAAAGGAAAAGAGGTCTTGAGAGTCTGGGTGTAAAGCGATGGTAAAGAAGGCATCATTGAAGTCAGTGAAGAGAGAATGAGAGAGAGAATATAGGGATTTGGTACTACTGGGTGTGTGGGGATAACAGCCACATTGATAAGTCTCAGGTCCTGGACCAGGCGATAGGAGCCATTTGGCTTTTTGATGGGTAGGATAGGGGTGTTATAGGGAGAGTGAGCTTGGCGCAAGAGGCCCTGATGTAGGAGTTTAGTGACGATAGGCTTTAACCCTTGTTGATGTTTTTGGGAGATGGGTATTGTGGTTGATTGGGGTGTTTAGAGGGGTCTTTGAGATGGATATGAATTGGAGCATGGTGAGAGGCAACAGATGAGTTGTCTGTATCCCAGACTATGGGGTTTATGGAAGAGGAGGACAATGGGGTGGGGAAGAGGAGGTGGGGTTGAGGAGCAGCAGCCAGGCTATGCCAGAGGGTGAGCTTGGGACAGTAATAGAGGTTTTGAATTTTGAGAGAAGGGCTCTCCCAAGAATAGGAGTGGGGCATTTTGGGAGTATGAGAAAAGAATGGGAAAATGGGGTGTCTTGAAGTGTGCAAGGTAGAGGCTTGGTTATTCGTGGTGTAGATATTAAACCATCAACCCCCATAGCAGAGACCTGGGAGACCTTGGTTTTTCCAGAACAGGCAAGCATAGCAGAGTAAGTGGCCCCGTGTCAATGAGAAAAGAGATTGGCTTACCTGCCCCTGTGAGTTACCCTGGGCTCCATAGAGGTGATGCAAGTCAGGGCTTGGGGCCCTGGGCACCTTCAGTCTTCAGCAGCAAGTCTGAGGAGGCTAGGCAGAGCTGGGTCAGAGGACTTTTCCTTGGGACCAGGAGGGGATGTCCGGATCCCTGGAGGGGGATTTCGGCAGTGGACCTTCCATGTCCCTTTATGCCACAGCTGGGACATGGGCCTGGAGGCGGCCTCGACATTAGGCATGAGTGGGCCCAGGGGCCTTCTTTGCCACATTTGAAGCAGGGTCCAGGGGGCTTCCTGTCTGTGTTGGTTGATGGAAATTTGGAGCCATGTAGCTGCTGCTGCTGCTAAGTCACTTCAGTCATGTCCCGACCCTGTGTGACCCCATAGATGGCAGCCCACCAGACTCCTCTGTCCCTGGGATTCTCCAGGCAAGAACACCGGAGTGGGTTGCCATTTCCTTCTCCAATGCATGAGAGTGAAAACTGAAAGTGAAGTTGCTCAGTTGTGTCCAACTCTTCGTGACCCCATGGACTGCAGCCCACCAGGCTCCTCCATCCATGGGATTTTCCAGGCAAGAGTACTGGAGTGGGGTGCCATTGCCTTCTCCATGGGCAGTGGCTAAAAGGTGGTATTTGGCCTGATCTTGTTGGGCCTTCTCTAGCTTTGCCTTCTCTTCCCGGTTATTGAAAATCTTAAAGGCTAAATTTGAAAAGTCTTGTTGAGGGGTTTGAGGGCCTTCTTCTGCCTTTTATAGTTTCTTTCGGATGTCTGGGAATGATTGGGAGATAAAATGGACGTTAAGGACAATGGTGCCCTCTGCTGAAGTGGGGTCTAATATTGTATATTTTTGTAGGGCTTCCGTTAACCTGGCTAGAAATTGTGCCGGGTTTTCGTTTAGTCCTTGAGTTATTAGCCGGAGCTTATCACAGTTGACGGCTGTCTGTGCTGCCTTTTGAAGGCCCACAGTGAGGCGGCGACCAGATGAGTAATCTGGGCTGCTCGTCCCTGTCTCCCTGCCTGAAAATCCCAGTTGGGATCATCTCTGGGGAAGCCGTGGCCCCACAGGCTCAGCGTCATCCATCCTGTGTTCTCATCAGCGTGTGCCCGAGAGGCCTGCCATACTCATTCCTTCTCTTCTGGGAGAGGAGTGGAGGAAAGGATGATGTGAATATCATGCTAGGTTAAGTCCTAAGACTGGGTAAGATACTGGGAATTCTCTTAGATATATATCAGGGTCCGAGGAGGAGGAGCCAAGATGCTTTTCAATCTGAGATGGACCGGTGAGGGAGAATGGGACTTGAACCGAACAATGCCTCCTGTTCCAGCTGCTTCCCCTAAAGGGAGGAGTGGAGGTGGGAAAGGAGAGGGGTCCTGTGGTGAAGTTTCCTGCTTTAAAGTTGTTCAGACTGGGTACAGGGAGGGGATCTACGGAGGTCAGGGTAAAGCCTTGGGACCCTCAGGGTAGAGGGTGGGGCTGAGGTCTCAGAACTTGCCTCCAGAACAGGCAGGGAGCGGTGTTGGGAGCTGGGAGAGAGGGAAATGGGAGGGTTCAGTTCAGTTCAGTTGCTCAGTCGTGTCCAACTCTTTGCGACCCCATGGACTGTAGCACGCCAGGCTTCCACGTCCATCACCAACTCCAGGTGACTGGCCCTTAAGGAGGGCCAGCGTCCTCCCTTTCTGACGGGTCTTTCTTATACCCCGCCAATGAAAAATTCTCTGAAGGCATGGTTAATTTTCAGCCTGTAGCTGAGTCCTGAAGTCTCATAGCCGGAGGTTTGGGATCCAGTGGTCTCATCACCTTGAGAAGGTAGGCACCAGCTGGAAGACAGAAGGTTGTTTGGGCAATGTGGTCAGTCTCAAGGGTCACGGTGATCTTATTCTTTGTTTGCAAGGCCAGCATCATGAGCCTTTTCAACCATGAGCCCCCGTGGAGGCCCTATCAACAGTAATCTTTATTCCGATGGCCTGCCCCGCTTTGCTACCAACTTCTATGTATCCTGACCTGTTTCCCACCACCTTGGAGAAGTTTCTCAGGGCTACCTGAGATGCTGCCCCCCGGGCCTGAAGTCCTGAACATTCCCACAGAAAAAAAGACACTCTGCTTTCAGATTGTGACTGCTTTTTTTTTCTTCTTTCTTTTTTTAGCCAAATTAGGTTATTACAGAGAGTTGAGTAGGATTCCTTGTGCCATACAGTGGATCCTTGTGGATGATTTTATAAATAGTAGTTTGTATGTGTTAATCTGGACTTGCCTGGGCTCAGATGATAATCTGCCTGCAATGCAGGAGACCTGGGTTCGATCCCTTGGTTGGGAAGACCCCCTGGAGAAGCGAATGGTTACAGCCTCCGGTATTCTTGCCTGGAGAATTCCATGGACAGAGGAGCCTGGTGGTCCCTAGTCTACGGGGTCACAAAGAGTCAGGCAGGACTGAGCGACTTTTACCTTTTTTATGTTAACCTAAACCAGCTAATTTCTCCCTGCCCCCATCCTTTCTTCTTGGGAATTATAAATTCCTAAGTCTGTGAGGCTGTTCCTCTTTGGTAAAGAAGTTCATTTGTATCCATTTTTATATTCCACCTAGAAGTAGGCTTCCCCTTTGGCTTAGCTGGTAAAGAATCTACCTGCAATGCGCAGACTTGGGTTGGGAAGATCCCTGGAGAAGGGAAAGGCTACCCAGTATTCTGGCTTGGAGAATTCCATGGACTGTATAGTCCATGGGGTCGCAAAGAGCTGGACACAACTGAGCA
Source organism: Bos taurus (assembly GCF_002263795.3). NCBI lineage: Eukaryota > Metazoa > Chordata > Mammalia > Artiodactyla > Bovidae > Bos > Bos taurus. The sequence continues at coordinate 39,042,432 of NC_037354.1, read as the reverse complement.
ACTTTCACTAGACGTGATATCATATGATTCTTATCTTTTCCTGTCCACCTTACTTCAGTTAGAATGATCATCTCTACTTTTTTCCCTGGGCCTGGAAATGGCATTACTTGACCCTTGTTGCTGTTTAAAGGGCCATAAAAAGTCTTCTATCTCTACCCTTAGAACTATGATAACCGGAGTCTTACAGTTAGTCCTAGTTCCTGGTTGTAAATTAGAGTGGATTGTGAGAGCGGAAGCCAAAAACATTTGTCTCTTTAATACTTGTTTTCTTTTAAATTAATGCACACTTTTTATTAGAGTAAATCTGATTCACAGTGCTGTGCCTCCCCTGGAAGTACAGAATCTTGTCGACGTTCACCTGTGCGCGCGTCTATTCACATTTGCTTTCTTTCTCATGTAGGTTATTAGAGTGGCTAGCACCCACCGTTGGCAGTGTAGGTCATGTTGATTATGTATTTTATATGTATCGTCAGGATGGGGCGTCCCAGGTGGTACTAGTGATAAACAGCCCTCCTGCCAATACAAGAGACATAAGAGACGAGGGTTCTGTCCCTGAGTTGGGAAGATCCCCTGGAGGAGGGCATCGCAGCCCACCACTCCAGTGTTCTTGCCTGGAGAAGTGTATGGACAGAGGAGCCTGGTGGGCCACAGTCCATGGGATTGCAAAGAGTCGAATGCGACTTAGCAAGCATGCAGGTACTAGATAGAACAGACAACCAAAGACTGTGTCTCCTTCCCACTTTTTTAAAATTAAGTATAACTTTATTTCTCATTGTAGAAACCTTGATATACAAGTTGATATAGGGTGCAGGTATGCAAAATGTTTTTTTTTTTAATTAAAAAATACATATATGCATTCACATTTGGATTTTTTTCTCATATAAGTTATTACACAGTGTTGATGGAATATTCCCTTGGTATACCTAGTTTCTTGTGGATTACCTATTTTATGTGGAATGATTATATTAGTTACATCTAAATTTTTGAGTTTATATCTTAGCCTCTACATTTTCCTTTTTTAAGCATATCTTTTATGTCTCTGAGTCTTATGTTTTCCTTGACTAATTCATTGGTGTGAAGGTTTAGGTTCCACCTATAAGTGAAATGATATATATTTTTTCTCATTCTGACTTTTACTTAGTTTGATTGTCCTGAGTTTTGTCTGTGTTCCTGAATTATTTCCTTCTTATTTCTGGCTGAGTCATGCTGTCCTATGCACATGTGTCATTTCTTCTTTATGCGTTTATCTCTCCATAAACATCTTGTATGCTTCCACTTGTTATAAACTGTGAAGTGTAGTCCATGGCACACTTGGCCGCATAAGCCTTTTAAAAATCTTGTTTTCTCTTCAAATGCTGGTTTGGAGTGGTTCAGGCATCTATGGGACATCTACTTTCTTCTCCTAAACGCAGGTCCATACTTCTCTCTACAATGACTCTTCATTAACATGCCAGCAGCACCACGACAGGGTTCCCTTTCCTTCATGTCTTTTCTACCATTTTTTTTTTTCTTTTAAATTTATCATCATGGCCTCTCACATTGGTGCAGGGTGCTCTCCTGTTGTGATTTTGATTTTATGTCTGGCATAATTCACAGTGTTAGGTAGATTTCCATGGGCTGTTTTTTAAGCACTGTGAGTAGAATTTATTGTAGAAAAATTTATTCCTGATAGTCTGTCCTGTTTTTCATTATTGTCGATTTGTTTCCCATGAAGATTTAAGTGCAGGTATCATTTAGAGCCCAGCATTTTGTGAATATGAAGTGCTCGTGAACAATAGTTTTATGTTTGCTGTTTTGGAAAGGGCCGCAGAGTGGCAGAATTACTTCATGCCTTCCTCTTGTTACTATGGGAACCGGAGCCTTGGGTAAGTCCTGGCTTCTCATTGTAAACTGGAGTGGAATATGAGAGTAGAAGCCACCAAACCATAGATCTCATTACTTCTTCTTTGTCTTTTTTTAAGTAAGATGTATTCTTTATTGGAGTAAATTCGACTTACAATATTGTGTTTCCTCTAGTGGTATGGAGTCTTTTTCACTTACATTCTTGCAGGCTTGTATTTCTGTTTTTCACAATTAGGTTATTAGAGTGTTTAGTAAAACACCCTTGGAAAGGTGGATCCATGTTGATAATAAATTTTATATATCTCATTGTTATAACTTAATCCCAACCTCTGAATCCTCCCACCCACCCTTGTGCTAAGTTGCTTCAGTCCTGTCCAGCTCTTTGTGACCCCGTGGGCTGTAGCCCACCAGGCTCCTCTCGGCAAGAATACCGGACTGGGTTACCATGCCCTCCTCCAGGGGCTCTTCCCGACCCAGGGATGGAACCCACGTCCTTTTATGTCTCCTGCACTGGCAGCAGGTGCCTTACCACTAGTGTTACCTAGTAGCGGGAGACCCTCCACCCGTCCTTGCGTGTGTGTTCGTGACTCAGTTGTGTCTGACTCTTTGTGACCCCTTGGACTGCGGCCCACCAGGCTCCTCTGCCCATGGGATTTCCCAGGTAAGAACACTGGAGTGGGTAGCTGTATCCTTCTCCAGGTGATCTTCCTGACCCAAGGATCAAACCCAGGTCTCCTGCATTGCAGGCAGACTCTTTACCATCTGAGCCAGCAAGGGAGCCCCCTGCCCCACCTAGTAAGTTTGTTCCCTAAGGCTGTCTGGTTATTTCATATGTAAATGAGTTCTTCGGGGAGAATTTCTCATTCCCACCTACAAGTGATGTCATATGATATCTCTTTTTCTCGCTCTGACTTCACTTGCATGATTATCTCTAGATTAATCTCTATTCTTGCGAATGACATTAGTTCATTTTGTCCTGGCAGAGTCGTGATTCCATTGTGTACACGCGTGACTTGTTCTTCATCCACTCCTCTGTTCAAGGACATTCTGATTCCTTCCTTGCCTTAGCAAGTGGATATCCTGTGAGTGTACATACAAGAAATTTGATGCATGATTTATTCAAATTCTGATATCTCTGCCTATATTCATAAAAATGGACTGCCAGATCATGTGGCAGCTCTAGTTTTACTTTTAAAAGTTGGTTTTTATAGTGGCTGTTACCAACTGCATCCCACCAGCATCATAAACGTTTCCTGTTTTCTCAACCCGACTCCAGCATTTCCTGAATGTAGATGTTTTTGATGTTGGTCTTTGTGACTGTCTTGATATTGGTCTTCTCGTTGTCTTGATTTTCATATCTCTAATAATTTGCCTCCCTGAGTAACTTTTCATGTGTTCTTTATTTTCAAAAAACGTGAATTTATTTTCCTTTTGATATTTTGTTCTGACAGTTTGCCCTATTTTACATTCTTTTAATAATTACCCCTGTTTTTTTTTTTAATGCAGTTATCCTTTAGAGCCCAGCAAATTTTGTCAAGAGCTTTGGTGAAAGGACGACACGGGGTTGTATGAATAGAGTGGAGTCTATCAGAACAACACCCAAACGTTGTGCCCTTTTTTCAATTTTAAAAAATAAATATACTTTAACTTCTCACCCTAATTTTCATTAAATATATTTAAGTACTCATTCTACAATGTAAGGTGCTGCGAGTTATAGGTTTTCAAAATGCCTTCTTTAATTTTAAATATATATATATATGAAAGAGATGGGAATACCAGACCACCTGATCTGCCTCTTGAGAAATTTGTATGCAGGTCAGGAAGCAACAGTTAGAACTGGACATGGAACAACAGACTGGTTCCAAATAGGAAAAGGAGTTCGTCAAGGCTGTATATTGTCACCCTGCTTATTTAACTTATATGCAGAGTACATCATGAGAAATGCTGGACTGGAAGAAGCACAAGTTGGAATCAAGATTGCTGGGAGAAATATCAATAACCTCAGATATGCAGATGACACCACCCTTATGGCAGAAAGTGAAGAAGAACTAAAAAGCCTCTTGATGAAAGTGAAAGTGGAGAGTGAAAAAGTTGGCTTAAAGCTCAACATTCAGAAAATGAAGATCATGGCATCTGGTCCCACCACTTCATGGGAAATAGATGGGGAAACAGTGGAAACAGTGTCAGACTTTATTTTTCTGGGCTCCAAAATCACTGCAGATGGTGACTGCAGCCATGAAATTAAAAGACGCTTACTCCTTGGAAGGAAAGTTATGACCAACCTAGATAGCATGTTCAAAAGCAGAGACATTACTTTGCCAACAAAGGTTCGTCTAGTCAAGGCTATGGTTTTTCCTGTGGTCATGTATGGATGTGAGAGTTGGACTGTGAAGAAGGCTGAGCGCCGAAGAATTGATGCTTTTGAACTGTGGTGTTGGAGAAGACTCTTGAGAGTCCCTTGGACTGCAAGGAGATCCAACCAGTCCATTCTGAAGGAGATCAGCCGTGGGATTTCTTTGGAAGGAATGATGCTGAAGCTGAAACTCCAGTACTTTGGCCACCTGATGCGAAGAGTTGACTCATTGGAAAAGACTCTGACGTTGGGAGGGATTGGGGGCAGGAGGAAAAGGGGACGACAGAGGATGAGATGGCTGGATGGCATCACTGACTCGATGGACGTGAGTCTGAGTGAACTCCGGGAGTTGGTGATGGACAAGGAGGCCTGGCGTGCTGGGATTCATGGGGTTGCAAAGAGTCGGACACAACTGAGCGACTGATCTGATCTGATCTGATTCACATTCAGACTTTTCCTCATATTGGTTATTATAAATGGTCACTAGAACTCCATTGATAGGTAGGTCCTTGTTGAGTATTGATTTTATATGGAATGATTGTATTTGTTACATCTATGGTTTTGAGTTTATCCCTTGCCCAATTCTTCCTCCTTTAGAAAGCACGAGCTTGTTCCTTAAGTCTCTGAACCTGCTTATGTTTTCTCAGTTCACTGGTGTGCATTTTTAGATTCTAACTATGTAATATGACATTTGTATTTTTTTCTGATTCTGACTTCACTTATTTTGATTACCTATTTTTGTCTGTGCTCCTGAAAATGTCATCATTTCATTCCCTTTTTGTGGCTGAATCGTATTACATCTTCTTTATCTGTTCACCTCTCCAGAAATATTTTTTGGCCTCCTTGGTTGGATATTGTAAATTCACACTTGGCTGATGTGCCTTTTGCAAGTCTTGCTTTCTCCTCAGACACTCTTCATGAGGTTCTGCAGGATTTTTATGTAGGTCTCTTTTTATCACGTCAAGGCAGTTCCATCCTTTCTCTCCAGTGACCTTCACCATTACCGTGTCACAGACACCATTACAGGATTCCTTTCCAGACACGTATTCTTTGAAGATTTTTCACGACGGCTTTTCACAGCGCTGCCAAGTCACGCTTCCTGGAAGGTGTGACTTCCATGTCTATCATAATTCACAAAGTTTACAACTTTTCGTGGACTCTTTTAAAAAAACAGTATGAGTTGAATTACTTTAGAAATTTTCTGGATTGTTAGCCTAGTTTTTATGATTTTTGATTTATTTCCCTTAAAATTTGTTGAGGTGCAGGTATCATTTAGGGCTCAGCGTCCTTGGAATATGAAGTCACCATGAACAGTGGTTTTGATGTTGCCTTTTTCAGAAATGGGCTCAGGGCGACAGAAGGCCTTCACGTTCTCTCTCGTTACTCTGGTGTCTGGGGCTTGAGGCGCCATGCTGCTGGTTGTAAACTAGAGTGAAATGTGTGAGCAGAAGCCACCCAAAGCTTTCATACTTTTTTTCCTCCAAAGTAATGTGTATTTTTTATTAAAATAAAAGACTTACAGAGTTGTGGGATTTTTGTAGGTAGCCAAATCTTACTCAGTTTTATTTATATTTTTATTGAGGTTTGGAGTTTTTTCACATGTCGGTTGTTATAGAACGTTCAGTACACCCCTTTCCAAAGCAGGTCCATGTTGATTACTTTTTATGTATTTGTGGATATGAGTTAATTCCTTCTTCCTAATCTACCCCCTTTCTCTCCACCACTTACCTTTGGTGACCATAAGTTTGTTGTCTTAGACTGTGTATTTATTTCACATGAAAATAAGCTTCAAATAATGAGTACCTCCGTCCCACCTATACATGACATCGCACAATATTTTCTCTCAGTCTGACTTACTTTATATTTTCCTGGTGGCTCAGATGGTAAAGAATTCGCCTGCAATGCAGGAGACCTGGGTTCAGTCTCTGGGTCAGGAAGATCCCCTGGAGAAGGGAATGACAACCCACTCCAATATTCTTCCCAGGAGAATCCCATGGACAGAGGAGCCTGGCGGGCTACAGTCCATGGCGTCTCAAAGGGTTGGCTGAGCAACCAACACTTTCACTTTTTCCTTCATTTATTCAAGTCCCTGCAAATGGCATGACTTCCTTGTGTTCAGTCAGTCGTATTTTGCTGCATACATGTGTCGCCTTCTCTTCAGCCATGCACCAGTCCATGCACACTGTGCTTCCTCACCTGCTCCATGTCTTGGCTATTCTTTATGCACCACGTAGTGCATGCTTGGCTGCATACGTTTTAGAAAATCTGGATTCCTCCGCATACACTCTCATGAGCGGGACTGTCAGGTTATATGGTAGGTCTCTTTCTTTTTTCCAAATGCACATCTAGGGAGGTCCTCGTAGTAACCGTTACCAATAAAATCGTCCCAGCACCTGAAGCGTCTTTCTCCTTCACCTTACTAGCATTTCTTGTTTGTAAATGTTTTGAGAGTGATGTTTTTGACTTTTCTATGGTGATATATCATTGTGTCATTTTGATTTTCCTATGTCTAATTCTTGAGGTCGTGTCATTTAGAGCTCAACAAGTTTTCAGAATATTAAGTACTGATGAGCAAAAAGTAGTATGGTTGCTGTTTTGGGGTGTGGCCACAGGGTGGCAGGATTTCCTCATGTCCAAAGTGGTTAGTAAGCTAAGCCTTTAGAATCAAGAGAGTCTGATGGCTGAAAAGGTTTTAAAAGATCCCATTACGTATCTAGCATCAAGTATCTAGAATCAGGAGTATTTGACCTGCACTCCACAGGATCATTTTAAGATCCAATAGTTTGTTTTAAAAGATGCTTTTTGTTCCTTGGAAGGAAAGCTATGACAAATCTAGACAATGTATTAAAAAGCAGAGACATCACTTTGCTGACAAAGGTCCGTCTAGTCAAAGCTATGGTTTTTCCAGTAGTCATGTATGGATGTGAGAGTTGGACCATAAAGAAGACTGAGTGTCCAATAAGATTATGGAGAGTCCCTTGGACTGCAAGGAGATCCAACTAGTCAATCCTAGAGGAAATCAACCTGGACTATTTATTGCAAGGTCCGTTGTTCAAGCTGAAGCTTCCATACTTTGGCCATCTGATGTTAAGGGCCGACTCATTGGAAAAGACACTGATGCTGACAAAGATTGAGGGCAGGAGAAACAGGTGGCAAAGGATGACATGGTTCGATAGCATCACTGACTCAGTGAATGTCTCCCAGAATAACTCTGGGAGCCAGTGCAGGGCAGAGGAGTCTGGTGTGCTGCAGTCCGTGAGATTGCAAAGAGTCAGACACGACTGAGCAACTGAACAGCAACAGTTTGTTTTCCACTTGTGAGAAGCTAGGCAAAGTAGTTTCCAGGCAATCAAACCCAACTTTATAAAATTTATGTGTCCAGCCAGGGTCACTGGACAAATTGCTTTAAGGCTAGTCCCAGGCAGACTTCTGTAAAACTCTAAAAGCATTTTATGTGCTCAATTGCTGAGTGTCTAACTCTTTGTAACCCCATGGACTCTGTATGCCAGGCTCCTCTATCTGTGGGATTTTCCAGGTAAGAATACTGGAGTGGGTTGCCATTTCCTCCTCAAGGGGATCTTTCCAACCCAGGGATCAAACCTGCATCTCTTGCATCTCCTCAGCTACCTGGGAAACCCAAAAGTATTTTATTACTAGATAATTTGGATCTACAGAGAGACAAAGTCTCTTTCTGTTGTTATTTGTAAATGCTTCTTTATATAGCTCTATTTAAATGGCTTTGTGCTCTTCTAATATGACTTTCTGATGTCAGTGGCCTTGCTTTACGAACTTATGCACCAAACTATTTTGTCTTCTAGGGCTTCCCTGGTGGCTCAGTGGTGAGTCCACCTGCCAATGCAGGAGACACTGGTTCAATCCCTGGATTTGGGAAGATCCCCTGAATGAGGAAACGGCAACCCACTCCAGTGTTCTTGCCTGGAGAATCCCAGGGACAGAGAGGAGCCTGGTGGGCTACAGTCTATTTAGACACAACTAAATAGCAGCAATTTTGTCTTCTGCCCAAGTGTGGTTTGCTACTGTTTAGTCACTAACTCGTGTCTGGTTAAAAAAGCAAGCAAACCAGCCAGCCAGTGAACGGTTTTTTAAACAGGCTGAAGGTGCCATCTACTGCCCCACCTATAGAAAATGCCCAAGGAATGTAGTCGGCCTTATTGACTGAGAGCCAGAGGAACTAGGGTATTATGGCAAGTTAGACTCTAATTGTCTTCACATCTAATTATCTTCCGAGTTGTATTCTGTCTGTAATGAGTTACGTAGTTATATCTTATGGTCTCTCCCTGACATTCTTCAACCTCTGGTTACAGAATAAGACACTGAAAATCATTTAAAATTATAAGACAGGGTCAGGTTAATGCACTTTCCATTAGATCCCGATTGCCCAATGCCAAAATGCCTTCAGGGTTCTGGAGCAAAGATGCTCTTTGCTGCTTCAACTCCTAGTAATGACCGAAGCCCAGAGCACCCTGGGCAGCAGCTCCTACTGCAGACGTGACTGTATTTATTTTACAGCGTGTTGAACAGTGACAGAAAAAGAGGAAGCTCTAACAGGGGAAGCTTTCAGGTACGCAAAAATTGTTTCATTTTTTTTTTGTATGGTTTTGCTGTTTGGTTTTTCACGGAACATCCATGGTAGAACAGGCCCAGACCGATTTTTGAGAATAAAATGTACATTTTCTTCTCCTGAGAGAATGCTGTCTGCCAAGTTAATTAAAACCTGTCTTTTCTATGAGTTTGGCATAAATTATGACTTGCTTTGGACAAACTGATTTCCAGACTGGCTTAATCCCAGAGAGTGCTCAAGGAATGCTCCAGCAACTGGAGCCGACAACAGTGCGCCCAGGGTTTTGTTATCTGTGGGGCATGTGTGTCTTTAACCCTTGGGCGGAGATCTGCTCTTCTCTCCCACATAACTTACCATTTGTTTGACTCTGAAATATACTGTTTAGTCTTTATGATGAGCTTGTTCTGTGTATGGAAAGCGATTTTTAAAATACAAACAACACACACTGTCGATCAAGTTCATCCTGCAGTAAAAGCACCTGAAAAACTGGATAATTTAGAGTGAACGTGAAATTTCTTTCACACCCATCAAGTTATGTGGTTCATTATTCCTTCAACTTTTTAAAAAACATCTTCACATACACATTTATTTACTCACAGTTTCATATTTAGCTGCTGTTAAACAATAGTATGACTTTGAGGTGCCACTATGTCCTGTGTAGGGGGTGGTTTTCCACTGCTGTTTGATAATTTGATAATAGTATATAAAAAGCTTTCTTTAGAGCCTCATGATTCTGCATAACCATATCCAGGTTCATATTTCATTTCTATCTCACGTTCCTCAATCACTTATGTATAATTTAAAAGCTTCTATTTTCTCAGAGGTAAATTTTCTTCAAAGTGGATGTTAAAGCCCAGTCCATCAGGCACTTTTTGGGGTTTCTTAACATATTCTATAATCCTGTCTCAAATTCCTTAAAACTTCGAGCAATAGTTATGTCTGTTGTCTATTATGGGGTCGACTTCCTGCAACCCCATAAGACTATAGCTCTCTGGGCTCCTCTTCTGCCCATGAGATTTTCCAGGCAAGAATCCTGGAATAGGTTGCCATTTCCTCCTCTGGGGGGATCTTCCCCACCCAGGAATGAACCACATCTGCATTGACAGGCAGATCTTTACCACTGAGCCACCTGGAAAGCCCTCATGACTAACTAAACACATCGGTCAGAGCTGATGAACATTAGAGACTGTTGTTCAGTTGCTAAGTCATGTCCAACTCTATGACTATGGACTGCAGCACACCAGGCTTCTCTGTCCTTCACCATCTCCTGGAGCTTGCTCAAACTCGTGTCCATCAAGTCAGTGATGCCATCCAACCCCTCTTGCTCTCTGTCACCCCCTTCTCCTCTTGCCTTCAATCTTTCCCAGCATCAGGGTCTTTTCCAATGAGTCAGTTCTTCACATCAGGTGGCCAAAGTATTGGAGTTTCAGCTTCAGCATTAGTCCTTCCAAGGAATACTCAGGACTGATTTCCTTTGGGATGGACTGGTTAGATCTCCTTGCAGTCCAGACCTTCTCCAAATCCGGAGGAAATATCAGCATCTTGGGATTATCACAGAGCCAGGCCCCTTCAACCACCTTTCAATTATCCATTCACTAGTGACTGGAAACCAGCTGCTCTTGGTACTGGGAAAGAACCAACCCTGCTTTCATGAAGTTTTCAGTCCAGCAGAGAAATCAAATAGGAACTGACAAGCTGATGAATGTTGTCGTTCAGTCGCTGAGCCACGTCAACTCTCTTGCGACCCCACGGACTATAGCTTGCCACACCCCTCTGTCCATGGGTTCTCCAGGCGAGAATATGGAGTGGATGGCCTTCCCTTCTCCAGGGGATTGAAACCCACCTCTCCTGCAGGGACAGACTTTTCACAGCTGAGCCACCTAGGAAGCCTGATGAATAAGAGCGTGAATTACAGAGGTGCTCTGGGAGCTGATGGTGAGAGGGTAAAGGGCAGGAAGGCCAGAGGTGTCCAAGTGGCAGGAGGAAATAAATTGCAAGTGGCGGACGTTTTATTTCCTTTTCTGTTGATGAAATCAGTTCTGCCTAAGACTAACCTTTTTTTTTTTTTTTTCTTTTCTCAAACCTTGGGCTGGTAATGGCTCAACAAACCAGTATTCACGTCAATTGTTTATGGCTGCAGGACACCTTGTGCCATCCTGTCTCAAAAGTGCATTTTGTGGGAGAAGGGCCGGGTGAAATTCCCTCAGCTTTGTGGTCTCTCTTATCTGATTAGCAGCTCGCCAACAGACATAAAATGCCTTGCTAAAAACTAGCAAGCGGACACGCTTTCTTTCCCCTACTGATGTCTATGTCAGCCTCATCTCTGACCCCAGATCGAACTCTTTTCCTGTGGAGGTCACGAATCCCAGCGTAACACATGGCTCACAGCAGCAACCTTTCAGTGGGAAGAGTTAGGGAAGACTCCCCTGAAGAAAGGATATTACTGAACTTGAAGAAATCTGATGGGGAGGTGGCTGAAATAGGGATAGGGAGAAGAGCTCTACAGGCAGGAGGAGAGCATATGCAAAGCCCTGGGATCAGGGGAAAACCATATTGGCAAGGAGCTAAACTGGATTGGCTGGGAGGCGAGTGAGGAGACAGAAAGAACACTTACGGAAGGACAGGAGCCTCGAGCCTGATGGTAAGGAGAAACTAAGGGTGAGGCTTTCATTTATAAAAAGTAACATTTTCTACTATTGGAAAGATAGATTGGGAGGGGGATACAGAGAGAACAACTTTTGGGGGTGGGCGGAGATGGAAAATGGCAACCCACTCCAGTACTCTTGCCTGGAAAATCCCATGGACAGAGGAGCCTGGTAGGCTGCAGTCCATGGGGTCGCTAAGAGTCAGGCACGACTAAGTGACTTCACTTTCACTTTTCACTTTCATGCACTGGAGAAGGAAATGGCAACCCACTCCAGTGTTCTTGCCTGGAGAATCCCAGGGATGGGGGAGCCTGGTGGGCTGCCATCTATGGGGTCACACAGAGTCGGACACGACTGAAGTGACTTAGCAGCAGCAGCAGCAGGAGATGGAAACCGAGACATGGTAATCCAGGTCAGGGATTCAACAAGTGAGAAAATAGAGATCAACCCTGAGAACTTGATTCTTGGCCATCCTCCCGAGGAGGACAAAGACAGGAGAAGGAGAAATGCTGCAGCTGAGCCCAGCCTGCAATGGCACCCCACTCCAGTACTCTTGCCTGGAAAATCCCATGGACGGAGGAGTCTGGTAGGCTGCAGTCCATGGGGTCGCTAAGAGTCAGACACGACTGAGGGATTTCACTTTCACTTTTCACTTTCATGCACTGGAGAAGGAAATGGAAACCCACTCTAGTGTTCTTGCCTGGAGAATCCCAGGGATAGGGGAGCCTGGTGGGCTGCTGTCTATGGGGTCGCACAGAGTCGGACACAACTGTAGTGACGTAGCAGCAGCAGAGCCCGGCCTGGATGAGCTGACCTGCAGATGCACAAATCCAGCCAAGTCCGGTTTAGATTAGCCAACTTCAGTCAACAAATAGTTAGACCTACATTGGGCATACATTCTAAGTCACTTCAGTCGTGTCCGTACTCTTTGCAACCCCAAGGACTGTATGGAGCCCGCTCCTCCGTCTATGGGATTCTCCAGGCAAGAACACCAAGGCGGTTGCCCTTTCTTCCTCCAGCGCATCTTCCCCAACCCAGGGATTGAATCTGCATCTTTAACGTCTCCTCCATTGGTAGGCAGGTTCTTTACCACTAACAAATCTTGGGAAGGCCCAGACCTGAGGCTAAGTTATTAAAATGGCCAATGAATACAAAAGCATCTTGTCTAGTAAGGTGTTTACTTTTTCAAGGCCACAGAGCAAACCACAGCTGGGGGTAAAGGAACTTCACCAAAACTTTGGTCTCCTGTCTGGCACCATTTCCACAAACATTGTCTACGCTTTTGATAACAAGTGCTGGAAGAACAGGCAGTGCCCGGTATAGGGTCAACATTGGAGACAAGGGTGTGAGATAAGGCCGGAGGGGAGGATGAGAGAGAAGGAAGGAGGAAAAGTGGCTTCAGGACAGCAGATCCAGAAGGCAAACTGTCTGGGTGAACGGACGGGACACATCAACAGGACTCAGTGTTTGGACGTGAGGAGTCTGGGGCGGGGTCGTCCAGGAGGAGTCTCAGGTATGGGCTGTGGGGCCTGAGTGATGAGGGCCCCGCTAGTAGACAGAGGAACCATTCTGCAACTTTCTCCTCCTGCTAGATTCAAACCAACTTAAACTCAAACAGGAAGACCAAGTATACGAACTCATAGTTCCAAAGGTTGAAACACTACTTTCTTCATTCATTTTATGAAAAAAAAAGAATCCAGCACAAAAAAGCAATTTAAAAAAGCTTTAATCTGTGACAAAATGTTGGGCTTCCCCGGTGGTTGAGATGGTAAAGAATCTTGCCTGCAGGGGCAGGAGACCCAGGTTTGATCCCTGGGTCAGGAAGATCCCCTGGAGAAGGAAATTACAATCCCCTTCCTATATTTGCCAGGAGAATCCCATTGACAGAGGAGCCTGGTGGGCCACAGTCCATGGGGTTGCAAACAGACACACTGAGCTATTGACACATACGACAAAATTTTTTACCCATAGCTCTCTGTAAAACGAATGCCCTATTTCTGTGTGTTTATTGGAAGAGGAGGAAACAGTGGCGAGGGGAGGATTTTTAAATTAAAACTAGGTAAGAAGACTGACCTACAAACTGTCCTCCTGGTTCAAAGACTGCAACTAAAATCCACTGTAAAATAACAATTATACAGAAAAAAAAAGTTACGTTTTTAACAAAATGAACAGATTCTTTATTTTATGCACTTCATGCAAACTATTACTGTTGTCTAAAAGGATTCCTCCCACACTGCACCCAGGCTGGACATATAACAGCAGCTGAAAAAAAGGGCTGTACAAGCAGAAGGTGAAAAGCGTTGGCTACACAGAAGATAACGTTCCCTCTGAGTTGGTAACTGTCTGGACCTACCCCACAGGTAAGGACACCTTGACAAGAAAGCATGGTCTGAACCCTGGTGGGTCAAACCTCGACTGAAGACAAACCACGTGAGCTGTTACAGAACATTTTAGAAGTCACCTTGTTGACCTGGGCCAGTGGTTTTATCACAGCGGATTTAGAGGTGAAATAGCCTGTGTCAGTGGGAGGACACAGCTGGTTAGATCAATGCAGGTGATGTCAGCCAGGCTCACTTTGGATGTTTGTGATAAATAACACCAGCCCGTGGGAACTTGTCTCCACACATCACCAGGGTGGGTAACACCACTCGTCAGTCTAGTATTGAGGTTGTTAAATAAGATCTACAGGAAAACTGGAAGTTGGTTTTAAGAGAAGGAAAAAAACTATAATGATTTAGGTAGGATACAGCTGCTTACTCCCAGCCCAATAATTTTCCCTATAGACCATAATGGCTCACCTCCCACCTCTAAAAACAGAACAATTTTTAGTTCTCAAATTTTCCTGAGGCCTGTACATCAGGGTCATGAATTTGAATTCAAGTTGACTCCCTTTGGGCTTTCCTAGTAGCTCAGATGGTAAAGAATCCCCCTGCAGTGCAGGAGACCCGAATTTGATCCCTGGGTCAGAAAGATCCCCTGGAGAAGGAAATGGCAACCCACTCCAGTACTCTTGCCTGGAGAATTCCATGGATGGAGGAGCCTGGTGGGCTACAGTCCATGAGATCAGACATGACTGTGTGACTAACTTTCACTTTTCACTTTGACTCCATTTAGGGTGTAGGACAGGATGCTCTTGATTAACATTAGGTTAGTATTAGTTGCTCAGTCGTGTCTGACTCTTTGCCACCCCTTTATGGCCCACCAGTCTCCTCTGTCCATGGTTCTCCAGGCAAGAATAGTGGAGTGGATCACCATTCTCTCCTCCAGGGGATCTTCCCAACACCCAGGGATCGAACCCAGGTCTCCTGCATTGCAGGCAAACTCTTTATTGTTGGAGCTATATTTAGGGAAGACCTAAATATTAGGTTCAAAGACCCTAAAGAGAGAATCCAGGAATCTCTCTCAGAGCAGACACAGGTTAGATGAGAGAAGACAGAGGTTTAGATGAAATGAATCAAGAGAAACAGTTACCCAAGAGACACTCACACCGAAGTAGCAATCAGCAAGCAGCAGTGTCATTATCTTAAAATTAGCCCCAGTCACTTGGTTGACACCAGTAGAGCTGGAATGTGCACTTTAAGTCTTTCTGAACCAGCTGGTTGCAAACTCAGCCTAGCTGTGCTGACAATAATGTGGCTCATGGTGGTTCATGAAATATTTTGGCTGCACGTTTGTTTTCAAAGGGCGCTTTCAAGGATCCACTGACTTACCAGGAAAATAAGGAAAATGGCTTCCTAGAAATAATCCAGTACTTCATGAGAAATGCTGGGCTAGATGAAGCACAAGCTGGAATCAAGATTGCCAGGAGAAATAACAATAACCTCAGATATGCAGATGACACCACACTTATGGCAGACAGTGAGGAAAAACTAAAGAGCCTCTTGATGAAAGTGAAAGAGGAGAGTGAAAAAGTTGGCTTAAAACTCAACATTCAGAAAACTAAGATCATGGTATCTGGTTCCATCACTTCATGGCAAATAGATGGGGAAACAGTGGAAACATTGACAGACTTTATTTTGGGGGAATTCCAAAATCACTGCAGATGCTGACTGTAGCCATGAAATTAAAAGACACTTGCTCTTTGGAAGAAAAGTTATGACCAACCTAGAGAGAATATTAAAAAGCAGAGACATGACTTTGCCATCAAAGGTCCGTCTAGTCAAAGCTGTGCTTTTTCCAGTAGTCATATATGGATGTGAGAGTTGGACTATAAAGAAAGCTGAGCACCAAAGAATTGATGCTTTTGAACTGTGGTGTTGAAGAAGACTCTTGAGAGTCCTGTGGACTGCAAGGAGATCCAACCAGTCCATCCTAAAGGAAGTAAGTCCTGAATATTCATTGGAAGGACTGATGCTCAAGGTGAAACTCCAATCCCTTGGCCACCTGATGTGAAGAGCTGACTCATTTGAAAAGCCTCTGATGCTGGGAAAGATTGAAGGCGGGAGGAGAAGGGGTCGACAGAGGATGAGATGGTTGGCTGGCATCACCGACTCGATGGACATGAATTTGAACAAGCTCCGGGAGTTGATGATGGACAGGGAGGCCTGGTGTGCTGCAGTCCATGGGGTCGCAAACAGTTGGACAAGACTGAGCAACTAAACTGAACTGAATGAAGGATGAAACAATTTGAGGACTCTTGTCAAAGTGTGACCTGAGTTTCAATAAAAGCGTAATTGATTAAACATAGCTCATGGATATGAAAGAGTTTGAAACATAAAGAAGACCTAAAACTTAATCAGAAAGCTATGACCACTGAGGGGCTACAAGATAGACAATCTATGTGAATTAGCAAAGCAACACTGCCTGTGAATATAAACTACCATGGGGAGATTTTAAATGAAGACCGTCACTGAAGGAGCCGCCTAGAATTCACGTGTAGAAAAATGACTGAATGAATATTAGGTGAGTGATTTTTCCAGGTCTCTTCTTCCTTGTCAATAACAAGGATTTTGCACTAGAGAAAAGCCCACTGAATGTAATGAATACAAGGAATTTCACTTATAACAATTTTAATTCCACGTGTGTTAACTCACACAGGACAGAAGCTGCATACTTTCAGCCCTGCTAGTAGAGACTGCAGCCATTATTCCTCATTGAATTGAGGTAAGCTAATTATACTGGGGGAAATAAAAAACACACAGATCTTAGAATGTGGAAGGTCTTCAGTCAACCCTCCAACCTTTTTATATGTTCCAAAGAATTTGCGATGTATTTTTTTTTTTTTTTACACTTAATCTGGATTGAACTTGAACGTTAGCCATCTTAAAGGGAAACCACAAAAGTATATCGGTGTGCATCAGCTTCAGTTTGTGAGCTTGTTAAAACTGCAGATCCAATTCTGGCTCACCAGCTGTGAGTGATTACTGCTTACCTATACTTGTAACAGGAACCCTAGGCGATAATGATGCAAGTGAGTCTGCGACACTTTGAGTAACATAAGCTGAGAATTCAGGAGATTCTGCTTTGTATAAGATACATAATTTTAATCTCAGTGCTTTGTCAGTAACAAATACATTAAAGCTACTTCTTTTGCTTTTTTTTTTTTTAACTACTATACCTGATGCATATGCTCCTGGATATGAGGTATCCAAAAGTAATGGGGTTTACCTTCATATACTATAGATATTGGAGAAGGGAATGGCAACCCACTCCAGTGTTCTTGCCTGAAGAATCCCAGGGACATGGGAACCTGGTGGGCTACAGTCCATGCGGTTGCAAAGAGTCGGACATGACTGCACGACTCACACACACACACTCTGGACACAGCATCCATGCAGTTGTCTGCTGCTGCTGCTGCTGCTGCTGCGTCGCTTCAGTCGTGTCTGACTCTGTGCGACCCCATAGACGGCAGCCCACCAGGCTCCCCTGTCCCTGGGATTCTCCAGGCAAGAACACTGGAGTGGGTTGCCGTTTCCTTCTCCAATGCATGAAGGTGAAAACTGAAAGTGAAGTCACTCAGTTGTGTCCAACTCTTCGCCACCCCACGGACTGCAGCCTACCAGGCTCCTCCATCCATGGGATTTGCCAGGCAAGAGTACTGGAGTGGGGCGCCATCGCCTTCTCCAACGGTTGTCTAGAGCAGTGGAAATATTGGTGCCAGGCTCTGCTTATGCTTAGAAACAGATGCTCCCACTCCCATTTCCGGGCCAAGTGGTGTTGCAGGGCCGTTAGTTGCAGGCCCATCTGACCTGCCCAAGCAGAGGCCAGGAGAAAGCCTTCAGGCAGAGAGTTCCAAGTTCATGCTGAGTCATACCAGAGGCACAGACTAGAACTCTCAGTGTTTGAGAGAGCAGAAGGCAACACTTGTGTCATGAAGACAGTTACGGAAGTAAACCGTAGAGGGAAATGAAGCTTCCTGGGGGGCTCAGTGGTAAAGAATCCACCAGCCAATGGAGGAGACCCAGGTTCGATCCCTGGATGGAGAAGATCCCCAGGAGAAGCAAATGGCAACCCACTCCAGTAGTCTTGCCTCAGAGAATCCCATGGACGGAGGAACCTGGCAGGTTACAAGTCCGTGGGGTCTCAAAAGAGTCGGATATAACTTTGCAACTAAGCAACAACAAAACAGAGGGAAATGCATTAGAGACAGCAGAGTGATGGGCTAATATCATTAACATAAATCAGAAACACAGAAGCAAAAGCATATTATGTATGTCTCTCTCATAACTTCTATGTGGACACATTTAGACCACATTACACACTACCTCTTGGGGAAGAAGAATAGAAAGTTGGGGGCTTCCTGGAAATTGATGAGGAAATGCTGTCATAACCTGGGGAGGGGGCAGTGATTTAAAACGTCCATGTCCTCCTGCTCCTCTAGGCTAATGGGTCTGCGCTTCCTGGAGCCTCTCAAAACCCTAACCTCCCACAGCACACACAGGACATCCATATTCAGGCTGCCTAAGAGTAAGAACTGTGTGGACTACAAGGTCCCTCCCCTTTGAACCCCGAGGCCTTGGCTCACCAGGGTACATTGGAACAGGAGGGGCACAGGGTCAACCCAAGTCCCCACGACTACATTTCCCAGAGCTCCGGGGTGACGGTAACTAGACTAGGGGGTGGAGCACTTTGCAGACAGGAAGGAGAGCTCTTCCTGGGCTGGGCCAGGAAGTGGAAGGGTGGCCGTCGCCCTGATTCCTGGTCGTGGGTCCCAGAGAGCTCGGTGAGTGACCTGTTTATGCTTGGAAATTGGGGCTTGATCCTATTTCAAATGTGAGTCCAGGGGACTGGAGACTGAATTTCAGGTCCTAGGACAGTTCAGGAAGTTTGCCTGACACGTGCTTACGCTGTAATTGCTGTGCAGGATAACAGAGCTGCAGACCCCCACTGCAGCTGTCAGGGTTAGCGTCACAGCCACCCAACACGCCAGCTGGGAAGACTCGGCAGGACACAGAAGCATCTCTAAATGTCAGTTTATCCCTCGGAACGCTGGAGCTAATAAGAGAGCTTACTTAGAAAGTCTGTTGTGAGGATTAAAGGAATATATAAAAGATAGCTAATGTGTACAACACGTGTTTCAGAGGACAGTGTTCTCCTCTCAGATAATTGCAACAGTGATGTCCACCTTCTCTGAACCTAACTGAGCGTGTCCCCAAGGGCTCAGTCAGTCCTGCAGGCAGCAAGTTCAGGGTCACTCCGGCTCCTCCGGCATTAAGGGATCAGAAGTTCTCTATTGGTCCCAAAACACCCAGGGAGGCTGGGTTGCGTTGTCTGCACAGTGTAAGAGAATTCTTGGGAGGTTTTCTCTGGATAGAAGGAGGGGCCCAACGGTCTCCAGGAGCCATACATGCCAGGAACAACTCTCTCACCATCAGGCAGGCTGATGACAGCATTCCCGGGGCACTGATGAGCAGAGTTCTGCAGGAGAGAGGAGCCTGTGGAGGCGGACGGCTCCAAAGCCAGGGGCCCTGTGAGCTGCCTGCTCTGGACTTTGCTCCCCTGCCCTGACCTGTGCCCACAAAAACCATATGCCTGTTTGCTCTCTGATCACTGAACTTTACCTTCCCTTGAGTCACTGTTTAGTTTCTCAGCCACACAATAGCTGATCCCACCCTCTCGCACTCAGAAAAAAGTTGTTACCTGCCAACTATATATATATAGTTCCATCCCACCCAGAGACTTATTTTGTTTGGCCTTGACAGGTTTCAACAGTTCAGAGCCAGTTGTAAAAACAGGTAGATTACACCCACAAATCTGAGTTTCTACTTCTCCTCAAAAGGGAATAAAAGGCAAAACAAACATTCAGACCTTTCTGCTGACGGAGTCTGACCTTCTTTGGCTGTTCTCCTTGGACGGGCAGCTCCACAGCCCGCCTGCGCTCTCAGCATTGTGAAGAGGGGCTGTGGGCTTGGCTTGCCAGGCAACCTCTTTTTTTTTCATCCAGAAGATCACTGGGCTGGCCACTTGCACCCTAGGACTGGGCTGGTTCACAGGTCCTTGCAGTAAGCTTCGACACCAAAAAAACAGGTAAGAAAAGGGAAGGGAGGGCTTGCCTGGTGGCTCATGGGAAAAAAAATCTGCCTGCAATGCAGGAGCCACAGTTTCGAACCCTGGGTCAGGAAGATTCCCTGGAGAAGCTCCCTGGAGGAGGGCATGGCAACCCACTCCAGTATTCTTGGCCTGGGAAATCCCATGGGCAGAGGAGTGTGGTGGGCTACAGTCTATGGGATAGTGAAGAGTTGGACAAGGCTGAGTGACTGAACAGCAAAGGGAAGGGGTGGGAAGGAGAGGAAAAGAAACTCAGAGCACAGGGAAAGAAAAGCCACTGGAAGCATCTCTAAATCCTACTCTTCAGCTGGGCAGCTCTATTCTAAGCACATACCCAGTGAATTGAAATCAGATACAGGAAAAAGCACTTGGGCACAGATTCTGTCTGCAGCGCTGTTCGCAGCAGCTGAAGCTGGAAGCCCTCAAAGAGACAGGGAGGCGCCTGGGGGCTGCAGAGGCGGGAGGGGTTGAGGAGTACCTGCCCACGAGTCTGGGGTCTTACTGGGGGCGTGAGAGAGTTCGGAACTAAACAGAAGGGTGGCTGCACCAAGTTGTGAAGGTACCAAAGGACTGAATCGTTCACTTTAAATGGTTTAGTTAGGTCGTGTGATTGTCACACCAATTTTTTTTTTCAATCTACATTTTTGCATATCTTCTTTTTTTTTTAAATTTTATTTTATTTTTAAACTTTACATAATTGTATTAGTTTTGCCAAATATCAAAATGAATCCGCCACAGGTATACCTGTGTTCCCCATCCTGAACCCTCCTCCCTCCTCCCTCCCCATACCATCCCTCTGGGTTCTCCCAGTGCACTAGCCCCAAGCATCCTTAATCTGTTTAGTCATGACAGGCTTCCTGTCTGGTGCCTCAGATGGTAAAAAATCTGCCTGCAATGCAGGAGACAGAGATTCGATCCCTGGGTCCGGAAGCTCCCCTGGAGGAGGGCATGGCAACCCACTCCAATATTCTTGCCTGGAGAATCTCATGGACAGAGGAGCCTGGTGGGCTACAGTCCATGATGTCCAAAGAGTGGAACACGACTAAGCGACTAACACTTCCAGTCACAGCAGAAAGGCTGGCGGGAGATACTGCCCCTGCTTCTGGCCCAGAGTGTGACTTCGGGGCCTCACTCCCTGCCCCTGGGACCTCACTTTATTCCTCCTCCATTCCTCCCCTCAAAATGAGATTTGTTTTTTAAACTATCAACTCCCTCGTACTTCTGTCCCGGAGTCTGGCTTTGTTCGGCTTCTGCCGTCTAGACGGGCTCTGGGGGCCTGCTCAGCGGTCCCCACAGTACCTGCCTGACTCTGCAGCTCCAGCGCAGAGCCCTGGCAGAGCCGCGGGCCTTCGGTGAGCTCAGGCGGGGTGTCCGACGGCCTCAGAGCAGGGCTGGCCTCGCAGCTCCCTTCCATCCCAGGATCAAGCAGATGCCCCTCTGCCCTGGGGTCGGGAGTGAGTCTTAGTGTTAATCCAGTGGGATGCCATCACTGAGTCAGAGTAAAGGAAACAGTATGTGAAACACACACAGGAAGAAAATCCACTCGCTCGCACCGTCTCAGGCTCTTCCAAGCGGTCATGTCTGAAGTGTGGGCAGCTGGGATGGAAGACACCACCTTAGTCCGCAACCACCCTGGCTGCTTGCACCGCTGAGCTGTGAGGGCAGCATCTCAGGGCCAGACTGCCTCTGGACGAACCTGTTTTCAATTATTCTATTTTATACTTTGGCTTACAATTTTGTTTGGGGAAAGAATCAGGATTTCTCTAGCTCAAAAATAAAATATAAAGTAAAATAAAATTAAACAATTGAAACCACTGCTGGATGTGAAAGGCGTAGAGACCCCAGACTGGGAGCTGAGGTGTTCATCTCAACCTGCTCTCCGGGGCTACATCAGAGAGGTAACTGGTAACTGAAGAACCGTGTCACTTAGGGATACATTGCAGCAGCCAGATGACTGTTGGCCTTTGTCCATTCAGCGAAGCAACGGGCATTCATTCGGTGACAGAAGAAGTCTCTCTGGCCTGACTTTCAGGGCCCTCTAGAAATTGCCTCATCCTGTGCATCTTAGCTCTCTCCCACAGAGCTCTCCCCGGTGGCCACTGACGTGACTTGTCAGGATCCCCAGGTTCAGACCTGAGTCCGGCCCGGTGAGCAAGTGCCTCGTGAAGGAAGGGCGCCTGGGCAAGCCCCAGTGCCAGCCCAGGTGGGAATCACAACTCCAGACAGAGTCTTTTCTCGAATCAAAGCATCACGCCGGTGAGTCCCCATGAAGGGCTGTCCTGAGAAGACACAAAGCCCCCAACACGTCTGATTCTCCACACAGGAGGGCACAGCCGCTCCAGGAGCCCCCAGGAGGTCTGCCAAAGAGTCCGTGTGCAGGTCCTGAAGCCAGGCCTGTCAGGGGCTGAGGGGACCCAGGTGGCCGACACTCAGCATCCCCCCACACCAGCCTCGGTCCCAAGTCCTCCGCAGCACCCTGGGCCCGAGCAGGGTGCTCTGAGCAGGCTCTGTTCTTTACCCTCTGCACCCGAGGCGTAGGTCAGCGGGTAGAATGGCTTTCACTTCAGTCACCTTTAAAACGTGTTTTTAAAGTAGTTTAGCCACAATTTTTCTACTCTGTCCTATAATATAAGGAGTCAATTCTGCCTTTCTCTTCTGAGTTTTTCACTTTGACTTGCATCTGCACAGGCTGTGGGGAGGTAGCCCTGTGCGTGTATGCGTGTCGGCTGCTGCTGCTGCTTAGTCACTCAGTTACGTCCAACTCTTTCGTGACCCCGTGAACTGTAGCCCATAGAAGGCAGGAGGAGAAGGGATGACAGAGGATGAGATGGCTGGATAGCATCACTGACTCAGTGGACATGACTTTGAGTAAACTCCGGGAGTTGGTGATGGACAGGGAAGCCTGGCATGCTGCAGTCCATGGGGTCGCAAAGAGTCGGACACGACCGAGCAACTGAACTGAACAGACTGTTGCCTGCCAGGCTGCTTTGTCCACTGGATTCTCCAGGCAAGAATACTGGAGTGGGTTGCCATTTCCTCCTCCAGGGGATCTTCCTGATCCAGACATGGAACCTGGGTCTCCTGAGTGCCCTGCACTGGCCCGCAGAATCTTTACCACTGCACCACTGGGAAGCCGTCGCAATTATACTTAAAGCTAAAGGAAGACAGGTGCTCCCTTACATGCTAGTCTTTGATGTGTTTGGTAAAACTTGTAGTATCGATCAGGGGCCTGAACAGGGTTCACCCATCCTTGTTGACTGCCTGGCCCACTGTGCTCGGGTCCTCCTGTGACTTAAACCCCAGGAAGTGGGCTGAGCACCCCGCCCCCATGTTGCTCCCATCGCCTGTGACTGGACGTCCAGCTCTGTCCCCTGTGCGGTGCAGATGGCCATGTCACTCTCTTTCCTTCTATTTTGTGATTTTAAACATTCTTCCTATTCGTGTCCCAGCAGAACTGCTGCTCTTTGTTTTCAAGGAAGACTATGATATATTTAAAACTATTTTTCTATTATTTCTAAACTGTGAACCAGGAAGAAGAAACATTCCAAGTCTTTTGAATTAAAGCTGAGAATCCATCTACATCAAACTTCCATAGAACGGTTTGCTTTTCTGACACATCTCAGCTGACTCCCTAAGTGTGTTCTCTCTGCTTCCTTTTATTCTTTTCTTGTATTTATGATCAAGTGAAACGAAGCAATATATCAGTGCACATCTAAGTTACAAGTCAATGTATAAATGTTGCAGAGTTCTCATCCAGTTTTATCCTGACAGCTACTTCCTAGTGGCTCCGTATTTCACCTACTATCTTAGCTTCAGTAGTTCATCATTCTTCTATTTAGTCATGGAGGTATACTTTGGTTATCACATGCTGCCTGCATTCAGGTTCCAATACTGGGTTCTTCTCAATGGACTTGAGGTTACTAAATTCTAAGTTATCATCATATCTTTAAAAAAAGAAGGAACAAAGAAAAAACTTTAAAATCAAAATATAACTTAAAAAAGTATACATTAATTTCCAAATAAAAGAAGGTGGGTTAACCCACTGGTAAATGAAATGGTTGCTGCTGCTGCTGCTGCTAAGTCGCATCAGTCGTGTCCAACTCTGTGCGACCCCATAGACGGCAGCCCACCAGGCTCCCCCATCCCTGGGATTCTCCAGGCAAGAACACTACAGTGGGTTGCCATTCCTTCTCCAATGCATGAGATTGAAAAGTGAAAGTGAAGTCGCTCAGTCATGTCCGACTCTTAGCGACCCCATGGACTGCAGCCTACCAGGCTCCTCCGTCCATGGGATTTTCCAGGCAAGAGCACTGGAGTGGGGTGCCGCTGCCTTCTCTGAAATGCAGTGGTTAGGCAGGTCCAAATCCTATTTCTTTGTTCCGCAGCAGCTGCCCTTCTTACCTGCCAGCACTGGTTGGATATAGAAGCGGAAGAGGGTCTGTGGTGGTCTGGCTCAGTACCAGTTGTTCTCTCCCTGTCTGATGTCGAGTTTTTGGCTTCTATGGATGTTGAGAAAGGAAACTGATGGATATAAAGTTGAGAAGAAATGAAATAAGCTTAAGAGATTTGGAGATCAGATTATAGATACCAAGAATAAAGTTGACACGCTAGCAAAATGGGAAGAATAACTGATTAAAACAAAGAACTAGGTGAGTCTGAAAGAAAAGACATTAAGAAGGACAACAGAAATACATAGCTTATCACCATTAACCTAGGGCAGGCCTTTTTAAGCCTCTCACCTCAGGCCATGTCACCTTACCAAAGGTAATACACCACTGTTACAATCAGTGATTAATCGACAGAAACTTTTTCAACATGGAATTTTACAAAATAAGAACTTTTTTTTTGACTCACCTTACCAGAAAAGCAAGATATAGCTTAAGACCTGATTGATGTCTTTTCCCGTCTTTCTTTCTCCTGCTTTTCATTCCTCAACTCATTAAATTCTTGGTGGGTGCTATTCTTCAGCAAGATCTCCTACTAGCTTTGGGCAAATATCCCACCAGCTTCTGGCCCTGCAGGAAAAGCACCTGCTTAGGCTTCAGCAGAGTCCCTCAGAAGAGTCTCAGAGAGCAGACTCGGGCCACACGCCATCCGTGAGCAAAGCACTGGACCTGGAGCAAAGGTGCTTTGAGTTGCTCCTGGCTGGGCCACGTGTCTCTTCTTTCAGCTCCGTGTGTGCAGGTCCCCGTCCATACGTATCAACTGGACGACGGTGCACTTTGCCCAAAGTGCAGGCTTCCCCTTGCCCCTCTCACAGTGATTCCTCATTTCAGAGGAAGAGCCGGAAGGCCAGGCCTCATCTCGGTCCAGGCTTCCTCTCAGTCCCTCTGCTTCCTTCTTCCTGGCTTCCTTGAATGTTCTTTGGACACTCTAGGCAGGGTTCGGTATAAGACTTTTTAAAAATTCTCTGGTTCTTCCTAAGTGATCCTCCCACACATATGGAGGTAGCTCCTTCTCTCCCATCCTTAAAATTACAGTGAAGCTTTCTCTGCCCACCTTACTGGAAACTGAAGCTCTCTCTGTGCATGTCTTATCTTCCTTCTTCGCTTTATTTACTCCAGAGCACGGATCCCAATCTAAGAAATTGCATGTGTTTTTAAAATTCATTTCATTATCTGTGTCATACCAGCCCCCATAAAATACAGGATTTTTTTAAGACGAGCAATCACTAGGTTAGTAATTTACACATAATAAAATTTCAGCAACCATTTACTGAATAAATGAATAAATCAGTTTGTGAACAAACTGACGCGTTGAGTAGGGAAATTTCTGTAAAGTTCAGCTAAAGAGGAAACTGAGCGGGTCAAGTAGCCTATTATATCATTCTCCTGTTTATATTAGAAATTGTTTGTAAACTCTATTTTCATTGATGCCAATTTGTACCTCTCCTTCCTCGTCACCAAGAAAACCACATGTAAGCTCTTTGTGATTTTACTCATCACTTCATCTGGATTTCCAACTTCTCGTGCTCAAAACATGGAAGAAGTGATACTTTTCTTCTTCATCTGTGAACTTGTACATGCAAAAGGCAGTAAAACAGGAAAAGCATACACACAAAAGGCATATAATTATGCCTTAAATATTTAAAGGCCTATTAAAATATTATATTTAAAATACATTTGTTATAATCAAGCTAATCAAAGAAATCCAAGTATAAAAGCAATATATTTGCTTTTGTTTTGTTTTCCTCTCCTTTAGGAACCATGGACATTGACGCATATTTTGAAAGAATTGGTTATAAGAACTCGAGGGACAAATTGGACTTGGAAACATTAACTGACATTCTTCAGCATCAGATCCGAGCCATTCCCTTTGAGAACCTTAACATCCACTGTGGGGAAGCCATGGAATTGGACTTAGAGGTCATTTTTGATCAAATTGTGAGGAGGAAACGGGGTGGGTGGTGTCTCCAAGTCAACCACCTTCTGTACTGGGCCCTGACCATGATTGGTTTTGAGACCACCATACTGGGAGGGTATGTGTACAACACATTCAACGACAAATACAGCAGCGCCATGATCCACCTCCTGCTGAAGGTGACCATTGACGGCAGGGACTACATAGCTGATGCTGGGTTTGGGCGCTCTTACCAGATGTGGCAGCCTCTCGAGTTAATTTCTGGGAAGTACCAGCCCCAGACGCCTTGCATCTTCCGCTTGACTGAAGACAGAGGAACCTGGTACCTGGACCAAATCAGAAGAGAGCAGTACATCCCAAACCAAGACTTTCTGGATTCTGACCTCTTGGAAAAGAATGAATATCGGAAAATCTACTCTTTTACTCTTGAACCTCGAACAATTAAAGACTTTGAGTCTGTGAATACATACCTTCAAGAGTCTCCAGCATCTGTGTTTACAAGCAAGTCATTTTGCTCCTTGCAGACCCCAGAAGGTGTTCATTGCTTAGTGGGTTTCACGCTCACCTACAGGAGATTCAATTACAAGGACAATACAGATTTGGTAGAGTTTAAGACACTGAATGAGAAAGAAATAGAAGAAAATCTAAAAAACATATTTAATATTTCCTTGGAGAAAAAGCTTACCCCCAAACATGGTGATAAATTTTTTACCATTTAGAGGAAGCTGTAAAAATGGTCTCATGATTACTTCTGGTGCTATAACTTTTTAATCACAAAAAATTTAAATGTCAATAAAAGTTGTTTTTGTTATTGTTTTTGTTTTGTCGCTAAGTTGTGTCTGACTCTTTTGTGACCCCATGGACTATAGCCTGTCAGGCTCCTCTGTCCATGGGATTTCCGAGGCAAGAATAAGGAATAGGTTGCCATTTCTTACTCCAGAGGATCTTCCTGGTCCAGGGATCAAACCTGCTTCTCCTGCATTACAGATGGATTCTTTATCACTAAGCCTCCAGGGAAGCCTGTCTATAAAAATAGAGAGAATGAAATAATAAATCTCCATTTACTTATCACTCAGTTTATCAACTAGGAACTAGAGGCCTATCTATCATATTTTCTCAACACTCCCACATTTTACTGAAGAAAATCATAGATATCAGATCATTTCACCCTTTAAAAATGTCAGCATGTAACATCAGATAACGTTTTTTAAAAAAAATTTGAGAGTTGGACTATAAAGAAAGTTGAACACCAAAGAACTGATGCTTTTGAACTGTGGTGTTGGAGAAGACTCTTGAGAGTCCGGTGGACTGCAGGGAGATCCAACCAGTCCATCCTAAAGGAAATCAGTCTCCTGAATATTCACTGGAAGGACTGATACTGAAGTTGAAACTCCAATCCTTTGGCCACCTGATGTGAAGAACCAACTCATTGGAAAAGACCCTGATGCTGGGAAAGATTGAGGGCAGGAGGAGAAGGGGACAACAGAGGACTGGATGGTTGGATGGCATCATCAATGCGATGGACAAGAGTTTGAGTAGGCTCCAGGAGTTGGTGATGGACAGGGAAGCCTGGTGTGTTGCAGCCTATAGGATCGCAAAGAGTTGGACAGGACTAGTGGCTGAACTGAACTGGACCTTTTCCAGATTTATAATTGCGAAGGTTTAAAATATTTTAATGATGGCCTATGGTTTCTTGAGGAAAAAGTGATATATGCTAGAAAACTTCACATATTGGTTGAATGTTGAATTCTTAGAACATGTTTAACCATCATTCAGTAACTAGAACTTAGAGGAAATCATTTTTATTAAATTCTCCCAGCATATATCCAATGTCAAATTTGAGCAGAAATACCACATGTATAATGGGATTGTAATTCAACAAAGAAAAATGAGAAATGATATTGCTTCCAAATAACCTAATAGTTCTCAAGACAAAGCATAAACCAATACTTGTTAACATAAGTACCAAGAGACTGACACAGCCAATAATTTCTTACATGGCTCTTTTTGCAGCCACAGTTCTTCATGGACCTTTTTTCTTTCATTAATTTCTTAAAAAATTTTTTTTTCTTCATGTAAGCTTTTTACATGTACCTTTTTTTTTTCCTTAATACCTTTTTTCAAACACTGATATTTGGAATTTTCAAGTTTTGGAACTAGGTATTTTTGTCTAGTACTAAAAGTTTAAACATGTATTATCTGTAAAATCTAGATGTTGAAAAATATGTTAATTAAAATGTTACTGGCCAATACAATATCAGTCTCAAAGTTTTTTTTGAAAAGTTAGGTTATTAATGGGGCTTTTCTTTTTTGCAGTAGAGTCTTCATTGAATCCTCTTTCTTGTCTCCCAGTTCTATTCTTTTACTTCCTTTTACTCTTTGTGGTAAGAAAGACTATGTGCTTCAAAGTATGTAGTTCTGAGTTCAATTCTGTGCACACTGGGTGAATCACTTGATGAGCCTGTGGCTCCTGTTCCTCCAGGTAAAGCGGGGCCCTGCCTAGATAAATACATGTCAGACCTACAGCACCATCTTCCCTCCCTGATGATGGGCCTTGTTCAACTCTGCTGCTTTATCTTGCAGGAGGGTCAGTCATGCCTGGTACTCTTGGGTGGAAAGGGTTTTCTCATATTCTGAAAAGACCATGCCAAGGGAGGAGGTGGTGGCAAGTTACATTACCCAGATCAAACTGTGGCTCAAGAAACAAGTTGCAGTTTTGTACAAATGAGTCCAAGTCATTTATGTATGAGTACCCTGAAACCCAGGCTTCCCAGGTGGCTCAGTGGTAAAGAACCCACCTGCCAATGCAGGGGACGCAAGAGATGCAGGTTCGATCCCTGGGTCAGGAAGATCCCCTGGAGGATGACATGGCAAGCCACTCCAGTACTTTTGCCTTGAGAATGCCATGGACAGAGGAGTTACAGTCCATGGGATCGCAGAGAGTCAGACATGACTTAACATATTCACACACATCCAGAAACCCATTTGTTTTTTCTTGGATATATTGATGACATGGGAGGAGAGGGGTTGCAAAATAGTTGAAAGATACTTAGGGATACAAAATTTAGCTTCCAGATAGAACTGGCGTGCATTTCTGTGCAAAGTTAACTTCTCTCCAGTGGAAATCTAAATGAGTGTTCTCTGTGGATTAATGACTGTTGATCCTGTTACTACTGCTGCTTAACAAATTGCCCTGAAGCTTAGTGGTTTAAATCAATTATTTCAGTTTGCTCACAGATCCTGTGAGTCTGTACTTTAGGAAGGGCACAGAGGAATGGTTCTTTTCTGCTCTCCAATGTCCCATCTCAGCTGAGAGAACTCCAGTGGCTCATGGTTACTGGATGGCCACATGCTAGAACCATGTAGAAGCGTCTTCTCTGGCACTGTGTTGCTGAGCTGGGCCCACAAAGGGACAAGCTGCATGTGGCCTCTGCATGTGGTCTGGGCGTCCTCACAGCATGGGAGGCTCAGGGCAGTCATAGGTCTCAACCAGGGGCTCGGAATGCTAGGTATGAGGGTTCTAGCTTATACAGTGGAAATTAAAGCACCTTTAAAAAAGAATGATGTTTTCAGGTGAAGGGAAATTTCTCTACAATCACAATGTTGAGCAAACACCACCTCCATCTAGGTTCACAATATTTTCATTCCCCCCAAATAAGACCCCCCACACACTGAGCAGTTTAAATTCCCTGTCATTACCTAGCATCAGTCACATAGCATTTTTTTTTTTTTGCCACATTTTTTGGTTATAAGAATCCCAAAGAAAGGCAATGCCAAAGAATGCTCAAACTACTGCACAATTGCACTCATCTCACACGCTAGTAAAGTAATGCTCAAAATTCTACAAGCCAGGCTTCAGCAATATGTGAACAGTGAACTTCCTGATGTTCAAGCTGGTTTTAGAAAAGGCAGAGGAACCAGAGACCAAATTGCCAACATCCGCTGGATCATCAAAAAAGCAAGAGAGTTCCAGAAAAACATTATTTCTGCTTTATTGACTATGCCAAAGCCTTTGACTGTGTGGATCACAATAAACTGTGGAAAATTCTTCAAGAGATGGGGATACCAGACCACCTGACCTGCATCTTGAGAAATCTGTATGCAGGTCAGGAAGCAACAGTTAGAACTGGACATGGAACAACAGACTGGTTCCAAATAGGAAAAGGAGTACGTCAAGGCTGTATACTGTCACCCTGCTTATTTAACTTATATGCAGAGTACATCATGAGAAACACTGGGCTGGAAGAAACACAAGCTGGAATCAAGATTGGCAGGAGAAATATCAATAACCTCAGATATGCAGATGACACCACCCTTATGGCAGAAAGTGAAGAGGAACTAAAAAGCCTCTTGATGAAAGTGAAAGAGGAGAGTGAAAAAGTTGGCTTAAAACTCAACATTCAGAAAACGAAGATCATGGCATCTGGTCCCACCACTTCATGGGAAATAGGTGGGGAAACAGTGTCAGACTTTATTTCCGGGGGCTCCAAAATCACTGCAGATGATGACTACAGCCATGAAATTAAAAGACACTTACTCTTTGGAATAAAAGTTATGACCAACATAGATAGCATATTCAAAAGCAGAGACATTACTTTGTCAACAAAGGTCCATCTAGTCAAGGCTATGGTTTTTCCAGTGGTTATGTATGGATGTGAGAGTTGGACTGTGAAGAAAGCTGAGCGCCGAAGAATTGATGCTTTTGAACTGTGGTGTTGGAGAAGACTCTTGAGAGTCCCTTGGACTGCAAGGAGATCCAACCATTCCATTCTGAAGGAGATCAGCCGTGGGATTTCTTTGGAAGGAATGATGCTAAAGCTAAAACTCCAGTACTTTGGCCACCTCATGAGAAGAGTTGACTCACTGGAAAAGACTCTGAGGCTGGGAGGGATTGGGGGCAGGAGGAGAAAGGGACAACAGAGGATGAGATGGCTGGATGGCATCACTAACTCGATGGATGTGAGTGTGAGTGAACTCTGGGAGTTGGTGATGGACAGGGAGGCCTGGCGTGCTGCGATTCATGGGGTCGCAAAGAGTCGGACATGACTGAGCGACTGAACTGAACTAAACTGAAGACACGAGGCCTTCTGGATTCAAGGGGCAAGAACTAGACTTCACTTTTATTTTTTTCTTGAAGATCTTTTTGACATGGACCTTTTTTTTTTTTTTTTTTTTTTTTCAGTTTTCTCATGCATTCATTTATTTTTGACTGTGCTGGGTCTTCGTTGTAACTCAGGCTTTTCTCTAGCTGTGGACAAGGGGGTTGCTACTCTAGTTTCGGTACACGGACTTCCCATTGCAGTGGCTTCTCTTCATGGAGCACGGGCTCTAGTCCTGAGGGCTTCAGAAGTTATGGTTCCTGGGCTCTAGAGTACAGACTCAACAGCCGTGGCACACAAGCTTAGTTGGAGCACGGCTTGTGCAATCTTTCCCAGACCAGGGATTGAACTTGTGTCTCCTACATTGGCAGGCAGATTCTTTACCACTGAATCACCAGGGAAGCCCTGAGACTTCACTTCTTGATGCGGAAATGGAACGTTTCAAAGATATTCTCACAGGCATCTTTGGAAAATATAATCTGACAGTCAACCCTCTGGTGGCAAAAATTTACATTCGCGTCTCCTCCCATTCTGGCGTCAGGCTCAGCCTTGAAGACCATGATCGAGTCATCAGGGCAGATGCAGATGAGGCTTCTCAGGTGCAGTTTTGTGAGTACAGTTCTTTGAGTACTGTTCTTCTTGATGAGAGTCCTTGTAAACCATCATAACAAATTACCTTTCCCAACATACTCCACAGGCAACAGTGAAACGAGTGAAAAATTATCACTGTGTCCAGGTCCATTCACTACGGGACGAGCAAGAGCACACAGAACACCTCGGTCCATCGTAGGTCTGCAATCCTGCGGGGCCCCTGTGGCCAGTTCCTTGGGGAGGCCTCAGTCCCATCTCATGGGCGTTATTTCCATGCTTCTTGCCTTTATTCTCTGGTCTTTTGGGTTCACCACATGCCTCTGCCGTGATTTTCATAATGGTTAAAATTGACCAAAGAAACAAACTTATTTTCTTATAAGGAGACTACAGCCCCATGGGAGCTAACAAATCTTTAAGGATTTTCCTTCAGGGTGAGCGTAGTTTTGTCCAGAGGCCTCCCAAGGTATACCAGACACCTAGGCTCAAGTGCAGAGTTTCCCTCCCGATGGAAGTTCAGACTAGGTTCACAGCTGGCTGGGACTCTGCCATATTCACTTGTTAAGTAGGTGTTGAGTAAATACTTGTTGAATAAGTGCATAAATAGCTTCAGTTTCTGTCTAGGACAACAGGACAAATTCTTGTTTAGTTGCTAAATCATATCCAACTCACTGAGAGCTCATGGACTGCAGCACACCAGGCCTCCCTGTCCTTCATTGTCTCCCAGAGCTTCCTCAAACTCATGTCCATTGAGTTGGTGATGCCATCCAACCAACACATCCTCTGTCAAAACCCACTCTCCTGCCCTCGATCTTTCCCAGCATCAGGTCTTTTCCAATGAGTCAGCTCTTCACATCAGGAGACCAAAGGATTGGAGCTTCAGCTTCAGCATCAGTCCTTCCAATGAACACCCAGGACTGATTTCCTTTAGGATGGACTAGTTGAATCTCCTTGCAGTCCAAGGGACTCTCAAGAATCTTCTCCAACACCACAGTTGAAAAGCATCAATTCTTTGGCACTCAGCCTTCTTTATGGTCCAACTCTCACATCCGTACATGACTACTGGAAAAACCATAGCTTTGGTTATACGGACCTTTGTTGGCATGATGTCTCTGCTTTTTCAATAGTCTGGCTAGGTTGGTCATAACTTTCCTTCCAAAGAACAAGAGTCTTTTAATTTCATGGCTGCAGTCACCATCTGCAGTGATTTGGGAGCCCAAGAAAATAAAATCTGCCACTGCTTCCATGTTTTCTTCTTCCATTTGCCATGAAGTGATGGGACCAGATACCATGATCTTAGCTTTTTGAATGCTGAGTTTTAAGGCAGCTTTTTCACTCTCTTCTTTCACCTTCATCAAGAATCTCTTTAGGTCCTCTTCACTTTCTACCATTAGAGTGGTATCATCTGCATAGCTCAGGTTGTTGATATTTCTCCTAGCAATCTTGATACCAGCTTGTGATCCATCCAGCCCTGCATTTTGCATAAGGTACTCTGAATACAAGTTAAATAAGCATGGTGACAATATAAAGCCTTGTTGTACTCCTTTCCCAATTTTGAACCAGCCTGTTGTTCCATATCTGTTTCAAACTGTTGCTTCTTGACCTGCATACAGATTTCTCAAGAGACAGGATAAGTGGTCTGGTATTCTCATCACTTGAAGAATTTCCCACAGTTTGTTGTGATCCACAGAGTTGAATGCTTTTGTAGGCAATGATGTAGATGTTTTTCTGGAATTCCCTTGCTTTCTCTATGATCCAATAAATGTTGGCAATTTGATCCGTGGTTCCTCTGCTTATTCTAAATCCAACTTGTACACCTGGAAATTCTCAATTCACATATTGCTGAAGCTTATCTTGAAGAATTTTGAGCATAACCTTATTAGCATGTGCAGATTGTATTCATCAGTGGGATCGTACCAAAGTATGAACATTCTTTGGCATTGCCCTTCTTTGGGATTAGAATGAAAACTGACCTTTTCTAGTCCTGTGGCCACTGCTGAGTTTTCCAAATTTGCTGGCATATTGAGTGTAGCACTTATAGGAGCATCCTTCGGGATTTGAAATAGCTTAGTTGGAATTCCATCACCTCCACTAGCTTTTTTCATAGTGATGTTTCCTAAGGCCCACTTGACTTCACATTCCAGGATGTCAGGCTCTAAAGTAAGTGACCACACTGTCATGGTTATCTGGGTCATTAAGGCCTTTCTTGTATAGTTCTTCTGTGCATTTTTACCACCTCTTCTTAATCTCCTCTGCTTCTGTTAGGTACTTTCCATTTCTGTCCTTTATGGTGCCCATCCTTACATGAAATGTTCCTTTGACATCTCCAATTTTCTTGCAGAGATCTCTAGTCTTTCCTATTCTAACATTTTCCTCTCTTTCTTTGCATTGTTCATTTAAGGGCTTCTTATCTCTCCTTGCTATTCTCTGGAACTCTCCCTTCAGTTGGGTATATCTTTCCCTTTCTCCCTTGCCTTTCACTTCTCTTCTTTCCTCAACTATTGTGAGGCCTCCTCAGACAACCCCTTTGCCTTCTTGCATTTCTTTATTTTGGGGATGGTTTTGGTCACTTCCTCCTGTACAATGTTACAAACCATAGTTCTTCAGGCACTCTATCAGATCTAATAACTTGAATCTATTTGTCAGTTCCACTGTATTATCATAAGGGATTTGATTTAGCTTATACTTGAATGAGCTTGTGGGTTTCTGTACCTTCTTTAAGTCTGAATTTTGCAACAATGAGTTCACGATACGAACACTGGATCACTTCAGTTGACATTCCTTGATCAGCCACTTTCCACAAAGCACTATCACTATTAGAAGGGAGGTTCACAGGTGCTTTCAATGTCAGCCAAATCTTTCCTCCTCCAGGAACCCAGGCCTTTGGTGTGCATCTCAATCACCACCCCAGACTCCCATTTCTTTTGTTTAGGGTCTTCAGCATCCTTTTCTACCTTCAATGTCTTGGCTAAGGCCATGCCACCTAAGAAGCTGGCTTTCACTGACTTCAAATAGCTGGGTTTGGGTTCTGCTGCTGCTGCTGCTAAGTCACTTCAGTCGTGTCCGACTCTGTGCGACCCCATAGATGGCAGCCCACCAGGCTCCCCCGTCCCTGGGATTCTCCAGGCAAGAACACTGGAGTGGGTTGCCATTTCCTTCTCCAATGCATGAACATGAAATGTGAAAGGGAAGTTGCTCAGTCGTGTCCGACTGTTAGCAACCCCATGGACTGCAGCCTACCAGGCTCCTTCATCCATGGGATTTTCCGGGCAAGAGTACTGGAGTGGGGTGCCATTGCCTTCTCCATGTCCCACCATCTCAGAGAGCCTCAGGTATTAGGTGAATTGACCAGCTGAACTCTCAGACTTCCTGTGCCTACTAAGAGATTTTATTTGAAACAGTATTTATCAAGACAATTACATAACCATTACATCTTTTCCCAAGGCCTACTTGCCTGACATTTGCATTTCTAAGAAGGGCAATGCAAATGATTCTTCCTAGAACAAAGACCCATTTAAGCAGATTTTTCTCTTCATTCTTACATCTAAAGCAGCTTGAAGCTTCTTTCCTTAAAAAAAAAAAAAAGAAAGAAAAAAAAGAAAAAATTATCCTCTGCCATATCATATCTGTTATTCCCACCAGATGACCCATGTTGAGTGGGAGCCCACCACCACAGGGAAAGATGATTATGACTCCAACAGCCACCCAGCACTCTGAGCACCCAACACTACATCTGTCATGTGAAAGTTCATTAATGAATGAACAACAACAGAAAACCCAGTTTCTTGAAAGCTGCAAGTACTTTCAATACACTCACTGTTGTTTTAAGAGGCTGCCCCAACTAAGAAATAAACCCCTTAAGGATAACAACTATCTCTTTTGATTTCTCTAATATAGGAAGTGAAGTGAAGTGAAGTCGCTCAGTCGTGTCCGACTCTGTGACCCCATGGACTGTAGCCTACCAGGCTCCTCCCTCCATGGGATTCTCCAGGCAAGAGTACTGGAATGGGTTGCCAGTTCCTTCTCCAGGGGATCTTCCTGACCCAGGAATCGAACCCGGGTCTCCCACATTCCAGGCAGACACTTTAACCTCTGAGCCACCAGGGAAGCCCTGTCTAATATAGGAGTATTTATTAAAGGAGTAAAGATGCAAAAGATATTCAAGATGTTAAATATTTATGACTTTTCTGCCTACTGAACTGTAAATTGATTAGTAGCAAGAACTAGATCATATTTATGTTGGCATTCATGTCTCACTCTTACACCATCACATTCTCCATCTCAATTTTCCTCTGCAAGTCTTCTCTTGAACTAGCTGTAATTTTTTTTTAATGATCAATCCATTCATTGCTTTAATCCACAAATATTTTGTACCTATTTGTGCATGAAAGAAACAATTTTCTTCTCACAGAGGGAATGAGTTGGGAAGATAAGATGAAGGTCAATAACTAAGAAACTTTTTCTTAGGAAAGTTATCCAGGGGGAAAGGTGAACAGAACAGCACACATAATCATAGAAACTAAGGGAAGAAACTGAGAAGCAGAAGTTAATTGGTTAAATGTGGAATCTTGAAAAGTTACAAAATAAGCACAGCAGACATTTAGAGCTAGTTTCACTTTCACAAACCTGAGTCTATTGGACCTGTTAGGGGAAGCACAGTGAATGAAACTGTCCACTGTCCAGACACCATATCAACCACTGCGTGAGTTATTTTATGACAGGAGGTCCTAGTAAGGAGCATGGAACTAATAAGCCACCACCAACCAGAAGAGTTCGGGAAGGTCAAAAAGAGACACCAATCTTGCTAGCATCAATCTTGGCGGAGCCATGTGTGCGCCACCAGGAAGGACCCTGAGTCAGAGCGATTGGCAAAAGAAAACCTGGAAACCAATCCCATCTCCATAAAACCCAAGACGATGAGCCACAAGGCAGGGCGGTCCTCCTGGGTTCCCTTACCTGACTGTTCTCTGCTCAGGCACCCTTTCCCAGTAAAGAGTCTTGCTTTGTCAGAATGTGTGTTTCCACAGACAATGCAATTCAGAGTGTCACACAGAGCCCACTCTCGGACCTTGGAAGGGGTCCCCCCTCCTGCAAGAGACCTTTCCGGATAAAGACGCACTGATGGGTTTTTTTTCAGTGGACCAGGCTCTTTTCCTAATTCAAAGGACTCAGAAGGAAATCATAGAAATAAACCAGGAAGAAGCTGGGACGTCATTAGTTACTGTGGCCTTGAGCAATGCATTTAAACCCTCTCTGCCTCAGTTCCCTATCTCGGTAAAAAGAATGATGGGAGAAGAGGCATTTATCTACAGAAATATTGTAAAGGTAAAACGAGATGATGTGTCTGAATGTGTTTTGTGGGGTATCAACTACCTCTGTTCAAGACCCACTGTACTAAGCACTTTGTAAGTCCATCTGTTCCTCAAAATTATCCTGGGAGTATCATTACACCTACTGTACAGCTGAGGAGGCTGAGGTTCAGAGGACTCATTACCTTAATTTTAAAATTACCTGCTGTGGTACTGTGATTAATAGTAAGATATGTATATTAGGTCTTTGTTGTAGCTTCTGACACAGACGTCCTAAAATGTCTGGAATTTCCTAAGTGATGAGAACAATAAAGCTGTCCCAATATTCACAATAAACTCCTTTCAATGACCTTTGGGTTTATGCAAATTGCATGAATTTTGGAAAACTAGGAGGAAGGGGGCTGGTTGCCAGGGGAACCAACCACATGATTAGAGGGTGGGAACGTTTAGTCCACTCCCCTGACCTCCATGGAGGACAGCAGGGCTGGAAGTTGACTCAGTTGCCAATGGCCAGTGACTTAGTCAATTGTGTAATGAAGCCTCCATATAAAACCCCCAAAAGCCTGGATTTGGAGAGCTTCCAGGCTGGTGGGCCAGAATGTGTCCCCATGCCGCCATGCTAGACCCATGCTCCATGAGGAGAAAAGTTCTTCTCTTCCGGACCTCATCCCGTGTAACTCTTCATCAGGCTGCTGATTTGGACATTTCGATCCTTTGTAATAAATCTGCAATTTAGTGAGTAAATTTCTACTCAGTAAAAATCCTGAGTTCTGTGAACCACTCCAATAAATTAACCAAACCCAAAGAGGGGGTCATGGGATCTTCTGATTTACAGTCAGTGGTCAGAAGCATGAGTGACAACCTGGACTTGCAATTGGCATTTGAAATGGAGGGCAGCCTTCACCTACCAAGTCTGACGCTATTTCCAGTTAGGCCATGTCAGAATTGTGTTGAACTGTAGGGTACCCAGCTGGTGTCAGAGGCTTGCTGGATGGTGTGGAGGAAACCAGCACACGTGCAACTGGGTGTAGAGTTGGAACTGGTGAACTGAGTCCGTACCTGATTAGTAAGCTGTAGAGCAAAACTTTGAACTGCTTGCAAATGCCATCATCCATCTGTTATCCATGAGATCCCATCAGTGTAAAAAGCAAATGCTTTTTCAAAATCCCTAAAATATCTTCTCTGAGAAGTTACTTGCTCACTAACAGGAAAGAAATGCACTTACAGACAAGTAATGCATCCTTTTTCTTTAAAGGAGTAAGAGAGACGTGAAGGGCTGAACACAAGGGATCTAGGTTAAGACACAGTTGAAAAGAACAGTTGATTTTGGAAAGAATTTTAGGCAAAGCAATTGAGGCAGGAAAGAAAAGCTGTAGAACCCTCAGGTAATTTGTTGGCTCTTAGCTCCTTCTTAAGATCTAGCAGAACACATAACTCTTTATCCAAAATGAATTTCTTGTGGTTTCAGTCATTTTTTGATTGTCCTCATCTATTTCTCTAACAAACGCAAAGCAATAGGGGTGGGAATGATTTTCAAGTTTTATATTTTCCCCTTTTATATTTCCCCCAAATAAGCCTAAATAAAAAAAAGCATTTTAGTCCAATAGGTATTCCACCCACAAAGGAGCAGCATTCAAAAGACAGAATGTTCCAGGCATTGGACTATATTCATCTAAATTTAAATTTCAGGTAGACTTAATATTATTAAAATGGAAATTGTGCAAGACTGTATGCTTTGGTAACTTGTTTTGTGAAATTAAATAGATTTCCAGAAACAGTCAAGCACTGGAGATATGCAGTTATTGTTTAAATCTGAGATAAAACGACGCCCACTTTCAAAAAGGAAAGAACTGTGAAAAAACCTTGTATCTTGAAAGATGAATATGAATCACAGGAATATGAATCTTACCCTTGAGGGGGAGGAAAGGGCTTTTCCTCTGGGGGCTGGAGATGAAGCATTTAAAAATAATTCAAAGCTCCAATTCTCTCGAAGGGCTTTGTGACTCAGAATTGCACTTATTGGACTTACAAATCGGCTTTCACAGATGTCTTGATTTGTAAACCAAATATACTGTTTGACTGATAACCTCACAGAGGCCGCAAATCGCTCGGAAATGCCTGAGAGGAACTTCCGCTGTGTTTGTTTGTACTGGTGACAGAGGACCCAGGTGATGCAGTCAATCACAAACATGAGCCTTATCAATAAGGCTGGGGCTGGACTGTCTCTGCTGCCCTACGCCTGGGACTTCCTTACTGAACTGGCACTCCGTTCTCCCCAAACCGAAAGGAAGGAGGAAAAGGAATACGGCAGCAAGACATGCTAGAGGCTGCGTGATGGAGTTTAAGCCGGGACTGGAAGCCAGAACTCAAAACCTGGATTCACTGGCTATGTAATTCTGGAGCTACCATGTCTCTGATGGTTCCCTTTCCCACGAGGCAGAAAAGTGGATAAGTGCCCAGTTCTGAAGTCAGACACATCTGGACTTGAATCCTGTCTCTGCCACAAGCTGTCTGTCCTCTCTGAGCCTCGGTTTCCATAGCTGTGAAATCTAGATAATAATATTACCTCATTGTATTAGAGTTCTTCAGTGAAACAGAATGAATAGGCTGTGTGTGTGTATGTGTGTGTGTGTGTGGAGAGAGAGAAAAGAGAGAACAGAATTATAAGGAATTAACTTCTGTGATTATGGAGCCTGACAAGTTCAAAATCTACAGGATGGACTGTCAGGCTGGAGACCCAGCAGAGCCAGTGTGCTAGACTGAGCCTGTAGGACTAAAGAGCTAAAGCTGCAGATGAAGTCTGAAGGCAGGCTGGTGGTGGAGAATTCCTTTTTGCTCAGGGGAGGAGAGCAAGAAGGAATTCTTTTTCTATTCAGCCTTCAACTGACTAAATGAAGCCCACCCACATTTATGGAGATCTATCTGTTTTATGCAAAAACCACCAATTTAAATGTTAGTCTCATCTAATACATCTTTACAGAAATATTCAGAATAAAGTCTAAGCAAATATTTGGGCACCCAATGGCCAACTCAATTTTACACATAGAATTAACCATCACATGCATGTCATCCTCACAATATTCCTATGAAATGAGTACTATCTGTGAAGCTCATCTCCCAAGCTCAAACAACAAATAGTCATGTGTCAAAGAGGGACAAAGTCAGGCTCCCTTTGTTCTCAAAATATTTAAAAATTAACTGCTTCTCCTCAATGTCTCCTCCGTATATATATTCAGTCATGGCTTCTTGATAAGACATCTAAATGTATTCAACCAAGGAAATGTATAGTGCCTGCTCATTTCACCTTCTGACAGTTCCACCGTGATTTCACCACTGAGATAAATGAAATTGAAAAGTGGTTACCTAATCCCCCGCTCTCAAGAATCTTTCTACTTTAATGATTACATCCTCTTATTTATTCCCTCCTTTGAAAGATCCTTCTCTGATTCCTAGAATGAGAAAAGGGAGGAGAGAACAAAGTGAGGAGGAGAGAAGGGAGGAAAGAAGGAATCACAGGAAAACATAACAGGTACATAATCAACATAACCACATCAATAAAACAGGCAAACAAGACCACTAGGTTTCCCTGGATTAACCCTAGAATCTATAAACGAGGCGTCTGGGGCCCTGGAGAGCAACTGTAGAAACCTGTTTTGAACACCCAGGCAAATTACCTTGCTTGTGGTTGTACAAAGAACAGATATTTGTACCTCAGAAGAAGAGCTATCCACAGTTACACCCTCTGGTCACTGTGGAAACCATAGCGTTAGAGGAAGCACTCTGACTGAAACCGCCCACCCTGGCCAGGCACCATAGTAACCATTTGCATGCGTGGTTTTAAGACAGGAGGTCCTGGTAATGAACATGGAACTAATAAGCCACCACCAACCAGAAGAGTTCACGAAAGGTCGAAAGGAGACACCACACGTCCGACCACCTCCCAGAATCCTTCTCTCTGGCGTCCATCTTGGCTGATCAAGGCTTGCCCCACCAGGAAGGACTCTGAGTCAGAATGATTGGCTAAAGACAACCCGGAAATTAATCCCATCACCATAAAACCTGAGGCTGCAAGCCCCATGGCAGAGCAGTCCTCCTGGGTTCCCTTACTCTGCTGCTCTCCACCCAGGTGCCCTTTCCCACTAAAATCACTTGCTTTCTCAGCACATGTGTCTCCTCGGACAATTCATTTTCAAGTGTTAGACAAAAGCCCACTTCCGGGCCCTGTAAAGGGTCCCCCTTCCTGCAACAATAGCAAGCCTTGTCTTTCATACCCACACGACGCCCTGCAGCTTGGGACTCTCAGCCCTGCCAGCTTCCTCCAACCCATGAAGGGTGAGAACAGTGACTCTCACAGCCTTTCTGAGGGCCATGGGACTGCTCTCCAAGATTACTGACTGTCATCATGCCGTCTTCACATATTCAAAATATCAATTCAGATGATATTTTACTATCCACCTCACTTATCTGTGGAATCTAAAAATAAAACAAAGGAATGTAGGTAGCAAAACAGCAGTGGACTCACAGATGCAGAAAACAAACCAGTGGTTATCAGAAGGAGAGGGAAACAGGGGGAGATTAGGGGTATGGAATTAAGAGACACAAACTGCTGTGTATAAAATAGATAAGCAATAAAGATACAATATATAGCACAGGGAATTGTAGCCATTATCGTGTAATAACTTTTAATGAAGTATAATCTGTAAAAATCACTATGTTGTATACCTAAAAGTAATATAATATTGCAAATCAGCTATATTTTAATTTTTAAAAATTACTACAAATTCCCAGTCAGGTGGTTGTTTAATGCATCTTTCCTTTTGCAATCTGGCCAAGCCAAGTAGGCCACGTCCACTTAGAAGCAGTGATTAGACCTGCTCGTCACCTCACAATGAAAACTCGGAGTGAAAGACTCCAGGGTGTAGTCAAGACATTCCCTTTGTGCATACAAGGCGAGGGTCACTAGGAACACTGGAGTTCCTAGTATTGGAAAGATTCGTGAAAAAATAAAAACTCTGAAATTTTAGAATCTTGACGGACTTAGGAAAATGTGTTCTTTTTTTTTTTTTTAACTAAATTCTAGATCCATAAGATTTACCTGAATTTTGCAAACAGTGGGACTCTATCAATTCTTCTTTGTGACACTGTGCTGAGCAGACATTAAGTAGTAGAGATCTAAATGACTGCTTTGTCTCATCTAAACTGGAGAACTTTGACTAAGTCACCGTGTATCAGAAGGAAACAGTCTCAAAGGCAGGATGTGGGAGGAGCAGGGAAGAGGAAAACACTGGCACACATTCCAGATTCCAGACCATTTCCTAACAGGCCTTGTCTGCTAAGGATCCAGAATGATAGGTTGGGCACTTAATAGAAAAAACAAAAACTTAATATACAACAAAATGAAAGTAAAGGCTGTCAGAGTCAAGCTCATTTAGTGTACTTTGATCTCCAGATTTAAAAAGTAAAAATCTGCTAGGTACAAAGGTCTGTTTTTCATGCTTTTGCCATGACATTAGAAACTCCATTATCCCAGACTGACATTCTTTTTCATTACCCAAATGTAGGGAGTCTTAGCATAGACAACAGTGAAGAGAATTATCGTTAAGAGATTCTTAGACATTAGGAGACATCATGCGTGCTCCAAGAATCTCAAGCACAAGTTTCAATTCAGATAATATTTTATAGACAATATTTTAGATTTGTTTTTATCCAATGTAAATATAAGGTCGACAAATGCTGAATGTTTTCAGCTACCAACTATGCCATAGGGCCATACTTAAAGAGGAAAAGAAATAATGAGGGGAAATGTTGCTTTTGACTTAATTTTGACAAAAAAAAAAAAAGAAGCAATGCACTCACTATATGGAGAAACTGAAGAGAAAGGGGGCACTCTTGTTTTTTAATCTCATGTTGAATTAATTGTACTTAGTTCATGACTTTCATCTTTGGTCTGGACGTGGGAGCAAGATGGCAGAGCAGGAGGACGTGAAGCTCACCTGCCCTCATCAAAACGACGACATGTACGATGACTCCCACGGAAACTGGCCTGAAGACTCATAAAATGACTTCTAAAATCACAGCTCTAAAGAAAAATCCACACAGAGTCTGGTAGGAAGAGAGGAGAAGCGATCTGGTTGGGACTCACACACCTAGTGTGTGACCCAGACAAGCAAGGGTATCTCGGGCTCAGGGAGTCTCCCTGAGGATTAAGGGATCTGAACCACATATTAGGCAACCCAGCCTTGGAGCCAGACATCCAGTAAACAAGCCCATCAACGCGGTGTGAAAACCAGGGGGGGTTACTGGAGGGCTGTAAGCACCTGAGACCCGCCTGCTGCAAGTCACAGCGTGAAGGCAGCTGACAGCAAATGGCCTGGTGCTCCGGCCAGCTGGCCAGGCCCACCCCAGCACCGGGCTTCTGCTCCAGACCCTCTTATGCCGGTGCTGCTCCAGGCTAAGGCAGAGTCTACGTGGCCAACACCACCTCCATGCACGCTTAGACAGAATGGAATCTGACCAGGGAGGAGGCAGCCATGGCCAGAGCAGGCTTCCACATGCACACACAGAAGCGAGCAAAACCAGCTTAGCAGTGCAGCTTCAAAACCTTCAGACCTGACCAAGCCTCTGACCAAGGTGCTCACGCATCAGCACAAACGTGCAGCCCCAGGCCCCTTTGGGGCCCAGCCATGGTATCATGTGCACACGTGTGCTCAGTCGTGTCTGACGCTTTGTGACCCTGTGGACAGTAGCCCACCAGGCTTCTCTGTCCATGGGCTTCTCTGGGCAGGAAGACTGGAGCAAGGTGCCATTTCCTATTCCAGAGGATCATCCGACAACCCAAGGACTGAACTGCGTCTCCTGCCTCGGCAGGTGGATTCTTTACCACCGAGCCATCGCAGAAG
This sequence comes from Bos taurus, assembly GCF_002263795.3. Taxonomy (NCBI): domain Eukaryota; kingdom Metazoa; phylum Chordata; class Mammalia; order Artiodactyla; family Bovidae; genus Bos; species Bos taurus. Next base: position 38,998,268 of record NC_037354.1, on the reverse strand, counting down.
CCCCACAGTTATTCTTTATGAATCTATAATGCTATCCTTTGGAAAATCTTTCTATCTTGGGCAAGATTCCTGAAAACCAGGATACTCGTGTGCTCACTTCCTTTGATCGTTGTAACAAATTACTGCGAGCTTGGTACCTTCAAATGACACACGCCTTTGCCCTTACAGTATGGAGGCTGGCGGTCTGGTATCAGTTTCACAGGCCCACACTCACTCCAGAGTCTCGGGAAGAATGGCTTCCTTGCCTTTTCTGATTTCTTACAGATTCCAGTCCTTGCTTTCTGCAGCTCGTGGTCCCTTCAGAGCCGTGTTGCATGCGTGGTCAATTTGCCCCCTTCTAATTAAATATGCCTCTTCCTTCCTTTTAGAAGGACACACCCAATTGTATTCAGGGCCAATATTCCAGTATGACCTCCCCATTGCAAGACCCGTAACTCGATCCCGTCTGTAAAGACTCTTTTACTATATAAGGTAACATGTACAGGCTCCAGAGATCCGCAACTAACCATCCAGCCACTGCATCCTGAGCCCTGTGCTGGCACTGCCAGTCGTCCACAGCACTCGAGAGTGTCTGGAAACACGACAGGGAACAGCTAGCTACACGTGGCAATACGCCTCCCTCTGAATTCCATGCCTGGGTGCAATGGCGGTCCCCTCAGATGAGACTGTATATGTCCTAAGAAAGGAAATCAGGTAGGAAGTTTGAATCCCACACACTCATTTTGAGGTGGGAGAGTGAGCTTGAGAGATGGAGAGACTGGGAAACAAGAAACTCATTCTCTATGTCTAGCAGACAAAACTGCACCCCAACTTTCTACACCCAGGCCCGGTGTATCTGTGCCCACTGTCATCTCACATATGCTTAAGAGATTTCATTAACTTCTTCTTTTTTTTTTTTCTGCACTATGTGATTTGCAAGATCTCAGTCCCCCCACCAGGGACTGAACCCTGGCCACACCAGTGAAAGCCTGAAGTCGTAACCACTAGGTCACCAGAGAACTCCTGAGATTCATTGAAAGAAAAAAGTGAAAGCGTTAGTCGCTCAGTCATGTCCGATTCTTTGCAACCCCATGGACAATGGCCTGCCAAGCTCCTCTGTCCATGGAATTCTCCAGGCAAGAATACTGGAGAGGGTTGCCACGCCCTCCTCCAGGGGATCGTCCCAGCCCACGGATCGAACCCAGGTCGCCTGCATTGCAGGCAGATTCTTTACTGTCTGAGCCACCAGGAAAGACCCTGAGATTCACTAACTTTAACAGAAAGATTTTGATACTTCTACATCTCATCCCATTTGCCTTTTCCTTATGAAACTAGTGATTTTCTGGGATGAAGAAGGCCCCTTGACCAACATTAGTACCAGTGTCTCCAAACCAGGCTCAGTTTCTCTTTCACGTCATGGTGCCCTTAAAATCGCCCAGTTCAGTTCTGTCCACATTCAGCAAGGGGCAGGATGACAGTGCAGCGTGAACTCAGAGCAGTAGAAAAAAGGCACTCTGGCCTACAAATGACTCAGAGTGAAGATAATTTTGATTTAGGAACCCTGACATCCATCTATAAAAGTCTGCTTTCTGTTGAATGTTTTTGTAGCAGGGAGGACTGGAGAATCACCAGAACTGGAATTTCTTCCCAGTGTTCCCATTCCTAGATACAGCAGACCCCAATATCTTGAGTTCGTATTCAAAATTTTAAATGAATAATCACAGAGCATTAATCAAAAAAGTCATTTTCACATCTCAATAAGTTGCCTTCTAAAAATTATGAATGACGTATGCTTATGTTTTACACAAATATAAGCCTGCATTTTCAGACATATGAGAGTCAAAGGAGCCAGGAAGCCTGGGTTCCAGGCTGATTCTAGTCTGGTTCTAGGACTGCTGCTAAGTCGCTTCAGTCATGTCCGACTCTATTCGACCCCATAGACGGCAGCCCACCAGGCTCCCCCGTCTCTGGGATTCTCCAGACAAGAACACTGGAGTGGGTTGTCATTTCCTTCTCCAATGCATGAAAGTGAAAAGTCAAAGTGAAGTCGCTCAGTCGTGTCTGACTCTTAGCGACCCCATGGACTGCAGCCTACCAGGCTCCTCCATCCATGGGATTTTCCAGGCAAGAGTACTGGAGTGGGGTGCCATTGCCTTTTCCGGGTTTCTAGGACTAGCCTTCATCATTTGACAAACATATTGTCCCCATCAGGACCTCACTTTCTGTGGCTGAAAAGTGAGTTGCACACACTGAGTTCAATAACTTTCTCTCATTGCCCAGTATTATGTGATTTTACCCACAAATCAAAAGGCAATAGATTAAGGACAATTACTTAAGAGCCTAAATACTTTTTAGCTGGGTTTATCACGTAAAAGGTATTTATCACTCAGCTACATCTACACAGACACTGGATTCATACCTTTCATTTACATTAGTCAAGTTGAGGAAAATAATCTTCTTGTGTCTCTGCAGCCATAGCCAAAGCAAATTACAAGCCCTTTTATAGTGACAGCTTCTATAAATCTTTGCTACCTACCTTTTGAAAAATACTTACATGCTTAAGACAAGGCAATACATCTATTAAAATAAAGGCAATGTTGTTTTGATAAAAGGAATTTCACCTCATTAGAAGTTTGGAGAAGGAAATGGCAACCCACTCCAGTGTCCTTGCCTGGAGAATCCCAGGGACGGGGGAGCCTCGTGGGCTGACGTCTATGGGGTCACATAGAGTCGGACATGACTGAAGTGACTTAGCAGCAGAAGTTTAAAAGTTAACTTGAAGACCTTGGTGAAGATGTACACATAATATATTCAGCCTTGAACAAAATATGGTACAGGATTTCATCAAAAAAGGCTATTTAAACATTTAAATTATTATAGGGCTAGCAAATGTTGTCAAGGATAAGTAAATTGTTCAAATCAGAGGTTGGAAACTACAGGTCAAATCTGCCTGCAGATGTTTTAGTTTGCCTCAGACAGAACCCTAAAAATACCAAAAATTATTTAAAAGACTGAATTTGGGTTGATCTTGAAAAATGAGAAGGGGCCGGGCTGGCCCTGGTTCTGCAGCCCCAAGGCCGGCCCACCCCCATCATCCCACCTCGGGCACATCTCTCCATCACATACTTTGTGCCATTGTAGGAATTCAGCGCGCTCCCCATGTCTTGAACAAATGAACAAGGCACAAAGAATAAATACTTAATATTTATGAACATGATCTGGAGGCGAGAACACAGGAATCTCTCCCCTCTCATTATCTATGGCTAGCTCTTTCAAGTTAGAGAAGTGGCCAGTAGACAGGGACAAAGGCGGCAAGACCTCTCCGGACTGCTCTGGTTATCTGGGGTCTTTTGTGCTTCCAAACAAGTTTTAGGATGGTTTTTCCTCTATTTCTTTGGAAAATGCTATTGCAATCTTGATAAGAATGGCACTGAAGCTGTATATCACTTTGGGAACCTTCTTTTCATTTGCTTATGGCTGCATTCCTTCTGCATTGCTGCACATGGGTCTTCCCTAGTTGCAGTGAGTTTCTCTAGAAACACCCTCTCTGGGCTTGGTGTGCGGGCTGCTCACCTCGGTGGCTTCTCTTGTTCTACAGCGCCGGCTCTGGGCACATGGGCATCAGGAGTTGTGGCACTCGGGCTGAGTTGCTCCAGGGCATGTGGTATTCTCCTGGACCAGGGGTTAAACCCCTGTCCCCTTCATCAGCAGGCAGATTCTTAACCACTGAGCCACCAGGGAAGCCCCAAGACTATCTCTTTTTTTTTCCTAAAGACTAGTAATTCCTTGCATTAAATCTAGGAATTCATCCAAGAGGCCTAAACGAAGAGTTACCTAAAACTGGAGAATTAAGAACAACTCAAAAAGCTTTGAAATGAAAAGGATATGACTGTCAAGATATTACCTTCAAAAGGAAACACATTAAGAATGGCTTCCGTTACATTGATTTGAGCATTTGACTGCATATCTAGCTTAATAATTGACAAAGTATAAAGTATGAATGAAAATTTTCTCATCCATAAGTAATCCTCAAGAAGGTGAAAAACAATGGCTCTCATGTCTGCTCATAACATTCCTGGACAAGAATGGATCTTCACAAAAGTTAGAAGATGAAGGTTTCTCAGAGAAATGTTGCCTCCAAGTTGCTGTGGCTAAGTCGCTTCAGTCGTGTCCAACTCTATGCAACCCCATAGATGGCAGCCCACCAGGCTCCCCCGTCCCTGAGATTCTCCAGGCAAGAACACTGGAGTGGGTTGCCATTTCCTTCTCCAGTGCATCAAAGTGAAAAGTGAAAGTGAAGTTGCTCAGTCGTGTCCAACTCTTAGCAACCCCAGGGACTACAGCCCACCAGGCTTCTCCGTCCATGGGATTTGCCAGGTAAGAGTACTGGAGTGGGGTGCCATTGCCTTCTCCGTGCCTCCAAGTTAAATCTGGTTAAAAACAAACCACAGTGCCCCTGCGCTGGTGCTAAGGGAATTAGAAAGATGGGAAGTTATGTTTTCTGCCCTCAAAGAACTTTTAGCTTAAAGGGAAGAAGGACATACACATGACTAACTGATCAGTGAGAGGGTGATGAGGGCAAAGCGCTACTGCATCGAGTGTTTCCGGGGACATGTCACAGGAGAGGCTGGCCTCCGAGCAGGCATCACAGAATGAAGGATTTGTCTAGTCTTTGTCCTGGGTTCCTGCATGGAGTTTCTAAAACCCTTGGGATTTCCTAAGCTATTTATGATTAAAGTATTAAATTAAACCCTTGGATTACTCCTGCATTTGTGCTAAAGAGATGACTCAAGATGGGGTGGTCACCAGAAGGACCAACCGTATGATTAGAGGAACGGGGCTTTGAGCCACAGCATGCCAACCCAGCCTCCAGGAAGGTGGGGCCGGGGACTGAGTCTAGCCCTGCGGCCAGTGATCCAATCACGCCTGTGTAATGAAACAGCACTGAACGGTCAGGACCCCCAAGCTCCGAGGCGCTTCTTCGCTGGTGAGCACCCGATGCTCTGGAGGGTGACATGCACTGTTTCCATGGAGAAAGGGTGTGCAAGCTCCGCAGCCGGGACCCTCTCTTCACATGCCCAGCTCTGATTTATATCCTTAGAAATAAACCTTCTGTCCCAAGTACAGTGTTTGCCTGAATTCTGAGTCATTCTACCAAATTGTCAAACCCGTGGGAACCTCAGATTTTAGAGCCCAGTTGGCCAGAAATCTAATGGCTTGGGAACCCCTTAACTGTGGCTGGTGTCTGATATAAGGCATTCTTGTTGGGGATCACACACTTTATCTTCTGGGGTCCATACTAACTCGTGTTTAGTGTCAGAACTCTATTGCAATGCAGGAGATGTAAGAGACGCGGCTTTGATCCCTGGGTGGGGAAGATCCCCTGGAGTAGGAAGTGGCAGCCCACTCCAGTCTTCTTGCCTGGAAAATGCCATGGACAGAGGAGCCTGGCGGGCTTCAGTCCACAGGGTCACAAAGAGTTGGACACCACTGAGCATGCAGAACAGTTGGTGTCAGGACAGCTGGGTCCTGACGAGAGGACATTTTCTAAACAGGCGCTTTAGAAACAAATACCGGTAAGAGTCTGCCACCGTGCTGCTTCTAGGAGTGGTAGGTGGCTCAGTTTATCACCAGTGTGGACAACAGATAAGTTAGTAGTAGGAAAAGACACTTCAGAGTCACTGGAAAAGTTTGGAGAGAATGTTAAGATGATGAAATTTTCTTTTGAAAGCAAGAGAGAATCATTCACCATTTTTTCATACTATTTATTCTCATTATAAAATGTATGTTTATGTTGAAATTAAGCACCCATAATGTTACCATCCTGAGAAAACTACTGTAAACATTTGATGATTTTAAGTCAATTTCCTAAATAAGGACATGTCTGAATATACTTGTGTGTGTGTGTGTGGATCCAACTGTAAACAGCTTTCTAATATGCTTTCACTGAATAATTTCTCATTTACTGATTCATTTTGAGGTAAAATTGGTGTGCAGCATTAGTTTCAGGTATACAACATAATAATTTGATATTTGCACACGTGACACAGAAATAGATTTAGGGGACTAGATCTGATAGACAGAGCGCCTGATGAACTATGGACGGAGGTTCCTGACATTGTACAGGAGACAGGGATCAAGACCATCCCCAGGAAAAAGAAATGCAAAAAAGCAAAATGGCTCTCTGAGGAGGCCTTACAAATAGCTGTGAAAAGAAGAGAAGCGAAAAGCAAAGGAGAAAAGGAAAGATAAATCCATTTGAATGTGGAGTTCCAAAGAATTGCAAGGAAAGATAAGAAAGCCTTCCTCAGGATCAATGCAAAGAAATAGAGGAAAACAATAGAATGGTAAAGACTAGAGATCTCCTCAAGAAAATTAGAGATACCAAGGGAATATTTCATGCAAAGATGGGCTCATAAAGGACAGAAATGGTATGGACCTAACAGAAGCAGACGATATTAAGACTTGGCAAGAACACACAGATCAGATCAGTTGCTCAGTCGTGTCCAACTCTTTGTGACCCCATGAATCGCAGCACGCCAGGCTTCCCTGTCCATCACCAACTCCCGGAGTTCACTCAGACTCACGTCCGTCGAGTCAGTGATGCCATCCAGCCATCTCATCCTCTGTCGTCCCCTTCTCCTCCTGCCCCCAATCCCTCCCAGCATCAGAGTCTTTTCCAATGAGTCAACTCTTTGCATCAGGTGGCCAAAGTACTGGAGTTTCAGCTTCAGCATCATTCCTTCCAAAGAAATCCCACGGCTGATCTCCTTCAGAATGGACTGGTTGGATCTCCTTGCAGTCCAAGGGACTCTCAAGAGTCTTCTCCAACACCACAGTTCAAAAGCATCAATTCTTCGGCGCTCAGCCTTCTTCACAGTCCAACTCTCACATCCATACATGACCACAGGAAAAACCATAGCCTTGACTAGACGGACCTTTGTTGGCAAAGTAATGTCTCTGCTTTTGCATATGCTATCTAGGTTGGTCATAACTTTCCTTCCAAGGAGTAAGCGTCTTTTAATTTCATGGCTGCAGTCACAATCTGTAGTGATTTTGGAGCCCAGAAAAATAAAGTCTGATACTGTTTCCACTGTTTCCCCATCTATTTCCCATGAAGTGATGGGACCGGATGCCATGATCTTCGTTTTCTGAATGTTGAGCTTTAAGCCAACTTTTTAACTCTCCACTTTCACTTTCATCAAAAGGCTTTTTAGTTCCTCTTCACTTTCTGCCATAAGGGTGGTATCATCAGCATATCTGAGGTTATTGATATTTCTCCCGGCAATCTTGATTCCAGCTTGTGTTTCTTCCAGTCCAGCATTTCTCACGATGTACTCTGCATAGAAGTTAAATAAACAGGGTGACAATATACAGCCTTGACGTACTCCTTGTCCTATTTGGAACCAGTCTGTTGTTCCATGTCCAGTTCTAACTGTTGCTTCCTGACCTGCATACAGGTTTCTCAAGAGGCAGGTCAGGTGGTCTGGTATTCCCATCTCTTTCAGAATTTTCCATAGTTTATTGTGATCCACAGAGTCAAAGGCTTTGGCATAGTCAATAAAGCAGAAATAGATGTTTTTCTGGAACTCTCTTGCTTTTTCCATGATCCAGCAGATGTTGGCAATTTGATCTCTGGTTCCTCTGCCTTTTCTAACTCAATGAAACTAAGCCATGCCCATGGGGCAACCCAAGATGGGCGGGTCATGGTGGAGAGATCTGACAGAATGTGGTCCACTGGAGAAAGGAATGGCAAACCACTTCAGTATTCTTGCCTTGAGAACCCCATGAACAGTATGAAAAGGCAAAATGATAGAATACTGAAAGAGGAACTCCCCAGGTCAGTAGGTGCCCAGTATGCTACTGGAGATCAGTGGAGAAATAACTCCAGAAAGAATGAAGGGATGGAGCCAAAGCAAAAAGAATACCCAGCTGTGGATGTGACTGGTGATAGAAGCAAGGTCTGATGCTGTAAAGAGCAATATTGCATAGGAACCTGGAATGTCAGGTCCATGGATCAAGGCAAGTTGGAAGTGGTCAAACAAGAGATGGCAAGAGTGAATGTCGACATTCTAGGAATCAGTGAACTGAAATGGACTGGAATGGGTGAATTTAACTCAGATGACCATTATATCTACTACTGCGGGCAGGAATCCCTCAGAAGAAATGGACTAGCCATCATGGTCAACAAAAGAACACACGGAAGAGCTGTACAAAAAAGATCTTCATGACCCAGATAATTATGATGGTGTGATCACTCACCTACAGCCAGACATCCTGGAATGTAAAGTCAAGTGGGCCTTAGAAAGCATCATTATTAACAAAGCTAGTGGAGGTGATGGAATTCCAATTGAGCTATTTCAAATCCTAAAAGATGATGTTGTAAAAGTGCTGCACTCAATATGTCAGCAAATTTGGAAAACCTGGCAGTGGCCACAGGACTGGAAAAGGTCAGTTTTCATTCCAATCCCAAAGAAAGGCAATGCCAAAGAATGCTCAAACTACCACACAGTTGCACTCATCACACACACCAGTAAAGTAATGCTCAAAATTCTCTAAGCCAGGCTTCAGCAGTACATGAACCGTGAACTTCCAGATGTTCAAGCTGGATTTAGAAAAGGCAGAGGAACCAGAGATCAAATTGCCAACACCCACTGGATCACTGAAAAAGCAAGAGAATTCCAGAAAAACATCTATTTCTGCTTTATTGACTATGCCAAAGCTTCTGACTGTGTGGATCACAATAAACTATGGAAAGTTCTGAAAGGGATGGGAATACCAGACCACCTGACCTGCCTCCTGAGAAACCTGTATGCAGGTCAGGAAGCAACAGTTAGAACTGGACATGGAACAACAGACTGGTTCCAAATAGGAAAAGGAGTACGTCAAGGCTGTATATTGTCGCCCTGCTTATTTAACTTATATGCAGAGTACATCATGAGAAACGCTGAGCTGGAAGAAGCACAAGCTGGAATCAAGATTTCTGGGAGAAATATCAATAGCCTCAGATATGCAGATGACACCACCCTTATGGCAGAAAGTGAAGAGGAACTAAAAAGCCTCTTGATGAAAGTGAAAGAGGAGAGTGAAAAAGTTGGCTTAAAGCTCAACATTCAGAAATAAGATCATGGCATCCGGTCCCATCACTTCATGGCAAATAGATGGAAAACAGTGGAAACAGTGACAGACTTTATTTTTCTGGGCTCCAAAATCACTGCAGATGGTGATTGCAGCCATGAAATTAAAAGACGCTTACTCCTTGGCAGGAAAGTTATGACCAACTTAGATAGCATATTAAAAAGCACAGACATTACTTTGCCAACAAAGGTCCATCTAGTCAAGGCTGTGGTTTTTCCAGTAGTCATGTATGGATGTGAGAGTTGGACTATAAAGAAAGCTGAGCTGAAGAAGTGATGCTTTTGAACTGTGGTGTTGGAGAAGACTCTTGAGAGTCCCTTGGACTGCGAGAAGATCCAACCAGTCCATCCTAAAGGATATCAGTCCTGGGTGTTCATTGGAAGGACTGATGTTGAAGTTGAAGCTCCAATACTTTGGCCACCTGATGTGAAGAGCTGACTCATTGGAAAAGACCCTGATGCTGGGAAAGATTGAAGGCGAGAGGAAAAGGGGACCTGTGGCACCAGAAGATGAGCCCCCCAGGTCGGAAGATACCAATATGCTACTGGGAAAGAGTGGAGGACAATTACTAATTGCCAGGAGACATATCAGCAACCTCAGATATGTAGATGATATCACAATAATGGTAGAAAGTGAAGAGGAACTAAAGAGCTTCTTGATGAAGGTGAAAGAGAAGAGTGAAAAAACTGGCTTGAAACTCAACATTAAATTCTTAGCATCCAGTCCCATCACTTCATGGCAAATAGAGGCGGATAAAGTGGAAGTTGTGACAGATTTTATTTTCTTGGGCTCCAAGATTACTGCGGATAGCAACTGCAGCCATGAAATTAAAAGTCACTTGCCCCTTGGAAGGAAAGCTATGACAAATCTAGACAGTGAATTCAAAAGTAGACACATTACTTTGCCAACAAAGATCCATATAGTTAAAACTATGGTTTTTCTAGTAGGCATGTATGGATGTGTGAGTTGGACCATATAGAAAGCTGAGCACCAAAGAATTGATGCTTTTGAACTGTGGTGCTGGACAAGACTCCTGAAACCTGGACTACAGGGAGATCAAACCAGTCAATCCTAAAGGAAATCAACCCTGAACATTCATTGGAAGGACTGATGCTGAAGCTGAAGCTCCATTAGTTTGGCCACCTGATGCGAAGAGCCAACTCATTGGGAAAGACCCTGATGCTGGGAAAGATTGAAGGCAAAAGGAGAAGGGGGAAGCAGAGGATGAGATGGTCAGATAGCATCACCAACTCAATGGACATGCATCTGATCAAACTGGGAGACAGTGGAGGACAGAGGAGCCTGGTGGGCTACAGTCCATGGGGTGAAAAAGAGTTAGACACGACTGAGCAACTGAATGACAGCAATCACAGACTGACATTGAGGAGATTAACACGTAAGCTTTCTTCTAGGACATCAAGAGTTCTGTTGTGTCCTTGGAGTGGCCATCTTTCCACTTGTTGCAGTCCCAGAGGGTCCAGAAGCATAAGCCCCTCTGAGCACCTGAGTCAGGAGATCACATGCGGTTCCCTGAGTGGACTGTGCCCGCCCACTGGCTTTAGCGAGGCTGCTGGTGGGGAGGGGGCACGAGGCTTTAGCAAGGCCCCAAAAGAGCTTTACTGTTGGGCAAATACTGGAGTGGATTGCCATTTCTTCCTGCAGGGGATCTTCCCGACCCAGGTTTCAAACCCGGGTCTCCTGTGGCTCCTGCACTGGTAGGAAGATTCTATTACCACCGAGCACTTGGGAATCCCTATAGCTAGCCATTAACACTTGTTTAAAAGCCAGTCTGTCAGTTAGAAGAGATGGAATGCAAAGTCAGTGGGTTAGGAGAAGACACCAACTCCAGGAAGTCACAGGAAAAGGGCTAACTAACTAGCGTACAGCGTGGAGTGCTTCAGACAGGATGAGTAAGAACTGAAACAGAACCACTGCATCAGTGATGATTCAGAGGTTGTCTGGCGGCTCTGAGGGAGCGTTTTCACTAGAGAGGTGTGGAGTCGTTAGCAGGAATCCGGGAGTCCGTGCGTGGTAGCAAGAGTGTACTCTTTCGCTTTGGCAAAAGGGAAGAACAGGGATAGATGGTAGCTTTAAGAGAAGCCTGAGGAGGAAAAGTGTTCTAGTCTGGAGAGGATGGGAGGCCAAGCGATCAGGTGGAACACGTTCTCCTTGGGGTAAGTCCAGGTGAGAGTGGAAGGGCTCTCTTCAGACCCACGTTCTCAGGCCTGGCTGCCACAGAATCACACAGCAAAGCTGTAGATCTCCAGCCTCCACTCCAGTCCGTGTGATCAGCAGTTCTGTGGGCTCTGACTTGGGTGCTAGGATGATCTCCTGTGCAGCCAGGGATAAGGACCGCTTCCTTAGCAAATGCACTGTTTCCTGGATCACTGGGATGGATGAAGTTTGGGACATTTAGAATCAGAGAGATGTCAAGACAGATGGTATTGATCCCTTCAAGAAGGAAGAAGACAAGGTCATCTGTGAAGAACAAGTGGGCTAATGGCCAGTTTGGAGCCAAAAAGAAAGCACAAAAGGTTTAGAATAGCCAGCAGGTTAAAGACAGATGTCCAAGAAAACAAATGTAGTGCTTGTGCGTGTGTGCGATTAGATCATGTAATGACCAGAGCCCGAAATGAAATACAGCTCCTGCAGCTGAAAAACGACTCAGTAACTCATCATGTTTGCAAAATTTAAAACTTGAAAGCAAGGAAAGTAAAATGGTTAAATCAATTTTGGAAAATAAATCACACAGAGGGTGACATTGGCTGTAACAATTAAACAGTAGGAACATGTAATGTCTCCTCAAGGATTAAAATTTAAATTAAAATATAGTTTTCTTTTAAGGAGTACTCTTAATGAAATTATATTTCTGTGTTACATCCTGATGGAAGGGCTTTAATGATTTCTCTTTCCATTTGCAAAGAGACTTGGGAGTGGGTAGACAGATACAAAAAATATTAGTTAATTTTGCCAGGCTCAAAAGAATGAAATACATAATTCTATAAATTAAATTCAAAAATTTTCAGAACTTAAGAGGAAAAAGAAAAAGCAGACATAGCACTTGACCATAAAAAGTATTTAATCTATCAGGGAGTGTAAAATGCAACTGAAGCAGAGAGGGAGGTGGGGAGAGACAAATTAGGAGTGCAGAATTAACAAACTACTAGACATAACATAGATAAGCAACAAGGATCCACTTTCTAGCACTGGGAATTATTTCATTATCTTGTCATAATATATAATGGACTATAATAAAATAATCATATAATCAGAATAAACAATAAACATACGCTGTACACCTGAAACTAACGTAAATGTTGTAAATCAACTACACTTCAATTAAAAATAATAAAAAGTAAAATGTAACTGTAGAACATGATGAAAACCATGAAACAGGTACCAAGTGTTATGAAACCAGAAAGACAAACACTTTGAAAGACATTACTTGCACCTACCCAGTCTATCAGAAGCTGTTTCACGTGAGCCTTTCCCAATTTGGAACCAGTCCATTGTTCCATGTCCGGTTCTAACTGTTGCTTCTTGAACAATGGACTGGTTCCAAATTGGGAAAGAGTACATCAAGGCTGTATATTGTCACTCTGCTTATTTAACTTATATGCAGAACACATCATGAGAAATGTCAGACTGGATGAAGCACAAGCTGGAATCAAGATTGCAGGGAGAAATATCAATAACCTCAGATCAATAACCTGCCCCCCTTATGGCAGAAAGTGAAGAGGAACTAAAGAACCTCTTGATGAAAGTCAAAGAGGAGAGTGAAAAAGCTAGCTTAAAACATAACATTCAAAAAACTATGATTATGACATCCAGTCCCATCACTTCATGGCAAATAGATGGGGAAACAATGGAAACAGTGAGAGACTTTATTTTCTTGGGCTCCAAAGACACTTGCTCCTTGGGAGAAAAGCTATGACAAACCTAGACAGCATATTAAAAAGCAGAGACACTAACTACTTTGCTGACAAAGGTCTGTTTAGTTAAGCCTATGGTTTTTCCAGTGGTCATGTATGGATGTGAGAGCTGGACTATAAAGAAAGATGAGCACCAAAGAATTGATGCTTTTGAACTGTGGTTTGGAGAAGACTCTTGAGAGTCCCTTGGACTGCAAGGAGATCCAACCAGTCCATCCTAAAGCAAATCAGTCCTAAATATTCATTGGAAGGACTGATACTGAAGCTGAAACTCCAATCCTTTGGCCACCTGATGTAAAGAACTGACTCACTGGAAAAGACCCTGATGCTGGGAAAGATTGAAGGCAGGAGGAGAAGGGGATGACAGAGGATGAGATGGTTGGATGGCATCACCGACTCAATGGATGTGAGTTTGAGCGAGCTCTGGGACATGGTGATGGACAGGGAAGCCTGGCGTGCTGCAGTCCACGGGGTCTCAAAGAGTTGGACACGACTGAGCGACTGAACTGAGTTGTTCCATGTGCATGACAAAGCTTCCACTAGGCCTTGCACTGTGGAACACTCATGGCAAGGTGTTAGGGCTCCCTGGAGTGTGAAGGGGGAGGAGCTGAGTACATCACTGTGGCGTCAGCGTGAGGAGGGCCTAGTTGGCCACCCCCAGGACCCTGAGCCATGGGGGTCCCTGAAGGCAGATGAGCAGTGAGACCCTGAGGTTAGAATTGTGCTTCTCAAAGATGACGCCTGCAGGAGTGCCATTGCGGAAGCCAGTGTGATGTTTATGTAAGAGATGAAGAAGAAAATGGACAGCTTTTTCTAGGCATATTTGGGTTTTCCTCTTTGGCTTCTTTATTGAAGTATACCTATAAATTAAAGTCTACAAATCCCAAGTGTAGAACTCAATGAACACAAGCTTGTACCTACCATCGAGTTTAAGAAAGAAAATATTATTAACAGTATTTGGAGCTTCTCCCAACCCTCCCACAACACCCTCCTCCAAGGCAACTCCTACCCCCACCCCTGACTTGAACTCTGGTCTTCTGATTTTATGTGAATGGAATCAGACTATCATTCTTACGTCTTTGGCATCCCTCACCCAAAAGTATCAGCACAATAACTTAGAAGTGAAAGTGTCAGCCACAGAGTATCTGCATTTTCATCTTCAGCAAATACTAACAGTTTCCACACTCTCAGCAGGACGTGAGTGCCCCATGATTCCACACACTTCTCAGGTGGGAGACTTTCACCAAGGTCGTCTTCAGTTGCTGCTGTACTTGAGAATCTGCGGTGGTGTTCATTGTGGTTCTAATTTCCATTTCCTTTGTTACTAATAAAGGAGAGCATTTTTTTCATATATGTACTGGCCATTTGGTTATTTTCTTGTGAAGTGTCCAGTTCACCTTTCTTGACCATTTTTGCATTAGGCAATTTCCTACTTATTAATTTGAAATAAAATCTCTGTATATTCTGGATGTGTGCCCATTGTCAGTTATTTGTGTTGTAAAACTCTCCCCCTACTCTGTGACTTGTCTTTTAATTCCTTTCATGGTGTTTTTCAATGAAAACAGGTTCTTGATTTTAAATGTTGTCCAGTGTATTGATCATTTCCTTTATGTTAAGCGTTCTTTGGGTCTTAAGAAATGTTGGCCTATCCCAAGGTTAAATTAAATTGTGGAAAACTCTGATATTGCAAAAAATCAAATTGTTAATCTTCCTGATTAGTGATTCCTCTTGCAAAACATTTCAAGCTTGTAGGGTTAGTTTTAAGCACGATCTGGAACGATTGCCCTAGTGTCATTTAGCATTTAATGTTTCAAATAGTAATCAAATATGAGGGGGAAATTCCAGTTGAATGAGGTGATCAAGAAAGAAATTTACTTGTAGTAAGAAAGCAGAGATGGCAAAACAAAACAATCAATCAAAGAAAATCCCAGAAGAAGCAGTGTAGGAGAATTCACCCTGACAACATGATCCACTAAGCTTTAATTTGAACTGGAGAAGAGAAGACCATGAGTCTTTTAGACATGCGTTCCTGTTCTTGAGCTAATTTTGAACTATTCCTTAAGTGGTGTGTCTCCAAGCAATTTTTGTTTTTCTTGTTTTTTGTTTTTTTTTTTCTTCTTGGTATATATATTCTTATGCTCATTTTTTTAATTTATTTTTTAATTGGAGGAAAACTGCTTTACATCTTTAAAATAAAAGATGCTTTCATGTCCATCTTTTAATTGCCTTCACACATCACATGACTAAGGAATAAATTCTCAGATAAGTATGGTTTCTTCTTAAACTATCAATTACTATAATTTTTTCAGGTGCTAAATGTTCTGAAGATGTCTGAAACTAGTCTGATTTGATCGTATGTTAAAAAACTATCTTTCCTGCCTAAATCCTTACAGGATTTTTTGTTTGATATGACACTGGAAAGATTTCACCACAGTATGACCATATGTGGGACATTCTCTGTTGATTTTCTCTTGGAACACAGTGAACAATCAATACTGAGAAAAAAAAAGCCACGCTGAGGGCTATGAGTTTCAGTTTTACTGGGGTCTGACTGAGGTGCGGGCGATGGCCTCTCAGAGAGGCCTGGGAGCTGCTGCCAAGGGATAAAAGGGGAGATCAGCATATACGCGACTTTGTGGAAGAGGGCCAACCTGATACCTCAGACTGATGGGGGAAAGCAGGGCTGGGGTTGGGGAGTGGCTTTTAATTTAAACTCAAGCATGTAAACCTAACTTACTCAAACTGTTATTTATAAACTAGTGAGTTTTATATTGTAACACCCGCTTCATGACTAAATTTTAAACTTAAACCTGTGAGACTGCTGTCTGTGTCTACATGGATGTATCCATGCCCACACTGAAGCCTTAACAGAATTCACCCAAAAGACCTTAAATGATAGTAAGCAGGCTATTAGCCTACTGGATTCTGAGGTCTCTGACAAAGAAAGCTGCGTTACAAAGTCACATGGCCCTCGAAACCCTGACAGCATCTCAAGGAGGCACCTGTATTATAATTCAGACTGAATCCTGCATTTTCATACTGGAAGAATCCTCTAATATTGTGCATTTAATGACACATAAAAAAAATCAGATTTCTACCTTAAATGTTTCATTTCTTAATCTTGGTGGTCACTTTGGGAGTTGGTTTGGCTCCAGAAGCACATGACTTAAATCTCTTTTAAGGCTTTATTTACCAAACCAGTCCATCCTAAAGGAAATCAACCCTGAATATTCATTGGAAGAACTGATGCTGAAGCTGAAGCTCCAATGCATTGGCCTCCTGGTATGAAGAGCCGACTTTTTTGGAAAAGACCTGATGCTGGGAAAGATTGAGGGCAGGATGAGAAGGGGAGACAGAGGATAAGATGGTTGGATGGTATTACCGACTCAACGGACGTGAGTTCGAGCAAACTCCAGGAGACAGTGAAGGACACGGAAGTCTGGAGTGCTGCAGTCCATGGGGTCTCAGAGTCAGATACGACTTAAGAGACTGGACAACAATAAATGCTCAGTTACACTCATGTAAATAATCAGGCATTTCTTGAAGTCAGACTTACTTCACAAACAAATTAGTCTTAATTTGGTGATATTTGGTAAAAATCAGGGCAATTTTAGAGATAAAGAATTACGTTTCAGCAATATATCTTTGTGGACATTAAATTCTAGTGTCTTTTGTCTAAGACCCACTTCTTAGATGGCTTCTTGCTGCTGTTACATCATGGTAAAGCTTGAGTTATTAAAAGACACTGTAAGGTTGTTTCTTAAGCTTATCCCAGTAATCTGTGGATGAAGATTAGATGTCCCATGGCCTGTAACCAGGATACTGAAAAAGACATCATTTAAAGACTATCTCCAGACTACACGGAAGGACCCTGACCAGGTACTGTTAACTAGCTTATGCACAACAAAACTGAAGGGAGTTGACCCTTGGGCTCACGTTTCCCACTGAGAAAGCTAGACTGCACTAGACTTGTATCTAGAAAGGACTGTTGATATCAAAATTACCATAAAACGACGCTCAGACAGCATAGAAACTGCACACACACACCTGAGCGAGAAGACAGCGTCAAGAGTGGAGAGCAATCCCAAGAAGCGGGACTTGACCCAGATGATAGTTAATAGTGTTTTCTTAATTTCTCGAACTTTTGCATATGAATCTAGTATTTTTTCTATCATGAGCACAATCCCATGCAGAGTATAAAAATTAATCCAACCGTTGGGTTTATGATCAAGTACCTACTTTCATTACTTCTGGGTTACCTTAGTGGATTTCTCCTCTCAAAGGCTCTAACTGGATGCCCTTAGGAAATTTATTTTGGAAGAAATAAGTTACAGTTCTGTTTGGGCCACTATCGATAGTACTGGATGGGACTCCTTCACTTGGCTAATTAATAGCACTTGCTCTGACCATGTCTATAAATGTGAATTTTGTTTTAAACTTACTCAAGCTCAATCAGAGCAATGTGTTAAGTTTTAGTCAAAGACTATAACCTCTGTCAGTCATGGGATGAATTTATATGGTTAACACCAGGCTACCGTCATTTCAATTTAACCTCACCCTCCTTATGTTGGGAACAATTAAACCATACTAAGGATAATCAGCCTACTAAAACCAGGAAATAGGACTGGGTTTGTTATGAACAATGCCTATATATCCTTTCCCTTAAAGACAGGGATTGGTATGGGACAGACTGGGGCAGATGACCTGGGAACATACCGGGCCACACCTAATAGAAGCTCTTGGCTTAAAATCATACAAATTCTGACCTTACTAATGCTACTAGCTGTGCAACTTGTATACTGTTTTACAAGATTGCTCTTTCTTGCATTACCAAATATATGACTGATTCTGTGATAAGATGATGAGTAGGCAACATCTGGTTCTATATAAAATCAATGATTATAATTGTTTTACTCCAGCTATGGGGAAAAATGAGGGAACTATTTGCCACCTTCAGTTGGGTCCTGACACCATACAGCCTGACCCTCGGGGCGTGCAACAGGCTGCAGCGCTGCCCATGGAACCTCCCGCGAGGCTGGCTCATCACCAGAAGGCGCCAGCTCTACCTGGAATGTTTTAATCAAGGGAGGGCTAAATTATTGAGCAATTAAAACAGTGTTCACCTCAGGGCTACAGGTAAAATGTCAGACAGAGGTGCTGTTGCTGAACTCTGGCGTCACATACCCTAGGAGTCTTGGGGACAGAATCCAGCTCACCCCATAAGCTTAGCTCCCCTTATTGACATCAAGGAGCCTCTGAGAGGCTCTGGACCCCTGAGATACGTCGGGCTAATCCTGATGATCCCGTTGGCTGAGATCACTGTAGTGCCCGGGCCTTCCAGCAGCTCCCCCGCTCAGTGGCCCCGTTTCTCAGCACTTCCTGAGCCACGTGTTTGGCCAGGTGACTGCCCCGCCTTCCATCAAGGCGGGAGGCTGAGCCCCACCCCGTGGGTCTGACTTGTGTTGCCTGATGGAAGGTGGAAACGTGACAGGGTGCCAGGCTGCTCTGAGCCCGGACTTAAGGGTCATGCCACCCATACTTGCTTCTCCAGAAATGCGCGTCAGCACCCCGCTCCCGCCCCCCAGGCTCTCTCTGTTGAGTTTCAGGCGCTCGGCGCAGGTGAGACTGGAATCCAGGTCACAGCTCACTGGACAGCGCTGCCCTGGAATTTCCCCTTTCATTTGCCCAGCACGTGTAGAACAGTTACAAAGCGAGTGGCAGGAAAGTCACATCAACCAAATGCAGCCATTGAGGCTCAGCCAGAAACGGGCGATTCATGTTGGGTGAGCAAAGACCAGCCCGGCTCGAGCACCCTTTCCTGGGGGGGCCCTTCAGACCCCACATCGCACCCCAGCCACAGGGAGGGGACTCGAAATCCCCCGCGGGTGATACTCACGGACAGCAAGGCGCTTGTGGCAGGCTAGCTCCCACTGTGCTCCCTCCCTGCATGCGGGAGGCAGTTTACCCAAACTCGCCTCAGGCTCTGTGCCCACCCTGAAGTCATACCCAGCACTAAACTATTTGCTTCCCAAAGCGCCCAACTCTGCCAGGCATTTATGGAACGCCCCCCTCAGTATCTGACCACCCTCATCTCTGACCACCCTGACTTCTGGCCAGAATCCCCCCGATTCCGGCTGCTTCCCCTTAGGAATTCTCCATCCACTGACCTTTGCTCCTCGGCTGTAAACTGACCACGTGCTTTCCCTGGGAACCCATTGTCTCCCCACCATAAAGTCCCATTACAGTGACCTCGATATCCATGGTGATGGCCAAGTAAAGTCTGCATTGCCATCTTTCACAAGTGGTAGTCTGACTTCGTTTTAACAATTTAATGGAATTTTTTCCCCTCTGATCACCCCCAAAGTCATTCCACTCTTGCTCCAGCTGCCACACTGCCCTCAGAAAGCAAAGGCCAGGCACTGAGTTTGCTCAGACCCCTTTCTCTCCCTGCAAGCTGCTTGGGGAGGAGTAGAGAGAGATGAAGCGGGGTGGGAGGGGGGGTCTGATGTAGCAAGCTTTCATTCTACAGAACTGGCCTCTTCTTAGATGAGAACATCTAAACATTTCCCCACTTACATTAATATCAGCCCAAGGAAAACATAATCAGGGGAAAAAGCTACTGTGTCTGTGAAGAACAGAGATCACCACATGCAATCAGAATCAAATAACCATTGCGTGGCGATTATTCAAGGTCAGAGTGACTTTGAGGCCAGCCTCTTCCACGGCAGAAGGAAATGTAATTATTGGGAAAGCTTGGTGTGTCAACATGACTGTTAAAGTCAGTGCAAAGAAAACTGAAATTTATAACGAAGCGAAAAGCCAAAGGACCAATGGAAAAGAAGTGACGTGGGCTCCAGAGCTGGGTGGGAAGAGACGAGCCGTCTGGGGGCCCAGTCCCAGGGCTCCCCTCCTGAGGCAGGTGCTCGGGAGACAGAACTGTCATCAACTGCCATGGGCCATCTAGGCGTACACGTCTGAAAAATGACGACATCCACTACGGTTAATGGGAAAGAGAGAGGTAGAGAAAGAGAGGTAGACAGTCCACCCTAAAGGAAATCAGTCCTGAGTGTTCATTGGAAGGACTGATGCTGAAGCTGAAACTCCAATCCTTTGGCCACCTGATGCGAAGAGCTGACTCATTGGAAAAGACCCTGATGCTGGGAAAGACTGAAGGTGGGAGGAGAAGGGGATGACAGAGGATGAGATGGTTGGATGGCATCACCGACT
Source organism: Bos taurus (assembly GCF_002263795.3). NCBI lineage: Eukaryota > Metazoa > Chordata > Mammalia > Artiodactyla > Bovidae > Bos > Bos taurus. Next base: position 38,977,992 of record NC_037354.1, on the reverse strand, counting down.
CAATGGACATGAATTTGAGTAAACTCGGGGAGTTGGCGATGGACAAGGAGGCCTGGTGTGCTGCAGTCCATGGGGTTGCAAAGAGTCAGACATGACTGAGCGACTGAACTGAACCAAAGAGAGGCAGAGAAGTTAGCTTTCAAATATCTAGGAGCCAGGGGCTGGGCTGGAGGATCCAGACCTTGCCTCTGGTCCTGGTTCTTCCTACTTCTGGGGGAATTCGTTGCTCGTGGCGGTGAACAGCCAGGCACAGGGCATATCAGTCAAATGTCAGCCGTTCAGACTGAGGGCCTGGAGAGCTGGGGAAGAGCGTTTGCTTTTTCAATAGCACTGTGGATTCTGACAGTTCTGTGAATTGACTCCAACTGGTGTAAACGTGTTATTCCTCAGAACCCACAGAGGAGCTGAAGATCTGCAGAATAGATACGAAGTTCTGCTTTCAGGACTGTGAACCATCAGCATGGAAGACACCCAGAAACAAGGAGAAGAATTAGAGCTGTGTCCAGAGTTAAAGGGAAAATACAGATCACATTGAACTACGGTAGACACCCCCTTTCCCAAGGATGCACCCCCTTCCCTGAGACCCAGAGAAAAAGATTTTACATAAGGGAAAAGGTCAGTGCACACACACACAAATGATCATGCCAAAGGAACAGAACATTGTAAAAGCTAAATGTTCTGACTCATAAGATTGAGGACACAGCTGAAATAATCAGTAGGAAGGGTTCTCTATTCCCTGACCCATGCGGGCATGTGGCCGAGTGCTATGCTCCAGCCCTCAAGGGCTCATAATCTCGTTGTTGGCTGTAAAAAGACAAACACCAAAAATCAAAGGGGCACCTGCTCAGGACAGAAGGCCATTGGGAGTTAAACTGTTCCATTCGAATCCTCAAGGAAAAGGGAAGGTTGCCGAGGGCTTTCTGAACAATCAAGGGCTCAGGTCTGACCCACAGGAGGACAAGGCAGCCACGTGGGGTGTCTGGCAGGGAGGTGCTGACTCTGCTTCCAGACAAGACGATTTACCCAGAGTGGGGGAGCCTGATGCCTTTCCAAGGACATACGGACAAGAGAGTCACTCTCCAGAGCAACGGAAACGGAGGGTGGTGGTGGGGGGAGGCAGTTAGAACATGGAAAAGGAAGAGTTTGGGGGGCTCTTTTTGGCCCATCCAAAAAAAACAAGCTCAGCACTTCAAGTTTCTCTTGCAAAGATGATTATCCAGTTTGCTCATCCATCTTCAAAGGAGGAGACTGATGGGGTTTTGAGCATGGCGGGCTTGCTGGAATGGTAGCAATTACTCTGATGGAGCTGTGTCTGCTTACAACAGCAGCACCTACTTCACGGGGCCACTGAGAGCTAAATGAAGTCAGTCCTCTGAGCTGGGTCTCTTCCTCTGCAAAATGAGGAAGACTGTCAGGAAATTTATCTGAGGGCACCCCGCGGGGGAGCCTTAGGACGGAGGTCAGAGGATGAACTAGCTGTTTCCAGGGGCAGTGGAGCTTGCTCTGATGATGTCTCGGTTAGCAGCCATCTCCGTCTAACCCAAAGGCTCTCTGGGAGGGTAGGCACCTTGACGGGGACCCTGTCCTGTAGCCCCAGTATCTGTCTGGAATGGCCTCTGGTCTTTCTGGCCTGCTGCCCCTGCTCTTACTGAGTCCAAGCTCGGTCTTCTTGCTGCACGGACAGGCCATTTAGCCTAGAGAAGAGGTGTCGAGGCAAGGAATAAACTTTATTTGGAAAACTGGCTGACCGAGAAGATGGCAGACCAATGTCTCAAAATAACCATCTTGTCAGGGTCTGAATGCCAGGATCTTTTATAGGACAAAGAAGGGGAGGAGCTGAGGAAGGAAAGACCTTATCTTGCAAATATCTCCTGGAATGGCAAACCTCAGGGAAAAAAGTGAAAGCATTAGCCATTCTGACTCTTTGTGATCCCATGGACTGTAGCCCACAAGGCTCCTGAGTCCATGGGATTCTCCAGTCAAGAAAGCTGGAGTGGGTAGTCATTTCCTTCCCTAGGGAGTCTTCCTGACCCAAGGATCGAGCCTTGGTCTCCTGCATTGCAGGCAGATTCTTTGCCATCTGAACGTCCAGGAAAGCCCCAACCTGAGGGAGGGTTTGTGTTAATCTCTTCAGACAGACGAGCAGTGTTCCCTGAAGCAGGTCATTATGTATGATTATAATGACACAAGCAATGAAAAGCAAAAGTCAAAGAAACATATCCATCATGGAATCAGACTTGGCTCTTCCCTCAGATTCCAGGATGTCTGAAGTGCTCTGGGTCCTAGAGTTGGGATGAGTGCTTGTCTGGTGGCACAGGTGGTACAGAATCTGCCTGCAATGCAGGAAACCTGGGTTCGATCCCTGGGCCAGGAAAATCCCCTGGAGAAGGAAATGGCAACCCATTCCAATACTCTTGCCTGGAAAATTCCATGGACAAAAGAGCCTGGTGGGCTACAGTCCACAGAGTTGCAGAGAGTCGGAGACGACTGAGCGACTAACACTTTCACTTTTCCCAACCACAGCTCAGGCTGGATGACTGGCCCCTCCACTCCCATAGGGCTGCCCCAACATGACAGAGAGTTGGCAAGCTCTGGGCCCACCAGAGCTCAATTTGCCCAACTTCCTAGGTCAACAGAGAAATGAAAACTAGAACCACTATGTCATGCCACTCATATCCTTCAGGGTGGCTGTAATAAAGAGAAAATGCCCAGTATCAGTAGAATGTGGGCCACACAGAACCCACCCCCACTGCCTAATGGGTAGCACCGCCCTGGAAAACTGTTGGCAGAATCTGATAAAACTGAAGCCACACAGCCCAGGTGACCCTGCAGCCCCGCAGGCCTGCACCCACCAGAAATGCACATACACGCCCATCACCACCACACAGAAGCTCCCTGCAGCACCGCCCCTAAAGCCCCCACACGGGGAAGGCCATGCACAGAAAGAGCCCATACTGCGGTGCACTTACAGAAAGGAACATCCTGCGGGGAAGGGATGAACAGCCCACACCCATGACCACGACAGGAGAAGCCAGCCACAAAAGAGCACAGAATGTACGATGCCAAGGAGGAAAACAGACAGAAGCACAGAAACCAGCAGAGGAGTTAGTTTTGCAGGCAAGGGGAGAGGTTGGAAAGGAGTGTGAGGGGGCATCAGGCTCCGGCGAGAGTCTGTCTCTCAATCTGGGTGCTGCTTACCTGGGAAGGGGCATCATTTATGATGTCTGTATGCTTGTACATGGCTTACTCAGTGTGTGTGCGCGTAGTCGCTCAGTCATGTATGACTCTTTGTGACCCCATGGACTGTAGCCCACCATGCTCCTCTGTTCATGGGGTTCTCCAGGCAAGAATACTGGAGGGGGTTGCCATGCCCTCCTCCAGGGGGACTTCCTGACCCAGGGATCAACCTGGGTCTCCTGCCTTGCAGGCAGATTCTTTACCATCTGAGCCACCAGGGAAGCCCATGAATACTGGAGTGGGTATCCCATCCCTTCTCCAGGGGATCTTCCTGACCCAGGAATTGATCCGGGGTCTCCTGCATTGTAGGTGGTTTCTTTACCAGCTGAGCCACCAGGGCAGCCCAGATTGCACGTTAGAGGGTGTGAAGACAAACATTTGAGGAATGGGTAGGGACGATGGCTTGGCAGGAACCAGAGGGAAGGCAACAGCTGAGGGGCCCAGACACGCCAAGGCCAGTGCAGCCTGTGGGCAAAATGAAGCCCCCTGCCCCCTGCAGGCGTGGGCTGTGAAGACAGGCGCTGCAAAGCCAAACAGGGGGCTCTAGACTTCACCAAGAGGGAGGGGAGTGCTTCCAGAAACCCAATCTGGGAACGTTAAGAGGGAACCATACAGAGCTTCCCTGGTGGCTCAGTGCTGGAGACACGGGTTCCATCCCCGATCCAGGAAGATCCCACACACCAAGGAGCAATGAATCCTGTGGGCCACAACCGCTGAGTCTGTGTTCTAGAGCCCTGCAAGAAACTCTGCAACAAGAGAAGCCACTTCAGGGAGAAGGCCCTGCTCACCACAACTAGAGGAGAGCCTGTGCGGCAGCCAAGACTCAGCACAGCCAAAGAGAGAAAAGTTTTAAAAAGACGATTAAAGACGGAAGCAGACCAATCAGTTGCTATCAGCTGAATGACCTCCAAGAATGGTTTGCTTGCTGGGAGGTTATTAAAAAGCCACCTCCCACATATTGGGATTGCTAACTTTCTAAATACATTCCCAAACGCTCCAGCTCCTGACTTCAAACCATAGGACAAACATTTCTAAACTTGATGGAGAAAGTCTTCATGTTTCAAAGATATTATATTATTTGACGGGAAAATAGAGCTTTTTATAAATCAAGCCATAAAATGGGCTTTTGAAATAAGCTTTGAAAAGGCTGGCAGGATTAGAAAAAAAAAAAAAGAGGCCAGATCCCTCATAGGTCAGGTCAACAGAAATCTGTGACGAGGTTCCAAGTCCCCGAGGTGAGCTTGCTACATTCAAGCCTCCAGGAAAAGCTTCCAGCGGGGACTCTGTAAATTGTTTTTCTTTATAAATGTACAGTTGCAGGGTGCACACACTCACAGGAGCAGCCGGCACAGAGTGTGACAGCGGCGACCGAGGGCGCTGATGGTGACTCTCATGACCACGTGGACATGGGGGTCCCGGGGGAGAAGAAGACACCCACCCCTGGTTACAGGGAGAAGTGGGCAGACGACGTCTCTGGGGGTGCTTCCTTGGACGCCAGGAACAGCAATCGTGCTCATCTTGGCCTGGACTCAGATCCCAGGTCTGACCTCTGCACTATACCCCTCCCCAACAAGGTCAGCAAAGCAGCATGTTAATCTTAACCGTGTGTGGGAGGAGAGAACCCTGCCCGGGGGTGGGAGTGACAGGGAGGGTGAGGCCCCTAGCAGCCTGACACCAGGCACAGCCCTGGTTTCCATCTGCTGTTTCCAGGGAATTCCTAAAGGCACCCCCTTTTATTTTCAAAGTTTTAAGATGTGAATTATACCAAGAGATACTCTGCAAAAACCCCCGCCCTTCCCGGTCTGCCCCTGTCCTCTCCAGGGAGACTTTGCAGCTTCTGCACAAAATGAGGAAACTTCTTCCCCTTCTTCAGTCTGGACTCTTCATACACCCAGGCTTAGGCCGATAAGCTGCAGTGGGAGTGAAATGAAGAAGTGAAGTGAAGTCACTCAGTCGTGTCTGACTCTTTGTGACCCCATGGACTGTAGCCTACAAGGCTCCTCCGTCCATGGAATTTTCCAGGCAAGAGTACTAGAGTGGGTTGCCATTTCTATCTCCTGGGGAATCTTCCTGACCCAGGGATGGAACCCGGGTCTCCCGCATTGCAGGCAGACGCTTTACTGTCTGAGCCACCAGGGAAGCCCCTTCCTGTGGGAGTGGTGTGTGCATTCCAAGCCCAGGCTTCAGCCCACCTCCTGTATTTTCAGGGCTTCTCTTGGGGCCCCGCCCAGCTGCCCTGAGGACGGTCTGATGGAGGCTGAACGTGTGGGTGGCGCAGAGGGGACCCCTCCCAGCCCACCAACCCCTCACCTGGCGGGCGGGGAGACTTGTGGTTCAGTCTAACACCAGAGGTCCCACCCAGGTGAGGCAGCTATGGTTGCTGAGTAGGGTTGTTAGCTGAACAGAGGCTCATTGTTCTAAAGCAGTAAGTTCGGGATTATCGGTTATGCCTCAGAAGCCAACAGACATATACGGTCACCCTAGTTCTAATCTGCACTTTGCCTGAAACCATCCCTGTGAACTTGGGCGAGTCCCTTAACTACTGGGGTGAAATGTTAAGTAACAATGTTAACAAGTAAATGTTAAGTAACAAATACACTTTGTTAAGAGAGAATTAGCACTGACGATATTTTTTTCCAATTGTCACTGCAATGAATCAGCAAAAATTCAGTGGCTTTAAAGAACACAGATGCATCCCTACAGGTTTGAGGTTGGGAGGTCTGGAAGGTCCCAAACCAGTCTCTCTGGGCTAAACTGCAGATGGTGACTGCAGCCATGAAATTAAAAGACACTTACTCCTTGGAAGAAAAGTTATGACCAACCTAGACAGCATATTAAAAAGCAAAGACATTACTTTGCCAACAAAGGTCCACCTAGTCAAAGCTATGGTTTTTCCAGTAGTCATGTATGGATGTGAGAGTTGTACTGTGAAGAAAGCTGAGTGCTGAAGAATTGATGCTTTTGAACTGTGGTGTTGGAGAAGACTCTTCAGAGTCCCTTGGACTACAAGGGGATCCAACCAGTCCTTGGAAGGACTGATGCTGAAGCTGAAACTCCAATCCTTTGGCCACCTGATGTGAAGAGCTGACTCATTTGAAAAGACCCTGATGTTGGGAAAGATTGAAGGCAGGAGGATGAGACAGTTGGATGGTATCACCGACTCAATGCACTTGAGCTTGAGTAAACTCTGGGAGTCGGTGATGGACAGGGAAGCCTGGTGTGCTGCAGTCCATGGGGTCACAACGAGTCGGACATGACTGAGCGACTGAACTGAACTGAACTGAGGGTTGGTTCCTTCCAGAATCCCTTGGGGAGAACTGGTATCCTTGCTTTTCTGGCTTCTGGAGGCCACTCACGTCCTTCGCTGTGACTTTCCTCCTGCTTCTGTCCACACCCCGCTTCCTGTCCGAGCGCCGGCCCCCCCCCCCCCCCCCCCCCGCCTCCCCCCACCACCTGATCAGGCCCCCGCGATCGCACAAGTGCCAGGATAATCTCGTCTCCAGACCCCTAATCACACCTGCAGTAACCTCCTCTGACGTGTAAGACAACACTCACAGGTCCCAGGACTAGGTAGGGGCATCTCAGAGGCCCTGACTTAGCTCCCACGTTTCCAGGGACTCAGGCCGTGCGCCCCCCTCCCCTGATCCTGCAGAAAGTGCGACCCTCCCGCTCTTAAGTCAGCAGGTTGACCGGAGCAATTTCCATGGATTCCTGGGCCATAACAACTGGGTATTGATTTCTGTGCGGCCACGGCGGCTCCTGACGTATCGCGTGTCACAGCCTGAGGGGTGATGCGATAATCAACGCTGCTGCTCCTTCAAGGCTTGCGGTCCAGGACCAGCGTTTCCGGGGCCCACCCTGAGCCAGGCCTTTGGCCGGCAGGCATCGTGTGTCCTATAGAGCACACCCGGGGTCAGCAAAGGCAGCTGGAAAGCGAGGTGGAAGCCGAGCGAGAGGGGCCATGTTAACTCCAGTCTGGGAGGAGGGATGTTCTAAATATAAGCTGTTCACGCAAGCGATGCGCTGCAGCAGTCCCCTGTGTGGGGGAGAGAGCAAGAACGGGAGAGACAGAAAGGAAAGGAGGGGGCATCGGGAGACGGGAGGGACGGAGGCGAGGAGGAAGACCGGAGAAACTGCTCGGTTTGGAAAAGAGAATCTTACCAAACAACGGAGGGCTGGGGACCACGTGCAGGCAGCTCAGGCCGACGGCGGGCGGGTCCCCGACTCCCCCCGCCCACTGGCGCTCGTGTCCATCACCTCCACCCCCCCCACCCCCCCCCACCCCCCCCCACCCCCGCCATCTGCTTTTACGGTTAACTGCTTTTCACCTTCATGCATTGGAGAAGGAAACGGCAACCCACTCCAGTGTTCTTGCCTGGAGAATCCCAGGGACGGGGGAGCCTGGTGGGCTGCCGTCTATGGGGTCGCACAGAGTCGGACACGACTGAAGCGACTTAGCAGCAGCAGCAGCTTTTGGAGAAGCGTTTAGCCTCACTAGAAAAAATATCAGAATATTAAAAAATACATTTCTAGAAATGGTAGATGTTTGCCGAGCTCAAATTGAATCAGGAAGGAAAACATGGGCTAGTAAGAGAGAATCAAGAACTAAAACTCAGACTTTCCTTCTTCCGGGATCCTTGACGCATGAGGGTCCTGAGAAAGCATCCTTTCTGGGGAGGACGACTTACGCAGTGAATCAGAATAATAACAACAACAATGAAAACAGCAACGAAAACTTGCTGAGCACTTCATGTGCTGTGTACTAGGCTAGGAACACTGTCTCTTCTATTACCTCATTTGACCCTGAAATAACACTGAGAGCTAAGTTCTGAGCATCCTTGCTCTAAGATAAAGAGAAGACAGCCTTCCTGGTTCTCATGGGATAATGTCAGCCATCCAGATAAGAGTATATCCACACATCCTACAAAACCATTCAAATAACGAGTTCAAGGGAAACGACCCTTAAAAGCATGATACAGCATGTTGTCCTTGAAAGGAGAAGAGAGATCTAAAACTTTAAATTGCACATTGAGTAGGAAAAGAAGTATCAGAACAAATGTGAGACAGCTCTAGAATCCCTGCTGAAGGGGAGAATCAGAAACTGCACAGGAACAGAGGAGAGGAGTGGGGTATGGGCTAGTTGTCGGGGAACACGGCAAAGACCAGGACCCGAGAGAGGGGCCCACCTGGTGGAAGAAATTCTGAGAACCGCTCAGAGACCTGGTGGAGCTGAGCACTGGCTTAAAGGGACGGGAAAGGAGAGACAGAAATCTGGGGAAAGCACTTTCTAGCAGAGGGGGAGGAACTTGGCTGTGACGGGGGAGGATGAAGCAAGAGGTAGAAATTAAGGATCCCATCAAAACAAAGCTTTCTATTAAGGGATCTTTCTGTTAAAGGATTTTTCTATATGAAGGATCCTATAGAAACAAAAGCTTCCCTAGTGGCTCATATGGTAAAGAATCTGCCTGCAGTGCAGGAGAGCTGGGTTCGATCTCCGGGTCAGGAAGATCCCCTGGAGAAGGGAATGTCTACCCATTCCCATATTTTTGCCCAGAGAATCCCATGAACAGAGGCATCTGGTGGGTTCCAGTCCATGGGGTTGAAAAGAGTCAGACATGACTGAGAGACTAAGCAAAGGAATAAAAAAACAATTCAGCCTCTGTAGAAATTGTTGGTTCCTCAAAAAGCTGAACACAGAATTACCATAGTAGTTAGCAGTAGTAAAGTAGTGTAATCACTCAGTCACGTCCGACTCTTTGTGACCCTATGGACTGTAGCCTGCCACGGTCCTCTGTCCATGGAATTCTCCAGGCAAGAATACTGGAGAGGGCTGCCATTCCCTTCTCCAGGGGATCTTCCCAACCCAGGGATTGAACCTGGGTCTTCTGCATTGCAGGCAGATTCTTCACCATCTGAACCACCAGGGAAGTCCAAATAAATTGAAAACGACTAAATGACTGAAACATATTCATATGCAAATGTTCATGGCAGTGAATCACAGCCCAGAAGTGGGAAAACCCCAAGTGTCCATCAAGAAATGAATGATAAACAAAACACGGTGAATGTATGCAGTGGAACAGTCTTCAGCCATAAAAAGGAATGGAGTTCTGACACAGACAGCAGGCTGAAGCCTGAAGTCGTCATGCTGAGATAAATCAGACACAGAGCACGGACACTGTGACTCACACACACAAGCGCTCAGATGGGCACGCTCACGGAGACGGAGGCAGAGCAGAGGTCAGTGGGCGCTGGGGCAGAGGGGAAAGCGGAGCCATGCCTCCAGGGCACAGAGTTCGTCTGGGGCTTCAGAAAACTTCAGAAATAGTGGGGAGGGCTGCACAATGCTGTTCACAACGAATGCCACTGAACCGTACACCTAAAGCCATTACAATGGCAGCTTTTCTGCTGATAGGAATTTTACCAGGCACTTACAGAAGCAACTTAAAGTCCAGACAGAAACTGGGTTGGAGGTTGCCAGGGACATGAGAGAGAGCAGGGTGGGGACTCAGCGCTTGGTTGAGCTCAGGGCTTCCTTTGGGGAGGAAGCTCCTGGGACTGGGCAGAGGTGGTGGAGGCACTGAATGCCACCCGACCATCACTTTCCAGTGGCTGAGCTTGTATTATGTGAGTTTTAGCTCGATTTTTAAAAGCACCTGTAAAGTAAATGCTAAAATGATCAAAGAAACAGATCGCATCAAAACAATAAATACATAATGTCATACACACAAAAAATAGAACCTAAAATAATATGACAGATTTGACACCAAAGATATATTAGTCACATCAACTATATAACTATATTAGTCACATCCAATATAAATGGAGTGGGCTCATCTGTTAAAAGGAAAAGGGTCTCCATGTGGCTTACAAAACAAACCCAATGCTACGATATGCACAGGTGACATGGTTATCAGTAACTATATCAGTAAAACAGCACTACCTTCACAAAGCAGAAGCTACACTGATCAGTGATTTTAATATGCTGCTCATAGTCCAAGACAGATCATGAGTGGAAGACATTTAAAAATTCAGAAGAACTAAAACAAAACAAGCCACAATCAATCAGGTAGAAGGCATAGCTACATATCAAAATTTATGCCCTAATAAAAAACTAAAAATAGCATATGTTCATGGCAGCACTATTTACAATAGTCAAGACATGGAAGCAACCTAAGTGTACATTGTTGCAGGAACGGATAAAGAAGGTGTGATACCTATATACAATGGAATATTACTTGGCCATAAAAAAAGAATGCAACGTGGATGGACCTAGAGATCATTATACTAAGTGAAGTCAGTCCGACAAAGAAACACAAATACCATATGATATCACTCTTATGTGTGATCTAAAATTCAACACAAATGAACATGTCTATGAAGCAGAAACAGACTCACAGGTGTGGAGTTATTTGTGGCTAACAAAGGGGGAGGGAGGGTGAGGAATAAATTTAAGAATAGGATTAGCAGATTCTAACTGCTATATATGAACTAGATAAGCAACAGGGACCTACTGAGTAACACAGACAGCTATATTCAATATCTTGTAATAACTTATAATGGAAAAGAATCTGAAAAAATACATACAAAACTGAATTGCATTGCTGGACACCTGAAACTAACTTAAATTTGCAGATCAACAGTATTCAAATTAAAATATTAAAAAAAATGTATACCCTAAAATAGAGAAAAATCCCTTCTTCTCAGGAGCACATGGAACCGCCGTGGAGACTGCTCACATGGTCACAGGGGTTCAATAGGCAGAAGCAGGACACCGACACCAAGCATTTCAGTCACTCAACAGGCCCTTCAATCATTAAAAATACCAATGGTAAATAAGTCTTTGGTTAGAGCAGATATGGAAGTCATAACTGCAAAATGTCTTTTAAATTATGATAATGGAAATGCTATATATCATTGTATTTCACACTTAAAATAGTGACAGGAGGAAAAAGTAATAACATTAAATACTTAATAAAGGTAAATACTTGTGAATAAAAGTAATTAGATTTCTAGCTCAAACAGTAGAAAATGAAAAATTCACTAATCTAAAGAAAGCAAAAGAAAGATGGTAATAAAAAATTAAAGAAGAAATAAACATAAAAACATACATCAAGTCGCAAATTCTTTGAAAAGAGCAATGAAATATAAAAACCAGTATCTAACCTAATCAAGGGAGACCTGGGAAAATGTGCAAATAAAATAAGAAGTGTTAAAGGGGAAAAAGCCATTAAAGACAGTAAACGAAAACTGTAAGAACTTAATTTGTACAATTTTATGCAAATAAAATTTTCAAGGCAGACAGAATATATAATTTCCTAGGAATATACAATTTATCGACATTGACCCCAACACTGTATGTAACCAGTGTCCTTAAAAGAAATAGAGGAATTTGTTAAAGATCTATTCTACAAGAAGTATTGAACCAAATAGTTCTATCAGGAATTTTTCAAAGTCCAGATAATTCTAATATTCTAAAATATTAAAAAAAGGAATTTTCAAATTATTTTTGTGAACCAAGCCAAGCATAACACTAATGAATAAACACAGAAAGTCAAACCAATTTCACTTATAAACATTGATCAAATTATTTTTTTAATTAGCAGATAGAAACTAACAACTTATTTAAAAAGAATGAATTGTGACCAAGTTATCTAGGTTTGTCCTAGAAATACAAAATGATTACAAATTAGGAAATCTGTCTACATAATACAACATGTAAATAAAGTTAGGGAGGAAAATTCTATGATTATCTCCATGGTTACACAAAAGGCTTTACAACAAAATTTCTTGCTGATAAGAAGACTTAATAAAGGAACTGCAGAAACTTTAACATGATAGAAAACACACACCTTGGTACTGAAGTCGAAGTCTGAGTTATTGTGGGAACGTTTGTGAGGGGAAAGTCGAAGGTGCCCACGGACAGCGTTACTGTGTTCTAGGAAGGAGAGCTGCCAGATAAAATACCAGATACCCACTCCGATTAGAATTCTCCAAACGTTGCATGGGACCTGCTCACACTGAGAAACTATCTGCTACCTGAAATTTAATTATGCACCCTATATTTTTCTTTGCTCAGTCTTGGCAACCGTAGATATTAACCAATGAAATAAGGCAAGAGAAAACGATTAGAAGCATAAAAACTGGAGAAGAAATGATAGGGGTTCACTGTATTTATTTTTCAAATTTTTCAAAGGTATAAGTTTTCATAGCAAAAAAAATGTCGGGAGAAAAAAAGAATCTGAAGCAATAGGAAAGCGCTCTGTCCAGAGTCACAGAGCGGGTACAGAGAACAGCAGAGGCGGCATTCGCCGGGGTCTCTCGGGCTCCGAGCTCAAGCCATTGACCCCCACGCCGTGTCACTCCTCGCTCTGGGGGGAGACGGCGTCTGACCCAGCAGTGTGGGAGGCATCGCGCATGGCCTCCAGCTCAGAGTGCACCTTCACCGCCCGCTCTGTGAAGCAGCTTTCCTTGCCAGGTGGCGTGAAGCTTCGTCCGTGGACGAGCCGGAGGAAGATGAGCGAGAACCCTTCCTGGATCCACGAGCTCCTTCCTCAGGCCGGGCCACGTGCTGGCCCAGCGCCCGCCTCGTAGGGCCTGAATCCCCGCCAGCTCCCCGTTCCGCGGATGCCTGGCTCCGGGGTGGCTCCATCGGGGCAGGACGGGTGGCTCCTCAGTGTCGGCTCCTACAGCCCACGGTGGTCACAGCACGCAGTGGGCAGCAGCTTCTTCAAGAATCCCCTTGGGCCGTTTGCCCCATGAGACACTCTGCTTGGCTCGCCCAAAGGAGAGCTGTCCAGCACATTCTAGAGACACAAGTCCAGGAGTTTCCATGGGCACAGAGCAGACCACTGTATCTCCCTAAGGCCTGAATTTAAACCCTGGGGGAGAGAAGAACTCCCCTTCCTCAGCCTTAGGGTAGTAGCTGCACGTTCCCTCTGCTACTTCTATTTTCTTTTGTGCTTTCGTTACCTTTTCCATGTTATTCCAACCTTCTGTTACAGTGAGTCATTTTTAATCTACATTCTCCCTGATGGAATTACTATGTGCTTTCTCTCTTGATTGAACCCTGACTGATACAATAATTAGCCTTGTGGCTCTGGGCATGGACCTTGGGTTCACAATCTGGCTCCATCCCTTGCGACCTTGGGCAAGTCATTTCTCAGGGTTAAATGAAATAATGCATCTGAATGTTTGGCACAGATTGCTCCAGCAAACACTAGTTTTCACCATTGTTACTTGCACCATTATTTTATCCAACCAGCTTACTGAGCCTCAAAAGTCGAGACTGAAAGCACCTCTTAGGTAAATGGGCATCCAGGCAGATACAACTGTCTAGTTCTAGAATTGAGTAGGGCTTTGAAGAGAATACGCTGCCTGGAAGGTGGGCTGTGGATACTTTCAGTTCAGTTCAGTTCAGTCACTCAGTTGTGTCCAACTCTTTGCGACTCCATGGACTGCAGCATGCCAGGCTGTGCTTTCAAGGAGAACCAAAATTCCCAGATCTGTGCTTTCACCTACCCCTGAACATGTGTGTGTGTGTGTGTGGTCAGTCGCTCAGAGGTGTCTGACTCTTTGTGACTGCATGGACTGTAGCCCACCAGGCAAGAATACTGGAGTAGATTGCCATTTCCTCCTCTAGGGGATCTTCCCAACCCAGGGATGGAACCAGAGTCTACCATGTCTCTTGCATTGCAGGTGGATTCTTTACCACTGAGCCACTGGGGAAGCCTCCTGTCCATGGGCATATCCCTTATTATGGGGGTAGAACCTGTTTGGAAATCTTGGGGTCATCTACAGGTTGTCATCGGCCAGCTACAGATTGCCCAGCAGCCAACCTCTCCATGGGGTAAACTCTAAAACAGGGATGCAGGGGGCAGATTGCTTCCAGGTCTCCCAGGGGACAAGCAGGAAGGAGACCCAGGCTGCCATCCTATCACCTTGCTTTTAACAGCTCTAGGGGAGCAGGGAGAGGAATTAAGATCCTGATTTCAAAGGAAGAAGCCAAAACAAAAATTCAGCACAGTCTTGCTCTTTGGGTTGAACCATACACTATTTTTCTGGGCTCCAAAATCACTACAGATGGTGACTTCAGCCATGAAATTAAAAGACGCTTACTCCTTGGAAGGAAAGTTATGACCAACCTAGATAGCATATTCAAAAGCAGAGACATTACTTTGCCAACAAAGGTCCATCTAGTCAAGGCTATGGTTTTTCCTGTGGTCATGTATGGATGTGAGAGTTGGACTGTGAAGAAGGCTGAGCGCCGAAGAATTGATGCTTTTGAACTGTGGTGTTGGAGAAGACTCTTGAGAGTCCCTTGGACTACAAGGAGATCCAACCAGTCCATTCTGAAGGAGATCAGCCCTGGGATTTCTTTGGAAGGAATGATGCTAAAGCTAAAACTCCAGTACTTTGGCCACCTCATGCGAAGAGTTGACTCATTGGAAAAGACTCTGATGCTGGGAGGGATTGGGGGCAAGAGGAGAAGGGGATGACAGAGGATGAGATGGCTGGATGGCATCACTGACTTGATGGACGTGAGTCTCAGTGAATTCCGGGAGTTGGTGATGGACAGGGAGGCCTGGCGTGCTGCGATTCATGGGGTTGAAAAGAGTCGGACATGACTGAGCGACTGATCTGATCTGATACACTCTTTTCATTAATTCTTAACTTTCAGTTAGCTCCCTGTCATACTTGTTAGTATTTTTATTGGAATTTTTCTCTGAAGCTATTCAGCAGTACTGTCTTACATATACAGGTTGAAGTAATCCCTGGCTATATTGTTTGCGGGTATTATTGGTAGTGAAAGTGAAAGTCACTCAGTCGTGTCCGACTCTTTGTGACCCCATGGACTATACAGTCCATGAAATTCTCCAGGCCAGGATACTGGAGTGGGTAGCCTTTCCCTTCTCCAGGGGATCCTCCCAACCCAGGGATCAAACCCAGGTCTCCCACAGTGCAGAAAGATTCTCTACCAGCTAAGCCACAAAGGAAGCCCAAGAATACTGGAGTGGGTAGCCTATCCTTTCTCCAGTGGATCTTCCTGACCCAGGAATCAAACCAGGGTCTCCTGCATTGCAGGAGGATTCTTTACCAGCTGAGCCACCAGAGAAGCGCTATTACTGTCAGAAGAAAACATATTTATTGGGTAAGTGAATCATTTCTGGGTGGTTGGTGTGCTGGAGACTTGACCTGTAGATGAGTTTTCATTGATCCGCTAACATGTGCTGTGTGAATGTATGGAAAAATCTCAACTTAATATGAGTCTAGAGCAGTGCTGTCCAACAGATGACGGAAATGTTGAGACGTGTGTCATGCAGCTAAGAAACAGGATTTCTCATTGCATTTAATTTGAGTTTAAACGGTCACGTGTGATTAGTGGCCACCACATCAGCAGCCACTCTTCTAAAGGATGGAGACATAATGCAGGCATGCTAGATGACACTTGCTGGCCTCTACATGCAGGCTGGAGGCTGTCTAAGCGGCCCTCGCTAAAATTCTCCTAAGAGTCACAAGTCAAAATCAGCACCCAGTGGAGGAACCGAGATATATGCTAAAGTGTGACTGTTCCTGGGCCAGTCTCTCAAGGTCACACAACCAGTGAGGGGCAGAGTAGGGTGTTCAAGGGACTTCCCAGGAGGCTCAGTGCTAAAGAACCTGCCTGCAATGCAGGAGATGTGGATTCGATCCCTGGGTGAGAAAAATCCCCTGGAGAAGGAAATGGCAACCCACTCCAGTATTCTTGCCTGGAGAATCCCATGGACAGAGGAGCCTGGTGGGCTGTATAGTCCATGGAGTTGCAAAAGTCAGACATGACTTAATGACTAAACAACAACAACATAGGGAGTCAAAGCTTCTCTGGACCTCAGAATCCCTGTTCGTATCTGTTTAAGAGCAGGGGCCTTGTGAGGCCATGTACAGTGAGCACTGCCCAGGGTAGCGTCCACCTCAGACCCTGTGGTTCTGCTGGCAAGATGACCCCTCAGCGGGGAGAAGTGCTGAAAATGATCTGGGCCGGAACCCATGGCTGAGAACACCTAATGGCACTCACTGCCTCTCTCTGAGTCCATCTGACATGTAGTTACTCATTAAACAGCTGCTTGGGATCCAGGTTCATGGCCAGCACCTGGCAGGCAGCTGAACAAGGTACAGCTTCCTGCCCCAGAGGAGCAAAGTGCAATGAAGGTTATAATCCGAGAGTGAGGAAGCCCTGTCTCTACTCCAGCGACATTTCCGGCCATGGGATTCATCTTCATTCACGCAGTGCTAAGCACTCGGCTTTACGCTTCTGACCTTCACGAGCTTGGTCAGCGTGGATGAGTTTCCACAAGTCTGATTAACTCAAAGATATTGGCAAGATCCTGCTTTGGGCCAAGGAAGGGTAAATTCCATGAGGAAATGCTACCCCGAGGGACTCCCTGGATAGGGCTATCAGATACAAAACAGGATGCTCGGGTGTGTTTGCTGTTGTTGAGTAGCTCAGTCGAGTCCGACTCTGTGAGCTTGTGGACTGCAGCAGTCCAGGCTCCTCTGTCCTCCACTGTCTCCTGGAGTTTGCTCAGATTCATGTCCACCGAGTCACTGATGCTACCAGACCATCTCATCCTCTGCCCCTGCCCCCTTCTCCGTCTGCCCTCAGTCCTTCCCAGCATCAGGGTCTTTTCCAATTTCAACTTCTGGTAAACAATCAAAACATTTTACAGCTTAAGTATGTCCCAAATACCTCATGGGACTTGCTTACACCCCTATTGTTATTTATCTGCAAGTCGGATATAATTGGGCATTCTCTATTCTATCGCACCCCGGGGAGATGAAGGGTCCCCAGACGAAGCCTTCTTCCAGGCCACACGCCTCCCAAGGATGCTGCTGGCGTGGCAGAACCCCGTCCTGGCTGGGGTGGAGGTAACTCTAGTCGATGCAGGAGGGGCCCGTGGTCCTCACGGGGCGAGTGGGAAAGGGGCCTGACGGAGGGACAGGGAGGCCCGGCTCAGGTCTGAGGCCGCCAGCGCTGAGAAGGGCCTTCGTTCACCTCCGAGGGCCCACCCCCCCGGCCGCCGGCACACCTTTCCCTTCGCGGGGTGCAGCCCGGCGGCCTCCCTTCTCGGGGGGCACTGGAGCGGGGTGCGTGGACCAGGCTGCGCTCCACCGAGCACCACCCGCCGGGCCCGGGGGGGAGAGGGGCCTGTGCGGCCTGGCGGGAGACCGCGGCGGCGTCCTGGGCCTGGCCTCCGGGCCAGCCGGGCGCTGAGCTCCGGGGCGGCCTCCGGGCTCGCAGGCCCCAGCGCGCGCGGAGCCCGGGGACCCCTGGGCCTGGAGGGTCGGAGGCCGGGCCCGTCCGCGCGGCCGGGCCGGCGGGGCGGTTCTCAAGCCGGCTGCGCGGCACCATCGGGGCGCCTGGGGGCTCGCGGTGGCGGAGCTGGGCCCCCGCCCGGGGGGTCGGAAGGAGGGCGGGCGCCGGGCGCCTGAGCGCCGGGATCCGGAACAACGGTGTCACCTCTCTGGTCGCTACAGGCCGGCCTCTGCGGGCAGTTCTCTCGGGCCCCAGTGCCCCCAGCGACCCCCAGCCCACCTCCCCACTCACCTGAGGGCGGAGGACCAGTCCATCGAGGCAGCTTTGCCTGGAAAGCTCTGGGTGCGCTGTTGTGTCTCCTCCTGGAGGCTCACTCACCACCCTGGACACCGCTCTCCTTGGGTTGCTACAGCCTGGTTCCCGTTCTCTCCTAGGTGCGACTCACTGAAAGGCTCTAAACCAGCGGCCTGGTCTGCGGGGCGGCCGCCCCCAGCTCATCGGCGCCCCTGGCTCCTCTCGCTTCACCGCTCATGTTTCTGCCCTCCCACCTGCTGCATTTACACCGTTTTTTCTGTCAGCTCCCAAGTCTCAGGGCAGTTTCTGCCGGGCTGCCTCCAGGTTAGGGCAGCGTCTTAGGAACCACGCTGTCTCCACACAGGCTGCTGGGGAGACGGGACCCCAAGACCCCCAGGCCCAAGCTCTGGCACCCAGTTTGCTGGGACGGGGGCCGCAGGCTTTCTTTCCCCGGTGTTTGCTACACGAGGCAGCACCAGGGTCTATCTTGACCTTGCACATTTTTTTTTAATAACTGCAGTGTAAGATTTTACAATCTTACATAGTTCATCTGCCCCATTTTTCTGCCTGTTTAGATTTTTTAAATTCTGTCATTTAGTATAATCATTCTTTCTCAGCCTTAGGACACACACATTTTTAATAAACTTGCCTTTTGTAGCTTTAGTCAAGTTATTCATTAAAATGCTGAACAGATGGGGCCAAAAGGCAAGCTTTGCAGCAGGATCGTCTAGGTGCTACTGTGCCTTTAATTAGCACCATTCAAGTGGCGACACCCCACCAGCTGTACTAAGGACTTCTCCATTTTGCCCAGACATATTTCATTAAAGACCCTGTTAAATTCTTTATTAGGGCTCAGATATTCTGCCTACTGTAGTCTTCTAATCTGCCTAGTCTTATTAATACAAAATCCGAAATCAGTGTGTCTGAAGAGGTTTGTTCTTGGCAAACCCTGTCGGCATCCAAGCACTGCTGCTTCCTTATCACTCTGAAGCCGAGGCCGGAATTAAAGGCAAGCTGGCTGCGCAGGGCACCCGGAGCTCAGCCGGGCTCCAGCAGGAGACGGGTCTGGGCCTGCCTCCCAGACTTGCTGCTGCTCACAGGTGCTCAATAAAGCCTGACTCAGCAGTCTCTCTGGACACGCCCACAGTGCAGAAGAGACTTAGTCCAGAGATGGTTTTAGAGTTGTTGCTGTTTTCATTAAAATATCTTAATTGGCCCTGCGTTTTAGTTTCCTCTCATATATGTTCAGCTTTCAGAAATGATCTCTAGTTCCTTTGGTTCTAATATTAATTGTGCAATAACCAGAATATGACAAGATACACAAAACCCCCACCTCCAGAAGACATCCAACTGGGCAATGAGGGCTCTTGCCTTGTTTTTGAATTTTTAAAATCAAGATCTCATCAACATAAATGCGTTACTTTCATGTGTACGATATGACTCAGTATTCGTACAGGAGGATCCACATTTGGAGGAATTTTGGTGGCAGCCAAGGCCCTCCCCCGCCCCCAGCCACCCGCCCCTGTGAGATTCAGTCCTTCTAGATCTCTAATATTCAGCAGTTAAGTGATTGGGGTGGAATTTTATTTTTCTCGTTTTCCAAGTCAACAGATGTTATGTTGGGCATTGAGTTAGGTTCCCAGGGCCCACATGCACATCTGAGCCTCTTGCCTGGGAGGGCGGCAGTCACCTCCTGGCCCCTCGGCCTTGATGAGAAGTGCTAGAGTGAGCAGGAACATGCGCATTCTTGAAATTACTTCAAACAGCTTCATCCTTCCGTCCCCAGAGCCCCTGATGAAGGCTTCTCAGCACACTTTCACAGAGCCCAGCGGGGGTGTGGCAGGGTGAACAGTCTGAGTGTCTCACCCCTCCAGCCAGCTGCCCAGGCCAAAGCTCTGGCTGTGGCGTTGTGGCTGGCTTTTCATGTCATGGGGTGTGTTGTGTTACTTCTTAGAGTTATGATTCTAGCCGCTTACTAAACAAGCAAATAACATTCCTCCAAAATGACTGAAATCAGTTGGATTTATTTCTTTCTAAAGTTTGTACATTTACATATATCATATACATATTTTAAATCCTTCACTATTTTGTATGATTTCTATTACATAAAAACCATTTAAATGCAATAAATTCTGTTGTTGTAAAACAACAAATTATCTCCAACTTATAAAAACACAGGAACAGTTATATTCATGAACATTTACACAGGAGAGAAATGTACTCTATACATCACAGCTTCTATACACATCAGGTGACTGCATGGTTTAGCTTTACCTCAACAACAGTGAAATAGGGCAATATTTATATACAACTATTTTAATAAAAAATAAAGCAATTGTAAAATGTAAACTTAATTTTCAAAATATTCTTCCAACACTTTAACAATATCCACAGAAATCACTGTTCCCCTCAAAAGGTGACCACCACAACCGCCACGCTCCTCGGGGAGATGGCGTTTCTCGAGTCTGGTGGGCAACCAGGAACAGGTTTCCTACAGGGGTCGGGACCACGAGCTCGCCCAAGGCTGCCAGTGTGACGGTCTGGCCACTGAAAAGGAGCAGGCCGCCATTTGATCACTACTTTTCACAATGTGCAGGGACCTGTGGCACCAGGACCGCGAAGAAGCGGAAGGGACTGGGGAGGAAACCCTGACGGTGAAGGGAGGATCTGAGCCCCAGTAAACGTAACCCGGTTCATAGGCCGGCCAAGTTCAAGGCTCGTTTTATGTGGTAAAGGCTGCACACCACTGCCCTTCCGCCTGTCCTACGGGAAGCGGGGCTGCGGTACCAGCTCTCCGTTTGTGTCAATTCCGCTCTGGAAACAGCCTCTGAGAACCCCAGGAGAAGAGAACGCCGGAGGACCGTGCCGGGGCCTTTGCCCAGCAGCTCTGACAGGGCCCCGGTGGGACCTCGCCCAAGAGGGCTGCCTCCCCTGACCCCTCCACGGAAATGAAACCTTATCCGCTTCCAGAAATGCGGGTGCAAAGGAAAAGATATCATCTGTCCCTGGTTACAGGCCAGAGGGCCACCTTGTTTCTCGCCAAGACAAAGGACATGGTCTTGGTTTCGGTCACGTGTCACCGCGGGGACGCGGGCACCCTCGGCAGGGTCGGCCGGGTGGACAGCTGGGTCCCTGCAGCCCCGGAAGGTGCCCGTGGACCAGCCCTGGGCTCCGAGGAGCCCCTCTTTGCGGAGAGTCACCTGCCAGCCTCCGCGGGGTCCGAGCAGGAGTCCAGGCCCCAGTGGGACCTGAACCGAGCTTGTGCCTGGGGCTCCCGGAGGGCACCTCCAGAATTCTCCCTAGTAACCAACATTTCCCAAGAATTGACACTAAGGTGCTTTTTCTTTTATAACACTGTTGGTGAAAGCTGAGCCTCCAGCCTGCAAAGGGAAACCCGTCACAGCCAGGCTCCGCCCAGCTCGGGCCGCGGAGGGCTGTGTTCCTCCCCGTGACCCCCTCACAAAGGAACCTGCAACCGAGAAGCTGCCCCGCCCCCAGGACGCTGGGGAGCGGAGGGCCCCCACCTGCCAGCCAGCCCCTCCCCGCGCAGCGTCTCTCCAGGTCCTGCCTGCCCCGGGGGCCTGCAGGCCGCGGCCACCTTGGTCCATACTCGAAGCAGCGCTCCAGCGCTCTGCGTCTCGAGTTTACATGACTCGGGGCACTCACTGTGTACACGTGTGCAAGCGTGTGTACACATGCCAGAGGCCCCATGTACCAGAGCCCTCAGGGCAGAGGCCGGCGACTCACACCTTCCCCTTTAACTCTTGTTCCTACAACTCAGAAGTATCCTAAGGGCGTTAGAGTCAATGTGCATACATACTCTCCACGCAGGAGATATTATTATCCAGGCCAAAGGGTTACTTGACTTTACATTAAAAGTCCCAACGGTCCAAATGACTAAGACCCCACATTAAAATTTTAAAGTTTGTTACCCCTTTTTGTATGTGGTTTCTGAATTAAAGGGATGCTTCTGCAAATCACTGTGGTTCTCAGGAGGAAACACGTTAGTGGAAAAGAGACCCCGCAGGGAAGCAGGGCCAGTGCCCTGCATGTCAAGGACAGATGAGGAAATGGGATACAACTGCAACAATAGTTTGAGACTACAGGTAATTAAGAAAACGACTCAAGGGCAACCACCACCACCGCAGTCAGGGGCCAAGGCTGAGCCCTTTAGCCCACGGCTCCCACGCTCTGAATCGGACCCGCGGGACGACAGGCAGGCAGGCGTGTGTAGACAGACGCACTGCACTCAACCACTCACTCACACACACTCAGTTTTGCTTTAAATTACACCAACATGCTGGTTAATAAAGTCTTACTCTCTAGTGGTCTATTTATATACCGTTAAGATAAGCAGTAAGCTCAGACAACTAAGGCCAGCGGCTCTTCTTTGGGGAGAGGCAGGAAAAGAGACCTAAGTATAAAAATATTAAAGTTTTCACCTGGTCCACAGTCTGTCCTGACATTCTTTTACCTGTGACTTGACGCTTAGCTGGTGCAGCCGTAGACCCGGAGGGCAGTCCTGGGTCTCGGGGAGCCTGACCTACTGCAGGGGTTGGTGATGTTCTTCAAGGTGAAGAGGGTGAGGACGCAGGGCTGGGAGGGTGGTGTGAGCTGCTGTAAAATAGTCACAGGTACGTAAATGATATGCCGGGCACTTAGCTGATTCTTCTGAAAGCTCTATTTTTCCGGACTAATTACAACAATAAAGAACGTGTGCTCTAGAGCATCACATTTTGTAATAAGCCCCAAATTGTCAGTTTGACTTTAAGTGCTCTTAATACTGAAGTTGCTAAGACTGCACAGGTTGCCTGTGGTTTTTTTTTTTTTTTTTTTCTTTCTTTCTGTATATTTCAAATTATAATGAGCTACCCCCACCCCAGCATTGTACACAGTACACCGAAATTGTTTAACAAAGTTAGTTCAGAGTCCTTTTTGCTCTGGTGAGTCAAAGCTCAAAGATGAAGTTTCCTAGCATAAAATCTTATTATTAAAAAAAATTAATCAAAATATCATTTGAATTTAAGTTTAATAAAACAGTACCACTATATAGACTCTCAAAAAACTGCATTATATTCAATCCTATGAGGTTTTACTTGCTTGTCATACCACACTGGTTAAGGACAAAAATAAATCTGATGTACGCACACTGTATACTGACGTACAGTCTACACGCTGACACATAGAGGTGCACACAACTACAAATACCCACGATTACAACATCGGCAGGAGACAGGAAGCATACTCGTTGATGTCTGACATACTATTAATATAAACATTCTCCAAAAGCCTGCGACATCACAGATGCGCAGGTAAATCACAGAGGGTGAGCCAAAGAGACCTGGGAAGCCTACCGTATATACAACTACTTGACCTGCGGTGTGGAATGACCAGGCCATTGCAGTCAAGCCCACAGCCTGCCCTGAAGGGCCACGTCTTTCCTGACTCTCTCTGAGGATGCCCTCCCTAGGCACTGGCCGCTCGCGGTCCCAGGCAGAGGCGGCCCACTTGGGCTGTGGGTGCTCTGGGCACAGGAGGAAAACAGCAATGGCTCTGGACCTCAGTCCTTGGAGAGTGAGACACGGGTGAGAGAGCAGAGGCGGGGCAGAGCCCCCTCACGGCCGTGGGGTTATTCCACAGTGTGAGCCGCTCATCTCGGAGGTCCTCTGGGGGTGACTGCCGGGGTGGACTGCTGGCCCAGGAGACAGCCAGCCAGAGAGCCTTGGAACCGGGAAGGCGCGAAGGCCCAGCTCCTTACAACGTGGACTGATCTTCTGTCAAAGGAACTCAGGCGCTCCATGAAGAAAAGCGGGTGCTGGTTGAGGCCTGGCCACCCTCGTCATCAGCTAGGCTCGACGCGGAGCCAGTCCTCGCTGACCCTCTGGTTCCCACTTAACAGCACTAATGCATCAACTGCAAAGACTCTGTCGGTTGAAAAGCAAGCAGAGCGGGCTGACCGCTGCTGCAGCTGAGGAAGCGGGCTCCCCCGACCGCTGAGCCCCAGCTGGACCCCCAAGAAGCTCCACTGTGGAGCTCCGGACCCTCAAGACTGGGAAACGCCCTGTGAACTCAGGCTTAAAAAAGCTTGATGGGTGACTACAAGGCAAAACACAAAAAGAATCCAATTCCAGTGACCTAGTAACTAAACCCAAGGAAGGGTTCTAAGTAAGACCATGGAGAAGCTTCTCAAAGGTCAACTTTCCCCCAGCTGTCTACGGTTAGGGGTGAAGGCAGAGAAGAGGTGCAGTGTGCAGCCAAAGCCAGCCCCGCATGATGTGAGAGCATCTCCCTCATCTCTGTGGCTAGAGCGGGCAGGCCAGGGCCAGCAGGAGGCACCTTCTCTGCTGGGCAGGTGCCCCCTCTCCAGGCTCAGGGGGTCCTGCTTTGGCCGCAGGGTGAAACACACCCTCCGGAGGCCGATCCTCGGTTGGCCTTGGGGAGCTGGGTGGATTTTCTCTCCTAGAATCAACTCCTTCACCTCCCTGCTAACTAGGAAGCACGCCTCGTGTTCGCAACGAGGGTTGCAGCTGGAGAAGCAGAGGACCCTTCACGGTCGCCCCTCCTCTTTAGCTGAGATAAACAGAACAGGCCCACAGGGCTGCAGTCCCCAGACACCTCTCCACACGCTGGTTTTACTGAGGTTAATCAGACGCACAGAGGTGTTGCTTGGTCTAATCAGGCATTACTAAGAGTCAGCAGATGATGGTTTTTAAGAAAAGCATACTTCAAATGATGTCTACGGCTGGCAGTAAAATAAGGACCCTGCACCCTAATAACTAAGTCTTGATTGCTAAAGAGAATCCCTGGTCCTTCCCTGGAAACGCCAACACATAAGGTGGGGGTATACCTTGAGATAGCTGCTTCTAAAATAGGCAATTCTACCCCACGACTGTCACCAAGGTACTCTGGTGACTCTCAAGGTTTTCTAGACTAAAAGCTGATATGAGGTGTATTTCTGTAAAGAGGACCTATTAGATGGAGGCTGACCTCAAGGCTCTGGTGCTGAGGGACAGGTAAGGGGATGGGTGAAGGCTGGGGGCAGGACCTTCAGGAGGAAGCCAGGCCCCCTGTACCGTGAATGG
Organism: Bos taurus; assembly: GCF_002263795.3. Taxonomy (NCBI): domain Eukaryota; kingdom Metazoa; phylum Chordata; class Mammalia; order Artiodactyla; family Bovidae; genus Bos; species Bos taurus. The sequence goes on along the minus strand of NC_037354.1, from coordinate 38,953,089 downwards.
GGAGCCAGGAAGGGGAAGGTCTTCAGCGTCCCCTGACCAGACACCCTAGGGAAGCAGTGGTCACAGAGGAGTCACGGCTGGCTAGGGGCAAGCCTCGGAGAGTCCAGTCTCAGGAGAGGCCCTGCCTCCCACAGGACAAGCTCTTGGCCTGCGAGGGGCACTGTGTCAGACAGTCCAGAGGCCTAGGGGTGGGTGGGGGGTGGCTCTTAGCTCTTGACCTAGCGACAGCAGTCTGGGATCCTGGCCCGCAACATGACCTCTGAGGCTGTTTCCCGGGACCAACTGTGGGAACACGGCATACACAGCAGCTTGCAAAGCGCCCGCTCAGCTCTCTCTCCATCGGCACGTCCAGGAGCTCTGGAGAAGCATCAGCAAGTCACGCAGCAAATGCCGATGCTGACCAGGATTTCAGAGCCGCGACGCTGCCTAAATGCCGCAGCAAGTACCATTCCACGTCCGGTACAGATGCTAAGGGACACACACAGAGACACTCGACACACACAGACACACACAGACACACACAGACTGGGAGCACACACATTCAAGCCAGTCAAGGATGTTTCTTTTTCTTTAGTTATTAAAGAGATGACGTGGTCTCGGCACCTCTCTCCCCTCTGCTTAGGATAAAGATCTAGGCAGAAAACACACATGCTGATGATTCCAATTCTAGGAAGAAAGACTAGTTCCTTGTAGAAACCGTGGATTCAGTCGGAAGCACTACAGAGAAAGAACCGTACACGGGACATGTCGGTAACCACCCTGGTGGTTTCTAGGTTTCGTGAAACAAATTCAATTACTGCCTTTACCTAAACAAGACAAGAGGGTTAGAGGGAGCTTTTCAAAGACGTGGCAAAAATGCCACAAAGCAAGCAGCTATAACCTTAGAGAGGGGCTTCTCTCCTGGGCACCAGCAAACATGGGCATTTCTGCAGCCGACGGAAGTGCTGATAAATAGTCCTGTGTAAACGCTGGTGCATCAGGACAAGATACCACTAGAAACTGCAGGGTTCAAAAGTGGGTTTTCTCTGACTCCCTGGAACTGTGCTATCCACGCAGAGTCCCTGCATCTTTGGTCATAGTACCTTAACTAGTAAACTGAGCACAACCAGAGCAAATGTCTGTGGGAGAGAGAAGAATATTCAGAGTGGTTCTGTTAGTTCCAAAGTTGTGGAGATCCTAGGGTTAAGGGTCGCCAAGTTTTCAAGTTTCAAAACCAGAAACTTCTAACTCAGAGTGGGCACACTTTTCATCTCTCTCTCCTCCTCAATAACATACTGTTCTGTTTATTGCCCTGATTTTCAAAGGGACTGTCCCTCGAACAAGCTTATGACTGTTCTGAGCAGAGGCGAAGAAACGATTTAGAATCAAGGATTTACTCTGGGGACAGTTCAGAACAGAGGATGAAGCGGTGGTCACAGGGGTGGAGGCAAGACCAGACCAGGGGATGCTGCGCTGCCACCAGGAGGCAGGGTCCTCAGCTCTGCAACCATAATTCCTTCAGGTTTCATTCCTTTCAGATTTAACTATGAAGAAGCAACATCCTATTGCCAAGGAACTCTAGGGAAAAGCTACGTCTTCCTTTCTTATTTTGCTCTGATTAAGGAGAGAAGGGCTCCATTTTGATATTTTTAGGAAGACCCCCAATTCTTACAACCAGGAGATAATGCCGTGCTCATGTGTATAAAAGAATCTAATTCCTGGCTGGCAGGCTGTCCATCGCAGATGGCTCTGGATCCCTCGTCTGGACGCTGCGGGGGTGAGGTAACAATTTCCTGCGGACCAAACACACGCCAGCTGCTGTAGCCCCGAGAGTCCGTTATCGCCACTGAGATGCTGTGTTTGGAAAATACAATGGACTGCGGCCGTCTTGCCTCAGCCTCTGAGACTCCACTTCCCTCCTCCTTGCTGGGCTGAAATGGAATCCACACTTCCAGCGAGCTAGTGCGCTTCCTGCATTCCCAGTCCTGAGGTCCTCACCCCCCGCCCCCTTTGGGCCGGGACTCAACACCAAGTGCTCAGAGGCCCAGGGTCACAGGGCAACAGCGCCTCCCTCCACGGGAATTCTTAAGCGAACTTCTGAGCGCGATTCCGCCTCTGTGACTGGGCACGGTTTCACAAGAAAAGGCTCCTACCAACTCTGGCTAGAATTTTCTAAACTACAAAGGTTTGTCCAGTTAAGTGTTTCACAATGGATTCAATGTTTAAAAAAAAAAAAAGTGTAACAGCTGATTTGTACACAAAACAAGTGAGCAGAGTGCAAACGAGAGAAACCGGAGAAGTGACCCACAATCCATTCTGAATCGTGTCCCCCCCTCACAAAAGGTGCATTAGTCATCAGGTAGCAAGTCATCAAAGCAAAGAAATCAAGAGCAAAGAGATGACCTGTACAGAAACTAACAAAAATATACAGTGGGAAAGGTTACCAATGCACCATTTAGTCACAGACATTTTTTTTTAAATATATTCATGGATTTACCAGAAAGATCTTGAAAACCTCTTGTTTTGCTCCACGACCAGCACTTCCTGGCCACAGATGGATCCTAAGTAACTTTCTGCTTAATGCTCGGCGTTTCAGGCCGGTGGTCTTTCCGCTCCGACACGTTGCGCTTGACCTTGGCAGTGACCGGAGACGTGTCTGGGTTCAGCGAGGGGCTGGAGTGCGACTTCTTCAGGCCCGCGGGGCCCCCTCTGCCGCCGCTCAGGAGCTCCAGGCCCCCCTCTTTCAGGAGGCGGACATACATCTCGTAGCGGGTTTTCTGAGGGGAGTCAGAGAAGAGGGGTCAGGGACACTGTCACAGCGCAAGGCACAAGCCAGCCCACGGCCCAGGAAAGGGCTGGCTCTCGGGAGACTGACTGAGGGGTTCACTGATTTGAGGAGAGACTGTGGGTTTTCCTTTGTTCTGCATTTTTGCAGGAATGGTGTGCAGATGGAGGAAGCATGCTTCCTGAATGCTCAGCACCAGACAATGTAGCCTCTGGTTTTGGGGACCAGAAGGTGCTCAGCCTGCAGCCACTGGGGCCACCTCGTGGGCCATGGCCGAGGCCTCCCCTGAACCTGGCGGGGGCGCCCGGTTCTCCACTTCCAGCTTGAGGAAGCAGTTGGTGATGGACTTACACTCACACTTCCTGGAACTTAAGCTCCTGACCCGACAGGACCACTCACACTTCCTGGAAGCCGGCCCTGGTTTCCCGTGACTGCGTTTCTGCTAGGATTATCAACACTCACACTTCCTGGAAGCTGGCCCTGGCTACCCGTGACCGCGTCTCTGTGAGGATTACCAGCTTCTCAGAGTTGCCTTCTTGTGAAATCTCAAACTATTTCCTGATGATTTTCTTCATTCTGCACATTTATGTGTTTTTCATCAACTGTTCGTTGAGTGTCTACTATGTTTTAAACGACTCCTTGATTTTCCTGCCTTGAGCATCTTGTTCTAAGAATAATTGAGAAGAACACTGTAGAGACTGTTTTTCCCTAACCCTAATTGATGCTCCTGCTTTTTTTTTTTTTTTAAGTTTGTATCCAATCACTATATAGAGCTATTTTATATATATGTTGCAAATTATAGAAGGGTCTCGGATTCTCAGTTTGATAGACTGTAAAATAAGTCTCCCATCACAGTGATTCAACACAGGAAGGATTTGTAGAGGCCTAAAGTATTTTCTTTCTAAACAAAAGAACACATCGGTTATAAATTGTCTCAACAAAGGCAGGCAAAGTCTGTTACAACAATAAATCTTTTAGAGATTTGTCAGGTTAGATTGAGATTTTGTATATCTCAGTTTTAAGTTAATAATTATGAAGCTGAAGCTACTAGAAGCTACTTTTTCAAGTTGTTTTGTTCAAAAGTAGGGAAAAGCCACTAGCCCTTAGGTCTGCTCTGGGTTTGGTCAGCGTCCATGTTGGGGTGCCAAGCTTTGGTTGGTGAAGATGACATTTATAAGGTACCCACACGCTAACTGCAGGTTATTCATACAAGAATCACACACAACTGGTACATTATCATCCCTGTCTTACAGGAAAGGAAAGAGAGGCAGCGATAAGTCCAGGAGTCACAGAAGTGATGTCAGGATCTGGACTCAGGAACCTGACTTTAGAACCCACACTCTGAAGCTCTATGTCCTCCCTGGATGTGAAAACACACGCATGAGTGTGTACTTTAGGATGACAACTCTGCCACACGCTGAAGCTTTGGCCAATCAAAAGCCACTTTCAACCCCCCTCCTCTCCTACGTCCCTCCCACTACAAAGGTTGATAAAACCAAACACTGACTTTCCCAGACTCTCTTGCAGCTAAGATGGGCTGCGTGACGCTTTGGCCACTGAGGGGTAAGGAGAACGCGCCTGGGGAAGCAACTTGCTTTCTGATAAAGAGGGGCTTAGGAGAATCACTGGTGTCAGCCCTTCCCTTGTATTCCTAAAGCTGCAACCCACAACACGGGCAGCAGGCATGAAGCAGAGGGGCGGTACGCAAGGCCTGAGGGGGAGGCAAAGACAGAGAGAGCCCAGGCTCTGGAGCACAGAGTGGCTGGACCCAGCGCTCATTGTCCCTGCTACCTCTGACTGTCTCGTTAAGCATGAACCGTACATTCCACTCTTCATCAGGTAGTGGTATTTTCCCCACATTTTTTCCTTCCAGTTCCTCAGAGATATGATCGGCACGCAGCACTGTGTAACTCTCAGGTGTACAGCATAATGATACGATGTCCATGCATCATGGAAGAGTGATCACAGCAAGTTAGTGAAACCCCTTGTGTAACACAGACACGAAACTAAAGGAACAGAAGAAAAAGGATTTTCTCTGAGATGAGAACTCTTAAGGATTTATCCTAACAACTTTAATATACAGCATGGAGCAGTGCTATCTCACTTATCACGTGTTCCATCACATCCTAGCACTTACTAACTTTGTAACTGGGAGTCTGTACCTTTTGACAGCCTTCATCCAATTTCCCCTCCCCTAACGGATCTCCAGAAAGCTGATCTCTTCTGTTATGAGTTTGTTTATTCATTTGTTTGTTTTCTATGTAGAAATTACCTACAACACGGTAAGCTCCAGTTATACAAACACAGTGATTCAACATTTCTGTACATTTCAAAATGATCACCATGATAAATCTAGTTACCATCTGTTACCGTGTAAAGATGTCACATAATTATTGATTCATTTATTTTGCAACTAGAAGTCTGTGTCTCTCGACTGCCTCACCTGTTTCCCTCCTTACCCCAGCCCTCTCTCCTCCGGCAGCAGCCACCTGTTAGCTCTCTGTACCTCTCTCCTCCGGCAGGCACCTGTTAGCTCTCTGTGTCTATGGCTCTGTTTCTGTTGTTCTGTCTGTTCACTGGTTTTGTTTTTTTTAGATTCCACTTATAAATGAAATCATGTAGTATGTGTCTTTCTGACTTATTGCACTGGCATATCACCCTTTCGGTCCATTCACATTGTCAGAAATGGTAGGATGTCTCTCTTTTTATTACTGAGTGGTCTCCATTGTTCATGGACCACATCTTCTTTGTCCATTCATCTGGTGGTGGACTGATGTTGCCTCCATATCTTGGCAGTTGTAAATGATCCTGCCATGAACACTGGATCACACTATCTTTTTGAGTTCGTGTGTTCATTTTCTTCACATATACACCCAGACGTGGGAGTTGGATGATGTGGTAGTTCTATTTCTAGTTTTTTTGAGGACGGCCCTATGTTTTCCACAGTGGCTGCCCTCATTGTTTTTAACTGAGGTATAGTTGATTCACAACCTTGTGTTAGTTTAAGGTCTATAGCAAAGTGATTCCATTTCATAAATATTTTATATAAATCTTTATATGAGTGAAGGTTGCTCAGTCGTGTTTGACTCTTTGCGGCCCCATAGACTGTACAGTCCATGGAATTCTCCAGGCCAGAATACTGGAGTGGGCAGCCTTTCCCTTCTCCAGGGGATCTTCCCAACCCAGGGATGGAACCCAGGTCTCCTGCATTGCTGGTGGATTCTTTACCAGCTGAGCCACAAGGGAAGCCCAAGAATACTGGAGTGGGTAGCCTATTCCTTCTCCAGTGGATCTTCCCAACCCAGGAATCAAACTGGGTCTCCTGAATTGCAGGCAGATTTTTTACCAACTGAACTATGATTATATAAATTTTACCAAAATATCTATCTAAATATCTTTATATATTCACCTAAATATATTTATATAAATATCTTTATATATATTTATAAAAATATCTTTTTCTTTATAGGTAATTACAAGATATTGAATACAGTTGCCTGTGCTATGCAATAGCTCCTTACTATTTGTCTATTTTATATACAGCAGTCTGTGCCTATTAGAGCCAAACTCCTACTTTATCCCTCCCCTCTGGCTGCACCAGCGTATAATCCCACTAACAGCGTAGGAGGGTTCCCTTTGCTCCACATCCTCGCCAACGCTTGTTATCTGTGTTCTTTTGATGACGGCCCTTCTGACGGGTATGAGGTGTATCTCACTGTGGTTTCGGTTTGCATCTTCCTGATGATTAGTGATGCCGAGCACCTTTTCAAGCGCATCAGATCAGATCAGTCGCTCAGTCGTGTCCGACTCTTTGCGACCCTGTGAATCGCAGCACGCCAGGCCTCCCTGTACATCACCAAGGCACTGCTAATTGTTGATGAAAGCATCACTAATTGATACATATTCCAGTTTTAGTAAAGAAGTAACAAAGGAACAAAATACTACTCTTTTCTCAGAAAGCTACATAAGGGTTTAATAAGGGCATTTGCTAATAAAAATACATCATCAGTATTACATAGTAGTCTATCATCAATGAAATCTAAATCTATTCATTCCAGGAATTTAGAGAGTTAATCTGTCTCTATAAACTGCTTTGGTGGCAAGATTAAACTGCAAGAAAGAACTACTCCCGATATGAACAAGGTTTAATAAAATGATCTGAAGACAGTTTAAAAATAGATTCAGAAAATCAATGTAAGGCATACTATTTCACAAAGCTAGGGCAATTATACAATCAAAGGGGTATGAAGGACAATTTTCTGAGATGACTTGAAAGGGGACAAAAGGAGAAAAGGTGACTAGGCTATTTTCTACTAGTTTTTGAAGACACTGACACTATTGGGAAAATTCACCTAAAAATACATGAAGAAAAGACATTTCATCCACTGATTTTACAGCTCCAGCTGCAAAGTTCTTGCCCCAGTAAACTGGACTTCCCTGATGCCTCAGATGGTAAGGAATCTGCCTGCAAGGCAAGAGATCCAGGTTTGATCCCTGGGTCAGGAAGATCCTCTGGGAAGGGAATGGCTACCCACTCCAGTATTCTTGCCTGGAGAAAACCATAGATATAGGAGTCTGACGGACTACAGTCCACGGGGTTGCAAAGAGTCAGGCACAACTGAGCTATTGATACTTTCCTTTCCTTCCAGTAAATTACATAAGCAGGTCAATCAACAAACCAAAGGCAGAGCACAGAGGAGGAGCATTGAGAAAAGACAAAGCAGAGGGAAGGGTGAGAGGGGACCAGGAGCCAGGACTGCTCGGATGTTGAGAGAAATAAGGGAAAAACAACGTGGGTTTGTTTAGGCACCTCCAGTGGCTGTGTGCTGTTTCTGAGGTAAACGGGCTCACAGGAGACAGGCTGCTAAACCCTGTAACACGGCTTTGCTTTCTACCAATGTCTGTGGCCAAGTCAAATGCTCTTCAATATATTTTAGGAAAACTTACCTTTAATCTCAGGACTCTTCAGGACTACTCAAAGGACTGTAATTCACATTCTTTCGGGATTACAGACTCACTGAATTTGTGAACCTCTATTCAGAGGCTTTGGGGCCATGGAGAGATTGCCTCTGAGCCAAGACAGGGAGCTGAACGCAGCCCAGGAGTGGAGGGGCAGGGCCGCCCTCGAAGTCCTGCTCCATGCCCGCTCCGGGCTTCTCCCTCTGGGTGGGACATGTGGACTTCTTCCTGACAATGCAGCCACGTGGCATCTTTGGGAGGGTTTATGTCCATTCTTCCTTTCAGAGAAGACATGTCTCCTTTTCCTAAGACCAATCCTGACATTTGTTTTCAGGGTGGAGCTGCTGTGTAGGGAAGTGTGTTGGTCAATCACACTTCAACCTGCTGCACCAGCTTAGAGACTGAAAACCTGAGGGGTCATGTTCCAGGGGTCAGTCTCGGCCAAAGAAGCTGCTAGAGGATGGAGCAGCCTCTTCTTTCAGCCAAGGGGTCTGCGCTTCTCACTGGGGGCATCAAGTTCTTGCCTAGCCCCAGGACAGGAATCGTGGTGCAACCCAGATGGTTAGACCCAACTCTCACTAACCCAACTCTCACCCATCTGTCAGTCAACCTTGCAGCCCTGTGCCAAGACCTGGCCTATGACACACAAGGGGAGCGGACCAGGGTGCTTCTGTGGAAGCAGATTTTGGGGCTCTGATAAAGGTCAGAGATGACATGTTCGGAGCTACAGCAGGCACTTTGAAACCACGAAACGATACGCATGAAAACAAAAAGTCAGTGTGCTAAGGAGAGCAAATCAGGAATTTTAGAAAGGTCATACATCTTTGCCGGCAACTCTCAAGCAGCCAGCGGCCATCCACTTCCAGTTTTCTTAAGTGAGATACAGAATGTTTATACTGTTTAAATAATCAGTCAAGTTTTCTATTATTCGCAGATAAATAAACTGGTCAACACTCAGCTTGGACTCACTTGTAGAAACAATATCCCATTTGACTGACAAGGGCTTAATTTCCAAAACAGATAAATAGTTCGTATAACTCAATAATAATAATAATAAAAAACAACCCAATCAAAAAATAGGCGAAGACCTAAACAGACATTTCACATGGACAGCCAACAAGCATAAGAAAAGATGCTAATTATTAGAGAAACGCAAATCAAAACTACAATGAGGTATCACCTCACACCAGTAAGCCTGGCCACCATCAAAAAGTCTACAAATAATAAATGCTGGAGAGCAGGTGGAGGAAAAGGAACCCTCCTATGCTGTTGGTGAGAATATAAATTGGTACAGCCACTGTGAAGAACAGTATGGAGGTTCCTTAAAAAGTTAAAAATTAAGTTACTCTATGGTCCAGTAATCCTACTCCTGGGCATGTATCCAGGCAAAACTTGAATTCAAAAAGATGCATGCACCCCAGTGTAGCACTATTTACAAGAGCTAAGGCATGGAACAACTTAAGTGTGATCAATAGATGAATGGATAAAAAAGATACGGGGTACACACACACACTGTAATATTACTCAGCCGAACAAAAGAATGAAATAATGCTATTATATGATATCAGATATATATATGGTTTCTAAAATATGAGACAAATGAACTTAGTTATAAGACAGAAGCAGACTCACAGATATAGAAAACAAATTTATAGTCACCAAAGGGGGAAGATATATTAGGATGCTGGGATTAGCAGATACTATATATAAAATAAACAACAAGGACCTACTGTATAGCACAGGGAACTGTATTCAAAACCCTATGATAAACCATGATGGAAAAGTATATGAAATAGAATGTACATATATTTATAACTGAGTCACTTTGCTGTATACCAGAAATGGGCACACTGCACATCAACTGTACTTCAATAAAAAGCAATACCCCAACTAAGCTGTGTATACACTGCCTGTCATAATTTTACTTAGGAAAAGATATACTTAATTAATAGGCTTTGGTATAATGTAGTTTTGTTGGGTTTTCTCTGAATATTCCACAAATTATGGATGGATGTTAGTCCACTCTAAGCCATACTGTGGTCACATAATAAGTACTGAATCATTGACTGTTTTATTATCTCCATGAATAGTTTTACGCCCCATGGCTTACTCTCCATGGTGCTGAAGTACAGGTCTCTAGGTCTCCCCCAGGCCATGGAGGGTAACGATACTGTAAGAGTTAATTAGCCAGCACTTATCCCAGAGCAGTTTCTGGGTCTGGGTAATGGTTAGTACGCTAGTGATGACTAGGATAGCAGCGTAGAGATGGGTCTACAATCCTGAGGAAGGAAACTTGACAATAAAAACTCTGCTCCTTGACTCCTCTTTCTCCAATAGCTCTCCCGTCCCTCTGTCTTCAGGATAAATTCAGAATCGCACCATGTCTCTGCTTCCACCACTTCCAGTCTGGACCGAGCACCATCATCTTGTGCCTGGGTTACTGTGACAGCTGTCTCTCTGTCCCCTGCCCCTCTCTGACCCCCCAAGCAAACTCTTCTCAAAAGACAGTCATGGGCTAAACTGTAGGCTAGAATGTGTCATCTCTGCTCAAAATTCTCCAATGGCTTCTCATCCTTAAAAATGTTTCCCACCCCCAAACTCTTACACTGGCCTAGGAGACCTCCACCAGTGCCGCCCCCCGCCCCCTCCATCCGTCTGGGGTCTTTGCCCTCCCCAGGAACGCTGTGCACAGGTCACTCGCCTCCTGACTGTCCCTGAACACAGCAGACACGCTGCTGCTCCAGACCTATGGTACCTTCTCTCTGCCCGGGGAAGCATAGCCCCCAGGAGCCCACAGGGCATATTCTCTGGCCTCTTCACCCGCTTCCACCTTCACTCAAGCGTCTCCTTTACGTGGGGGCCTTCCCTGGCCACCGGGACCGAAAACTGCCACAGCTGCTCTGATAGCCGGTCACCGAATTATTCTTCTCCTTGGCGTTCTCACCACGAGCCTCAGAGTTTGCTTACAGAACGACCTTGTTTATCTCTCCCCTGCCAATCCTAGAAGGCAATCACATGAGGGCAAGTACTTGGCTTTTGTCTGTTAATACATCCGCAGCACAGAGAGCACGGAAGATACACAGAGTAAACAACACTTCCCATATCTAATGAAAACATTCTGAACTCTCAGTGTGGCAAATTCTAGAAAAATAAAACCACGGATATAGATGGAGACACCTGATGCACCCTGCGTTGGCTGCCTCTGGGGACACTCTCTGACCTCCAGTGGTCCACATTCCCGTATTTTCTGTCAATATGCTATGGTCGGGCCCTGAGGGACACCACTCAGCAGAGACTCGTCTATGCCCTTCATCCACGCGTGTCAACCACGGCTGTCAAGACGCCACCCACGCAAACCCTGCAGAGTGAGCTGAGGCTGCCTACTTAAGACTGGGGCTCTCTCTCTACAGAGAAAGAAAAGCAGCTTATACCACACCACTGGTGGCTCAGCGGTAACGAATCTGCCTGCCAATGCAGGAGACGTAGGTTCAAGGAAGGATCCTGGAGTAGGATCTTCCTAGTCCAGGAAAATCCCAGCTGCTGAGAGACAACTAAGCCCATGTGCCTGCCACAACTGCTGAGCCTGTGCTCCAGAGCCCGGGAGCCGTGATTACTGCACTCACGTGCCACAACTACGGAAGCCTGTGTGTCCAAGAGCCTGGGCTCCATAATGAGAAGCCACCGCGATGAGAAGCCTGCGCTCTGCAACCAGAGAGGAGCCCCTGCTCGCTGCAACTAGGGAAAACCCTGTGCAGCAATTAAGACCCAGCACAGCCAAATTTTTTTAAAAAAGCATTGTCCTTGGCAAAAAAAAAAAAAGTCAAAACAGAAACTGGACCAGTGTATGTACATCGTGGTGGTTCTTCATCTGGTAGTCACTAGCTCTCATTCTGATGTGAAGGGCAGCCTCTAAATTTACCTTCTAACAAAAGCACTCATTAAAAAGATAAGCGTCTGTCAATGGTCATTTCTATGTGAATTCCTTTGCCTGGTGACTCTTGCATGTGACTTACAGGATCACATTCAGCCTTGGGTAAATCCTTCAATGCTCACCCAAGACTCTGAGCTCTGTGGGTCAGAGCAGCAGTCTCATCTATATTATTATGGGAAGTAATCTGCTTCTCAGTTGTATCCGACTCTTGGAGACTCCATGGACGATACAGTCCATGGAATTCTCCAGGCCAGAATACTGCAGTGGGTAGCCTTTCCCCCTTCTCCAGGGGATCTTCCCAACCCAGGGATCAAACCCAGGTCTCCCGCATTGCAGGTGGATTCTTTACCAGCTGAGCTAACAGGAAAGCCCAAGAATACTGGAGTGGGTAGCCCAGTCCTTCTCCAGGGGATCTTCCTGATCCAGGAATTGAACCAGGGTCTCCTGCATTGTAGGCTCATTCTTTACCAGCTTGGCTACAAGGAAGCCCTGGGTTCAATCCCTGGGTTGGGAAGATCCCCAGGAGAAGGGAAAGGCTACCCACTCCAGTATTCTGGCCTGGAGAATTCCATGGACTGTATAGTCCATGGGGTTGCAAAGAGTTGGACACGACTGAGCAACTTTCACTTTCAATCTGCTGCTGACAATAAACAAATAAGTAAAGTAATAATACTACGTAGGTGTTACACCTTTGCTCTGACAAAAGTGTTTATAACCAGATGATAAAAAGGGAAGAATAAACAACAAAAAATTCATTAATTAAAAATTAATGTTTAATTAATACAGTTTCATGTCTCAGAGTAACCACTGCACAAGAGTGGACACAGCTCCAGATGAACCATGAGACGGGCTGCGTTCTGCAGGTCTGTGGGAAGCGAGCTGGCAGTGACAAGTGCTGTCTTGGGGTCAGGATGGCACTGATTCACCTTCCCAGATCCTGGCTAATGGTCATTATGTGGCCTTTCTGGGGTGTGTACTTCATGGAAGGACAGAGGGAGTCTGAGAATGCCAGGTGTCTTGGGGACAACTGCTGCCTTTGGTCACCTTCTTAAAGGTTTTGTTGTGGTCTCTGCGGATTCCTTCTCAGATCAGTTCTTAAAAATCTCAGAGCTACGTGTTTCAGATTCCTTGCTCGGGCATCTCCGACAGTGTGAGCGGACTTCTCACAGGATAGCTGTGTAAGCTCGTCCCACTATCAGAAAACTTGAGATGGGACTTGACCAAATCCAAGCTCAGTGGCTACTCTCTGCAGAGAAGCACCTGAACACTGTTTCTGAGGCCTTGTCCATTCAGCAAGCTCTTGCCCTTAATTTCCTTCTTAAGATTTGCTCTTTCCATGAAGCCTTCCCTGATCACCAAGAGCCAAAGACAATTCAAATGCTAAACAGCTTCTTTCTTTCTTAAAGTCAAGTTTTCTTCACTTGGAAACCTCCTTACTACATTTTGTGCAATGTTAATTTATTAAGCTGGTCTGCAATCACCTGTAAGAATACTTCTCAAACAGGTAGGAAACATATCCCTTTCACTAGCAGCAATCCCTACTAGAAGGGAATGAAAAATACAGTGTCTAAGGCCACAAGAGTTCTGGCTTAGGTTAAATGTTAAGTGTTAAGATATATATATATACACACATATATATTATATATGTAAAATTATTATTTGAAAAGAAGTTTAAACACAGCTACATATAAATGTACACGCATCTGATTGAGCAGTTTCATTTCTCCTCAGCTCTGCATACCATTTTTCATTTCATTTAATATAACACTATCTCCTTTTGACCTCTGATACGTGAATACGATAGTAACAGGCTAAATGAAAACTGTGATGGCAATCCTAACTTAGGCACTGCCATCGGTATTCAGACCTCGCTGCTCCAGCAATCAGATCCTGAATACATTTCCTCCTGACATTTCCCTTTCTCATGAAGGCAGGGTAAAAGGCCAGCTTCAGATGAAATGAGAGGAACAGCAATAATGTCATGTACACACAGCAAAACAGTTTCTGCTCCTAGAGCTTCACACCGGAAAACGAAGAAACCAAAACAATTAAAACAAGCCAACAGAGCAGGGAGCTGCTGAAGGAACTGATTATTCAATAAAGGCTCTGCATTTTATAGGACAGTGCAGAATGGATTTGCAGACTTTCTCCCTAACTTGCTGGCTCACCTTCTGCTGCTGCTGCTAAGTCGCTTCAATCATGTCCGACTCTGTGCGACCCCACAGACGGCAGCCTATCAGGCTCCTCCACCCCCGGGGATTCTCCAGGCAAGAACAATGGAGTGGGTTGCCATTTCCTTCTCCAATGCATGAAAGGGAAAAGTGAAAGTGAAGTCGTTCAGTCTTGTCTGACTCTTCGAGACCCCATGGACTGCAGCCTACCAGGCTCCTCTGTCCATGGGACTTTCCAGGCAAGAATACTGGAGTGGGGTGCCATTGCCTTCTCCAGCTCACCTTTTACTACCCACTAATTTAAGGAAGCAATACATTCAAAACAGAGCTTTCTTATAAGTTCTTACCTGAAAGCTACATAAATTAGTAGTTAGGTATTAGTAGGTAGGTATTAGTAGGCTCACCTTCTACTATCTATTAATTTAAGGGAGCAATACATTCAAAACAGAGCTTTCTGATAAGTTCTTACCATTTTAAACAGAAAATGTCAACGTTTCCCCCTCTGCCATCCCCCTCTCAGGCTTCTGCGTGCAGTGGTGACCCACCGCCAAGACAGAGCAAACAGACACCTTTTTAGGTTGTACAGTCTGTAGTCGGGGCTCTCTGGAAAAACCCGAGGCAGTGTGAATTCTACTGTTTCATTTCAGTCTGCCTTCTGGCTCGACTGTTCTCTAAATGGACTTTTTGAGTTCAATTAAAAACAAAACTAAAATAAAAAGCTTACATCTAATGATAATATAAGCAGAAGAGGTTTTAAAAAAAAAGCCCTAATACAGACAAAAAGCACTGGGGTTGTAGAGCGTTTGGGGAGTGTCCAGGTCTCCGTCCTCAGGCGCCCGCTCTCTGCCACGTGACAGGTGAGCCCAGGCCGCTGCCCCCAGAGACCCTGCAGGCCCTTCAGAGGCGGGGCAACGAGGCCGAACGGCCACCCTGGTCCTGTCTGCCCCTCCCCGGACCCCTCCCCAGCTGCAAGGCCCAGGCAGGGCACGCAGTCTCCCTGCAGCGCTTCACCTCTGCAGCATCCCTGTCTCTGTGAGGAGACAGGAGCGGGTGTCCAGGAGAGCGTCCCCAATTCCGAAACTAACCTGTGAAATGCTGCTGCCTTTCTCACTCTTCACACTTGGTTTCTTGATGCTCTCGAAACCCTTTCTATAGACCCAGTCTGTATCAGTACCCAGATTTTTTTCTCTTCTTAAGAAATTAAACCCCAAAATTCTCAATTTAAAAGTCCACAGAGCTCACTTAGCCAAGAGAACACAGTTTCCTTTCTTGGCGGAAAATTTAAGAATCGCCTATTTCCCACCCAGCCGGGGTTCAGTCCTACTGACCGCCCGGCGTGGCCCTGTTTGAGGGCTTTTACAACCGCTGAGTGTGAAATTAACTGCAAGAAGAAAATGGACTCTGCATCCGTGGGATTAACAAATTTGCTGCTCAGCAAAGTGGAAAAAAAAAGTCTGTCCTTTGAAGCACATAGATGTGAAGTCGAGTTTCTACAAACCTAAGATAAGTAATTGAGCTGAAGGAACACTACTTATCTGGATAAGAAGCTAAATTTAACTCCCATGGGATAAAGTGTGTCTCTAAGTTTTTCCTTTGGGACCCCGCATCTAAAACAAAATTCTAGTTTGTTAGGACAGCATTCCTGTACAGGCCACGCTCCTCATCCTTCGTTTCTGTTCTGTTGTGTTTCTGGCTGTCCCGGGATTCCCTAACATCACCCACGGTTTCCCTCAGAAGCATGCTCGTGGACGCATCACACTAGCTGGCCTGTCACACCGCGGCTCCCAAAATGGCAATGCCAGTCATAAGGGGACAGGCCGGTCTTTCCAGGAAATTTTTAAAGGAGGATCTGAGGAAGTTTGAAGGTAAATCACCTTCCCCATTGACTTCCCAGGACACATCATCCCCAAATATATTGATGGCTTTTGAGCTTAAAGCTGTTTTGCACCTTCTGCAGGCCCAGTTCAAATGTCCTTCTACCCTCTCCGGCTCCGCGGCCAATGGCAAGCCTGTCGCCGTGGTAAAGTATCTTTGTCCCGTGGAGTCGGAGGATCCAGGGAGTGACCAAGCCTCGGCAGGCCCCTCACTCCCTCCTGCCTCCGGTCCACGTGGGGAGCGGGTGGCAGCGGGAAACCTCTGGGGCCTCCCTAAGGAGGGCGTCGCGACTCACGGACGAGGACACAGGACCGCTCCGGGGAGCGGAAGCACATGGAAACCGGGCGTGGTGAGCAGGCCACAGAGCGGCCCAAGGCCGGGCCTGGTGAGGGCGGACACGTCCCGCGCGAGCCCCTACGCGTCCGTCCTGTGCGTGAGCCGAGCCCCCGGGACCGCCGGGCGGACCCGCGCTCCTGCAACAAGCCCGTGCCTGGGAATGGCCCCAGCCTTCCAGGGAGGGCTGGGCTGACAGTCCTGGTATAAACACAGGCTTTTTTTGCATCTGAATTTTCTCTAATGTTTTCAGAAAAACATTTCTGAAAACATTAGTTTCCATTATAAGTCTACTGAGTAATTCTGAACTTAGACCCTCCGAAAGGACTGAAGAAGCCTGATCCCTCCGAGAAGCCCCTGAATCAGATCGGGGACTCAAGCAAACGAGTTTTTAAAACTCTTACCTCAAACGCGTACAGATTCTTATAGACAACAGTAGGAAGAAGCCTAATGTAGTTAGAGATAAAGCATTCTGGATAAAAAGAAAAAAACAAACAAACAGTTCACACAGGAAAGGGCTAATGGCACCAGAACTCAGTAAAAAGTGACGGCCAGGAGGGTCACTAAAAGGGTCTAAGGGAGCACGAAGCGGGCGGCTCACGCTGCTCCCGGGAGAACTGCTTTGTGGGGAGACTGACACAGGTCAGTCTATTCTCCCAGGTCCCTTGGTGACAGCGCTCACACCAGAGCCCCAGCCAGAAGTAACGATTGAAACAGTAAGCAAGGCACGGCCAGAGCAGGGCGGACAGAGTCTTACGTGAGCCTGACAGCCAGACCTCTTCGATTATGTGAGAAACCTGCACGCCGCGCGATCTCGGGAGGGCGCCTCCGCTCCTGGCCGGCTCTTAGACAGACCGGCCCCTGCAGGAGCCAGAGAACATGCCCCGAGTGGCTCCCTGAGTCCCGAGTGCACAGAGACACTGCAGTCTGAAGGCTTAGGAAGGAAAAAACGCGTCAGACATAGTGATATTTTATATTATTACACATGGAAATGATAACATTTGGGACATACTGTGTTAAACTGAAAAATCTTATTACAATTGTTTCTTTTTCTTCTTACATGTGGCTACTAAACACGTAAAATTACATGTGTGGTTTGCATTATATTGGTATCGGACAGAGCTGGTCTAGATCCCCTGAGATCCCCAAATTGAAATATTCTTGTTTTATGTTTAATAATGCTCTTAGAGATATCGTAAGAGTGAGTTAATCTAACACATTAATTGATGTTAGTATACTGTTGTTTAGTTGCTCAGTCGTGTCCGACTCTCTGGGACCCCATGGCTTGCAGCACGCCAGGTTTCGCTGTCCCTCGTCTCTGGGAGTTTGCTCAAACTCATGTCTATTGAGTTGGTGATGCCGTCCAAGCATCTTGTCTTCTGTTGCCCCCTTCTCCTCCTGCCCTCAGTCTTCCCAGCATCAGGGTCAGTAAGTTATAGCAAAAATACAGAGGCAGAAGGGGCCTTAAGGTTAGTTCACTCAATTCCATCTCATCTTTATAGCCAGAAACCGAGGTCCAGAGAAGGACGAGACTAAAGTGGCCTAACTTCCAGGCCATCCCTTTTCCTCATTTCACTGTTTTATAACTGCAAGCTTTTGTGCCCTTTTCTCGCAGACAGTACCTTCACCCCAAGGAGTGATGCTCCTCAGAGCAGACATTTCAGGCATGAGGATGGATTTAAGGACAGTCACTGCAGGGCCCATGACTGACTCTCTGTTCTGCTTCTCAATCATCTGTTTAAAATGTGATTCAAAGGCTCCCTGTTGCTAAGCTTCTCCTCCCTTCAAAAGCATGCGTCATCCTTTACAGATGAAAACCCAGAGCTCTGCAGCCCTCGCTCACTGTGCCGTACAAAATGCAATTCCAAACGGCAACGCAAAACCCCTGCCTCTGATGTGAACTGGACTTGGATGTCTGGGCAACTGCTGGACTTGGGTCTCTAGCTTTGGACTCTAACACTTAGTCTTCTACAAGAAAAAAAAAATTCCTAAACTTCCGCAAGAAGTCAATTAACCTGCCACATCTTAGCTTCTCAGATCCATACATAATCACCTTTGTGCTCTTTTCTATAAAGGAGATGTCACTGGATTTAGGCTAGACTCTGTTCCTGAGACAGACTGGCTGCTAATCTCCTAAGAGGGTGGGGAAATTTCCCTTACTTTCACTCTGGAGGAAGCAAGTGATCATGGCTATCTCTGTACGTTTACAACCAAGTCCACTCACAAATTAGCAGCCAGATCGTCTTGTCTCAGTAACACATTTGCCCGGGGACAGCTGGCAGTGCCCTGAGATATGTCCTTGCACTCACTGCTCCTGTGAGAGGAGAAGTGGTCCATAATGTGAAAATTACTTATGTGATGTTGACAGATAAAAACTGTGCCATCTGAAGAAACAGAGCTAAGATCACAGTCAGAGAATCTGTTCAAAAAGAAATACATCAAACCGCCCATCCACCCACCTAGCCAACAAATAACCCCACAGTAAAACTGAGGGCTTCCAACCAGAAATGTACTTATGTGCACTTCTCCATACGAGCTGCCTTGAGTCTCCTTCCTGGCACTATATGGAATGTGCTCTTGTTCTCAAGTACATCAGTTTCAGAAGGAACCATGCCATTTTACATACACCAAAAATTAGAAATTCAGAAAAAGATGCAGCATGCCTCAAGAATGTCCTAGATTTTTTTCGATTTAAAATTTAGAGAGATTTACATGTCTTGTTAGAATGGACATTTGCTGTTGCTAAAATTGCACTTCCAGCCATGTGGTTGGTGTGGGTCCTGCCTGCCTTAAGCCATAAGCACTTTCTGCTCCAGGCTGAAATTTAGGAGTGAGCACGCGGCTGAATTCCAGCCCATTCAGCAAGGGGCCTTGGTTCTGCCCTTGAGCAGAACAAAGCTGAGCCATCAGGGACATGGACTTCTCTTCCTGCTGCACTGGAACCTGAGAACACATGTACCTGGAAGTACCCATTTTCTAACCATGAAGAGACAGTTGATTCAAAGCCCATATTCACAGATCTAAGGCATAAAACACATCTAAGTGTCTGCAGCATCTACATAGCAACGGCAAAGTCAACCGCGTTCAGGAGCCAGGCTGTGTATACTGGGGGTGGTGATCGATTCAACATTTTTAAGTGAAAAGGGAACTGAATAGAGTAGAAATAAGTCAAAAGGAAGTGGAGCTATTTCTGATATTTATTTTTTGAAAACTGGGAAATGACAGCGAGTTTCTTACATAGACTTGTGATGCCTAACAACTCTGTCAAAGGTGAGCTTAGACTCCACATGAACCCTTGTAAGCAATCAGTAGCCACAACTTTGGGGAACCAATTCAATCGAGAAGCAGATCTTCCCTGCTGCTGCTGCTGCTGCTAAGTCACTTCAGTCGTGTCTGACTCTGTGCGATCCCATAGACGGCAGCCCATCAGGCTCCTCCATCCCTGGGATTCTCCAGGCAAGAACACTGGAGTGGCTTGCCATTTCCTTTTCCAGCTGATCTTCCCTAAACGCATTCAAATCTCAGCACCAACAAATCCAGCACTGTGAGGGCCAAAGAAAATGTTCCAACCTTAGGTCTGCTGGCTCGTGATGCCCTATGCTGCCTGCCAGGTCTCCATGGCGCCACAGTGAACCCGGGAGCTGCTGGGAGCCTGCCCTCAGCACTCGCTCCTCAGTCAGCCTCTGACAGCCCCGTTCAAGAAGCCCAGCCCTTCTAATAGGTTTGAACTGCCAGAGTTGCCCTTTCCCTACTCACGTCTAAGAGTTATTAATAACTTATGCCACTGAAAACATCTTAACTGTCACTTGAAAAACATCCTGGAGCAAACAGTATCTTCACTTCAACTGCAAAGAAACAAAAAGCCAAATTTCTGGGGCCAAGTTCAGTGCTGGCGAGGAATTCCTGTAACAGGGCTGTTCCTTTAAGGGCCGAGGGGCATCGGGCAGAGCCCAGGCTCCGGTGCTTCGAGTAGCTGGCGCTTTCTAAGTTTTTATGTGACAAACACCACCCACCTGTCCAACATCCTGATAAATTTCCAAATGTACCAGAAACACGGAGATCGATTCAACATTTTTAAGTGAAAAGGGAACTGAATAGAGTAGAAATAAGTCAAAAGGAAGTGGAGCTATTTCTGATATTTATTTTTTGAAAACTGGGAAATGACAGCGAGTTTCTTACATAGACTTGTGATGCCTAACAACTCTGTCAAAGGTGAGCTTAGACTCCACATGAACCCTTGTAAGCAATCAGTAGCCACAACTTTGGGGAACCAATTCAATCGAGAACAAAGCAATGCTACCCCCAACCCTCCCACTGCATGGGCAGTAAAGAGAGAGGCACAAACTTGGTTAACTACAGGCATTCTAAGCGGAGTATGCTGCCTTCAGGAATAGTGCGCCGTCTTCTTACAGGCTAAGGCTGAAGTTGATGTAAGTCTCCTTGTTCTTCGCAGACTTTTTATAGACTTCAAAAATAAACAGGGCTTCCCTGGTGGCTTAGTGGTAAAGAATCCACCTGCCAATGCAGGAGACGTGGGTTCTATCCCTGGTCCAGGGAAGTCCTACATGCCGAGGAGCAACTAAGCTCTCGTGCCACAACTCCTGAGCCCGTGCTTAGGGCCCGGGAGGCATGACTCCTGAGCCAAGGTGCCACCACTACTGAAGCCCGCATGGCCTAGAGCCCATGCTTCACGATGAGAGAAGCCCCTGTAATGAGACGACCATGCACCGAAACTGGAGAGGAGCCCCAGGTCGCTGCAACTAAAGAAAGCCCGTGCATTGCCATGAAGACCCAGGATAGCCAAAAATCAATAAACAATGTAATTCAGTAAAGTTCAACTCCAAACAAAAACCACCCCTGAACCTTCTTATTTACCAGAGTTTCTCATTATTTACTGTCAGTCAGGGTTAAGAGAATCTCTCAGTGCCGCCAATCTGGCCCGCCTGAAGAACCATTTGCGCTCAGAGCAACCTGGGATATAAACAACTGAATGCATCCAGTTAGAAACGACCGTGTTACCACCAAGGACTTAATACTCTAACGGTGAAGGTGCTTTTCTTACCAAGGTGTGAAAATTAAAAGCGCTGCTCTGAGACCGCAGGGAGTCCCTACCATGGGAGCAGGTGAGAGAGCGGGCCTGGCGGGGGCTCCTCCCCAGAGACAGGGACGTCGGTGGGGCTCAAGATGCCCTCTGGTCCCTGCCCGTCTGGGGTCACAGGGAACTGCAGACACCGCTGTCTGTTTGACACTTTTGTTTTCAGAGGAGCTACTAAGCTTTCCTCTGATGTTGCCTTTATCCATTCATTTACTCAACAAATACGTATGAGCACTCGGTCCATCTTCTAGAAGCTGAGGAAAGAACAAAGAACAAGTACACAGGAAGGTCCTTGACGTTCAGACACCCTTGGCCCTACCCCGTGGGGATGATCCGTCACACTCAGAACCCCCATCCGGGGAACAGGGCAGCCTGAGGGGGAAGCCTGGATGCTCTGAGGGCGTCACTGCAGTACGTGCACAAGACAAAGCCTGATGGCTGAAAAGTGGAGAGTTAGTTATTCTAACAGCAGAGTGGACCCCACGAGATACACTACTTCAACTTCCAGTTACTGAAAAGTAATGGTTCACTTAAAAAAAAAAGGGACTATTTCACAAAACCCTTTTTAGATAACCTCTAAGAAGCGAGGGGACCATCCGCCTTTCTGGTACACAGGTCAGTGAGGCTCGACAGACACTCCAACACACCCGACGTGTTACCATATGGGAAGATGTTCACGAGCCAAAGTCCTGGAACACAACCTTCACACTCCTTTATATTATGATTTGATGAAAGCAAGACGTACCCCCACAAAGGCTCGTCTAAAGCTCATGTCAGGAAATGGAAATGCTGGCTTTGGCTGGGTTACATTTTTGGAAAAGGGGCTCCAAGAAGAGGTTCAAAGCAGGGGGGCATCTAGCAGGGCGACCCTTCTTTGGTCCTGCAGCAACCCCGGCCTCCTGGGTGCAGACTCGCAGCCTTAGAGCCAAGGGCTCAGAGCGAGGTGTTGCGGGCTGGCAGCAGGGGCCTGAGGAGCTGGGAAATTAATCAGCATGTGTGAAACCAACAGACTGGCAGCTGAAAGCCACTCCAGACGTGTGAAGAATTGTGATAGATTTCTGAGGACTCCCATTTCCCAAGAATGAACAGGTGCGGACAAAGATGAGCCGCTTAGTAAATTTGTTTTTTCAAAAGTATTTTTTCAAGAAGTCTTTGGCTGGGAAGGCTTCCAAAGTTTTAGCTAATAAGCTTTCATCTTTAATAAAAAGAAGATTTTTCTTCATCTGAACAGAGCAAGGACTTGCTTAACCATGAAGAAAACTGGTACATGGATCTTCACGGCACCAAATGCCACATTTTATAACTCCAAAATCTAAGACTTTTAAAAGCTTCCATGAAACCCTGTCCAATTCATCGAGCGAGCACAGGGCAGAGATGTGAAGAGGACCCGAGGCCCCTGCTCTCGAGGGCTCACAGTCTCGGGAGGCAGATGCTGTGGGACTGGCCACAGATGCAAAGACCCTGAAGCTACCTCAACAGGAGCCCCCGAGCAGGACGGGGACCAGCAGGCTGAGAGCAGGCTTTTCACAGGAGGGGTCTGGGGTGCACCCTGAAAGACGAACAGGACTCTCAGAAATGAAAGGAGGGGAGGGCAGCTGGGGCAGAGCAAAGCACCTGGTGGTCAAAAGGTAAAGGGTCTGCCTGCAGCGCAGGAGACGGGTTCAGGCCCTGGGTCCGGAAGACCCCCTGCAGAAGGAAATGGCAACCCACGCCAGTATTCTGGTCTGGAGAATCCCATGGACAGAGGAGCCTGGCGGGCTACAGTTCATGGGGTCTCAAAGAGAAGGACACGACTGAGCAGCTCACTTTCCTTTTTTCTTTTCACAGTAGATGAACAAAGGCATAATAGCAAGTCTGGAGGGCAAAGTAGCAGAAAGATGGCTGATCTCATGGTGGTCGTGGTGGGAAGACCTGTGTTGTGGACAGACAGAAGGAACCCAGATACTCTCAGATTAAGGACTGGACTTTATTTGAAGGTAAATTGTTGGGGGAGGTGAAGGGGAAAACCAAGGGCAGCTGTTGACAGAAGCATGCCTTAGGAAACTGCCAGGATGGGTAGGATGGGCTGAAGATAGAAGCGCCGCTGGGTTCAGGAGAGGTGAAAACCCTGGGCCCTGGGCAGAGGGGGCCAAAAGGCAAGGCTGAGAGAGGGCAGGAGAGGCAGCAGTGCTGGGTGCTGGTGTCTGAGTAGGTCTGGGGCGGTGGGTCAGGGCGAGGGCGCTCAGATGATGCTGTGTTTCAAGCCCAAGGAAGAAGCATGATTGTAAGATGGGAAAGAAGATGAAGATGAATAGACCAGATCTACAAAGCAAAAGAAGAGCTAAAGACAGATTCAACACACTCCGCAGAAAAAAAGTTATGTAAAAATTAAAAGATAACTGTTCTTTACTTTGGACTAAGCCCATGTACTTAAAATCAAGGATCCTTTCAGTGTCTTCAAGTGGCAGCTGATGGGGTAGTCACAGTTAAAACATAACCTTGACACTCACCAGGGAGAAAATGTAGCTGAAGGTGCGTACATGCTAAGTCACTTCAGTCATGTCTTTGCCACCCTATGGACTGCAGCCCGCCAGGCTCATCTGTCCATGGGGTTCTCCAGGCAAGAATACTGGAGTGGGTTGCCACGCCCTCTTCCAGGGGATCTCCCCGACTCAGAGATTGAAACTGAGTCTCTTACATCTCCTGCATGGGCAGGCAGGTTGGTAACACGGTGCTTTCAACTCGCTTTTAGATTTTCCATCTTTCCAGACTGTACGGATCCTCTCCATTCCGTTTAGCGGCCACACGTGCTGGGTACTGGATGTGCCACGACTTGGTTTCCCAGCCTCCGTGTGAAGGGCGGGAGTGGCAGAGGAGAGCTGCCTCTGTTGCCTAGCAGCCAAAGCGCGCAAGGAAGACGCGCCACGGCACCCCACAGCTCGTTTCCTCCGCGGTACTTTTTCTGACTCAGACTCTGCTGGAAGAGATGCAGAAATAGAGAAAGCGGCTGCCCACCCCGGCATGTCCATCGACTGTTGTTGTTGTTTTTTTTTTGTCTCACAGCCAGCACACGCTATTCCAACCAGCAGGCGATTTGCTTTTTAAGCATAAAAACTGACAGTTATTCTTTGATGCTTAAATAGAACCATGAACAGGAGGGGCCACCGTGACCGAGACCCCGCCCAGAGCTCCGCGAGAGGGACGGTCAAGGTGTGTTGCCCACAGATACGGTAGCTATAAAACAACCTGCCTCCTGGAAACACTGTGAGATAGCTCAGGTGACAAGCATTGTGACATTTAGGTTCAACACACCTCAAACTCCAGATAGTGGTCTTTGAGCTTGTACTCGTCCACCTCCTTGGCCTTAACCTTCTTGTCCGGCGGGTAGGAGCGGTGCTCCGCCAGCTCCGTGGTGATCTGCCTCAGCTTGCTCTCGTGAGATTTCAGCTGCTCCTCCTGCAGGGGAGCATGAAGCCATTGAGCATCCAGAAAACGGAATCAGTAAACAGTTGCAGTTTTAAAAGACCCCTCATGATGAGTGACTTTCATTCATCCCACGTGCCTCTGTGCCACGTTCCACCAGCTTTCTCAGCAGGGTCCACGTGCACCTTCTGTCCACTGAAAAAGACAGTCACAACCTAAAAGTTGAGAGTTATGTTCCATTCGGTGGGAATTTTTAGGACTCCAAGCCCAGGAGACAGCATCTCAAAGGACCCTGAGAGAACTGCTCCGAGGAGGTGAGGGGAGGAGTCAGGTCATACACAAGTTTTGCAACGAAGGACAAGTAGTCTTACAGTCAAAAGACTACTGTTGGAGGAAACCAGATATCCCAAGTTAAGGATTTAGTGCTTTTCTAGGTATGGGAAGATGTGAGAGTCTCTGCCCACTGACATTTCTTTCATTGCATCTCAGCTATCCTAGGCCAGGATTCTGTGTTTTTCACATCCTGAGCTAACCCTGGGCTCCCCGTAGGGAGTGGCTGCAGTCTGATGGCTGTTAGATGGCAGCTGTTAGATCTCAGGCACTCTTCTCTTTCCCGAGTATCCTTAGGCTCTCTTTGGAGGGCTGATGACTGTGACATCCTTGTTTACTGACAGGGCAGGAAACACTTCATTTCTCACGTTGAAAAACGGTACCCAGGGCCAAGGCCAGCCTCCCCAGCCAGGCCCCTGGTCTCCTGAGAGAGACTCCAACAGGAGTAGCATGCAGCACCCGTGCTAAGGGCCGCAGGATCGGACTCCTCCACGCCAGGGCCTCAGCAGGGCCGTCCTGTCACTATGGGTGAAGGCCTACCCAAATACTTTCCTTTTTGAGACAACCAATGCTTTCAAGAATAATTTTCTGAAGGCCGTTATTCTAAAAACTGTAGTAACCTATGCTTTCCCCTCCCAAATAGTAGAGGTTCTGATGTCGCTCAACTACAAATTTACTGAGGCACATTTAACTTGTTCTCTGGTTGCTATGGGCTGTTATAAATGATGCTACATCCTTATAAATGTTGCCCAGTGACTTATGAGCAAGGTGTTCCTGTAGCATGCAGGCACATCTCGCTTTATTGCACTTTGCATATAATGTGTTTTTTTTCAAACTGAAGGTTTGTGGAAACCCTGTGTGGAGCAGGTCTACTGATGCCATTTTTCTAACACTGCTCACTTTGGGTCTCTGTGCCACATTTGGCATCACTCAAAATATTTCAAACCTGTTCATCATAATTACTTTGTTACAGTGGTCTGAGATCACTGATCCTTGCTGATACCACTACAGCTTCATGGAAGGCTCGGACAATGATGGTTAATACTGAGCAATAAAACATTGCTTCATTAAGGTAGATCCATTGTTTTTCTGGACACAATGCTCTTACATACTTAATAGGCTGGGGTATAGTATCAGCATGACCATTATATGCACTGAGAAACCAAAAAAGTGTGTGACTTGCTTTATTGAGATATTTATTTTATTGCAATGGTCTGAAACCAAATCAACAATGTCTCTGAAATCTGTGGTCACCAAGAGGTGAAGTTTCTGGGTTTTAGAACATGCACATCTTTAAGCTAAGTTGCTTCAGTCATGTCCGACTCTGTGCAACCCCATAGACAGCAGCCCACCAGGCCCCGATGTCCCTGGGATTCTCCAGGCAAGAATACTGGAGTGGGTTGCCATTTCCTTCTCCAATGCATAAAATAGAAAAGTGAAAGTGAAGTCGCTCAGTCGTGTCCGACTCTTAGCGACCCCATGGACTGCAGCCTACCAGGCTCTTCCATCCATGGATTTTCCAGGCAAGAGTACTGGAGTGGGGTGCCATTGCCTTCTCCGACACATCTTTAATATAATGGTAAACTGTTTTTCAAGTGTTTCCACCAGCTTACATTTCCACAGTAGGCTTGCAGATTCCCACTGTTCTACACCCTTGCCAAAACTTGACGTGACATCAAACTTGCAAATTGTTACTAATTTCATGGGTATAAAATGATTTCAATTTACATTTTCCTGATTGCAAGTAAGGACAAACACTTTCATATGTTTACAGGACTTCCTCTTCTGTGATCTGGCTGCTGAAATACTGGACCCATTTTTCTATTGAGTCCAGATGTGTAAAGTATAGTGATTTGTAGTTTATAGCTTATAGTGTATAGTTTGGGTGGTGGTGGTGGTTTAATTGCTAAGTCGAGTCTGACTCTTTGTGACCCCATGGCTCCGCTGTCCATGGGATTCTCCAGGCAAGAATACTGGTTTGCCATGGGTTGCCATTTCCTACTCTGGGGGGTCTTCCCAACCCAGGAATCAAACCCAGTCTCTGGTATTGCAGGCAGATTCTTTACTGACTGAGCTACAAGGGAAGCCAGTGTATAATTTATTCACAGTCAAATAAATGTCAAAATTCAATGTGCAGTGCTTTATTCCAACTTCACTGACTTCATGAAGAATCAAGGAAATAATCTCAAAATAACGATATTTTAAAATCACCTCGTGCCAATGATGCAAAACCTGGATAGAATCATGAGGAAATATCAGTCAAATCCATGTTAAGAGATTTTCTATAAAATAAATGGCTTGTAATCTTTAAAAATGTCAAGATCATTAAAGTCAAGGGAAAGGCAGAAAAGAAAATTATACTCCTTAAATTCATTTTGACTAATGAAATAAAAATTCTAAGTGGCTCTTATGGGCATAGATAGGTACAGACTGCAAATTACCCCAAGGTTAGAATCCCACAACAGAGGGATTTTCCTGATAAAAACAGATGTAAAAACAGAGAAGCAGGAAGGCAACAGCCCAAGATGCAGCGTGTTCCCAGCCTCACACGGACGGTTATACCTGTAATATCCACAGGGAAGATGGACCAGCAGGAACCTCCCTGTTTTCTTCCCTTTTATCTTTGCTCTCGCAATCCATTAGGGGAGCGGGCAGGCCACTCTCATGGGACAACACTGATGAAAGGGTTCTCACAGAAGGCAGAAACGCACCAAAGTTCAACGAAAAGGAACAGACAGCAAATGGCAGGCACCCGCTGAAACGGTTTCACATTAGGAAGTCACAACTTAAATATCAGCATTAAACAAAGGATGCAGGAAAAACTACTGCTATCTGTCAACAGACGTACATTGGTAGTACTTTTGATCGCACATACAATGAAATTTTATCCAAAAGGCAAGTTTCGAATGATGTCACTTAATATTGAATTTTTTCCTACTTATAGTTTGACTTTGAAGAAAATTTCATATTTTCCTTTAAAATACCAAACTCTAATCTCACGAAGAGACGTCTTAGCTGATGAGGTGATGGGCACAGGTAACCTAGCTGCTCATGACCTCGCAGTGAGTCCAGGGCTGAGATAGGGCCAAAGCCTCCCCTTCGAGGCTCAGCTGGACGGTTCTGCTGCCAGCCAGGCACAAGTCAGCTCCGCATCCTTTTATATCAAGCACAAGGCTCAGGGAGGGGAGGGAAGCTTGAGGTGGACACAGCTGTCCACCTGCACACCTACTAGGCGACAGGCACTGTGTGTGTGTGTGTTTGTGTGTGTGTGTGCGTGTGCATACACGCACGTGTGCTCAGTCCTGTCTCTCTGTGACCCCATGGACTGTAGCCCTCCAGGCTCCTCTGTCTATGGGTTTCTCCAGGCAAGAACACTGCAGTGGGTTGCCATGCCCTTCTCCAGGGGATCTTCTGGACTCAGGGATTGAATCTGCATCTCTTGTGTCTCCTGCACTGTACTCAGTGCTTTTTTCGCTGTGGAATACACAATCCCAGGAACTCAATAGTGAAAGAGACCCTGGCCTTCGTCACCCCTCTAACCTCTTCCTCTTGGAAGCCATGGAGATCCAAAAAGATCAAGTTCTTGCTGGAGGCCCCAGGGGTAAAGGCAGAGGAGCAGCAGCCCCATTCTCCCAATTCTGAGCCTCTAGACAACTGTTTAAAACCCAAAGAGCTGCTGAAAACACGAGCTTCAAAACCATCTGCTCCCTCCTGGACCAGCGCTGACCTCAGCTGTCAAGGCTGTCAGTAAACTCATCCGTCCTCATCTGCCTTCTCTCCCGCGGCTCCCAGACACCCAGGTGTTAACCCAGATCCTTTCTCCAATTCCATTCAGAGCCAGAATCCCCAGATGTCACAGCCTCTTCCACTTCTCTATCTATAGCACTTAAATGTCCATGTGTGTGCGCGTGCTAAGTCCCTTCAGTCGTGTCCAACTCTTTGTGGCCCCATGGACTGTGACCCACCAGGCTCCTCTGTCCATGGAGATTCTCCAGGCAAGAATACTGCAGTGGGTCACCATGCCCTCCTCCAGGGGATCTTCCTGATCCAGGAATAGAACCCGTGTCTCCTATGGGTCCTGCACTGCAGGCGGATTCTCTACCACTGAACCACTGGAGAAGCCTTAAATGTCCACACCACATGCTTATTAACAAAATATACCCGAACCTCTGTAAATTTTATCTTCCTTACTGATTACAAGCTCTCTGAAGGCAGAGAGGTCATTTCGCCTTCTCTCAGCTCCTGGGGGTCTAGTATGGTGCTGGGCGGGGGGAGAGCAAGAGGCATGGTTCTGGCTTGTAGAAGTCACTTAACCAACATCCAGCACCTAGGAGCTGAAGATGAGTCTTAGCTCTTTTTATAATGTCCACACACCTCACAAGCCACCTGACATTTGGTCCCCTTAGGAAACGAGCTGAATAAATGGACTCTTTTTTTTTTTTTTTTTAAGGGGGAAGGTAGAGAGGGAGACCTCAGACTGTTTGCTTGTGCTGTTTTAAAGTAGACATGATTTAGGAGATAATGACATTTCTAGGAATCTGCCAGCAATTAACGATGCAAATTGCTAAACGCTGCAGCTTCATCAAACCTGAGCTGCAGGAATTTAGACTAAAGAACACCTGACTTCAAAGCAGCGGTCCAAAGGGACAATTGCTGAAAGCCCCACCAGGAAGACTGTTTCATTGTTTCACTTTTAAGACCCTTTAAAGACCTGAAGGAGTGTTTGCTGAGCTTCAGCGTAATAACCTAGTTGTCTGATTGAGCACTTGGTATACGTTACATTGTTGTTGTTTTAGTCCTTAAGTTGTATCAGACTCTGCAACCCCATGGACTGTAGCTAGCCAGGCTCCTCTAACCATGGCATTTCCAGGCAAGAACACTGGAATGGGCTGCCATCTCTTACTCCAGGGGATCTTCCTGACCCAGGGATCAAACCTGCATCTCCTGGCAGGAGGATTCTTTACTACTGAGCCACAAAGGAAGCCCACCCATATGTTACATACAGCTCTCTAAGAAATGAATATGAAAGCTGTCTATTCTGAAAAGGTGTGGAACACTGTAGTCCAAGTTCATGCCAAGGAGTCTAGACTGTGTTTTGTTGCTAATAGTGAGCCAGTTTTGGTTACATGACACCGAAGGAATCCTATTTTAGCCAGCACTGTGCAGGATGGATTGAAGAGAAACAAGAGTTGGACAAGAGGGACCTCAACCGGTTCTAGGAACAGGCTGCCAGAGCTCTCCAAAGCGGGGTGTGTGCACCCCAGGCAAGGTGACCCGCTGGGGAGAAATTTTTTAAATCAGCATTGAGGCATAATTCACACTTTACTATACAAAGCTCCCATGTGAAATGTACAATTTAGAGCTCTTAAATATATTCCCAGGGCTGTGAAACCATTGCATTTAATTTTATGACATTTTAGTTCCCCTAAAAGGAACCTTTTGGAATAGAATCACATGATATGCTCTTTTGTGGCTGGCTTTTCACGTAGCACGGTTCCCAAGGCTCGTCCACACTGGGGTGTCAGCGCTGCATTCTTTAACGGCTGAATCAAGCCCCGTGTGTGGCTAGGTAACATCTCATTCATCCAAGCAGCAGCCGGTGCCCGTGTCCACCTTAGGTTGTTATGAACAATACTGCCGTGAACAGTCGTGTAAGTTTTTATGTGAGTACATGTTTGCATTCTCCTGTTATCAAAGTAGGAGTGAAACTGCTGTTAAAACATGTCTATATTTAATCATTTGGTAAACCACCAAAGTATTTACCTTCCTAGCAGCAATATGTGAGAGTTGCAATTTCTCCATAACCTCACCACTACATTACTTTTCATAAAAAATTAAAAAATGTATAGCCATCCTAATGGTATCTCGTGATTCTGATTTGTATTCCCTTAATGACTAATGACGTTCAGCATTTCTTATGTTATATTGATAGTAGGACATGTAAGACATTTTATTAAAAAGATTCAATACATATATTGAAGGATACCTACTCAAATATTTAGTACTGACAAGGCAAAGGATCCAAAAAATCAGGACACCAGAGGTCAAGGTGACCAGAGTCTGGCTGAGGGACATGGGTATGGTAGAAAGATGTTTAGGAAGAAGGAGTGGCTGGACTGAGCGTGTGACCCTGAGTGGGTGGGCAGGCGGGGCTCTGGCCAGCGAGGGACATGCCCGGAAAAGGATGCCATCGTCGGGAGTCTCCGCTCCTCATGACCGCCATGCAGGAGGTCACCAAGAGGGCGGGTGGGTCAGCCGGTGACCCTGGCTGGCGCTGGGCCATCGGAGGCTCCTCACCCAGCCCCCGACCTCGGGATGTGCCTTCTTGCCTTCCCCATGCTAGGAGCTGCCCCAGGTTGTGGCCTTGAGACAGCAGGTGGTGCTGGGACCATCTGGCCCAATGACTGAATCCAGTCAAGGCTCCTCATAAACTTCAAGATCCTGGGGGCAGGTGCAGGGTCGGCTTGTCTCTCAGCTACTCCAGACTCATCAGTAAGCTCCCGTGCGCATTAAACCCGCCTCGAGCAGCCCGCAGTGGCTGCCCCTGTCTCTGGCCTCCCCTGGCCGTCCTCACGCAGGGCCAGTCTGTGAACCAACGCCGCCCCGTCTCCCGGGCCTCAGCACGGCTGCCCCGCGGTCAAACCATGGGATGGATAACACGAGGCTGGAAGCAAACACAGCAATCTCCTGTCTGTGATCCATGCTAACACAAGGCCTGGCCCTCCACAGGGAGCACTCGGTGGGCATCCAGAGTCAGCCTCTAACGGGACCATGGCTGGGAGTCAAAGAGGGAAACAGGACAAGGCAGTGGGGGAGACCACCCCTGCAGGAGGCGTGGTCTCCAGGGGATGCGCGGGAGGGAGCCAGGTACGTTGCAGGGTGGGGTCTCTGATCTGCAGGGCAGGTGGCTGGGCACAGGGTGGGTCTTAGAAACACATACATTCCTGGGGACCCTGGCTGAGACCCGATGGATGGAGGAGTGGGCGGAGATGAGAAAGGTGCATTTTAGGTAAGTCCCCTGGTAAATTATGTGCATTAATGTTTGAAAATGACTACCTGATGAGTAGAAAAGGAGGCCCGAAAGATCCTATAGATGGCCAGCCACGAAGTCCTAAGTCTGGAGTGCTACATGGAAGGAGAAGCAAAACTTAAAAGATTTTCACACCAGTCTCTCCACCTGCGACAGGAAGAGAAATGTGCTCTGGCAACAGGGCTGCAAAAGCAACTACGAGAAGGCGACTCCTCCCACACAGCAGAGCTGCTCGCAGAGAACCCTGCCACACTGACAGTCATCGATTTCAGGAGCAGTGGCTAATATGCTTTGGAGAGGAGACAAGAATAAAATTAAAGAGAAGCTTGCAAATGACAGGGTGATGAACAGTGTCTTTAAAAGCACCAATCTTCTAATTGAATATTTCGTTTTTTCCTAATACTGGTTAACTTTTTTTTTCTCACCCTGGTAATATGTCTATTTTGTAGACTGAAATTACCCAAGTGGTCTGGCATGCCGGGGAGGGGCAGCAGGCTGTGCAGGAGGGCAAGATGGCCGGGCCGGAGCGGTGGCTGCAGACGGTGGGGGCTGTGGCCCCGAGGGGCGCCGGGCAGTGCCCGGAGCCAGTCCTGGTTGTCACAAAGCGGGGTGATACTGGCACTGAGTGGGCAGAGGCTGCGAACACCGCTCAGCACCCTACGACCCACAATGACGCAGGGCTCAGGGCCCAGGTCGGCAGGGCCGAGGCCGAGAACTTGCCCGGGGTGAAGGGGGAGCCTCGCCCTGAATGCGGGGAGGCCTGGGGGGCATCCAGACACGCCTCCCGGGTTCGAGGAGGGTGACTGTGACTCAGCAAAGCGGAAGGTGCCCAGACACCTGGAGCAGACGGTCTGCACACCAGCACCCTCCCCTTCTCTAATCTGCTCTTGATCACGAGCTGGCTTCCACATATTTGCTTCTAATTTTCCGATTACTCTCAAGGGCAAGGCACATTCTCCATAGGTGGTAAACAAATATGATGACCTGGGCAAAAAATGTACAGAGCTAGTGATAGAAAGAATCTTAAAAAACAGTCTAGACAATCTCCTCATTTTCCAGAAGGAAAACTGAGGCCCACAAAGTCTCAGTGACTCACCTGTCTGGGGGTGGGGGGTGGGGGTGGCATCATTGTATTCTTTTTTTTTTTTTAAACAAAGAAATTAAATTCCTGAAAGGGTTTGGTCATCTTATGTGACACAGAGGATGCTTCTTGCTGGTCACTACTTGCTTGTTTAAAATTGTGAACTCACCATTTTGATCACATTACATATGTATTTTTTTACACTTCTGTGTTCAAAATGAGGAAAAATATAAAAAATGTTACGCATTTCATTTTAAATTCCAATGTAGGGCATTTGTTTAAAATAAGAGACTGCCATGACAAAGGTGGTGGGGTCTTGTGGTAAAAATACACAAATGAATAAACACACTCATTTTCACATATAAGTGACTAACCAATGAATGTACACATGTAGTCACTGTAGTCTTGTCTGATCCTCTGTGACCCTGTGGACTGTAGCCCACCAGGCTCCTCTGTCCATGGGATTCTCCAGGCAAGAATACTGGAGTGGGCTGCCATGCCTTCCTCCAGGGAATCTTCCTGACCCAGGGAATGAATCCGTGGCTCTTGTGTCTCCTGCACTGCCAGGTGGGTTCTGTACCACTAGAGCCACCTGGGAAGCCCTACCAATGTACAGCCCACACACAAATAGGACAGAAGCATACTTTCCCCTGGTGGCTCACAGCGTAAAGAATCCACCTGCAATGTGGGGGACCTAGGTTGGATCTCTGGGTTGGGAAGATCCCCTGGAGAAGGGAACAGGTACCCACTCCAGTATTCTTGCCTGGAGAATCTCCATGGATAGAGGAGCCTGGCGGGCTACAGTCCATGGAGTCGCAAAAAGTCAGATATGACTGAGCTACTTTCAATTACTCACTCACATTTTCCAAGTAGAAAATAAATAGAAATGTAGGTTCCACAGTGAGAAAAGAGCAAGGAAAAGCTCACATGTTGTTCTAAAGTTACTAATGTTCCTCTTTAACTTCAGATCACCTTTTACCCCAGATCTTTTACAGGAGTAATGGCGAGAAAGACCAATCTATTGAAAAATACCAACTGGAAAACTCCTAGTGAAATTAATAAAATAAAACTCAAGCTTTGAAAGTATTTTTGCCTCAAGTTGTTCAACTGTTTTTCTCTCCTCTAACCTTGTGTAATATAATAATATAAAGAAAACTGAGCACCAAAGAATCGATGCTTTTGAACTCCGGTGTTGCAAAAGATTCTTGAGAATCCCTTGGACTGCAAGGAGATCCAACCACTCAATCCTAAAGGATATCAGTCCTGAATATTAATTGGAAGGACTGATGCTGAAGCTGAAACTCCAATACTTTGGCCACCTGATGCGAAGAACTAACTCATTTGAAAAGACCCTGATGCTGGGAAAGATTGAAGGTGGGAAGAGAAGAGGATAACAGAGGATGAGATGGTTGGATGGCATCACCCACTCAACAGACATGAGTGTGAGTAAACTCCAGGAGTTGGTGATGGACAGGGAGGCCTGGTATGCTGCAGTCCATGGGGTCAGAAAGAGTCAGACACGACTAAGAAACGAGACTGAACTGAACTGAACCTCGTATAATGTGGCTTACTGTTTATGTTAAGTACCCAAAATTAAAGTGGGGAAATGCACTTGGTTTGAAAGCTCGTATTTTAGCTGGGTGGATGAAGAAGTCTGGCCAATAAGCAGTAAAGCCTTCCTTTTCTCTTAGGACACTTATTATCCTTGAAAGTTAAACGCCATTCTGCCTTGTAAAGTGAGCTGTTTGGTCCTTCCTGTTCCTAACAGGTTTTTTTGGTAGTTAGTCCATGAACTAGAGCTTACGTGGGGAGCATCAACCAAACCACATCAATAATAACGATGAACTTACAGAAACGAAAGAACGTCTCCTGAAACCACATCTCCTCTGCTCTCTGCACCAGCCTGCCTCTACGCACTTGGGCGGGACCCCACACGCCCCTCCTCCACGTCCTCACTGCCTTCATCCCCGAGGGCGCCCACCGTGCGCTCCAGCCGGCGCCCCTGATGCTGCTCTCGCCGCAGCGGCCAGTCACCTCCTGCCACTTCACCGGAGATCGTTTTTGTCCTGTTGGTACCTTAACATTTCCCCTGTGTTTTTCTTGACTAACTTAAAAACTATTGTTCCTCAAGTGTCTGTTCGGCTCTGCTTCTGAGCACTCCTTGCAACATCTGGAGGTACAAAGAGAGAAAGGACATAGCAAAAGACTCTGGAAAGAAGCATCAAGAGGGAAGCAGGAGATGAGGGGGAACCCAAAGCCAGAGGGGACACCACAGTGCCCAGAGCCCACGCCTAAGGACAGCCCGATTCCTCACTTCATGGAGCTAATGGGACCATCCGGAGGTCCCAAACCCTCTTACTCCGTCCATCTCCTCCTTCACTAACTCATTTTTCCTCTATTGAAAACGCCTTTTTCTTATATTAGTTTCCACCTCTGATACTTCCTTCCTATTGTAAAAAGAAAAAAATTTGAAGCAGTGATTTGATCACATTAATTCCCTACTTACACTACTTTCCTAAGGATGCTGGGGATGGTGAGGCATCCCAAATCCTCCTCGTGACCTTTCATCATTTGGCCTTTGCTTGGTACCAGCTGCAGAGGCTTCCCTGGCGGCTCAGCAGGTAAAAGAGTCTGCCTGCAGTGCAGGAGACGCAAGAGGTGGGGGTTTATACTGAGTGAAGGAAGTCAGAAAGAAAAACACCAACACAGTATACTAACGCATATACATGGAATTTAGAAAGATGGTAACAATGACCCTATATGCGAGACAGCAAAAGACACAGATGTAAAGAACAGACTTTGGACTCTGTGGGAAAAGGGAAGGGTGGGATGATTTGAGAGAATGGCATTGAAACATGTATATTACCATATGTGAAACAGATCGCCAGTCCAGGTTCGATGCATGAGACAGGGCGCTCAGGGCTGGTGCACTGGGATGACTCTGAGGGATGGGGTAGGGAGGGAGGTGGAAGGGGCTTCAGGACGGGGAACACATGGACACCCGTGGCTGATTCATGTGAGTGTGTGGCAAAACCCACTACAATACTGTAATTAGCATCCAATTAAAATAAATTAATTAATAAAAAAAAAAAAGGCGGGGGTTTGATCCCTGGGTCAGGAAGATCCCCTGGAGGAGGGCGTGGCAACCCACTCCAGTATTCTTGCCTGGAGAATCCCATGGACAGAGGAGCCTGGCGGGATACAGTCCATGGGGTTGGAGAGTCAGACGCACAACTGAAGCACCTTAGCTCGCGTGCACACACACACACAACTCCACAGAGGAATGCGTCCCGCCTCTCATGACACTGGGCGCTCGAGTCGCGCCTGATGACGCAGCGCGGCTCCCACACCTGCGCTGCCCCCCTCCCTCTTGGCCTCACTCTGCGGGGCGGCCCCCTTTCCCACACCCGTCCTGCCGCCCATCCTGTGAGTGTCTCCCTCACCCCCAAGGCCAGGCCCTGTCTGGAGCCCGCAAGGTCCTCTGGACTTATCCTACATGTGCCTCTGATCAAACTGTTGCAATTACTTGCTTGTTTGTATCTGCCAGTTGGATCCCTGAGACTGCCTGGGTTTCACTTGCCTTTCTATTTCCAGAGCCAAAAATAGTCTCTGAGGTACAATAGGCACATGATATGCTCTTATTAATAAATGCTCTGTTGATAACTATGATGTCGGGTGTGTGGAGGAGCTAGTTAATATCAAGACCTGGTTGATCACAGCCAGATGCAACTCTATTATTGCACCGATAAGAAACTCACAAAGACGTCAAAGCAGCTTCCGAAATCCTTAACAAGTCAGTGGAAATAGTGGCCCTGCAGACAGGTTTAAAACTGGTAGACATGGCTTGTATGCAGTGTCCTTAGAACAGAGTTGTAAGCAGGAAAGGAGCGCCATAAAATGTGACCTTCAAAAACATCGACCCGATAAAAGGAGAGCAGCTCAAGTGAACACCTCCGAAGAGCGTTCTCGTGTGCTCTGTCTGCATTCTCTGGGAAAACCACCAAGGTCCACTCAGATCCTCCCAAGGGTGGGGAAGGCCCTGCCTCGCTGCACTGTGAGCAGTGGGTCCCTGGGAATGCTTCCAGCATCACACACAGTCTGGAATTTGGGAAAAGCTCAGTAAAATGAAAAGTTAAATCAATGAGTGAATAAAAAGCTGGTTTCCAAGGCAGGACATCTATCCTTAGCCAGGTGTTTAAAAAATATGAACTGTTGGGAAAAACAAAACAAAAAACAAAAATAAAAGTGAGGCTGGTATAACTGAGTAGTAAACTAACTTTAGAAACAAATTCAAAGTGTGCATCCACCCCATCTCGAGTCCGCCGTGTCTGCTTCCCATGTGAAGTGTAGAGGCCCCAGGCACACTGCGTCTGCCCTCTTGACAACAAGGCCCTCCAGGTTGAGGTCTCATCCTTGCCCCCAGAATATGGGGCATTATTCGAATACAAATAGTAAGACCACTTTACAAAGTGTGAAATGACAAGGTGTAAAGATCAAAATGCCTTTACCTGAGACAATTTTGTCGTGGTGGCAGGCAGCAGTGGGCGACTAAACTTCTTCTGAGACCCAATGGCTGCTGGAAACGGCGGTGCCGAAAACACAGCCGCGACACAGTTAATCTTGTTTATCCACCCCTGCATTTCCTCCGGGCTCCTAGGAGACACAGGCATATTATGTCAGGGTATTTCCACACCTGCATGCACGGCATCCTGCCCATTTCTCACCACTGATTTAAAATGACATATAAAATCATTCACTCTTCTTGGGACCAATTAATCCCTGGCAAAACTTCACTGGAGAGGAACATTTTCAACAGCATTCGCCATGGCAACGAAAGGCCCTGGATCCCATGATCATCAAGGAGTAAGACTGTGACTACCGCCCGAGGATACAGAGGAAACAAAGCAGAATCACTCCATAGAAAGTATTCATTAAAGCCTCTGCTTTCCCGTTATGCTGATACTAGGCTAGTCAGAAACTAATTTACAAATTAACTCATCTCTTCTAATCACATAATTTGATTTTAAAATGCAACTGAGTGATAAACTGATAGAGGGAATATAAAGAGGTATATACACCCACTTTGGAAAGTAATTTGGACAGTTTTTTTAACAAAATTAACTATAAATTTATCAGCAATTCTACTCCTAGGTATATATTTACTCAAGGGAAATAAAAACATATAGGCACTAAGAGATTTGTATGTGCATATTCACAGGAGCATTATTTATAAGTGTCAAAAAGGAGAAACACTCTAAATGTCCATCAACTGGTGAAGGAATGGACACAGTGAAGTCTGTATCCTTACAGAGCATCACCACCCAGCAGCAGAGGCGTGGAGAGCCGAGACAGGCCTCAGTGTGGACGACCCCACACCTTTACGCGGAGCAACAGAAAAGCCCACATACTCTACCCTGCGGGTATATGGAAACTCCAGAAAAGGGCATACAAAGAGGAGACCAGTGGTGTCCGGGCTAGGGGTGAGAACGGCACAGGGGCTCAGTCTCTGTAGGGTGATGGAAGTGTTCTACAGCTGGACAGGGTTGCACGATTCTGCAAATTTACTGAACGTCACTGTGAACTTAGAAGTATGTGAGGTGCACCTCGATAGGACAAAAAATATCCACCTGAGAGGATGTGGAAATCTCCTGAGGTCAGTGTCACACTGTGAACTTGTAGGCCATGTTAGCAGAGTGCGGCGCTGACAAGGCTTGTGAACTCGTAAAGGAATGGAAGAAACAGATCCGAGCTAGGTGAGATACCCGCCGGCTGTACAGTCGATACAAAGATGGACAAAAAGTCAGCCCATCTAAAAATCCCTTTCTGCACGATCCCCCTGAAAGCGATCACGCTGAGCGGACAGCACACCAGGGGTCTCCCTCACCGTGCCCCACGCCTCTCTTTCACTGGACTCAATTCTGCATCAGTTATATTTGGAGTAATCAGATCTCCTGAGTTATCATATCCGGCACTTTTAGACATTTAAAAACAATAATGCTGGGGAACAGAATAATTTGAAGGACTTTTATGACTAATAGCCGTAATTATGCATCTGGCTGTGGTTCCCTTGGGTGTTAACTGTCTTACTCCTACACTAAAAATATCCTGTGTAACTTGGGTTTCCTTACAACTTCCTCCTCACCGGATGTCAGCAGTTTTACACCTTTGCAAGCTCAGCATCCACAGATCGCCAGAGAACCTGTTCTTGTTCTCATTCCCCTTTCTCATCTTCCACTGTTTTCATCAACAAGCACGCAGAGACCCATATTTACTATCTCGATGTCAAATGTCATGCCAGTGCCAAATGCAGTCACCTGGCGGGGCTGGGTTGAGAGTGGTTCTGAAGCCAAGCTCAGGCTGTAAAAGGCACGCCGTGAATAATTAGCAGTGCCTGCCATGGACACCGATGCGACGTGTGCGACTAGACTGCCTGTTCTAGAGGCTCAGTTCCCAAAATCCCAAGTTTCTCACTTCATAAACCCAGAATTCTCCACACGGAGTGTTCCATCCCTCATCTGAAGGCTGTCACAGACTCCTTATTACATAGGCAATCCACCCTGCTTCCGTGCCCACAGTACGATTTTATCTTTTCCTTCTAGTTTAATCACAGACTCTTAGAGCTCAGAAGGAGAGGAGAGAGAGAAGGAAGTGAAATCCACACTTCGTGCACAGCCTCTGTGTGCCAGGCACTGTGTCGAGGCTCTTTGCACACCTGATCTCCTTTGCTTCTCACCAGAACCCTGTGACACGTGTGCTAGGGACAAGCTGAGGTTCACAGAGGTTAAACTGTGGGCACGACAAAGACTCAGGCAGCGGTCGGTCATCTGAGTCCCCATCTGCGGCACTCACTGCGTGACAGGACTTGCACTAAAGCCCTGGTTTCCTTTATGAGGATGTTACATCCAGAGCTGGTCAGGGGCTGACAGAGGGTCACAGGGCGACTCCAAGGAAACAGAAAGCGTGCCCCAGGGTTTCCATTAGTCTAGTTTCCTTAGATCGCTGTCTCTCTATTGTAGCCGGTTAATGACTGACTCAGCAAGTGTGCCCTGTAGATCCCGATTCTCTTTCTTGGTGTAAAGTGGTGCTCTGCTAACTGCTAAGTCACTTCAGTCATGTCCGACTCTGTGCAACCCCATAGATGGCAGACCACCAGGCTGCCCCATCCCTGGGATTCTCCAGGCAAGAACTCTGGAGTGGGTTGCCGTTTCCTTCTCCAATGCATGAAAGTGAAAAGTGAAAGTGAAGTCGCTCAGTCGTGTCTGACTCTTAGCGACCCCATGGACTGCAGCCCACCTGGCTCCTCCATCCATGGGATTTTCCAGGCAAGAGTACTGGAGTGGGGTGCCATTGCCTTCTCTGAAAGTGGTGCTCTGCAAACTAAAAATCCAAACCAAACCAACGAATGAAACCTACTGGGCTTGAAAAAGCAAGACCCTCCAATCAGCTGTCTTCAGCTTGAGCACGTTGGGCTTCTTCTCGTAGTCGGTGGCCTGGGAGGCCAGCGCGTGGTGCACGCTCACGGCGTTTTTCAGGTCCTCCTCTGACAGGGCCTTCTCTGGCTTATATTCGTCCTGTAGGCAGATACGAAGAAAGCAAAGACATGTTCAGACTTCATCTTCTCTTCTCTTTTTAAAACCTATTAACTGCAAGAAAAAGTTTGGAAAATCCACGAAGGTGCGTGAAAAAACAAGTGAATGGCGGGTAAAAACAACTCCGTGCTACTTTATAAATGTCACTAAACATCCTTTTCTTTGAAAAGTATTCTCAGAATGAGAAAATACACATTTATCAAAGGCACACTTTTGCAAAAGCTGATATATAATAATTAAAGAGCTGCTGCTGCTGCTGCTGCTGCTAAGTCGCTTCAGTTGTGGCCGACTCTGTGCGACTCCATAGACGGCAGCCCACCAGGCTCCCCCGTCCCTGGGATTCTCCAGGCAAGAACACTGGAGTGGGTAATTAAAGAGCTAAGGAAGGTCAAAGATGAAATAGCTATCATACACGTTTTACAGTGGTTTGAAATGAAGCAAGGTCTCATAGGGCGATTTGGTTTCAGAAACAAACGGACACCCATCAGCAGAAGTGAACTGCCGGTGAAAACCAGGCCACTGTGTCTGCTCTAAAGACTCCACATTTTCCTGCTACTTTCTTTTGAGGCTAATAATATGAAGAAAAAAATGAACAGTAAAATGAAATAATTTCTCCAGCTGTACTTGAAAGAAAAGAGGAAAAATCAGCTTAATCTTAAGTCAGGAGAAAGATTAGCTCTATTATCATAAATTTGAAAAATGAGTAAAATTATATTAAAAAGGAGGGTATCATGGATAGATGCAATTTTATCTTTGAGCATTATCCAGACACAATTCATAGAATTTACAAAGGTTCTTTTGTGTAGCTTCCACCTAAACATAACTAAAAAAAATCCCAACTAGTTGAAAAATGTGATATTATTATTGTACTATTATTATTATTATATCTAGTCATTTCCGTGGGTCCATAAGAATAAAAAAGACCTGAAAACCAATGTAAGTGTAGTAGACATTACAACTGTTATAGGAGATATTTTTTACTAATAAGTTCCTCTCTCCTCTTCCCATATTTTATAATATCAAACATGATGCTATAAACTTGCACTTCTTTTATAAAGAAGACATACTCCTCACCTTCTAATTAGTAGCAAAAGCCTTTTACTAGTAAAAGGAAGATACAGTCTATTCTGTTATCACAGTTTCATTTATCACAGTTTCATTTTACAAATTTTCAAAAAAATAATTATACACTCATATCTCTTCCTCCCTTCCCTGCAGCCCCAGCACAAACCACGCTTTTCAGGGGTACTCTTGCCATCAGTTCAAAGTGAGTCAGAAAGAAACAGCAGCGGCTTATCTCGGTAATAGCCGACACCAAGTGGGGGAAATCTAAGACACTCAGTACATACCAACTGCAACATAAAAATCACACAGTTTACAATACTAAATGGTAAAATGACTACTTTAA
The DNA here is from genome assembly GCF_002263795.3 of Bos taurus. Taxonomy (NCBI): domain Eukaryota; kingdom Metazoa; phylum Chordata; class Mammalia; order Artiodactyla; family Bovidae; genus Bos; species Bos taurus. Next base: position 38,911,121 of record NC_037354.1, on the reverse strand, counting down.
GATTGCTACAACTCTATTGAGCCTCAGCGATTAAGAACGGACGTCAACAGTAACGGCAGCCAGCGCCAATGGTCAAGGCTTCCCCGTCCACAGTGACCCCTCTGCTCCATTCTGCCGAGCGTCCCCTATTCTCTTCAGTACGCCTGTCCCATCCCAGCAGAGGTTAAGAGCACAGGCAGGTGCCTGGAGCTGGACCCATCTCTTCCATGTTTCATGATCTTAGATTAATTAATTCACTCATTAAGTTCATATTCTTTGAGAAGGAGTGATATCTTCATAGAGCTGTAGGATGAAATTCCATGAGATCCCATTTTTTAAACTTTAAATAATGTTCAAAGCGGATAGTAAGCACTTAGATGTTACTTGATATAGTTTCCAATAATAATTTTTAGTAGCACAAAGCTTGAACTTCGGAGAAGGCAATGGCACCCCACTCCAGTACTCTTGCCTGGAAAATCCCATAGATGGAGGGGCCTGGTGGGCTGCAATCCATGGGGTCGCTAGGAGTCGGACACGACTGAGTGACTTCACTTTATTTTTTCACTTTCATGCATTGGAGAAGGAAATGGCAACCCACTCCAGTGTTCTTGCCTGGAGAATCCCAGGGACGGGGGAGCCTGGTGGGCTGCTGTCTATGGGGTTGCACAGAGTCGGACACGACTGAAGTGACTTAGAAGCAGCAGTAGCAGCAGCTTGAACTTGTATTTTATAAGGACAAACTTGTGAGGATCAAACTTTCTGCTTACATACCCTGTAAACACATTCGTAACCACCTTTATGGTCTTTCCTTCTTACACAGAGGAATCGTGCTTAGGGTTGATCCTGTACTCCAGATCAACCTCCACCAACCCCTCCTAGGATCTTATTTCCCTGGTTATTATCTTTCCACTATATTTTAAATCCTTGGTTGTCTACGGGCTTCCTCCCCACAGCCTATAAACACCCTCAGGGCCTCTCTTATATTTGTAAGATAACAGTCCCTCCTGAGTATCACTTCCTCCTCTAGCCTTCACCTCTCTTCTTCCTTTATACACAACTAGTCAGGAGTCCACAGGAACTATTTACACTAATTTCCAGTTTGCCCTTTAACCTACTGGAGCCTGGAGTGCATTTCTACCCTTCACTGAATCTGCTTTAGCAAAGGTCAGAAATGACCTCCCGACCGCAAAGTTCTACAGATTCTTTAGTTTTCATCTCACAGCAACCAAGGAAGTCAGCAATTCTGCTGAAATTCTCCACTGCTTCCCCTCCCACTTCTCTCTGGTGCCTCTTCTCCACTCTGACCACAGCTCCGGCCCCTCCTCGTCTGCCCGTCCACCAGGCATCAGTTCTGCCGTTGGCCTTTGTCCCTTCTCGTCCTGGAGGTGCCCCCTGGAATGACCACAACTGCCCGCAACCCTGGAACGTCGCATGGCAGGGGGAGCTGAAAATCCACATAAGACTTATCTGCCTCCCGTTTATGCAGTTCTTCCCATCTTCCGCTCCTCTGTGCCCACAGTTGCAGGTTAGCAAATTCAATCTCCCGTGAATCATGCAGTATGCAGTGCTCACAGCTGAAAAATCTGCCAACAATTGAACCTGTGCAGCTCAGATTTGTGGTGTTCAGGGTTAAACTCTGCTCTTACCAGTGTAGGTCCTATCTATATCACAATGCCTGACATACTGCTGTGGATGAATAGGAAAAGAAAGACCAACCCTTAGCCATTAGCACTGGGAGACTTGGACCTTTGGAGCAACTGTACTTATTCCTGGGGCTTATTCTCTCTGACCTCATTCTTCAAGCTTAAAGGATGATGTTCCTGGAATACTCTAAAAGTGCTAAGAGTTTTAAAATGAACATTTATTACAGCTCTAAGTAGAAGCGAACAGTAATTACCAACTTGGGAGACCTGCACGGTGGTTTCTGAAGAGGACTCTATCCTCAGGCAGTTTCCTAAACCCTAGGGTAGCTGATACTGGAAGGAAAATACTACACAGGACAGAAAGGGAAGCTACGATCTAGGACATATCATAGTAACTAGGACGAAACCAAAGTCTAGGAATTTTAAGTCCAACATGGGCTTCCACTCTTTTAGTTAATAGTAATATCATTTTATCATTTTTAAAAAAGGGCAAAATACAAACAAAACACGTTTGGAATTCTGAATTCCTACTAGAAAATGTAGCTCCAAATCCATACAAAATAAAACTCAGGGTAGACTGGAAAAGTTAGAGCTGACAACTGAATAAAAAGAAGAGACTTTATTCTGCAGAGCTCATTCTGACATCTTTATTTTTCAATGCTTAAAGTTGAAGATGGTGTCTAATGATGGTATTGGGAAAGAAGAAATAAAGGATAAATTATCGTAATCAAACCATTTCAAACCTAAGACTCTTGGCTATGCAAACTGAGAAAAGAGAGCAAGATAAATTCAATCAAGAAATTTTCTATAAAAAAATAAAATGCTCTATGACACCTAATAATTACTAGCTATTTTCTCAAACAAATGAAAGGTGAAAATGATACCTAAAAACACATTACTCTCCTCTGTGTTCACTGCAATCTACGTCTTTTATCCAGGATGACTCACTGGAGTCTCTACCACCCTAGTAAGCACCAAGCATGTGACTTCACAATGCTGTTTATTTAAAATGCACTTAAAGCATGAAATGAAAAGCTTTCTCCTCTTTTTAAAGAAGCTTGTTAATTAAATGTCATGTGAAGTTGGATCATAACACACTAACGCAAAGATCATCTACATATGTACAAACAATAGGTTGGCGTCAAGTCTGAAAATCTGCACCCTCAGATGAGTATAAAGTCCAGCTTGGAAAGTGACCAAATGTCAACTGATATTCACCAATGTCAATTTAAAAATGCTCAGATTCCAGTCTACAGAGTACAAGGCACAAGTGCTCTACCTCATTAAAACAATAAAATAAAGTTGAAATAGTCTTGATTTCCACTGAGAGAATATAGTTGTGAGAGAAGTGAAGACATTCTTGAGAGCCTATGAGGATTTCATAAAAACGTCAGTAGTTAAACTGGATCCTAAGCTGTGTATTAATTCTTGATTTTTAAAAAGGCACTAAAAACATTTTTCATAATTTGATGATTATCTTTTTAAAAAATTTGGTGTATTTCTGGGTAGATGTCATTCTAAAAGTTATTCAGCTTCATTTTTCTTTTACCAGGGGGCACATTGTGTTCCCACAGATCTTGGAGGAAGGCGTAACGGGAAATCAGATGAAGGTGTGTTTTAGCCCATAACTCAAATAATCAGATATCTGAAAGTCACTTCTTCATAGAATGTTAAGACTGAAAGGAGCTTCAAGGATCATTTCAACTAATTTTCTCATATTAGATAAGCGATTTTAAAGTCAGGAAAATGTCTTCTATTTCTGCAAGGAGAATTAGGAAATAAGCAACTTAAAGTCAAAGGATGACATTCGTTCACACTAGCTTGTCCAGTCACGGCAGACACTGCGCCGTCTCCACACTGTGCCAATGAGGACACACGGGCCCTAGCAGAGGACTGGGCCTGTATGCGCGGGACACGAGGAGGGGGCACTCACAGGCCTGGTGGGACTGGAAGTGCCTGGGATGCTTTCTCAGTCAGTCTGACTTCAGGGACACACAGGACATTTCTAGGACAAATCTGGTGAGTGAACCAGGAAGTTAGGATCCATCTGTTAATGATCACACAACTGAACTGGAAGAGAGTCAGAGCAGACAGTTAACCACGAGTACCCCTTTGAAAGGGCTTCCTAAGTGGCTCAGAGGTTAAGAATCTGCCTGCAATGCAGGAGATGCAGTTTCAACCCCTGAGTCAGGAAGATTCCTTGGAGAAAAAAATGGCAACACACTCTGGTATTCTTGCCTGGGAAATCCCTTGGATAGAAGAGCACGGACATGTCCATGGGGTCACAAAAGAGTTGGACAAGACTTGGCAGCTAAACAACAACAGCCCTTTGAAAAAGTATATAGGATTCTGGGACTCAGTATCTGAAGAAACTTGAAAGGTCTTAACATTTTTAAAAAGAAGAAACATCTCAGCACCTTCCTTACTCCTTGAAAGTGAAAGTCGCTCAGTCATGTCTGACTCTGTGACCCCATGGACTATCCAGTTCATGGAATTCTCCAGGCCAAAATGCTGGAGTGGGTAGCCATTCCCTTCTCCAGGGGATCTTCCCAACCCAGCGATTGAACCCAGGTCTCCGCATTCCAGGCAGATTCTTTACCAGCGGAGCCACCAGGGAAACCCAAGAATACTGGAGTGGGTAGCCTGTCCCTTCTCCAGCGGATCTTCCCCACCTAGGGATTGAACTGGGGTCTCCTGCATTGCAGGCAGATTCTTTACCAGCTGAGCTACCAGGGAAGCCCATCCTTACTCCTTGAATATTTCTAACTAACACAGTGACCAGGGCTTCCTCTGGGTCCCTGCGAAAGGCTGCACTTGGCACTGTCTGTGACTGTGTGCTGTGTGCCCATCATCACCCACCCACCACCCCTCAGTGCAGAGCCCTGGTAAGCAAGTTAGTGTCGAATTCGTGTTTCCTGCTATGACTTTCACATGACTGGTGTGGGTATAATATTTACTGCAAGGAAGGGAGGGAGGAGGGGAGGGAGACAGGGAGAGAAAGGCACTGCCTAGGCCCCTAGGGAGCAAACAGGAGGAGAGGTTTGCGTTCTGAACACATCTCACACTCGAGTGGCTTGGAAAAGGGCACAGCCAACTGATAGGGTAAACTAGTTTCTGTTTGCCAGACCCTCTGAGCGTGTTTTTAAACAAACCTTCAGAGCACAGCCTGTGTGTCCTGGACTCCAGATACCACGTGTTTCCAGTTGCAATGCCTGTCTATGAATTGATAGTCCTAAAAAATTCTGCTTATGTTTGAAATATGCCTTATATAATGGTCACACTGCTCTGCTGAAATGGGTCATTCATCTGACTTATGACTAACAAAAACTCAGATATGATCATGTAACACCTCAAAACCTAGTGAACTTCTGTTTCATGCACTTTCCACTGTTTCAGAGAATGGGAGAGGGGTCCATACGGCCCTTTCAGGGTGTGAGAGGGCACAGAACCAGCAGTTTCACCAAATAAATAAATAAAAGTACCCTGAGCACACAGAAAAGCTTTTTGCTCTCAGGGTCCCAGTCAGGCTGGCCGGCTCCCGGCACCTGGCATCAGTCTGGGGGCCTGGTCTTCAGGGCCTCCTTCTGCCTGGCCCGGGCCCACTCTGCATGTGCCGCCTGTACTCAGACACGGCAGCAAACAACTCCCTTCCCAATCCAAAACGCTTACAAGCAGTTGGAACTAATCTCTCTCTCAAGAAGTCCAAGGAAACAATGGAAGACTCTGCATCAAGAACAGAGAGTTCCCAGTATACCAAGACAGGAAACTAAATTTTTAGTTAACCAACATTTTTTTTACATTTGAAAGACATGCCAATGGCAAATATATTCTGGTCTGAATACCTGTTTTCTAGACTCTAGAGATAAAAGACATTAGAATATTCTCTAGGGACTTCCCTGGTGGTCCAGTGGTTAACAACCTGCCTTTCAATAAAAGAGACACCCAGGTTCAATCCTTGGCTGGGGAACTAAGACCCCATGTGTCACAGAGCAACGAAGTCCACGAACCACAAATACGGAGTCCGGGCACGGAACAGAGAGTCCAAGGGCTGCAACAGAAGATCCCCCACGAGCCAACGAAGATTCCACGGACCCCAGCGAAGACCCAACGCAGCCAAATAAACACTTTTTTTTTTAAAAAAAAAAGAACATTCTCCAGAGCCTGGTATAGAGGATTTCACAGTCAGGTAATTCAGAGCCATGCACTCAGCAGCCACCCACACCCCTCTCTCTTAACCATTCCATCAATCACCTGACTATTTTAAGGATAACATAATTCACTTTTGTCACAACCAGACCTGTAACAAAAATACCATCATAAAGCTTACCAAAAAAGACTTGTAAGAAAAGGACAGACCTAGGGGGGTCAGACACAAAGCCCTTGACTGAAACCCACAGAGATCTTCTGAAGCTGTGTGACAGCAAAGACGCATCTCAGCATTTGACCAGCAGATGACTCACTCCTGGATAACAAAACGGTAGGAAGCTGATACCTGTATGTCGACAAGTGATGGAATTTCCCCACCAAAAATTTAATCACTTTATCATTAACCCACAGCAATTTCAAAATTTCAAAGCATACATAAACTGTTATATTAAAATGATATTAAGAGTCCTCTGCTGCAAACACTTCATATTCCAATAAAAATAAATAGCTCTCCATCGGGTAATACATTCCCCAAGCCTGGTCTCAGGGGCACTGCAAGTACCATAACCAAACACGGACAGGAGTGCGTTTCTGCTCAGCTGGGAAACAGACAAAACCACTTGCCTCACCACAGATGCTGCACTGTGCTCTGCCGAAGAGGAGTTCTAGGAACCGCAGTCCGCTACTCACACAGCGTTTCCCCCTTTACCCGACGTTTCTCCAGTTCACCCATACACTTGGCTTTCATTGTGTCATGTGCCACTCATTGCATAAAACCTGTATCACTGTAAGCCCAAGCTCTTCTGGGGGGTAGACACCAAGTTGGTTTCTCGTTCCTCCCAATATGACGTTTTGCAAATGGTTCTGATGTCACTACGGCAATTTTCTGTGGATTTCCTTTTTGCTTGAAAGTCAGAGGCAAACACGATGAAGTAGGGGGAGGGAGGGGCCAGAATGGGAAGGAGGTGGTCATGAGGCTGGCAGGTGGTGTATAAGCTGGAGAAACAAGACAAGGGCTTGGGACCATGTCAGGAACTGTCCAGGGGACAGAAAGAAAGAAACAGGCCTGTTTCACTTGCAAGAGAACAGACACTGGGGATCCAGGATCTGCAGGTCACAGGAAAGGGGGTGTCGCGGGGGCATGGAGGGGAAATCAGGGAAGAACCTCCTAAAATCAGCTGTCTGCACGCTCTCCGCCCATGTCCTCACTCACCCCCTCCGGCTTCCAAGCCTGCCACTCCACTGGAGCTGCCTCATCAATAACTTCCTCATCGCTGGATTCCAGAGTGACTTTCCGATCCCTACCTTAGGCCACCTGTTTCCAGCCTGGAGTGCCACTCCAGGCCCTGAGGTCTGGGCAGCCCTCCCCTACCCCCCCATCTCTCTCTCTTCCTGCCGCCCCCCACTGCCTCTAAGATGGGGTCACACTGCCTGGCCCCTCTCACGGTCCCTCCCTCACAGGCACACATGAAAGGTCTGTGTCCCACTGTTCTCCCCACTTTACAAGCTCTGAGGGACATCACCTCTCTCGTGTATTTTTTTTGGAGGACTCTCCAGACCCCCTCCCGGCCCCTGATATGCATATCCATAACCGTGTCAGACCCCTGATTTCAGCACCAGGAACGGAACTGCCCGGGCAGCGTGCTTCCCCTTTCTCACGAGGTCTCTATGACTCCAACACCACCCCCAACCCACACCCCATCTTAGAGCCAGACTGATGGTTCTAAAATATACATCTGATTGTGTCACACCCCATTAAAAATCCCTGGATACTCCCACACTGCTCCAGGAGAAAAGCTCAACTCCCAAGCACGGCCTTCTGGGACACCTGCAGCTCCCTGGACGTGCCATGGTCTCTGACATCTGGGCATCCGTACACGTTCCGCCCTACCCGAATCCTTCATGTGACTAACCTCTGCGTGTCTTTTCAGGGCAGACATCACTTTTCAGTCTAGACATCACTTCCTCCGTGAATCCTTCCATGATCTTCTCTGCTCTTCCTGAGGCTCAGTGAACTGTCCTTCCACGGCACATTGCCTTCTTTGCAGCACATATTGAATTGCACTGAAGTGGCTTTTTTTTTTTTTGCCCACTCTTACTTCTTTTATTCATTTTTTGGGATTTTATTTTTATTGGAGGATAAGTGCTTTACAATATTGTGATGGTTTCTGCCATACATCAACTTGAATCAGCCACAGGTAAACACACGTCCCCTCCCCTCTGAACCCCTTTTCCACCTCCCAGCCCACCCCACCCCTGTAGTTGTCACAGAGTACCAGGTTGAGCTCCTTATGTCACACAGCAAATTCCCACTCACTCTCTGTTTACATATGGTAATATATATGTTTCTACGCCATTCTCTTCGTAGCACTTTTTACAATAGCTAGGACATGGAAGCAACCTAGATGTCCCATCAACAGAAGAATGGCTACAGAAACTGTGGTACATATACCCAATGGAATATCTGCTGCTGCTAAGTCGCTTCAGTCGTATCCAACTCTGCGTGACCCTATAGACGGCAGCCCACCAGGCTCCCCGTCCCTGGGATTCTCCGGGCAAGAACACTGGAGTGGGTTGCCATTTCCCATTTCCTTCTCCAATGCATGAAAGTGAAAAGTGAAAGTGAAGTCGCTCAGTCGTATCTGACTCCTAGCGACCCCATGGACTGCAGCCTACCAGGCCCTTCCGTCCATTGGATTTTCCAGGCAAGAGTACTGGAGTGGGGTGCCATTGCCTTCTCCGAATGGAATATCACTCAGCTATAAAAAAGAACGCATTTGAGTCAGCCCTAATGAGGTGGATGAACCTAGAGCCTATTATAGTGAAATAAGTCAGAAAGACAAAGACAAATGTCATATATTGATGCATATATATGGAATCTAGAAAGATGATAGTGATCAACTTATCTGCAGGGCAGAGGTGGAGACGCAGACACAGAGAACAGACTTTTGGACACAGTGCGGGGAGGAGAGGGTGGGACGAACTGAGAGAAGAGTATGAAATGGCTTTTTATTTGTTGACCTTTTCAGACAGGGCGTAAGCTCCTCTAGAGGCTTATTTGCTCTCAGGCATGCGTGCAGCACACAGCATTCTAGAAAACTACTGCAGTCCTGATCTAAAGACGCATGCACTACTGGTTGGCCTCCTGTGAGGTCTGAGTCAGGATGACAGTTTGTCAACCTAAGTTCAGCTGATAACAGACGCCTGACTTTTAAGTGCCAATCTGGGAATCATGAAATGATTGAAATGCTGACGTTCCTATGACTGTTCATGTTTCCTGGTAACAAAAAGGAAGACTACCTGAAAGAGGGTCTGAATTAGAAAATCTTAAAAGGTTAGTTACATTAAGTATGGAAGGTAATTAGAGACAGCCTCACATTCCAACAGAAGAGAGGTGGCATCAGGCAAGTGCCATGACGGACAGAGGAGAATCACTGATCCTGATCAGAGCCCGAAGCTGCCTTCAGAAAGAAGCTCCTGCGTACTTACTGTGTGTTAGCCAGAAGTTAGGGGTTCTCTAATGGCTCAAGAGGTAAGGAATCGGCCTGCCAATGCAGAAAACGTAGGTTTGATCCCTGGTTGGGGAAGATCCCCTGGAGGACGAAATGGCAACCCACTCCGGTATTCTTGCCTGGAGAATCCCATGGACAGAGGAGTCTCATGGGCTACAGTCCATGAAGTCGCAAAGAGTCAGACACGTCTTAGCAACCAAACGAGAACAAGAAGCCAGAAGTTAGAGGAATCTGGTTGATGTGGTAAAGGGTAACAAAAAGTTCTCCAAAATCACTTGTTTTAAAATTCTAGTAGTTAGAAAAGACATGCAATAGAGCTAGGTGTTTATGTAAGAATTGCTGGTTGTTCAGTTGCCAAGTCATGTCCGACTCTTTGTAACCCCATGGACTGCAGCACAACAGGCCTCCCTGTCCCCTACCATCTCTCAGAGTTTGCCCAAGTTCATGTCCATTGAATTGGTGATGCCATCCAACCATCTCATCCTCTGTCATCCCCTTCTTCTTCTGTCTTCAATCTTTCCCATTATCAGGGTCTCTTCCAATGAGTCAGCTTATACAAGAAGAGTCTAATGGAAAAAACATTAGCATGGTTCCAACCACCCTTCAGAAGCCTGAGGAGGCAAACCAACCTCTGAGCCTCAGCTTCTTAATTAAAAAAATGGAGACAATATCCTCCTATAAAGTTGTAGGACTCAAATATAAAAAGTACTCCCAAAACTACATCATACTAACAAACCCATGTTATTTCTGGCTGAATGGTCACTACAGTAAGTGGGCTCAATAAGCCTCCCAGGCCCTTCCTGCCTCGATGAGGTGGGATGCTCTGATTTGGGATGACTGTTCCCTTAGATATTATATACAAAGCTGCTGCTGCTGCTGCTGCTGCTGCTAAGTCGCTTCAGTCGTGTCCAACTCTGTGCAACCCCATAGACAGCAGCCCACCAGGCTCCCCCGTCCCTGGGATTCTCCAAGCAGAAACACTGGAGTGGGCTGCCATTTCCTTCTCCAATGCATGAAAGTGAAAAGTGAAAGTGAAGTCGCTCGGTCATGTCCGACTCTTAGCGACCCCATGGACTGCAGCCCACCAGTCTCCTCCATTCATGGGATTCTCCAGGCAAGAGTACAGGAGTGGGGTGCCATTGCCTTCTCTGATATACAAAGCAATACCCTGTAAAGATGTGTGTGTGTGTGTCTTTGTTCAGGGGGCATGCAACAGAGAGAGTTGTAAGCAAACAGGCAGGGATATGCACCTTAGAGGCATGAGATCTTTGTTAAGTCTTCGGTTTCCTAAGGAGTCACAGAAAACCTTCATGATGAGCCTGTTTGTGCTGGGACGGGAGGAGGGGCAGCCTGGCTGAGTGGGGGTTGGAGAGGCTCGGAGCATCTGCCTGGTGTAGGCTCAGCTGTGCCTGGTTTTCCTTCTGGTGACTGTGGGTTTTTTTTTTTTTTTTTTTGGTTGGTAGTGATTTTTACTACTATTCTCACTCTTAATGAGGAAATACTAACTGGGTAAAAATCATTAGGTTATTTCTTTTTTTTTCTTTTTTACATATTTATTTATTTATTTGTTTTTGGCTGTGTAGGCCTCAATTGCAGCATGCAGGAGCTTTCATTGCAGCTGCCCCCCAGCACGTGGGATCTTAGTTCTCCGACCAGGGATTGAACCTGCCTCCCCTGCCTTGGGAGGCAGATTCTTAACCACTGGACCACCAGGGAGGTCCCTAGGCTATTTCTTAGCTGAGCAATCTTCAAAAGCAATCTTGAAAAGATGAGCAATTGATAATGGAATGGGACCCCAAGCCGCCCACCCTGCAGGGGCAGAGGCGATGTGTGTATGTGTGGCGTGTACGTGCTCAGAGCGAAAGCAGGGTGGGCTTTGGTAACTTCGGGAGGCTTATTTGACTCCTTTAGTTAGGGGAGCAGAGGCCCTGCTTCCTTCGTCTCACAACGCTGCCCCCTCTTTTAGGAGCCAAGCTCTGGCAGCCACGGTGGGCGGGGGCCGAGGTGCAGCAGCTGCCCACCTGGAGAACACGGGAGGCGCGGGGAGGAGTACCTGGGAACCTCTGGACGGGAAGCTCTGATGCTGAGAATCTGATCCGGGCAAGCAAGGCGTGAAAAAAGAGGATGGCGGTAGAATGTGTGTGCTGGCGAGGCCCTGGAGAACACGCTCCATCCGATTATCTTCATCCCACCCGCCTGGCACGGCCTGACCCAGGCTGAGCCAGGCTCTGCCATGCTGAACGGAACCAGTCTGGGGCTGGAGGAAAAGTATGCCTTTTTTCCATAATCCTTCATCCAGATTACAGAGAAGTGGCTACAGGAGGTAAGGAGAGGAAGGGGTGAGCTGTCTTCTCAGCTGTACTTGAATCCCAGGAGGTTACATGGGAGAGCACCATGCCTCCTGGGAGCACAGTCACCCAGTGGGTCCTGCGAGGGGGACTAGCTGGCACACAGTGGGACACTGTCTGGATCCTTTGGGGGCCTGGGTGTGGGGGAGGGCAGCACACACTCATCCTCAGAGGGTCTGACATTCTTCTGGGGGAGAAAACTGCTTCCTTGGTAAAACAGTTCATGAACTGAACTGTGACACCGTTTCTTTCACTTTCATGATTCACTAGCTACTTGAAACATTATTTTTCATCATATTTCTACTCCTGGGTACTCTCTATCCAGCCTGTAAAACAAATGTCAAAAGCTGTTTTGGGATCACCCTACTGGTCCCGTGGTTAAGATTCTGCCTTCCAATGCAGGAGAGGCTGGAGGTATGATTCCTGGTGGGCGAGCTAAGATCCTACATTCCTTGAGGTCAAAGAACCAAAACATGAAGCGGGAGTAATACTGAAACAAATTCAATAAAGATTTTAAAAATGGTCCATGTTTAAAAAGACATCTTAAAAAAGCTGTTTTTGCCATTCTCTGACCACGCCAAGTCTCCCAAAACTGTTATTTCCCTTTCACTGGTTAAAAATGCACCCCACCCCACCACCACCTTTTTCTTTAACCTTGCCTGCCTGGCAAATGCCTGATCATTACTGAGGTATGGTGGGTTCAGGGTGTGTTAACTCCTCAGGGAGGCACTCTCTGACCTTTGCAAGCGTGATCAGGGGCCTTATCCGGTGAGACTCTGCATCCCTCTATTAGTTTATACACTGTTTGAAGGTGAAACTTCAGTTTCCCTGTTCCTTGTCTCACTCTGTGGGTTCTCTGTGGCAGAGACTGTATCTTCGTCATCGCTGGAAGCCCAGCGTTCAGCAGAGTACCAAGCTCTAAACGGCTGTGTGAAGACATAACCCCCAAACTGTACAAACCCCCAATTACCCTGCAACGATATAACTTTCTTTCTGTGCAGCATCTGCCGCCCCGTGCTAGCAGGTCAGGACTCCAGCAAGGTTAAGGATTAGCCAGCAATGGGACGAGAGGAGCCCTTTGTAGGACATGCGCTGTACCAGTGCGGAGCCTCCGATACACTCTACATTCTGGAGGTAATTTGAAGAGGGAGAGGTCTAGGAGCTGGCGCCGCTGATGCTGGCAGGCAGCTGAGTGTCCTGCGGGCGCCCCTGGGGCAGTGGGCCGCAGACATCTCCCTGGTAACCTTACAGTGCTTGGCATCTTCAGATGTGGAGGCCCACTTGGTCTTCACATTCGCATAGCCTCTTTGTTTTTTAAAGAAAATCTTACAAGTTAGGAAGAAACCAATAAAACACCAGAGCAGATATATCCATCCAAGAACCTGGCCTACTATGATGACGCTTCCACTGGTTGATGAGCTAGGCTCTAGGATCTGCGCAAAGCTCTGGGAACAGATATTAGATGACTGCTATGCTGAGACTTTAAACACTTGTCACATTTTTTCAGCCCCTCCTTTTCTTTCAAAGAGCACTCACAACAATAAGAAGGGAGTTTGGGCTGGATACAGGATAGGGTGCCCTTTCTCAGGCTACTCTCTGTCTGAGCACAGAGTAGCAGCCTGAGAGGTGACCACAGCGCGATCTGCACGCTCCTGAACAAACACATCATTTCCTCTGGGTCCCGTTTTTCACTTTATGAGAGGAATCTCACCCAGTTTTCCGTAAGTGCCCATCTGCCCACTCCAGAGGTACCATAAATATGGAGGTGCAATCTAATTTTGTAGCTTTAATCCAACTGATGTTGACACTTCAGAATTCACAAAGTCAGTTCCTTGTCAACATGTAGCCCTTTCTATTTGATGTCTGGACGAGTCAAACAATTCAATTCCCTTATCCGAGGGAGAGGACAACAAGAAAGGCAGAGCTGTTGACTTGGAAATAGCCTCTCTCTGTGCATCACTTCTGTCAAAGGCAAGAATGTTTTTCTCTCTTCCCAGGCTCACCCTGGGATGGAGTGGGCGGAAATCCTGTGACTAGGTATTCAATGAAATGATTTTGCCAAAGACAACTTGGCCCCTCATAGAGGTTTTAGAGAAAATGACAAAGTTAGCCAAGAGAATAGGATTGATGCTGGGGAAACAGCTGTGATATGTGAAATTTAATTTCAAAGGGCTGTTCCCTGCAGAGACAAATCTAGCTGAAAGGACCAGTGTGGGCCCAGCGTGTATACACATGGTGCTTTGGCAAAGGCCAAAGCAGCTGACTTATAAATAGAAGCTGTGCTGGCTCCATAGGGAAACGAAGACAAAGATGCCCGGCCACCTAAGAACACGAATAATCACCTAACATCAGAGTCTCCACTCCTCCAGTTGTTTGATCCCTCAAAGCAATGTGTACATCTCAGAAGGATGTCCCAGATCACTGTCTTTACAAACTTTGGGTTTCAGCTGTCTCCATACCTACCTCTGCAAGGGAACTTAACCACGAAAAGAGCTCTAGTCCAAGGTGAAGTATCCCATAGTCTAATATTCCTTACCTAACTTATCCCAAAAGGAAGAAAACAAAAGATTTTGTTAACATTAGACATAGTTCTCAATCTAGACATTGGATTAAAAGTGCCCGTAGAAGAGAATTATAACAGTGCTCCTTACAAAGCTGCTCTGGTGGTATGTAAAATGTTGATATAGGACAGTCAAGGTCCTTTTAAATATTGATCTGGGTGACTCCTAAGAAAGAGTGGTCTGAAAAAGAATAATGCTTTCAGTTTTATTATATAGGTCATTATGATAACATTTTGAAACGTGTAAAATGAAAATAAATCACATATGTCCCCTCCCAACACCTCTGTTTCCATCCCAAGCAGGTTATTATCTCAACGGTGCAATCGTGGATGCCCTCGCATAGGCTGCCGCCCAACTCAGTACTGCCGACATGATTTCAAGTGTATTTTCTTCCCCAGTGAAACACAAGTGTGGAAAGGCAGCTTTGGAGTGTGGCAAGTGTGTAAGGGCATGTGTCTGTGCACCGAAAACAAAAAGCCTAAAACAAATGAGGCCTTTATGTTTAAATATCCGAATGCTAATAATTATTGCAGTGAGGAAAGGCTGTGGTGGGACAGATATTGTCAGAAATTACTTTGAGAGAGGAAGCTGTTCAGTATTCCTTGAAGTTAATTTAGCAATAGGTTTCAATAATCTCAAACAGTTAGTTCCCACTCTGTCTCTGTGACCAATGATACTTCTGAGAGTCTATTTTTAAGAAATAAACAGAGATGTGCACAGTATATCATTTATAGCTGTAAAAAGCTGAAATGAGGGTATGTTCGAAAATAGGAAAAATTAAATTATGATAAACCTATTTAATGGAAAATACTGTAAGCAATTAAAAATGAATGTTTTTGCAAATTCTGTAAAGAGGAAAAAGTCAAACCATTTGACTTTTAATTTCATAGTCATCAGATACTAGACTAACCAAAAAATAAGCTTCGGAAGAACTTTTAATTTTAAAATGTTTCTGTTAATAAGTAGAGTAAAAGAAAAAGTAAATCATTGTCCAAGGATTGTCAAAATGTCTAATCATTTGGAGATTATCCAATCATTGTCCAGGCGCAATCAAAGGAACAAAATAAATCTCCAGAAACTGACTGTAAAAAAGAAAGGTATATAATGTATCTGATAAAAAATTAAAAATAACCATCATAAAGAGTCTCAATTGGCTCAAGAAAATGATGCATGAACAAAAAGAGAATATCAACAAAGAAAATATTTAAAAATCTAAAACAGAAAATTTGAGACTAAAGCATACAATGACACACTGAAAAATTCACTAGAATCATTCATCAGCAGACTTAAACACAGAAGAAAGAATCAGAAACTGAAGACAGAAAAATTGGAATTATGCATTCAGAGGAGCAAATGGGGAAAAAAGTCATAAAGAGTAACAGCAGCCTAAGAGGTTTACAGGACACTATCAGGAGACAGGGATCAAGACCATTCCCATAGAAAAGAAATGCAAAAAAGCAAAATGGCTATCTGGGGAGGCCTTACAAATAGCTGTGAAAAGAAGAGAAGCAAAAAGCAAAGGAGAAAAGGAAAGATATAAACATCTGAATGCAGAGTTCCAAAGAATAGCAAGAAGAGATAAGAAAGCCTTCTTCAGCAAAGAAATAGAGGAAAACAACAGAATAGGAAAGACTAGGGATCTCTTCAAGAAAATCAGAGATACCAAAGGAACATTTCATGCAAAGATGAGCTCGATAAAGGACAGAAATGGTATGGACCTAACAGAAGCAGAAGATATTAAGAAGAGGTGGCAAGAATACACAGGAGAACTGTACAAAAAAGATCTTCACGACCCAGATAATCATGATGGTGTGATCACTGACCTAGAGCCAGACATCCTGGAATGTAAAGTCAAGTGGGCCTTAGAAAGCATCACTACGAACAAAGCTAGTGGAGGTGATGGAATTCCAGTTGAGCTATTCCAGATCCTGAAAGATGATGCTGTGAAAGTGTTGCACTCAATATGCCAGCAAATTTGGAAAACTCAGCAGTGGCCACAGGACTGGAAAAGGTCAGTTTTCATTCCAATCCCAAAGAAAGGCAATGCCAAAGAATGCTCAAACTACCACACAATTGCACTCATCTCACACGCTAGTCAAGTAATGCTCAAAATTCTCCAAGCCAGGCTTCAGCAATATGTGAACCGTGAACTTCCTGATGTTCAAGCTGGTTTTAGAAAAGGCAGAGGAACCAGAGATCAAATTGCCAACATCTGCTGGATCATAGAAAAAGCAAGAGAGTTCCAGAAAAACATCTATTTCTGCTTTATTGACTATGCCAAAGCCTTTGACTGTGTGGATCACAGTGAACTGTGGAAAATTCTTCAAGAGATGGGAATACCAGCCCACCTGATCTGCCTCTTGAGAAATCTGTATGCAGGTCAGGAAGCAACAGTTAGAACTAGACATGGAACAACAGACTGGTTCCAAATAGGAAAAGGAGTATGTCAAGGCTGTATATTGTCACCCTGTTTATTTAACTTATATGCAGAGTACATCATGAGAAACGCTGGACTGGGAGAAACACAAGCTGGAATCCAGATTGGCGGGAGAAATATCAATAAGCTCAGATATGCAGATGACACCACCCTTATGGCAGAAAGTGAAGAGGAACTCAAAAGCCTCTTGATGAAAGTGAAAGTGGAGAGTGAAAAAGTTGGCTTAAAGCTCAACATTCAGAAAACGAAGATCATGGCATCCGGTCCCACCACTTCATGGGAAATAGATGGGGAAATAGTGGAAACAGTGTCAGACTTTATTTTTCTGGGCTCCAAAATCACTACAGATGGTGCCTGCAGCCATGAAATTAAAAGACACTTACTCCTTGGAAGGAAAGTTACGACCAACCTAAATAGCATATTCAAAAGCAGAGACATTACTTTGCCAACAAAGGTTCGTCTAGTCAAGGCTATGGTTTTTCCTGTGGTCATGTATGGATGTGAGAGTTGGACTATGAAGAAGGCTGAGCACTGAAGAATTGATGCTTTTGAACTGTGGTGTTGGAGAAGCCTCTTGAGAGTCCCTTGGACTGCAAGGAGATCCAACCAGTCCATTCTGAAGGAGATCAGCCCTGGGATTTCTTTGGAAGGAATGATGCTAAAGCTCAAACTCCAGTACTTTGGCCACCTCATGTGAAGAGTTGACTCATTGGAAAAGACTCTGATGCTGGGAGGGACTGGGGGCAGGAGGAGAAGGGGACGACAGAGGATGAGATGGCTGGATGGCATCACTGACTTGATGGATGTGAGTCTGAGTGAACGGGAGTTGGTGATGGACAGGGAGGCCTGGCGTGCTGCGATGCATGGGGTTGCAAAGAGTCGGATATGACTGAGCAACTGATCTGATCTGATCACTGGACAAAATACCTATTTCAGAGTCCCAGAAGGAGAAGAGAAAAACTAACGGGTAGAGAGCTTACTGAAAGAAACAGTGGCCAAATACTTAACAAATCTGAGGAGGAAAATGTACATCCAGATCCAAGAAGTCCAGCAGTCTCAGATTAAGATACCCTCACCCTTAGATCTACACAAAGACACATTACCATCAAACTGTCAAGGAAAAAGTGAAGACAGAATTTTCTGATCAGCAAGAAAAGAGAGACTTGTCATATTCAAGGGAATTTCTTAAGAAGGTCGTAGGACTGCTCAGCAGACACCCTGCAGACTGGCAGAGGTGAGCAGGAGGACAGATTCAGAAAGCTGGTGGGTGGAGACAGAAAGCCTGTAAACCAAGAACACGGTACCCAGCAAATGACTCCTTTAAAAGTGAAAGACAGATGAAGAATTTCCCAGGTAAGCAAAAACAGAGGGAATGTGTCACTGCTAGATCTGACTTACAGAAAGTGTAATGAAAACAAAAGACTTTGAAATGAAAGGAAACGAAACAGCAGCACTGGGAATAGAAGAGAAAGAAGACGAAATATAAATCTCACCAGTAAAGGTAAATACACAGACAAAGACAGGATAATGAAATACTGTAGGAGCAGGGAGCAAATCACATCTAACTGTAGCACGAAAGTTAAAATAGCAAAGTATAAGAGCAACTATAAATACAAAACTTGCTAGTAGATACACAATATAAAAAGAAATAAATTCTCACACCAAGACAAGTTATGTGTGAGGACGGAAAAGTAAAAGTGTAGAGTTCTTATATGTGATTAAAGTTAAGTTGTTATCAGCTTAAAAAGGATGACTTAGAACTATAACCTGTGCTACGTAAGACTCATGGTAACCACGAAGACAGTACCAATGGATGACACACGAAAGAAGGTGAGAAAGCAATCAAATTACGCTTTTACAAAATATCAACGAAACACAAAGGGAGAGAATAACAAAGGAAAAGTGTCAAAAAAGCCACAAAAGAGAAAACAATTTACAAAATGCTAATAGTAAGTACTTCTGCATCAATAATTACCTTAACTGTAAATGAACTGAAGTCCCTGATCAATACAGAGTCTCCGAATGGATTAAAAAAAAAAAGACCCAGCTGTTTGCTGTAAGACTCACGCTATGCTTAAAGGTACACATAGGCGGAAAATTAAGAACTGGAGAAGGATATTCACGTACAATGTGACCAAAAGACAGCCATACTTATTAGAGACAAAACTGCAAAAAAAGACAAAGAAGGTTATTATATAATGACAAAAGGATCAAATCACCAGGAAGCTGTAATAATTAAAAGTACATATACACCTAATACCAGAACACACAAATATATGAAGCATATATGGACAGAACTGAAGGGAGAAACTGATAGCAATATAATAATATTAGGGAATTTCTCAATGATAGGCAGAAAATCCAAACATAAGATTAGCAAGGACACAAAGAATAAAATAAACACTGTTGACAAAATGGACCTCAAAGACAGATGAAGAACACTCCATCCAAGAGCAGCAGAATACACGTTCTTCCAAAGTGCACACAGAACAGTCTCCTGGACAGATTACACGTTAGCTTATAAAACAAGTCTCAACAAATTGAAGACACCTGACATCATACCGAGTGTGTTCTAATCACAACAGGACGAAACTAGAAATTAATAGTTGAAAGAAAACAGCACAATTACAAGTATGTGGAAATTAAACAATGTATTCTTGAATAATCAATGGGTCAAAACAGAAATCGTAAGAGAAATCAGAAAATATCTTGAGACAAAGGTAAATGAAAATACAACATAACAAAATTTATGAGATTATAGTACAAGCACCTTTATAGATAAAAAAACAAACAACCTAACTTTACACGTCAAGAAATTAAAATAGAACAAACTAAGCCCAAATTCGTAGAAGGAAGGAAACATTAAGATTAGGGCAAAAGATCAGGCCACCCAGGTGCCACGGCCGGCCACCCTGAGATCCAGCCCCACCCCCAGCAGGCCGACGTTATCCCAGGACCACCTCCGAGCCCTTCAGCCAGCTGCACTGGGCCTGGCCACACAAACCAGCAGTTAGGGAGCCACCACAGAAGGCAGGGCTGGCAGCCACCAGGCCAGGGGCAGCCCTGCTTTCCAGTTCACACACAGCACCTGACTCTGCGACTAAAGAAGGGCCCAACAGCTCACAGAGCGGGCACCCCTAGAGCACACAGCTCTCATGACGAGAGGCGCATGCTGCTGAGCCCCAGAGAACATCTCCTAAATAAGGCCCTTCTCCAAGATTAACAAGTGTAACTAACCTACCTAAACACATCAAGAAACATCATAATTAGAATGGAAAGCATGAAAGATAAAGGGAGATGCTTAAAATCAGAGAGAGACAAGCCACCAGTTATGTATCAAGGAACTCCCATAAGACTATCAGCTGATTTTACGTCAGAAACTTTGCAGGCCAGAAGGAAGTGGCATGATATAATTAAAGTAATGAAAGGGGAAAAAGAGAACACCCTACAGCCAAGAATATTTTAGGGTGTCATTTAGATTTGAAGGAGAGATTAAGAGTTTTACAGACAAGTAAAGTTAAACAGCTCATCACCACTTAACTGGCTTTAAATCACAGAGAGATTTTTAAACTGAAAAAGAAAACACTACAACTAGAAATATGAAACTTATGAAAGGAAAATTCTCATTGGTAAAAGCAAACATATAGTAAAGGTAGTAGATCAAACAGTTATACATCTAGCAGGAACGCTAAAAGAAAAAGTAGTAAAATCATCTATATCCACAGTAAGTAGTTAAGGGATTCAAACACGAAAAGATATAAAATGATGTTTAAAACATTAAGTGTGGTGAGAGGTGACTAAAACTGCAGGTTTGTTGGAATATATTCAAACTTCAGTTCAGTTCAGTTCAGTCGCTCAGTCGTGTCCGACTCTTTGCAACCCCATGAATCGCAGCACGCCAGGCCTCCCTGTCCATCACCAACTCCCGGAGTTCACTCAGACTCATGTCCATCGAGTCAGTGATGCCATCCAGCCATCTCATCCTCTGTCATCCCCTTCTCCTCCTGCCCCCAATCCCTCCCAGTAAACTTAAGTGATCATTAATTTAAAATAAACATACACACACACACACAGACACACAAAAATACACATGTTTTATATGACCTTCATGGTAACCACAAGGCAGAAATCTGTAACAGATACATGCACACAAAAAAGAAATGACTCTAAACATAACACAAAGGTAGTCAACAAATCACAAGGGAAGAAAGCAAAAGGAGAAAAAGGAACAAAAAAGAACTACAAAAGATCTCTGAAGCAATAGTATCTGATAAGGAGTTAATATCCTAAATATATAAAGATTCCATATAACCCAACATCAAAACAAAATAAAACAACAAACTGATTGAATTATGGGCAAAGGTTTAAAAAGACATTTTCCAAAGAAGATATACAGATGGCTAACAGATGGATGAAAAGATGCTCAACATCACTAATCATCAAGGAAATGCAAATCAAGACCACAATGAGATATTACCTCATACCTGTCACAATGGCTGTAATCCAAAAGACAACAAATATGTGCTGGCAAGGCTGTGGAGATGGGCATCCCTGGGCACTGTTAGTGGGAATGTAAACTGGTGCAGCCACTATGAAAAGCAGTACAGACATTCCTCAAAAGTTAAAAATTAGAACTATCATAAAGATCCAGCAATTCCACCTCTGGGTAATTTTTTGATGAAAACAAAAAGGCTATTTTAAAATGATTCATGCACTTCTGGGTTCACTGTAGCATTATTTACAATAGGTAAGACATGAAAACAACCTAAGTGTGCAGATGAATGTGGCGTATATAAAACATACATAAGAGAGTATTACTAAGCAGTAGAAAAGAATGAAATCTTGCCATTTGTGGTAATATGGAGGGACCTAGAGGCTATTATGCTAACTGAAATATTTCAGAAAAAGCCAAATGATTTCACTCGTATGTACAATCTGAGAAACAAAACCAACATAAAAACCAAAGCAGAAAGAGAGTCACCAGGCAGAAGACAAACCAGTGGTTGCCAGAGGGAGAAAGCGTGGAGGGGAGATTAAGAAGGTAACATTTCCATTACCAAATAAACGAGTCACGAAGATCAAATGTACAGCAAGGGGAATACAGTCAATAAGATATAATAACTTTATAGGGTGACAGAAACTAGACTTCTTGTGGTGCTCATTTTGTAATATACAGAAAGTATCAACTCACTATGTTGAATACTAGAAACTAACAAAGTGCTGTAGGTCAACTATATTTAAATGAAACAAACAAACAAAAGAAAAATAGTAAGTGGGAGAACTGCAAAAAAAAATCAGGATAGCAACCAATATTTGTCAAAGTTGCTCAGAGCCCTTTCTATAAAACGTTGGTGCCAAATACGATGACACAGATACAATCATTAGGGAGTTTACATAGCTTCACTGCAGCCCTTGTTACCAAGGGGACTTTATACACATAAAGGATTCATCTCAACATAACATCAAAACAATAATAAACATCCTGCACCACAGAATGAAATCCTGAAGACATAATAAGCTGGGATACTAGTCACTAGGCTAATTTTTGCTAAATATTTCAAGTTTGGCATAAAGTAGAACTATATTTTCAAAACATACATTTGAGATAACTTGTCTTAAAAACAAAAACCTATCTTTTTGTGCTAAAATAAAAACATTAAATAGTGGTAATTTTTATTGATTTACAAATAATGTCTTAGATGTGAAAACACTAATTTTAGTATCATACTTCAAGTGTGTCTATCTTAACGAAGTTGTCTAAAGACATTTTTGCAAAAGAAGAGTAAATCTTCAAAATACCAGCAGCTAAATAAAATTCATTTCCCTCAAAAAAGAGATTACTACAGAAATAAATGAAATAGAGACTAGAAAACAGAAGGGAAAAAAATCAATGAAATTAAGAGGTTTTTTTTTTTAAATTGAAATAACATTAAAAATGACAATCCTTTAGCTAGACTATTAAAAAATAGAGAGAAGACGCGAACAAAATAAGAAATGAAAAATGAGACATTACAAGTAGCATCAGAGAAACAAAAATACAGGAAACGACTATGAACAATTACATACCAACAAACTGGACAATCTAGAAGAAATGGATAAATCCCTAAAACACATGATTTGCCAAAACTGAATCATGAATAAATAAAAATCAGAATGGAACCATAACAGCATGTAGATTTAATCAGTAATCAAAAGCCTGCCAAAAAAGAAAAGTCTAGGACCATTCAGCTTCACAATAAATTCTATCCAACTTTTAAAATGGAACCAATTTAAATTAAAACCAATCTTCTTCAAATTCTTCAAAAAATATTTAAGCAGAGAGAAACTTCTAAAATCATTTCATGAAGCCAGCATATAAAAACCAGAAAAAGATACTACAAGAAAAGAAAACTAGAAGTCAATATCCCTAATGAATATAAATTCAAAAATTATCAACAAAATACCAGCAAACCCAATCCAACATCATATTATGAGAGATGCATACATCACGACCAAGTGGGATTTATCCCTGGACTGCAAGGATGCTCCAACTTACGAAAATCAATTAGTGTGATAAATCACACTGACTTAATAAACGTTCAAATCTCATGATCATCTCCATAGATACAGAAAAAGCATTGAATAAAAATTCAACAACCTTTCACGTGGTAAAAAAACATTCAACAAACTAGGAATAAAAATAAATTACTTCACTATGATAAAGACCATATATAAAAAGTCCACAGCTAACACCATATTTGAGATGGCGAAAAACTGAAGGCTTTTCCTCTAATAAAAGAAAAAGACAAGTTTTTTTTCTTCTCTGATGGTGATGGCTGTATTAAATAGAAGTGCCAAGAGTGGGCATTTTTGTCTTTTTCTTTTATTAGAGGAAAAGCCTTCAGTTATGCCCACTCTTGGCACTTCTATTTAATACAGCCATCACCATCAGAGAAGAAAAAAAACTTAAAGGCATCCAGATTGGAAAGGAAAAAGTAAAATTATCTTTGTTTACAGATTCCATGACTTTAAATACAGAAAACTCTAAAGATTCTACAAAAGAACTGTTAGAAATAAGAAATGAATTCAATGAAGTTGTAGGATACAAAAATAAATTGTACTTCTGTAAACTAATAATGAACAATGTGAAAAGGAAGTTAAGAAAACAATTCCATTTATAACAGCATCAAAAACAATACAATACTTTAGGAATAAACATAATGAAGGAAGTGAAAACCTTATACAATAAAAGATACAAACATTTTTGAGAGAATATAAAGACAAAAATAAATGGAAAGACATCCCATGTTCATGGACTGGAAGACTGAATATTGTCAAAATGCCTATACTATCCAAAGTCATCTACAGATTCAATGCAATCTTTATCAAAATGCCAATGGTAGTTTTTGAAGAAACTGAAAATTTTACATTAACATTGATATGGAGCTATAAAGGATCCTAAATACTCAGTCTTGAGAAAGAACAACAAATTTAGAATCCTCATACTCCCTGACTTCAAAATATATTACAAAGCTATAATAATAAAAATTACAGTAGTGGTATAAAGACATGCATGTGGACCACTGGAATGGTATAAAGACACGCATGTGGACCACTGGAATGGTATAAAGACACGCATGTGGACCACCGCAATAGAATAGAGAGCCCAGAAACAATGGCATCAACTGATCTTCCAAATGGTCCCAAAAGCACACCAAGGAGAAAAGAGTCTATTCAACAAACAGTATCAGGAAAACTGGGTATCCATGTGAAAAGAATGCAAGTTCATCCTTAACATACACCACACACAACAGGGAACTCATCATGAACTTAAATGCTTAATACCTTATGAAACTCCTGGAAGACAACACAGAGGAAAAGTTTCTTGGCATTGATACTGGCAACGATTTCTGGTATATGACACCAAAACATCAGGCAACAAAAGCAAAAATAGGGAAAAGGGACACATAAAAGTAAAACCTTCTGCACAACTAACCCTAACCCTAAACCCTAACCCTAAGCCCAGCCCTAACCCTAATTAGGGAAACAAAAGACAGAGTGAAAAGGCCACCTTTGGAATGGGAGAAAATGCCTGAAAACCATATATATGATAAGGAATTAATGTTCAAAATATGTAAGGAATTCCTACAACTCAATAACAAAAAACCAAATGACCTGATTAAAAAATGGTCAAAGGATCTGAACAGAGAACACATATATGGTCAACAGGGATATGAAAAAAATGCTTAACCCCCCTAATCATTAGGATTAGGGTAAATCACAGTGTAAATCACAACCAAGTATCCTTTTACACTCGTCAGGATAGCCATTGTTAAACAAAATGTTTTAAAAATAACACATGTTGAAATGCATGTGGAGAAACTGTAACTCCTGGGCATCGCTGGTGTAAATTTAAAACGGTTCAACTGCTATGGAAAACAGCACAGAGGTTCCTAGAAAAATTTAAAGTAGGAGGACCACCCGACCCAGAAATTCCACTTCTGGGAACTGAAACCAGGATCTCAGAGTCATCTGCACACCATGTTCTCTGAAGCACTGTTCACAGTAACCAAGAGGTGGACACAACATAAACGCCGATGGACGAATGCACAGAAAAAGAAGAGGAAGTAAACAACGGGACGCTGCTCAGTCACAAAATAGAGGAAAATCCCGTCACGTGCCGGCTGAACATTTAGGACGTTATGTTAGGGGAAATCAGCCAGTCATGGGTGAACACAGCTTGGTGCTACTTACGTAAAGCACCTGAGGGAGTCAAACTCACAGAACGGAGAGTAGAACGGTGGCTGCCAGGGCCGTTCATTGGTGGTGTTTGTCAGGCAAGATGGGAAACGTCTAGAGACCCACTGCACAACACGGTGCTTGTACAGTTAAGAACACTGCACTATTAACTTAAAATTTTATTGAGGGAGATCTCATGTTATGTTTTTTTAAATCACATTAAAAAGAAAAAATATTTCCTAACAGTCACCACCGAGGGCAGTGTTGTCACACTTCCGAGCCTCCCTTCACTGCGGAGCTAGAATCCGGCTGGGCCCTCGGAGGGGATGCACCTTCTCCGGGTCAAGACTCGACTTCCCCACCTCCACACACAGAACTAGGGAGGATGGGCTCCAGGCACTACCCTGAAGAGGCCAGAACATGCCAACTGGATACCAAACTAGCTTCCAGATCTGGGGCCTAGAAGAAAGGATCCTGCCAGGAAATGGTCTGGTCAAACACTTACCCAGGTAACTGGAATACACTTGCATTGTTAAATATCAGGGCTTGAATGAAAATGTGTTTCTAGATTTAGGTAGGATCCGAACAAAGATAAATAACTAAATAGGGATGTAACTTCACATTATAAATATCCACTGAAACAAGTGTTACCACAACCTGTACCCGAACAGACAATATGAAGTCTAACGTATCAACTTATATTCATAATTTCTAATTGAATGTAATTAGAACACAGCTCATCCATTCCCTCTGATCACACACACTCATATAGACATGTATATAATCTTCTATGTTTATAAAATGTAATATATACACATATATAAATAAATAATTTCCAAAACAACTTTTTTCACTAGAAACAAACAAACAAAAATCTAAAAATCAGTTTAGACATCAATTAAATAGTCTTTCTGTTTGATGTGGCCTCTTTGTACAAAGTGAGTATTTTCTGCGTAACTTGTCTAATTATCACTCCATAAAGTTTTGTGGGCTTCCTTTCTTGTGTATCTACTTTTACCTTTTGCAGGTAAAGAACTGTTCCCTTTAGCACAGCATAAAAGGTCTTCCATCCGCGCTTGCCTCTTGGAGCTAGAAAAGGAAAACAAATGGGAAAATTTAATTTGACAGAATTTGCATTTTAGAAAGAGAACCTGAAAGGTCAATAGTAACTGTTCTCCAATGCTCCTGGCTTATTTGCTACCGAGACTAACATGGCTCAGTGGTGAAGAATTCGCCTGCAGTGCAGGAGCTGCAGGAGACTCGGGTTTGATCTCTGGGTTGGGAAGATCCCCTGAAGAAGGAGATGGCAACCCACTTCAGTATTCTTGCCTGGAAAATTCCATGGACAGAGGAGCCTGTCGGGCTGCAGTCCATAGGGTCCCAAAGAGCCAGACATGACTGAAGCGACTTAGCGTCCATGCACGAAACTAATAATAACTAAAATTTTCTTGAGCCTCACTGTGTAACAGGCAGCATTATCTCATTTAATCCTCACAATAGCCCTGTGAGGTAGGTACTATTATTCTTGTCTTTCTATGAAATTGAAGCACAGAGAAGGAACCTGCTCATGATCACATAACTTGGAAGAGAAGTAGGAATCTGAACCCAGGTGGTAAGGCTCTGCGGTTCGTGCTCCAGTAGAGATAACTTAATGACTGGAAAAGCAAGTGGCACGTTGGAAGTACATGTTAATCTAAGGGCTCATGAACCAGCACCTTCATGGCTTCATCAGAGTTTCTGAGAGACAAAAAAGTCTCAGAATACAACAGGACTCCTCTTGGCCTTTCTCCCACACATCCACCACCCAATTGTAACTTTAATTATTACTCCTGTGGTAACCTGTAAGACCTCTCCAGCAGGTGCTGCCACACTGTAGCATGGGTTTTTTGGTCTAAATGTCTCTGAGTAGGCTGTGAATAACCTGAGAACAAGCATCCTTCATCTTCAGAATTCACAGAAACCTAGTATAATGCAAGGCAGACACAAGGCACCTTTATAAAAATTCTCCAAGTGAATTTTCTTCCAGAACTCCTTACAATCCCCATCTTTGTATTTTCCTGGAGTATAAAGTAGAATTTCTGTATTGACTTACATAAAACTTTACAGATTATCCTAAAGTAAAAGCACAGATTAGCAAAACAGTTAACTATTTATTCTTAATCTTAATAAAATTAAAATCTGTAACCAGAAAAGGTTATTACCTTTTCTCTAAGGTTATTACATTTCTCTAAACGTGTCTACTCAACATGTAGGAAGGATATTTATTCTTATTCTGTTATCAAATATTTGACTGCCTTTAATCTGGATGCCTGATAAATCAAAAAGCGCATTATTTTCAACCACATCTTTTAAATGTCCTTTGACTGAAGAAACCTTAAGCTTGGAAACCAGGTGAACAG
Source organism: Bos taurus (assembly GCF_002263795.3). Taxonomy (NCBI): domain Eukaryota; kingdom Metazoa; phylum Chordata; class Mammalia; order Artiodactyla; family Bovidae; genus Bos; species Bos taurus. The sequence goes on along the minus strand of NC_037354.1, from coordinate 38,883,378 downwards.
CCACATACAGAATACAGGTGCTCCTGCCAATACCATACTGAGATATCCACCTGGCAAAAAAAAAAAAAAAAAGGACTCAAAACATCCGCTCTGCAGGTTTCCAGGGGAAATTAAAAAAAAAAAAAAAAATCACCCCATATGTTTCTACCATGTAAGGTTTAAAAATGTGCACTCAAAAATAAATGATCAAAAAATGTATACCATAATCTTCTTTATAAAGGAAAAAGAGTGGCTACTATAAAGAAAGCCACAGATCACTCTACATATACATGAAGTGACAGCTGAGTGCACTGTTAACAGACGTCAAGTTCTGACTTGGGCCGTGTGAGAGCAATGTGCCCGGAAGCGGCCACTGGCTGCAGGAGCTGCTGCGGTGCAGGAGAGAGGTGTGCTGGGCCTTCCGGCTGGAAGGCCGACCAGCTGGTCCACGGCCCTTGTCTCAGACCTCTCCTCTCACCCACCAGCCCTCACTTGGGCACTCCTGACCAGTCCCCCAGCCTCTCAGGACCTCAGCCGCTTCATTTTAAAACGTGGATAATTCATATAACTTAAGATAAAACACTGGCTTAATGCTGGAAAAGAACTCAGAGAAACCCTTCTGTTTTCTATAGGAAGAATGCAGGGCCTGGATCTGAAAGGCTGTTCCCAAAGCCCTAAAACTAATTTAGTGGCATTTGAGATTCCTTCTGTTCAAAGATTTACAAATCAATTTTTCAGGTAGAAATCTATTCATCTGTTACTAAGGTTGTTGCCCTAGTATCAGACTTCTGCCCGTCCCCTCAAATGGAAACCAACTCCTCTCATCTAAGTTTCAGGAGGAGGCTCCAAAGAGAAAAACAAATTCTGAAAGAGATGGGAATACCAGACCACCTGATCTGCCTCTTGAGAAACCTATATGCAGGTCAGGAAGCAACAGTTAGAACTGGACATGGAATAACAGACTGGTTCCAAATAGGAAAAGGAGTACGTCAAGGCTGTATATTGTCGCCCTGCTTATTTAACTTATATGCAGAGTACATCATGAGAAACGCTGGGCTGGGAGAAGCAGAAGCTGGAATCAAGATTGCTGGGAGAAATATCAATAAGCTCAGATATGTAGATGACACCACCTTTATGGCAGAAAGTGAAGAGGAACTAAAAAGCCTCTTAATGAAAGTGAAAGAGTGAAAAAGTTGGCTTAAAGCTCAACATTCAGAAAACGAAGATCATGGCATCTGGTCCCATCACTTCATGGGAAATAGATAGGGGAAACAGTGGAAACAGTGTCAGACTTTATTTTGGGGGGCTCCAAAATCACTGCAGATGGTTATTGCAGCCATGAAATTAAAAGACGCTTACTCCTTGGAAGGAAAGTTATGACCAACCTAGACAGCATATTAAAAAGCAGAGACATTACTCTGCCAACAAAGGCCCATCTAGTCAAGGCTATGGTTTTTCCAGTGGTCATGTATGGATGTGAGAGTTGGAATGTGAAGAAAGCTGAGCACCGAAGAATTGATGCTTTTGAACTGTGGTGTTGGAGAAGACTCTTGAGAGTCCCTTGGACTGCAAGGAGATCCAACCAGTCCATTCTAAAGGAGATCACTCCTGGGTATTCTTTGGAAGGACTGATGCCGAAGCTGAAACTCCAATACCTTGGCCATCTCATGCGAACAGTTGACTCATTGGAAAAGACTCTGATGCTGGGCGGGATTGGAGGCAGGAGGAGAAGGTGATGACAGAGGATGAGATGGCTGGATGGCATCACCGACTCGATGGACATGAGTTTGGGTGAATTCCAGGAGTTGGTGATGGACAGGGAGGCCTGGCGTGCTGTGATTCATGGGGTCACAAAGAGTCGGACACAGCTGAGCGACTGAACTGAACTGAACTGAAGGAGCTAAGAGGTGCAGACTGCATGAGCGACACTAGAGCAGGGAACATCAGTGCTCTATAGTGAGGAGGCTACTATAACCACCCACACGAGAGGAAAAGCCCACAGTGTGGATAGAGGCGCACAGTCAAGACGAAGAACTGGATGGGGAGAGGTGGCAGCAGTGATAATTCAGCAGCCACACCACGTGCTCTGAGCACCGGGCAAGCACTACAGATGCCCTATTCGATCCAAACAATCCTTTCCGTTAGGTTTCCCTGCCTCTATTTTACATTGTGGTTTCCATTATTAACTACATTAGCAGTTGTGTGAGGAGGAAGCTACTGAGGGGGCTACCTGGGTTTGGGTTTCAAAGCAACCAATTAGTGCAGTTTACACAAGGAAGTATGTTCTACGGATACATTCAGGGGAAACTTCAGGTGGCCATCCTTTCCAAGGTCGGGCCTGCTCCTCCAGTAAAATAAACACACTGGGCAGGGAAGGAGAAGACAGGACGGGGGTGGGGGTAGGGGGGCAAGTCAGGTGTGTTCTCTGGTCTCACTGACGCCTTCAGGGGCATCTGGGCTCCCCACAATGAAGCTCGGACTGGAGGCAGGGCCCTGCATCTGCCCTCTGGACGCTACTCACCCAGCACTCTGCAGAGCAGTAACAACTGCAGCAGCAGCGAGAGCAGTGGCTGACATTGTTGAGAACACGACTGTTTTAAGCACTGCTCCAAAACTGGATGTGTGTGAAAACGGTCCAAAACTGAAGCCCACGGCTCTGTGAGGAGCCGCTTCTATATCCTTCATTTCGCAGACATGGGCTCTGAGATTTCACTAACCTGTAGCACCAGGTGCCCCAGTGCCCTGGTCACTTGCACTCTGGTTTGTATGCAGGGAAAGACTGGTCAAACCAGACTCAGCAACAGCGACTGGATTAACTCTGAGACACAGGGGTGATACTCAAATTAAAATAAGAAACAAAAAAAGTCGACAGGCCTCTGACTATTCTACATCTCTCTCTCTCTCTCTCTCTCACACACACACACACACACGCACACATTTCTGCGAAAGAGCAACTGGCAGTTGTTCCAAACCTGAGTGGTAGTGGAACTATCATTAAATCTTCAACATTATAAACCAGTTCTTCTTAAGGTCCTGATCTCATCTTTATTTTATATTTGAAGAAGTCTTCTTGGAAACACAAAGTACAGTGAACAATATTTTGGCTTCAGTTATTACCACTGATCTTTAAAAACCAGTTAAATGCACAATTGAGAATGAGAGCACAGCCATCACCCTTTTTTCATGAAGAGGAAGGTGTGAAATACTCCCAAGCAAGAAACATTCAGTCAAGATCAATGATGCTAGAGAGTTATTTGTTATTCATGTATTTTTATATTAGGTATTATTTATGTATTTTTATTTATTGTTTTATTTTATTAATTCACCAAAAGGCATAAGCTTCATGCAGAGGTTTTATCTGCATGCTGTTCTCTAAGTTCTTCTAAGCTCAACTGGGAGCAGATTGCGCTCAAGATCTTACTGTTCCTTTGTTTCTATTTTCATCAGAATCTTGGCCTGTTTTTGACCACTCCTCACTGCGGTTCCCTGACTATCTACTTTTTTCTTTTCTTCAAGTTTAATATCAGACAGACTTAAGAAGCATAGAGTCATAGTAGGTACAGTTCTTTTCTTTTAATACATTTAATCTTTCTTTCCTGTCTGTTGGCTTGAAAAACATTCTTCCATTGCCCTAGTAAAATGACAAAAATATCATTTTTTCCCCCAAATAGTAGAGGAGGTCAGTAAGCCATATCCACATTGATGAGAAAGAATTCCTTAAGTTATGGCTTGAAGGATAACAATGCAGGCCCTGCCAGGCTAGGACACAAGGGAAATTTAAGGACATAACAGTCTCACGTAAAATATTTTTAATTTCCGTATGGCAATAGAGAAATACATTTAAAATATAGGGAGGGAGGGGGTGTGTGTATAATCATGGCTGATTTGCATTATTGTACTTCCCAGGCGGCTCAGCGGCAAAGAACACACCTGCAGCGCAGGAGACCCGGAGACTCAAGTTCAACCCCTGGGTCGGGAAGATCCCCTGGAGGAGGGCGTGGCAACCCACGCCAGTATTCTTGCCTGGGAAATCCCATGGACAGAGGAGCCTGGTGGGCTACAGTCCAAGCAGTCAAAAAGAGTCAGACACAACTGGACTGACTGAGCACATGGCAGAAACCAAGACTACATTGTAAAAATAAAAAAAAAAAAGTTCATATATATATATATATATATATATATACACACACATACATATATATGATGCCATACCCATGAGGCCATTCCAAAATAAATCTAGTACCTTGCTGAACTTGGGAACAAAGACGTGCTCAGTAAAAGCCTTTCTACACTGTACAACTGGGACACATCTGTATGAGATTTGTAAAAGGTACATGACATTTCTAAAGTTTCATTCCCTAGTGACTATCTGAAAACTGGGCAGAATTCTTAGAGTATCTCTCTTACAGCATGAAGAGATATGCTACATTGGCAGGAAGCAAGCTGACACAGAGTTCTGCTCTACGTCACTGAGGCAGCTGGAGGTCCACCCAGGTGGGGGTGGGGTTGGGGTTTGCTTTCCATGATGGGTGTGCAAAGGATGACAGCCCTCCCTACAAACCATTATGTGAAGTTAAAGGTAATCCTTTTATATTAATCCCTAATTTCCCTTCATAAAATATCCTCAGGCACCACCATAAGAAGTACTACTTATTGTTCAGTCAGTTACTTTAATCGCTCAGTCGTGTCTGACTCTTTGCGACCCCATGGACTGCAGCACGCAAGGCCTCCCTGTCCATCACCAACTCCTGGAGCTTGCTCAAACTCACGTCCATCAAGTCAGTGATGTCATCCAGCCATCTTATCCTCTATCGTCCCTTTCTCCTCCTGCCTTCAATCTTTCCCAGCATCAGGGTCTTTTCCAATGAATCAGTTATTCGCATCAGGTGGCCAAAGTATTGGAGCTTCAGCTCCAGCATCAGTTCTTCCAGTGACTACTCAGGACTGATTTCCTTTAGGATGGACTGGTTGGATCTCCTTGCAGTCCAAGGGACTCTCAAGAGTCTTCTCCAAAACCACAGTTCAAAAGCATCAATTCTTCAGTGCTCAGCTGGGGTTCCCTGATAGCTTAGTTAGTAAAGAATCGGCCAGCAAATCAGGAGTCCCCAGTTCGATTCCTAGGTTGGGAAGATCCCTGGAGAAGGGATAGACTATCCGCTCCAGTATTCTTGGGCTTCCCTGGTGGCTCAGCTGGTAAAGAATCTGCCCATAATGAGGGAGACCTGGGTTCGATCCCTGAGTTGGGAAGATCCCCTGGAGAAGGGAAAGGCTACCCACTCCAGTATTCTGGCCTGGAAAATTCCATGGACCGTATAGTCCATGGGGTTGCAGAGAGTCAGACACGACTGAGCGACTTTTACTTCACTTCAGCTTTCTTTATGGTCCAACTCTCACAGTACTCAGAATATCCCATGGAGGGAAGAACCTCCATGGGGTTGCAAAGAGTTGGACATGACTGAGTGACTTCACTTTCACTTTCACTCACACCCATACATGACCACTGGAAAAACCATAGCTTTGACTAGATGGACCTTTGTCGGCAAAGTGATGTCTCTGCTTTTTAACACGCTGTCTAGGTTTATCATACCTTTGCTTCCAAGGACAAAGTGTCTTTTAATTTCATGGCTGCAGTCACCATCTGCAGTGATTTTGGAGCCCAAGAAAATAAAGTCTGACACTTTATTTTCTGAGTGTGTGTTAGTTGCTCAGTTGTCTCTGGCTCTTTGCGACCCCATGGACTGTAGCCCGACAGGATCCTCTGTCCATGGGATTCTCCAGGCAAGAAGACTAGAGTGGGTTGCCAGTTCCTTCTCCAACCACAAGAAGCACTATTAAATCTTAATTGAGTAACTCAGACACTCAGATTTCTACTTAAAGCAATGAATCCCAGCTATGCTCGACAGAAGGTACCTTTGGGAGAAAACTCACACACTATTCAGCAAGTGATAGTGTTAATTATCCCCAGGTTTATAACAGAGTGGTAGAAATAAAACAGTACTGTTACTATCTTACATTTCTAAGTAATTCACCTTTGAAGCATTTAAGGCAATTTACACATTTCAAAAATATCAGTTAATCTTTATAATCTTTCTTTATGACTGAGAGCTGTTGTAATGCCATCGACTCTACTTTATAGAAGGAAAAACTGGGGCAGCCTTAAAGGAACCAGAAGTACAACATATACCTATGGTTTTTCCATGGAAAAATTTCTCCTTTTCATAATAGAAACAGGCTTATGTTATTGGTAGAGAACAGAAGCTGAAACATGAGAACTGGAAGAATAGGCTCCCCCCAGGACACCACTGGCTGAGGTTGACTCTGGATGTTATTCCATTCCTTTAAGAAGTCAAGACTCTTACCCTAAATCGATCTTTCTGGAATGGCAGTAAGTACTTTGGACCAAGAGCCTGGAAACCCAGACTTCGTTCACACCCTTATGTCTACTGTTTCTCTGATTTTCAACAAGTTGCCTAACATCTCTGGTTATAAAATCTAAAATGACACTATAACATACTGTAATTACTTTACAATGTTGTTCATTAAGGTTATTAAGGACACAGCCCTACCCCTAAAGAGTTCACCTTATCAGTGAAACTTAATACAACATGATAAGCCGTATAAACCAAATGGTAGCATGGCACCAACCCAAAAAAATCACAATGGGGGTTTGCAGCAGGTAAAGAGAGGAGGGAGTCACTAATTCTACAAATGAGTAGGATTGAGAAGTCAGAGAAGGCTTTAAATGGGGACTTAGTTTTTAGCAAGACTTTGAAGGGGAAAAACAAGGAGTTTTCTTTTGACCTCCACCTTCTCTACAGCACATTTGGACTAAGACACTGAATCCGAGCATAGATCTCAATTACATAAGTCTCGTTACACTGCTCACCACCGTCCTTTATTAGGATGACCTCTGGACAAAAGCCAGCACAGCATTTTTCACAGAGAGTACATGGTTGAAATTCTGATTTCACCTGAGTGACTGTGGGCAGGTCAAGGTCAGTCTCTCTACACGTCACTTACTGCCTCGGTAAAATAATAATAAACCAATACCTACTTCATAAGGGTTTTTTGAAAATTAGATGAGTTAATGTATGTGAATCTTTTTAAAGTGTATTTTTTTTATTGTTAGGGATAATGTCTGCTAAAAGAAAATGCACCCAATTTCCATGGTAAAACAGAGAGACTTAATTTTTTTAAATATCTTTCATGTATTCAGAAATTTTTCTTTGTTAGAGTCAGTATTTTGAGAAGAAATCCTCTGCCCCAGACATTACTGACACATTTTTAATAGAAAAGGGTAACCTTTCACCCTTAATCTAATTGGGGGAGGATGGAGTGCAGCATATTCATCAGCAAGTTATGGTTTCTGCTTTGTCCCAGGTCCTGTCCCGTCTGGACACTGGAGACATCAAACATGAATGCCAACAGTAGAAGTGAACAATGGCAGGAGGAACAAAAGCTGATGGAGAAATTTTACCCAAGTGTTAATAAAAAGCTGTAAAAATGCACAAACCCCACTTACAAACAAATACCTTCCCTACTTGGCTAGGAGATGGTTTCCCTGATCCCTAGAGGCACAGGGAGGACATGAGGGCCTTGGGCTGATGAGCGCGGAGAAGAGGGCAGGACTTACAAGCATGCATCCTCACGAGCTGATGGTTACAGGAAAGGGAGCAGGCAGCAAAGACAGAAAGGACTCGGAACACAGTTATGCTTCCAGGACAAACGCACACTAGAGTCACATACACTGTTTTAGGATTTTGACGGATGAACGACACCTCCCATTTCCTCCAGCTGCTCCAGGTACCAGCTCCTTCGCGTCAGTCAGGTCTCTGCTAGGACGCCACCTCCCCAGAGCCTCCCCATGCACGCTGCAGTTCACAGCTGCCCACTTCCTCCATTGTCTCCCCACCTTGGCTTTACCGTCCTCTCGGTCACTCAACAGTCGCCTGAAATACCACTACTGATGTTTGTCACTGAGCTCCCCTATACTACCTCCAAGCAAGCACTGGGAGTGGGACCAAGCAAGTGGGATCTCCAAGCAAGTGCTTTGATTTGTTACTGTGTCCAGAGAGAAGATTAAAAACTCAAAAAAGATGAAGAATCAGATGTCCTAAATGGGCATGTAGGTGATGCGACTCAACAAAAATTAATGATAATACATGATTTGCTGCTGCTACTGATGCTAAGTCACTTCAGTCATGTCTGACTCTGTGCGACCCCATGGACTGTAGCCTACCAGGCTCCTCTGTCCATGGGATTTTCCAGGCAAGAGTACTGGAGTGGGGTGCCATTGCCTTCTCCAAATATATGATTTTCAGGTGTACAATAATTCACTATCTGTCTAAATTGCAAAATGATGACTACTATAAGGCTACTGAAGAAAAGGCAATGCCAAAGAATGCTCAAACTACCGCACAATTGCACTCATCTCACACGCTAGTAAAGTAATGCTCAAAATTCTCCAAGCCAGGCTTCAGCAATATGTGAACCATGAAATTCCAGATGTTCAAGCTGGTTTTAGAAAAGGCAGAGGAACCAGAGACCAAATTGCCAACATCCGCTGGATCATGGAAAAAGCAAAAGTTCCCAGAAAAAAACATCTATTTGGCTTTATTGACTATGCCAAAGCCTTTGACTGTGTGGATCACAATAAACTGTGGAAAATTCTGAAAGAGATGGGAATACCAGACCACCTGATCTGCCTCTTGAGAAACCTATATGCAGGTCAGGAAGCAATAGTTAGAACTGGACATGGAACAACAGACTGGTTCCAAATAGGAAAAGGAGTATGTCAAGGCTGTATATTGTCACTCTGCTTATTTAACTTCTATGCAGAGTACATCATGAGAAACGCTGGGCTGGAAGAAGCACAAGCTGGAATCAAGACTGCCGGGAGAAATCTCAATAACCTCAGCTATGCAGATGACACCACCCTTATGGCAGAAAGTGAAGAGGAACTAAAAAGCCTCTTGATGAAAGTGAAAGTGGAGAGTGAAAAACTTGGCTTAAAGCTCAACATTCAGAAAACGAATATCATGGCACCTGGTCCCATCACTTCATGGGAAATAGATGGGGAAACAGTGGAAACAGTGTCAGACTTTATTTCTGGGGGCTCCAAAATCACTGTAGATGGTGACAGCAGCCATGAAATTAAAAGACACTTACTCCTTGGAAGGAAAGTTATGACCAACCTAGATAGCATATTGAAAGCAGAGATATTACTTTGCCAACAAAAGTCCGTCTAGTCAAGGCTATGGTTTTTCCAGTGGTCATGTATGGATGTGAGAGTTGGACTGTGAAGAAAGCTGAGAGCCAATAAATGGATGTTTTTGAACTGTGGTGTTGGAGAAGCCTCTTGAGAGTCCCTTGGACTGCAAGGAGATCCAACCAGTCCATTCTGAAGGAAATCAGCCCTGGGATTTCTTTGGAAGGAATGATGCTAAAGCTGAAACTCCAGTACTTTGGCCACCTCATGTGACGAGTTGACTCACTGGAAAAGACCCTGATGCTGGGAGGGATTAGGGGCAGGAGGAGAAGGGGACGACAGAGGATGAGATGGCTGGATGGCATCACTGACTCGATGCACATGAATCTGAGTGAACTCCCAGAATTGGTGATGGACAGGGAGGCCTGGCGTGCTGCGATTCATGGGGTCGCAAAGAGTTGGACACAACTGAGCAACTGAACTGAACTGAACTGATAAGGCTACTTATCATTTATCACCATACACTGTTGTTTTTTCTTGTGATGAAGACTTTTAAGATCTACCCTCTTAGTAACTTTCAAATATGTAATACAATGCTATTAACTGTAGTCAGCATGCTCATAATTCTTATAAACTGGAGGAAGATGCTGGAGAGCTTGCTATTTTTAATAAATAGTTGGCCATCTTAAAAAGTTGGCCAATAGCAAAATGTTACAGAAGTTCAGTAACTTCATTATATGTAAAAGGTATGAACACAACTCCTAAGAAATATCAAGCATACTGTTTTTTTTTTTTTACAATTTCATGCACAATTTACAGAACTCATTTATCAAACTTATTTAAACCAATGTATTAAAATAAAATGAATCTTAAAAGCAAGGAATAAAACTTCCATATGACCCAGCAATCCCACTTTTGGGCATATACCCTGAGAAAACCATAAAAAAGACATGTCTACGCCAATGTTTATAGCAGCACTAGTTATAATAGCTAGGACACAGAAGCAACCTAGATGTCCTTTGACAGATGAATGCATAAAGAAGTTGTGGTATATGTATACAATGAAATATCACTCAGCCATGGAAAGCAATGAATGTGAGTCAGTTGAATTGAGGTGGATGAACCCAGAACCTGTTATATAGAGTGAAGTAAGTCAGAAAGAGGAAACAAATATCATACATTAACATATACATATGGAATCTAGGAAAATGGTACTTCTGCTGCTGCTGCTGCTGCTGCTGCTAAGTCATGTCAGTTGCGTCCGGCTCTGTGCGACCCCACAGATGGCAGCCCACCAGGCTCCCTGGTCCCTGGGATTCTCCAGGCAAGAACACTGGAGTGGGTTGCCATTTCCTTCTCCAATGCATGAAAGTGAAAAGTGAAAGTGAAGTTGCTCAGTCGTGTCCAACCCTCAGCGACCCCATGGAGTGCAGCCCACCAGGCTCCTCCGCCCATGGGATTCTCCGGGCGAGAGCACTGGAGTGGGCGCCGTCGCCTTCTCCGGAAAATGGTACTGATGAACCTACTCTGCAGGACAGGACTAGAGAGGCGGATATAGGGAACAGACTCTGGACACAGCCAGGGAAGGAGAGGGTGGGGTGCATCGAGAGAGCAGCACTGACATATATATATATTACCATAAGTAAAACAGATAGGGAGCTCGACCTGGAGCCCCATGACAACCTAGAGGGATAGGAAGCAGGTGGGAGGGAGACTCAAGAGGAAGGGATATGTTTTATACTTGTAGTTGATTTACATCGATGTATGGCAGAAACTAACAACACTGTAAAGCAAGTATCCAATGAAAAATAAATTTTAAAAACTGATAAAAAGATAAAATGTAAGGGTAAATTATTACAGTCCATCTGAGGAGCACAGGTAACTGCAGCATCAGAGAAGCTTGAATCTGGCTCATCAGGCGACACCAAATCGTTTCTTCAACTTCACAAGCACCTTCTGACAAGGAAACTTCAGAGTCAAAGATTCTGCTCAGAGCATATTTCTATAAGTAGAATTAAAATAGGCTACTGTAACAGTAAAACAGTCCAAGCCCCATTGGCACCTTGAAAGTGCCCCTGGGCAAAAGCTACTGCAGATCAGACAAAAAGAATTCCGAGTGGCAAGGAAGAGCAGCCTGCAGATCTGTTCTCAGGGTGACAGCAGCCTGACGTTCTCCCCACTTGAGAGCCTCAGGAGATACTGCCAGCTCCTCTTTCTGAAATGCGGTCCCTGGCCCTCCCCTCCCTAGAGACTGTGACACAGATGCCAGCCAACAGCCCTCCGCCACGGACTGCATCTGAAGTGACGCCACCAGTGTTTAGCTCTCAGCTCTTCCACGTCAGGCCAACCTCCTCCATTCGATTAGACTGCCAGTGCTTGGAAGAGCTTCCCCGATTCCCACCTAACTCTACAGGGCAACAAGACTGCATTCCGACAAGGACTGCAACAAGCAGCCTGCTGCTGCTAAAACAACCTGCAACATTTATCAACCAACCCCACCCACAACTTATTTATGCTAAGAGGTTTTAAAGGGAGGTTTGCTACCCACCGCCTTATCATAAGTGATCTGTAAAAAAGAGACAACAGGCCCCAGATGGAGTCACCTGTGCTCAGCCCACCTCACCACACCAAGGTGTAATACAACCTCCCCCAAGGAATAGTCTTCGCTGCCTAGTCTGGACGCTTCTTGTCAGCACCAACAGGAAATCTGCTACAGAGGCCCTTTCCACCCTCCAGAGGAACATGAGGTGACCACCATCCCCTTGTCCATTTCCTCCTGCCTAGGAAAGCCTTCCATTTTGTACAGCTCCTCCAAGCTCCTCTCTGCTGGCAAGGTGGAATGCTGCCCAGCTGACTGATGGTTTAATAAAGCCAATTATACCTTTAAATTTGTTTCATTGTATTTTTGTTATTGAACAGTCAGTTTTTTTATTGATAATCATTCTATATGTTTGTTGTACCTTCTCCAATTTGTCTTTGTTTGGCAAACATTTTTCTGTATTTCAGACATCAGTATATTTCATTAAGCTTTTAAATATTCTATTGTATTAATGTTATATTTTAAGTAACAAATGTTTAACATAAAATATCGATTATTCCTGATAACTAAGTTGTATTTGTCCAGTGTCAATAACAAAAATTTTTTTCTTGGTTATCTATTTTATTTTGTTCCAGTTATACATATTACAGAATATTGAGCAGTGTTCCCCATGCCATACAGCAGGTCCTTGTTGGTTACCTATTTTAAATAAAGCCGTGTGTGCACGTCTACCCCAACTCCCAATCTATCCGTTCCCACTAGCCTGCTCCCCTGGTACTCATAAGTTCATTCTCTAAGTCTGGGAGTCTGTTTTTGCTTTGTAAAAAAGTTCATTTATATGATACCGCTTATATGCAGAATCCACCACTGCCATTCTAATTCAACCCATTCTCATTAATGGCAAAAAAATTTTTAAGTGTATAAACAAATAAGGAAAATAACAGAAATACACACACACACACACACACAGAAAAAAATACATGAAATCACCAGTCTAAACACCAGAGAGAATAGTTTGGTATATAAGCTTCTAATCATTTTACTATGTATACATTTGCCACGAAACTATGACATCATACTTGTTTCCTTTAAATACTTCTTATATAATCACATGTCGTTTAAAACCGATTCCAAGAGTGACAGCATATAGCCCTTGGTTGTCATTAAGCTGTTTCCAAGGTGCTGATGGTGCTGCTGCTGCTAATATTCCGTCCCTAAAACAAGAATTGAGTCATTAGGGACTTCCCTGGTGGTCCAGCGGTTAAGAATCCAACTGCCAGTGCAGTGGACCTGGGTTCGATCCCTGGTCTGGGAAGATCCCACATGCCGCGGAGCAACTGAGTCCCTGCGCCTCAACTGCTGAGCCCGTGCTCTAGGGTCCACATGCTGCGACTACTGAAGCCCACGCACCCGGAGCCCACGCTCGGCAACAAGACAGACCACCGCGCTGAGGAGCCTGCGGGCAGCAACGAAGACCCAGCACAGCCAAAATAAATAAAATTTTAAAAAATTAAGTTCTTAAATAACACTTAATTCGTTCTGTGCGCAAGACATTGTAAAAATGGGCATCTTTACAGGGGGCTGTTCTCACTGTGAGGCTTCTGCATGACCCATTTCTCTCCCTGGAATATTCTTACACAAGCTCTCTGTGTCCAAAGATGTTATGGACTTTCTTTTGTCATTAGCTGAATGACACCTGCTCAGATATACCCCCTTCCTCTCCACAAATTATTCCCCATCAAGAGTGAATGCACTGGCACACAGCTGGTGCATGAAAGAATTTCTAAAATGAATCAATGATCTATCTAGTTTCAAAGCTCAAATTCTTAATTCTGTACTATCCAGTGATAAAATTTTGTACATAAATTTCTATCAACATAATTATTTCCTTGAGGAAATCAGTATTGCACCTTTAATTTCAAATTTTCATCAGGCTGCTGAGGAATTTAATAAACTACAATATATAAACACAGAGACCCCAAGATTATTTTCTTCTTTCTCCTAAATGTCAACTATACTGAAAATATAAACAGAATGAGTCAACAGTACACAGAGAATAATTTCTAAATATCAGATGTAATAAAAACTGCATTCTTTCAGAAAGAAATATGCAGATTCCAAACATTTTTTTTTTTGGTGCTAAAAGATTACAGTTTCTGTTCCATAGTCCTTGTCAAAAGTACTGCTTCTGAGAATGGTGGGTAACCTGTTTTAATCAACTTTATTGCAGGAAAGGGTGGATTGTAAAGGAAAGACAAGACCCATGAAATGGAGCTTAAAAACCTAAACCTTATTCTTTTAGTCTAAATGTAGACCCATGAAGAGGCACTCCTCCTTGAAAACAGATAAAACACCCCCAGAACTAGACTGCTGCCAGCATTCTGTTCAGGATGCGAACGGCTGCCTTTACGGCACTGCTGTGTCCCCACACCAAGGTGCATCACAGAACAGCCCTGCTGCACGGCAAAGTGGCGAGGGGCGGGGCACCTTAGCCTAGTTTTGAAATAATTGCTTTGCTCTGTCTCCACTTCAAGAGTCTCTCTCTAACAGGAAGAGACAGTGTCTTCTGGGGAAAAAAAATCCCACTTTTATTAGCTCTTAATTATAGTGTCGCTGTTCCCGATGTTACACAATAGCAAGGATCTCTGCCTGTACTGCCATTATCAACTATTTTCAGTATGGGTGACTCAGAATAATGTCTGCTTCCTCAAATTTGACATGCAGGACTGAATTTTCAAAACCTTCACTGATAGGCGATGTGTAAATCCCTCTAAAGTGGGTGAAACCCCCTAACCTTCTCAAGACACTTCCCAGGACTCTTTACATCCAAAGCGCTTAAAATGAGATTAAAAAATGTGAAACAAATATGGCTCCCACACTCTTAAAAAGCAATGAACATTTCCATATTTCAAATAGAAACAAATCTCAGGTGGGTAAAATCACTGAAGAATCTATACTGGAAATGTGATTAAAATATTTCAAAATTATTAAAGTGATACATCCACACAATTAGCTTCTTTTAATTCACTTCTCCCAACTCTTCCAATCCACTTTCCAAAAGGAACCACTTTTTAACATTTACTGTGTCTCAGGGTATAATGCAGGAGATGCAGGTTCTATCTCTGGGTTGGGAAGATCCCCTGGAAGAGGGCATGGCAACCCATTCCAGTAGTCTTGCCTGGAGAATCCCATGGACAGGGGAGCCTGTCGGGATACAGTCCATGGTGTTGCAAACAGCTGGACACGACTGAGCGACTAACACAGGGTAGTTAATTTGCATCGTGCCCTTAAACAATGTGCTAACAGATTGCAAAATTCTCTGTTGATTTTCTTCTGAGAGAGATGAGGCTTCAGCATATGTGACTGCTCCATCCCACCTGCCCAGCACATCTCTATGGCTTTTATTTGCATCACTATGTGTTGCCCCTTAGAGAAGGAAATGGCAACCCACTCCAGTATTTTTGCCTGGAGAATCCTATGGACTCTTGCCTGGAAAATCCCATGGACGGAGGAGCCTGGTGGGCTGCCGTCTATGGGGTCACACAGAGTCGAACATGACTGAAGCGACTTAGCAGTAGCAGCAGCCTGGTAGGCTGCAGTCTATGGGGTAGCAAGAGTCAGACACGACTTAGTGACTAAACCACCACATGTCGCCCCAGCAGTTTCAAGCACATGCATTATTTGCTATGTCCTGGGTATTAGGCAGCCTGTTTCTACTCCTTTCTAAGAGAAGCATCATGTGCAGAATTGTGTGTGTAACTATATCTATACACATAACTATATATATATGCAGTCATGTATAGAAACTATTTCTGTAAACGTAATTTATAGCTTTCTCCACTTGATCTGTTATAGGCTTAGATACATGAACAAAAATTATTTGATTATGTTAAAAAAATAAGAGCAGCATGATGGTTCTCTTCCTGTGTCCCTTGGGTTCTCTGATCTCTGCTTTCATATCCCAAATTCTTCCATCTGCATCTCACAGGGTTAAGGTGAATCTCACAGGGTTAAGGTAAACAGTACTCACATCCCATTGTATAAAGGCTCTTCCAGCTTTATTTATTATTGCCAACTGTCTCCCAAAGTGGGGAGACCACCAACACTCACATTGCTCTAAAATGCTTGCCAACATTTGGTATTGTTACTCTTTCAAATTCTGGCCAATGTGACATATGTGAAATGATTTCTCACTGATATAATTAAATCTTTTACATCTCTAAATGTGAAAAACCAACACAATCTTACTGTTGTGTTGAAGGTTTAAAGTATTACACTGGTGAATACTAATTTGGGGGTTTGGGTTTTACAATTGTTATTTTTCCTGAACAAGTTTCAAGAAAAATACCAACTGTTTCTAAACTTCCCATTCAATCAGGTATGATATAAAGTTTTTAAAATTTTATGATGAATCATTAAAAGGTCAGAAGGTTGTCAGGAGCAATAAATACACATGTACCAAATGCTGAAGAATTATCATGACAGCTGAACTGCTGTGTACTCCTCATTGACTGCATGTTCTTCCCCTTGCCAGAATAGATTTCTGTATGTGAATGTAGTCCCATTAAAAACAGTGCTATGTTGCATGCTTTAGGATGTTACCATATGTGCACATTTCTCTGCAAGTTAAAATTTTCATTAAACATTACCTTTTGTGAGAGTCATTCATGTTAAAAATTGTACTCTAGTTATTTGCTTTTCACAGTTACATAGTTTTCTGCTGCTGCTACTGCTAAGTCGCTTCAGTAGTGTCCGACTCTGGGCAACCCCATAGATGGCAGCCCACCAGGCTCCCCTGTCCCTGGGATTCTCCAGGCAAGAACACTGGAGTGGGCTGCCATTTCCTTCTCCAATGCATGAAAGTGAAAAGTGAAAGTGAAGTTGCTCAGTCGTGTCTGACTCCTAGCGACCCCATGGACTGCAGCCCACCAGGCTCCTCCATCCATGGGATTTTCCAGGCAAGAGTATGGGAGTGGGTTGCCATTGCCTTCTCCAATACATGAAAGTGAAAAGCGAAAGTGAAGTCGCTCAGTCATGTCCAACTGTTTGTGACCCCATGGACTGCAGCCCACCAGGCTCCTCCGTCCATGGGATTTTCCAGGCAAGAGTACTGGAGTGGGGTGCCATTGCCTTCTCCAGGAGAACAGTATGGAGGTTCCTTAAAAAACTAAAACCAGAGCTACCTTAAGACCCTGCAATCCCACTTCTGGGCACCCGGAGAAAAACAGTATCTGAAAGGATACACGCACCCCAATGTTCACTGCAGCTCTGTTTACAATAGCCAGGACATGGAAGCAACCTAAATGTCCACCAGCAGATCTGCGGATAAAGAAGATGTGGCCCATATACACTGCAATATTACTCAGCTATTAAGAGAGCGTTATTTACCCAAAGGTCATTAAGATGTTTCACACTTTGCTCTAAACACTTTAGATTTTGCCTCTCAAATGTTTACCTTTAATCTACCTGAAACTGATTTTATAGTTGGACTGAGGTGGGGGAACATACTCAGAAACACATATACCTCACAGCCCCCATCCACACCCACCTGCATTCCATATGCATATACTCACCATACACACCTCATCCCTTCCACACACAACCACACGCCCCCAGTCACCTACCGCACTTACACACACCCTCAGCACTGTTTACTGAAACACTTCTGGAGTCTTTAAATTATCTCAGTCACCGCCTCTGTTTCATGACCACGTTACCATAAACACTAACACGGCTGCTTCCGGACCCTCCTATCTGCTCCACTGTCCTCTGGGTAGCTTGTTATCTGAGAGAATGTCAGCATGGCCCAGCCGCACTTCTCAATTCTGAACATCTTATGCGGTATCTTAGCTCACAATATACGTTTTTAAAAATCTGTGCCAGTCCAGGTTCGATGCATGATACTGGATGCTTGGGGCTAGTGCACTGGGATGACCCAGAGGGATGGTATGGGGAGGGAGGAGGGGGGAGGGTTCAGGATGGGGAACACATGTATACCTGTGGCGGATTCATTTTTGATATTTGGCAAAACTAATATAATTATGTAAAATTTAAAAATAAAATAAAATTAAAAAAAAAGAAAAAAAAATCTGTGCTGTGGCGTCTAGATTGTAATTACCTGTATGGTGTGTATTGTGCACCTAAAGGGAAGCGCCTAAGCGGAGAGGGGCTGTATTTAAGACAGTCTTTGTGCATGTATAGTTTTAGGCGCTTGAGGAGTGTTTAATTCATGGAGGAAAAAAAGTTCATTTCTTGCACCTCTACGGACGTAGAGTGTGGCGCTTCACTTCTTGCCACGCTGGCACGGAAGTGGGAGTGCAGCGCTAGGCAGGGCCTCGTGCCCCTCTGTCTGCCCCCGTCCCCGCAGGCGGCGCCAGTCTCAGCGGGAGGTGGGGGTCAGGGGAGGTGGTCCACGATGGAAGACTCGGGGGCCAGAGAAGCAGTGACTGTGTGTGAGGAGGCCTGGCACGATGAGACCGGGACTTGTGGAAAGGATGGTCAGCCAGAAAATGCAGATAAATTCACACAGCTCAATTTACAAAAGAGTGCTGGGCTGGCCAAGTAAAAGACATGCTTAGACCCTGCTGGCCCCAGGCTGAGACCTCTAGTCATCTAAATACGTGCCCCGGTCCTGATGGCACAGACATGGAGAACCTGAATGTTTTCTGGGCATATGTTCTCATGGGCACTGCTTTTAATAATGTGCCATAGTTAGTTTGGTATAATTGGGTTTTAGTTCCAGCAGATTTCCTGATATTCTATAGCTTTGGCTAATAAATTTAAGATGAGTTTCCTCCTTATAAAATGGGGATAGTAGTAGTAATACGTGCTTCATAGGGTGAAGATTAAATGAAGTGCTTAGGAAAAAGCACTAATATTGAGTAATCACTTGATTATCTTTCTAATTCATCATCATTTAGCACATTCATATTTAGAGTACCTTGTTTCCACTTTTTTTGATTTCCACAGATATCTTGCATTGGTTAATAAAACTAAGAGCGTGTATTGAACTTTATTTTTCATTCTGCCTGACAAAATCCAGAAGATACACTTTGTTTTCTAAACTTGACTGTTCAAAGCTTGCCCTTAGTGTCAGATTTAATGGGTCTGGTGAACACATATACTTCTATGAGACAACATTTGCTTTTAATCATGATTTGTTTCCTGGGCAAATTTCTGAGCTAAGCGTATCTTTAAAGTGAAAGTGAAAATGAAAGCATATCTTTAAAAGACTAAATAAATAAATAAGAGGAAAGAAAATCTCCAAGTTTTTTTTTAAAAAGTGTTTATATGAGAAATTGAAATACTCTGACAAATTTAGTACTTCAGAGTAAATCTAAAAAATGAAAGATATAAATCTTGAGTTGGACAGGTGGTCCTTTACAGACAAGTTAACCAAGGTTTTAATCTTTCCACAGACTTTTGACCCAAACCTTCACTTATGAAAAGCTGTCACCAGAGCACCCACCCACGCATACACATACGTACAAACGCAATAGAGTCCGGAGGCAGGAGGCAGAGGGGTACCCCTCAGCGTAAAGCAACTGAACGTTCATTCCCTATTGACCACTCCAAAATGAGAAGAGCAGGACAATTAAAGGAGGAGGCTGTGCCCTGCCCAGATCCACGTATTTCTCATTCCTGAAGTCAGGAGATCTCCTCAACCACATGTGCGCAGAAAAGCTTCTTGGAGGTCAAAGGGAGTGATGTCAACTAACGGAAGTTACCTGCACTCCTTTGCGGTAGAAACCATCTTGGCTAAGAGATGCATGTGCACACAGGGAAGGATCCTGAGATACACCAAATATGGACTGTGACCCGGGCAAGTCAGAATGACGGGCCAAAGGAAAACCGAAAGAAACGCCCCATGTGAGTGACCTAAACTGCTGAGGGTGCAACTCGGGGACTCCCGCTCTGAGTCTGCCCGTGTGCCCATCCACACGTACCGGACTCTTTCCTCTTAGTAACTACTCCATTGGCTTCACTACTTTCTGTCTTTGTGGAAATTCTTTTGTGCAAAGCCAAAGGGCCAGAGCCCTTGTCACTGACCACTGGTCTAGCGGCTGGGATCTGGGGCTTTCACTGCCGTGACCTGGCCCGTCTGTGGCTGGGAACCCAAGCCCTGCTCCAAGGACGTTCCAGGCCACCTGAGACGGCTACAGTGAATATGATGAATCCAAATAAGTTTCTACAGACTTAGCAGAATAATGTGCCCAAGACGCATCATTACGCAAACTTCTCAAAAATCCTTTGGCTCTTCCCTTCCAGGAAAGCTCCACTACTGCTTTTTCACTCTTAAGATATTAGAAATGGAAAGTGGTGTGTTTTAAAAACAGTAGATATGAGTAATATAAAATGTATTTTAAATCTGCTTATGGTGACCAGCTCTCAAAACAGAAGGATGCGTTCAGAAGCGGGTCAGGCAATGGTGCTGTAAGCCATCCAGGAGTGAGATTAACCAGTTAAAGCAGGTATGACCAGAAGTCCAACAAGAGGGATGGGGGGTGGGGAGGTTATGGAAGAGATTAGCTGGGAAAAAGACAAATCCCATTCTGGCACTCCACATAAACACCTGCTCACACTCAAATACCTAGAATTCCTTGTCACTTTCTTAACTCAGTTAAATACTAGGTCTTGAGGACTGAGGCAACTAGGAAGAAATTTCTTAACAACAGGGATCAATAATCAGGGTAGTTCTAGCTATGCTCATTAAAGACTAACCACTGCAGAAACTAGATCATAGCAACTAGAAAACAGAACAATATATATAAAACAATAGTTTTCAAACACTGTACAATAGGCAGATGGTGACTGCAGCCATGAAATTACAAGACGCTTACTCCTGGGAAGGAAAGCTATGACCAACCTAGACAGCATATTCAAAAGCAGAGAC
Source organism: Bos taurus (assembly GCF_002263795.3). Lineage (NCBI taxonomy): Eukaryota > Metazoa > Chordata > Mammalia > Artiodactyla > Bovidae > Bos > Bos taurus. The sequence continues at coordinate 38,862,759 of NC_037354.1, read as the reverse complement.
ATTACTTTGCCAACAAAGGTCCATCTAGTCAAGGCTAAGGTTTGTCCTGTGGTCATGTATGGATGTGAAAGTTGGAATGTGAAGAAAGCTGAGCACTGGAGAATTGATGCTTTTGAACTGTGGTGTTGGAGAAGACTCTTGAGAGTCCCTTGGACTGCAAGGAGATCCAACCAGTCCATTCTAAAGGAGATCAGTCCTGGGTGTTCTTTGGAAGGAATGATGCTAAAGCTGAAACTCCAGTACTTTGGCCACCTCATGTGAAGAGTTGACTCACTGAAAAAGACTCTGATGCTGGGAGGGATCGGGGGCAGGAGGAGAAGGGGACGACAGAGGATGAGATGGCTGGATGGCATCACCGACTCGATGGACGTGAGTCTGAGTGAACTCTGGGAATTGGTGATGGACAGGGAGGCCTGAATTGGAGCTCCCATTCATGGGGTCGCAAAGAGTCGGACATGACTGAGCGACTGAACTCCACTGAATGGAGCTAAGTGAGTCCCCGCACAAAGGCTGCTCCAGCCCTATCACGTGTGCATGCGTGCTAAGTCCTTCAGTTGTTTCCCACTCTTGGCGACCCTATGGACTGCAGCCTGACAAGCTCCTCTGTCCCTGGGATTTTCCAGGCAACAATACTGGAGTGGATTGCCATGCCCTCCTCCAGGGGATCTTCCTGACCCAGGGATTGTAGCCACATCTCTGGCAGGCGGGGTCTTTACCACTGGCATCACCTGCTCTACCTTAACAAAGGGTAAAGACAAGACTTTAAAGGGTTCAGCTAATCAGCAAGTTACTCATTTGGACAATGGAATAAAATCCAACATTCTTTAAAGGAATCGAACCAAATCCACCCTGAAAAATGTCACAGTGTCTGGCATCCAAATAAAAATTGTTAGGAATGCAAAGAATGTAACAGTCCCAGAAAAGACAGAATGAATTTGAAGAGAAGGACCTTAAAACAGCTATTGTAAACATGAAAAATATGCTCAAGGATATTAAGAAAGATACAAACTTGATAAGGAGAGAAGCAGAGGATAAAACATTTCACTTTGCAGTTTCTAAGATAAAAATACTATATGTGGAATAAAAATACTGTGGTAAACTTGAAGAAAAAGCAATAAAAATTATTAAAGTACTGAAAAAACAAACAAAAAAAAAGTTGGGAAAAAATGCAATATGGTGCAATATATAGGGAACTAGGGTCCCAGAAAGAAGGGTGGGTCTATAAAAATGATGACTGAGAAACTTCTAGAATTGGTGAAAAACATAAGCCAATGAATCCAAGAACTTAAAGATAATCACCAGGCAAGGAAAACAGAAAGTAAAACACCTCACAATAAAACCACTTAAAATCAAGGATAAAGAGAAAAATTTTGAGAGTGGCCAGAGGGGTAGAAACCCACACTATGTACAGAGGAACAAAAAATGATAGCAGACCTTTGTCTAAACCACCCAGGGCAGAGAACAACAGAACAATATATTACAACTTTAAACAAAAATGAAAGCACTGTCAAGGAATTATACACCAGTGAATATAAATTCCTAAGGTTAAGGTGCAGCACAAATTATTTTAAAAGCCAATAAAACATGAGAACATTTCTCACCAGCAGTTTACTATAAGATATGTTGAAAGAAATTGTTCAGGGAAGAAAAAAAAAAGATACTAAACACAAATGTGAAATTGCAAAAGGGAATCCAGTACACCAGCAATGGTCAGTATGTGAGTAAAAGTAAAGAACACATTTCTTTTTAAAGCAAAAATAATAACAATGCAGTATGAGTTTAATAAACATAATTAAAATGTATGATAATAGCACATTGCTAGTAAAGAGAAAGAGGAAACCTGTTATAAAGGTTTCAAACTACTCACAAAGTAGTAACATTTGAAAGCAGACTGACAAGTTAAAGATTATACTGTAAACCCTCCAGCAATCATTAAACTTATTAAAGATGTACAACTAATATGCCAACAAATGAAGAAAAACTGAACCACACACATCCACACGCAATCCCGTGAAAGTCAGAGAAAGAGGAAAAAATCAAAATCAAAGAGCAAGATGGCAGAATTAAAGTCAATGACATCCATCATTACTATAAATGTGAACACTCCAATTAAAAGACAGTTGGTTGAAAAGACCCACCAGTACATTGTATAAAACAATTTTAAAGACAAGATCATGGAGTAAGACAATAAAGCTAGAAAAAATTTCTGTATATTATGCAAAAATTGAAAAGAAAGCTAGAGACACTATATTCAGTTCAGTTCAGTTGCTCAGTCGTGTCCGACTATGAAATGCAGCACACCAGGCCTTCCTGTCCATCACCAACTCCTGGAGTCTACCCAAACCTGTGTCCACTGTGTTGGTGATGCCATCCAACCATCTTATCCTCTGTCGTCCCCTTCTTCTCCTGCCCTCAATCTTTCCCAGCATCAGAGTCTTCTCAAATTAGTCAGCTCTTCGCATCAGGTGGCCAGAGTATTGGAGTTTCAGCTTCAGCATCAGTCCGTCCAATGAACACCCAGGACTGATCTCCTTTAGGCTGGACTGGTTGGATCTCCTTGCAGTCCAAGGGACTCTCAAGAGTCTTCTCCAACACCACAGTTCAAAAGCATCAATTCTTCGGCACTCAGCTTTCTTCACAGTCCAACTCTCACATCCATACATGACCACTGGAAGAACCATAGCCTTGACTAGACAGGCCTTTGTTGGCAAAGTAATGTCTCTGCTTTTTAGTACGCTGTTTGGGTTGGTCATAACTTTCCTTCCAAGGAGTAAGTGTCTTTTAATTTCATGGCTGCAGTCACCATCTGCAGTGATTTTGGAGCCCAGAAAAATAAAGTCAGCCACTGTTTCCCTATCTAGCTGCCATGAAGTGATGGGACCAGATGTCATGATCTTAGTTTTCTGAATGTTGAGCTTTAAGCCAACTTTTTCACTCTCCTCTTTCACTTTCATCAAGAGGCTCTTTAGTTCCTCTTCACTTTCTGCCATAAGGGTGGTGTCATCTGCATAGCTGAGGTTATTGAGATTTCTCCCGGCAATCTTGATTCCAGCTTGTGCTTCCTCCAGCCCAGCGTTTCTTATGATGTACTCTGCATATAAGTTAAATAAGCAGGGTGACAATATACAGCCTTGAAGTACTCCTTTTCCTATTTGGAACCAGTCTGTTGTTCCATGTCCAGTCCTAACTGTTGCTTCCTGACCTGCATATAGGTTTCTCAAGAGGCAGGTCAGGTGGTCTGGTATTCCCACCTCTTTCAGAATTTCCCACAGTTTATTGTGATCCACAGTCAAAGGCTTTGGCATAGTCAATAAAGCAGTCACTATATTAATATTAGATAAAGTAGACTTCAAACTAAGGAATGTGACCAGGAATAAGGAAGGTCGTTTCATGACAAAGGTATCATCTTATCAAGAGGACATAAAATGCACAGTTTTCAGGAATGCAAAACAGTACAGTCTGGAAAGTTGAGAAGTTTATTACAGAATTAAATGCATACTTAGTATACATCCCAGCAGGCTCACTCCCTCACCCTAAGGTCCCTTCTGAAAAGAGATGAAAACATTTGTATATGCATAGACTTGTTTGAGAACATCCAAAGCAAGTTTATTTATAAAGCCCCAAACTGAAAACACAAAAGCCCAACTGGTGAATGTGTACACTGTGGGATATCCCAGCAGTGGAATGGATCTGCAAAGAACACGACCAAGCAAAAGAAGCCAAGCACAAAAAGGTATGCAGGATTCCATTCACTGAAATTATAGGAAAGAGAAAGCTCAGTGCCCAGGAACAAATAAGGGTTGCCACTGGGAGTAAAGTGGAAGGAATTAACTACAAGAACTTTTCAGCTAATGGAAATGTTATATGTCTTGGTTGTGATGGTAGTCGCACAAGTGTATACATTTTTAGAACTAAGACGATGTACTTGAAGTTGATAAACTTTCAGTTCAGTTCAGTTCAGTCCAGTCACTCATTTGTGTCCAACTCTTTGTGACCCCATGGACTGCAGTATGCCAGGCCTCTCTGCCCATCACCAACTCCTGGAACTTACTCAAACTCATGTCCATTGAGTCGGTGATGCCATCCAACCATCTCATCCTCTGTCATCCCTTTCTCCTCCCGCCTTCAACTTTTCCCAGCATCAGGGTCTTTTCAAATGAGTCAGTTCTTTGCATCAGGTGGCCAAAGTATTGGAGTTTCAGCTTCAGCATCAGTCCTTCCAATGAATATTCAGGACTGATTTCCTTTAGGATGGACTGGTTGGATCTCCTTGCAGTTCAAGGGACTCTTTAAGAGTCTTCTCCAGCACCACAGTTCAAAAGCATCAATTCTTCAGCACTCAGCTTTCTTTATAGTCCAACTCTCACATCCATACATGACTACTGGAAAAACCAAAGCTTTGACTAGATGGACCTTTGTTGGCAAAGTAATGTCTCTGCTTTTTAATATGCTGTCCAGGTTGGTCATAACTTTTCTTTCAAAGAGCAAGCGTCTTTTAATTTCATGGCTGCAGTCACCATCTGCAGTGGTTTTGGAGCCCAGAAAAATAAAGTCTCTCACTGTTTCCGTTGTTTCCCCATCTACTTGCCATGAAGTGATGGGACCAGATGCCATGATCTTAGTTTTTTGAATGTTAAGTTTTAAGCCAACTTTTTCACTCCTCTCTTTCACTTTCATTGAGAGGCTCTTTAGTTCTTCTTCACTTTTTGCCATAAGGGTGGTATCATCTGCATATCTGAGGTTATTGATATTTGTCCCAGCAATCTTGATTTCAGCTTGTGCTTCACCCAGTCCAGCATTTCTCATGATGTACTCCGCATATAAGTTAAATAAGCAAGATGACAATATACAGCCTTGACGTACTCCTTTCCTGATTTGGAACCAGTCTGCTGTTCCACAGTTCTACTGTTGCTTCTTGATAAACTTTAGTGTATATAAAATTATCACTAGGCTTTCTTGATGGCTCAGCTGGTAAAAGAATCTGCCTGCAATGTAGGAGACCTGGGTTCAGTCCCTGCATTGGGAAGATTCCCTAGAGAAGGGAATGGCTACCTACTCCAGTATTTTGGCTTAGAGAATTCCATGGACAGAGGAGCCTGGGGCTGCAAAGAATGGGACACGACTGATTATCTAATTATCATTAGAAATTATGCACTTTCCTATACTGAAAATGTTGAATAATCTTGTCCATACTAACATGATCTTAAAATCCATGAAAAATTGAATTGGGAATATCTAGGAAGAGCCTGGGAGAAGGCAATGGCACCCCACTCCAGTGTTCTTGCCTGCAGAATCCCAGGGACAGCAGAGCCTGGTGGGCTGCCGTCTATGGGGTTGCACAGAGTCGGACACGACTAAAGCGACTTAGCAGCAGCAGCAGCAGCAGCAGGAAGAGCCTGAGGATTACAGCCTGAAACTTCAAGGCTCCTCCCACAACCCCTCTCTCAGAGGCAGAAGTCAAGAGCCCTGAGTGATAACGCAAGCATAGGAGTGAAGTCTGGAGACTGGGTCCAATCGGCCCCATCTTACCTGAGCCATCTGTTTTCCCACCTATTTTGGGTTCTGAGGTAGGATCAGAAACAGAGACTGAAGCAGAGGCAGGTAACAGGCGGAACATCTTATGTTGCTAAAAAGAAAAAGCCTATGACATTTAAAACTTCCCTAACCAACCAGAAGTTCTCAAAGGAGATAACTAAGACTTTGAAGCAGTCATTTGAAAGAATCCAAGGTCAGATCCACCTGCTGATGTCAGAGAGCCTCTCAGAGAGGCTGGGGCAGCTGCAGCCCTCCTTGGGACACGCAGGAGCCAGCCATTGCGGAAGCTCACTCTACCTCAGGACACGGGCTGGCAAGCACCCTGTGGGTCCTCCCCTTGACTGACGATCCTCTGGACCCAGCCACATCTCCACCCACCAACCTGAAGGAACCAGGAACTCAGGCCATGCAGCTAACTAGGTGGGGACACAGTCCCACCCACCAGAAGGCTGCCTTAAGACCTCCCCAAGCCCACGGCTGGCCCTGAACACGCCCTGTCCACCAGAGGTTCCAGGACCTGGCCGCACACACAAGCACCCAGGACCCAGGCCTGGGAGCTCCAGGGCCCTGCAGCCACAGACCCCAGGACCCAGCTCCACACAGAGTGAGCAGGCGCCAGCCCCAGAGTCTCCTGGGCCTTGGCCCCACTCCCCAGGAGCCTGCTCTCACCTTGGGACCAGCATCACCCACCAGCAGGCAGAGACACACCCAAGGAAAACTGTAGCCTTGAAGCCTGAAGACTGAGCCCACCCACAAGCTGGGCCCTGGCCTGCCTACCTTCAGGCCAACGCCAGCTCTGAGAGACACTGGGTCCCTTAGCCAGCTGCCCCAGGATCCAGGTCCATGCAACAGAGGTACAACTGCAGTGCTGGCACCCCCAGATCCTGCAGTTAGACCCCAGGACCTGGCTCTGCCCGTCACTGGGCAGCATCAACCCTGGGGCTCACCAGGAGTGAGGCAGCCAGCCACCCTGTGACTCAGGCACACCAACCAGTGACCAGCAACGTCTACACAAGGAGGGCCTGGCAAGCAACCAGACCAGGGGCCAGCCATGCCTGCGAGATCACCCACTGTAGTCAGCCCACCACAAGGGGAGGACCCACAAAGTCATCTTAGGAGGCACCGCTAGAGCACAGAGCCCTGAGTGCTGCTGGGCTTCGCAGGAAGTCCCTGCCAAAGGTCATTCTCCAAGGTCAGGAAATGTAACCAAGTTATCAGATACACAGAAATGAAACCAGTGAATAAGGCACAAAGAGATGACAGGAGAACGTGTTCCAAATATAGGAACAAGTAGAAACCCTAAAAGAAGAACTATGTGGAGATATGCAATTTAACTGAGAAAATGTTCAAGGTACCAATTGGAAAGATGACCAAAGAACTCGGGAGAAGAAGGAACAAACAGAGGGAGAAGTTAGGGCTTTTTAACAAAGAGTTAGAAAATACAAACAACAACTAAACAAATGAAGAATACAATAACTGAAATGGAAAAATACACTAAAGGAATCGGCAGTAGATGAAATGATACAGAGGAATGGATCAGTGAACTAGAAGACAGAGTAGTGGAAATCACTGCTGCTGAGCAGAACAAAGAATAAAAAGAAAGAGGACAGTTTAAGAGATCTCTGGGGGCAACATCAAGTGCACCAGCATTCTCAGTGTAGGGGCACCAGAAGGAGAAGAGAGAATGTGGAAGGCAACATACTTGAAGACATAATAGCTGAAAACTTCCCTACCCTGGGAAAAGAAACAGACTTCTTGGTTGAAAATCCACAGTCTGAAACAGGATCAACCCAAAGGGGACACTGATACACTGCAATTAAAATGGCAAAAATTAAAACTAAAGACAGAATATGAAAAGCATCAAGGTAAAAGCAACGAGTTACTTACAAAGGAGCTCCTATAAGGTTATCAGCTAACTTTTCAGCCAAGGTAAGTGTCCATCAACTGATAAATGAATAAAGAAGATGTGAGACACACACACACACACACACACACACACACACACACACACACACCACGTACACAATGGAATATTACTCAGATATGAAAAAGAATGCAATTCTGCCATTTGCAACAATATGAATGGATCTGGAGAGTATTATGGCTAGTGAAATAAGGCAGACAGAGAAAGATAAATACTGTGTTTCACCACTTATTCATGGAATCTAAAAAAAACAAATGAGTGAATATTACAAAAATGAAACAGACTTACAGATATATAGTACAAACCAGTGTTTACCATGGGGAGACGGATGGGGGAGGAGCAATATAAGGGTGGGAAATTAAGGGGTAAAAACTACTACATATAAAGTAAATAAGCTGCAAGGATACATTGTAGAGCATGGGGAATTCCAGCCAATATTTTATAACAACTGTAACTGGAGTATAACCTATAAAATTCTTGAATCACTATGTTATACACCTGAAGATAATATTATAAATCAATTATACCTCAATAAGAAAAGAATAAATATGATACACAAAATTGTCAGGAGCCAGCACGGGAGTTCCCACCCATGACAAGGTCACGTTGGAGAGCCCTGACAGGCAATGCGAGTCAGGGCTCGAGGACCGCCCTGGATCTGCCTGAGCATCTACCCCAAAACCAGAACCTGTCTGTTTTACTATTTTATGACTTTTACCAACTCTTCTGACATTAACGGGGGGCTATCCCCGACCGCCTTTCTCTGAAGGAAATCAACTTAGAGCTCTAGTTAATTAGCCTCCTGGGCATAATAAGAGTGTTTTAATCTAAACCCCTCAGATGGCTCTCTAACTTGTCTGACAGGTTTACCCGGACTCTTACAGCTACGCATACGATTGTTTACAGTCTCCCAACTGCGAGAGGCACGGGGAGCTTAAGATATTCAAATAGTATAGAGCCTCTCGGAGAGTTAGAAATTGTTAGACTAGAACTAGTAGAGGATTTCATTGTTGGGCCAGTGCTTGCTGCCAAGTTTCCACATCCCCTGTATTGTGTCCTTGGGAGTATATTAATTAATATAGTTGGTATATAGAAAAAATAAGTAGTGGCCTTGGTGCTAACAACTTTAGACCCTTAAGGTAATAAATTCCTTCCTTGTTGTAAACCCACTGCACCTCTGTCCTATAGGAATGCAACTTTATCTAACACCTTCGGAGGATGGCGCCAAACTTTAAAATAATTATTCTTAGAGAAAATAAGTCTTACGGTTGACAAACCTTTATCAAAGTCATAAAATGTTAACAGGCCTTCTGGCCAGAAGATGATGTAAATCACCTGAACCATTTGTATACGATAAGTTTGCAGAAAAGAAAAGCACGGTCTCAATAGGGATCAAAGACTGCTGACTTTGTATGATTTTACACCCCCTATTATCCTCTATGCACAACTTAAGGTATATAAGCTCCCTTTGAAAATAAAGCTACGGGCCTTGCTCAAAGCTTGGTCTCCCCGTGTCATTCTTTTTTGCTTCTTTTTCTCTCCTTTTTTTTCTGTTCTTTTTTCAGGGTGACCGACTTGGAGTGTGGGGGCTCTCTGAGACCACCTACTTGCCTGGGCTTCTAAGACCCACTTGAGAAGGTGCCTAAGGTGGGGCACCTTCCGCTATTCGAGAGGGCACCTGCGGCCTCCGTGGTCAGTGCAAACCTGGTGTCACAGGTTTTATTAGTTTCCCACGTAAACCAGTCAGGTCAAACCTTTGCGTCTTTTTCCTTTTATCTATCCTTTTTGCCAACGCTGTCCTCCCGAGGGAAGCCCTGGACCCAACTGGGGCTGGACCCCGATACAAAATAATAAAGAGAAAGAAATGAAAGAAATGCCCCGGAGACAATTCTTCATCTTCAGGTGTTTCCTTGCCCCTTTTTCCTAAGCTGTTAGACTGAAGTTTCACTTGCAACTGGCTTGCGGACACAGTGTTGTTAGAGAAGATGAAGTAGCCTGGTGGGCTAGTGTGCAGGGTGCCTAGAAAAGGTGGTGGGGCAGTCCTACAGAACTGGGGGAGCATCATGAGCCAGCGTCAAAGCCACACTATTGCAACGTTTCTCTTGACTGCACCCTGGCAGAACATGCTAGAATATGCTAACACATGAAGGAAAATATGCACAGCCAGATGGAAGTGGCGGGACCGTGCATCCCAACACTGCAAGCCTGCGTCTGCAGGAGCAGCCTAATGCTGAGCATCCGCAGCAGCTGCCTCAGTCTACCCACTGTAAGCCTGCGTCTGCAGGGGCAGCCTAATGCTGAGCATCCGCAGCAGCTGCCTCAGTCTACCCACTGCAAGCCTGCGTCTGCAGGGGCAGCCTAATGCTGAGCATCCGCAGCAGCTACCTCAGTCTACCCACTGTACTGCCTGCAGGCAGCTGCCACTTCACCCTCTGCAAAGGCCGTTCTAGACACAGACATAGTCCATTCCACCTGGACCCCAGCATCACACGTCAGCGGACAGTCCTGTCACATGGGCCTCCTTCCGTCTTCCAGGGTGAAGCACACATGTTGCCCACACACACCTGTCCCTCCTCCACAGACGGCCCCGCTCCGCGTGTGTGCCTGGATCACAATTCTGTCCCTCCCTGCTTTGTTTCCAGGGCCTCACGCTATTTACTATTCTATGTGTTATAAGTTGAACCCTTCCTTCAACCACCAGAAATGGAAACTCCATGAAGATACGGCCCTTGTCCTTTCTATATACTTCTATATTTTTGATGCCTAGCGCATGGCAGGTACTCAAAGTCATTTGTTGAAGGCAGGAATAAATAGATGAATAAGAGGTTAGAAATGAATAATCTGTGAGTCTTCTGATTCTTAAGTTCTAAAGTTCTATTTACAGAAGATCAAGTACATAAGGGATTTATGATTTAGGGTTAGAGGTTTTATCAAATTTCAATAATATTTATCTAAACAAATATCATTTTTCTTTATTCCTTTGCTTCAGATAAATTCACTTTAATTTTGAGCTTATCTTAAAGATGAAATAAATGAGACAGGAAATGTCAACAAATGATGCTTACTCTTCTTTCCATCCATATCTGCATGGATTTTCCGAGCCAAGAACCCGCTTTTGTACACAGCGGCATTGGGGTCGTGAGGAATGTCCAGGAATGGGTTGGTGGTGCTCCCAATGCGGCTGATGCTCTTTGGATGTGTTCCATTAGCCTTCTCATCGGCACCTTCGGACAGAGACTTTTTTTTCTCTTCATCGTCTCTAAAAGGATAAAACAAAGATGGAACACAAGGGTTGAGTAACACAATATTCAATGAACAGTTATCTGGTGTAAGAAATGATCATACTTTCTAATGGCCTGTAAGTCCTGATGACAAGGACCACGATAAGGACAGCTGCGGTTCCCTAAACACCTCCTGTGTGTCAGGCATTAGTGAGCGTGGCAGTCTCGGAAGACTGACATTAGTATCCCACACCACAGGTAAGGAAACAGACTCAAAGTTTACATAAACGTGCCAAAGCACAGTCCTAGGAATTACAGGAAGAAGCTGAGAGGATATGACTGCAAAGGCTCTAATGCCTCTGGCCTTTCCATCTACTACAGAACCCTCAGGTTTGTCTGCTTTCAAAACAAGTGGAACTTCTCTGGCAGAGATCGTGATTTTGATTTCTGCATGCCCTAGTATAGTGCCAAGCATACAGAATACGATAGGTGGAGACTAAGTCCAGTAAACAATATTAGACTATGTCTGCCAGATAACACCTCAGGTACAGCTGTCGGTGGGTTCCGACGGGGCACCACGCACCGCGCTCTGGCTTTCCTACGCATCCCATCACCAACCGAGGAAGCCGCTAATTGCCCAGCCCTGCCTTCGGAACCCCTGTTCCTTCAAGCAGGGAAGGTTTAACTCTGACATTACAATGTACATTAAGTATGAAGGAGGCGGTCAGAATCAATTAATAAAGAGGGGCAAGAGGAGAAGAAAGTTAACACACTCTGATATACTGCTGGAAAACGCATAACCAGAATAGGAGCATTTGTCTTACTTCACCTGTTTCAGTATCCTGAATCACCTCTGGTTTCATTGTTGTTAAGCTTTGAATATTGAATTTTTTTCCTCAACATTTCCACCAAAATATGGAATCTAGAAAAACGGTACTGATAAACCACCTTGCAGGGCAGGAATAGAGAGCGGACTTGCTGGCACAGCAGGGGAAGGAGAGGGCGGGGCGCGCTGACATGCGCACACTAGGGGGAGGCGCCTGCAGCACCGGGAGCTCGGCTCAGGGCTCCGAGGTGACCTGGGGGTGGGGTGGGCTGGCGGAGGGAGGCTCAGAGGGAGTGGATGTAAGCATAGCTGACTCATGCTGTTAGACCGCAGAAATCAGCACACTATGATAAGGAACGATCCTCCAATTACAAATAAAAACTAATGATAAGAAATTCAACCAAAATATATTGAAAATAAACCACAAGCTTAATAATCACCAAAACTGCTTGTTTGGTTATCAGAGAAAAACAGTGTTTTTTTCCTCCACTGGTATTTTATAAATAATTATGAAATATATGAAAATAACACTGGACTCAGGTAACTGTATTTTACTTTTAATTTAACTTCTATTAATAGACAGTTTTGGGTTTGCAAAAGTACAGAGTTCCCTTATGCTCATCAACAAGTTACCGCAGTTGTGAATACTTTTTTTTTGGTTTTGGTCACACCACACAGCAGCGGGGATCTTAGTTCCCTTACCAGAGATGGAACCTAGGCCCTCTGCAGTGGGAGCATGGAGTCCTAACCACTGGACCCCCACGGAATTCCCCCCAGTGTTAACACCTTACAGAACCAAAATAAAACTGTCAGAATGAAGAAGCTAATGATGCAATACTAAGAAGTGAACTTCAGACTTCATTCAGATTTCACCTTTTTTTTCCACTAATGTTTTTTTTGTTTCCAGGATCCTACCCGTGACCCCACAGTGCATTTGGCTGTCATGAGTCCTTTGTTGCCTCCAACAGTGACGATTCTTAGGCTTTCCCTTGTCCTTCATGATCTAGACACTTGGAAGAGTACTAGTCGGTGGTTCTGTATGTTTGTTTGATGTCTTCTCAGTGTTCTTGCCTGGAGAATCCCAGGGACAGGGGAGCCTGGTGGGCTGCAGTCCATAGGGTCGCATAGAGTCGGACACGACTGAAGCGACTTAGCAGCAGTAGCATGATTAGACCAGGGCTATACACTCTTGAGAAGGATGTCATGGGTGATGCCCTCTCAGCCCACCACGTCAGGAGGTAGGTGTTTTATTGTCAGGGGGATGAACCTGGATTACTTGTTTAAGGTGGTTGGGGCAAGTTTCTGTCTGTGGAGTTACTGTTTTCCTTTGTAAATGATTTGTGGGAGATCCCTTGTGACTATGAACACATCCTGTTTCTCCTGAAGCTTCTGACCACTAATTTTAGCAGTCATCTGTGGGTCTTGCCTATGACAATAACATTGAAGTGATCTAATGGTGATTTTCTTTTATTTCCCTAATTTCTTCTTCATTACTAACTGGGATTCTTATTTGAGTATGGACACGTAGGTATTTATTTTATTCTTTGGATTATAGTCAAATACCACAATTACTCTTGTTCAAACTTTTCCAGCTTTGCTCATTGGATGGCCTACAAAATAGGCTTCTGCGCCCTAGCAACATCTCATCGTTTTTCCTTTCTGTTTTGTAAGTACATCCTTTCTTTCAGATACCACAAGATGCTACCTCCAAGCTCATCTTGTATTTTCCTTGTCCCAGTCCTGGAAGAAACCACTCTCCAAGGAGTCCAGTCCTATTTACTGGAGATTGGCACTCAGAAACCAAGTCTAGGCGCTAGGCATGCTCACTGCCTCCAAGCCCTCTCAACAGAAACACCTAGGGAAATGTGTGTGTAATATATATACACATACATATATATATATAAATATATAAAACATATATATATACATTCATCCAGCCATCTATCCCTCCCTCCCTCTCTTTCATGAGTTCATATGAATACATAGTGATATCTCCTACACAAGACAAAATTCATTCCAGCCTTTGCCCTTTGCTTACCTGTACTTCTTCAACAGTGAGAAACCTGGCTCTCTTATCTATAATATACTTATTTATATGTTCAACCCTAATAAATATATATAACAATGCTTACACAAGTCATTTGGAAAACAAACTAATTTTGTATGGTCTGAACTATATCTTGCATTCCCCATACTGTGGCTGATAGTTAAGAAATGAACAGACACAAAACCTATGGCTCCTTGAGATGCACAGCTCGGTGGAAATGCACAACACGTCCTGTATCCACCATCACAGGACCAGACAGAACGGTTCGGTCACCCCCCAATTCCCTCTGCTACCTTCTTTTAGGAAATTCCTCTCCCTGACCAGCTCCTGGAACTACCAGTCTCTCTTCCTTTCCAACAATTTTGGCATTCTTAAAATGTCACACAAATCGTTTATTTTACTTGGCAAAACATATTTAATACTCATCCATACTGTTGCGAGAATCAATAGTCTGTTCCCCTTTATTGCTGAGTACTATCTTATTTTCTAGACATACAGTTTACTTATGCATGTACTTTCCCTTACCCCACACCTCCAGCTTTGCTGAGGTAAAACTGATTTATTTACTTAGTTTTATATTTATTATTTTATTTCTGACTGACTGGGTCTTTGGTGCTGCATGTGGGCTTTCTTGAGTTGTGGTGAGCGGGGGCTACTCAGTAGTTGGGGTGCAAGGGGTCCTCATTGCAGTGGTCTCTCTTGTGGCAGAGCAGGGGCTCTGGGGTGCGTGGGCTTCAGCAATTGTAGCACGGAGGCTCAGTTTCCCCACAGCACTTGGGAATCTTTCCGGACCAGGGATCGAACTGGTGTACCTTGCTTTGCAAGGCAGATTCTTAACCACTGTAAGACCAGGGAAGCACCTAATTTACTAAGGTATTTTAAGTATACAACCTAAACATTTGATATACACATACATTGTAAAAGGTTCCCCAATATTGAACTAACAAGTTCAATACGTCACATATTTACAGATGTATTTATTTTTGGTAAGAAATTTAAGTATATCTCTCAGTAAATTTCAGTTACACAATGCACTGTTACCAACTGTGGTCACCAGGCTTTATATTATTTCCTCAGAATTTACTAACCTTTCAGCATCAAGTTTGTACCCTCTGAACAATCTCTCCTCATTTCCCCCACCCCACAGGGCCTGGAAACCACTTTTCTACTCTGTTTCCATTTAGTTGTCTGAAGCTTGTGACCCTGTGGACTGTAGCCTTCCAGGCTCCTCTGTCCATGGGATTCTCCAGGCAAGAATACTGGGGTGGGTTGCCGTTTCCTTCTCCAGGGGATCTTCCCGACCAGGAATCAAATCCGGGTTTCCTGCATAGCAGGCAGATTCTTTACTGACTGAACTATGAGGCAAGCCCTCTGTTTCTGTAAGTTAAACTTTAAACTTAACTTTAAAACTGTTAACAAAACTTTAAAACTAAAGAGCCTCTTGATGAAAGTGAAAGAGGAGAGTGAAAAAGTTGGCTTAAAACTCAAGATTCAGAAAACTAAGATCATGGTATCTGGTCCCATCACTTTAAGGCAAATAGATGGGAAAGAGTGGAAACAGTGACAGACTTTATTTTGGGGGGCTCCAAAATCACTGCAGATGGTGGCACAGCCATGAAATTAAAAGACGCTTGCTCCTTGGAAGAAAAGTTATTACCAACCTGGACAGCATATTAAAAAGCAGAAACATTACTTTGCCAACAAAGGTCCATCTAGTCAAAGCTATGCTTCTTCCAGTAGTCATGTATGGGTGTGAGAGTTGGACTATAAAGAAAGCTGAGTGCCAAAGAATTGATGCTTTTAAACTGTGGTGTTGGAAAAGACTCTTGAGAGTCCCTTGGACTGCAAGGAGATCCAACCAGTCCAGCCTAAAGGAAATCAGTCCTGATTATTCATTGGAAGGACTGATGCTGAAGCTGACACTCCAATACTTTGGCCACCTGATGTGAAGGGCTGACTCATTGGAAACGACCCTGATGCTGGGAATGATTGAAGGTGGGAGGAGAAGGGGACGACAGAGGACGAGATGGTTGATGGCATCAATGACTCAATGGACATGAGTTTGAGTAAACTCCAGGAGTTGGTGATGGACAGGGAGGCCTGGCGTGCTGCAGACCATGGCGTCGCAAAGAGTCGGACATGACTGAGTGACTAAACTGAACTGAAACTTTAAAAACAACTCTAGATATAAGTGATTCCCTATGGTATTTACCTTTCTATTTCACTTAGCATAATGCCCTCCAGTTCATCCAGGTTGTCAAAAATGACAGAACTTCTTTCTTATTTTAGGGCTACATAGTATACTGAGCGACTGCACTTTCACTTTTCACTTCCATGCATTGGAGAAGGAAATGGCAACCCACTCCAGTGTTCTTGCCTGGAGAATCCCAGGGACGAGGGAGCCTGGTGGGCTGCTGTCTATGGGGTTGCATAGAGTCAGACACGACTGAAGCGACTTAGCAGCAGCAGCAGTATATCTCTCTCTTGGTGTATGATATCTTTATCCATTCATTCATAGATGGACATTTGGTTGTTTTCATATTTGGCTATTGTAAATGATGCTGCTCTAAACATGGGAGTACAAAAACCTCAGAAATAATTTCTTTATTTTGGCTATTTATCTAAAAGTAGGATTGCTGGAACATATGGTAGTTGTATTTTTAACTTTTTCAGGAACATCTGTAATCCCTTCCACAGTGGCCGTGCCAGTTTACACTGCCACCAGTAGTGCTTTTGTGGGTCCTCTTTTTGTAACAGACTTGCCAGCGTTTGTTACCTCTTCTCTTTTTGATGACAGACATCCTAACAGGCAGTATCTCGTGTGGTTTTGATGCATTTCCACGGTAAGTGATGCTGAGCACCTTTACATACACCTGTCAACTTCTTTCACATCTCTTTGGAAAAAAATGTCTACTTAGGTCCTTTCCAAACTTTGAGTTATTTGATTTTATGCTAATGAATTACAGAAACTCATTGTATACTGTGGAATAATTAACCAATTGTCAGATATAAGATTTGCAAAAAATGTTCTTATTCCATAGGCTGCCTTTTCATTTTGTCGATGGTTTCATGTCATGCAGAGCTTTTTAGTCTGACGCAGCCCCACTTGTCTATTTTTGCTTGCTGCCAAATTAAAAAAAAAAAATCGGTCAAGACCAATGTCAAGGAGTTTAATGGTTTCAGGTCTTATATTCAAGGCTTTCATCCATTTTGAGTTGATTTTTGTGTTTGGTGTAAGATGAAGCCCAGTTTCATTCTTTTGCATGTAGATACCCATTTTCCTAACACTACTGAAGGGACAACCCTTTCTCCACTGTAATGTTTAACTACCTTGTGAGTTAAGCTCTGGGTTATTGGGTTCCACTGACCTATGTGTCTGTTTCTATATCAGTACCATACTGTTTTGATTGTTTTATAGTTTGAAACCAGGAATTTGTGATGTATCCAACTTTGTTCTTTTCCTCAAGACTGCTTTGGCTATTTGGGGGTCTTCTGTGGTTCCATACAAATTTTCAGTTCAGTTCAGTTCAGTCGCTCAGTAGTGTCTGACTCTTTGCGACCCCACGAATTGCAGCACGCCAGGCCTCCCTGTCCATCACAAACTCCCGGAGTTCACTCAAACTCATGTGCATCGAGTTGGTGATGCCATCCAGCCATCTCATCCTCTGTCGTCCCCTTCTCCTCCTGCCCCCAATCCCTCCCAGCATCAGAGTCTTTTCCAATGAGTCAACTCTTCGCATGAGGTGGCCAAAGTATTGGAGTTTCAGCTTCAGCATCAGTCCTTCCAAAGAACACCCAGGACTGATCTCCTTTAGAATGGACTGGTTGGATCTCCTTGCAGTCCAAGGGACTCTCAAGAGACTTTTCCAACACCACAGTTCAAAAGCATCAATTCTTCAGCACTCAGCTTTCTTTATAGTCCAACTCTCACACCCATACATGACTACTGGAAAAAGCATAGCTTTGACTAGATGGACCTTTGTTGGGAAAGTAATGTCTCTGCTTTTAGCTTTGTTCTATTCCTGTGAAAAATGCCATTGGGATTTTGATAAGGATTGCACTGAATCTTTAGATTGTTTTGAGTATTATGAACATTTAACAATATTAATCATTCAAATCCATTAGCACAGAACACTTTTGATTTGTGTCATCTTCAGTTTCTTTTATCAATGCCTTATAGATTTCAGTGTATACACCTTTAACTTGCTGGGTCAAATTTATCCCTAAGCATTTCATTGTTTTTGATGCTACTGTAAAAATGACTGTTTTCTTAATGTGTATTTCTGATAGTTTACTGTGGGTATATAGAAATGTGACTGATTTTTGTATATTGATTTTATATTATTCACTTAATTTATTAATTCTAATAGTTTTTGGTAGACTGTAGAGTTTTCTGTATATATTACGTTGTCACCTATAAATGAAGACAACTTCACTCTTTGCTTTTCAATATGAATGCCTTTTATTTTTCTCTCCTAATTGCCATGGTATCCTTATCTTCTTCCTGATTTTAGAAGAAATATTTTTCAAGGTTAAGCATGATGTTTACTGTGGGCTGGTCACACATGGCCTTTATTATGTTATGTATGTTCCCTCTATACTCAGTTTTTTGAGAGTCTTTATTAGAAATGGCTTTCTTGGTGGCTCAGACAGTAAAGAATCTCCCTGAAATGGAGACCCAGGTTCCCCTGGATCAGGAAGATTCCTTGGAGAAGGAAATGGCTACCCCTACTCCAGTACTCTTGCCTGGAGAATTCCATGAACACAGGAGCCTGGCAGGCTATAGACATGGGATTGCAGAGTCGGACATGACTGAGTGACTAATACACACATACACGTTAGAAACGGATGATGAATTTTGTCAAATGTTTTTTCTGCATCTACTGAGATTATAAGATTTTTATTCTCTGTTTTGTTAATGTGATGAGTCACATCTATAGATTTACAGATTTGACCCATCCTTGCATCCCTGGAATAAATCCTACTTGATCTTGACGTATGCTGCTTGTATTGTGAACTCAGCTTCCTAATATTTTGTCGAGGATTGTTCACATCTGTGTTCATCAGAAATCCTAATCTGTGATTTTCTTTTCTGAAGTGTCCCTGTCTGGTTTTGGTCTCAGGGTGAAGATGGCCTCATAAATGAGTCTGATGGAGATACTGCTCTTCATTTTTTTCCAATAGCTTAAGGATTGGCACTAATTCTTCTTTGAATGTTTGGTAGGATTTATCACTGAAGTCATCTGGTCTTGGACTTTTATTTGTTTTTTTCTTTATTTGATCAGTAATAAAATACCTGTCCAAGTAATTACTAGTAACTGGTCCATTCAGTTTTATGTTTTGTTTTTTCATGACTCACTCTTGGTACATTGTATGTTTCTAGGAATTCATCCTTTTCTTCTACTTTGTCCAATTTGTTGCTGTAATAGTCTCTTACGATTCTTGGCATTTCTGTGGAATCAGTTATAATTTCTATTTCACTTCTAATTTATTTGAAGTCCTCTTTATTTCAGTCCATATACAGTGTTTTTTTAAATGTTCTACTGAGGTTTTTGGAGAAGTGGCAACTCACTCCAGTATTCTCGCCTGGAGAATGCCATGGACAGAGGAGCCTGGTGGGCTATGGACCAGGGGGTCACAAAGAGTCGGACATGATTAAAGTGACTTAGCATGCACACAGTGAGGTTTTTGGATGAAAGTATGATTTTCCTCTCTATATAAACATTAGCCAAAAGAGGTAGTTACACGAATATGGGAGCCATTGGCTACACATGGCTACTTAGAACTTAAAGTGTGGGTAGTCCAAATTGAAATGTACAAGTAAAAAAAAGAAAATACACCATATTTCAAAAAGACAGTACAAAAAAGGAAAATATTTCAACAGTTTTTATACCGATTACATATTGACATGAGAATATTCTAGATACACTGGGCTAAATAACTGATTTATAAAATAAACTAGTTTTACCTTTTTTGTTTACTTTTATGATGCAACTACTGGAATTTTTTAAAAATTACTTATGTGGCATGCATCTCATATCTTTTGGAAAGATTGTTGTTAGAGAGGCTTGTATATCCTAAGACATATCAAAGCCAAAAACAGAAACAGGAGAATGATGATTGAGAAATGTTCAACACAATACTGCTTAGTAAAACCCTGACAGTAAAATGAGGGCTGAAAGTACTCAAGCCCGCAAAACGGGTATTCTTCATATTACAGAAGTTAACGAAAAGACCATGGCACCTTACAGTCGCATTTGCTTCATTCCTTCTCGTGTCACTGCAGGGTTTTATTGCTTTTACAGATATCATAAATCTCAGTGTTTTCCCATAAGGGAGGCTGTTTCCACTGTATTTGGGAGCAGATATAAATTATTCCAATTTACTGATAAAAGAATTCTATAGATTTATCTGCTATCAGCAACACAGCTTTTGCTGTTCTCAAAATAAACTGCGTCTTAAGTCCTGGACTTAACCACCCAGTGGCTCACACATGATTACACAGAGGACGGGATGAAGAATGTGTTGGGCAAGTGAACTCATTTCTACAGAAAACAGCCTACCCGTCTAGGACTTTTCTGTGTACAGTGAACCACTAAGACATACAAATAATTTTGTTAAAATAAGAAGAGACATAGCAGGACTCTCTATCTTACTTTTGAGGTGAATGATTCATATATGAATGTTTTGTACATTTAAATACCCTGGTAGAATATATTCTACTGAGATACCAGACATCTCAACACCTCACAACCTACAAAATTCCCCAATACATCCTTCATTCTGTCCTCTGTGTAATCACGTATGAGCCACCGGGTGGTCTAAGTCCAGGACTTAAGATGCAGTTTAATCTGAGAATAACTAAAACTCTGTTGCTGATAGTAGATAAATCTATTTCTCTGTTCTTTCTAAGATCGGCTGTAAATCATAAAATTTACTGTATCCTATATTACTTATGACTTTAATTTTTAAACAAAAAAGATAGATAAGGAATCATACTAGTCCACCCAAGTCTTATATTTCTCTGGAACAACTGCTTCTTAAAATTGGCAAGAGCTGAACATCATTACACTGACCCAGCCACTGAACAGATTTGAACTACCCCATTTGGCAAGTCTTAGCATAGTGGTGTTTCAGCTGTATCAAAGCTGTTACGCTAGCACCAAACTCAAAAAGTAAGCTATCTTGGAGGGACTTAGTTATATGAAATCTAAAATCTGAATTTAAATATAAATTGGTGGGACTTTAGTGGATGTGGATGTGTGTTTGTGTCTGGGGAAGGGAGGGAGTAATAGCTGAAATGAACAAAAACCTCTAGAGCAGAACTGGAATATTTACTTAACTTGAATTCATTCAGAAACAGTCATGAAGACTATGATATCAGAGCTGGACAATAAAGGTAAGCTCCAGAAATTTTCACCATTCAAACTGGAATTCTAAACTTATTAAATTAGCAATTTCTCATTCCCCGTACCCCAAACACTGGCAGCCACTATTTCACTTTCTGTCTCTATGAATTGAATGACTCTTTCCACCGCATATCAGTGGGAAGCATTTGTCTTTCCATGACAGGCTTATTTCACCTAGTATAATGTCTTCCAGGTCCACTTATGTTATCACAAATGACAGGATTTTCTCATTTTTTTTTGTGGCCGCATAACATCCCGTTATATATACTCCACAACTTGATCCACGTATCCAGGATGGATACTAGGCTGTTTCCTTGTCCTGACTATCATAAACAGTGCCGCTTCAAACATGGGAGTGCAAATAGTTTTTGAAGTTATTATTTTCATTTCCTTTGGATATCTTCGCAGCAGTAAAATTGCTGGATTGTATGGTAGCTTTGTTTTAATTTTTTGAGAGACCTCCATACTATTTTCTGTAGTGGCTATACCAGTTTACAATCCCATCAACAGGGCAGAAGGGCTTCTTTTTTTCCACATCCTTGTCAGCATTTATTGTCTCTTACCTTTTCGATGATGGGCATCCCTAATAAGCATGAGGTGATTTCTCATTGTGGTTTTGCATTTCCCTCAGATGATAAAGCGTCTGTCTACAATGTGAGAGACCTGGGTTTGATCCCCCGGTTGGGAAGATTCCCTGGAGTAGGAAACGGCAACCCACTCCAGTACTCTTGTCCTGAAAATCCCATGGACGGAGGAGCTTGGGGCAGGCTACTATCCATGGGGTCGCAAAGAGTTGGACATGACTGAGTGACTTCACTTTCATGATTAGTGATATTGAGCATCTCCTCGTGTACCAGCTGGCCTTTTAAGTACAGTTTCTTTGGGAAAATGTCTAGTCAAGTCTTATGCCCATTTGTTAATTGGAATATTTGTTTTTTTGCTATTGGATTGCATAAGTTCTTTATATATTTTGGATATTACCCCTTATCAGAAAATATACAATATTTCCTCTCTCACAGGTTGATTTTTTGGGGGGGGGTTACTTTATTTTACTTCTATCTCTTCAGAACAAGTTACTAAATAAAGTGGCTGAATCTCTGTTCTTCACTCTAGCATCTTTGATTTTTAAAATTTATTTTTAATTGAAGTATAGTTGATTTACCTTCTTATATTTGCTTTTTTGCTTTGTCGGTTATTTCTTTTGATGTGAAGAAGCTTTTTGTTTGATGTGTTCCCACTTGTTTTTCATTTTGTTGCTTGTCTTTTAGGTGTTATATCTTAAAAATCATTGCCAAGACCCACATCAAGATCTTTTTTTCATGTTTTCTTCTAGGAATTTCATGGTTTTACATTCAAGGTCTTACATTTCAATTTCAGGTCTTACAGTCAAGTCTTTAACCCACTTTGACTTAATTTTTGTGTGTGGTATAAGATAGGTATCTAGTTTTATTCTTTTACATGTGAATATCCAATTTCCCCAGCAACACAGATTAGAGAGACTTTTCCCCATTGAGTATTCGTGGGTCCTTCGTAAGGTGTCAGTTGGCCGAATGCGCTTGGCTTACGCGGGGGCCTCAGTCCTGGTCCACTGGTCTTTTTGTTTTTATGCCATCACCACACTGTCTTCATCACATTACCTTTATAAGCACAGCTTGAAATCAGGAAGTGTGATGCTGCCTGCCTGGATGGGACCCAGGGTCTGCAAGGCTCCCTGTTTGGGACCCTGAATCAGTCCAGAGTGTGCCCTGACATCCTCGTTAGGTGAACTCACTGGTTTTGCCTTGCAGATGGAGGAAGCCTGGGGCTGCGCTTGGTGTTCAGCACGACCGGAAACAGGGCTGCTGATGGGCAGCTCAGCTTCCTAGGCGCGCTGGGAAGGTTCCCTGGCTGGGTGGGTGCAAGCTGCAGGTGGCAAAAAGTGGGGCTATGAATCAGTCCCCCTTCCTGAACTCAGCCAGAAGAGCAGCTCCAAGGCCACTGATGAGGTCTGTGCGGTCCTGACTCCAGCTGACCTGTGGCTCAAGTTCCCTGGCCAGACAGCTTTGGCTCTAGAGGCGATCGGCTCTGCTTCCCCTCCTCTCGGCTTGAGCACTGCTGGCTTATGCAACTTCCAGGAGTCCTCAGCAGCCCTTCCTGTCCGATGGGGCTGGGGCCACACTCGGCAACAGGGATGACTATGACTCCGCTCTTCTGTTTGGGCTGGAGTCAACCAGGCTCCAGGGCTGCAGAACTTCCTCATCGGGGACCTTGTTTAGGCAGACCTACACCCTGCTCAATTGCCCTGGTCAGCCCGGGGCCACTGACTTGGGTCAGCAGATGAGCACAGCTGCTGGTTGGGTTAATAATTGGCCATGCAGGTAGGAACGTGGTCTGCCAAGCCCCTCTTCCTCCCCCGTCTCAATCAGACACCCAGGACCGAGCCCCAAGGCTCCCAGGTGATTCCCAAGTGCGAGATCAGAGCAGGGACTCCTACAAAGACACGCACAGTGCCGAGTGCGGTGCGGGGTCGAGTCGGGGGTGGGGGGGGGGGCGGTTCTGGTTGGCGGCCGGTTCTCCCTTCTCATGGAGCGGGGGAACCATAGGCTCAAGGGAGACCCCTCTGCATGGTGTTGGGGGCGCTGGCCTGGGGAAGGGG
Source organism: Bos taurus (assembly GCF_002263795.3). Classification (NCBI taxonomy): domain Eukaryota; kingdom Metazoa; phylum Chordata; class Mammalia; order Artiodactyla; family Bovidae; genus Bos; species Bos taurus. The sequence continues at coordinate 38,839,162 of NC_037354.1, read as the reverse complement.
CCATGTAGTCAGCACGCAGCTCTCCTCCTGCCCTTCTGGTGCTGGCTGCTTTGTCTCTGGGGTACAGGGGTGCTTCTGGCTCCCTCTGTGTTCCAGGAGTCTCTCAGGGGTGTCTTTTTTTGTTACTTGTTGTTTTTAGGAGGGGGAGTAAAGTCGGGAACAACCTGTGCTGCCATCTGGATGACGTCCTTACTTCTTTTTCATTGACGTATAGTTAATGTATAACATTATGTAAGTTACAGGTGTACAATATAGTGATTCACAATTTGAAAGGTTATACTCCATTTATAGTTATTATAAAATACTGGTTATACCCCCATGCTGTACCATGTTTCCTTGTAGCTTATTTTATACAGAGTAGTCTGTGCCTCTTAACCCTCAACTCTGCTGCCCCTCCCTGCTTCTCTCCCCACCGGTAAGTGCTAGGCGGTTTCTCTTTGTGAATGGTTTGTTTTGTTTTGTTTTTGGTTGTTGTTGTTATATTGACTAGTTTGCTTTATTTTTTAGATTCCACATGTAAGTGACATCACATAGCGTTCTCCTTTCTCTGTATGACTTATTTTACTGAGCACAGTACCCTCCAAGTCCTTTCAGGTTGTTGCCAATGGCAACATTTCCTTCTTTTTATGACTGAGTACTATTCCGGTGTGCATCACATCTTTGTCTGCTCATCTGTTGATGTACACTCAGGTTGTATCCATGTCTTGACTACTGCGAGCAGTGCTGCTACGCATGGTGGGCAGCATGCATCTTTGTGAGTTCATAATTTTTCAGAACACAGAATTTTAGGTTTGACGTTTGCCTCTCGACACTTTAAATGTCTCACTATCCCCTCTGCCTACATAGTCTGAGTCAGAGGTTCTTGGGTTTGTTCCTTCAAAGGTAAGGTGCTTTTCTCATCCAGCTTCTTTCAAGACTTTTTTCCTTATCTTTGATTTTCTGCAGGATGTAAATGAAGTGCCTGGCTGTGCTTTTTTTTTTTTTTTCACAGCTGCAATTTTTACCCTGCTTGGTTTTCTCAGTTTCCTGGATTGATGGCTTGGTGTCTGACCTTAACTTGGGGAGAATTCTCGGTCATTGCTGCTTCAAGTATTTCCTGGTCCCTCTTCCCCAGGCCTTGTGTGTGTGTCTCTCTCTCTTTCTCTCTCTCTTCTCTTTCTGGCACTCATTATGTGCATGTTTTTTAATATTTTGAAGTTCTCCCAGAGTTCTTGGATATTCTGTTCCTTCTCCTCTTCCAAGTGTTTTTTCTCTTTGCTTTTCTGTTTTTGAAGTTTTTATTGACATATTCTTAAGCTCACAGAGATTCTCTTCTCAGATGTGACCAGTCTACTAATGAGCTCATCCAAAGCATTCTTTACTTCTGTTGCAGTGTTTTTGATCCCCGGCATTTCTTTTTGATTCTTCTTAGATTTCCATTTCTTTGCTCACACTGTCCATCTGTTCTGCATGCTGTCTACTGTATTCATTAGAACCCATGGCATAGTAATTGTTGCTTTAAGTTCCTGGTCTGATGATTCCAAATTCAAGCCATGTCTGAGTCTGGTTTTGATGATGGCTCTGTCTTTCCAAACCATGCACCTTTTAGTATGGCTTATAATTTTCTCTTGAAAGTCAGAATCAATGTACTGAGTAAAAGCAACTGCTACAAACAGGGCTGTCATGGGGAAGGGAAGCATTCCACAGATCTCGGATTTGGTCTCGGTCTTTCACCAGCCTGTGCCTCTGAACTGTGAACTTCACCGTGCTTCTCGGCACCCACCCCAGCATCCCTCGGCAAACCCAGAGGGTCGGGCTTGTCTCTCTCCTTCAGTTCTGGTTTCTCAGCCTGCATTCAGGTTAGGGGTGCTGAGCCTAGCACGTCCAGCAGTCACTCAGATCCCCCTGCATTTTCCAATCGAACTTTCTAGGGTGCCCTGAACTTAGGGTTATAAAGTGGATGACTCACTTCATTTGACTCAGTGTTTTGTGTACATACTTCTCTTGCCAGAACATTGAAAACAGGAGTACAGTATGAATTAGGTCCTCCACCTTCAGCATCTAGTCATTACCATGAACATCATCCTAACTTAATTTCTTAACCCCACAACCACCCGAAATAGATACGGGTTATCAACGCAGTGAAAAATCAAGGTTCAGACAGGTCAGCCTCTCACGGGCAGGGAACGGGGGGCCTCCCTGATTAAAAAGATTTGAAAGTCCCCATCTACAGGAATGCCTGTTGAGCACAGAAAGCAGTGAGCAGCCAAGCCCTTGCTTGGCTCCAGGAGGGAGTCACTGCCAGCTCAGAAATGATTACAAGGAGCCTTTGCCTGCCAGGCAGTGTGCTAGGTAGTGAGAAGATCAGGGTGATTAAGGCCCTTTGAAGGACTCATAGTCCAGCAGGGGGAAAAATACAAATGATAATGGGTAGTAAGTTTATATAAAAAGGAGTCTTATAATACACACTTTGATAGAGGTGAGCACAAACCAGTGTAGGGCCAGCCAGAAGGGAAGAGTTCATATCAAACATGCTGCTGCTGCTGCTGCTAAGTCACTTCAGTCGTGTCCAACTCTGTGCGACCCCATAGACGTCAGCCCACCAGGCTCCCCCGTCCCTGGGATTCTCCAGGCAAGAACACTGGAGTGGGTTGCCATTTCCTTCTCCAAAACATGCTGAATAATAAGCAAAAAGAATCTGTATGGAGTCTAGTGGGGAGATGAACTGTGGTGATTATCATACAGCTCTGTAAATTTATAAAAAACCATGAAATCAGACATTTAAATGGATGAATTTTACAGTATATAAGTTATACTGGACATCAAACCAGTCAATTCTAAAGGAAATCAACCTTGAATATTCATTAGAAGGACTGACGCTGAAGCTGAAGCTCCTGTGCTTTGGCCTCCTGATGTGAAGAGCTGACTCACTGGAAGACTCTGATGCTGGGAAAGATTGAGGACAGGAAGAGAAGGCAGTGACAGAGGACGAGATGGTTGGATGCCATCACCAACACAATGGACATGAGTTTGAGCAAGCTCTGGGAGATGGTGAAGGACAGGAAAGCCTGTGTGCTACAGTCCACAGGGTCACAGAGTTAAATGTGACTGAGCGACTGTGAACAACAAAGTTATACCTCAGTAAATCCATTCCTAGAAATTGAATATAGTGGTTGAGTGCAGGCACAGAACATTAAGTTGCATATAAACTCAATACTGTGATCAAGTGATAGCTGGAAAATAAAGTGAAGAATAACATTATAAAAAATGTGCTGATGTGTCATGGGGCTTCTAACTTATATCACGTGGCACAGGCGGGTTGAGTTTAAAATGGACCTGTCTTTGTCACTGACCAAAAAAAGAAAAAAATGAAGCTCAATTTTAAAATTCTGATGAAAACAGGAAATATATTTTATTTTCTAAAATTACCTTATTCTGACAGACACCTTACCTGTAAAAAAGAGAATATGCTTTTATTAAAAATGTCAACTCCAGCATTGGCCCTTTCACACTAAAGAATGCTGCCAGATGGGAGGAGGAGGTAGGTCTTCTGAAATAAAGGCTCTGACTACATGTACAATGACTATAGCATGCTTTCCAAACTGAGAAAAAATTAACTGCAGATATTAATACAGTTAAAAAAAAACACAGTTGGAAGTATACTGGGGTCAAGACGGATGTTAGATGTTTTCAAAAGATGTGTTATGAAAATTTTAATGGGCAACTAAAAATAACTTCCTCATTACTAATCAGGCTCAGTTTTTCACCTAGGAAAATGTAGGTTTTGTGTGTATACTACCATGTACACATACAAAACGCTCAGTGGAATCCAAACAGCTATGGTCTAAAATGTCCCAGGTACTGTGTTAGCCATCGTGTGCATATTCATGCAGAAATTATGTTTATTGTATTTCCTTCTAAGCAAAGGCTTAGCAATTGAATAGATGATACAAAATTCTAAATCATCAGCATATTAGGAGAAAACTTTCCTTATATCCCAGCCTCTATAATTTTTTGTATCTCAGGGATTTAAAATTACTTTGGAATGAGTGGGCTACTGACATTACAGCCACATTCCATTTGCTCTCCAATCTGTTTGCTCAGCATATTCTGCAGTTAAAGATAATATTTGTGAATTATATCGCTTTTATCTCATTTTTTCTGGATATTAAAGCTGTTATAACAATAAAATTCTTAAAAATTCTAAGTATCCATCTCAATCTCATCATTGAGATGCCACTTACACAGAAAGCTGACATCTTTTTTTTTTTTTTTTAACTTGTTCTTAATTTTAAAGCTAAAAGTTGGGTGACAAATGTATCCGGTTTCCTATCTACCTGAGTCCAACATATTTGCGCTGGCTGAGAAAAATAGCTACTTACAGATTAAATGCTAAGTGTGAGCTATGATTCAGATTCTTCATAAAATTATACTTCAGAAAGTTAAGTGAGAGAACTCTCCCTAATTCTACACCCTGAAATCTTCCTTTAAATATCAAAATCCAGGATTCACATTCAGTATCATTTTTAGCCAACAAATTTTTAAGCAAAATCAACTCTTCAGGTCAAAATCTAATTCAAGTTAATAATCACCTTTTTATAACTAAGACATTGCTGTTTTTTTGTTCTTTATCTTATACTCAAAGCATTTTCACTGAACTTCTAAACAGAACAATCAAACCAATAACATCCTTTATACTTTTACCTAATGTTCACATAGATTATCTTCTAAATTTGTGAGTTCCACCTAATATTAACATTAGAATTATTATTAAGATTCCAGCATGATCAGTATTCTTCCATTAGGCAGGTAAGTGTGACCAACTGAGTGATGACGGTGTCACCAAGAAAAGAAAATCTGTCACTGCTTTATCTTTTTCCTCTTCTGTTTGCCATTGAGTGATGGGACCAGATGCCATGATCTTAGATTCTGAATGTTGAATTTCAAGTCAGTTTTCTCACTCTCCTCTTTCACCTTCATCAAGAGGCTCTTTAGCTCCTCTCCACTTTCTTCCATTAAAGTGGTATCATCTGCATACCTGAGGTTGTTGGTATTTCTCACAGCAATCTTGATTCCAGATTGTGATTCATCCAGCCCAGCGTTTCTCATGATGTACTCTGCATATACGTGAAATAAGCAGGGTGACAGTCTACAGCCTTGATGTACTCCTTTCCCAATTTTGAACCAGTTTGTTGTTCCATGTTCGGTTCTAACTTGCTTCTTGATATGCAGACAGGTTTCTCAGGAGACAGTTATGGTAGTCTGGTACTCCTATCCTTTTTTTTTTTTTTTAAGGGTTTTCCCCAGTTTGTTGTGATCCACACAGTCAAAGGCTTTATGGTAGTCAATGAAGCAGATGTTTTCCTGGAACTCCCTTGTTATCTGCATAATCCAGCAAATGTTGCAATTCGGTCTCTGGTTCCTCGGCCTCTTTGAAACACTGCGTGCACGTGTGAAAGTTCTCGGTTCACCTACTGCTGAAGCCTAGCTTGAAGGATTTTGAGCATAACCTTACTAGCGTGTGTAATGAGCACAACTGTACAGCAGTTTGAACATTCTTTGGCACTGCCCTTCTTTTGGGACTGGAGTGAAAACTGATCTTTACTAGTCCTGTGGGCACTGCTGCATTTTCCTAATTTGCTGGCATATTGAATGCAGCACTTTAACAGCATTATCTTTTAGGATTTGAAATCGCTCAGCTAGAATTCTCTCACCTCCACTAGCTTTGTTTATAGTGATGTTTCCTAAGGCCCGTTTGCCTTCATACTCCAGGATGTCAAGCTCTAGGTGAAGGACCACACTATTGTTTATCCAGGTCATTAAGACCTTTCTTGAATAGTTCTTCTGTGTATTCTTGCCACCTCTTCTTAATCTTTTCTGCTTCAGTTCAGTTCAGTTCAGTCGCTCAGTCGTGTCCGACTCTTTGTGACCCCATGAACTGCAGCACGCCAGGCCTCCCTGTCCATCACCAACTCCCGGAGTTCACTCAAAACTCGTGTCCATTGAGTCAGTGATGCCATCCAGCCATCTCATCCTCTGTCATCCCCTTCTCCTCCTGCCCCCAAATCCCTCCCAGCATCAGGGTCTTTTGCAATGAGTCAACTCTTCACATGAGGTGGCCAAAGTATTGGAGTTTCAGCTTCAGCATGAGTCCTTCCAAAGAACACCCAGGGCTGATCTCCTTCACAATGGACTGGTTGGATCTCCTTGCAGTCCAAGGGACTCTCAAGAGTCTTCTCCAACACCACAGTTCAAAAGCATCAATTCTTCGGCGCTCAGCTTTCTTCACAGTCCAACTCTCACATCCATACATGACCAATGGAAGAACCATAGCCTTGACTAGACAGGCCTTTGTTCACAAAGTAATGTCTCTGCTTTTTAATATGCTATCTAGGTTGGTCATAACTTTCCTTCCAAGGAGTAAGCGTCTTTTAATTTCATGGCTGTAGTCACCATCTGCAGTGATTCTGGAGCCCAGAAAAATAAAGTCTGACACTGTTTCCACTGTTTTCCCATTTCCCATGAAGTGATGGGACCAGATGCCATGATCTTAGTTTTCTGAATGTTGAGCTTTAAGCCAACTTTTTCACTCTCCTCTTTCACTTTCATCAAGAGGCTCTTTAGTTCCTCTTCACTTTCTGCCATAAGGGTGGTGTCATCTGCATATCTGAGGTTATTGATATTTCTCCCGGCAATCTTGATTCTAGCTTGTGCTTCCTCCAGCCCAGCGTTTCTCATGATGTACTCTGCACAGAAGTTAAATAAGCAGGGTGACAATATACAGCCCTGATGTACTCCTTTTCCTATTTGGAACTAGGCTGTTGTTCCATGTCCAGTTTTAACTGTTGCTTCCTGGCCTGCATATAGGTTTCTCAAGAGGCAGGTCAGGTGGTCTGGTATTCCCATCTCTTTCAGAATTTTCCACAGTTTATTGTGATCCACACAGTCAAAGGCTTTGGCATAGTCAATAAAGCAGAAATAGATGTTTTTTTGGAACTCTCTTGCTTTTTCCATGATCCAGCGGATGTTGGCAATTTGATCTCTGGTTCCTCTGCCTTTTCGAAAACCAGCTTGAACATCTGGAAGTTCACGGTTCATATATTGCTGAAGCCTGGCTTGGAGAATTTTGAGCATTACTTTACTTGCTTCAGTTGAGTCCTTACTATTTCTGTCCTTTACGATGCCCATCCTTGCATGAAATATTCCCTTGATATCTCCAGTTTTCTTGAAGAAATCTCTAACCTTTTCCATTCTATTGCTAAGCTCTATTTCTTTGCATTGTTCTTTTAAGAAGCCCTTATCTCTCCTTGGTATACTCTGAAACTCTGCATTCAGTTGAGTATATGTTTGCCTTTCTCTGTTGCCTTTTGCTTCACTTCTTTCCTCAGTTATTTGGAAAGCCTCCTCAGACAACCATTTTGCCTTCTTGCATTTCTTTTTCTTTGGGATGGTTTTGGTTACTGCCTCCTGTACGATGTTACTAACCTCCGTTCACAGTTCTTCAGGCGCTCTATCAGATCTAATTCCTTGAATCTATTCATCACTTTCACTGTATAATCATAAGCGATTTGATCTAGGTCATACCCAAATGGCCTAGTGATTTTCCCTCTGTTATCAATTTGAGCCTGAATTTTGCACTAAGGAGCTCATGATCTGAGCCACAGTCATCTCCAGGTCTTGTTTTTGCTGACTGTATACACCTTCTCCATCTTCGGCTGCAAAGAATATAATCAATCTGATTTCAGTATTGACCATCTGGTGATGTCCTTTGTAGAGTCATCTCTTGTGTGGTTAGAAAAGGGTGCTTGCTCACTTGACAAAACTGTTAGCCTTTGTCCTGCTTCATTTTGTACAAGGTCAAACTTGCCTATTATTCCAGGTATCTCTTGAGTTCCTACTTTTTCATTCCAATCCCCTATGATAAAAAGGACATCTTTTGTTGGTGTTAGTTCTAGAAGGTCTTCATATAACCATTCAACTTCAGCTTCAATGGCATCAGTGGTTGGGGCACAGAGTTGGATTACTGTGATGTTGAATGGTTTGCCTTAGAAATGAATCAAGATCATTTTGCAGTTTTGAGATTATCCCCAAGTACTGCATTTTGGACTCTTGTTGACTCTGAGAGCTGCTCCATTTCCTGTAAGGGATTTCTGCCCATAGTAGACATAATGGTCATCTGAACTAAACTCTCCCATTCCATTTTAATTCACTGATTCCTAAAGATGTCGATGTTCAATCTTGCCATCTTCTGCTTGACCACATCCAATTTAGCTTGATTCATGAACCTAACATTCCAGGTTCCTTTGAAGTATTGCTCTTTACAGCACTGGATTTTACCTTCACCACCAGATACATCCATAGCTGATTCCCTCTTTGGCCCAGTCACTTCTTTCTTATTGGGGTGTGGGTGCTAAGTCGCTTCAGTTATATCCGTCTCTTGGTGATGCTATGATCTATAGCCCCCCAGGCTCCTCTATGTGGGGATTCTCCAGGGAAGAATACTAGAGTGGGCTTCCATTTTCTTCTCCAGTGGACCATGTTTCGTCAGAAACATAACCAGCCCAACTTGGTGGCCCCACACAGCATGGCTCAGCGCTTCATGGAGTTACACAAGCCCCTCTGCCACGACAAGGCTGAGATCCATGAAGAGAACACTAGCCAAACTAAAGTTCATTTAAAAAATGATAAAGAGCCCAAACAATGGCCTATTGGTATTTAAAACCACATTTCTGAAAGCTGAAGGCTTCCATAACACAGGATCCGACAGACAGAAAGGTCCGTGTGCCAGGACATCACGTGTCAGCCAGGACAATACAATACAGGAGGGTAGGCAGAAAACAATTTAATTTATAAGCGAAAACAAAGGCATTGAACTATTCTGGTAAACTGAGTTATAGAGTAACATAAAACAGCACAGATTATCCCATGATACAAGGTTGTAAAAATGTTTATTCAGAGTTAAAGAACAGCTATACATAATGAAAGCAAGGTCAATGCTGCTGCAACCCAGACACTGGGAGAAGCAGGAGAGTGGAGCGCCCAAAAGTATATTATTTACATTTAATTCTGCTGTGTGTTCTAACAACAAAGCTGGATTCATGAATTTTTAATGCTTCTTACAATTAAATATTGTATTTAATCCTAAATACAATAAAAGCAGTACATATGAAGGTCCAAAGTAGAAGACCATTAATTTTCCTTCTGCATGATACTGCACTTATTTTATTTTCCCTTTTCTATTAATTGCTATATTCTCTGAAGGTCCACTGGTAGCTAAATTTTAAGCAATTCTAACTTAAGTTATAAGTGCCTCTTATCCACTTCAACTCACCTTACCATCCCATTCAAATCAGAAAGAGTAACCACCCCTCATTTAAAAAAATAAGTGAACAAGTAAAAATAAATGCATGTTTGTCTATTAGGCTGTAAGACTTCTTAAGGCCAAGGAAAATGTCTTAATGCCTTTTCTTTTCTGTGAATTTCCAGCATACTGCCTGGTACAAAGAAGCTTTATGAATTAAGAACAACCTCACAAAGGAAGTGGGGAAGAAACAGTGCTTGTCCTGCAGGAGGGAGCCGAGACCTTCTGCAGGCACCTGGCTGACTGCATTCCTCACTACTGCTTTTATGTGTTTGTCCGGGTACAGTCCACCCGCTCCAGTTGCTCCCAGGTTATGTTCTTGTTAGGTAGAGAACCTCTGTCTTTTTCATATGTGTATCTACGTTTTACCACAGGGCCAGGCACAGAAACAGCTGCTTCAAAGGTTGTTTGTGGAATAGATGAATGACCAGTAATTCTAGAAGCATTTCATGAGACTATAAATTTAACATAAATCTCTCTTAATATACATTCAGATGTGATCCCTGCCTAGCAAAGATTTGCTAAGAGTATGTGGCTACAGACAGAAAAAGAAACGCATTTAAGTCAGTTCTAATGAGGTGGATGAACCTAGAGCCTATTAAACACAGTGAAGTAAGTCAGAAAGAGAAAAACAAATATCATGTATTAACATGGAATCTATGTTCTACTGATAAACCTATTTGCAGGGCAGCAGTGGAGATGCAGACATAGAACAGGCTTGTGGACGCAGAGGAGGAAGGAGAGGGCGGGACGAATTGAGAGAGGAGCACTGAAACATATGCATTATTATATGTACAACAGATGGCCAGTGGGAATTTGCTGTATAATGCAGGGAGCTCAAACTGGTGCTCTGTGCCAATCTAGAAGGGTAGGAGGGGGTGGGAGGTGGGAGGGAGGTTCAAGAGGGAGGAGACATATGTATGTGCTGTGCTCAGTTGCTCAGTCGTGTATGACTCTTTGTGACCCCATGGACTGTAGCCCCCCAGGCTCCTCTGTCCATGGGATTCTCCAGGCAAGAATACTGGAGTGGATAGCCATGCCCTCCTCCAGGGGATCTTCCCAAAGCAGGGACTGAACCCAGGTCTCCCACCTTGCAGGTGGATTCTTTACCATCTGAGCCACCAGGGAAGCCCATGAATACTGGAGTGGGTAGCCTATCCCTTCTCCAGGGTATCTTTCCAACCCAGGAATTGAACCAGGGTCTTCTGTACTGCAGGCAGATTCTTCACCAGCTGAGCTACCAGGGAAGCCCAGACATACATATACCTATGGCTGATTCATGCTGATGTATGGCAGAGAATAATACAATATTATAAAGCAATTTTCTTTCAGTTAAAAAATAAATAATAATAATGAAAAAGAGTGTGTGGCTACAGAGAAGTGAGGCAGCATGGTACTGCCAAGGGGAGCCAGGATTGCTAGAAAAACACATCCTGGCTTTGTCTCTACACTAGTTCTGTGACTCTGGATTTGTTAATAAATGCTTCTTGGCTCCATTTACCTAGTACATGAAATGGGAATACTGGACTGTACTTTTCAAAAAAGTTTTCTTCAGTATGGATTACTTGAGAAAAGTAATATTCAGTAGAACTCTATATATTTTAAAAAGATAAAAATGGGGCTACTTTGGTTATTTGAAGTAGGTGTGATGCTTGTATGAGGTAGAAGTGGGTCCCTGTCATACTTCCCTTTCCCCTCACTCACATCACCTAGGGAGGTCACTAAACATCTCCCTGGACCCTAACTGGAACCCAGTTAGAAACCTATGAGTAAACCTACCTAAGGAAGTAAAAGACCTGTAGTTGGAAAAGCATGAGATATGGTGAAAGGAACTGAAGATGACACAAACAAATGCAAAGATACACCATGTTCTTCGCCTGGAAGGATTACTATTGTTAAAATGATCATACTACCCAAGACAATCTACAGATTCAATGTAAATCCTGTCAAAATAATAATGGCATTTTTTTTTCACAAAACTAGAATAAATTTTTTTTTTCAGAAAAAAATAATTTTAAAGTTTATATAGAAACATGAAAGAGCCCAAACAGACAAAACAATCTTGAGAAAGAAGAACAGAACTAGGGAATCACACTTCCTGGCTTCAGACTACACTACAAAGCTACAGTAATCAAAACAGTATGGTACCGGCACAAAAGCAGATACATAGATCAACGGAACACGACAGAAACCCAGAAATAAATCCACACACTTAGGGTCAGTTAATCTATGACAAAGGAGGTAAGAATATACAACAGAGAAAAGACAGTCCCTTCAATAAGTGGGGCTGTGAAAGCTGGACAGCTACATGTAAAAGAATGAAATTAGAACATTTGAACACCATATACAAAAATAAAGTCGACGTTGGGATTAAAGACCTCAATGGAAGACTAGATACTATAAAACTCCTAGAAGAAAACATAGGCAGAACATTCTTTGACATAAACCATAGCAATATTTTTTTTTTGTATCCATCTCCTAAGGTTAAAGAAATAAAAGCAAAAATAAACAAGTGAAGCCTTTAAACTTAAAAGGTTTTGCATAGCAAAACAAACCACTGAGAAAACACAAAGACAACCTACTGAATGGGAGAAAATATTTGCAAATGATAAAAAAATGGACAGAAGACCCGAATAGACATTTTTCCAAAGAGAATATGCAGATGGCCAAGAGGCACATGAAACAATGGTTAACATCACTAATCATATGGGAAATGCAAATCAAAGTCACGATGAGATATCACTTCACAGCTGTGAGAACGGTTGTTATCAAAAAGAACACAAATAACAAATGCTGGTGAGGATGTGGAGAAAAGGGAACCCTCAGACACTGTTGGTGGGAATATAAACTGGAGCTGCCACTGTGAGAACAGTATGGAGATTTCCCAAGAAACTAAAGAACATCCATATGATTCAGCAATCCCACTGCTGGGTAAATATCTGGGAAGAAAGCACTAATCCAAAAAGATATATGCACTCCAATGTTTCTAGCAGCATTATTTTACAACTTCCAAGATGTGGAAGACACCTAAGTGTCTATCAACCAATGAATGGATAAAGAAGATGTGATGTATACACACAATGGAACGCTACTCAGCCACATACAGAATGACATTTTCCATTTGCAGCGACATGGATGGACCGCGAGGGCAGAATGCTAAGTGACAAGTCAGAGAGATGAAGACAAAGACTGTGTGACACCACTCCAATGTGGAGTCTAAAAAATACAGCAAACCACTGACTACAGCAAGAAGGAAGCAGATTCACAGATGCAGAAACAAACCAGTGGGGCAGGGAAGGCAAAGACTGTGTGACACCACTCCAATGTGGAGTCTAAAAAATATAGCAAACCACTGACTACAGCAAGAAGGAAGCAGATTCACAGATGCAGAAAACAAACCAGTGGGGGAGGGAAGGCGGGAGGGACAATACACGGGGAGGAGATCAGGAGGCACAAACTACTAGGTGCAAAGTAAGCTGCATGGACATATTGTGCTCATGGGGAATACGGCCAGAACTTAATAACTGTGAATGCAATATACCCTTTAAAACTTGTGAATCACTATGTTGAATACCTGTAATTTATATAATATTGGACATCAAGTATACGTCAATAAAAATAAAATAAGAGAGCACCAAGGTTCCTCCTCTGCAAGTGAATATCATCCTACAAATTCTGCAGCAGCACCCTCCCTGTAACTATCGTCTGAACTTTCACAATTGTGCAAAATCTTTCAGGAAATGCTACTTCTTGCATTGCTGTTGCTATTCTTTCTGTGGACTTCATTACATACAAGTACCAGACTCCTCAAAGCTTATCTATCAATATCCTGGTATAATTAGTGTCATAGGAAATAGGATTAGAAAATCTGTATCTATAATGATAAGAAGGAGATAGTTAGAATAAGTGTATGGTAGCCACATCATGTGTATTAGATTTTGGAAAGATTTTGGAATTTTTTACCTACTTTACTCGTATTTTCTTTCTGAATGCCATTTTTAAAAAATAAAAAGATAATTAATGTACATAGGCATAGCAAACACTTTAAAATAAGAATAGGAGCATGCTGGTACCAAGAAAAAGACATGGAATACTCAGGGTTTATGTGTCTTATACAGAGAGGATAAGACACTGGTGGTGTAAAATGAGAACTGGCTGTGCAATTAATCCTTCTCCAGAATCACTGATGAGGCACAAAGAAAAACATTAAGAAAAAAGCACACAGTCCATTCACTAACAGGCTGACATGCAGCATACTCACACTGCCCATTCGAGCTTCTCATTCTTGATTGAGTTGTACAGAGCCTGGAAGGAGAGAAAACAAGATGGAATTACTCTCTTTATCCTGTTCTACATTTGTAATTCAGCAAATGACAAAAGCCGAAAGGCTTGACTGAGTCAGCCAGCGGCTCCCAGGACCCTCACAGGTCATCCTGTTGGTGCTGCAGAAACGAGGAAGACACAGGTGAGCTAACGACACAGGGCAGGCAGCAGTCAGAGATACACAGAGACGTCCCATGAAGCAGAACACCTCTTTCTTTTTTTTTTTTATTCTATTAACATTTATTATTTTTTTATGTGATATTATACATGTTTTAATGCCATTCTACCAAATCATCCCCCTCCTCCCTCTCCCACAGAGTCCAAAAGACTGTTCTATACATCTGTGTCTCTTTTGCTGTCTCGCATGCAGGGTTGTCGTTACCATCTTTCTAAATTCCATATATATGCGTTAGTATACTGTATTGGTGTTTTTCTTTCTGGCTTACTTCACTCTGTATAATAGGCTCCAGTTTCATCCACCTCATTAGATAACTACGACACACAACACCGGGCTACGTTCTACCACAGTAAAACATAGGATGAACTAAAATTACATCACGTCGTCTGTTTTTCTTATTCAAAATATGGTCATAGAGCTTCATTATTTTGGAAACTGCAACTTCCAAACTGCCTTTGGAATGCTTGGTTACAGATTTCACGTTACTTAAGATGCAATTCATACCTTTTCACTAATGGACTAGGTGTAACAGTTTTCATAACAACTTAATGAACAAGAGAAAAGGAAGTGAGACTGAAGCCCAATTACGGGAAACTATCTCAGAGTAATTTCAGAGTTTTTACATCGATGACTTAGGCAGCTTGTATTGGTCTCACCTCATAATTCTGCCTTACAGTTAGTAAGTGTTACCCTGATGTGTGTGAGGTGGTGGAGGGGGAGACAGAAAGTTCTCTTAGAGCCTTGACAATAACAATGTCATAGACAAGACAGCATATGAGACCGCCTCACCAGGCTCCCAGCTCTGGTATCAACACATTAAACTTTTTGTAATCAAGTTGTTCCACTAAGACAACTAACCTAAGAAAAAACTGCCTCACACCTCTAGCTTCTTAATTTTGAGTAAGATGTTTATAACGTAAGAAAACACAAGAGCATCTCTAAGACATAAAACCAAAACTGCAAACTGCACTGAAGAAAGGGTGACTGTGTGCAAACAACAGTATGAAGGAGTCGGAGCATTTTTTTTTAAGAGAGATTTGGATTTATTAGACTCATCTCATCTACTTTAAGATGGGAAAAGCAGGATGAGAGGCTATCAAACAACTCATCTTCCAAATGAGGAAATGGCAGGGTCAGAATGCTCCCCGGGTAGCAGAGCAGAGCAGAACTGCCTTGTGGACCATTTTCTGCCTTTAACACGTCTGGCCTAAGTGGGAGAGGCAGTCTACGTGTGTGTAATCAGAAAGACTGCACACAGGTAGTAAAGCCCCTTTCTAGCAAAACTCGCTGCAATTGAGGACATAGATGCTTGGTTACAGATTTTATGTTACTTAAGACGCAATACATGCATCTTTAGCCACGTCTTGATGGACTCCACGGGATTTCTTCAGTGTGGCTATAGTAGTCAGTTTAACTACTGGGTAGCTAATAAAATGTAGGACACATTTCATCATTATCGGGACATCAAATACAGAAATTATCATGTCATCAAATATAGAAATGGTAAAACAGCAAAAGAAAATAAGGGGTAAATCAAGACACGGAGACTGTATTGTAAACTGAATGCTCTTTTCGAAGAACTCAAATTTACTGAAGAAGTAGGACAACCTATTATATAGTTAATGTCTCTTGAGGCTGCACGTACAGAAGTTCAGGGTCAATGTCTGGCTCCAGCCTCAGGAGACTCTTGCTGTAAGTGTTTTTAAGTGGATTCTACTACTTGTAAGAGCCGCCTTGAACCCACAATAGTGGGTTTTTGAGAAGAGACAGATCATTAATGGTTCTTTATATACTAACACACACAATACTAACCAGAGAAATTTAACAATTGTTAAAGATAAAAAACTATTCATAAAGGTAGAAAATGATATCTAGGCAACTAGAAAATGTCAAATAAATTCAATTCTGCTCTAGATCAACTTTTTCAAGTGTTTTGCTCTTGAGAATATTTTGCTTGAAGAGATAACTCAGTTTCAAATTGGAATATTCTTGTTACTCTGTCAGCTGTACATCACACAACAAAAATTTATTATAGAGGATCTTGTAAAATTCAACAAACCTGTTATACCAGAAGCCAAAGTCCTCTTTGTATGTGAATATGTGTGTGTGTATGTATGTATGTGTATATATATATGTGTATATATATATATATATATATATATATATATTGCAACAAATCTAATCCTTATCCTTTTCAATAACAAATTTACAAAGGGATTTTCCTGAATCTTTTTAATGCTTTACAACAAATGATAACTAAAGGAAAATCTGTTTTGAAAATGCATCCAACACTCACATACCCTGATCAAACTTTATTATCACCAAAGCAGGGGGAATGCAGCCAAAGATAATTCTAAACATGCACACCTCCCACAAGATTTGATGAGCAGCTCTGGAGGTGTACTAAACCAAACCTGAGAGCGAATGAAGATGCAACTTCTAATTATCATTTATGCGACACAATCCTCCAAACCCTTACATACATACATACATATACACACACATACACATGTATTTTTTCATTTCATTCATTATGAGGGTAGAATTGGTCAATAAGGTGTCATGAGTATTTACACAGAGCACATTCCTCCTAAAATGTCTTTTCTACGCCTTAAGATTACCTTCTACCTGACTGTCTGCTGTGTCTTTTTATTTTCTTAAATTTAACTTTTATTTTATCTTGGAATATAGTTAGTGTACAATATTGTGTTATTTTCATGTGTACAGCAAAGTGTTTCAATTATATATATGGCTGCTGTGTCTTATGTAAGGTTGAATAACATTATTCAAAGTATAAATGCATTTAAATACAAAATAGCCACTATGTTCCATTTTTTTAAATCAAGGCATAATTGCCAAACCTAGAAAGCATATTAAAAAGCAGAGACATCACTCTGCTGACAAAGGTCTGTATAGTCAAAGCTATGGTTTTTCCAGTAGTCATGTACAGATGTGAGAGATGGACCATAGGGAAAGCTGAGTGCCAAAGAATTGATGCTTTCGAATTGTGGTGTTCGAGAAGACATTTGAGAGTCTGCTGGACTGCAAGGAGATAAAATCAGTCCGTCCTAAAGGAAGTCAGTCCTGAATATTCATTGGAAGGACTCATGCTGAAGTTGAAGCTCTGATACTTTGGCCAACTGATGCGAAAAGCCAACTCACTGGAAAAGACCCTGATGCTGGGGAAGATTGAAGGCAAAAGGATAAGGGGGCAGCAGAGGATGAGATGGTCAGGTAGCATCACCATCTCAACAGACACGAATCTGAGCAAACTCTGGGAGATAATGGAGAAGAGAGGAGTTGGGTGTGCTACAGTCCATGGGGTCACAGAGTCGGAAATGACAGTGATTGAACAACAACATAACTGACATACAACATTAGGTTCAAATATACAACATAATGATTTATTATTTGTAATAAACTCCCTGGTGAGCAAAAATTTCAGTAGAAATAATTTCCCCCTGTTAATACTGTAAACATATCCCTCAACAAAAAACAGCCATATATGACAATCCCACAGCTAATACCCATAGTGGTTGCAACAATTTACATTAGAAAACCGAAAGCTTTTGTTCTAATATCAGGAACAAAACAAGGATGTCCACTCTTACTGTTTTTATTCAACATCATATTGGAATTCCTGGCCAGAGAAATTAGCCAAGAGAAGGAAATAACAGGAATTTAAACTGGAAAAGATGTAAAACTGTCACTACTTGGAGATAACATGATATTATATATAGAAAACCTTAGACTCTACAAAAAAAAAAAAAAAAAAAACTAGTTAAATTTTTAAAACTAGCTTAAAAATTCAATAAAGTTGCAGGATATAAAATCAATATACAAAAATCTGTTCATTTATAAACACTAATAATGAACTATCAGAAAGAAAAATGAAGAAAGCATGACATTTATAATGTCGTCTTTAAGAATAAAATGTCTAGGAATACATTTAATGAAGGAAGTGAAAAACCTGTATTATAAGAAACTCATGAAAAGAATGGACGATGACCAAATAAACTGAAAGACTTTCTATATTCGTGGATTAGAAGAATGAATATCATTAAAGTGTGATATAAAACCCAAAGCAACCTACAGATTCAATGTACTACCTATCAAAATTCCAGTGGCATTTTTCACAGAAATAGAATAAACAATCCTCGACTTTGTGTGGAACTGCAGAAGACCCCAAGTAGCAAAAGCAATTTTGAGAAAGGACAAAAAAGCCAGAGGCATTACGCTCCCTGATTTCAAAGTATATTACAAAGCTGTAGTAATTAAAACCGTATGATAGTGACACAAAAACAGACATCCTGATCAATGGAACAGGACAGAGAGCCAGAGTAAGCCCACACACGTACGGCCAACCGACTTGTGACAAAGGAGCCTTGACTATACAGCGGGGCAAGGACAGTCTCTTCAATAAATGGTGTAAGGACAACTGAACAGCCACATGCAGAAGAATGGACCTGGACAATGATTTACACCAGACGCAACATTTAACTCCAAGTGGATTAAAGATCTGAATGTAAGACCTAAAACCATAACACTCCTAGAAGAAAACATAGGCAGTAACTCCTTGATGTTGGTCTTGGTGATGATTTTTTAGATTTGACACTAAAAGTAAAGGCAACAAAAGCAAAAGCAAATCAGTGAGATTGCTGAAACCAAAAAGCTTCTGCACAGAAAAGGAAATCATCAAAATGAAAAAGCCATGCACCGAATGGGAGAAAATACCTGCCAACCGTATGTCCAATGAGGAGTCAGTATCTAAAATATACCGTGAATTCACACAACTCAATCACAAAGAAACAAAGAATTCAATTAAAATATGGGCAGGGAATCCGAATAGACTTTTTTTTTTTCAAAGAGGACACAGAGATGACCAACAGGCAAACGAAAATCTAAAAAAAAGAAAATATACTCAGTATCACTAATCTTCAAGGAAATGTAAATCAGAACCAGAGTGAGACATCACTTGAGACCTGTCAGAATGGCTATTATCAAAAGAAAAGAAATAACAAGTGGTGGCAGAGATGTGGAGAAAGGGAACCCTTGTGCCCTGCTGGTGGGAATGCTAACTGACGCAGCCACTACGGAAAACAGTATGGAGTTCCTGAGAAAAATTAAAACTAGAACTCTCAGATGATCCTGCAATTCCATGTCTGGGTATTTATTGAAGGAAACAAAAACACTAATTATAACATATATTGAAAAGACGCATGGACCCCTATGTGTACTGCAGCATTATTTATAATATTTATAATATTGAAGACACAGAAACAATGCATATGCCCATGAATGGATAAAAACTACTCTCTCTCTCTCCCCATGTGTGTGTGTGTGTGTGTGTGTGTGTCCGCACGTGCGCATGTGCACACGTGTGTGGTCAGCCATGTCTGACTCTTTATGACCCCATGGACTGTAGTCTGCCAGGCTCCTCTGTCCATGGAATTTTCCAGCCAAGAATACTGGAGTGAGTTGCCATTTCCAACAGGGATTGAACCCATTTCTCCTGTGTCTCCTGTGATGGCAGATGGATTCTTTACCACTGAGTCACCTGGAAAACCATACACACACGCACACACCAGAAAATAATTCACCCATAAAAAATGAAATCTCACCATGTGCAACAAGATGGATGAACTTTCTGCATATTATTCTAAGTGAAATGAATCAGAAGGATGTATACCATGTGATACCATATCATGGAAACTGAAACAAAACAAAACCACACAAAACCGCAAGTTCTTACAGAAAAAAGATAAGTAGGATTGGCCAAAGGGTGCGTAGGGACTGGGGACTGGGAGAAATGAGCAAAGGGGGCTGAAAGGTACAACCTTCCAGCCCTAACATAAATGTCATGGGGAGGTATGTGCCACATGGTGACTAGAGTTAATGATACTGTATTGCATATTCGAAAGCTTGCTAACAGAGTAGATTTTAAAAGTCCTCATTGCAAGAAAAAAAATATTTTATAGACTAAGGTGATGGGTTTTTAACTAGAGTTATAACAGGGATCATTTCACGATGCATGTAAAGACCAAATCATTATAGTTCTGAAACTAATGTAATATTATATGTCAGTCACACCTCAATTTAACAAAAAAACCTGTGAATATATCCTAATGAGTTAATTTGAATATCAAGTCTAAACGCTGGTCCAATATCAAAACCTGACTAAGCCTCATCAGTAAGCAGGTCACATGGACGAGTGCAGGAGCCAGGGAGAGACACCCCAAGGGGCGGGGGACCCCTAGCTATAGCCCGGCTTTACCCAGGTAGGCATGTGGGTTCACCGTGGCTGGCTCTGGTTGTTTTTCAGAAGTAGCTAGAAGTATAAATTATACAAGGCTCACGAACTTTCAAGTGTGACAACAAAAAGAGCAACAACAACAACACCTCACCGTGGGCAAGAGTAAACGTGTGTTATCCAACAGGACGTCGGGGCTGAAGCCCACTGTGGGCAGACTAACCATGTTATCCAACAGGACGTCGGGGCTGAAGCCCACTCTGGGCAGACTAACCACGTTATCCAACAGGTCATCGGGGCTGAAGCCCACTGCGGGCAGACTAACCGTGTATTATCCAACAGGACGTCGGGGCTGAAGCCCACTGTGGGCAGACTAACCATGTTATCCAACAGGTCATCGGGGCTGAAGCCCACTGTGGGCAGACTAACCGTGTTATCCAACAGGACGTCGGGGCTGAAATTCGGATAGGAATGAAATTATTAGAAGACTGCAGGGAAGGAACATAGGAGTCCTAGATAGAGAACAGATAATAGCAAAATGTCCTGGTTTGTGATTGGAAACTGACACTTTGAGTGTGTGATCCTTCACTTGGAGATATTTCTGTACCTCTGTGATAATGTTCAAGCCATTTCTCAGTGCTGATGCCCCAGTGATGATGATAATACAGCTGTCTATGAGGCTGTGTTTCGTGAGGCACCGAGCTAAGAGAGCTGCTTCCATTTAATCTCACAGCAACTGTATTAATGTGGTATTATTATCCCTACTCTTTGAAATGACACACCTAACTCTCTTAATGGTTAAGTAATCCTGTCGAAGATCACACAGCAGAGCTGAGGGCCTGAAGCCAGTCTGTGCCTGTACTTGCCCCAATCACAATGCAACACTGACATATACATACATATTGCAGCACAGAATATATGCAGTATACATGTAATGCTTTCAGTTCAGTTCAGTTCAGTCGCTCAGTCATGTCTGACTCTTTGCGACCACATGAATTGCAGCACGCCAGGCCTCCCTGTCCATCACCAACTCCCAGAGTTCACTCAGACTCACATCCATCGAGTTGGTAATGCCATCCAGCTGTCTCATCCTCTGTCATCCCCTTCTCCTCCTGCCCCCAACCCCTCCCAGCATCAGGGTCTTTTCCAATGAGTCAACTCTTCGCATGAGGTGGCCAAAGTACTGGAGTTTCAGCTTCAGCATCATTCCTTCCAAAGAACACCCAGGGCTGATCTCCTTCACAATGGACTGGTTGGATCTCCTTGCAGTCCAAGGGACTCTCAAGAGTCTTCTCCAACACCACAGTTCAAAATCATCAATTCTTCGGTGCTCAGCTTTCTTCACAGTCCAACTCTCGTATCCATACATGACCACTGGAAAAACCATAGCCTTGACTAGATGGACCTTTGTTGGCAAAGTAATATCTCTGCTTTTCAATACGCCATCTAGGTTGTTCATAACTTTTCTTCCAAGGAGTAAGCGTCTTTTAATTTCATGGCTGCAGTCACCATCTGCAGTGATTTTGGAGCCCCCAGAAATAAAGTCTGACACTGTTTCCACTGTTTCCCCATTTATTTACCATGAAGTGATGGGACCGGATGCCATGATCTTCGTTTTCTGAATGCTGAGCTTTAAGCCAACTTTTTCACTGTCCTCTTTCACTTTCATCAAGAGGCTTTTTAGTTCCTCTTCACTTTCTGCCATAAGGGTGGTGTCATCTGCATATCTGACATTATTGATATTTCTTCCGGCATCTTGATTCCAGCTTGTGCTTCTTCCAGCCCAGCGTTTCTCATGATGTACTCTGCATAGAAGTTAAATAAGCAGGGTGACAATATACAGCCTTGACGTACTCCTTTTCTTATTTGGAACCAGTCTGTTGTTCCATGTCAGTTCTAACTGTTGCTTCCTGACCTGTATATAGGTTTCTCAAGAGGCAGGTCAGGTGGTCTGGTATTCCCATCTCTTTCAGAATTTTTCACAGTTTGTTGTGATCCACACAGTCAAAGGCTTTGGCATAGTCAAGAAAGCAGAAATAGATGTTTTTCTGGAACTCTCTTGCTTTTGCCATGATCCAGAGGATGTTGGCAATTTGATCTCTGGTTCCTCTGCCTTTTCTAAAACCAGCTTGAACATCAGGAAGTTCACGGTTCACATATTGCTGAAGCCTGGCTTGGAGAATTTTGAGCATTACTTTATTAGCGTGTGAGATGAGTGCAATTGTGCAGTAGTTTGAGCATTCTTTGGCATTGCCTTTCTTTGGGATTGGAATGAAAACTGACCTTTTCCAGTCCTGTGGCCACTGCTGAGTTTTCCAAATTTGCTGGCATATTGAGTGCATTGCCAAATTCAGACTTAAATTGAAGAAAGTAGGGAAAACCACTAGACCATTCAGGTATGACCTAAATCAAATCCCATATGATTATGCAGTGGAAGTGAGATAGATTTAAGGGACTAGATCTGATAGATAGAGTGCCTGATGAACTATGGACGGAGGTTCGTGACATTGTACAGGAGACAGGGATTAAGACCATCCCCATGGAAAAGAAATGCAAAAAAGCAAAATGGCTGTCTGAGGAGGCCTTACAAATAGCTGTGAAAAGAAGAGAAGCGAAAAGCAAAGGAGAAAAGGAAAGATATAAGCGTCTGAATGCAGAGTTCCAAAGAATAGCAAGAAGAGATAAGAAAGCCTTCCTCAGTGATCAATGCAAAGAAATAGAGGAAAACAACAGAATGGGAAAAACTAGAGATCTCTTCAAGAAAATTAGAGATACCAAGGGAACATTTCATGCAAAGATGGGCTCGATAAAGGACAGAAATGGTATGGACCTAACAGAAGCAGAAGATATTAAGAAGAGATGGCAAGAATACACAGAAGAACTGTACAAAAAAGATCTTCACGACCCAGATAATCACGATGGTGTGATCACTGACCTAGAGCCAGACATCCTGGAATGTGAAGTCAAGTGGGCCTTAGAAAGCATCACTACGAACAAAGCTAGTGGAGGTGATGGAATTCCAGTTGAGCTATTTCAAATCCTAAAAGATGATGCTGTGAAAGTGCTGCACTCAGTATGCCATAGCCTTTTACTTTCAATTATATGAGCTCAGGACTTGTTATTCAGCTCATTTAAAAGTGATGTTTTCACCAGGAAAGATATCTATGATCCTACGTTCTTAGCTGAAAAAACTTAGATGTGCGGCGCGCCTGTGCTGACGGTCAGCCCTCCCACCTCCTCTGACCTGCCGTGTGTCTGTCATCTGTGTCGTCAACTGCCCAGGGGCATGCCTGCTTGACCTGCACTTATTGTAGGGCTCCAGGGTACAGTAACCACAACAAACATTTTATCCTAACAAGTGCTTGGTAGGCCAGTGGAAAGTAATTGTTATAACTACTACACAATGATAAGATTCATTTTTTTCTATAATACTGTTGTATATAGTGTATTATAAGGACTTAAACAGAACAGTACTTTTTATAACTATTAGAAGACCAGTTCTTGTTTGCCACATGAATAGTAAAATATAACTTAACAGTTGTAACACTGGTAATGATCTTGCATAAATAAATCTCTTAAAACTATTTACTTGGGACTTCCTGACAGTCTGGTGGTTAAGAATTCACTTCCAATGCAGGGAGCTCAGATTTGATCCCTGACTGGGAACTAAGATCCCACATGCCCTGTGGTATGGTCAGAAAGTTTTGAATAAACAAATAAAATAGATACGCAACAAAGATTTTTTTTTTTTAAAGAAGCATACATGTTGAAAAAGAGAAAAAGTTATTTACTCATTCAGTCATATATTCAAAGTCAGCTGAGTCTCTACTACCTGTCAGGTGGTCAGGTCATCAGATATTAACACGGGTACTGAAAGCCTAGTGTGAACAATGTGGGCATAAAACGTAGATTCAGTGAGGGTATAAACAGAGAAGAATAAGAAAACAAAAAGATAAAAAATGATTCTCTCATTTTCTGGGAGGTTACCAGATAATTATAAAGTGAAGTCAGTCAGTCGTGTCCGACTCTTTGCGACCCTGTGGATTGTAGCCCACCAGGCCCCTCCATCCATGGGATTCTCCAGGCAAGAATACTGCAGTGGGTTGCCATTTCCTTCTCCAGGGGATCTTTCCGACCCAGGGATCGAACCCAGATCTCCTGCATTGCAGGCAGATGCTTTAACCTCTGAGCCAGAATAATTATAAGGTAATTACAAATAAGGTAACTCAAAAAGTAGCTTTAGACGAGATAGCTAAAAAAGCCTCCCTGCAAGGAAACTGAGAGAGAGAGCAGCCTTGGGGCAAGACAGGGAGGGCGCTCCAGTGTCGCTGAGCCGGG